>NC_138548.1:292420071-294820071 GCF_964273705.1 Natrix helvetica
GGATAGACCAGTTCTATATAATTTCCTAATACTATTCTTAACTTTAAAATATTTCATGTACTTCTTTAATCAATTTTAGTAATCTAAAAAACTATTCTTCATTATTATTTTCTTTAAGATGTCACAATTCCCTGATTCCCTTTGCCAATTATGCTAATGAAGCAGCTCACTAGCCCCCTTATAATATGCCTACATCTAGATCAAGTAGCCAACAAAAACTATTGGAAAATATCTTAACTACCAGTCAATATTAAGGACATTTATGACCTCAACTATACATACATATATTTACACACACATATCACCCATTCAGTTTGGGGAAAGATCTTACCTAATGAATGCTAATCCAGGCTCATGATTCAATTTATTGATAGGTCTACATGGTGGTTTGGCTTATATACTTTTATTAGCATAGGCTAAAATGGAGTTATGTCTGGGAATGCAGCCATTATCTTACCATGTTGTATGAACTAGCCCATTATATTAAGCAATACTTACTCAAGCAAATTATATGAACAAAACTGTGATTTTTCAACTCAAGTTTGGAATCTAGACTGTTTGTCAACTCAACCATGTGGAGATCTATATCACAGATTATGTCTCAGAGTGTTCCCAGAAAACAAACAAACCCCTTTGCATATGGAAGATTAGAATCCAAGAGTATACATAAAAATACTGGTAATGAATCAGACAACAGTATTCAAACAACAGCCAGTTCATCTAAGGCTCTAAGCCAGCGTTTCTCAACCTTGGCGACTTTAAGTCCTGTGGACTTCAACTCCCAGAATCCCCTGGCTGGGGAATTCTGGGAGTTGAAGTCCACAGGACTTAAAGTCGCCAAGGTTGAGAAACACTGCTCTAAGCAGACTGTGAAGGCTGCATCTTTTCCTAATCTATATACTACTAAAAACTTTCATTGCCATTACCTTTAACTGGGCCAAAAAGGGTATCATAAGGCAACCCTTTTTGAACTTAAATGGGCTAACTTACAAAATGTTTCAGAAATCCAGGACCCATGACTAAGGGAAGAATTAAATTTGGGGAAATTATAGCTACATCGATGCTTCTGTTGCTGTGGATACATGACCTTCATTTTCAAGATACTTCCTACCAGCTGGTAAAGGAGATATCTGATGCTCTCTGCCAGTTTTCCACAAGGAAACTCAATGGGAAAGCCAGCAGAAAGTCAGGATTCGTCCCTGCTCCCATGCTTTTTTTGTTTAGGTAAGGAAATATCTCTGAAACAATGACCCAGTGGGGACATGGATTGTCTAGTTCAGTGATGGCTAACCTTTTTCTCCTTGCGTGCTGAAATCGCGTGCATGTGTGCGACAGCACATGTGTGTGCCCACACCTATAAAGCAATGTGCCCCACCCCTGCGCATGCACGAATGACACCCCCCCGGGCTTCCCTCACCCCCATGCAGGCACGTGATTCCCCTGTGCCCCCTTTTGGGCCTAGCAGGCCTCCCTGAAGCCTCCTGGGACCAAAAATGGGCCATGGGGGGCGCATTGCACCCCGGGACACTCCCCCACCCCCCTCGCATATGCACACCCCATGAAGGCGCACGCACATGTGCGGCAGAGATCCAAAAATCAGCTGGCCAGAGGGAGGTGCGCATGCATGCATGGTGTAGCTGAGCTGGGGCGACAGCTCATGTGCCCGCAGAGGTTCGCCATCACGAGTCTACTTTATTTCAATATTCTTTGCTTTCAGGGCCAGGGAACTAGCAGAGACCTTTGTGACATGCTACTTTTGAACTATGCGTGTAACCGGAGAGTATTCACTTACATGATCTCCCACAAGCAATCTGACATGATGCATTCCCAGAACAGAGGCATCACGTGGTGCTTCCAAGCATGTGTAGCTCTGTTTTGAACTTTCCTCCGTCTTCTTGGCTTGAATCGATCTGACTGCCTGAGGACCTTTCAAGTGCTAATCCTGTTTGAATCTTGGATTTTCTTTCATTTGTCCCTGCATTACAGAACTATTCCCAAAGGGTTTGTGGTTTGCATTATGGGCAGGAAAGGGGAGGGGGGATGTAAGATAGCCAAAAGTATCCAAAACTTCCTTGGGAGTGGTCTGAGAGCAGAACTGCTGCTTACTCATAGAAATGACATGGCACATCCAGATGCAGGCCAAAGAGGGCTCTGAAAGGGAAAATCTCCAGTCACCCTGGCTGCCCACTGGCATTTTCGGCATAAATGTCAGCGTGAGCATCTAAAGCTGAGCCAGAATGCTCTGGGCTGAAAAAGACCATTTGTAGAGTTTGGGCATTTGCCAACGCCAGAACAAAAGAGATCAATTCTGTAGTAATAAGGGCTGGAGAGGGTAGTCTAAAGCAGACTATGTTTGCATATGGGCTAGATTTGTGATTAGCACATAATGCTGAAAATCCACCCAAAATGAAATCACAAGTGGCAGATTCAAATTGAGAAGTAGCCAAAGGTTCCAAGAGACATAACACTTCATGGTTTGTTTGTATTATCATAGAAACATAGACATTCCCTGTTTTGCCATCTTCACTAAGGCTATCAGGTCTGGGCTGCAAAACTTTGGACAACCACAACTTGTGAGCAAAGAGACACAGAAATCTAACTCTTTGCTGCCATCAGTTCTTTGTCTGGAATTTTGCAGCCCAGATCTGGGAGTCCTAATCTGCAGAATAAACCTAGGACAGAGGTTTACTCCCAACACATCTAGCATGCTGGCAAAGCTGATCTAACGAGTATTCATAACCTTTTGATTCTATCATATTTCTTTTGATTGAGCTATTTGGAGGAAGTCGAGACACAAATTGTGAGTATAAAAAAAGCAGCTGTATGGAAAGGGGAATAATAAATATCACCTATGGTTTTTCTCTGTGAGTATAATTAGTTCTCTTGGCCTATCAGGCCAATAAAATAGCCAATGCAAGGAAGGGAGCACCGGTTCTTAAGTAAACAGTCATGTGGTTCTCATTAGGGTTAGAAATATCTGGACAACCTCATGATGGCAGCAGAGAGATACAGAAGTCTAATCCCAGTCTGGCCTTCCTATTTTCTATTCAGTCTTCAGGTCAGAGAATCTTCTCTAAATCATACTAAAAATTGTTAAGTGTGCTATTGGTGTGCATGCGTGACTTACGTTTATGTAGATGTGAGCAAGAATCATTAAAATACAGCCATGTGACAGATTTGACCAGGTCCAGAGCTTCATTAGAATATGAAGTGTCCATAGTCACTGTTGTTTGGAATATGCATTCATTGTGAAGATCACAGCTGTGTTTTAAGGATTGTGAGGGATGTGAAGAAAACAACTAAGGGACATCTTGATTATGCATTAACCCTACTGTCAATAGTTCCTGACTTCACAAATATCTTCATTGCATAACTCTGGCATCAGTTTGCATGACTGTCCTTTAGGGAAGCAGGGTGACAAAAGAAAGGGGCTCTGCAAATAGTTAACAGGTTAGCAGCCTATGCCCTCTTGTTGTTCAATCTAGGGGAGCTCTAGGGGAGGGAATAGATCTGGTGGAACACAACAATCTCCCAGATTTACTACATCTCCCCAAGTCTGTTTAATGTAACTCTGAGGTTACATTACACTATAGGGGCACTGTTAAGAGTGAGATGGGCAGTATGAGAAAGAGAGGTCCCTTTTCTTCCTTGTGCTAGTTCACATATGGGGCAAAATAACCTCCCCCCTCTGCCAATCTCCTCACTTCCCTTCCTAGCTGCAGCTGGAGAGCCCAGGACTCAGGGTGACCTTGAGACTCCAGACTCCTGTATCCCAGCGTTTGATCCTCAGCCGCAATTAAAGGAGAGGCAGAGAATGTGTTCGGCCTCCTGGAGCTGCTCCTGCTGCAGTGCTACTTCACCGGGGCGCGGGGGAGGGGTTGCATTTTGGGCCATTGCAAACCGCCCTTCTACCCGTCACCCCGGTCCCTCCACGACTTGCTCATTCTCACCCACCCCCGTGCCCAAGCAGGCTGGCAACCACCTAAACTCGCTCGCTCCCCTCTTGCCCGGTCTCTCGGGCCAGGGGCAGGTTCGCTTTTTCTCTCCCTGACGGCAAGTCCCACAGCCACCACCACCCTCTCATTCTCCACCTAATCTACCGCGGCCCTAAATCTGGGACAGGTGGAAGTGGCTGTAGCAAATGGTTGCTGAGGTGAGTGGTTGCTACGGCAGCGCGGCTGATGCCTGACGACCGGGAAGCATCTGCCATTAATCAGGGCAATAAGTGGGTCTCTCAAGACTGGATTCAGGGTGCAGATCAGCAATTAGCGAGGGCGGCCTGCCCGTAATGAGCAATTGTGGTAACAAGGGTAAAGCGCGCGCGCGCGCGAGCGAAGCAAGAGCACGGAATATACCCGGCAGACTGCGCGCGCTTTACCGTTCCCAGTTCCGCGCTTGTGCGCTGAACTCACTGGAGTCTAGCTGCCGGTTCTCCAATTAGCCCAATGCCCTTTCTCCCTCTGTGTTGATGTTACCAAAGTGATCTGCCGCCTGGCCTTTTAAGAAGCAGCTTTTTTCAACCCCCCCCACCCCCACTCCCTGACAACTGGGGAGTTGTGCTAAGTTCCCACCGGCTGAGCGTTAAGGCCTGCTCTGCGTCTCTGTTGAACCACAGGGCCCTTGTGCCAAATGGGGGAGCTCAGCTGGCAGTGGGGGAGGTGGGCGTTTGTCCCTCCCCCGGCCAATAAAGCTTGTATTCTTATGCCCAACAGCCCTACCTGGTACAGCCAGGGAGAACTTTAATCGGTTATCATCTGGAGCAGTGGTCACCAAGCAGTGGTCCATGGACCATTGGTGGTGCGCAAGAAAATTGTGGGGGTCTGCAGAAAAATTATTTGCACATTTTATATTGCACTAAATACTATTTATCTTTTTTTAAAAAAAAATCATATTAGTGGTTCGCAGGATTTAAAATTATGAATTTAGTAGTCCCTGAGGTCCGAAAGATTGGTAACCTCTGATCTGGAGAGAGCCTGCTTTTTGGCATTTGGGATCTTGGCTTTAACGCTTACTATTTTTACTATGCTTCTTTTGCTATTTACTCTATCCAGGATTCATCTATTCTATTCATACATACTGAAGTACGGTAGTATAATCTCTTCCATATTGCTGTCTATCATTTTGCAGAGAAGTGGCATCTTTGCTGAGGCTTGCTTTTTATCTTAGGTAGAGGTTGCATCTCTTTAGAAATTATCTTTATTCCCTGAAAATTAGTTTCTGCAGAATAGTCATGTTAGATTATTAGAACAAAACCAAGGGGGGGGGGGGAAATCTTGTATCATCTTATATTATGGCATAGTGGACTAGATCAGAGGCATGGGGTATCATCCTGAGATTAAATAGACCTAAGAAAGAAAATGTAGATGGAGTAATCAGAGGAAAATGAAATATAAGAAGTCCAGGCAGGGATAATTATAGTTAGTGGCCATACAGCTACAACAGGCATAGCAGATTGTTTGCCTTGACAGTTTTCCCGTGCACAGGGTGTATTTTTGTAAGAAAATAATCATGTAAATCTATCCACAGAAGTTTTTCATCATGCAGTCCAGACCATATTAATAACAAATTGGCTTAAAGAAGGTCGGTAAGAAACAGCAACAGAAACTGGAATATGGCTCCCTTTGGGGCATAAATATTTTGGAGCTCTCAGGTGGCAAAATATCTTGTCTATTATGTTTGTGCCATTTCAGATTAAGAATTCTTAAAAGATGCACTGCATTCTTCCCTCCCAAATAAGCACATTTTGGATTATTGTGTAGGGCCAGAACATGATTCTCTTTAGGGATCAGCCTAAGAAATGTTCTGAGACTGTCTTTTAAATTTTATATTCTTTTTATTATTTATGTAATCAGTGTATAACTCCCTTTGCATTTCTAAAATCCCTCAAAGTAACAGCAATCACTGAGCCAAATGACTGGAAAGCAGGATTGTTCCCAGGGACATTGCACAAAGAAAAAGCCACAAACCCATCATGTATTGTCTCTCCCAAGGGCATTGTGTATCCCATTTTTAATGTTTTGTGGCATGGTGTTGCTACACTTTCCAGCCATTTGGAACAATTATTACTTTTTTAAAAAAAATAAAATACATCTTGAAAAGCAATTTTCATATTAGCAACTCTTCCAAGTTAGAAATGTGTGCAGACTTTTCTCCTTATCAGTGCATAAACGGGATGGGATAGATCTGAAAATGAATGTAGGTAAACCTGACACATAGAATTTCTTGCTTCATACCACAGGTGAGATATTTCATAATTACATTTTCTTCATAGGCTCCATATATAAAACAGAAACATATCAAGAAGATAAAATAGAATACACACACACACACACACACACACACATACATATATATATGCACACATATATATACATATACATATATATATATACACACACACATATATATATATATATACACACACACATATATATACATATATATATATATACACACACATATATACATATATATACATACATACATACATACATACATACATACATACATACATACATATATATATAGTATTTGTGCTGATAAATAAATAAAGGGAGACTAGTATAGATCCATTTCGAGCTATTTAGCTCTCATCAGCTAGCCATACCCTTAACTGGGATTTGAACCTGGGCTGTATTACATATTTGGGCATACCAGGGGTTGTAACACAAACACATACTTATTTCCCTGGCTCAGCTGATAAAGGAGGAGAAGCCTGTGGCATAGTGGCTAAGACTCTTGCCTAGTGTGTAATACAGCCCAGGTTCAAATCCCAGTAAGGGTATGGCTGGCTGATGAGAGCTAAATAGCTCGAAATGGATCTATACTAGTCTCCCTTTATTTATTTATTAGCACAAATACAACACAAATATAAAAAGGCAACATTAAAAATAAAAATATGGTTTTCTGCCTGGATGGTTTTCTGTGATGAGCCGAAGGACAGAAGGAGGGAGTAGTGAGCTTCCTCCCATATTTGGGCATACCAGGGGTTGTAACACACATACATACATACATACATACATACATACATACATACATACATACATACATACATATCTCAGGGCTGAAGTGTGGAGCTCTTATTGCTCTCTCAGCTTGGGTGTTTGCAGACATTTCATTACTCAACTAGGTAATGTCATCAGTGCACTGATGTTACCTTGCTGGGTAATGAAACGTCTGCAAGCAAACTCCCAAGCTCAGAGAGCAACAAGAACTCTATATCAAGAAGATTTTTTGTCCAAAGTGAATCCATTGCTTCTCCAGCTTAAGTGGCACAGACACTACATTTGACTACTCTTCCCTGGCCTAAGTTTGGGAACACCTTAACGTGCTTTCATGTACTACAGACTCCAAGTAGTTCTTCCAGTCAGAAAATCAGTCACTCCTTCCTCATTTAGGGATGATGGGCCAATATTCGCTCCTATGTGCCCAATGGTGCATTTCTTCATAAGGATATATGTCCTTCCCCTGGAAATGGGGGGGTGTTTTGTATTAGATTGAGGCACCAAACTGAACACAGCTCCAGGTTGGGGTTTTGGGTGGTCTTCTATGGTCCCACCTCACCTCTGGGAATCTACATTTGGCAGGAAGGGTGGTAAAACAGATCTTTCCAGCCTCTAGTGCTTTCTTAATTGCATGTAGTGGTAGAAGTGTTATCAGCTGAAATACTTAATTAGCTAAATTCCATTGTGATGCAAAACTGCCACTGACAAATTCATTTATAACAATCGCAGACTTAATCAGCACTTGGCCCTATCATTTATTGTGAGTACAGCATGAGGTTGGAAACTGGGAACCCACTTCAGCTTCCTGAGGACAGCTGTGCTTGGCTTCCTCAACCTACTCTTTGGCAGCAGGGAATGGGTGTGCCTATATGAGTATGAGGAGCAAGAAAGACAAAAGAAATCAAGCAGTTTATTTATTACTGTTGAAACGAGAGAGCTCCAAGGCATTCCTGCTGGTGTGAAGCATTGAGAAAAGGTGCCTTCTTTGACAAAGTTCCAGTATCCCAAGTAATGAAAGTTACGTATGTTTATGTGCATGTGTTTAGCGTATGTATGTGTAAGTTTATGTGTGCATGGATCCCTACACACATAGGCATACAGTAAAATTCTTGTACTGCATTGAGGTGTATGTATAGTAAATAAAACTACTATTCAATAATAAATATATGTCAGTGGAGAAATGGTCAGAAATGAATCAGAAAAATGCTCTATATTTCTGCCAAGGCTCAGCCCCCAGGAAGATGGTAAATCCTGAAAATTAATAATGAATATTTCCTGAGCATGAAGAAAGTACCTTTCTCTCTCTCACTGCAGGTGTCCTAATTTATCCCACACTCTCAGTGAAGGGGCTTCAGCCCTGACATTTCTCATTATGAAACAAGGCCCCTGTTTTTATCCTCAGTAGATCGTACACCTTCTTGATAGGGGAAGATAACATAGAAATCGTACGGTTTCTCCTCTCACCCAGCTCATCCAAGCTTTTGAATCGCTTGACAAGAATTTTATATCTAGTTTGACGTATATGTGACATTCTTGCATGAACATTGCTGTTCACTTGTTCCCATCAACCATGGGTCTGACCAAATCGCGTGGGGATTTCACACACTGTTGTTCACATTTAGCAATGCTGATGGTGTTGGTGTAAGACTTTGTTCTTTTTAAAAACAGTTTCAACATGTTACAGATGTCAGTGAGAAGAAAGCAACTTTGTGATAGAAACCATAACACGGTAGCACGTAAATCACTCTGCTCCCCAATCTGGTGACCCACACATTTCTTGGACTTTAATTCCTGTAACAGAGTGTTGTGTTGCAGTCCAGTAAAGCAGGAGGGCAGCAAATGGAAGAAAGTTAATGTGAATTGTGCTTTCTAGTGAAGGGGAGTGATATTCCTTAGGTATTTCATAAGTTGTTTGGTGCAGAATTCCAGAAGATTGTTTCAAGGCCAAAATGATTAATCTGTGTAAAAATGAGCAGCTTCACATAAAACTCTTCATGGTTGATTTATTGTCCCACCCCTTTGCTGCTTTTGGCTTCAGTCAGACTAGTGGGCTCATCTCCAGCACTGGGAGCCAAGATCCCCTGCCAGATCAGTTTAGTCCAGGTATGATAGATGTGGCTGGATCATACATAGTGGATAGAAGCTCATCTAGACCAAAGTTTGCCTTGCTAAAGGACGGGGGAGAACTTGCATGGCTAGGAAGATGCTGATAATTTTTTTTTTAATTTTCTTTTTACACAAAGGCATTTACACAAAATTATAGTGCTGGAAAGGACCATTTACTCAAATATTGCTCTGGCTAGGAATCCAAGTTAAAGTATCCAAGCAGATGGCTGCCCAGCCTCACTACCTTTCTCAGTAATTAAATCTATTGTTGAAGGGCTCTTGCTGTCCTGTTCCCAGTATCTATATCAGGCTGACTGGTCTATCGTTTCCCTGGTTCCTCCTTTTGTTAAACAGGGATGACTTGATAAGTTTGGCATTGCTTGTTCTCCAGGATTATGTAAACGTTTGGCAAAACTCTGAGCAAGCTCTTTCAGCATCAAGGATGCAATTTACCTGCTGCCAGGGATTTAAATTCATTCAAAGTAAATAGTTATTCCTTGATCATAATTCTTCAACCCCACCTCTTTAGCCTAATCATCTCAACTGCCTGATGGCTTTTATGTCCTCCTGTACACTGCGAAGATTGAGCCAAAATAGTGGATTCCTTTGTTACCTGTTAGTATTTTGCCATCTTACCTCGGTAGCCAATGCATTGCTTGTTTTCTTTTCAATGCATCTAAAGAAGCTCTTTTTTGTTGTTGTTAGCATTATTTGCCAATTCCAGGCCATTCTAAGATTTAGTCTTTTTAGCATCAATTGTGCAGTGGCTGGATAACACTGAATAGCCTTCCTTGATGAGCTACACTTCTTCCCAACGTTTGTACTTCTATCGGTCTTTCTCTTTTTTGGATTGAGGCATATAAGCATCTAGTCCTAAACTCTACATCATATGCTATTGAACACTCTTTCAGCCCAAAGACCCCTTCCTTCCCAACAGTGAGCATTAAAAATATCTCAACGTGTCTTTCTCTATTTCTTTGGACACCACCCAAATAGAAAATGATTGAGAGTATAAGATGGGCAGCTATAGAAATGTTTTAAATAAATAAAGTACAACATGAAACAAAGAAGAGGGTGAATCCAATAAGGCAACCCAACCACCTTAACCCAGGGTTGAGGGCAGCCATACCTTTAAGGCCTTCTGGAAAATCATTCTGGTGCATATGTGCTTGCTACCCAGATTCCTAATTCTTTCATTCAGACAATATCTTTCCTCTCAACTCCCATGTGGATGTAAGTTCCCTGTCCAGTCTCCTTTGTGTCCTCTGGTGTGAACAAAAGGTGGCTAGAACAATCGTTGGCCAAATGCTGAGAAAGCAATTATTGCATCTGCCCTTTTTTTCTAGTGCTCCAACTCTTGATTTGGCAGTTCAAAGTAAAACAAGGTTATAGTAGTTTACTACCTGGCAATTAAAGCAAGTCCATCCCACTGTATTTCAATGAGTCTGGAATATTTAAGGATTCCTTGGGTTCTGTGCTACCTTTTTAACACCACATCCTCATCTAGGGCAAACTCCTAGCTCCACCACGCAATGCAGGAAGGACTTCAAACTGGCATCTACTACTATCTAGTTAGGCATTTTGTGAGAGTAGTCCACTAAACCAGAGCTAACTCAAGACCTCTCCTGGGGTTTATCTCACTTCTAAAACTGTTTTTTTCCCTGCAGAGTTCAGTAGTTTGTTTTTTATTTGCAATGTATACCAAACACTTTTTTTAAAAAAAATGCATAAATACAAAATCTTTCCAGAGGTTGGTGCAATAGGGAGTAGGTGTTAGAACACCTGGTTTCTTTTCCTGGGCAGAGACTGATTAAAATTAGCAGATGGAGAGAAGATTCCAATCTTGTTTTTCGCTTCCTTTATCTTCTGTGAGTTTTGTCTTATTTGTTCATGCTGTGTATTTTGGCAGATAGATTCTAAACTCTATTACCTGCCTCACTCTAGTTTAAGATGGAAAATGTAGCATAGTCCTACCCAATTTGGTTCCTCCCAATGAAGTAGATTATAACTCCCACCATCTCAGCTAGCATTGCCAACATGGATAATGGGAAATGCGTTCTAATTTTGTGGAAGGCTGTAATCAGTCCTTGCTCTACCTCTTGGCTGAGTCAGCCTGTCTCTCCCACAGAAATGCTAGGGTTTTTATAGAAAACTTCTTCAGTATTTTTATCTTCCACCTAATACTTAAGCCATAGGAGGGCTTTTATTAAGATACTTCAAAGATCTTGAATGGAGAAAACCCCACTTCTGTGCTGTAGCTGTTCAAATACCACTTTCTATGGGGCCCCATTGTAAATAAAACATCAGTCTCCTTTCACAGAGGTGATCTATCTGTGCCCGGACTATATCACTTCAGGCGTGGATTATACGTCAATGCTACTTCATGAAAATGAATGAATGAAACTCTGCAAAGAAGAATGTGAAGAGAAAAAGACTAATCTGGACTCTTCCTCCTGATATATTTTTAAGTGAAGGATAGAGCATTCAATCAAGCATCCCTCAATAGTCTGAACAGCCTAGAGAGATGGTTGGGTACTTAAGTAATAAACTGAGTGTGAGACTGTACATTTCTATAACTGTTGGTAGCCTTGCAACCAAATTGGGAATAATAATTCCACTTCCTCACCCCCATTTCTAGGAATAACAGAATAAAATTGGAAGGGACCTTGGACGTCTTCTAGTCCAACCCCTTGCTTAGGAAGGAAACGCTATACCTTTTCAGACAAATAGCTATCCAACATCTTCTTAAAGACTTCCAGTGTTGGGGCATTCACAACTTCTGGAGGCAAGCTGTTCCACTGATTAATTGTTCTAGCTGTCAGGAAATTTCTCCTCAGTTCTAAGTTGCTTCTCTCCTTGTTTAGTTTCCACCCATTGCTTCTTGTTCTGCCCTCAGGTGCCTTGGAGAATAGTTTGACTCCCTCTTCTTTGTGGCAACCCCTGAGATATTGGAACAATGCTATCATGTCTCCCCTAGTCCTTCTTTCTCTTAAGCTAGACATACCTAGTTCCTGCAACCGTTCTTCATATGTTTTAGTCTCCAGTCCCCTAATCATCTTTGTTGCTCTTCTCTGCACTCTTTCTAGAGTCTCCACATCTTTTTTACATCGTGGCGACCAGAACTGAATGCAGTATTCCAAGTGTGGCCTTACCAAGGCATTATAAAGTGGTATTAACACTTCACGTGCTCTTGATTCTATCCCTCTCCAGGACTGCACTGGCTAGGAAAGTTTGTTAATTTCCCTCCAGTCCTCTGCCTTGTGCCTTTAACTATTTGATCACAAATAGTTGGTCACACTTTGTTTTTACTAGTTACTAAAAGAGTTTCCTCAACCTCCTTCACATTTTGTCATCCTAATGCAGTTAGGAAGGTACTAGGCTGGGGAGTATTGGGCTAACATCCTGTGAAAAGTTAGCCAATTCATCCAGCCTTAGCTAACCTCAGTTCGCAATGGCTGAGAAACACCAGTCACAGCTTGCCAGGCCCAGTCAGTCTTTGGCTGTTAAGTCACTGGAGCACTGCCCAGGTAGAATTGGTGCTTGATAATTCCAGCTGGCATATCCCCACCACAGGGTTCTAGTATTTGCCCAGCTGGATGCCCATCAATACTGCATTCCAGTGTCATTAGAAATAATGAGTAAGACTTATTTACTGTCACTTTGATATATCAAGAATGTATTTCTTGACTGTCATTTAAGGTTCATTCAAGTACTTGACAGAGATTCTCCTTTCGGCTTGTATTATTATGGATGCAATATGGAATGTGGCTATGCAAATATTAAAAGCATCTATTATATTGAGTAGTTACGATGATATTGTTAACTGCTTAAGGTGGAAGATTCAGATTGAATTTATTTATTTATATTGTGTCATCATCATCATCATTATAAATAACACAAGGCAGTGAACACCCGCAATACTCCTTCCTCCTCTTATTTTCCCCACAGCAAACCTGTGAGATGAGTTGGGGCAAGAGAGAGTGACTGACCCAGCTGGCTTTCACACCTAAGGCAGGACTAGAACTCATGGTCTCCTGCTTCTAGTCTCATGTCTTAATCATTAGACAAAAAAATGGGGGGCTTATTAGGTGCCTATATACTCTCTTAGACTCCTCATAAAAGATTTCTTGCTTCTTCCAAGCTGAAGATTTTGAGTTCCGTATACATTATGGAAAGCAATATCAAATCTGTAAATATCTTTAAGTAGCCAGGCTTTCTCTCTCAACCTAATCTATCTCACAGGTAGATTGGAAGTTGTTATGGGAATAAAACAAGGATTGATCTCCCTCTATGTTGCCTTCAGTACTCTGAGAAAAGATGACATAAAAATGAGATAGTAACATCTCTTTCTCCCCCTGTCTTGTGCAATTTGAAAGAATTTTTACACACTTGCTTGAGGGGTGAAACACTCACCATTTTTACAGCAGTAGTCTAAAGCAGTAATGTAGTTTTCTCCAACGACAAACCTAGCTGGTTATCCCCCACCAATCCTTTATGAATGAAAGCAAATGCCTATTTCAACTGCTGGTGTTCTCCTTTTCTTTGCTTGTGGGATTACGTGGCTCAGTTCTTGGAAGTCACAGAAGCAAGTGTGAAGGACCCTCTCTTAAAGGTGGGGTTTTTACTTCTTCCAATTCTTGACTCCATTAGGCAAACCAATAATACGTCCATTAGTAACTTTAATTAATATAACATACTGAACTGGCATATATTTTATTGATTCAAGCATTTGAGGGTGGGGAGACAATATCTTCAACAGAGATTGGTAGATTGGAAGTGTCACTTGATGACAATGGGGAGAGAGGACATGAAAGAAAGCTAAGAGCCCAGCAAAAATAGTCTTCTGAATGGTGGGGTTGTTTACAGATTATTGCATCAACACTGAAATATGTTAAAGATCTAAGAGGATGCTTCTTTCAGGGAGCTAAAGGACTTACTGAAGTGACAGGAGCAATTTGGGCTCAGTTGGGTGTCACGGTGCACCAAAGTGTGCAAGAAGCCGCTCAGGTAAAGCTTAGCTGTTTGCCTGCCTTGTTTAAAAAATTCTCTCTCCTTTGAGGACTAGTCAGATGTTGAGCCAACATCAAAAGCTGAATGTATTTGAACTCTCAGATACTATCCAGAAGTTCATCAAAGAATGTGTTCATTGGAAGATAACACAGGGGAAAGGACACACATGCAAATTTTACTAGATTTGAGGACACAAAGAAAATGTCATGTGGATTGCTATTATCCCCAGATAACTGATCTGGCACTGGATTAATTGCAGATGCAACATTCTATGTCCATTCACAATTACTTTAACAAGATTAGCAGAAAATGGGAGACAAGATGAACTAGATGTAACCGAGATGATAGATGGTTTGGAACGCAGGATGAATAAGGAAATATTGAAGAAGTTTAGAGAAAGAAGATCAGCCAAATGATAACTATTTTTAAATATTTGAAAGACTATATAGAAAAGAAATAGGTTTAAGCAGTAGGACAGTAGATTTAAGTCAACTGTTAGGGGAAATGGAATGGTGTTGGACAATTGGATTGTATGCCTGGAGATATAATGGAACTTTTATCCGCTGTATAAAAAGTCACATACTGTAATTGCCTTCCTTTATAACTTTAGAACTGGGTAAATAAATGCCAACCAAATAGAATTGATTGGATTAAAATTGAGTATGTCTAGTTAGTAAAACAACAAATACCATTGGCCAAAAGATCACAGCAATTTTGCATTTGATAAAGTGGACTATAATCCTCAAAAGCTTATCCTATGACAAACATATTAAATATGCCAGAAGATTTAATGGCTACCATGAAATATATATTATTCTCCTACACTTGAACAATGATCAAAGCAAAAAGTGAGTTGATCCTTGAAGTTCCTTTCCTTCCTTGATTCTGTTCAGCTATTTGGAAGAAGAGTTGGAGTGGGGGTGGGATTTCCTAGATCTGCCCTGCCTAAGCTAGGAGCAATTTTAGAGAAAGAAAAGGAGAGAGTGTTTTTAATTATTAACGTTAGGAGAGCTACAATTTAACAGACTCTAAAAGTGCCATACTTTTTCTCCTCAGTTTGCATCAAAAGGAGGCTACTGGAAGTTAATGTATGCATGAGAGCAACTGCTGAGTATTTTTATTTACTTATTTATCTAATTTATATAACTGCTCGCCTCACCAAAAACATGACTTAGAAGAGCTGATGTATGTTGGAGTTAAGCAGGGCCTGAGCACTTGTTGCCCTTGCTCCAATTTCAAAAGCCTTGGAAACAGGTTCACATTCTGGTTAGACTGATCTCTCCCTCTAGGCAGTCAACCCAGAGAAAGGAGGAGACGGGGAAACTATTCCAAAAGGTTTTCCACTTCAGGCTTTAATTCTGCATGGGATTGGCAAGTGGCTTTGGACAATTTCTCCACAGGGAAAGTGGCCCTAGACCAAAGGTCTTCAAACTTGGCAACTTTAAGACTTGTGGACTTCAACTCCCAGAATTCACCAGCCAGCTGGCTGGAGAATTCTGGGAATTGAAGTCCACAAATCTTTAAGTTGCCAAGTTTGGGGACCCCTGCCCTAGACTGAAAGGCCCTGGACTAGACCAGGTTTTGTCTCAGCCTCTTCTATCTGTAACATTCCTTAAATCTTGCCAAAGTGGATAGAAAACAATGTGAACAAAAAGCAAACAAATACAAACTGCTCAAAATATTCATATATGATGGGTGTGATTTAGACTCATCTTCAATAATAGCTAATTAAACATCTACATTTTCTTATCATCACCTGTTGAGGCTTATTCGCTATGTCAATTTCATCTTGAGCCCTTCCCATCTTGAGTTTGATTTATGATGTTTGTAAACATAATCCACTGTGGTACATGTTTTTTTTTAAGTTTTAAAGAGATACTGTAGGGGACCTATGCTCTGCTCTAGATTACAGTGCAACTGCTGACAGCACCTTGCCAACCCTGGCAAAAAAATAAATAAGTATGGGATGTATGGTTAGTGTTAGGGAAGGAAAACCTTGAGTGATCCCTGCTCTGGAGACTAGATTAAGATTTTGAAAGAAAATCCCAGGAGAAGGCAATGGTGTAGCCATTTAGGATTGAAATAGATTTGAGCAAGACTATATCTCCCTTTTAGTAAAACAGCAGTCTGGGGAAACTGAACAGACTTCCCCAATCTGCTGCCCTCTAGATTAGTTATTGCTGAATAAGGATTATAGAATTATAGTCCACATATTTGGAAGATGGAGGGAGACTAGAAAGAGAATTGCCTTTGCTGGGGAGTCTGATTATTCTCACGGATGTCAGTTCTTCTTCACATTAGCCCAATGCCTACTACTTAGGTGTGAATCTTCATGCTCCCAATTCTTAGCTCCTTCTATAGCCAGACATGTACTGTACGAGTCACCACTAGTATGCCTGTTCCTTTTGGCAGGTATCATGATTTGTGGTTTCGTGCTGTACTAATCTAAACTACACCCGAACTCTGCAGCAAGCAGCTGAGTGTTACTAATTTAAGATGACCCTGCAGACTGAGTTTACCTGCTATTTATTTGATGGATCTTTTAAACTGATACACATGCATATTCTTTAATTCACTGTTTAGCTTGGCACCAAAATTCTCTGCCAGCCTGAATGGTTTCCCCATGATTACAGAATGCTGGAGTTGTTTCGAACCCAAATTTTTAATAGTCTCGGGCTAACCCCTTGAGCTCTAGCAAACAGCTGTTTAATCAGCCACAGAGCAAAATGTGTAACATTTATTCAACTTCCTCTTTTCTAGAGATTTGGGAAGGTGTGTTCATGAGACCAACTCAGTCCTGATTGGTCTGTGGCAGATTCAAGAGGAAGTGATTCTATCTTAGAAAGTATTAATCATCCAATGTGTTCATCAGCCAACCAGCCTCTTCAAAATATTCCCCATCCACCATCCATCAAGATAATACATTTCATTAGCTGGCCAAGATAACAAGTTGCATTACAATAAAACAGCAATGGCTGAATGATGTTCACCATTGCTAAACGGAAGAGGTTCACAAACCCACTTGCTGAGAATATCAGGGATTTGTATTTGCTCAAATTCATGTTTCAAGGCTTTGAAGGAGGAGGAATGTTTCAGCAAAAAACAGAAAATAGAACATATGGCTGAAGCGAACTTAAAATCGATAAAAGACACAGGGTGGAATCCTGCTGCCCTACTGCTATTGTCCTAGGGTTGCCAAGTGAGCAAAAAAAAGACTTGCTCTTGTACCTTTTGTAACAGCTTGTCTACAAATCAGCACAAGAACTTTCTTATGACATACAGATAGCCCTGGGGTTTTCTGATGTCTGTAAATGAAGCTGTGTTAGAGGCAATAGTATTTGCGTGGGGATGGGTGGGGAGGGGGAGAATTGGTAACCTATTATCTCACCATTCCCTGTGCCAGCTCCATCTGTCAGATCTTAGGCAAAACTGTTTTTCCACACTGACATTTTTAAATGCTCCCTGCAGTAAACAAATCTGCGCATGAATTTGTTCAGATGTATTGTTTCGGTGTAGCATATTAATCACACTTTTAACTGGATAATTGGGATTTGACCAAGACCATAAAACCCAGGACTGCATTAACTGCAGGAAATAACCCATTACCTGTATAAATAATGTAATTCTCAACTTCAGGCCAGCACGGTTAAGAGAGTCCATGATGGGATGCAACATCACCTGAAGCCCTTACAGCACTCCAGGCTACCTCAAGATTTGTACTTTAGCGATGATGCTAGAGTGGGGAGAAACCTCTAGAAACATCTTGCCTTGGTAAGGCCACACTTGGAATACTGCATCCAGTTTTGGTCACCACAATGTAAAAAAAAAGATGTGGAGACTCTAGAAAGAGTGCAGAGAAGAGCAACAAAGATGATTAGGGGACTGGAGACTAAAACATATGAAGAACGGTTGCACCAACTGGGTGTGTCTAGTTTAATAGAAAGAAGGACTAGGGGAGACATGATAGCAGTGTTCCAATATCTCAGGGGTTGCCACAAAGAAGAGGGAGTCAAACTATTCTCCAGGGCACCTGAGGGCAGAACAAGAAGCAATGGGTGGAAACTAGTCAAGGAGAGAAGCAACCTAGAACTAAAGAGAAATTTCCTGACAGTTGGAACAATTAATCAATGGAACAACTTGCCTCCAAAAGTTGTGAATGCTCCAACACTGGAAGTTTTTAAGAAGAGATTGGATAACCATTTGTCTGAAGTGGTGTAGGCTTTCCTGCCTAAGCAGGGGGTTGGACTGGAAGACCTCCAAGGTCCCTTCCAACTCTATTATTCTATTCCGTTTTATTCTGTTCTGTTCTATTCTATTCTATTCTATTCTATTCTTCTATTCTATTCTATTCTATTCTATTCTCTTTTAGACTTCAGTGCCAAAGCATGGCTTCAGGTCCCTGGGTGACCTTGGGCTAGACACTCACTCTTATCCCACAGAATTCTCTTGAGAGTGAAGAGGGAGGAACCACTCCCACACCAGAACCCTTTGGTGGAAAAGTAGAATTAAACATCTTTTTTAAAAAAAAATAAAGCCAGATTACTTCACCCAAGCAAATAGTCTCACATAAATCAGTCCACTTTAGAAATCTTAGGCATCAGTGATACCAATTTCATACATTCATTTAAAACATTTATTCCTCCTTTCTCGCTTCGCGGAGGCCTGGACAGTGGCTCGTATCTATTCCTAGCTTCCGTGGGATGTGCACGGATCGTGATCTTCTCTCACAGCATGCAATCCATTGGATTGGACCGGCCTTCGACAGCAACTTTCGAACAAAACTGTTCAAACGCCGGAAACAAAGCAACCTACGACTACACTGCTGCAGCGGCGCTCGGTCCGTTGAAACCGTTTAGTCCGGAGGGTCTGTCAATCACTTTCTACTCCCGGCAGGGGTTCAGGGAAAGCTGAGCGCCCCTGCTCTTAAATCGCCCCCTCCCACCACCACCACAATAGCCCCACCGCCGTTTCCTCGGGTTTCCCTCTCGGCGGAGTTCACGCCAAAAGTTTCCTCGTTTAGGAAGCGCCATCAGACGCGATTATGGCTTTAATTACCTGCTGTCGGCGGGGACCAGGAAGGTTGTAAAGTGCGCTAAAATCTTTCATTGTAATGGAGTGCTGGTCCCGCGGCGCGGACTCGATTTATAAGGCTCCAGATGGCATCTTTAACTCCTTAACTCCACCGTCAAATTCCTCCGTTCCTAAAAAGGACCCCCGGGAGAAAGCAGATCGGTTCTGAGGGAGAAGGAGTCGAGTGGCGGGGCGGGCGGGGGGGGGGGAGGTGGAGGGGGGAATAGTTGGCTTGGCTTAACATGAAGTGAATCTCGAGGTGGGGATGGGTGTAGAGGGCGCCCCACGGAAACGGTTAGAGAAGGCCAGGGAAGCAGCACCCTTCCCTTCTCAAACCGGCCTGTATAAAAGTCATTTTGTTTCACCTATAACTATGTTTCCCCACCCCCACCCCCAATGTTTTGCCTCCTAGTTGAGTCCTTGCACTGGGAGAGCTCTAGTAGTTAATAGGAGTCTTCCCTATGAAGCACAACTGCTTCCAGGCATTATGCTGGGGGCAGGGAGGAAAGTCACCCTCTTCATAGCAAGAGAATAAAGCAATAAATTAAATTAATGCACTGCCCTTTCATGCTGCTCAAACTGGGTCAGGATAGTTGCTGTGCCAGGTCCTACCTGGGAAAGGTAGACTATAGACCTTGGGAGAGATTCCTTGAATGTAGTTGAGGGTGTAAGAAAAAGGACCTGATCAAATTCTGTGGCAATAAAGGGTTCATGTCCATAAGATGGAGATAGGCAGGTAGGCAGGCATAGATGTAGGTAGGTAGGTAGGTAGGTAGGTAGGTAGGTAGGTAGGCAGGCCACTGTTCTTCACCTGAAGTGGGACATAGTTCTGACAAGCCAATTCAGGTTAGCTGCCAGAGCCAACATCCCAAGTTGTGGGAATCTTCTTTTCATCCTCTAAAAGCTGAGCTAGACTCAGAGTAAGCTCTCCCATGGTTCCTGAGTTGCATGATAATGACAGTATTTTGTTATTTATGTGGGTTGTGCTCACTTTATATTAACAACGCAAGAGAAATAGGGCTAAAATTAGAAAGTTTTGCAAAGCTGAAAATCAGAACTGACAAAATACTTTGTCAAAGCAATACATTGCAATGTGAGGCATCCCTGTACTTGGTCAATACATATATGCTATCTGGAGACATAAGCATCCAGTGCAGCAATGCAACACATTTATATATATATATATATATTGTACACATCTATTGGTACAAAGAAGTACAGACTATTTAGTTCTTCCTCAGACAGAACCCCCCCCCCCCCGTCTATTTTGGTTCTGTAATTGCAAGCACAGCCTCACACTGAAATAATTTATAGTACACTAGTCCATTTATTAGAAGTTCTGTGCAGCTCAAAACCCTGCCTATTGTCATACCAAGAGAGAGTGGCTATGAACAATACACTGCTCTGACTGTTTTGCAACCAGTTTTGGGGGTCAAGTGATCAAAGAAACAATAATACCATCTCCGATGCTATGGATCTTGAAGCTTTGAGATTTCTAGCTGCATTTGGGTTTTTGGAGACTGGCTCTGTGTTTGTTTTCTATGTATCTCCATTCTTAAAAATTTTAATACTTAAATTTATATATTAATGCATTAATTGTAAATCACTAGTTTCAAAAAACAGTGGCATCTGTATATCATTATTTAACTTTATAAACAATTTTAGAATTAAGCTACAGTTGCTGAGAATTCACAGTAGTATTTAAAGTTAGTAGTTTTGTTATTTTTCACACCTTCAGATTTCAATTAATAACAAATAAAGGTTTCTCAGCTCAGTGTTGTCTTTATGGAAACCAGAAACAGAAAAGGAGGGAGGAAATGGTTGAGGACATTTATCATCTAAGGTTACAGGATCAGGCCTGCAAAATTCTGGGTGGCCACAAGATGGCAGCAAAGATATTCAGAAAATTCTTTACTAGCATCTAGTGGCAGTCCTGATTTTCAAAGCCCAGAAAGTAGCTTTAGCCTCCCTAAATATCAAATGGCTAAAATATTAATCTGAAATCTGAAGATGAAAGCCAGAATTGATTAGACCTACCTTACAATGTTGTTGTCAAGATAAGTAAATTAAAGACATTATGTGCTTATGCAAATTATGACTGCTAAATGGGAAACTTAGAATAGTTCATTTGCTTTAAATAGAGATTATAATTAAATCAACAAATTAATCTCCAAAAAACCACCATCATCTTTAATTATTAGAATTGAAGTCTTTCCTTAAAGCTATTAGATATAATAAGTTGAAACAATAGAATTACAATGACAAATGCAGTGTAATCATTTAAAAACAACTGACAAGCATCTGGCTATGCAACTTCCGCGTTCTCTGCTTTTACTTTGGCAAACACACGTGTGCAATAAAACACACTTTTTGAATCCATGCCAATAAGCTGTTGTTCATTTAAATTTTACATTGATGTTTTCCATATGGACTTTTTCCAGAATTAGATGTAATAATAGGTCAAGCATGGATGTTAAATTTTGCTCTGACTTGTCCTCGGAATGCCTTTTAATCCAAAGAACAGAAATTATGTGAAACAGATTGTCTCTGTGCAAGAGTTCCAGCCTACTGCTAATGCTCAGGATTCCTAAGGGCCTGAAGTCCAGAAAAGGCTTGAGGTGCGTGTGGATGGGCAGTTATGTTTAGAGAGACTAGGTCCCCACTCCACTCCAAATGTACTTCGAGTTCTTGAAATATAGGACAGAACACATGCCCCATCTTTCAAAGTCAAAAGCAGTTTCAATTCAGAAGAAGCAAGACAGGTCTATCAAACTCGCCTCTTCACTTGGAGATATATAGATGTCCTTAGTAAATTCATTCCTTCCTTCCTTCCTTCCTTCCTTCCTTCCTTCCTTCCTTCCTTCCTTCCTTCCTTCCTTCCTTCCTTCCTTCCTTCCTTCCTTCCTTCCTTCCGACCTCATCACTCTTCTGGCACCTGACACTTCAGATCGCTAATAGATTCTCCCATGCTCGTTAGGGGACAATTAATTAAAGCGTTTCTCTAGCAGGGAAGAAAGAACACGATGGGTGACGAGGAAAATGTCCCCGAGGGAGCCGTGTCCAGGGAGGAGAGAAGAAATAGCCTTGGGCCTCGCTGGGAGGTTGTGTGGCTGAGCGAAAAGGCTTCACCGTCTCCTTCTCCTCCTGCCTGTGCACAGGATCAGGGTGGCGTTAGTACCGCAAGGGAAAGATTGCTGCTTGGATTCCCCACCCTTCCCCTCTCCCTCCCTCCTCACAGGTGGCGTCGGGATCTTGCTGAGTCTCAAGTTACCAGGAACCTGCTAGACTCTCCGGTTGATTTTATACATTTTTGGAAATCAACCTGGCAAAGAGAGAGGGGAGCGGCAGTTCAGCAAATGTGCACGAGGCACGTGGGAAGAGGGAGAAGTGGGGCAGCCCAGGAGAGGGAAAAAGGAGAAAGTAAAGGTTGACGTCAGTTTCGGCAGCTGGGACCCGCTGCTCCGGGTATGGGGTGGTCGTTTTCCTTCCTCGTTTCACGCTGTTGAGTATCGGCATCGGGTCTTGGGGTGGGGAGCAAAAGAGTACCCATTAGGATGGCCCGGGTTCAGGCAACCGACTGCATTTGCAAAGGGAGAAGAGAAGGTTAGGGGATAAGTGGCAGGGCTGTGCGCCTCTGTTTCTGATCTTACTACATTTTTGCTGCCGCCGCCGCCCCCTCCCCAAAGGCGCTCTCTGCGTGTGACTGACGCCGCTTAAAGTCTCGGAGCAGCAGGAGGCCTAAATGCTGTAGACTGCTCTCTCCTCCCTTTGTGCGCTTTCAAGCAGAAAGCCACGTGCCAACAGGGCGCGGGGCAGCCACGTGCCCGTCTAGACTGAGAGCCATTTGTTCTCAGGGGATGGAGGAGGGAGGGGGAGGGGGGAGAAAGAGAAGAGAAAGTGAGCTGGATGTGTGCGGTGCTGGTGGAAGTGATAATCCCTGCTCATCTTCCAGTTGCATCAAGAACTCCCTTTTCGGAAAGAGAGTTGGCATGAGGGAAGGAGCACACCAAGAAGTGAGGCCGGAGCAGATGGACTTAGGGCCTGTTCAAGCCTTGGCTTCTTGTTGTGAAGGGGGTCATCAAAAGAGAGCAGATTGTTGGCTATTTAAATCATCGCATTATACTGCCAGCCTGGAGGAAAAAAATGAATGTTCTGCCACGGGTGTCAAAATAGCTTGTTTGGCCTGTTTTTCAACTTGGGAAAGTGTCCATATTCAGCAATGTTATCCAGGCAGCACTCTCTAGTTTCTCCAAAATTTCAGCATCTTCTTAAATGTTATGGCACCATATACTTCTCATGGGACCAGGGGAAACTGTGTCTAAGAGTCCGCCCAGAAAAATACTCGATGTATTCCTTCCCATCTAGGTTTACCAGCACTCACAAACATATGCCCATACACCCATTCGAAGAGAGAGAGTTCTGCAATATATAAGGCAAGCTGCTGATAACAATAGAAGATAGAATAGGAATTGACTGAGGGTGTGTGTGCATAAAAAAAATCAGGAATCTGGTAGAACCTTTTCTAACTTACAGAATTCATTAAAAAGCATAAACTGTTGCGAGCTGCACTTCACTTCATCAGATTATCTAGAGTTAGTAGGGAAAAGAGCTGTCAGATTCCTGATTTTTTGCCACCGTATACTTAACATGGCTGTTCTTCTAAAATGGGGGGGGGGTTTCACTATCTTCCTGAGGACAGGAGAGTCAGGAGTCTTTCTAGAAAAGAACAGAACTGATAAAAGTGGAAGTCCATGAAATGTCAGTCACAGAGAAGGAGAGGTAGCCCAAAAACAGCACTTCCCTGAGCTGGACCTGGGAACAGATTTTAATATCTCAGCCCAGCAATAAAATATTTATAGCTGGCACCAATCTCAGATCTTACATATTACCAAGTATTCTGTGGTACCACATTCCTGCTACTTAGAGATTTTTAAAACCTTATGACAAGATAGTCTCCAATTTTTAGCTCCCCATATCTGTTCCCTACCTTCCTGCTCCTTCGCCATTTGGGGGAGTGTAGTAATCTTTCAAGCAATGCTACGTTCTTTTTTCTCAACCTTATAGATTTTGAGTTCTCCCTTTTCTTGTAAATATATGATTACAGGAGTGGGAGGGTGGTCTAATTGAGATCTCTTCATTATATTGATCAATCTTTTCATTTGTTTCCTGCGTCATTACAGAAAAAAAACCTTTCAAACTTTGAGTCACTAGTTGTTCTTTTGAATAGGCAATTTGTGTCATCACACTTTTATCCCCTCCTCCCAATTTTTCTTGAATTTTAGATGCTATATATTCAGGAGCTTCCTTCTATCTCACCCACTTTCTGCTTTGGCAGTTCATGTGGAATCCATATGGGGATTTTTTTTTTCCAGGAAGATGAATACGAATTATAGGCATTATTATAGTGAGTTTTCTTTTGTTTACTTTTTAGCACTCTCACTCGTGCTTTAACATTCAGATGCTAACAGCTTGAGTCAATCCCATAGGGAGATGACTTGGATGCTTTACCTGGTGTTCAGCCAGCAGGCCAAAGCTATAACCTAGCGGGACATTCCCTCTGTGTGTTCTTGGCTAGGCTTACTGTACATGTTCATTTGGATGCTTCTGTTGTCACTGGAGTTGAGTTGTGTGCTGGGGATCTAGAGACTTCAGCTAGCCATTTAGTGGACAATGGTCCAATCACAGGAATGCTGTGTAGAGCGATATGCTGCTAGATCCAATGAGTCTGTTGGGGGCAATTGCCCTCCAGTTAATATTCCTGCCTTCTTTTAGAACAAATGTGTTTTATCTTCTTTTGTCAATAAATTCAGAGTATAACTGAAAGACATGGAGTCTGAAGAAAGGATGCATCGAAGGGAATACCATATTGTAGAAGCAATTCCTTTGCTAAATTAAGCTCAGTTACGTATATGGACAGAGTTTGTCTGAGTCACAGACAAGTTGTATATGATCAGGGCAGAGCTGCATCAGCACCATGGACAGATCACTGAATATACACTAAGGATGCCAAAGAGCTGAGCCAAACAAAATTTGAATTTGCCATATTCAAATCTTTCCCAGCTAAAATGTGCCCACGTATGTGCCTTCAGCTTCCAAAATTCTCCAATCTACATATGAGAATTTTGGGAATTTCTAAAACATTCATGATGGAGAAGGCTGTCAGTCTGTAACTTATTTCATTGTTTCTTGGGCAGCCTTTTCCAATTTAATGTCTCCAGACATTACTGGTTCATAACTTCTGTTACCATCAGCAGTCTCATGTTGGCTGGGAAAGGTAGAATTAATGGTTCCACATATCTGGAGGGTAGGAGAATTGAAGTTGCCTGCTGTAGAACAAAGTTCAGGGTAGATAGTGCTGTGTGTACCACATAACAAAACACTATTGGTTTTTTTAAAAAAAATATTGTGTGTTGCAATTCACTGGAAATCAGTAAGCAAGAAAGAAAAGCACGGAAGAAGCCTTACTGAGCTCTTCAGAAGAAGCGATGCTCTGCAAACACTTTCACACACTGTTGCCCATGGCAGGAGAGTGCCAAGGTCCCTTTTCCCTGACTGGGGAAATCATCATCTTAAGCAGTCAAGGGTGATTTTAAGAGAGAGAACCAACTGTTACATCATGTAAGAATTACAGTGAGAAAGAGATGTTTCAAGGAAAAACTCTAGCAACAAAGAATTTTAGAAAAGCAGCTCCGTGCCTACAGTTATCCTATTCTAGGAGGGCAGAAATGGAGGTTGAGCACAGAAAATGGCATCCTGGAAGCCACATTTTTCATTTGTAAAAGGAAAAGGTCAACAGACAGCATATAAACTGGGGGGGAAATAAAAACTAAATTTCTAATCCCTTAAACTATGAGAAAACTATGAGGAATCAGAAGATGGTTTTTAAGATCTCTAGTCATCAGAGAGAAGACTTCAATGTCCTTCCATGACAACTCAAGACAAACAGAGGCAAAATGAATTATGCAAAGTAAGTGGCAATAGAAATTTACCTAGTTTGCATAACTGATACCGGCTGCCAAACTCAGCTGTTTGTGACATAGAGTTAGAATTTATGTGGCATGGAACGCTTGTGTCCTCCCAACCCATTTTTCCCTTCTATATAGGCTGTATGCATAGGCTTACGCTTTAACTCTAGAGTAAACTGATTAAGTTGTTGTTTGCCTTTATGCAATTTAGAATATGTCTTACTGCCCAGAAAGTCTCTCTTGGGAAATTAAGAATAACTGCTACTTTGCTTAGATGACCTTGCAACCTAGGTGATATCTTTTTTCTAGAGTTGAATAATAGCATGTATCATCAGGAGTATGTTTAGGAGCCAAAATTCTTCTTTGTCCCTTCCTTACCCATCCTTCTATAAGCTGAATCATGAGATATGGATGATCCTAACATCTCTTTCCATCCTGTATATCAAAGGTAGTGAACAAGGAATTGCCTTCTGTTCATAAATGGGACATTCCCACAGTGCTTAATTAGGCTCAGCAGTGGAAGACAGCAGTGTTTTCCAGGCCTGATCTTTTGTTAGAAGTCTAAAAGGACAATAACTAAAGTGACTGATAGCCGTGTGTCATGGTCTGAAAAATCTAGATGCAGTCCTACTGCCATTTATATTGCAGTCAGAGGGGTATTTGTCTTCAAATAAATAATAACACCAGAGTTTTCTGATTCCCTTCTTAGACAGAGATAGAGATGTTTAGACACATGGACAGTCTTTAGCAAACCAGGAAAATCTGCACTTTGATTCTGGAATGAGTGATCAGTGTGATGTCTTAATCAAAACAATGACACATTTCCATAAAACAATACAATTTGCTCAGGTCTCAGGGCAGATACTCTTTGTTGTACACATATGCCAATATGACCATAGCAGAACAGAACATTGGCAGGAGAAACAAAGGCTCTGCTCTCTTGGCCAGCTCAGAGTTCCATGCAAAACATGCTCACTGGATGTTGCTTCTAGCAGAAGCTGCCTGATAAATGGCCTGTGTCAAACTCACTTAGCTATGTGTGCCAATGTTGTCACTAAAGTAGACATGCTACCCTGGGATCCTGATCTCACCGTTCAGTGCAAAGTCCAACATGATGCCACGATCTGTCTTCTCTCAGAAGCCTCACAATCTTCCTCTGTTGACGAAATCTGAATCTTGTTAGGATTTACTTAGAAAAAGTTCCAGAATTCTTGTTCCTGGTGACCTTAAGCTACACATACGAACAGCTCTTTCTATATACAGCGCCAAGAGGATTGGAACCAGTTAGTTGAAGTTTGTTTATGATTCTTTTAAAAAATATATTGGGGAAAGTTTCTACCTACCTGAGCAGGACGTGGACTCCATGCTCAGGGAATATATAAAGATAAAGGCTCCCTTCACACATATGTGCTAGTCATTCCCGACTCTAGAGGGCGGTGCTCATCTCCATTTCAAAACCGAAGAGCCAGTGCTGTCCGAAGACGTCTCCATGGTCGTGGCCGACATGACTAAACGCTGAAGGCGCATGGAACACCGTTACCTTCCCACCAAAGGTGGTTCCTTTTTTCTACTTGCATTTTTTACATACTTTCAAACTGCTAGGTTGGTAGAAGCTGGGACAAGTAACGGGAGGTCACCCTGTTGCGCAGCACTAGGGATTCAAACTGCCAAACTTTCAATCAGCAAGCTCAGCATCTTAGCCACTGAGCCACCGTGTCCCTCAGGGAGTATGTAGTGCTTGTTATATCAATTTCTGCTGCTTCCTTTCTACTCCCCTTAGATGGTGTTGGTGAGCTCTTCTGCTCTTATCACATCAGTGAGAGAGTTCCTATGTTGGACTTTTCATGGACACTGAATTCTCTAGATAGTAAGAAAGACCCAGCTCTTATGATGATTCCATTTGGGGCCATGGTGCAGGTGTGAGTTTTTGGACAACTGAAGAATTCTGTCCATAGATTGAAGAACATATTTCCTGTCTGGATTTTAAGTGGATAATTCAGAGGTCACTTTAGGATGGAAAAAGAAAAAGAAAGATCACCATTCTCCAGCACCAGTGTCTTTGGAGAAATATTATATGTGCAGTATGCTTGCCCTTGTTGCTAAAGTTAGTGCAGTTTTAGATCTATTTATATACAAGGTCTGTACCTGGGATCACTATCTTTGTAGTAAAATGAGACAAAAAGACTCTGTAGTGCTGCTGATTGAAAAATCTTTCCCTGGCTTTTCCCAGGCCCCCAAAGGGTTTGGACTACAATTCTGAGAACATTGAGCCACAGTTAACTGGCTAATAAGCGGCGGCTGCATCACAAATAGATATATGAAGAGCAGCATGTTCGCTTAGGCTGTACCGTCGAGAGTGCTAAAACCAAGGACCGAAGGCCTATGGATCTTGATTCCAGTTGTTCAAGAACATTATTCAGGAGTGTCGATATTATCAGCATAGTTTGGTGGAATTTTATCAGGGAGAGGAACAAAGTGATGCAATGACTGGGCCACAGGCATTCGTATCTCTCACCTCTATTTTTTCCCCAGCTAAATCCCTAACATTGGAGAGTTAGCTGTAACCCGGATTAAGGAACAGGCTCAAGATCAATCCTTCCAAGATTGAGTGGCTGTGGTTTCCGTCATCCCGATTTGTGCATCTTGTTCCATCTTTGAGGATAGCGGGAGAAATTTTAGCCCCCTCAGAGAAGGCTCGCAATCTGGGAGTCCTCCTGGATACGCGGCTTAGTTTAGAAGAACACCTGACGGCCGTGACCAGGGGGGCCTTTTACCAGGTTCGCCTGGTACGTCAGTTGCGCCCCTTCCTGGATCGGAATGCTCTGTGCACAGTCACTCATGCCCTCGTCCTTTCTCGCCTGGACTACTGCAACGCTCTCTGCATGGGGCTGCCCTTGAAGAGCACCCGGAGGCTTCAGCTGGTCCAGAATGCGGCCGCGCGGGTTATCATGGGGGTACTTAGGTGCTCCCATGTTACACCCCTTTTAGGCAGCCTGCACTGGTTGTCGGTTGTTTTCCGGGTGCGATTCAAGGTATTAATTATGACCTTTAAAGCGCTCCATGGCTTAGGCCCAGGGTACCTGCGAGACCACCTACTGCCACCAGTAGCCTCCCACCGTCCAGTAGCCTCCCACTGTCCAGTACGATCCCACAGAGTTGGCCTCTTCAGGGTGCCATCGGCCAGACAGTGTTGGCTGGTGACCCCCAGGGGGAGAGCCTTCTCTGTGGGAGCGCCTTCCCTCTGGAATGAGCTGCCCCCGGAGCTTCGCATAATCCCTGACCTCCGGTCCTTCCGACGCGCCCTAAAAAGTTGGCTTTTCCAGCAAGCCGGCCTGGCCTGTTAATTTTATCTCATTTTTTAAATGTATTGTCCTGTAAATTGGGTTTGTTTTTTTGGATATGTATTTAATTTCTTTTTAACTTTCGGGATGTGTGTTTTTTAATGTTGTACGCCGCCCTGAGTCCTTTGGGAGAAGGGCGGCATATAAATCCAATAAAAACAAACAAACAAACAAACAGGGAGATTGTCTGAAGAACCATAGCAGTGCTGTAGGCCTTGGGCCTCTGAGCTATTATTAAATGCCCCCCCCCCCACCGGCAATTCCATTTAATCCCCCACTGTGACTTTCAGCAAATGCTGCTCTCCTGTCACTCACCTGCCCCCCCCCCCTTGCAGGGGGAGACACGCACAGGTCCCAGAGCAGCAGCCCTTATTGGGAGAAGAGGTGCTATTTCTAAGTAGGGCCCAAATGATCCCTCCCTACCATGACAAACACACTTTCCTTTCGATTCCATCTCTGTCAGAGGGATTGTGTGCGAATGTGCATGCCTGGCAGTGCCCCCCTACAGTGTGTAACTGCACATAATATTCATGCCTCTCACAATGCATCCATTTCCCTAAATGAGCTCACACTCTGTTTGGCAGTTCTTGTCAGGTCGGTAATAATAACTAACCAGTCTGAGAAAAGGTGAGTTTTTGGATCTTCTCAGAATCTGCCTTGCACATACACAGACATTACCATAACCCAAAATAGCATGCAAAACAGTGCCTGAGTGGCAGGAGAGCTAGCGGTCCCTGAGGGTTTTGTTCCTGGGCAATCCTGAGGGCAGAAATAGGTAGGTCACACTTATTTGCCGTCTTCTTGGACACCCCATCCCAATTCCCGGAGCAGAACTCCAGTGCACTCAGTATATAATAGCTACAAAAACCACACACTGTTTATTTTCCCTTCCCCCACCATCTGTGTATATTGGAAGGGGACCTACTTAGCACCATGTTGTTAGACTGTTGAGCTAAACCTGAGTTGGCTCAGAGCCCCGCAGGCAGACCTGAACTGCTGCTGGCAGGAGGGCCATCCTGGCAACCCTCCATGCAACACCCCCCCCAAACCCTCAATCCACCCACCTTCCAAAGCCACTCAGATAGCCCAGTACAAAAGCCTTACCTTTGCTTCCCTACTTCATACTAAGGAGGGGGGGGAAAGAGATGATGCAAAAACACCCTATCAGATGGCAGGTCCCCGACAGCTTGCCATTATGGTAGGCAGAGGGAAACTGCAGGCCTGTTTAGATCTTCTGCCATCAATCTTGACTCTGGGCTGGACCTACCAATAAGCTGTCTGTCTCAAGAACAGGCAGCAGGCTTGACTGTCACTGCAGATCATTCATATTCCCCCTACACCGCATATGAGGAAGGGATAAGCTTGCAGGGGCATGCAGGGGTGAGTGGATTGCAAGGAAAATGTGCTGTTGGCTTCCCCAAATGATGTGAAGTCATGATCTTGATACAAAACAAGCCTGTCAATCTATTTAACTGCCAGGGATTTGGGGGAGTTACAATCCCAATAACTTTGAAGACTGTCTCATTAGGGGAAACTAGTTTATTTGGACTGATAGTAATGGGTGTGTGTGTGGGTGTCATGTGAATCTATAACTCAGACAACTAAGGGAAGAAGGAGTTGGTTGAAACTGTCCTGGGCCTTTTGGGGAATGAATGACCTCACTGCCCACATTGCATAATCAGCTGTATCTGTAAAAGGCATTTGTTGGTCCCAGACCTTACTGCAGCTGATCATAGCTGAGTGGGATGTCACCTGGACTCCAGTGCTCTAACTATTATCCTACAATGGTCCTTCTTGTGAGATATATTGGTGAATTGAAGGGACTCAGGCAGATTGTAAAGTAGAGGAAGAATGATATAGTAGGCAGGGCAATGAAGAAGCCCGATTTAATGTACAAGCTTGAATCCAACATCACCTCTGTAAATTAAATGCACAAATTAATGCTTACTCTATAGATTGGTTGGCCTCTTTGGGTTGCCCATCCTCTGGGAGATATACTCTGGGAGAATTTTGTCCCAAATGGTGAGGGACCAAGAAACCTCTCTCTCTCTCTCTCTCTCTCTCTCTCTCTCTCTCTCTCTCTCTCTCTCTCTCTCTCTCTCTCTCTCTCTCTCTCCTCCCTCCCTCCCTCCCTCCCTCTCTCTCTCTCTCTCTCTCTCTCTCTTTTTTTTTTTTTTGAGTGATGAGCACATTTGGGAGATGCCAGGAGCTGACAACCTTCAAATAACCTCAAAGAATTCTAGTGACTCAGTGAAGTTGCCAGCCGAGGCAGCTGTGAGACTTCCAGACACGAGAATTCCACCCGCTTGACTAGGTTTATAACCATGGAATTATCAGCAACATTCACACAAGACACACACAGACGGGTTCATTCAGAGTGATCTAAATTAAGGATGAGCCTTTATTTCAGCAGTGGATGGGATGCATTCTAGACCTGTTCTCATGGCACACTTAACTGGGTCAAGGGATGGGGGACTATCATGCAAATCCCAGACAACTAAGTTAAGAAGGGGTGGACTGAAATAGTCCTGGGCCTTTTGGGGGATGAATGAACTCTTTGTCTACATTGTGCAATCAGCTGCCTCTGTCAATGCACTTCACAGTTATTTCTTCTTTCCAAGAGAAACAATCACCTTATGAAAATGTGCTTCTCCAGGAATTTTTATTTTTGTCTCCTTTTAGTTTCTGGTATGAAAAAAAAAAAAGGGGGGGGGGCATCACAAAACCACATTCTTCCAGCCTCTTCTGTGGTGGCTGAAAGTACGCAGAAAATGGATGTTACACAATTGACCAGATCATTGGTGATTATTTCCTGCTGTCACATAGAAATGAATTAATTATTCCAAGAACCAGATGACTTGGTGAGTTGTGTCCTTGAAAAAGAGCCTTGCATTCCTGTGGATTTTGAGAATAAGACTTTATTTTAGAGGGGAGAAACGGCACTGAATCTGGTCTAAAGATTGGACTGTCCACCACCTATTTAGATGGGTCCAATCCAGAGGTGGTATTCAGCAGGTTCTGACCAGTTCTGGAGAACCGGTAGCAGAAATCTTTAGTAGTTCAGTATCCTTCCTCTGCCATGCAAACCAAGCCAAGCCACGCCCACCAAGTCACGCCCACAGAACCGGTAGCAAAAAATGTTGAATCCCACCACTGGTCCAATCATATCACAGAGTAAGAAGCTTCCTCCTCCAATCGTCTCTTCTACTTTCCAATAGATTTTCCTTTCAGAGGGAAGGGAGCAAGACACCGTTTCTTTATTCTCTTTATGTGGAAAGTCAGCCTTTTTGTCTGAGATATACGGTACATGATTATTTTCTTTCATGGCCAAGACGAGCCAAAACGTTGCCTTGAGCCACACCTAAGGCAGAACTGAAGGTCCCTACTTACTCAATATTTTATACAAAACTGAAAACATCATACATGCATAGAAGTGTGCACGCGCACGTATGTGTAGATGTGCATACACACATGCACACACGCGCGCACACATATCAATGATAGCCACTATTATTTTTAAAGTCCAAAGTCTGATGTGCTCCTTTTTAAGATTTTAATCACTGTGATTGAAATTGACTTTAGTTACTCCTTTATTCTGCTTCCTGGATGGAAGTCCTTGGTGGTTATGTCTCATTTGTACCATGTGGTGTTATGGCTGCTTTGGGGGTAAGTTAAATTTTGATAAACCTCTATAATTACTTTCGAAGTATAAGATTCTTCAAAATGGCTGATTGTAGTAAGCAAAGAAGGGTACGATCTATGAGAACACAAAATGAGCTAAAGAAAGAAGCAACTACATAAAGGAAAGGATGAACAGTTGCTTGAAATGGGAATTTTATCCAGCAGATGTGGTTAAATTGCAATAAAATGTACTGAACCTTGCTATTTGGAGAACTTGCAAAATATATTTATGGTACCATGTACACGGTAGCGGGAATGAGATTAAGTCTCTATCTTGCAGAAGGTCTTTATGAAAATAAGATAGCCTTAATGTGGTTTAGCCTAGATGTTTATATAATTTGTCATCCTTCTTTTGTTGGGGAAAAAAAAAACATTTGTCTGAATTTGTGGTCCGAAACCATTTTGTCATTTGATAACCAGAAAAAAGTCAAGAGGTGATGAACTTATACCAAGGAAATGGATTTTAGAAGATGTGCTTACTCCAAATTTGCATATTAATTGAGATTTACTTCAATGGAATCTGTAAGAACCAGTGGCATCAATTATTGCAGAAGGAGCTATCAACTGTTCTAAGCCTAATAAGGTATTTTTATACTCAGATGAATTGTCAAAGAAGATCCTTAATGGGAAAGTTAGCCCATCTCCCATTTCCTATCTCATCTGTAACCAACCCCCTCAGATATCCACTTGTACAAAAGAAGTAGAGTTTTAGCAGATGTGCTTACCTGAAATTTGCATATTAATTTGAATTTTCATTCTTGAGGTAATTAGTTTCACTACTTCTACCTCACCCAGTGCCAAGGAAGTTTTGGAGCAGGGGACGTTGCCCTACGTAGTAAGTCAAACTGTGAGTCCATCCATCTCACTTCTGTGGTGAAACTGATTCTTTGGGGGGGGGGGCGTTATTGGACCACAGAACTCTCATAATCGCTATTTGGAAAATGCATCTGGAGGAAAGGCCTAAGATTTCAGACTTACCTAGAAATGCCAGAAATTGAATCTGGAAGAAAACTTTGTTCTCCCATTGAACATGATGAGTTATGATATATTACCAGTCAAAACAGTGCATAAATTACCCTGAGAAAAGTTTGCTTTCATACTCTTGAGGTCTGTTTTTCAGAGAATGTTGATCTCCTACTCTCTTTATCTTTTATCTCATATTATTTATGACACTGCCAAGCAAGTCTCCTTGACTTGCCATAGCAGTCAACATCTAAGTAGAATATTTTGGGACAGTATTTCTACGTATTGTTTTGCTTTCTCACAAACCACTCTGCTTGTGTAAGAACTGCAACATTGATTGCTTTTAGTGGGAAATCCAGCATTCTGAACTTGTTTTCTGAAGTTTTACCTAACTTCTCATTGATTGCAGCAATGAGCAATCTGTAAGACAGATAGAAAGCATAAAGTACTTGCTGAAACTCTGAAGCAGGGAAGGTTAAAGTTCTCATAATATACCCATTTCTCAGTTGTGCTTTATAAGCTTTTGCCATAGCTTCGTTCCTGTAACACAGCGGCGTTCCGGTAACATAACCATGGTTTAACCATAGCTTGAATAAACCATGTCATCAGATGTAGGCAGAATATAAGTAATAAACCAATTAAATCACAAACAAGCTATATCAGGAATTACCACCTGACGACAAGCCAGTCTAATTATTTTACAAGAGAAAGGAGACAAAATAGGCTGCGTAGAGGTTTTGCATTGGAGAAAGAATACAGAATCATGAATATATTAATCATAATATCCTAGGGCAATTATTAGAATAAAGACTGGGAAGTTCAGGATACTGTGAAGTGAACAATTTGCCCATGAAGAAGAACTAAACTAAGATTTAATCACAAAATCTCAGCAGCACATTCATAGGTAGGGGGCACATTCATTTATATAGCTTGTGCCCACTAACATATACCTAAAGATGTTAGGTTAAAAAAACAGTTTTTAACAGTTTCTAGGAACTAGAAACCAAATAGATGTCACCTCAGTGGTGCAAGTGGTGATAATGGCATCAGTATCAGAGGGGGTATTCAGCAGGTTGTGACCAGTTCAGGAGACCTGGTAGCGGAAATTTTGAGTAGTTCGGAGAACTGGTAAATACCACCTCTGACTGGCCCCGCCCCCATCTATTCTCTGCCTCCCGAGTCCCAGCTGATCGGGAGGGAATGGGGATTTTGCAAGAACCTTCCCCTGCCACGCCCACCAAGCCACGCCCACCAAGCCATGCCCACAGAACCAGTAGTAAAAAAAATTGAATCCCACCACTGATCAATATCTGTTCAGTTGGCTCTCCAGGTGCCAGGTGCATACAAATCTTTAAGAAGACCATTTGATCTTTCAAAAAGGAAAAAAGCCTATTTGGAAGTTACACCTGACCCCACTACTGTCCATAATGCCAACTATGTGTGTTGTGATTATGGGCACTTGGTGACCAGGGAAAGATCCTCCATCCTTGCTGACAAGGTGCTTTGGCTTCCTCGTCTCTGGTTTCCATAGGCCTATTTTAGAAGTGAGCAGCGCATTGAGTTAAACTCCCGCATGTTCTCAGCTTCCCTCACTCCTTGCAAACTGGATTACTGTAGTTTAGATCTGCCACTCCAGCCACTCCCCAGTCTTGCATTTGGGCTTTCTTTCTTTCTTTTCTTAGTGTTTGGGTTGGGGCGGCCCAAGAAAACCCCTGCTGTGCTTAAATACATCGTTTCCTCCATTCTGCACTGCTGGGAGGGATAATTGATATTAAAGCCCTGGTTAATGCACTGGCTTTGCTGGGGGATTTATCGCCGCCGCCGATAGCGTCTCCTGCTCCCAATTACCCATTTAGCTGCCGAGATAACAGGCTGCTCAATCAGCCCCATCCCCATGGTTATATACTGCTGCTCAGTGCTCATAAATATACCATCCAGGCACAGCTGCAGGCAGGCACATCCTTGCTGGGCTCGGGTGGAAGACGCGGACATCCATTCAGAAAAGCCAATGCTGGATCCAGCTCCTGCCTGGCTCCTCCCTCCTCCGCCCTTCACCTTGCCCTCCCTCCAAACCCCTCTGCGTCTCCCTCTCTCGCCTGGGAAATGGAGCTCGGATTCGTCACCTAGGTGACTTGAAAAACACCGAGCCTGTTTCCATGACAATCTTGAAGCAGGTGAATGGGGCAGCAAAGGCAAGAGGGCAGCTGCATGGCAATACGGGCTTTCTCCTTTATGGTCCTTCACAGGAAGGACTGGCGGTGTGGAAGTCTGTCCAGCCCAAGCCTGGTTTAGAGCTAAGAAATAATCAGAAGTGCCCCAGAGATGCCCAGTCATCAATAGGCCCAGACAGACACAACAGGCACCTCCAGTGCAGCTTCCCTCCCCCTGTGATGAGAGATTTTATATTTAGCATATAATAAGTATTCCAACTTATTGCCTACTCTTAAACCAACACACCTGTGTTTTTCCCTAGTCTTGGTTTAGGTGGTGATTTTCTGGCTCTTTGGCAGCCATTTTTCTTTCAAAAACGAGGTTCCTTCAGGGACAGATAGACACTCATACTGGGAAGCTGGGGGCTTGTTCTGTATCAGCTCTAGTTGACTTACTGGGGCAAGAAAACTCACATTTTCTTTATATTGTAGCGGAGTTTTCCTCAACTTGGAACTTTTCATATCTATCATTTTAATAGTATCCTCCTGAGAGGAAAAGTGAGAGTACCAGTTTGGCATAGTGGTGAAAGCATCAAAGCTAGAAACCAGGAGACTGGGACTTCTATTCCTGTCTTAGGCAGGAAAGTCGGCTGGGTGACCTTGGCCAGTCATTCTCTCTCAGCCCACATCATCAAGCACGGGTGACTAGCTGGTCAGTCAATTCCTGTCACAACCAATGGATCAATATTTGGTTGATCCAAAGAGGGGAGGGAGTGGGAAATGTGGGACAACGCTAGGAAAAAAATATTGTGAGGGAAAGAGATATAAATCAAGTACATAAAAAGTAAAATAAATTGTTCAAATGTCCAGTCTTTATGATCTCCACCATTCCCTCTCCCTGCCTGCCTGTAATAGAGGATAATGGTATTGGGCCATTTTATTTAAGGAGGTTGTCAAGATGTTGGAATAATATGCAAAAGCATTATATTAGGCACAACATAAGATATAAAAGTAGAGAAATCTTTCCTAAATTTCTCAGTGCTGCCAAGAATTCCTTGATTTTAAAATAGAAGTTTATTTTATGTTTAAACCTCCAAATATGCAATTTTAGAATCTGAATTTTTCACCACTGCTGAGATCCTACCTCATATGGCAGTGATGGCGTACCTTTTTCCCAGCAGGTGCCAAAAGCAGAGAGAGCAGAGGGGATCATGCACGGGCGTGCCCACACCCATAATACTATGCGCACAAACCCCCGCGCACATGCGTGCGCATCCCCTGCCCTCCCCCTGCTTTTGGCATGCGATGGACCCATTTTTCGCCCTCCCCAGGCTCCAGAGGCTTTCTAGGAGCCTGGTGAGAGTGAAAACAGTGGCCCCCTCCTGAGGCCACCTGGAGCCTTCAGGAGGCTTCCCTGAAGCCTCCGGAGGGCAAAAAACAGCCCAACGCGCAAAATGGAAGTCAGTTCCTGAACTTCCGGTTTGCGCGTTGGGTTGTTTTTTGCCCTCAGGGAAGCCTCCAGAGGGCGAAAAACGGGCAAAAAAAGGCTGAAGTCAGCTGGCCAGGACGCACATGTGCTCTGGAGCTGACAGGGCAATGCTTCACGTGCCCTAACAAATAGCTCTGCGTGCCACTTGTGGCATGTGTGCCCCAGTTCCCACACACAGTCATTTGAGGTGACTTCTTTCTATCACCTCAGGATACTTGCTGATGTGGTTTAAGAGGTTATTCTGTTTGGCTTCTGGTGATACCTCAGGATCTTAAGTCTTTTGCCATCATTTCCTCCTGTGTTATTTTCAAAGGGAGCTCTCGCCCATCTTCCTATGTGTCTCTGCTTGAGTCTCTGTTCTCATTCCTGATTGGAAGAAGGCAAGCCTTGAACAAAGAAAAATGCCTAAGCACCAGCCTCTTTTAAGAGAGGGCAATGCTGCATCTAACTAGCTAGAGTGACTGTGAATGATGCAGACTCAAAGCTAAAATGCCTATTCCTCAGTAGACACTGACTGAAAAGAGATATAATCAGAACAGCAAAAATCATACCAGAGATACAGAAGGTCACCTCTTTGTGAAAATTCTAAGTAAGTTGTCTGTTTCCCATGAAACACTTTGAATTAAGTGCAAGATAAGGCATATGTTAGATACGCCTGCTTCTCAAGACCATGCTATCTGTTGTTCCCCTACCCATGTGTCTTTCCTATACAGTCTATCTTTCCTCTTAACCCAGCAGCTGCTTATCTATCACAGGTGGTTCTGATGCAGATGGTTGGCTGTAATGGGCTGCGTGAATAACCTGGGAGACAGAAGAGCAGCTGTCTAGACAAACTAAATCTGAATCCAAGAGAGAGACTGAGGTGGAGAAAGTGTCCTAGAAAGGATCCTTCTTAGTTCTCTAGATAAAAAAAAGGAAGGGGAAAAAAAGAAAAAGGAAGAGGAAGTACTTCCAGCTTGGCAAGATTCTGTTAAGGGGATAGAAGGGGAGCTCCTCAAATTTGTAGGTAATACAAAGCTGGCAGGAATAGCCAACACTCCAAAAGATACAGAAAGATATTGACAGATTTGAACACTGGATCCTATCTAACAAAATGAAATTAAATGGTGAGAAAAGTCAGGTTCCGTATTTAGGCAAGAAAAACCAAATGCACAGGGAGGGAGGGAGGGAGATGCACCCCTCCCCAAGGCAGCTGCATCCCTTCACTAACCTGCTTTCCATTCCCAGGAGCATAACAAATTAAAGTTTAATTTGTGTGTATTGCTTAATGGGCTGCAAAATTGGCCACACCCACTTGGTCACATGACCACCTAGCCGCACTCACCCTGTCACATGACCACCTAGCCATGCCCATCCAGTCACATGACCACCTAGCCAGTCCACCAACCCAGCCAGTCCTGCCCCCCCAACAGTCTGAGGGACCGTGAATTGTTTAAAAAGTTTGAGGACCCCTGGAATAGGTGGTCAATAATAGTAACTGTGAGAGGGGTCTTGGAGTCCTAGTGGCCAATCACTTAAATATGAACCAGCAATATACTGCAGCTACCAAAAAAGCCAATGCAGTCCTAGGTTGCATTAACAGGGGGATAGAATCAAGATCACGTAAGGTGTAAGTACTGCTTTATAATGCCTTAGTAAGACCACACTTGGAATGTTAAATCCAGTTTTGGTCACAGTATAAAAAATATTGAGACTCTAGGAAGAGTTCAGAATTCAACAAAGATGGGAACTGGAAGTTAAAACATATAAGAACGGTTGCAGGAACTGGGTATGTCTAGTTTAATGACAAGAAGGATTGGGGATAACAAATAGCGATATTCCAATATCTGCCACAAAGATGAGAGTTCTACCTAGTTTCCAAAGCACCTGAATGCAGAACTAGAAGCAATGGACGGAAACTAATCAAGGAGAGAAGCAACCTAGAACTAAAGAGAATTTTCCTGAGTTAGAACAATTAATCAGTGGAACAGCCTGCCTCCAGAAGTTGTGAATGCCCCAACCCTGGAAGTCTTTAAGAAGAGGTCGGACAGCCATTTGTCTGAAGTGGTATAGGGTCTCTGGCTTGAGCAGGGAGTTAGGCTTGAAGATCTCCAAGCTCCCTTCCAACTCTTGAGTATTGTTGTAACCTTACAATAATTTTGTAACATTGGCTTAGATTTTTCACCTGTATCCACTGTGAGTTCAACACTCCCAGGCCACTGCTGAGAGGCAGAAAAGAAACTCCTGCCTCTTGTACCTATTAGCATAAGGAAAGGCAGCAGCCACAACAGCAGACTGACCAGGTTGTTGAAAAACTTCTAAAACAGAGAGATTTGCTTTCCTGCCAGCCCTTCCCTCTCTCCCTCCAGTACACACACACACACACACACACACACACACACTCCTCCCAGCCACATCCCCAACTATTAAAGGGGCTGGAAAGATAATGAGCTGACAAGGAAACACAAAAATCAAGGCAGCCCCCAAGCTCCTGTTGTGCTCATAGAGAGAAACAAGATGGTAATTACAAGGACAGCGGGCAATTAAATGGGTTGAGGGCTAATTAGTTCCAACAGGTGGGGGCTGTCACAAGAGACTTCCCCCACCAGCTCTACTGGGAATGATAAAGCAGGGGAACTTGGGCCTGCCGCAAAAGGGGCTTTAGGTCTGGCTATGCATCCCCCTGAGTCATTTAGCTCCAGGGAAGCTGCCTAGTTGTTTCCCAGAATTGAATCAGGGCTACTCTTTGCTCTAGTCCTGTTGTGTGGGCAAGATTGGATAAAAATCCCCTAGTTTCAATCAAGTTGGGGGCCATTTATTCATTTATTTCTGTGGGGCAGGGGGGAGGGAGGTTGCTAAGGAAATTAAACGTCTTCTGAAGAATGAGAGGCAACGTATTTAGTACCTTTTAAAATTCCACACTCTTTTCTAATTACTCATGGTAGCTGGCAAGCGTCTCAACAGACATGCACAATGTTCCTACTCAGCTCAGTGGCTAAAACAGTATTGGAACCTGGTTCCTTCAGGTCCTAATCTAGGTGCAAGGGGGATTCAGACATTGAGACATTGGGACGGGGTGGGTTAAGAGGGGATGAGAAAATAATGGAAAGTGGGTAGGAAATTATGTAGAAGAATGGCATGACGTGGCATGGCATTACCTTGGAGGTCTAGTCCAAACCCCCTGCTGTGGTGGCACAATGCAGTATTGGAGGCTAACTCACTGCCTACTCCAGGAGTTCGATCCTGTCCGGCTCAAGGTTGACTCAGCCTTGCATCCTTCTGAGGTCAGTAAAATGAGGACCTAGATTGTTGGGGGCAATATGCTGTTTAGAGAGGGCTGGAAAGCACTGTGAAGCGGTATATAAGTCTAAGTTCTGTTACTATTCTGTTTTTCTCTATAAAAATATTTTTATGCGAATCGATACACGGAACATATTATCATTTATGGTGGACCTGTGAGGAGGCAAAACATTTTTGGAAAAAGATCAAAAAATTGGCTGGAGGCAATAACGGGGGTTAAACTAGAATGGAAACCTGATTTTTTTTTTATTAGGAATAATGTCTGCGAAACACAAAAAAGAAATCCAGTATTTAATACTACATATAATTACGGCGGCAAGGATTGCTTTTGCCCAGAAATGGAAAAACAAACTAACTCCAAGCGAAGATGAAGTAATAAGAAAGGTTATGGACTGTGCTGAAATGGACAAATTAACTAAAGAAATTCAGGGAAAAGAAGAATCAGAATTCTATCAGATATGGGATAAATGGTATAGGTGGATGGAGGAAAGAAACAAGAATCAATGAAGGAATATAACAAAACTCAAAAATAATAGTTATGAGTAAAACAAGAGAGTTATGAATGGTGAAATCCAAATGAAATACAATAGAAGGGGAAATAATATAAGATGAGCGGTATCGATTGATAATTGCTATTGGAAAGAACAGGAAGCTCCTGTTTGTATTGCATTGTGTAAATGCGTTGTACGTCTAAGTTTTGTGTGCGTGGTTTTTACACGTTTGTTAATAAAATTGAAAAAAAAAGAACTGTAAAAAAATATTTTTATAGTTTGGGGACATTGGCTTTTATGCTTTTTTATGTTTTTTTTAAAAGTCTGTTTTAAGCCTCATACCCAGCATTTCATGTTTCCTTCCTGCTTCAAAATGAAAAGAACAATGGTACTGATTCAGTAATGATAGTCAGTGGGAGCTATGGTGTCTGTTGTGGTTTGTAGCCCTCTGGCTTCCATATTCTAAATTCTCCATCATTTTGGCTTCCAATCATGTCTCCGTATAGTTGCTCTGGTATGCTAATGACTAGATTGTGCATGAACTTCCAAGAGGATGGTGCTAGGTTGGTATTTTCAGGCACTTGCCCCAAATTTAGGGACTCAGAAGAGTTTTGCTAACCCATCATCAGAGTCAGCCAACTCGCCACACTCGTCACAGGACAAGAGTTACACCACTATCAAATAAATAGTGGAATAAAATCATTTTAAAAAAGGTGCCAAAGAAGGGACAAAATGAAATATGAATGAGAAAAGTTAAAATATTTTTAAAACTATTTTGAATAATTAAATTGAATTGTTGAATTGTCCCGCAGAGTTATCCTGCAATGAGCTGGCCACAGCAAATTGGCCATGGTGAGTTTACCATGGCAAGTTGGCTATGGCAAGTTGTCCCATTCCAGTTGCTGGTCACTCACTGCACATCTTCTCCAATATATCTCTATTGGATGGCATAGACCATGAAATTTAGAGTGAGAGTCAAAACGATGCTCCATTCCATCCTACAGTGAACAAATAATATTGACATTCCTAGGATATAATTCCCAAGACCAATAATATTGCCTGCTGGATCACTCAGGGGTCAGATGGTGGCCAAAGTGTCAGCAGCAATAAATGGGGGCCCAATCTAGCACAATGCCATAATTCCAGGGTCATACAAAGGGTTTGGCCTCAGCCCCATTTGTTCCATAGGGAAATAATTCTTACTGCTCTGGATTTAGCATTCATAGAACGAGGAACAGACCAAGATATTGCTCTGCCACTGACTAAGGGAGATCTAGGAGAAAGGGTTGGAGTGCTGCAAGTTCCTGGCATTCGGTTCACTCATAATTTGGGGACATGTCACTAGCAGTATCTGTTGCAAGTATTCCAGCACAGTTTTATCTAACCAGGTGACCTCAGAATATGTGAAAAATAACATCCATTCCAGCCAGCACTGAATATTTGGCTGGCATCAGATTAGGGAGGGCTCTTGCAGTGGGTAAGAGTCAGTTCTGTAAAAGGATGGGTTATTGCCAACCCATTTGTTACAGTGCTATCAACTTGGAGAGTGGGTGGCCTTTACCATTGATTAAAAACCTACATTCTGTAATAGAAATAACTTATATAAATCTTGATTATTCTATGCATATATAATTTAATTGCTTTCAGGAATTTGCATATATGTAGCTTACAGAGCTATTCTAAAAAAAAACCCGAACAGCTAGAGATGTACTGCCAGATGTACAGCTATCACCACTATGCAGTAGAATTATGCTATGGAATCTATTGATCTGGGAATGGATTTCAGCAGAAAATCTGCAGCTCGTGTTCTGTCTGCCTCCTTTGCACTGCCAGATCCTTTTATTAAACATTAGACAAGTTCCGATGTTTTCACACATGCAACCTATACAAACGTGAAATAGATCCACGGAAAAACTTGATTATGTATGCAATGCCTGTTAGTTATGCAGCTGATGATGCAGTAGGACTATGAAAAAAGCACACGTATGCAAAGTCTACATTGTGTTTCATACGTAAATAGGGGTGCAAGTTCAGATTTTGCCTACCTTTGACAGATGCATTGCGAGTCATTTTTATCTATAACCATCTGTGTAGAATCTGAACCTCTTAGCTGTTGTAACCAAAAATCTGTGGGAATAATTGGCAGCCATTGATTATTACTTCAAGTGGCTACAGGTAGTCCTCGACTTACAACAGTTCACTTAGTGACCGTTCAAAGTTACACCATCACTGAAAAAAGTGACTTATGACTATTTTTCACACTTACAACCATTGCAGCATCCCCATAGTAGTGTGATCAAAATTCAGGCGCTTGTAAATGGTAAACAGTGATTTGGAAAGGATTAGAAAACTTTGTTATTAAATATTATGGATGTTTAGCTAGAATAGGACATAAGGATTTAGTGTCATTGGAGGATTTTAGAAATAGTAAATGAAATGTCAGTAGGTGGTTATGTATTAAATCTTGGTATATTTTATGATGAAGGACGTTTAAATAATTATAGTGAAATGAAAATGGAGGTATGATGATGGTAACATGTATAAATATATCTGAGTTAAAATATTTGAGTTAATATGAGTTATGTTTGATGACTGTGGAAGAGATGCATGAAAGCCTTTTGTAACCAACTGATACACTTTCTACAGTATGTAAAGAAGGAAGATTTTATGTGTTGTGTTTGTTTTGAAAATAAAAAAAAACCTTTATAAAAAAAATTAAAATTCAGGCACTTGGCAACTGTTTCATATTTATGACGGTTGCATTGTCCCGGGATCATGTGATCACCTTTTGCGGTCTTTTAACAAACAAAGTCAATGGGAAAGCCAGATCCACTTAACAAACCCTGTTACTAATTTAACAACTGCAGTGGTTCACTTAACAAAGCCGTAAAATGAGGCAAAATTCACTTAACAACTGTCTCAGTTAGGGACTAGAAGGTTTGGGCTCAATTGTTGAGGACCACCTGTAATACGTTTGGAACCATTTTACATTTCTGTTTCTGAAAAAAATCAGATGGTGGATTTCCTCCCCCCCCTCCTCAAAAACCCCTCTTGTTAATGAAAAAGGCTGGTGTGTGGGGTAGCGGGGAAGAATTCTTCTGTCACATTGAAGAAATGCAGACTCTTTCGACAACATCGTCAAAACCAGTAATGCAATATTTGCATTTGTCCTTTTCTAGCCCTGGCATAATTCATCCCCCCAGAATCGAGCAGGGCAAAAACCTTGCTGCAATTTGCTACTTGTTTTTCTTCTGGTGGCTGAGTGAGCACAGTAGGGGAGCTTACAGGCAACAAGGAAGCCAAGGGAAAAAATATACCTTCACAAAACAATGTTCCCGAAACGACAGTACTGTAAAAAAAGGGGAGGGCAATGCAAGAGTGCAACCACACACATAAGCGACTAGATGCGCACACCAGTGCTTCAAGAGCACACTAGGGAAAAGCAGCCGTTAAAGACAGTTTTCTAAAAAGATAAATACAGGACAGTTAAATCCGAAGTGAGCAAAATTCTTCCTGCAAATAGGAAGAAGGGCAGAGTGCAGGGCTTTGGGCTTGTTACTCGGCAGGATTATTGCAATCAGGTGTTCTGTGCAAGATGGCACGTTTATAAATAGCCGTTGGACCAGTCACCTCTGTGGCAACCGCCAAAAAAGAGGTGAAACTCATTGCACAATTAGCAATTTTGTGATTAGGTATTCCTAAAGTAAATGACAGTTCTGGAGAGAGGCGAAGGTTAAGTCTGAGAGCAGCCCTTTTATAGGGAGCTGTCAGATCCTTCAACCAATAGGATTAAACCTCTGTTCCCGCCACAACAGAGGACCTTGGTGGAAACCACTGTAGTTAGAACAAGTATCTAACACCCCTCCCCTCTTGGATGGAACAATCCTACTGGTAACGTAGTCACGCAGGTAAGCGGGCTTTTGGGTAGCTCTGCCTTACCTGTGCCGTTCAGTAGGAGGGGTTTCCTTGGACAGCTTGGACGGACCTGTTTGCTCCACAGCTCCGCTTGGTGGAAGCTCCTGGAACCTTTCACAGGCCGCGGCTAGAGCTTCTAGAGCCGGTTCGCTCGGAGTTCGCTGCGGACCTCAACAAAACCAGGTAAGTTTCCCGGTACCCTCGGGCTTGAGCTGGAAGGAGTAAGTGTTTGCTCCGTTTGGGTAGCGCTTTGGCTAACTCATGCAGGATTTACCTCTGGTTGTCTAAGAGTGGAGTTGGAGAGGCGGCCACGGAGTTGGTCAATATGCCTTCTCCAATTCCTACCATCCTCGAGCTCTAGAAGGTAAGAGTGAGGGCCGGTGATGCCTATCACTGTGTCAGGAATCCACAGAGTTCCCCCAGTGTAGTTGTGGGTGTATATTGAACCCCCTACACTAAATGTCTGAATCTTGCTTGTGGAGTCTTGGGGGCATAGTGGGTCCTCAGCGTCTGCTGGAGCATGGATCAGGTGACTGATTGCAGCGGTGTCAGCTCAGAGAGGTCTTTTGCCGTCTCGAACACTATCTGGCCACAGTATCCAAGGAACATGTTCTTTTTGCGGCCTTCAGAAAGGCCCATGAGGTCATTTGCCTCGAGGAAGCAGTCAAATCGTAGCATGTACGAGTTCCAGTGCTCGGTAACTGGGTCATACGGAGTTGGTGGGGCGTGCATGGCCATTTTGTGTTCAGAGGGCGTTTTGAGTTTGCCGCTCAAAAATGGCTACTCGAAGCCGCGCTGAGCTCCGGGCTGGATGTACTTGCTGGATTGCTACGCTCTTTTTGGTTCGCCTAGTTGCCTTCCAATCCCACCTTTGTCGCCAGTGTTAGATTGGGTAATGGATAGACGCACACAGGCTTAACAGTAACAACAGCTCTTTATTAAGTACAACAAGTGAGGACAATCAAGCGAAGATTGAGTCTTACAGCAGCCCTTTTATAGGGAGCTGTCAGATCCTTCGACCAATAGGATTAAAGCTCTGTTCCCACCAGAACAGAGGACCTTGGTGGAAACCACTACAGTTAGAACAAGTATCTAACACCCTGCTTCCAGCAAATGTTGTTTCTTCTTTAGCTGCTCCATGCCTTAAAATAAACTAATGGCGAAATTTCGGATTGTCATATTTGTTAGGATATGTTAAGAATAACAACCTAGTGAAGAAGCTGTTATATGTGAGAATACACTTGGGTTTTTGACTTCTTTATTGTGGGTTATTAATGTGTCCAATGTGACTAGCAAATAAAACCCCTGCTTTCTTCTTCCCACTTTTTGGCGCTGGCACTCCCTTAAGGATTTATGCTAAATCCCAATATTATGATAACTGTCAAACCTCCATCTTTCTTTCTGGAAAGTAGTCAAGATGGCTGACAACATATAGAACCCGCACTAAAGACCTTGATGCTGCTGAGTACTCGGGCTTGGATCCCCCAATCTTTGAATCAGCCTTCTATGCCTGTTTGCAGACAGTGACTAGCTTACATTCTCAGTTTTCTTGTCTTTGTTTATGTAGAAGGAGTAGAAGATACCCCGTGAGGAGTACGGCTTGGTAGATAACTCACCTATCTGTTGCAGCACCAACTGTGTCTGATTTAGAGATTCTGTTTCCTGCCTGCCTACAACAACATTAGAATCATGAACTAGTCAACTGAGTTTTGGCTAATACATTTTGCAAAACCTAGTCTGTACATTCAATTTATGGTTCAGGGTATTGGGTAAATTCAGAAAAATTGATGAATTAAAGAATCCCTGGGCAAATATGTCAGGTATGTACAGCTGGAGACGTTTGAGCAATCTCCCTTCCAGTTTGTAGGCTTCCCCTTCCTTGACATTAATTGCTATGAAATTTCTTTGGGCCACCATTTCTTATCAGCCCCTTTATTTACCTTCCTTTTCTCACTCTCTAGTTACCCTTCATTTGTATTTCTTCTTTTAAGCTAACTACCTGTTTTGACTTTTAGTTTGGGATCTTTGCTTAGAGACTTTCTATGCCTTCATTTTCTTGCATCTTGCCCAACATTAAGTTTTATTCCCAACTAAATGGACTAGCTGAAGGGAAAATACATTTTTCTCCTGATAAAATATATATTCTGCTGCTTCACCCCAGCAATGCAGTCTCTTGTAGCACCTTCACAGCTAACTTGTGCAGCAACTTGTTATTTGAGTTCCTCCCTCCCTGCTATTCTGTATCTTGGTCAGTGATGCTCAGTCCTGACCTTTTGGGGATGTTTCTATGCCCCCTGCTCCAGGTTCCCATTTGCATATCTCTTGTATGCAAGGATATTCAGAACACGCAATGCTGCCAATATGCTTCCTGCCTGCCTACAACTGGTTTTTAGCTGTTCACGTGTGAATTCCCCTCATGCTTCCTCACCCTCCTCATCATGTTTGACATCTCCTCATCTACTTCTGTAGCCTTAGTGCCTTTACACTCCAGTTTAGAGGTCTTTCTCAACAGGGATGATTACTTGTGCCAGCATGGTAGATTGTGTGCATTAGCTTTTGTGACAAAGCTTGAATGCCCCATTTTAAAGGCTGCTAAATTCACTTCACATGTAAGCATTAAAAGCACGGGCCTCTTGCAAAGGCAGCCATGCATTGCCAAGCGTGGTTTCCGTGTTCCAAATGCATGAGGCTTTTTGCTGGAGGAAAAGGACATATTGTACATTATTGCTGTAATGTGGTATCAGGGGAGGGAGCAGAAAGGTAAATGGAACAAATAAAGTGGTTTCCTATAAGATGATGTCTTTGCCTTGAGGTAAATTGCCAGCACTATATGGATCAAGCAGATGTACAGAGTATGTTTATGTAGGGAGATTGTGTAATTCAGCAGTGGACTCAGTGCATCTGATACGTAGTGAAGGGGCTATAGGTTTATTTTAAAGTGTACTTTAAGATTTGACATATCACTTTGCCAAATAATTGCATGGCATATCATCATCTTTCCAATGTTAGGTATACGCTGTTTGCAGAAGCACAGATTCTCAGTAGGAGTTTTTTTATTTGCATATTTGGATTGTCAGAACTGAATGTGTGTACTGAAAGAGCACTATATGTACCTGCACATTTTGTGTTGGGTGGGGTGTATCTCTGTGTTGCTGTATGTACATAAAACAGCACACTTGCTACACATTTTGCCTGAAAGGCTAGGAATCATAGCGCTCTGTGTGTCAGTGACTTAGGCACTAGTGCTTCAGGAACCCTAAAATCCTCCCCCCCCCCCCAAATCTGAATTGCATACAGCAGGACCAGGTAGTGGGCTGGGGGTTGAAAGTTGTTAAATCAGTGAGTTATGAAATGTCTTTATATCCAGGACAGGGGTTTTAATTAAATTAATTGCCAGCAACACTGTAAAAGTGCTGAGGGGTAATAACCGGAGTGTTATGGCGCCGTTTATCTTTCCCACGTAAATTAGCTGCAGCACCTTACTACACGAAGCAACCAGACGTGAGCAGGGTGCAGTGCCTGGAAAGAGGAAAGAAAGAGGAAAAGCCCCCTCATGCCTGGCTCTTCTTCTCCAATCAAATGTCTCTCTGGCCATTCTCATCCATCCAGCAGACTCAGGGCCCAGGTGGGAAAGCAGATACAGCAGGGGAGTAGCCAGGCCATCTTGCTGTGGGACAATTTGTTGTGGAACAAGAGTTAAACTAATAACTACGAGGAAATCCTCGTAGCTGTCGGGTCCGTAATCTAAAAATGAAGATTGACTCTGCCTCTGTAAGCCCCATAATGGAGGAAGACAAGAACGGTTGTCAGACGGGGCCATCAATCAGGAAGCGTAAGGAAGTTTACACAGAAATGCTCCATGAATATGATGTTTTGGGGTGTAGAATCCAGGCCTTAAAGAGCCGGGTCAGCCCCGATGAAAAGAAGGAGAGTCCGGGTGAGGACATTATGGAAGATCCTGTACAGTCTGAAGCTGATCCCCAGCTGGATGAGCCAGCAGCCATGGCGGAAAGTCCTCGTAGGCGCCGGCCCCATAATCTGAGAATGAAGATTGGCTCTTCCTCTTTAAGCCCCATAATGGAGGAAGACAAGAACGGTTGTCAGACGGGACCATCAATCAGGAAGCATAAGAAAATCCTGTGTGAAAAAATTATGGAATATCCTGTAAAGTCTGAAGCTGATCCCCAGCTGGATGAGCCAGCAGCCATGGAGGAAAGTCCTCGTAGTTTCCGGGTCCATAATCTGAGAATGAAGATTGGCTCTTCCTCTGTAAGCCCCATAATGGAGGAAGACAAGAACGGTTGTCAGACGGGGCCATCGATCAGGAAGCATAAGGAAGCTCACACAGAAATGCTCCATGAATATGATGTTTTGGGGTGTAGAATCCAGGCCTTAGAGAGCAGGGTCAGCCCCGAAGAAAAGGAGAAGAGCCCGTGTGAAGACATTATGGAGGATCCTGTACAGTCTGAAGCTGATCCCCAGCTGGATGAGCCAGCAGCTATGGAGGAAACTCCGCGTAGGCGCCGGCCCCATAATCTGAGAATGAAGATTGGCTCTTCCTCTTTAAGTCCCATAATGGAGGAAGACAAGAATGGTTGTCAGACGGGGCCATCGATCAGGAAGCATAAGAAGATCCTGTGTGAAAAAATTATGGAATATCCTGTAAAGTCTGAAGCTGATCCCCAGCTGGATGAGCCAGCAGCCATGGAGGAAAGTCCTCGTAGTTTCCGGGCCCATAATCTGAGAATGAAGATTGGCTCTTCCTCTGTAAGCCCCATAATGGAGGAAGACAAGAACGGTTGTCAGACGGGGCCATCGATCAGGAAGCATAAGGAAGCTCACACAGAAATGCTCCATGAATATGATGTTTTGGGGTGTAGAATCCAGGCCTTAGAGAGCAGGGTCAGCCCCGAAGAAAAGGAGAAGAGCCCGTGTGAAGACATTATGGAGGATCCTGTACAGTCTGAAGCTGATCCCCAGCTGGATGAGCCAGCAGCTATGGAGGAAACTCCTCGTAGGCGCCGGCCCCATAATCTGAGAATGAAGATTGGCTCTTCGTCTTTAAGCCCCATAATGGAGGAAGACAAGAACGGTTGTCAGACGGGACCATCAATCAGGAAGTGTAAGAAAGCTGACACAGAAATGCTCCATGAATATGATGTTTTGGGGTGTAGAATCCAGGCCTTAGAGAGCTGGGTCAGCCCCGAAGAAAAGGAGAAGAGCCCGTGTGAAGACATTATGGAGGATCCTGTACAGTCTGAAGCTGATCCCCAGCTGGATGAGCCAGCAGCTATGGAGGAAACTCCTCGTAGGCGCCGGCCCCATAATCTGAGAATGAAGATTGGCTCTTCGTCTTTAAGCCCCATAATGGAGGAAGACAAGAACGGTTGTCAGACGGGACCATCAATCAGGAAGCGTAAGAAAGCTCACACAGAAATGCTCCATGAATATGATGTTTTGGGGTGTAGAATCCAGGCCTTAGAGAGCTGGGTCAGCCCTGAAGAAAAGGAGAAGGAGAGTCCGGGTGAAGAAATTATGGAAGATCCTGTACAGTCTGAAGCTGATCCCCAGCTGGATGAGCCAGCAGCCATGAAGGAAAGTCCTCGTAGGCGCCGGTCCCATAATCTGAGAATGAAGATTGGCTCTTCCTCTTTAAGCCCCATAATGGAGGAAGAGAAGAGCAGTTGTCAGACGGGGCCATCGATCAGGAAGCATAAGAAGATCCTGTGTGAAAAAATTATGGAGGATCCTGTAAAGTCTGAAGCAGATCCCCACCCGGATGATCCAGCAACCATAAGGAAAATCCTCATAGCTGCCGGGCCCATAATCTGAAAATGAAGATTGACTCTGCCTCTATAAACCCCATAATGGAGGAAGACAAGAACGGTTGTCAGACGGGGCCATCGATCAGGAAGCATAAGGAAGCTTACACAGAAATCCTCCATGAATATAATGTTTTGGGTTGTAGAATCCAGGCCTTAGAGAGCTGGGTCAGCCCCGAAGAAAAGGAGAAGAAGAGCCGGTGTGAAGCCGGTCTGAAGCTGATCCCCATCTGGATGATCCAGCAACCATGGAGGAAAGTCCTCATAGCTGCTGGGGCCGTATTCTGAGAATGAAGATTGACTCTTCCTCTTTAAGGGCAGTAATGGAGGAAGCCGAGAGCGGTTAGGAAGCGTAAGAAAGTCCAATCCCTCTGGGAAACATTGAAGGGGCTGTTTACAAAAAGGAGAAGGGGATCTCTAAAGCCTGAAGTCGTCGTCCAAGTCACAGTGACAAATCACACCAGTAGTGACACCTCATCCCAAAGCAGGCACCGTTGATGAAATTGTATTTTTAAATTTAAATTGTACAGTATTTTTTTAGCATTTTTGACAAATTATTTTATATGCGAGTTTATGTTCATTGTATTTATAGTATTATTGTAGTTGTATTTATTGTATTAATATAATTGTATTTATTACATTATTCTAATTGTATTTACTATATTATTCTAATTGTATTTATTATATTATTCTAATTGTATTTATTGTATTATTCTAATTGTATTTATTATATTATTCTAATTGTATTTATTATATTATTCTAATCGTATTTATTGTATTATTCTAATCGTATTTATTGTATTATTCTAATTTTATATGGTATTATTCTAATTGTATTTATTGTATTTTATTTACGAAACATAAAATGTTTTGCAATCTTTTAAAAACCTGAAAACAAAACAAAAGAGTTAAAGTAATATCAAAGAAATGGTAGAATATAATAATTTAAAAAGAGGATGCTAAAGGAGGGACAAAACAAAATGTCAATGACAAAAACTAACATATTTTTGATTATTTTAAATGATTAAATCCAATTGTTGAATTGTCGTGCAGAGTGAATTGTCCTGTTGACCATGGTGATATGTCCTGTGGTGAACTGGCCATGGTGAGTTGGCTGTGGTGAATTGGCCGTGGTGAGTTGGCTGTGGTGAGTTGTTCTGTTCTGCCGCAGGGAGTAGTGCAAGTAATCCATTGCCTTCTTCTGGTTTGATGGGAAGCTGCAGGGCAGGATCATTCTCCAGGTTCTCTCCTCCAGCCTGAATATTGAAGGTAGCAAAAGACAGGGGGTTTCCCCAAAGCCCATCAAAAGACTCCGCAGTGACCATTCCTAGGTTGCTGTCCTTCAGAGATATTCAATTTTTCACTGGCTGGGAATACTGGGAGTTGGAGTCCAACACAGGTGGAAGCATAAGGTTGCAAACAGCTGTGATGATGCCTACAGGGCTGGACTTTAGAGCAGCTGATTGGATAAAAAAGGGGGGAGGGGAAGGTGGTAGTTTGAATCCTTTATTTCTCCCCAAGTTCTATAGTTGTACTTCTCCTACAGAACTCTAAGCCATTAACGTCAAAATATGTTTAATATTTTCACAAAACATGCAATTTTAGAGTACTGTACTGCAGGCTACTTCTGCTGCTTGCCAGTTGCCAGCAGTTTGGCAGTTCAAATCTCACCAGGCTCAAGGTTGACTCGGCCTTCCATTCTTCCGAGGTGGGTAAAATGAGAATCCAGATTGTTGGGGGAAATATGCTGACTCTGTAAACTGCTTAGCGAGAGCTGTAAAGGCACTATGAAGCGGTATATAAGTCTAAGTGCTATTGCTGTTGCAAAACAGGTGGCAGGGAGAACTCAGGGGGGCTTTTCCCTTCCCCCAGGATACTTTTGTTGAGAATTAATTGCCCTTGATTCTATACATGATGATACCAGAAGCAGGAGAAAAAAAGGAGACTTGGCATTATCAGGTCACAGGAGGCAGGAGATAGGTAAAGCTAAGTGTCCCAAAAGGAATTAATTTGAAACTGCATGAAGGAGCCTTTAAATAGTTTGAAGCTGGTCTTCAAAAGAGGCAGGACAAAGAGGAAGCAATCCAGTTCTTCCTTCTTAAAAATAATGCTGATGAAATCTTCCAGTTTGGGACAATGGCAATGGAAATCTTCAGGACAAAAATGTCAGTAGGTAAAGCATTCCCACCTGTCCTCTGAGCTATTGCCAAGCTCCAATGTTGTAGATAAGATCACCACGAAGCAGGAAGAAATGTCCCTCCAAATGCTTTTGGTGATGGTGGGCTGCCTTTCGGGTTGTTCTTCCCATAGAGGTGGAGCTGGTAATTCTGAAAATATCTGAATAAAAACCAGAAAGGTTATGGCAGGTTAAAAGGAGAGAAGTTCAAATGTTGTGCTCTAATACCTCCTTCCCTGCACTTTTTACAAAGAAGAAACTCACATTCAGAATTAGCAAATCTAAACCAGCGGTCACCAACTGGTGGTCCGCAGAAAAATTATTTGCACTTTTTATATTGCACTAAATCAGGGGTCCTCAAACTATGTCCCCTGGGCCGGATACATGCAATCAATGTTTGTGTTGCTGCAGAGAGTTTCCCCCTTCAGGGTCTTTTTGTGCAGGTTGGAGGTGGGGCAGAAATTCTGACTTGGGCTCTGCTTCAGCCTCCTGGTGCGGGGCTTTGGGCGAAAGGCTGGAAGGAAGCGCCACTTCTAAGCCTCCTTCTCGGTCAGATCCAATTTGAACGTAGCCATTTTGCCACACTTTCTCGTGGTGGCTGCTTAGCTCCAACAACTGCTTCCAGTTGGGGCTGTGAGGAGCCTGGGTGGGGAGGCGAGGAGTGGCTGGGAGGAGAGGGGTGAGTAGAGGCTGTCGAGGCACCCCTCAATGTGAGTGATGAGTTGGCCACATCCACCCAGTCAACTGACCACATAGTCATGCCCACCCAGCTGGTCATTCAGCAGATCATATTAGTGGTCTGCGGAATTGAAAAATATGAATTTAGGGGTCCCTGAGGTCCGAAAGGTTGGTGACCCCAATTCTAAACTAGGGAGTTTTGCAAGACTGCTGGTGAAGTATAGAGTTGATCTGCTGAGGGCTTTTTGGAGTTTTTTGTGTTTTGGGGGTAGGGAAGGATTGCTTGGCTGATTCTGCAGGTATGTGGTTATCTGGAAGTGGGGAGGTGTTTCCTTGTTTGCTGAGTACATGATGAGTATGGGATAGTGGTGGGTTTCAAAATTTTTTAGAATCACTTCTGTAGGTGTGGTCTGCTTTGTGGGAGTGGCTTGTGGGCATGTGACTGGGTGGGAGTGGCTTGTGGGCATATGACTGGGTGGGCATGGCCAACTTGTAAAATGTGGTGAAACTCACTTAACAACGCTCTTGCTTAGCAACCAAAATGTTGACTCAGAAACTCTGGCATTTGAAGCACGCAAGTCTTAAAGCTGTCAAGCTACAAGACTCTTCCACCCCTAACCCTTTAGAGAAAAAAAACCCAGGGGTGTTCAAACTTGACAGCTTTAAGACTTGTGGACTTCAACTCCCAGAATTCCTCCTCTCGCTCTTCATCTTGATGATGTGCAGACGGGCAGGGGAAGGGAGCTGGAATCGGTTCTAAACGGCATTATAGATTTGTGGAACCTCTTCTATAGAAGAGGTTAGAACTAGCAGGAACCTACCCCTGGTATGGGATCAAGTGGGGGGAGGTTTTCAGCTTCAGGTGACCATTTGATAAACAGAATCACACTTTTCAGCCAGGTTTCAGGTCCATTCCTCCTTTAGAAGGAGGACAAATAGTTGGGAATAGTTGGTTTGCGATCAGTAGCTGGTGAGTAAGCCATAAGAGGACAACACTGGCAGAAGGATGGACTGTGAGGGAACAGTGCTAGTGAGCTCCCAGATGCAGAGTGGGAGGTCCAATAAACTTCTGACCTCTCTTGCTTACCATTTAATTTTTCAGAAGGTTGAAGATGAAATAGGAAGAGCTGTTCTTGTCCTAATCCTGGCCAGGAGAGGATTTGGTCAGTGGGCTGAAAGTATCAAGTACTTTCAGAGAAAGTGACCGTGCCATGTGGAGTTTAAGATAAAGAAGAATCATGTGGAGTCTCCTCTAGTTCTGTATTCAGTCCTGCATGATTTAACACCTTTACATGGGATCTAGAAAATGAAAGTTGTTTATAGTAGATGTTTTATTAAAATTTCAGATGACATCAAATTAAGGGATTAGCTAACATTTTACAGGACATAATCATGATTTAAAATTACCTCAGTATACTTGAACATTAGCCCAAATGCAACAGAAACATGTTCTGCATTGAGAAATGTTGTTCCTTTGAAAAAAAGCAAATGAGTAAATATAGGATTAAAATGATTTGGCTTGGCAGTAGCTTGTGAAAAGAAACTAGAGTCCTGGTGAAACACCAGCTGTACATGTAAAAGCAGGGTGATGTATCAGCTAAAATGACAAATGCAGTCTTGAGCTACATTAACCCTACATTAACAGAAGTACTCCCTCTAGATCACAGGAGGAAATAATTCCACTGCATTCTGCACTGATTGGACCATGTCACTGAGTGTGGTTAAGGATTTGAGGAATCTGATTGAAGAGGCATAAGAGCCATATTGCTTTCCAGCATTTTCCCCTCTGATCTTATTCACTAACAGAGGCAGTTCTATGAGTTCAGCCAAGCTTTATTTGAACAGTTCCACTTCTCCAGCTAATTGTTTTGTATTGTTTTGCAAATATTTCCTTCTGATGCCCTAACTGACACACTCTCACCAGATGCAAAGGTAGATTGTTTTCTCTGTTCTTTAACTTGTAGAAAACTCAAAGCAAGTTTTGATATAGACATAAAGCATGCACCTTCCGGGATATCTAAATGCTAGAATTATTTCTATTCAGAGTTATGAAAGGGGTTGAGCTTGTATTGGCTGACATTTCTTTTATCACATTGGCAATCCTTGGATCTTCTTAATGTGCCTTCCACCCCTTATATGTTCTATTATCTTCATTTCCACTTTCTGTGTTGTATAAAAAGATGCCATATCTTCAGGAAGTGCCCACACAATTGGCAATCTTCCCACTGTCCACAAACAAATTTAATTCAGGTTAACCAATCCATATTGGCTTTACTAAAGTCACCATTTAAGGCTTTTAGCTACTGCCATCAGCTCCATATCTAATCTCCTCTCCATACTTCTCCCTCCCCAAATCCTCTCTGAGGGTTTAAATTCCACCTCTAATGACAGTGTGGCATCTGACACTGAAACTAACTGATCCATAGCCCCTCTGTCTCCTATTGGAACTTTCCTATAAAAATTTAAAGTAATTCCTACTCTCAACTCCTTACCATCAAAACACACTTACTTATGTATTTGCATGTATTGGACACATTTGAAGAGCCAGTGAGTTGCTCCTTGTTCCAGCCTTCTGAAAAGCATATCACCTGAGATTTGTCTAGCCCATACTATGATTTTACTCCAAAAACCTCTCAAAATTTGTTTTTCCCCTGGGCCTTGCATTAACCTGAATGATGGGGCCCACAAAAACACTCTTGTTATTGCAGAGATGTGCCAATTCTACAGAATCATTTCATATTTTTGATAATAGTTGTTGTTTTTTTGTTTTGAATGTTGTGTGGCACCCAGTTGTTTTGAACTGGGCAACCTTACACATTAAATAAATCGGATGAAATTAAAATTATTATTTTCCCCCAGGTTGCTGTGAAATATGAGGAAAATAATTTCTAATAAGATCATGAATGTCCTATGTTTGCAGCCATAATTATAGTGGGGCCCATGACATTAACATCCTTCAAATGATAAACTATCTTGTAACATTTGGATGCAAGTTTCGTCCCTTCTCTATTTTCTTGCATTATTGTGATACAGGTGCACAAATGGAGAGCTTATATCATGATGCCACAGTGCATGGTTTATCCTTTTGAGATCATCACAATCAGAAATAGGTGCCTCAGTATAGAACTATAACTCATCATTTTCTAGACAATCCTCTTGTGGTTCAAAAGAAACTTGGTTCAACCAAGCTTGGTGGCATTGTTTTTGTGTTCCAAGAAGCCATTGTTTGTTTTTTAGTGTGATAAACAAGCAAGCAAAGCTCCGTCCCTGAAGCGAGATGGACTTTTAAATGATATAACTGTATGGAGGCTTATGGCAGAACCAAATATGAATAAGAATTTCAGAGACAGTGTAATAACTGATGCCTAAGAATTTCACTGAGATTTCAGCTATTAAATGTTCTACAGAGATTAAGAATATTATCCCCACTCTAGTCCATCACTGGAAGTTTTCAAGAAGAGACTGGACAGCCCATTTGTCCAGAATGGTATAGGATCTCCTGCCATGTGCAGGGGATTGGACTTGAAGACTTCCAAGGTACCTTCCAATCAGTGGTGGGATTCAAATAATTTAACAACCAGTTCTCTGCCCTAATGATTTCTTCCAATAACCAGTTACTCAAACTGCTCAGAAAGTTAACAACCAGTTGTGCTGAAGTGATGCGAACTGGCTGAATCCCACCACTGCTTCCAATTCTGTTGTTCTACGTTCTGTGATGGACAGCAGGCTCATCACAGTCCCCCTTGGACCTCTGTGCCCATTTGTTTGTACTGCCTTTTAAAGGAGCATGGAGAAGCTCAAGCAAATCCAGGGGAGCATTACCAGAACGATAAAGGTTATAGAAAACAAGCCCTGCATAGAGTACTTGAAGAAGCTTGTTTAAGTTACAAAAACACCGAGAGGTAATTATGAGGCCAACATATGAAACAGCGATCAGAACTTCTCTCTACTCAGGCTAAGAAAGGATAGGGACCAAGAGGTTGATTTTTTTTTAAAAAAAAAAAGGAGTGTCTGACACATTTTAGAAGGAGTTTTCTGATAATAACAGCTTTTAAACAGAGGAACAGTTTGCCTAGAGCACAGTAGTAGATACCCCAATGAATACTCTGGAGGTTTCAAATCTGATCTTGATAGCCACTTATTAGGAATAATTTCGTGTTGTGGTTCCCAAAACGTGTCCTGTTGTGCTCCGTGTGAACTCTGTGATTCTCTTGTCTCTGGTGCTCTGATGTTCCAGAATATTTTACTACTTAATAAACTGGTTAGTGAACTTGCTGCAGTGAGCTTTCTGGGATGTAGGGCACATATTTTGGGACAGGAGAGTGCTGTGTAAAAATACTAAGATGCTAAGGGCACTGTGAATTGGCAATGTTTGGGAACCTCTTTAGTGGATTTTTACAAAATTGTGAAGGTCAAGCTAAATAATCAATAATGTCCTTTTTATGCCATATATTTATGATTCTTTATATCATTTGAATACATTCTACATGCCAGCCTTTATATAAAAAAAAAACAAGTCCAGGATAATTTACAATGGTGTAAAAGAGCCAATATTAACATCCTACAATAAATATCAAAAACTCCAATATAGTCAGCAAAGAAACAAACTCTTAACAGTAAATTCAACCACATTCATGACAGCGTGTATTAGCACTCGTTCATAATTGTCCAGATAAATCAGAGTCAGGACCTAGCTCAGGACCAAAACTTTAACATCTATCGACATCTAGCCTACTTCTGAAAAGTGGGGGCAACACCACGAAGAAGGAACAAACAGGCTGGCATGGAAAGAGATTTGTTCAGCCATCCGGGTCCCAAACCACATAGGCCAAGGGGCACATTTGGTCCTTTAAGCTTCAGGTGGCCCTCAGAATGTTCAAAACTTAATTTAAATATTCTTTTATACATGATTGGATGGTAAACATATCAAATGTGTTAATTTTAAATGGCAATAAAATAAAACAACCTTACCCACTATCCCGCTATTTTTTGGACTGCAACCATAGTATGGTCTTTTCACAGACACACACCAAAATGTGTACATCCCTATTGTGGGATACAGTAGCTCCCCAATACCTTGAATCTGGCTGAAAAACAACTAGGCAACTAATGGCACATTCTCAGGGTTGGCACACAGCTTCCTGTTAGCTGTATTTTACAACAGTTGTAATGTCTGTGTTGTTTTCAAGGACACCCCAAAACAAAGGACATTGCATTCATCCTGATAAGTGGTTATCAGAGAATGGGTCACCGTGGCTAAGCTGTCTGAGCTAAGCTAGAAATGTTATTCTCTCTGGAACAGAAGGTCTAATGAAGCATTAAGAACAGGAGAGCTACAGTAAGGATTGAACTGCAGGGCTACTCTTCACGATGAGAACAAAATGAATGTGTGGTTTTGCCCTTTGTTATATTATTCCAGCAGTTCAAAAATAATTTCCACTTGCTCACAGATGATTCTATATTTAATCTGTCTCTTTCTTTCCTTTTTCCAATGAGCATCAAATGCTCATTTCTGCGTCTCCATAATTTCCCACCGTCTGTTTTCAGTGGCAAATAGACTTCCTTGCCTTCACTGGGGTGATTTCTGCTGCTGTCAAAAGGTTTAATAAACAACTCTCAACCTTTTGGCATGCATCACCTGGGTTTGCAGGCTTCAGTGGGAAGTTTGGATGATATTTTCAAGTGTAAGTCAGTGTCCTTCTCCAGCAATTCAGACTCTAACGCTGAACACTTAGCCCTTTTCATTGCAAGGAATCCCCTCCTTTCCAATTAATCCCCTCACTTGGAAGAGATACAGGATGCTCGGTTCCTGTTAACTGTGGAAACCAAAGACATTTTAAAGAAACAATTGGGGGGGGGGGGGAGGTTTGCAAGGCTGAATGCCTGCGAAGTGGCTGTGAAGTTGGATCTGTAGGGCTCAGCTGTGTAGCGTAGCATCATTCTGACAATGGACTCAGCTCACTCTCACAGAGTTTATGATTGCCAGCAACCCCTTCTTCACCCCTTCTGCTTCCAAATTCTGGCCCAAGGAAGCACAACTAAAACAAATGTTAGCATATTTATACAGATTGGCTCATTCAGGTGTTGTTTCTGCCACCAGGTGCCAGAAACCAGTTGTGTTCTGCTTGGAACAGAATGGGATGAGACAAAGAGAGATGATTGGAAATCACTTTTGCTGAAGAGAAGAAGGCTAGTGAATCATTACATTCTGTTCCCGAGAACCATGCTTTTTGTGTAATGAGAAATGGCTGTTTGCTTCAGGTTTTTTTGTTAGGCGTTAGTATCTTGGCTGACCCTGAAAAAAATGAAGTGGGTGGGACCTGCCTACTGCACAGGGCTGCCGATTAGACTGGGAAATGGGGGGGGGGGGGGAAATCACCAACATCCTGGAAAAAGGCAACATTTACTGATGCCAAGAAAACATAATTCCATAAAGTCACCAGGAGTTGACTTTATGGTGCTCAGCCAGAGAGCCCATGGACGGATATGGTTTCTTTCTAGACCTTGACTGAAATTGTTAGATATTAACATATATCGTAGTAAGTCTCCTCTCTGGTCCGCTGCTACAGCGGGAAGCAGGTATCGCTCTGATTGGTCGAGAGGCGTACCCGATCCCTATAAAAGGGGAACCCTCCGGCCACAGAGCAAGCTGGATCACTACTACTACTAATAAAGAGCTGTTAAGTCACTTCGTGTCCGCAGTCTGTTCTCTCGTTGCCCAGATCTAACATTGGCGACGAGGGTGGGATCGAGAGACAGATAGGACGAAGAAAGCTACTTCAGAATCTCCGGATTTGATCCAGCCTAGGAATTCGGCAGAAATTCCGGCAGCCATCTCGGGACACCGCAGCGCGGCAAATTCAAACAGGAGAAGATGGCGATGCACACTCCCCCCGCTCCATTCGACCCAGCGAACGACGAATGGGAGGCATTCATGATTCGTTTTGAGTGTTTTCTCGAAGCGAACGAATACACGGGGATAACAGACGCCCGGAAGAAAAACTTCTTCCTCGGCTACTGCGGAAAAGAAGTCTTCAACACGGCCAGAGACCTCACCGCGCCTACTCCGATACAAGCGGTATCATAGACAGCGTTGCAACAGGCTCTACAGACTCATTACGCGCCAAAACCTTCCCGCCACGTTTGCCGCCAGGAATTCAACACGCGGAACCAGAAGGCGGAAGAATCAATCAACCAGTATGTTGCAGCCCTACGTAAAGCAGCAACTCACTACGAGTTCAGGGATCTGGACGAGCATATCCTGGCACAATTTGTCTGTGGGTTAAGAGACATTTCACTACAAAAGAAGCTGTTGGCAAACCCAAATTTAACCCTACAGATAGCACTCAACGAAGCAAGGGCATCAGAGTCAGCGGAGAAATCATCGGTGACCATACAACGCGGTTTCAGCGTAAGCCAGCCAGCACCCAGGCACACCAGAGTTCACTACGAGGACACCAACCCCGACTACGAGGATCCCGAGTTCGAGGACAGTCACCTGATGCGAAGCAGTCACATGAGGCCTGGGGGGAGACCCGGACTCCGTTTGCTGCCCTGCGCAAGCTGCTGAGGGAATCACCCCCGGTCTACCTGTAGGTTCAGGAACGTTGTTTGTTCGCACTGCAACAAACTTGGGCACATCGCACGAGTGTGCCGGAGCGAAGTCCCTGCCTCACGGCAGCCACCTATGTACCGCCAACAGAAGCCCAACCCAGGGGCTTGGCGAAGTCAAAGAGGGCGCCCAGAGAGAAATCCACAAGTGTTTACCCAGAGAGAAAATCCCCAAAGAGCTGAGCGAGCGTATTCCCAGAGAGATTACACACAAAGAGCTGAGAGAGCGTTCTATCAAGACGCTCAACGAGAGTATTTTCAGGATACAGATGCTGAGATAGAGTTGACCCAGAGAGAGGAATTGCGAACGTATCTCTCCGCAATAAGTCAGGTCCGTACCAAGCGGCCTAAAAAGCTGAAAGTCACAGTCCTCTTGGAGGGCTCACCTTGCGAGCTGGAAGTTGACACAGGATCGTCCCTGACGATCATTTCATGGGCATCCATGAAACAGGCTATCCCTAGCCTCAAAAAGAGCCAACTACGCGTTCCAGACATCCTGCTTCGAGACTACCAGGGGAACCGAGTCCCCATCGTGGGCCAAGGCACATTCCAGATCCGTTTCAAGGACATCGTAGCCCAGCTGCCCGTGACCATCGCCAGCGCACCGTTACAGAACCTTCTAGGACTAGATTGGTTTGAAGCCTTGGGGCTAGAAGTCACCGGAATCAACACCGTGGAGAACAGCAGCGCTGAGCAGATCTTTAAGGAGTTCGAGGATGTGTTCAGCCCCGGTCTTGGTAAGTATGTGGGTAAACCAATCTCATTCAACTTAGACCCCAAAGTGGCGGCAATCCGACTTAAACCGAGACGAGTGCCTTTTGCACTCCGCCCAAAAATAGATAAGGAAATAGATAAGCTAGTGGAGCAAGGAATCCTTGAGCCGGTGGATCACGCGCGCTGGGAAACTCCCATTGTGACCCCAGTTAAGCCAGACGGGTCAGTCCGCATCTGCGCAGACTATAAATGCACAATTAATGTCACGCTACAACAAAGCGCATATCCTGTGCCAGTAGTACAGCACTTATTGCACTCATTGGGGCCAGGAAATATATTTGCAAAGTTAGACATGGCACAAGCTTACCAGCAATTGCCCGTGGATAGCGCCACAGCGGAGGCCCAAACTATAGTGACGCATAGAGGAGCATTCAAATGCAACCGGCTACAATTCGGCGTGAGCATTGCCCCAGGATTGTTCCAGAGCGTCATGGAACGACTTTTGCAAGGGATACCGGGAGTCGTCCCTTATTTCGACGACATCTTGGTGTCCGCTGCAAACGAGGAGCAATTAAATAAAAGAGTCAGAACTGTTTTGGCCAGAATCAGAGAGAAGGGTCTCCGCCTTAAAAAGGAAAAATGCCAAATTAACGTCCCTAGCGTAGAATTCCTGGGATATAGAATCGATGGTCAGGGAATACACCCCACTTCAAAGAAAATTAAGGCGATCCAGGACGCCCCCACACCACGTAATCAGACCGAGCTGCAGGCCTTCCTCGGACTACTTAATTTCTACAGCGTTTTTCTGAGACAGAAGGCGACCGTTGCTGAGCCATTACATCGACTACTCCAGAGGAACGCAACATGGAGATGGGGACGATCCGAAGCAGCAGCCTTCGCCGCAGTAAAGCGCCTGCTCACCACTGACTCACTGCTAGTCCAATACAGCCAGACGCTCCCGCTGGTATTGACCTGCGACGCATCACCATTTGGAGTTGGCGCAGTCCTCAGCCACAGGATGCCAAACGGAAATGAAGCACCCATCGCATTCTACTCCAGGACTCTTTCATCGGCCGAGAGGAATTACAGCCAAATGGACAGGGAAGCGTTAGCTGCTGTAGCTGGAGTAAAACGTTTCCACGAATACCTCTACGGCCGCGATTTTGAACTGATTACAGATCACAAGCCGCTGTTGGGACTTTTGGCGGGAAACCGCCCCACTCCAGTCTCCCTTTCTCCACGCATGACCAGGTGGACTGTTTTCCTGGCCGCGTACTCATACAAGCTGATACATCGACCGGGCTCCACTCTAGGACACGCAGACGCACTCAGCCGTTGCCCACTACCGGACCTTTTGCCAGACCCCACTCCCGAAGTACCGGTGTTACTCATTGACTGTTTGGACTCAGGACCGGTTTCTTCCTGCGACGTTGCAAGGTTCTCCTCTAAAGACAATTTAATAAAGCAAGTTCAAACTTGGGTTTGGAGGGGGTGGCCGAAGGGAAACGTGGGCCCGGAATTCAAAGTGTTTTGGTCGAAACGGGACGAACTCTCAGTGTTACAAGGTTGTTTATTGTGGGGGGATCGAGTTGTTATTCCTTATGCTTTACGTAAAAATGTGTTAGATGCATTACATGTTGGGCATCCGGGGATCGTTAGGATGAAGGCTTTAGCGAGAAGTTACGTGTGGTGGCCAAACATGGACAAAGAGATAGAGGAGTGGGTGGCCACTTGCGATCCATGCCAAGAATCGAGACCAGCACCCCCGGAAGCGCCCGCCACAGAATGGGAAAAGCCGAAAGCACCCTAGTCGAGAATACACATCGACTTCGCAGGGCCAGTTCAAGGTCAGACTTTCCTTATAGTTGTGGATGCATACTCCAAATGGCTAGAAGTAGTCCTAATGACTTCAACCACGGCAGAGGCAGTCATTAAGGTTCTACGGCGACTTTTCGCCACTCATGGCCTGCCCGACCTCCTGGTCTCCGATAACGGGCCCCAATTCACGGCCGTGCAATTCGAAACGTACTTAGCAGGTCAGGGAATTCGGCATGCCCTCGTCGCGCCATTCCATCCGGCATCAAATGGACAGGCGGAGAGAATGGTGCGATCCGCAAAAGAGGCCCTCGCTAGGATGGGTCCAGGTGATTGGCAAACACGCATTGACCATTACCTCCTCATTCAGCACATTACCCCCAGTGCAACGACGGGTAGGAGCCCCGCTGAAATGCTCATGGGCCGCCGTCTACGGTCTCACCTGGACCGTCTCCACCCCAATTACTCTGCCACAGCACCCCCAGACTCCACAAGCAAAATTCGGAGTTTTAGCATAGGGGATTCGGTATACGCCCACAACTATGCAGGGGGAACATTGTGGATGCCGGCAAAGGTCATTGGCATCACGGGTCCACGATCGTATCTGTTAGAACTGGAAGATGGGCGGAACTGGAAAAGGCACATCGATCAACTTCGGGGCCGCCTGGCGCACTCAGACCTACGAGCCGAGAACGAGAGCTACCTACCAATGCAAAGTCAGCCACTCGAGAGCCCCAACACAGAGAACTACGACACCTGCGAGCCCAGGACAGAACTAGAGGTCGAGCGCGAAACGGAACAACCCCCAAGCAACGTAAGCGAGCAGACCCCCGAACGCCCAAGCAACGAAAGCCTGCAAACCCCAGAACTCGAAGCTAAGAAAGCAACTGATCCTGCAACTACTTCTGACCAACCCGAACTGCGACGCTCCTCCCGAGTAAGGCAAACGCCAACATACCTTAAGGACTACATAACTAACCGCAATGTTCCGTCTAAGAGGGGAGGGGTGTTAGATATTAACATATATCGTAGTAAGTCTCCTCTCTGGTCCGCTGCTACAGCGGGAAGCAGGTATCGCTCTGATTGGTCGAGAGGCATACCCGATCCCTATAAAAGGGGAACCCTCCGGCCACAGAGCAAGCTGGATCACTACTATTACTAATAAAGAGCTGTTAAGTCACTTCATGTCCGCAGTCTGTTCTCTCGTTGCCCAGATCTAACAGAAATCCTTGGAGATCTCCAGAGGATGTTGCAAAATCATGATTTCTAACCTGATAGGCAGAAAAGAAATAGTTAAATATATTCTTGGAGAGTAATCGTGTTAGTTATTGTTAATTTGTATTTAAAATAACTAATTTAATTCATGTGCAAATAAATACCATCAAATAGTATCATATTCACTTTTTTAACTGCCCCACATCTCCTCAGCATGTGTTCCAAGGGAGCTACTAACCTTGGGCTGAAAATAATTGTTCATTCACCTTTAAAAGAAACAGGTTTTATTAAATCTGTCCTCAGCTTTTTATTGCTTAGGGAAAACAACAGGACTAGATGAATACAAACTGAACTGAACTGAACCTGTACAGCAGGACATTTGTATGGGATTAGGAATTTAAGGGCAATATGCATGTTCATATTTTTGTGATGATTATCTCTGATTTAAAAAAAGATAATCCAGTCATTTTATTATACTTAGAATAACTTGTCATTCTAGGAATGTTCTGTTTGTATCTTTACACACACACACACACACACACACACACACACACACACACACTTTCCTCCAAGGAGCATAAAGGAGTCTATAGAGTTTCCACTGTTTTACAGGTAGTCCTGAGATTACAACATTTCATTTCGTGACTGTTCAAAGTTACAACAACGCTGAAAAAAGTGAACTTATGATTTCCCCCACAGTTGTGACCTTGAAGCATCCCTGTGATCATATGATCAAAATTCAGATGCTTGGCAACTAGTTCATTCTTATGACCATTTATTTATTTATTTATTTCTTAGATTTTTAGACCGCCCCTCTCCCAGAAAGGGACTCGGGGCGCTCTCCCATTGCTGTGTCCCAAGATCATGCAACCTTTTGGCAAGCAAAGTCATTGAGGAAGTTAGACTCACTTAACATCTGGGTTACTAATTTATCAACTGCAGTGATTCACTTATCAACTGTAACAAGAAAGGTCATAAAATGGGGGCAGAACTCATTTAACAAATGTCTCACTTAACAATAATAAATTTTGAGTTCAGTTGTGGTCATAAATCGAGAACCACCTGTATTTTATTATTTTTACAATAATCTAAGAAGTAGGTTATGATGAGGGATTTATCAAAGAATCAACTTAAGATGCCTCTAGCTGATGCTACATAAGCTCCAAATAATCTTCTGTTTGATTCCTGGAGTTCCAGATGTGTGTCAAATGTAATACTATAATTGGAGACATGCCTGGTTTTAATGGAAGCGCAGGTCTGGTTCTTAAATCTTTGGCTAAAATTTCAGACTGGCTGCCTTACTCATTTAATTCCAGAAGAAGTGCAAATCTATCGTGTATGAACTCCAGGATTCATTGCAATGCTGGTTTGAAAAGTCTGTAAGAACAGTCAGATAATGTACCAGTATTCAGTGTGCAAAGGGATAGGAATTTGTGGCAAGGTTGGATAATAACTGCTTTGGCTTTACCATCTACCCTTCTTATATCACAGTGATGAAATGCCACAGAGTTTTCATGCTAGCTTGATTTGGTGCGTTTTTTGAGTGATAATTATGGGAAACATGAAAAAATAGCATTTAAGCAAAGTTGTAAAGCTCACAAAACAGAAAAAAAATTAACAATATTCTTATAGTGTCCAATTTTATAAACACCATTTATGATATACTGGTTTTGTCCCTCTTAAGGTATTTTCTAGGTAGAGTCTGAATGTTATATTTCCTATCTCCATCAGACTAAAGGTTGAATACCTCTAACAATTTGCCACTGCTTCATCTGCAGTAGAGCAAGATTTAAAACAGCTAAGATCTATAAAAGATCTCAATCCTATTTTTAAACTTTTTAAGAAAAAGTTTTAGGGTTATAAGATTATTCTAGAATTATAACATTGAATATATACTGTATGTGTTGCTCTGTTAGTTTTATATGCTGATCTTTGGATCATAACAATAAACTAGTTTAACTCAATGATATCAAAATGTTAGCATATAATATATACACATGATCCACTACAATTGGCAATTCCTATTTATATTTCGCATTCTGACTTTGATTCAACAAAATAAAATAAAAAATCTTACCGGACAATTGTTATGAGTGTATCTCTCTTTTCTGTGCCTGGGTAAGTGTATGTTGTACTGGTGCTTGAACAATTTGTAGAACAGCCAAAATGTTCTTATTATTACTTCATTCTCACTGAAAATAATAAAAATGACCATAGTTTCTGTATGCTTAGAATGATTCAGCCTCCAGCACAATGGCCAATCAGAAAATGGTGTGTTAGCACACATAATGCAATGCACAGCCTGGAAAAGCAGTATCTTGCTCTAATTAACACATTTTCTAGCTGTATTTTGGTGATGCTCATAAATGTAAATTCACTGTTGCATCCGAACCTGGTTAATATAAGATAGATCTTCCCTGACTTCATCACTGCTAACTCTGTGCTTGTCTGCAGATTGGATTCCAGACTATAATGTAGAGCAGTGGTTCTCAACCTTTTCTTCACAGTGGACCCCTTTCAAAGACCTTTCGTGGCCATGGACCCCCAAGACCTAAGATTTAAATCATAACATTTCTTCAAGCCTTCGTGGACCCCTCGTAATGACATTGTGCCACTCCCCCCCCCCCGAGTGGCCCATGGACCACAGGTTGAGAGCCCCTGAGGTAGAGCACCATAAAGATAGCCTTGGGAAAGTATGCAGAGACTGTTAGAAAAATATGAATGAATCCTAAGGGAAGGGAAGCCTGAATTAGGTGAGAAATGTAAGTGATTCTACCATGAGTTTCTTTGATATAAGAGGGAGGGTTAGGGAAATGCAATCAGGCTTTTGTAACTAATGTTAGCCCTTTGAGGTTGGCCAAGTCAGTGTTTCCACAAGAACTCTACTATTGATATGGGCTTTCGAGCAGAAACTTGAAACTCTGACAGAAGCTTCTGATACCAAAGTAAGTCAAGGCAGGCTTACTTTAAATAAATAGTATTTTCTTCCCTTCCTGGGCTTAATTCATATTTTGTTATGAGTTCCCATATGCTTTCCCCCAAATCATCTCTGTGGTGGTCTACTCAAGACTTTCCAGTCAATAATTGTTTAACTATACCCAATTATAGTGCAGGCTCAGTCCTATACTATTTAAGAATACCTGTAAAACATGAGCCAAAGACTAGTGTAGAGATCAGACAAAAAGTTGTAGTTTGTATAAGCTGAGTCAGAGATATGGGAAAGTGCAGGAAGACTGTGAGATCAGAATGCCTAAGAAATGTATCCTTAAAAGTTGGAGTTGGAACAATTGTCAGCTCTTGTTTCTTTTCTTTTCTTTTGCCTACCACTGGTGTTGAAATCTGACATCCCAAAAAGTTTTTGCTTGTCACGGACATAATCGATAGGTGTGAAATCCTTGTTGTGATTACAGCATGGGTATATAAATTTGCAGAGGTAACTGCGAACCATTGATCAATAACCCTCAAACCAACTCATTTGGCAGGGGAAAAGTGCGAGACAGACAAAAACTCACTGGTGAGCTAACTCTTTTTTTTTCCCAACCGAAAAAGGAACAGGAACCCAAATATCTTCACCTGAGGGGGCTTAAAGATGTTTAAGCATAAAGAGAGTTCTGGAACATATGGGCAGACTGGTGGAAGAAAAGCAGGGAGAAACAGGCTGGTGAATCAGGGATATTTGCATTGGGCATGTGAGAAGTCTGGCATGGGAAACCTGGAGGAAGCATGTGGGTGGCTAGAAAAAAACCCAGAAGCTTGACAATGTGAGGAAATCACTCTGCTGCTAGCTTTCCAATAACTTCTGGAACATGTAAGAATCCTGGCACAAGGAGAGAACGTGGGAAGGTTGTATGTGAGGGGCAGTTTGTGTGAGGAGCTGTTGGGAAGCGTGCTGGTGGGTGTGGAGCATGTGGGGAACAGGATATGTGGGGAGCAGGTGGAGAGAGTGCAGGTGGGCGGGGAGCAGGCAGGGAGCATGCTCAGCATTAATTCCCCTGCATTCCATTCTGTTTAATTGCTTATTAAATTCTAAGCAGACAATTATCAGCAGCAATTACAGCTCCGTGCAGTGACACAATTGCCGCTTTAGCATTTGTTAATCAAATGCTTATTTAGTACTCTGCTTTATTAGTTGCTTCTGGAGGGAGAGCCTGATCCCTCAGACTGGGTGGGGAGGGAACTTCAGCCTTCTATCTTGCCCTAGGCTGTTATCTCCTTTGGGACTTTCAATCTCTGTCACCTCCTGGGAGAATTCCCTTAGGAAGATTAATCATTCCACACCTATGAAAAACTAAGCAACAGCATCCATCAGTTCTTGGGATGTAATGGCATCCCTTCAGGGCTTTGTGGGAGATGAAGTCTTCACCCATCACTTGGGCCTGTGGCAACCTGCTCTGCAGACAGACAGACGCTTCAGGTTTCAATCTCCAGAGAACAGGGTTTGCAGGTGAAGGGGGCTACTTTAAGCTCTGGGGATGGTGGGAAAAGAAATAAATCAGGGAAGGAGGGAGAGAGAAAGGGGAAGCAGGAATGAGAATAGCACTGCGAGCCTTTTTCAACTATTTGCTCTTGTGGAGAGAAGAGGATGTCATTTGAGCTCTGGGTCAAGGAGCCAAATATCTTGGACCAGTCCTGTGAAGGACAATGATAGGGACCAGTCCTTGCACCATTGCAGACAGAACTAGCAGGAGGGAGTTGCGTGGTCAAATAATCTGATTTGGTATCAATCTGGTTCTCTGCAGGGTTACTTTGTAAAGGATGTTTAAGTATGGGGTGGTGGGTGTTGTAAGGGCCTCTGAACCTTTAATGGAAAGTCACAGCTCTTGCCCCCAACCAAGCATTGCTTTGCAACTGCACTCTGCAATCAAATTTCAATAGCCAAAGCCAAGGAAGGAGCGGAAAGAGATAAAAATGGAACTTATCAGCAGGAAATTGATCCTTCCACTTCTCTTTTATGATAATGTATGCAGTGGCTTTGCATGTTTTTTGTGCATCTTGACATGGAAACTCATCAGAGAATTACGGAGACCACATATGAGAGGAAAGTAGAATTAGGATGTTCCAGTGGAAGAGTGCACTTGTATTATTTATTTTATTTTCATAATTGGATTGGCCATAGCTTCTCCATTCCAAATTAACATAAATAATTTCTTTGGCTGATTTACCACCTGAATGCAGCATTAAAATAGTGTATAAAAATACAAAAATAACTCTTTAAGTAGCGTGTGTATATTTTTTTTAGCAAAGGTGTGATATGCTTGTCCTAGGATTGCTCTGACAACATCCAGGGTTTTTTTTGGGGGGGGGGGGCAACATGTCTGTGACTTAGAAGCAGAGTGATTAAATAGTCTTGAGCGGGATCAAAGCATCTCTTTAGAGCCTTTGGGGATAATGAAAAAATGGTGTCCTTTCTTTTAAATGCGTAGCTGCTTACATTTTAATAAACAAACCGACCCGCCATTCATCACTAGAAGAAAAAGCCGTCTTTAATGTTTCTTTCTCTTCAGTCTGACAGCCCAGCAAATAGTACTCTGTATGACAGCAACACGCTAGAGCAAAAAATATGGCTTCAGAAATGAATAAGTTCAAATCCAATCAGTGCCAAAGATACAAATCTAGAAGATACATTGGCTCTGATATTCGCTCCCTGCTACTGCTACTGTGGACTCAGTACTGCTAAAGAGAAAGTCGGGGCCAAAAAGGTTTCACCATGAATGCACCATAAACTCACTTTGTTTACCAGGCACAAGTTCTTTTTTTATAATGTTGGCCACCGAGATGATGATTTTAGTACATTTGATGCAGGTTATATTGTTCATCCTCAATTAGGAACACAATTGGGGCCGAAATTTCCATTGCTAAGCAATGCTTTTGTTAAGTGAGTCACATCTTATTTTACAACCTTTTTTTGCCACAGCTGGTAAGTGAATCATACAGTCATAAATAAATCCAGCTCTTCTCCCCCACCACCACTTCCCTTCCCTCCTTCATTGATTTTGCTTATTGGAAGTCACTGGGAAGGTTGCAAATGGGGATCAAATGCCCCCAAGATATTGCAATTTTCATAAATACATGTCAGTTGCCAGGGTCCCAAATTTTAACCACATGGTTGTGGGAACATTGCGACAAATTGTAAGTCACTTTTTTTTCAGTGCCATTGTAACTTCAAACAGGTGCTAAACGGATTGTTGCAAGTACAGGATTACCTGTAGTGAGCAATTAGATGTGAAGTAATCTTTAAATCTTTGTGATCTCAAACGGTGGAATGACATCTGAACCTTCATCCTTGCTATTTTAATTCTCCCTGCATTTCCTATTCTCCTGGAATAGAAATTTTACTTTCTGAACTGCAGACCAATCAACTTAATTAAAGTGAAATTTTAACCAACAATTATAACTACTGAATGAGTTATTGTTTGCTTATATTTAAGCTTATAGACCTAGAATAATATCAGATCTGGACTGGCAGGCCCAAAGAAGCTTTAGAATCCCTTTCCACTGTGGATTGTCTGTATGTGGATTGTTTGCATGTTCTTAAAAAAGTCTTTGTTTCTAAACTTCATCTTCTAATTTGCACACTTGGGATAAAAAAGGTAACTTCATGAGGCATTTACAAATAAAGGTAAAGGTTCTCCTTGCACATATGTGCTAGTTGTTCCTGACTCTAGAGGGCGATGCTCATTTCCATTTCAAAGCCGAAGAGCCAGCGTTATCCGAAGATGTCTCCGTGGTCATGTGGCCGGCATGACTAAATGCCGAAGGTGCATGGAACGCTGTTGCCTTCCCACCAAAGGTGGTCCCTATTTTTCTACTTGCATTTTTACACGCTTTCGAACTGCTAGGTTGGCAGAAGCGGGGACAAGTAACGGGAGCTCACTCCGTTATGTGGCACTAGGGATTTGAACTGCCAAATTGCTGACCTTTCTGATCGACAAGCTCAGCGTCTTAGCCACTGAGCCATCGCGTCCCTACCATTTACAAATATGGATGACATAAACTTCAGTAGTTGTTTTTCCAATACATTTTTATTTCAGCCTTCTTCCCAAACAATCATGGTGACTGACCAGTTCGTTCTAATCTTTAATTAGTATAAATCTGTAAGATAAGGTTGACGGATGGAGATGCCCTGGCCCAGGGTCACGCAATATGCTTAGAATCTGAATGTGTCCTGGTTTTTCCAAAGCAGATATGATGGTAGGAAATGTATAATCACTTCTGACCATTTTTAAAGGCTATGAGATACCTGATTGGAACTAAGGCTACAGCACTGTAAGAAAAGATTAGCTGCTTTCTATTTCTTTCCCCTTATATAAAGGTGCTGATCACCACAAAGGGAGAAAAAATGTACACATCATATGAGCATCAGGAAGAAAGATCTTCACTATCAGTCTTATAAATATGGCTAGAGGAACATTCTATAGCAGTGTGGGAAATTGCTGCAGTCCCATTGAAGGGGAGCTAGAAAGTTCTAAATATCACCAGGGAAAATTTATTGTGCAGCTATTTTAAAACCTAATTTGCCCAATACCAACCTACTCGGGCACTAAGACTTTATGGCCAGTGAATGCTGTACCTGGGTTAAGGCATTCTTTATGTTGATGCCCAGATTATGAATCACCCTCCATCCCAGATTAGTTTTGAATACCTTTTGAAAGCATGCTTGTACATTCAAGCACTTTCAGGACAAGACTGCCTTCTAAAAGTGAAGTATTTTTGTAATTGTTGCGTTTTGAATATTTCTAAATTGTTTTCTTTGCTGCTGAATTGTGTTATTGTTGATTGTTATATGAATCGCTTTTATTCTTTTTTCCTTTAAAAAAAAACCTCTACTTTGGGCATCTCTGAGAGACAGCTAAACGAAGAAGCAGATTGCTCTACTTTAATTTATTCTGGAATAGTCTGAACTAGCCACCACCAGAAGTTAGGATTCACTCTTTAGTGATGGAACCAAGGGGCAGGAAAGGCTGGGCTTCTGAGGCCTTTTAAGTATTGGTGCAGTTTTGCACTGCTTTGTCCATGCTACAGCAGTATATCATTACCACCGAAGATTTATTTATTTATTTGTTTGTTTGTCTAAATTTAAATTTATCGGATGATGCGGGGGAGCCCTGCGCTCTGCTAGGTCAGGTTTTCCGACTACTAGGAATGGGAGAAGCAATGACGGCGAGGGGGGGGGGGGAGGGAGAGAAATGTTTAAAAATAAAGCAGATAGAAGCTCTCGTAGCAACCGCTGTTGAAGTCGACAAGAAGCACCAGCTGCGGGCTTTTGGCAGGAGAACGGATGTTGTGGCTCTGAGAAGCCGCAGGGCTGTTGGCACTCGGCCCCTTGCAGGGGTAGCGGCTGCGTGGTGCTTTAGCCGTCAAAATATAGTCTCCCCCCCCCTTTCTCTACGCGTCCGAGGAGCAACCTCTTCCCAAGGGTCTTCGGCTCCTTCGTTGTGATGCCGTCGTCCCCCGTCTCCCCCCCACACTTTTAGCCCCCCGCCGTCCCAGGCAATCCGGACGGGACGGAGCTTAGCCCCGCCAGGTGGCTGCCTTGCAGCGGAGGCCTGCAGAGACGCCAGGCCTAGCAGGAGGCGGGAAAGCGCGGGCAAGAGAGCGAGCGAGCGGGATCAGTGCAGCGTGGCATGACGAGACGAGGCCCCCCGGAGAAGTGAGCTATGTCCCTTATTGGTCACACTACATTTCTTTTTCATTAGCAGTTAAATGCAGACATGAGGGATCGGCGCAGGTTCACTGGGCGCGCGCCGTGCAGCATTTCCTGCTGTGATGGATTAGCCCCAGCGGAGGCCCGGCAGCCGGCGGGAGGGCAGGGTGGGAGGAACGATTGTCAGCGGTCCGGGCCCTGCAAGCCTGGCTGGGGGGGGGGGGGGAGCCTAAAGGTACCGCCTCGCCAACGATAGGAGCGGGGAAGAGAAAGAGCGGAGAGAAACATTGGAAGGATTAAACGGGCTGTAAAATCCCGGCAGCAACGAGAGCCGGGAAAACTTAACTTCGACCGACATTTTCTTTTTTAAATTTGTTTTTTTTTCAATTTGTTTTCCATTTTTAAAAATATAAACATTTCATCTCTCTTTAAAGCAGCCTGTCGTCTGGGTACAAATATTTCTGTGCAACATCCTCCCCCAAATTATATACATTGAACAATTATAATTGTTGGTATAATAATAGTTCAGCTTCCCTCGATATTCGAAGTCTCTGTGAAAATGGAAGGATGGGGGGTCACAGTTGTAATTTGAAGGGCTGTGGGGGGGAGATGACAGTTTATCATACACATTGTCTCTCTGAAATAATGTTCTTATTTATCCATTTTCTTTAATCTGTCTGCTAGTTGCTACTGCAGTTTTGAAATATAACTGGCAGGTTTTCGTTTTTGGCACTTTCATTAATTCAGGATTGAATCTAAAAACCTTGTCAGTGTATGCTGCACTTAAAAAAACCCCAGAAATCATATTCTCTTGGCCCTGGGATAGAACTGCAATCCTCCCTGTACATATAGTCCTCACCTTGCAACAATTCACAGTGACTATTCAGTTACAAGGGTACTGAAAAAAGTGACTTATGACTATTTTTCACGCTTACGACTGTTACAGCATCCCGGTGGTCACTTGATTGACTTTCGGATGCTTGACAACTGACTTACATTTATGACGTTTGCAGTGTGTCGGGGTCCTGCGGAGACCTTTTGCCACCAGCCAAGCCAAGTCAATGGGGAAATCAGATTCACTTAACAACCGTGTTACTAATTTAACAACTGCAGTGATTCACTTAACAAATGTGGCAAGCAAAATCGTAAAAATCTCTGGGCAAAACTCACTTAACAAATTTCTCACTTAGCAACATAAATTTTGGACTCAATTGTGGTCGTAAACTGAGGACTACCTGTACTGCTGAACCATAGTTTCTGGCTTCCCTGACTATTGGAGCTGCCGGGAAGGGAAAGGAGAGCCATTGGTAGTTTTGTTTCACTCCCTAATTAGTATTCTGAATGTCAAGATCTATGGGGAAGAAAATGTGGCCCAAGAATTTAATGGCATAAATCCCATATGTCTACTAAACAGTAGCTCCTATTAGAATACACTGGGTAGACAAATGGCTACTGCAATTTGCTTGATACGGGGCTGATCAAGTGGCAGGGCCTTGTTTGTTGATCTGTATGACCCTATTCAGAAGACTAACTCCTGATCTTCAAGATCTGCCCTGGTTTTCAGTAGGCTTCTGGACCCAATTCAAGGTGTCAGCGATTATGGGTGGTCCTGGACTTATAACAGTTTGTTTAGTGGCTGTTCTGCCTCGGGCGTTGTAGGCTTGCTCGGGGCCTGCAGTTAACTCCACGCTTAGGAATCTCTCTCAGATCAAGATTATTATCAGGCATTCTTAATAGCAAAACTTACAGTTCGGTGTTAAGATACTTCTGACTTTCCATGATGGGTCCCATCACATAGTGTAAAAAGATGATGATTTCACTCCCATGCTGAGGGGAGATATAAAACAGGACTATTCCGGTTCACAAAGGCATTCAAAACTGACTGGCTATATAGACTTTGAATGCCGGCAAGATGTCCCAGTGGCCAATCATAAACAGAGATGTGATCACATGTCATGGAACTACATTTCCCATAAGGCAGTCTCTGCCTACATTTCCCATGAGTAGATTCTTAAAGGACGCAGTTCTTAATTCCTACACTAGCTATACACTGCTGGGGCAGCACAGTGACCTTTCAAAGTTGTTGTGGCATTGAAAAAAGTGACGATTGTTCTTCGCAGTTATGACCTTTGCAGCATCCCCTATGATCACGTGATCAACATTCAGATGCTTGGCGACTGGTTCATAGTTATGACTTGTGTCCCAAAATCATGAGCTCCCCGTTGGCGACCTTCTGATGAGCAAAGTCAATGGGGAAGCCAGAATCATTTAACAATCGGGTTACTAACCTATCAACTCCAATGACTCACTTAAAAACTGAGGCAAGAAAGGTCGTAAAATGGGGCAAAATTCACTTAAATGTCTCACTTAACAACAGAAATGTTGGGCTCAACTGTGGTCATAAGTTGAGAACTACCTGTAGTTACTTATAAAGTCCTTTCCCACTATGGCCCTTTCTCCTTGCTGGGTGGACTGCCTTCTTCCCGACTTACTGAATCCAATAGGGAGAGGAAGTTCACCTTGAAAGAAATGGGGACGGAGGAGGGGGAGGGGGCTGGGACATAGGGAATGGCTTTCTCTCTAGCATAGTCCCCTGTCTCTGGAACAGCTACTGCCCCCCCCCCCCCTGGTTCTCCCTCTAAGATTAGAGATTACCTACTTTGATGGTGTTTTGAAGATGATGAAAACACTTTTATAGAGCATTTGGACTCATTTTGGTTTGTTTATAATTATTAGTATTTTTCATTTTTTATTGGACATATGAATGGATTTTATTATTTTATTGATGTTTAATCTCCTATGTTGTAAACCAGGTAGAAGTGGAAGAATTAGTGGCTATATATTTTGGTAAATAAGCAAACTAAATAAATATAGGATCATAAACTAAATTAATATTTTAGTTTAAGTGGCAATCAACAAGTCTGAATCATAGCAGCTAACTCTATTAGTGATAAGGAGATTAACCATCAAATCTGAGTGAAGTTGCTTATTAGTTGTGCATGACAAATTTTGCATTAGTTTTTGTTTATTTATAAATCAAATTTATAGGCTGCTCAACTCACAGCGACTCTTATGTGATTTGAAGAGCCCAGCAGTGACTACAAAATGCAGTTTATTTTGATAGGTTTCCAGTATTCCAGACCAACAAAAAGCCTATGGCAAGTACAGAATCAGCATAACTATTTTTATCTAATAAATATTTATATCAGTTGGAAGGAATGTGATCATCTTTAGTGAGATGGCTGAATTTCATAACCTGAGCGGTAGTTGTAACTCATCATACCCAAATCAGTGTGAATGACATTATGGCTTGGTTTCATCTTATTATCAGGGGGAACTTTAAATTCTTTACAAGAGTTGACTCTAAGGCAGAGGTTTTTTCCCCCCCATCACAACAATACTGATTTACACCATGAAGAAAATCCTAATAATCTCTTAAGAACATCAGTGAAGATATGAGATGGGATGGATAAAGGGTCACTCATATTCAGAAACCTTCTGTTCTAAGGCTTGTATCCATAATCTATTTTTACAGAACAGAACCAGCAGCATGCCATCAGTATCTTTCCTGCTAGGAAAGTATTGCTGTCAAGTATCCATATCAGTAGAAATAATCACTGAAATGTACCAGACAACATATCTCATCATTTCTATGCCAAGAGAGTAAATAGAACCATAAACATAACCAAATCATTATAGCTGTGACACCATCTCTGGTATGCATAATAAGCAGGTAATCTTCAGTGATCATATGTTTACCTTGTTGATGCATCTTAAAATGCTTGGTATCTCTCTCCAGTTTAGGTGTTGGATTTTTAAAAAACTTTTTCCATTAAGAATTACTGGTAAATATCAGCGAATGAGAAGGGTTGACATGTGATGAAAGGAATAAGATATCTGTAACACCATCAAACATCAACGTCTGCCTATCCTGTATCCTTGGGAAGGTCACAATAGGTGGACACAAATGACAGTCCGGCTGACTGTGTGATGAAAAAAACGATACCATCTTTCTACCGACCCTTTGCTGTCTGTGGAGTTGGGTGCATATATGGTGGAGCGGGGAGGGACTGTTTTAAAAGCGTAAGCCCCTGTATTATCTGAGGCAGCAAGTGGATGGCCACACGTGAGAGCTGCAGTGGCTTTTATTTTTCTCACAGAGCAGTTCAACATGTAGCTGATCAAAGATCACTAAAGAGCCGCTGTCATTTTGGTGACATTGAAAAAGGTGAAACCTTCTTTGACAGAGCTTTCATTTTAGATGCTGATGGATATGGTGGAGGAAGGATACTGGGCAAACTAAACTCAAGTATTGACATAGAGTGTGCAATTTTGGAAAATCACACCACTAAATATCAGCATCACCCTGTACCTACCTTTTTTTCACCTTCATAGAAGGATGCTGCCATGCTGTGGTACATATAGAGCTCTCTATCTGATCCATTTGTTTTATATTCAAAGCCCTCTCTAGTGTCCTGTTCTGAGGAAAACAGGTAGTCCTTGACTTACAACAGTTCATTTACTGACTGTTCAACGTTAGAACGGCACTGAAAAAAACCTGACCTAATACCATTGTTCACACTTATGACCATTGCAGCAGTCCCATGGTCACGTCATCAAAATTCGGATGCTTGGTGACTGGTTTATATTTATGATGGTTGCAGTGTCCCGAGATCACGTGATCCCTTTTTGCAACAAGCAAAATCAGCGAGGAAGCCAAGTTCACTTAACAGCTGTGTTACTTACTTAACAACTCCAATCATTCACTTAACAACCGTGGCAAGAAAAGTCGTAAAATGGGACAAAAATCATTTAGCAAATGTCTCACTTGCAGCATCACTTTTGGGCTCAACTGTGGTCGTACGTTGAGGGCTACCTGTACTAAGCAATATTCAGACCACCAGCTCCCTCCATGCAGGATCTGATTCTGATTCTCCAGCACCTGCTCTAAGGTCATTGCTACTACACCAGTTTCTAATTATTTTGTTTCTGTCACCCGACACAGATGCTCAACAAAGTGCCACCGTGCCCATTCCTGTGCCTGGCTCTGGTTCTGACCTGCTCCCCCACTTCCTGCTAGAACCTGACGACGTTTATATTGTCAAAAACAAACCTGTGACTTTGACCTGCAAGGCCGTGCCGGCCACCCAAATTTACTTCAAATGCAATGGTGAATGGGTGCACCAGGGTGACCACATCATACAGCGCAGCAAGGACAAGAGCACCGGTGAGTGCTGAAAGGGCACTGAAGCAGTCTATCAAAGAGAAGGAAAAGGATAGTTAGGTGGGACGTGTAAACGTTGAGCTGAGTAACATAAGGAAATCTGTTGGGTATCAGCATATGTTAAATTTAGCAGCTTCTCTTGTTTTCTGCACGTGCATTGCACTTCTGCAGAGTTGTGATGTGTCTCTAAACTCTTTTCGGAGCCCCTGTAACCAATTAAATTTTCTTCCCTTTTCCCCCCTTTTTTTGCTCCTTGATGTTTTGGCAGGCCTACCCCTCATGGAGGTACGGATAGATATCTCAAGGCAGCAAGTGGAGAAGATTTTTGGCTTGGAAGAGTACTGGTGTCAGTGTGTGGCCTGGAGCTCCTCCGGCACCACCAAAAGCCAGAAGGCCTTTGTGCGCATTGCGTGTGAGTGGTTTCCCCACCTGCACTCTTTCTCCTCAATTCTCCTGGTGTTTTCCATCCATTTGCCAGCGGACTCTTTGGCTCCAGGGAGGAACAGTCATGGCACAAGTGCTATGTGTACACTAAGGATCCCAGGTGCAACAGTGGCACTGCCAGGGACCAAATGAGTCTGTGCCACTAAAGAAGCAGCCTGGCATGATGGGGAGTCTGTATTATTGTCATTACACCACTCTGAGTTTCTTTTCTTTCTAGACTTGAGGAAGAATTTTGAGCAGGAGCCAGTGGCCAAAGACGTCTCCCTTGAGCAGGGAATTGTGCTGCCTTGCCGCCCTCCAGAGGGGATCCCACCTGCTGAAGTGAGTACTGCACATAACCTTCTTACTTTTGGCTAATGTGAGGAAATTATTGAAAGTCCAGTTGATGCAATAAATCCCAAGCATCTGATGGGCCCACCAGATCGGATGCCAGACTTTTCCTCTTGCCTTTGGCATCTGCAGCTCCTGCCAGTGACCTAGGCTGGGTACTTGGTGTGCATCCTATTTGCATATTCCCCATCTGCTGCTTGACAGACTACAGCTTCTTTCTTCTTTAAGCTTTCTTGCATTGCCTCTCTCCCTCCCTTGGTCAATGTCTGTACATGTTTTCTTTCAGCCACTACATTTTAAGGCTTTTGACCCAATAGCAATAGCACTATAGCACTTAGACTTATATACTGCTTCGTAGTGCTTTTACAGCCCTCTCTAAGCAGTTTACAGTCAGCATAATATTGCTCCCAATAATCTGGGTCCTCATTTAACCCACCCGGGAAGAATGGAAGGCTGAGTCAACCTTGAGCCTGGTGAGATTTGAACTGTTGAACTGCAGCTAGCAGTCAGCTGAAGTAGCCTGCAGTACTGCACTCTAACCACTGCGCCACCTCGGCTCAAATCAGAACCATGTGTGACTCTTGTGTTTTCTCAAGGTGGAGTGGCTGCGCAATGAAGAACTTGTGGACCCAACACTGGACCCCAATTACTACATAACGCTGGAACATAGCCTGGTGGTGAAACAAGCTCGCTTAGCTGACACGGGCAACTATACCTGCGTGGCCAAGAACATAGTGGCTCGCCGTCGCAGCTCACCTGCTGCCATCACTGTCTATGGTAGGACCTCTTCAGGGAATAGGGAGGGTGACCCTGACAAAAAGGGGCACACGTTGTTTTATAACCCCTCCTGTGCATGAATCCCACCCTGCTCCCAAGTTTTGTTCCGGTTGCTGAGGAAGGGGGAAGATGGATGATAATAGGATGGGACACTTTCAGCTATTTTATTTTTTTTCTGTTGGTTGTGGGGTAACAGTGCCCAACATATTGAGACCTTGCTTCTGCTTGGGTTATACTATACCCGGTTGTTTTGGGGATGTGAAGAAGAGCTTTGGAAGGAAGGAATTCTACTGCAGATGAGGGTCATAGATGGTACCTTCTCAGACAAGGAGAAGGAAGGTTGAATTGTAAATATGACTAAGGAGCACATTATGCTCTCGCAGAATACAACAGAGGAAAGCAACATGACCCTTTCCCTGTTCCTCTAAGTGTTTGCCCCTCTGCTTGTGACGCCTCCTTGCATATCCCCATGTTTTCCTGTGTATTCTCCCCAAACTGTTCATACACACAAATACACCAAGGAATCCCGAATTCTGGAGCCAGCAAGACAATGAAAAGGCTTGGCTACCCCTCTAGCCCTGAAAAGAACTCTGCTCCCAACGGGGGTGGCAAGCTCCCTCTCCCGACCAGCTCTCCCAGGGCAGTCCTTGCAAGCTCTAGCTGATGCTGTCCCTTCCCCCCAGTGAATGGAGGCTGGTCGACGTGGACGGACTGGTCAGCCTGCAGCACCAGCTGTGGACGGGGCTGGCAGAAGCGGAGCCGGAGCTGCACCAACCCAGCGCCACTCAACGGGGGGGCCTTCTGTGAGGGCCAGAATGTGCAGAAAAGTTCCTGCGCCACCCTGTGCCCAGGTACTGCCCCTGCCACCCCGTGGGCCTTGCTCCCACGGCTCAGTTTGCTGTGCTCCTTAGACTCCAGGCCCCTCACCCAAGCCCCTGCCCAGGACAGTGGAGAAAGGCTTAAGAAGCCGACATACGTGAAGCCTGTAATCATTGGAGCTGATCCACCTACTTCTGCTAATCTTCCTCACTCCCAGTTCTAGACTTCTTCTGTGTTTCACCACCATCCCCTGATGTGGGGTGCTCCCCGTTCGCACAGTTCTGCTTATGCTATGCTACTTCAGCCATACTTTCTCTCTCCCATTGCCCTGTTTCAAAAACCCAGCTGTTTTGATTGTGAATATGGAAGGATGCTGAGTGTGCCTGTGTTCAGTTCTCGGAAGCAACAGCTCAAAAGCACTTGGTTCTTGCCTTGGCTTTCCCTTCCCTCCCATTGGCTCTACCTGTCTGCTTCAACCCATCCATGTGTCTGTGTTTGTCCTCTCCTATCTCGTAATTCTTCTGAGGCACGTCACAAATTTGAGTAGAATTCTTCCCCCACCCCCACCCTCAGTTAGGGTAGCTTCGGTGGCTGCCCCAAGATGCCCTTTCTCTGCCAAGGAGACATAGCTCAAGAGCATTCTCACGTTAGAGCGATGCCTGCTGGGATGTGGTGGGGTAGGGTGGAACAAGGGGGAAGACGTAGAGTGTACTGGGGGCGGGGGCATAAGAAAACCGTTGAGTTAGATTTTGGTTAATAAGTATTTATACTGCTTCCTTCTAACTGGCAGTGCCTGGTGGTTGGTCAGCCTGGAGCTTGTGGTCAGTATGTGGTGCTGACTGCACACATTGGCGCAGCCGGGAATGCTCTGATCCAGTGCCTCGTAATGGTGGGGATGAGTGCCAGGGGCCTGAACTGGAGACCCGCAACTGCACCAGTGAATTGTGCACGCATGGTGAGTTCCTGCCTCTTTCTACACCTTTGGGAACGACTTAGACTGCTGCTACTAGAGATCTAAAGGATGTGGTGAGCTGACTAGCAATTTGCATATGGCCGAGAAAAAAAAAACCATAATCAGAGAAGGGAGATCGGACCAAATAACACTTGCCTATACTAATTTATATGTATGCTTACATACTTCAGTAATTATTACAGTTTAAACACACAAAACGCACCTTGTCGTACCTGGGAAGACTGCGATCAGACTATTTGTATGCCAACTTTCCAAATGCTTATTGAAGATAAAGGCTTCCCTCGCACATATGTGCTAGTCATTCCCGACTCCAGGGGGCAGTGCTCATCTCCGTTTCAAAGCCGAAGAGCCAGCGCTGTCCGAAGACGTCTCCGTGGTCATGTGGCCGGCATGACTAAACACTCTGTTACCTTCCCACCAAAGGTGGTTCCTATTTTTCTACTTGCATTTTTACATGCTTTCCAACTGCTAGGTTGGAAGAAGCTGGGACAAGTAACGGGAGCTCACTTGGTTATGCGGTGCTAGGGATTTGAACCACCATACTACCAACCTTTTTGATTGACAAGCTCAGCGTCTTAGCCACTGAGCCACCGTGTCCCTTTTAAATGCTTATTACTAATGGACAATTAATAGATCATCAAATTGTTGATGGGAAATTTCAAGGGCCCAAATTCCTCTTCTTTAGAAACAGACAGCACACCCTCACAGTCAGACTATCGGATGCCTTCAAACAGAACCCGACCCTCTTGGATAGAGGCAGGGAGTGTTCTGAATGTTGGAAAACCCCTTCAGGAGGCAGAAGGCTGACCCGGGTCTCCCGCTGAGGCTTGCTCTGAGTGGCTGGACATTCAAATTGAGATATCGGGGCAGCCAAGCCTGTCAGCTCTAGTCCGCCTACCCACTCACGCAGGAAGAAGCAGCAGCTCATTGCCCTTTGCAGCCCGATTCTCTGCTGCCTACTTTAACATGAGCTGGCGGCCATAGGCAATAAAGTAAGGACCCGCCTTAATTGTGGCCACCGCTGCCACACCAGCACATCCCCCTCTTCCCTCATTCTTTTCCCTCATTCCCAAGACGACAGTTCAGAATTGCCTCCCAAAAGATGATCTCCTTGTTTGAAGCCTGGTGTGCCACCCTAGAGAATAGCCAGTTGGACTGCAGGAGGGAGAACTCTGTGCAGGCACAAAGGAAAGGAAGAGTGAGTGACAGACCCCATCCTGGCTCATTAACTAACTAGCTTGCTAGGTCTCCTAGGGCTCTTCTCTTCCTTTTATATCAAATTAACATTTTCACAGTTGAAGTGAAAGCAGTGTTCATCTTCCCTCCTAGGGCAGCTCATCCTGAATGTTTGACCTAGCTGGTGGTAGGGATGGGGGTGGAATTTAGAAGGACAGCAGGGCAAAAATGTAAGTCTTCCTTCCTTCCTTCCTTCCTTCCTTCCTTCCTTCCTTCCTTCCTTCCTTCCTTTCCTTCCTTCCTTCCTTCCTTCCTTCTCTCCTTCTTTCCTTCCTTTCCTTCCTTCCTTCCTTCCCTTCCTTCCTTCCTTCCTTCCTTCCTTCCTTCCTTCCTTCCTTTCCTTCCTTCCTTCCCATACATTGCTTCTTAAACTACTATAAACTGATATTTGATTGTTATCTGGTTGTTTTCTGTAACACAGAAATGTTGCTTTCTTGTACGATATATCCTCCTGCTCACCACTCCCAAATAGTCCCTATTTTCTAGCCCTTTGTTTGTCTGCCTCTTGGTGGATGCTTCAAAGGACTGTCTGCACTCATATTCTCTTCTGTAGTTAACATTTGGTTCATCTTCATGGCCAAACAAGGGGGGGGGGCATGGGGAAGGGCAAGGAGCAAATAATCCATTCTCCCAAATAAAGACTTACTGCTTTTACTCAAAAACTACCACATGGAAGTGGATGTTGTGTCTCTAAACCCAATTTCACTTGCCTATCCTTAATGGCATTCTCTGCTGTGATGCCTGTTATGATCTTGAGATATGGTGTGGCATATTCCCACCCACAACTGAATTGGCTTGCTTGTTTGATAATCAGTATGATTAAGTATACTTGTTGATTTCAAGTAATAGTATTTTAAGCATTGTAATTCTTAACTATTAATAATTATTAATAGGCAGATTAAATTGCATTTTGTGGCAACCTAGGACTATGTAGTTCTGTGAAGTGGTTGTGATTAAAGCAGAAATGACTGAGGCTTTTCTTTGAAGTATGGACAATCTCATTTTTGGTGAACAGGGATGGTGATATGATGAGTGATATGATGAAAATTGCCAGGTTTATGGTTGCAGGAGAAGGGAGATTGATAACTTGCTGCTCATTCCCACATTGAGCCTGTGACCTCCTATCTGGACCTCAGGAATAGGATTGCTGATTAAGATTGGCTTGGTGATAAACACTTGCAATACGACCTTGTTCATCCACAACTTGGTAGTTGGTGAGCAGATAGACCTGGTTCAATGAAGTGAGAATTACGACCTTCATGGATAAACTTTTCCACCTTTCAGGTGTACCACCAATCTAGACTCCAAGCCAATGCTGATCTTGTTTGTGACCAAGGATTCTACTTCACAGGTGGCCATGTGTGAATATTTATATGTTAAATTGGGGCAGAGGAACAAGTCAGGGATCTTGCTCACACCAAGGTCACCGTGCTGCCTGACAGAATCCTTGCCCAAACTGCTCAGCCTTCTCATGGGACTAGTGTTGGAGCCTCCCTGCCTGTTATATGATTTTAATTTCAAGGTTATTGGGTCTGTGCCGGGTGAAGCTTAGGTGTGCATGAAGACCTTGTGTTTGTCCAAGGAAATCTCAAGCTTGACATGTATAAACAGCCACATGTTCAATCTTGCTTTTGCCTTGAGGCAGTGATGCAGTGATCTGAAGAGAGAGCTTGCCTCTCTGAGCCGTTTGCCATCTCAGATACTGTCATCTGGGTCTATGTTGGGTGAATAGAGTGATTATCCCAATGTGTCTTAGATCTGGAGTAGTTCCAAACACAGGGGTTTTCATGAGGAAAACTAGACACTTGTTGTGATTGTTTCTGAGCAGGCTTTCTTTGTTTGCTGATCCTGAATAGCAGGGAGCTCTGGGAGATGAAGTGACAGAAGTACACATGAAACACCCAGTGGAGGAAAAGTGATTTTTACTGAGCACAGGTAGAAGCTAAACTTGCAGCCTTACTGTGACAGAAACAGAGGTGAATTGTTACAATTCCTTCCGCCTTATTTCATTGATAGGCTGTTCATCAATGGCTTCATCTAGGGTGAACAACCCTTTTTTGGAGGGTATGATGCTGGCCATTGCGATCAGTTTACACAGCACAGCACAGCACTTTATCTGTAAAGTCCTTCAGATTTGCTGAAGTCTCAACTTTTCATGGGCAAAATGTGATGGAACGATTGGGACAATATCTTACCATATTTAATTAGGTCTCAGGTGACTTTAGTTTACCTGTGGCCTCCTGTGGCCTCCTATGGCATATGGGAGAGCATGCCATGTTGTCTCCAAAATGTGCTTTCTTTTAAGTGGGGATAATGTCAACAGACCTGAAAAAGTGTATGGTGTGCCACCTCCTTAAGAGGGTCTCTCTGGGTCCATCAATACTTGACAACTATCCTGTTTCTAACTTTTGTGTACAAGTACACAGCATTTTAGAGGGAATTGTTACCTGCACCCTTTTCACTCAGGTTTCAACTCTGGGCAGGAATGGAAATGGCATTAATTGCTTATGTGATGATCTTGTAATGGACTGTGAGAGTAACTTTGAGAAACTAGACAAGGAGACACAGGCTAGAGTCACTCATAAGTGCTTTCAGACTTGCAACATTCACTTACTGTAACCTTACAATAAAGGTGGTATCAAACTCATGGTCTTGGGTTCCTGTCTAGATTATCTTGAAGGGCTGTTAGATCTTTAGCAGGATCTTGGAGTCTTAGTGGACAACCAGTTAAATATGATCCAACTGTGTGAGGCGGCAGGCAAAAAAGCCAATGCAATCCTAAATTGCATCAACAGAGGGATACAATCAAGATCAAAGGAGGTACTAATACCACTTTATCAAGCATTAGTAAGACCACACCTAGAGTACTGTATCCAGTTTTGGTCACCATACTATAAAAAAGATGTTGAGACTCTAGGAAAAGTGCACAGGGTAATTAGGGAACTGGAGGCTAAAACATATGATGAATGGTTGCAGGAACTGGGCACAACTAGTCTAGTGAAGAGAAGGACCAGGGGAGACATGATAGCAGTGATCCAATATTTGCGGGGCTGCCACAGAGAGGAGGGGATCAACCTATTTTCCAAAGCACCTGAAGGCCAGACAAGGAACAATGGATGGAAACTGACCAAGGAGAGATTCAACTTGGAAATAAGGAGAACTTTTCTGACAGTGAGAACAATCAACCAATGGAACAGCTTGCCCTCGGAAGTTGTGGGAGCTTCATCACTGGAAGCTTTCAAGAAGAGACTGGACTGCCATCTGTCAAAAATGGCGTAGAGTCTGCTTGGGCAGGTGGTGTTGGTGTTGGACTAGATGACCTACCAAGACCCCTTCCAACTCTGTTAATCTGTATCTATCTGCATCTAAATGGAGGTTATGCATCCTAGACCCATTGGACTTTCAGTAACTCATATTGATGTCCTGGACAACTAAGGAGGCTGGTAGAAGGCATTGGTGTTTAGTGGTTCTGTTCTTTCCTTAATATATGATCTGTTTCTATGAGAATAAGAACCTGCATATACATTATTTTAATAATATCACAAAAGCTTTTCAGCTGGAACAGTTGGGGGAGAGCAGGGAAGGGGGAGCCTTCCCTGCTTCGCATCCCAATCTAGCATTCTGTTTGAGAGACACATAGATTCCTGACTGACATTGGTTACTATTATAAATCAGCCACTAGTACCCTTCAGATAATGGTAGGTTTCACTGTCAACATTTACTCAAACAAGGTAAGTTTAAATGTAGCACATCTGAAAAGAAGCGTGTTAGGGAAGGCTATTTAATTAAATAGGGTGATGTAAAATGTTGATAATACATTTCTTAGGGGAATCTCTCCCCCCACCCCATCTTCTGTGTTGATAGCATTATTTTAAGTATTATGAAAGCTGACCATTACAAATATTCCTAAAATATATTGCTTGTTTTGCAGTTTCCATCTGAATTTCTCTTCCTGAAAATGCAGTGCTACTTTTCTAAGTTAAAAACTGAAATTAAGCTTCTGGGTTCTGGAGTTCTCTTATTCTTTTACCTTTCTCTCTCCAAAATGCTCTCTGTATGAGAACAGACCTACGGCTGCAAGGAAGCGATCAACCAGGAATTTTTTTCTGAACAACAGGCTCAAGACCCTTGATGGGCCATATGTGATCAGCCCAAAGAAAAGTAATGCACTCCAGATCTCTTCCCTAAAAATTCCATTCCCTCCCAGACTCCATGAATAACAGATGTTGTACATCATGTCAATGAGTCTTAGGTTCATTCTCCTAGAGCAAACCCAATTATTTCCTACTGCATACTAAGAGCTTGGCACTGGATTCAATGTGCACCCCTCCTCTGTTCTCTTTTCTAGAAACTGGTGGCTCTGAGGATGTGGCTCTGTATGTTGGCTTGATTGCTGTAGCCGTGTGCTTGGTATTGCTGCTTCTAGTGGTAACCCTTGTCTACTGCCGGAAGAAGGAAGGGCTGGATTCAGATGTAGCTGACTCTTCTATTCTCACTGCTGGCTTCCAACCAGTTGGCATCAAGCCCACCAAAGCAGGTGAGTATCCATCTGCTCTTGGCACACTCTCTAAGTGCTATATGGTAGATACTAATCCTTTTGGGCTCAGGAATGTGGATAAAGGGCAAGCAGTTATTTTGGAACCACATTCATCTGTAAATTTGTCAGCTTTTATTAGAGAGGTGGTTTTTCTTTCATTCTGTAGCAATAAGGAAAGAGGTAACCACGATGCCTCTGACCATGCCTCTAAACTTTTATTATATCAGTAGAAAAGGAACAGGCGCAGCGGGAACATGCAGGATAAGTACAGCAACAGCCGCTTTGCGGATGAGAGATAAACTGTTGAAGGTAGAGGATTGCTGGCATACAGGTGGACTTTGCTCACCTGACCTTTCTCTTCATCATAACTATACCAATTAGATTTGAAAAAAGTCTTCCAATAGCTGAAGTGAAAAGCTTTACATATTAAATTTCAGCATGGTGCACTGCCTCCTTCAAAATTCATGTGTATCCTACTGCAGTCAACTAAAACAAAAGCTAAGTCTAAAACGGCATGGTTTAAGGAGCTTGCAGGCTGGGATGCAGGCTTCTCAGTTTTGAAGCCTTTTCATTTATTTATTTGCATAATAAACTTGCATGCCTGTTAGGGTTCTAAATACCATGCAGAAATAAATCATTGTCCAAGGCAAAACATCCTTTAAGGTCCAATTTATTCCGCAGGCATGTTAGCACGGCTATGGAAAATTCCAACTCTAAATTACATCCTGTAAGTTCACCCAGTTGAAAGTTCATGATCTCTCCCCACACCCACAAATCCATCACATGTTCCAATCATCATCTTCCACGCTGGCATGTACACCCATCTTCTTCCGGCCAGGTGTCGAGATGCGAAGACAAAAGATGACCTTGGCTTCTACAAAAGAATGTCAACAATCCATTCTACAATCCTACTCCTTTCTATTCCCCCCTCCCAACTACTACACTATTGAAACAGCATAGAAAATTATAAGAAAGTGTGGCAGGCCAAAGATCCTAAAAAGAATATAATTACAGGCCTGACATGCATCTCACCGAAGTGACCTTAAGCGGCTTATGAATGTTCATGATGCAGATAGGTTTTAATAAATCCAAACTGCATTCCTAACATGTGAGAGGGAAAGGAAAAAGGGAAGTGGGATGAATTTGATTTGGCTTACCCATTTTAGCTTTTTTTTCCCCACACCAATTTTTCCAACTTTTTTGGCATGCCTCATACAACCCAGATGGAAGTGCGGCTTTCAGGTGAAAAAAAAAATCCAGCCATTTTCGTTCTGCTCTTGAATGTCTGTCAGCTGGAAGCCAGAACTACCAAGGAGATACAACACCAAGACTTCAGAAGTTGCCATGTCAGGAGCCTTTATCATGGATGGGGCAACCATGCCCTGTCTACAGTCTTCCAAAGTCTTAGGTGTAGCTTTTGCAGATGCCATTACTTTACTGCCAAGGGGTGCTAGTCTGGGGAAGACGGATGTAGTTGTTTCCTGTTGTCTCTAAGAATTTCCCTAAAGAGGACACTGTGCAAAGCTACAAGAACATTCTTCTGGTTGCTCACCATCCAGAACCCATGCTAGGTGTTACTCAATCTTTCAGAACAAGTTTGGGAAATTAGATTTTCCATTAGATAAAAAACATTTACTTCTGGTGTAAAGTAGCTGCAGAAATGATATATGTAAGACTCTGGTATGTCTCACTTATGCTGATTAGTCAAATACTCCTCTCTTTTTCTCGGTGAATGCCAGATTAAACCATAGGGAAAGAATCAAATAAATGTAACCGAATGTTCCACTATTTCCGAGATAGGTGACATTATTTTGCTCTTGAGATTTCAAAGAGTCCTCTATACAAAATGCCCCCTCCCCAAACATCAATAAAGACAAATATTTGACCTTTTGGAACCAAGCCATAGAATGCACATACGTTCACACATGTAGACAGTTTAGTTTCAGGTCAAGGAATCATCCCTTCATTACCCCATCCTCCCATATTGTGACTCATGGTCTTAGAAACATTCTTTTTTTACCGTCTTGATAAGTGACAAGATATTAAAATGACACGTGTATTCTGTTGATCTACATTTGGACTGCACAGATGGTTTCTGTAAGCTCTATTAACCCAAAACTCTGAGTCTAAAAAAGGAGATTACATTGCATCTTTAAAAAGCTGTCTTTGGGAAATAAAATGCATAACCTTATTAATGCAGAAAATGATGGTCTGAACAGAGATCTTTGTTTCTCGGGTCATTGCAACAGTCTGTTACCCCTGCTGGTTAATGTATTTTATGCAATACTGTCTGATGAGATAATGTTTTGTGATTAGGCTGCTACATACCTGAGCTGACTCAAAATATCTGCATTTGCATCTATAAAGTAATCTAGCTTTCTGCAATATTAAGAACGAGCTAGGTTTTCCATTCTGCCAAGGAATATTTTTTTTAATGTTTTGTAACAAGATGTATGTCTTTGCCATCACAATGGATCCCATTGTCATCTCCATCTTTCTCTCACACAGATAATTCCCACCTATTGACCATCCAGCCTGATCTGAGCACCACTACCATGACCTACCAAGGCTCACTGTGTCCACGCCAGGATGGGCCTGGCAAGTTCCAGATTGGCAACGGACACCTGCTTAGCCCCCTGGGCAGTGGACGCCACACTCTTCACCACAGCTCTCCCAGTGCTGATCCGGTAGACTTTGTCTCTCGATTCTCGACCCAGAGTTTCTTCCGCTCCTTGCCCAGGGGTGGTGCCAACATGGCGTATGGAACATTCAACTTCTTGGGTGGACGTTTAATGATACCCAACACAGGTGAGGGTGACAAGTAGAGAAAATATAGGGCTGACAATATGGAGGGTGGCTACAGTGGGAGCAGCAAAGCTTGCTGATGCTCTAATTCTGCTCTGGATCATTACTTAAACACAGGCATCCAAGGGAAAGAGTTTTCCTTCCTAGGATTCCTAGATTCCTACATGGAAAAAGGAACATTTTCATAGATAAACTCAACACAAGAAGATACATTGTTTCCCCCTGATATTTCTTCTAAGGAGGGGATTGCTCATTTCTTCTTCCCTGCCTCCTTTAGCTAAGCAGCCTTTGACCAAAACCTATTCTTCAGTGTCAGCTTGCCTGTGAAATTGGAAGGCAGCTTGCCTGCAAGCAGTGTGGATGGTACCCCTTGAGCTATCTTGTCTCTATCTTTTAGGTGTCAGCTTGCTCATCCCACCTGATGCCATCCCACGGGGGAAAATCTATGAAATCTACCTAACGCTGCACAAGCAAGAGGATGTGAGGTACATAGCTCATTTCCTGAAAAACCCTAGAAATCCTGGGACACTTAACTTACCTATACTTACCTGTAATTTATCATGCCCACAATATGCGCCTACATCTCCGTTTTTGTAAAACTTCATTGGGAACCCTTACAGGCCTATGCCCTTTCTGTCCTCTAATTTGAAACCAGGTATATACCCCTGTGAGAGTCAAAGGATGCTGTGGGTACCTGTGTGCCAACTGATATATGCCATGGTCTTGTTAATCTGCAGTCCTGCAGATCGACATGCCAAGATTTGTCTCTGCTGATGTAGTGGGTACCACTGTATATAGATAACATTGTCTCCTTTAATGGTAATTACTCTCAACCCTTTGTATAGTCGGTGTTCTCAAGCCTACCGTGGTATGGCCTGAAATAAATAGTGGTGTAAAATAAATAGTAAATTCACATAGGTAGAGAGGCAGTCTTGAAGCTAGTTTTCATTGAAAGGAGTGGAAACATTCCCTGCACCAAGCTCATAGGGGAAAATAATATAATAAAAAGGATACAACCTTTATTAGGACCACCAAGCTATTTCTAGAGGTATTTATGCTGCAGTGTCCATGCTATTTTAAACATATTCTTTTCTTTAATGTTTGTCTCCTGGCTCCTTGCAACTCATTCTTCCTTGTTCTTGTTGCTCAGGGCTGTGTCAGCAACAAGCACCAATAGACTGCTGCCATGCGGGCTTGTTTACTTCCCAGAATCCCCTTGGTGCTGTCTAGGGGCAGAGATGATAGATTTGGTGGGGATGTCTAAATTGGGCCTGCCCTCAAGCATTCAGGTTAATCGCCTTGTTTAAAAACAGTAGTGGAGCTGCCAGCAGAAAGCACCCTGCAGGCTGCCCAAAGTTGAGTAACTGGCTACCAGAGCTTAACTAGTAATCATCTCCCAATCCTTTTTTCTTCCCAGTTTCTGCTGGAAGAAAGATGCTCAACAGTGCCATTTGTTGCTGCATTGTCAAAACTCTTCTGGATTTTCTTCTTGGCAGAAATTCCCCAGTGATAATCCCTTGCTGTTACCGGGAGAGTTCTGCTGTTGCCGGGATTATTGTATTAATGCTGATCTTTGATGCACTTCCTGATAACTCCTAATCTCTAAAACCAAAGAATCATCTCTGGGTGTATTATTGTCATAATACTTGCTGATATTAACCCCATTCTATTTCTTCGTGTTGTATGTCTCCCTCCCTCCCCCCTTCGCCTGAATTAATGGGGTTGCAGATCCTGTTTCTTTTCTGTTTCAACTGGGATTATGGTCAAGAGAAAGTAGCCGATGACCGGATCATGGAGTTGGGGGAGTTCTTAAGCCCCTTCCTTGTATTACCGATGTTTCTCTCTCTTGCCAAGGCTTCCGCTGGCAGGCTGCCAGACGTTACTGAGCCCCATTGTTAGTTGTGGCCCTCCGGGGGTGCTGCTCACCAGACCTGTTATCCTAGCCATAGATCACTGCGTGGAGCCCAACCCTGAGACCTGGAACTTGCGCCTCAAGAAGCAGTCCTGTGAGGGCACATGGGAGGTGAGGCCTCACCTGGAGTATACATGTTGAGCAACTCATGGGTGGTTGCGACATTGGGACTACAGGTAGTCCTCGACTTACAACAGATCGTTTAGTGACCATTCGAAGTGACAACGGCACTGAAAAAAGTGACTTACGACCATTTTTCACACTTAACGACCCTTGCAGCATCCCCACGATCACGCGATCAAAATTCAGACGCTTGGCAACTGCCTCACATTTACGACCGTTGCAGTGTCCTGGGTATTTTTGCCACCTTCTGACGAGCGAAGTCAGTGGGAAAGCCAGAATCACTTAACAGCCGTGTTACTAATTTAACAACTTTGGCAAGAAAGGTCGTAAAATGGGGCAAAAATCATTTTAACAAATCTCACTTAGCAACAAAAACTTTGGGCTCAACTGTGATCGTAAGTCAAGGACTACCTGTATTTTATGCAAAACAGATGAATGTCCTGCCAAATACACTACATTTAGCAATCTATAAAATATGCTAATATCCAGCAGCCTGTCCTGTTTTGTTTTGCAAAACATACATTGTTTCTAAGTAGTTCCCAGCCCTTGCGGCCTACGATCATCTAATGGTAACATCCAAGGGTCTTCCTTACTCTGGAAAGCAGCCACAACAGTCAGGGCGTTCTTGGTAATGGCCGCTCAGAATTCTCCCTGGGAAAGATGCTTGGGGGCCTGTATTAATATATCTTCACACCAGGTGAAGTCCTTTTCTTCTTCTAAGTTTCTTAATTTAATGTCAAAATATCCTCAAATGGATATGAATTATTTAATCGTTGCTTTAATATAATTGGCCTGCTTTGCTACAAGAGGGTTTTTCCCCCCTAAATCTCTGTGTTTTTGTTTCAGTGGATTTGTCTTCAGTGCTCTGCTATTATTTATGCATTGATTTCTCGTTTTGTACTGTATGTATGATTATTCTTCTCCCAGATAACACCAGCGATGAGGTACTCAGAACTAATCCGAATAAATTAAGTAAGCAACCAAGACTAGCACTGACTCCACCCACCCACCCACCCCAAATACCATGAATCAATCATTTGTCTGGTTTCCTTGGATATCATTTTAAGCCTATTTTCCCAAAGCCAGGCCTTTGCCTTGTTTTTCTAAAAAATAATAATAATGAAACCTAAATTCTGCCTCAAGTGCTCCACTGTATGGTTTTGCTTTTTTGCAGAGTATACACAGCCCTGTTACACTACTGATTCAATCTAATGGGTTGCGTGATCCCCAAGAGAGACTCTCCCAGGCTTCTCTGAGGAAGCAGTTCTAGTTTGTGCCCTTCAGTGAGGGTTTGGATGCAACCAGGGCCCTTAGAGCAACTGAATGTAATACAAACAGTGTGGATGCTGCAAAACCAAAACCAAAACAACCAACAACCCACTCAGGCTTAAGTTGCAGTCGTTACTGGCTAGACCAGTGAAGCACTGTTGTGACTCCACCTGTGCCAAGTGATATGTCAACCTGCCATTCTTTGTCACGTGTTCATTAGATGCCCACTTCTACTATCTCTGGGATTGCCCTAATCTCACTTTCTCTCCCTCTCTCTGATATCGATGTTTACGTTCTGCTCTTTTGCCGTTTCTCTTTTTCTGATGTGGCAATTGTCTTCCTTTCCTACCTTTTTAGGATGTACTGCAGTTGGGAGACCCAGGATCTTCTGAACTGTTCCATTGCCAGTTGGAACCCCAAGCGTGCTACGTCTTCACAGAGCAATTGGGCCGCTTTGCGTTGGTGGGAGAATCACTCAGCATGGCTGCTTCAAAGCGCCTGAAACTGGTTCTCTTTGCACCCACAACTTGTACTGGGTTGGAATATGATGTCCGTGTATATTGCCTCAGTGACACCCGTGATGCACTTAAGGTACTCCACCAGGAAACACTTCCCCGTGAAGTCCTGTGAAGCCGCCTTCCATAAATCTCACATATGTTGGAGTACAATGTTTTTTACTTCTTTTCAAGGACTCATTATTTGTTCATTTGTACTTGAGTCGTTTCAGTACTTTTGATCACGTAGCCGGAGCACACCTTAAATAAAACAATCCTAGCCTAATTGCAGGATTAAGGCTGTGCAGATCTTCACTGGAGTACTTCATTTCATCAGGCGGTGGGGCAGAGAGCCCCTTTGAAGCAATGCAGCAAAGCATAACGGTGCCATGTTTTTAAAGTAGTTGAATGAATGTGCCTTTTGCTTCCCTTAGTAGTGGTTGTTTCGATGTATATGTAGCACACACCAAATATTTTTTTTTTTAGCGAGAAGACTGGTTAATCCAGGCGACTGGCTGACCTTGATTGTAGAGGCACAATATGTGGTGAAGCCTTGTACAAAGGGAAATTTGTTCATTATCCACACTTTCCTACACAAGAAACTTAATTTCTCCCTATGCAACTGTTCAGCCTTTCCCAAAATAACTCATTTCTTCTTCTAGTATGCTAATATTTTCAATCGAGGAATTTTGTTTCCACAGTGCAGAATCTCCAGGGTTTAGATTCAAGCTACTGACCTCCATAACATAACAGAGCTGGAAGTGTCTTTCTAGCACATCCAGTTCAACCCCATGATCAGTGCAAGAATCCAGACTAGAGCATCCCTAATGGATGGATGGCTACATTAACATCCAATGAAGAGAGGACACCATCACTTGGGGAAATTTCTATTAGGAATCCTGTATTTCAAGCCAATGGTTGACTCAGCAGCAGTATGCTATAGACCAGATTCCAGAAAAGAGACAGAATTAGGAAAGCATGTAATTTGTTTTATATTTATATTTAATAAAAATGGATTGCATTAATAAAGTTGCTCTCCATATTTAGTAATTTCCACTTACCGTCCCATTAAGAATGGACTTTTTAAGAAATTTAGAAAAAAATTGCAAACACAACTTGGCTATTTATCGTAGGCCCTAAGGTAGATCAAAGATTAAGTCTCAGCTGGTTTTTCTTGGGTGATGTAATGTCTCTGGGACTAATTGTGACTCTCTTAGTGTTTTGTGGGTAGTTTTTTAATTGTAAGTGACTTGAGTCATTGGGTAGCCTATAAATTTTATGAATAAATAAACTCCAAAATGCAAAAATTCTAGGGTCATGATACATCTTTGAAGACTCAGGTTTAGTATCCCTTGCATATTCAGTCAACGGGCAAAACTTTCAGCCTTGAGAGCCACATATAATATCTACAACTAATTTAATTCCTCTACATTTAGACATGCATGGAATGCCATCTCACACACACACACATGTACATATTTTTTTCACCATCACCACCACTATCTTCACACACATTGTCCCTCTTGAAGAACTGAACTGTAGCTTAGTAACCATAGGACAGAATTTGCTTCTTTAATTCCTCTCAATTAGGCATGTCCCTTGTTTTCATACCATTACAGGAAGTGGTACAAATAGAGAAGCAAATGGGTGGACAGCTGATCGGTGCACCCCGAATCTTGCACTTCAAGGATAGTTATCACAATCTGCGTCTCTCCATCCATGATGTGCCCAGTTCACTGTGGAAGAGCAAGCTCCTAGTCAGCTACCAGGCAAGGTTTCTACTAATCTTGGGGTTGTTTTTATCCAGGACAATACTGATTCTTTGTCTGACAGTGTTACTCTTGCTCTTTTATGCCCATATTCTTTACAAAACTTGAACAAAGTTGTAACCACCAATCTATCTATAGTCTGGGAATATCACCTTCTCAAACCAAGAAAATCTGACCGTTCTCTTTTTGCAGTGGTTTGAAAAGTGATTTGGAATATATGAGCAGCACACATCACACTTGTTACTCCCTCCTTAAGTCAACCATGTTGTTTCTTGGATTAGATACAGCTTCTTCAAATAATTGTTTAGAAATGCAGCATGAATGCATACATAATTCCCCTTTGAATCCGCATTGCTGAACAATCCAGTTAATAGTCAATTTGGGAACAGACAGCAGTTATGCATCTGCTATTTGGTACCAACCTGTCCTTGGTTCCGCTGAGGCTGTTGGCACTTGCTTGTAACTTCAGCCAAGAAGCCTTTTCACAATCCTTTAGGAAAACATCATCTTGTAATTTGCATCTGGCCTTTCCCCTTATAGGAAATTCCCTTCTACCATCTTTGGAGTGGGCTGCAGCCCTATCTACACTGTACCTTCACACTGGAGCGACTCAGCACCAACACATGCCAATTGGCTTGCAAAATTTGGATCTGGCAGGTGGAGGGTGATGGGCAAAGCTTCAATATTGACTTCAACATTGCCAAGGTAAGGGCAAGAATACAATGAAGGGAGATTGTGAGAACTTCTGTTAACTTCTTGGCTGGGTCTCCTGTGCTGGCAGAGGAGGGATTAGACTGGATGAGCCCTGTTAACCACACAATGGAACTCTGCAGGTATTTCACCGAGTACCTATTACCTATCTTTTGAATAGCTTTCATATTCCTTGTGTGGCTTTCTAGCTAGAATATTGGATATGATCTCATAGAGGTCCTATATACTTGAGAGTGGACATCAGAGCAGATTTGTGTCATGAGATTTTGTCTTGTATACAGTCCTTCCACCTGCCATTTTTTTAATTATAAAAGCCAGTACCAAGCCATCTGTGTGTTCAGAAAACAATAAATTATAGACCTGTTCTTGCAAATATTCCTGACTTCTTAAGTTACAGTTCATGAGTCAGGATGACTGTTAGGACTGCATTCTCACCTATTTTATGTCCCTTTCCTCCTCGTGTGTCATGTCCACTTTGTTGGAACATAGGGAGTGAAATGAAATAACCAGAAACAGGCTACCCTGTGCCAAATAGGGCTTTGTAGGTGATAACTAGCATCTTGAATTGCATCTAGAAGCCTACTGGGAGCTAGCAGCAGCTCCCACATGATCTTCAGGGCAGCCCCATGTAGTTTAGCCAATAGATGATTAAGGCATGAGTAGAACAGGTGCAGTTAACTCATTAGATGCACAAAGGACCAGGCTGTGACATGTTCTTTAAGCAGGAACTATGAGTTTAACAGGACTGCCAAATTGCACACTGGGTCCGAGTAGAAAACTGTTATACCATCTAAAACCAAAGATGGAAATTTTCAGTTGCTGGGTAAGGAAAGCCCAAAACCCATACCCACTGTTGTATTGCCAGAAACAAGGAACATCAATTTAGCGTTGATTTATAATGCAGAATTTTAGCCATATTCTGATTTTTGTCTTAATAGCCTGTGTAGTCAATTAACCTTAAATCAGTAAGTCCCATGCCAGATACAATAATGGATTTGGTGAAATCAGATCTCTGCACTAATAGCCAATTAGAAGTGCAAGGAAGAGCCGTATAGCTTTTTTGCTCCTTCCTAGCTTCATAAACTCTGGCCTATAAAGCTGGGGAACTTATATATTTCATACAAAGAGGTTTCTAATAACCTAGAGTATATGGAGAAATGCTTGAAAGCATATGACTACTGCTTGCTGAAATTTCAATGGCTAGAGGAGTGGTCAGATAGCTAGACTCCATTTTTTGTTTGAGAAAGCAAACTGAGAGTCTATATGTAGGACCTAATAATTGTCTCTTTTTCTCAGGATGCACGGTTTTCGGACTGGCTACCCCCAGACAATGAGGCTGGCTCTCCTGCCCTGGTGGGCCCCAGTGCCTTCAAGATTCCTTTTCTTATCCGCCAGAAAATCATAAGTAGTCTGGATGGCCCAGTGGCCCGTGGGGCTGACTGGAGAGCATTAGCCCAGAAGCTGCACCTTGACAGGTATAAGGATTCTTTCTATCAATGTGTACTAGCATAGAAGATGGAACTTGCTGGTACAGAAATATGTGAGCTGGGTAGTAATGTGGGCTGTGCAATTCTGATAGAGAGCTGGGGAGGCTTGCAATCACAGAAATGCTGGCGGTTTTTATTTGTATTGTTTCCCTCTTTCCACAGCCATCTCAGCTACTTTGCTTCAAAACCAAGCCCAACAGCCATGATCTTGAACTTATGGGAGGCACGTCACTTCCCCAATGGAAACCTCAACCAGCTGGCTGCTGCTGTGGCTGAAGTGGGCAAGCAGGACAGCTCCCTTTTCATGGTTTCAGAAGCTGAGTGCTAAAGCCCTAGGCAGGGACAACACAGGCCTCAGTCTGGAGATGATGAGGGGGCACCTCCATTTCAAGGGTCACAGCATCTGTACTTGTCCCGCTTTGAATATGCCTGTGTGCCCTATCTGATCCTTGTGCCAAATTCAGCCAGAAGGCAAACACACTGGGCTCAGTCTCCAGAAGCCATGGAAAAGGCTACCAAATCCCTACTCTGCTGCTACCAAAGCAGTTCTGGAACTGGTTGGGTAGGTCTGTTTTTTTTACCAAGTAGGCTGGCAAGCAAGTCTGATATGCTGACATCTGGCTTGGATAATTATTCTAGAGCTTTCTTCTACTCTAGCATGGGAAGCAAAAGGAAAGGAAGTGGTTAGCACAGAAGTCATTGTGAGTGACCAGGATAAAAGGTAAGCTTTGCTTTGAAGCTGAGTCATCTGTGTCCAGTCCACTGCATCCCCTAGGAAGTCCTTTGCCATAATAAAGTTTAAAAAAAGAGGGTAGCTCAGGATAGTTCCAGAGCCATTTTTGTAAATGTTTGCTCCAGCCCAGGAGGTATCTGACACTCAGTCAGAGAGGGCAGCCCAAGAGTTGGTGGCTTGCAGACACCTGGAGACCCATGGGACAAGGAAGAAACAGAAGGTCAACCAAAGGACGAGGGCCTTGCTCTCCTGGTGACTGTATCTGTGCCTCCTTAGTCCTTGCCCAGTGTATATGCAAGGGATTTGTGCGTGTGCGTGGAAGTCTGATCTGTGCAGTGAACGTGTGCTGGACCAGGCAGGTCTATGCCGTATTGTGTAAAGATCGTTTTTTATTCTGTATTCAAGTGCATTCAAGTATTTACACTTGGCCTTATGTACATATCAGCGTCTCGCACAGGGTTTTGGCGGGCATGAATGTAAATAAATTATATATATATATATTGCTACATGAGGCTTCTTGTATCTCTCCTCATACTTCATCAATAGAAGCATGAATTCTAAAACAGGCCGCCAGAGTTTGTAGCTTGAAGTATTCAGTTGCTCTCCTAAGCACTTTAAGGATGTGGAAATGATGAGGTTATGAAATTACTTTCATATTAGCCTCCTCTACCATAGCTAACTGGATTAAACTCTTTGGAAAAAATAATAGCCTGAGAATCCAAGAGGCAATGGAGTTTGATTTATTTCCCTCCTTGCTTTGAGCATGAATCAGAAACGTTAAACAAAACTGCAAAGATGGAGTACCACAGCTACCGAAATCTGGCTTTCTGCAATTTTGTCACAGCTGCCTTAAAGAAGAATAAAGTCCATGCTGCAGATCAAGACCTGCATCTAGTGAAGAACAATCCAGTCTCCTGCTTATTAGGAGACCTTTGTACGGCAGGCCACCGCAGCAATGAGTGCAGCTCCCTTTCCTGAACCATCCTCTGACAATAAGAATTTGACATTGCAGTTTGGAGCCAGCAGAGCTACTGTATCCTGAAGTTTTTTTGCAAAGCTGTAAATAGAAAGAAATACTATCACGGGGAAAAGAACCAACATTTAGCCCAGAATCAAGCAAACCCCATTACCACCAACACAGCATCTGAGTTAACACTCTGCCTGGAAATATTGGCTCTTGCTGTTTACTCCTTTTTCTTTTCCATAAAATAAAACTAACTGACATTGCAAGCTCCAAATATCCCAAAGATTATATATATATAATTTTGCCCCCCATTATGCAGAAAAGTCAACTCACTAAGGGTTCATCTTATACACTGTCCCATCCACGCCAACTGTCACCTCCAGCTTTGTCATGCGCTTATTTTCTCGAATCTTTTCTACAACAGCTGCAACTGCAGCTGCACACATCATAGCAGCTCGTGAAGTCACGGTATGACACACTTCCTTCACCACTTTGGCGTCCTCAGGAGAAACGGGCAACCCCAGCTCTTCCAGGATGTGATAAACATGTTGGCGGCTTTGGCTGTCACTTAATGATATTAGAAATAGAGACAGAAATTTGTTCTTTACTGGTCTTACAATAAGTGGAAATATGGGGATTCTGGCAATGTCAACTGGGCCTCCTTTTAGGCATATTCATTCTAAATAAATTGTATCACTCTATAGTTATATACCAACTTGCCTATTTTCTAAATCTTATTTTGATCGACATTTTACAGAATGTAAGACACTAGGGCAGATGCAGACTTCATTAAAAGGAAAGACCAAGGTATATATGAGAAAGCCAAGTAAATTCACTCCACACAGAAAGATGAATAGATAGAATAGTAAAACCTAAAGCTGATAACTTTAGGCATTTCAGCTGCATTGGAATTTAAATTCTACATCTAATGGCAAGATTCCTAGTATTAGGCAAAATAATTACAGACGATAGAATATATAAATACTTACTTCTCAATGTCTGATAACAATTTAGTGGGAAAGATGCCTTTGTTCTGAAGTCCTTTTAACTCATGACCCCTAAAGATGATCTCGCGAGACGCTAACTCCAACAGAACATAGCGCACTATCTCACCCAAATACATGCCACTAATCATCTTCTCAAATCTGTGGGACATGGAAATCAGTATCATACAAGGAGATGACCTTGCAGGCAGCCATCACCACAGACCCCACCAGTCAATCCCCAATAAAAACTACACAGAGTCACCTTTGTTGGCTAACATTGAGAGATTCTTTATCCACTATGTCATCATAAGGTGTTATGTAGTGCTCAAGACAGCCATCATCTCCAAATGCCCCACATTCCATATTGATGCACATTCTGCCATCATTACTCTCCAAGGTGCCCACATTCCTCATTTCTTCCATATAGCAAGCATTGCATCCAGTTCCTTAAGATAAAATAAGAGGGTAAATGAATTATTGCTCAAAATTGACTATCATACTTTTCTCCATTCTGACCAAGAAAATACTGTGGGCCAAGGATAATTAAAAAAAAATATCTAACCAATTATCTTTGCATTTTAAATGCATTAGGAATATAGTCTTATATATCAAGGATTAGTGGCCTGGGACAAAAGGACATGTAGCCAACAATGCCAAGACACAGATAGAAGAAGGACGAATCTGCACTTAGGAAAATATCCTCCTGAACTTTGAAGATGGACTCATTTACACAGTCTTACTATTTATAAAGAGGGGCAGCTAAGTGGCTCAACGGTTAAGATTCTGGGCTTGTAATCTGGAAAGCTGGAAGCCCAGGTTCAAGACCCAAGTACCATGTACAGAGTCAGTTCCTGTCCTCGCTCCAGCTCCTGTCAACCTAGCTATTTGAAAGCATGCAAATGCAAGGAGATAAATAGGTAACACTTTGGTGGGACAGTAAGAGAGCTCAGTGATGGCATGCTGGTCAAATAATTGCGGAAATGTATTTGCTCAATGTACTGGCTCAATGGTCTTGAAACAAATATGAGCACCACCCCCTTTAGTCGGCGACAACTAGTGGAATAAAATCCACAGGGACTCCTTTACCTTACTTTTTACTGTATATAAAGACTCATCCTACTGATCTCTCATACTATTTGCCTAGTTTACTGAAAGATAAACTATAATTTTTGAAATCATAATTAAATGATGCTGTTTCCCAACTTACCAACAATAAGACCAACTTCACAGTTATGGTCTAGGTAGGCACATGACATCATTGTTCCCACTGTGTCATTCACTAAGGCAACCACATCTACATCAATAGTCTGGGAAAAGAAAGGGCGGGAAGGAGAGAGAAAACAGCAAGATGTGTTACCAGGCAACATGATTTCCTGTCACCAAGTAACCAGCACATTGGGTTTGTCGCACTGAAAATTGGTCCTCTTTTCCTTTTCTTTTAATATTGGAAGTGCTGCCCTATCAGCCTAAAAGGAGCTGTTCAGTTGTGTCGCTACTATTCAGTTGATTTGGTGAAGGGATATCAATGATTCTGTTTATGAAACTAGATTCTCTAAAGCAATAGCAAAATAGGTACTGTGTGAATGCCTTAGCCCAATTAGCAAGGGATTAGGAGGATAAGCTTTAACCCCAAATGGCCCAAGATTTAGAAGGAAGTTAAACCACCACCTTTCTTCAATACACCCATTTTGTTCAAACAACCCAGTAAAAGGTGGGGCAGCTCTAAAATCTTAGCTAGTTAGTTCTCCATGAAAAGAAGTGAATCTATAAGTAGCTATAGCTGTAAATCCAAGTCTCACTTTTATAAACTCATTTGCAGTCTTTTTCATCCATCCTAGACCAGTGTAGTGGTTGTCAGCATCCAAGCCAAACCCACCTCTGCTTGGCCAATGGAGTTACTGATACAATGAAGTTTTGTCACTTTTTTCCCCCTCTGGTGTAAGAATTTATGAGATACCAAGTACTTCATAGAGAATATGTGAGATTTTTGTTCTCCAAATAGTGACTTTTGAACCAGTAATTGTGTGATTATGTAATTGTGTGATTATGTCCTGGTACCAGTAAGAACTGGTCAGATTAGTGGCCAATTGTGTACAGCATATGGTGAGAATAGGGCCAGTGACCTTTCCCATCTGATATACTTCAATTATGGCACATTATACAGTATACATATACTGACTGTATGTGTAATTGCACAACATACTCTATCTGGTTACTGAATTGATCTATTTTTGAGTTGCTACAATGCAATGAGCTAAAAACCAACCAGATGGTTTGGGTTAACACAATACAATAAGTCACCAAAAAAAAAAAAAAACCCCAATCAAGATTTTTAATCAACATTCTAAGCATAATCTATATGAACAGCAACATGCGTGGATGAGTGGTGGTGTCAGAACAGGCAAGATACTATAGTGGCTGTAACAACACAATCCAAACTTTGTCCCTTTTTATGTGTGTTACATCACACACATGTACAAAAGATTGGGGCTTTATTCCAATGCTACATCTGTGGACCCCTCTGAGGATACCACTGTAGAAGAATGCAGCTACCAGGTCTTGAACTGACCTTGGTAAACTGAGTGTATAATTGCTATCACTAAGTCAACTTAAACTTCCCACTTGCTTCTTTTGTCTTAGATATTTATTTATATCCAACCGTTCTGCTCTGGCAAGGGTTCATGGTAACTAACAGATTGTAAAAATAAAAATAGTATATAAAAAACTACAAATACAAATAAAATAAATATTGAATCATCTAATAATAGAGACCAGGTGCTACACCCCCCCCCCAAAAGGGTGTATTCCATAGAAGAACTGGGAGAACAGCGCCTTCCATATTGTTTGTTTTGTTTGTTTTTACTGGATTTATATGCCGCCCTTCTCCCAAAGGACTCAGGGCGGCGTACAACATTAAAAAAAAAACACATCCCATATGACCGAAAGATGATCCTTTGATAGCAGGAGTTTCTACAAGCAGGTCTTTCCTCCCAAAATTAAAATCAGACAAGTTCAGGAGATTCAGATAGGGTCTCAACAGTTTGCAGTTTTAAAGGTTACTATCAATACCTTCAATGGTACCCACATATGATTGCCCAGTTGAATCTTGCCATATAGGTATCATATGATCCAAAAATCTTGTACCAGTTTACAACTTCAAATACAGCTTAGAGAAATGTTTAAAAGATAGTCCTGTGATAAATGCTGTGTAGTCAGGATGGGGTATAACTAAGGCATGGATAGCCACTGCCAAAATAACTGGTTTCGAGAGGAACCCAGCTAACCAAACCTACAAAACAATGCAAAGTCCTTGCCACAACAATTTACCAAGAATCCAAAGGATCAGAGATCAAGGAACATTCCCAGACTGCAAATCTCTTCCTTCGGAGGATTACAGTCCTAGGCAAAATAGGATACCCTTGAATTGGCAAATCCAGTTTCCAGATTACTACCCTATTTCTCTGAAAATAAGACCTCCCTGGATAATAAGATCAGTTGGGCTTTTGAACGTATGAGCTAAAATAAGCCCTCCCCACCAGTAAGCCTTCCCCCAAAATATTGCAACACAGCAGCAACCATGAGGTGACCACGCTCACACCTCAAAAATAATAAGACTTCCCCGAAAATAAGGCCAAGTGCTTATTTCAGGGATCAAAAGAAAATAAGACCGTCTTATTTTCGGGGAAGCACAGTATCACTAGCTCTATGTTGCTGTTGGATTTAAGTTTATTATTATTTTCTCTCATGGAGCCCATTATCAAACTTCATTAAGTTGGGAAAAAATCCTGCATGTGGAACTACATTTATACATAAGTAATGAACTACTTTTTGTAGTGTAAATTAACTGGGAGGAAGAATTTGGAGTGGAAAACCTAAATCTGTACTTAAACAATTCTTTGCCTGCTCTTTCTCCTTTGTGTTTGGATTCATTAAAAAAAAACTTTTCTTCCTCACTTCTGGATGATTTCATATGACATAAGCCCCCACTTTGTGGTAAGAAAAGCTAGACTCAAATTTATATAAGAGGTTTGGCAAAGAATAATAGTTAATAAGAAATTTAGCTATACATCTATCCCTCTTGAAGTTGCATTTCTTTTAGAAAATCAGTGAGTAAGTATATAGTTTGCAAAGGAATATGGCATATACTCTCCCCATCTATAGCACCATTTTGATTGGTGTGAGTAAGCTTGAACAACCCATGTCAAATACATTAGCTTTATTTAGACACTGCTTTTGCATGTCATGTATACCTTTTGACGCTGTACTGCATCCCGCAACAAATTCACAACATCTTCTCCTACACAGTCAGTGGCGCTGAAGCCCTTAGTCCATCTCAGCAAGATGCCCTGTCAATGCCGGGGGGAAAAGGGAAATTGCCCACTTGGAATGATTCAGTAGAGCTACTGTCTCCAAGCTTTTTGTACATAACATGCTATTCAATGAATCCTTTAAACTGGGCTAGGCAATATTGCGTCCGTGGTTAAAAATGTTTCCTTTTTTGGTATGTACATTACAAGTATAATGCCTGTCAGAATGGCTTCCTTGAACTTGAATGGAGGTCAAGGATCATTCACTTTAAAAAAAACGGGGTTATATTTTTCCATACAGAGCACACTGGCATTCTAGAAAAATAGTAGATGGCAATTACTCAGGGTTTTATTGGAAGTATGTAGATCCAACCAGAAAAAAAGGACAAAAGTAAATTGGGGCAGAGCACACCATGCTGAATAAGAAAAGGGTACCTAGCCAGGTACTTTCTGGTAAATTGATACTCTGTGACTGCCTATGCCAGGGGTGTCCAAACTTGGGAACTTTAAGACTTGTGGACTTCAACTCCCAGAATTCCCCAGCCAGCCATGCTGTCCACAAGTCTTAAAGTTCTCAAGTTTGGACACCCCTGGCCTATGCCACCTTGGGAACCATATGGTAAAAAAAGAAAATGCCCATGAAATCATCTTAAATTTTCAAATATACCCTAAAAGATTGCCAGTGACTGCATTAGGTTGTTCCCTAACTATTTTGTCAAGGAGAAATGGCAGCAAGGAAATAAGGCAGGACTGATTTAGGAAATAAACATTCTGAACAGCGTTTATCTTCCTATCTTGCAACTGTGAGGACTAGGAACTTTCCAATTCAAAACTGGATAGCTTTTCTGCACTTTTACAGAATTATAGCAAGACATGACTTAGCAGGAGAAAATAATGAAACTATCAGAAAAAAATGTTCTGTGGAAGTCATCACTGGTGGCATTCCCAACACATAGCTGGATTTCCCAATTTAGAAGCTGCATCGTGATTTCCTTTGGGTTTTTAAAAAAATTATTTGTCAATCATTTCAACTGATAGATTGATATTGATTGATTTAGAGACTATCCAACTCTAGAACATTTCTAGGTGATTTTCAATTAAAAACAGGAAAAACAATAAGGATTTGTTTTCATATTTCCCAACACTTGGGTTTTTTTCATATTTCATGAGTTCATTCCTGTTTCTTTCCTGTTTCATGTCTTGTTACATACACACATTCTACCATCTGCCTAATAGAATCCCACCCATTCAGTTCATACCTTATCCAGGCTTATTTGATTGCATGGAAAGGAAAAAGTGAAACCGAGTGGTAGAACATGTTCAGACATCCCGTGCTTACTTTGAAAATCCACCATACAGTTCACAATGTGGTCAAAGAGCTGTAGGAATACAAAAGATGGGAGAGGATATGATGCAAAAATAAATTTGGAGTTGAAGTTACTCAATAGGCAAAAATGGCTAGTCCTAATACTAAAAACAGTATCCATAGTCATATATATGTCACAAGAATTCAGGAAATCCACAATCCATTCATGCTCAATCAACCAAAGCCATATCATTCTTCTCCTGAGCTTACCTGTAGCCCAGTACTTTGAGTTATTTCTGGTGGAATGGCGTAAGTCTCATTGATGATGTGCACACCACCCTCCTCTTGGCTTTTCACCTGTACCATCAATACTCGGAAATTGGTTCCACCTAGATCCAATGCCAGGAAATCTCCTCTCTCTATAAAAAGTGTATGGACAACAACAGCCTCAGTGAAACAGACAGAACTTTACAACTCCCAATCGTCATTAGGTTGCTTCAAGAAAACCCTATTTTTTCTCTCCTGTGAGGCAAATCTCTTGCCAACCTTAACAAATGGCGCCAAAGGAAACATGTCATTTTCCTTCAGCAAATCTTATTTGCCCTCTAGCACATAAGTTTTTTATCTGATGGCTTAGGACCTACTAGTAGTTTGCCGCTGAATTAAAACAATATATGCTGCCACTGCAAATACTGTATGTGCAGTAGGAAATGACAACTGGGTCTCAAGTGTAAGTCTGGGATAAAAGTGCATCCCTGCATGTGAAATTGTTCAAATCTATTGTCCTACATAAATTGAGAAATCTCTGGACAGTCATTGTCTCTCAAGCCAACCCACCTCCAAGAGGAGTATCACATAGGTTCACCACCTTGAGTTATGTTTATAAAAAATAATAAAGATGGAATGATAAATAAAAGCAAGCATAGGGCCCTTTGCAGCAACATAAACAGCAGTGGTCTCTGGTCAAATAAATAACCAGGTTCAGGTAAAATCCAGTAATATGGAAAGCTTTCTCCTGACTTCCCTGAAGTGCAGTCCATAAATACAGTTCAAAACACTTCCCTCTCTAGATATAGGGCTCTACCCAGCTTCCTTCTCTCACCAGAGCCATCAGGCAAATAACAGACGTAAGTGGGCAACATGCGTAGACAGCTTTTCTTGGTGGCTGTCTTCGACAGGCCGTTATCCATCTCTTGTCGGATCCCATTCCGTAATCTTTCAAGATCTACAATTGAAAGCTTTAAAGGAGCCAGAACTTGAGTCAGGCCCTCTTGACGGTTTCTAAGCTTCACTTCTACAGCTGTCACTATGGCAGTCCCTAAGGTACTGCCATCATCGGATGGGATAAGTGTGACAGAATATTCAGGAACCAGCTCTTTCAGGGTTTGCTGTAGTATCTCACTGTACCTGGAGGGAGAAGAAATATCAAGGCTTTTTGAAGGATAAAGACAAGACGTAATCCATTGCATTGGTCCAATCACTCTTTCTTGACCCATGCCTCTTTTTAGGATTATCCTGCTCAAAAAGGAGTAAATTTGCTTCCTATATGTACATATAGGCCTCCTTACATTATCCAAATGTTAATACAAAATGGTAAAAATATATAGTTTGAGATGGTGTAAACAACTTATTTAGCTTAGCAGAATCAAATTTCCAAAGGAAACAATTCAAGCTTAGAAATATTTAACTAGATAGAACCATTTCTCTCTCCCCCCGCCCTCCTCTCACATACACATGGCTTACAGCAATACAAGAAACTTCAGCAAAACAAAGGATTAGGCAGACTTACTCAGCTGATAATTAAAGAAATAAATATTGGCTGCTAAGCTGAAGAAGAGAAAAATCATTCGTAGAAAAACTTTTTAGAATTTGTACCCTAATCCAGGAGAAATGCTAAGAACAACATACTAATTGAGCAATAATACCAAGAACTATTGGCAAGAGAGACTAGCACTGGTCTGATGAAAATAATGTTCCTCTGTCCAAGACAGTTCCTTACATTGAATGGCTCTTGTACATGTCCCCACTCATAACTACACAGATCTTCGTCTCTGGAAGCGGATGTTGTTCATGAGTATGTGTGAGAACAGCAGCCAATCCAGCAGCACAGAGTTTGGCAGATCGGGTGTATACAGCTTGGCATATTTCTTGCACATGGAAACAATCTTGATTGCTTGCCACTAGTCCAAGACGACTAAGGAAACTTTTGGTTTTGGCAAGGCCCACTTTATCACTGTAATTAAATATATATATGAGTTAAGGGAGATCCATACAGAAGACACAGTCCAATTCTGACCTCAGCAAAGGTTATTAATGGAAATGAATAAATCTAGCTACAATAGTTTGGTAGAGGTGCTCTATTTTTTAAGATGACCTATTACCAATACAAATTCAATGTAACTTTCTTTCCTTAATCATGTCTATGGAGATTCTGAGTCATCCAAGACATGATTGTCCCAATGGTGCTTTTTCAAGAGGCAACTGGACCTTCTGGTTTTTCCTTGAAGTTGTTTCACTTCTCATCCAAGAAGTGAAAAGGAGCTGAAGAAGCTTCTTGGATGAGAAGTGAAATGTCTTCAAAGAAAAACCAGAAAGTCTAGTTGCTTTTTGAAAAAGGACCTTTGGGTTTCCTTAATCATGGTTTAATGTTTAGTTTACATTGCCAGTAGGCACTAACTGCTAACCTCTTAAATGGAGGAGGAAATGCACATCTTGATCAAAAAGGACCTAGTTAACATTAATAATGGTCAATTTTAGCATACAAGCTGTCCTAAAGCATCATTAAGGGAAAAGCTGGTGGAATTTCTGCAAAAGAAGGAAAAAGAAATGGCAGGAGTGTTTATGAAATGGTCTGCTCAATAATAATAAATTTGGAATTACTAATTCTCCTAACATGTGACTTCTTTCTTTCAAGTCTTATATGCCTTACATAAAACCACTTTCTAGGTAAGAAAAATGTAATTAAGCTCATTTATAAATCTGTGCCAAAACCACGTACATTTTAATACTATATCAAATAAATTTAATATTAATTGAAATACTGTATTTCAAATGATGTGTATTTTAAAGCAAATTAACTAATGTATGTAATTTTTGGAGTAGCATAATGTTTGCCCCTGTCAGTAAAAGATTTTTTTTAAATTTTACTCTTCATTAATTAGCATTTATCATCTTCAATGATTTGCAACAGTGATTATACAGATTAGTTTATCAAGTGTATCACACTTCTAAAATAGCTTTATATCCTGACTTATATATGATGTGTTACTCTAGTAAAGACACACAAATATTTCATACATAATTGATTCCCCATATAATAATGTCCTGGAGGTTTTTGTGTGTATCTGTTTTTCAGACTGTTACATACATTATATGACCTTTAAAATCCCATTTCTTTGCTATCTTCTTCTATAAAGATATTTTATTCTAGCAGTTACCCTACCTGAGATGCCATAAACAATATATTTGTGCATTCTGCAAACACTCAAATGAAGAAGTTAATGTATTTTTAAAAACATGACTCACAAGTTAAATTTAAAAGGCTTACTCCTCCTGATTGCCATGTGTAGGATTAAGATTAAACTAATAAATCACCCCAAATCTCATTCTACTATTATTTTTAGTATAAGGAGAAAAATCTGATATCACAAGATTAGCTTACTCTGTGACCTCCACAACGTCTTGCAGCGACAGTTTCCCCCTGACTAATAATGTGGGAGTCATAACACCACTGAATAATTCACCATTCCCAGACAGATTAGCCAAAATAACTCGGATAACCTCACGCACATAATAGGAACTGGTCATCTTCTCAAACCTGGCAGAAATAACACAGGAAAATCATTGCTCAAAGAAGAAATTTGAGTGGAAGCAGTGAAACATCCATCCTGGGTAGCTAGCAGGTAAACTATACACAATTCACAAAACAGCTTGGATATGTCTTATTAATACCTGGTGTAATGAAAGACTAAACGAGTTTCATCCTACACTAACAAATGAGTGTAATGGAATCAGAATTATTGGATTTACTTACAATCCTGGAACCAACTATAGTTCTGTAATTTTAGGATCCTAGTTCCAGAGCAGGTTTCTCTTGATATGTCAAATTAGAAATCCAGAAAAAAGCAAATGGAAATACAGATAATATGGGATAAATCAAGGCAAATATATATAATAATATTTCAATTTAGTGGATTGAAGTGGTTTGCCACTGATTCAAGATCTGAGCCCCTGAATTAATGCATTACATAACAGCTTTTTTGGAAAAAAAAAACTTTTTCCCTCTGTCACTTTTTGCAATATTTTACCTGATGAAGTGTTTCTGTGTTTTGATTGATTCTAATAAAAAATGTTACCCGGACATGTTTGGTATTGCATGAAATTTATTTGTTATAAATGCAATCTGAAAGGTTTTGGGGCTTCAAGAATAGAATCTGAAGCAACAACTCTGATTTTTACTGGAATACACAAATTACATAACCCAGATTCACTGATTCTTCTCTGTGGCAATATAGATTAATGCCAGTGGTGGGTTTCAAATTTTTTTAGAACCTCTTCTATAGGTGTGGCCTGCTTTGTGGGAGTGGCTTGCTGCACACCCATGTGACTGGGTGGGTGTGGCCAACTTGTAAAATGTGGTGAAACTCACTTAACGATGCTCTTGCTTAGCAACCAAAATGTTGGCTCAGAAACTCTGGCATTTGAAGCACACAAGTCTTAAAGTTGTCAAGTTACAAGACCCTTGCACCCCTAACCCTTTAGAAAAAAACCCCTCAGGGGTGTTCAAACTTGACAGCTTTAAGACTTGTGGACTTCAACTCCCAGAATTCCTCCTCCAGTCATGTTGGCTCAGGAACTCTGGCATTGAAGTGTGCAAGTCTTAAAGCTGTCAAGTTACAAGACCCTTGCACCCCTAACCCCTTAGGGAAAAAACCCCATGGGTGTTCAAACTTGACAGCTTTAAGACTTGTGGACTTCAACTCTCAGAATTCTTCCTCTCCCTCTTCATCTTGATGATGTGCGGATGGGTGGGGGGAGGGAGCTGGAATCAGTTCTAAACGGCACTGTAGATTTGTGGAACCTCTTCTATAGAAGAGGTTAGAACTGGCAGGAACCCACCCCTGGTTAATGCTTTATAATCATTATGTTGCCTTCATTTTCTTTACTATGACCCACCTGCATTTTCCTTGATCCATGGATTCTTTATCTAACAACAAGTCAAACTCTGTTACTTCCTCATTCAATTCTCCACTATTCCCAAAGGACCCCCATTCTGTATTTATACACATGTATCCCCTAGTTTCCTGCGAGTTTCCTGGTATGCGGCCTATATCTTCCATATAACAGCAGTTAGTGCCAGCATCTATCAGGAAAAGAACAACAGGGCAGAAGCATAATGCAAAGAAAATAATCACAATAAAGCACTAAGCGCAAAAAGACTTGAAAGTTAAATGAAACTATCTACCACCTTTATAGAGCTTTGAAATTGCTAAACTGTTTAAGTTATTGAACCCATCTTGATGACACGGGACACATTGGCTCAGTGGCTGCTGAGCTTGTCGTTCAGAAAGGTTGACAGTTCGGCGGTTCAAATCCCTAGCGCCGCGTAACCGAGTGAGCCCCCTTTACTTGTCCCAGCTTCTGCCAACCTAGCAGTTTGAAAGCATGTAAAAAATGCAAGTAGAAAATAGGAGCCACCTTTGGTGGGAAGGTAACAGCATTCCATGCGCCTTTGGTGTTTAGTCATGCTGGCCACATAACCACAGAGACATCTTCGGACAGCACTGGCTCTTCGGCTTTGTAATGGAGATGAGCATTGCCCCCTACAGTCGGGAACGACCAGTACATATGTGTGAGGGGAACCTTTATCTTTTCCTTTAGGATGATACTGCTTTATGCAGGTGTTCATTGTTTTGAGGGAATGCAAAACCTTTCTGGTTTTCCCTACTACCTTTATGGACATTGTCCAGTACTCTGTTAAGAAGCTTTCAGTCCGATATATATATTGAACACCTGGGCATAAAATAATAACCCCTAAAGTGTGGCATATATGATCCTTGTAGTTGATCAACAACATTATCTTGTGCCCAGCATTTGCTTACCTATCATTACTCCTATTTGACATGGCCTGAGAACAGAAGAACAGCTCATCAAATTTCCCACCGCATCATTCACAATAGCAAGGACCTCTATTTGGTAATTCTAGAGTAGTTAAAAGTAAGAAAAAGATCAAAGTGGCTTTCTTGCTCTGTCTTACAGAAATCTCTATTTTTACTGCCACTGACCCAGTTACTACTCTAACCTTGCAATTCTCATTGATAGCCGTTTGGAGCAATTTGGTCACATCTTTCCCCTCCACACCTGGCCATCGGAAATCCTTTGTCCATCTTATCAGTTTACACTAAGGGAAAAAAACAGAGAGGGAGATTTTCTTCAACATATGCAATAGCCACTATGAAACTAAGATATTACCTACCAGCACTCTATAGAAGTGGCCTATAACCAAAGGCATAAGTCCAGAAACTCTAGATATTCATTTCTTTCTAAGAAGTAAAACTCAGGACTTATTCGAAGTTTGTAGAAAGTGCTCAAAACAGCAAAATATACTTAACTGTTGCATGGGTGGGGGGAGCAAAAGCAAATATGATACAGACTTGTTGCAATGATGGTGGCAAGGTAATAATATGAAAACTTCTGTGAAAATATATATATTTTCTAAGAAAAAACAAACCAACCTTAACTGGCCGTAACTGTGCCAACTGAGGAGCTGCATCATAGGACAGACAAGAGAGTTTAAAATAACCCCAGCTAATTTAAATGAACTAAAGCATCACGTTAAAATCAAGGGTATTGAAAGAACTAGTGGAGTTTATCAACTACTAGCTAACCTTTAGGAAATGGAGACATGCTAGGACAGTGTTGGCGAATCTTTACGGCACCGAGTTTACGGGGATGTGAATGTGCTGGAAATCGGAAGAGCAGCCGCCTGGTGCACATGCACACGCTGGGTGGCTGCTCTTCTGGTTTCCGGTGCGTGCATGCATACCGGCCATCTGCCGGTTTCTGGCGCACATGCACACACGAAGACCAGCTGGCTGGTGCGCATGCACGTACCGGAAACCGGAAGATGATTTTCCTGGCGCGTGAAGGCGCTCAGCGGCTGATCTTCTGACATTCCCACGCCCATGAAGATGATCTGGCTGGTGAGCCGGAACCCGGAAGAGCAACAGGTGACAGCTCGCGTGCCTGGAGAGATGGCTCTGTATGCCACTTCTAGCACGCATGCCATAGGTTCGCCATCACGGTGCTAGGGTCCCCAGAATTCTGAAGGAGAGACTGTATGCTATCCCTTCCTTCTTCCTTAATAGGAACAAGGAGGATCAAGAAAATTATAGACCGATCAGCTTGACAATTGTGCAGGATAGGATCCTGGAACAGAATACTAAACAGCATGACTGTGAGCATTTACATACGATTGCAACAATTAAAAGACGTCAGCTTGGGTTTGTCACACATTTTTTTTTTATTAATGACCTTAATAAGTGTAAAAGGTGAGGGGATGATAATCAGACTTGCAGATGATGCAAAAATTAGGATACCATTATGGGAGAGAAACAGAAAATTCAAAAAGATCTAGACGGGCTTCAACATTGGGCTGAATAAATGTTGAACTCCCTGAAATTTAACAAGGAGAAGTGTAAATCTTGCATCTAGGGAAGAAAAACATAAAATCTGCAAGCATGGGATAAGGGAGAAGAAGTTTGTTAATATATGTGAAAAAGCTCCAGATGTTCTAATAGATTATAACAACATGAATCAAAAATGTAATAAAGCTACTAAAATATCAATTTTTGGATGCATTAGCAGGAGCAGAGAATCCATATCACAGAAAGTAATTCTCCGAACTTCATCTGCCTTTTTAGTTCCACTGAAGTCCCAAAAAAATATTGATAATCCTTAGTGAATTTAGAGAAATGCTACCAAAATGGGAACAGGACTGGAAATCAAGTCCATGAGAAACAATTAGTAGTTCTGAGATGAGATGAGAAGACGAAGGGGAGATGCGATAGCAATCTTATTTACAAGTTATACAGAGAACAGGAGCAAAAACAGTGGATTGAATTACAGTGAAGTAGATTTGGATTAGATACTGCAAAGAATTTCTGAGTAGTAAGAGCTATCAATAAATGCAATAGATTGCCTCATGAAGTGCTATGTTCTCTTTCATTAAAGGCCTTCATTGAAGGCTGAACAGCTATCTGTCCAAAACATCTTGGCAGATCGTGTACTAAGGAGGCAAATGGATTAAGTGGCCTCTGAGGCTCCTATCAATTCTGTTCCTAAAAAAAAATATTACTCCAACTGGAATGACATTTGAATCTTATTTCAAACTTGCAATAAGTGTTCCCCACCACACTCAAGGTTAGAAAGGTACATGGGGAAGTTTAGTTCATAGCTCTCTCCTTAAGACACCCATTTTTAAATTATCTATTACCCGATGCTGCTTCCTTAGTTTGCCTCAAACTAGGCTAGCTCTGTTCCCAGTCATTTTAAGCAAGGCTTTTTTTCACTCCAATGATTTATAGCATCTTTTAGAGCATGCAACCATTGCTATGGCGATATATCACTAATGAAGACAGGCTTTATATCGCCACAACAATGACGGGGTGATGCTACATGACACTATAAAACATTAATGTAGAAATCTCTTTACAGCTATTCCTTGCCAGGCAGTGTTGTATGGCAGAGTTGTGGTCAAATCTTATTTCTACTTCTTTGTTCTTCCCATTCAGAAAATGGCAATCTAAGAAACATAGCTTCCACTCTTCCAGATAGTTTGCAATTGTCAACCAATTATTCACCTGGTTCAGTGCATTATGATCACAAGAGAAGGGGAAGCAGAAACCCAGTGGGAAATATTTCTTGTTTAAGTTAAGTCCACCCAAAAATGTGCTCAGGCATTGAGCCATGAATTCAAAAACCTGAAAGAACAAGGAGAACATTGTTAGTAGTCAGACTATGCCCCCATCCACCAAAATGGTACAATTCAGAATTTAAAGTCAAAACAAAATTTCCAGATATGAACCTGGAATCAGGTGACTTTTAAAAAAACCCTTCAATCGTCCTCAATTTATTAGTTCATCATCTGTGTATATCACTCAAATGATGCATGTCTCCTTACCCTTTTATTCTCACAACAATTTTACAAAGTAGGCAATTAGTCTAAACATAGATATAGGGACTAAGTCTCTCTATGAGCTTGCTCAGGTCTCTGGTTCAAATTTCTCTGAAAAAGCCAAGCATAAAACAAAATATATTGGAAAAAGGAGGGAACATGTGGAGGGAAAGCCACTAAGAGGACAGAAAAACATTCAGGAAATATTATTATTTTATTATTATTTTTATTATCTCTGGGAATATGAGGATTATATATTTATAGTATATTAAAAATTACAGTCAAAATGTCCTCAGGTGAAAAAGACATTTTTCAAGTGGCTAAAGATTTCATAGGACACAGATTATCCCCAAAATAAAAGGTAGAGCCCCTTTCCATATGCAGGGGCTGTCCTGACAAAAATTAGTGTTTTTTTCCTTAGGTTCCAACAGGTTCTTGCAGATTTTTTTTTCAACTGAGCCAAGTAACATCAGCTACTGCACCAGAAGAAATGGGGTAGCATATTTTGCAGCATGTCCTCTTGCACTGTGGGAAGAGATGGATCATATTTGTAGGAATTCCCACTATTCATCTTCAATTACTCTGAGTTCCCTTCTCCTTCCTAAAATCAAAGTATTCCAAGAGGAGTACTGTAGAGCAGAACTTCCAAGAAAGCAAAGAAGAGCGGAATGAAAATAGCTAAGAAAAATGGGGAAAAGTGGAAAAAAGAAAATCAATAAAATAACTTTTAATTAGGGTACAAGAGAGGGAAAAAAATGAAGACTGCAGAATAGCAATGAGATCATAATAACAGGTAATTATGGATTAAATGAGCTGAAATGGAATGTATAGATTAGACAAGCTGACAAATTCAGATGCATAGAACCATACCTGCTGTCCATTGCCACTCAAGATCTTCTCAGGAAATGAAAACTGTTTTTTTTTCACCACCATTGGTTCATCAACATTATCCGTCAGTTGTAACAGCAAGACTTTCACCTGATTAAAAGTCAACTCTAGTCCCAGAAAATCCCCTCTCTCTGAAAAAGACATGTAAGCATCCAGTTTAGTTATCAAGACTGTGTTTCAGTCCTCCTACAGTTGCCATACAACACCTTTCAATTTCCAGATGAAAGATGATGTTTCTTGGTGTTTTATTTGTTTATTTATTTACAAATCAATGTACAATTTTAAGCCCAAAGATCAAGCAATGATAGATTGTTTCCCACTGGGAAAGGAAACATTACTCATTGTCCAGAATGTCTATCACAAATGACAACCTATTAAAGAGGCTCATCACCATGTTTTCAACATTTGCCACAAAATTAGAATAGCACTAGTGAAAACTCACATGCCTGTTCCATTAATTTATCACATAAAAACATAATAAAGTTGGATATAGTTAAGAGGAAGCACAGAATCAGGAATCTGGTAGAACCCTTTGTAACTACCACATTTTATTAAAACATATAAACTTTCATGAGCTGCACTTTGGCTCATGAAAGCTTATACTCTTTAATACAGTGTGCAAGTCAAAAAATATGTTACCGTACTACATTTCTAGTTTTTTGTTTGCCACCATAGACTTACATGGATTTCCTCCTGCAATGAAGGTACAGAAACAGGTTTATTATACTCAATGTTTTACCTTCTATGATGTTTAAAAATAATTTATTTTGAAACAAATTATGCTGCCTCGGTCTCTGCTAATGTAGAGGCATAAGCCAGCACTGCATACACATACACACCAAGATGTTAGATTATGTTGCTAGATGCAGTTGAAGGGTATAGAGCATCTAACAGTGGGTCTACGTAGACATTATATCTTAAAAGTATATTGGCAGGCTCATTCTAGTATGCCTGATGCTAGCTCCACCTTGAAACTTTCCCCATATTATCTCAAGATAGTTTTTTCAACAGTTTCAATGTGCTGTCAGGTAGAATGTGGTGCAAAGTTGTGTAATACAATTTTTTCTTGTCAAATGTTAACAAAAATAGATGATGGTTATAAAAACAGGGAAAGTCAGACCTGGAAGTTTCCTGCAAAAAATGTGAATGCAAAGAGAGTAAAATAAAACAATGTTTTTTGATAATACCTACTTCTAAGATTGATTAGAAAGAGGGAAACTTGTGAAAAGAATGGGAGACAAGGGTATCCTAAAATTTGCTTTCCACAAAGATCTGGAGGAAAGGTAAGGTTTTATTTTCTCTTCTTTCTAAAAAAATTACGACAAATACGGAAGCAAAGAAACAATTATTCAAATCTGTGCATGTTCAGCAGATAAAAGATTGTTTATCATGTGCTTCCTGAAAAGCAAAGAGAGGTGGCAGAAGAGGGAGAGAAAAGAAGGGAAGATAAAGATAATTATAGACTGCCGGAAAACTGGTGTGAAATAGGATGCAATATGCAAATTTGAGGCCAATCACCTCTTTTTGCTCACTTTCTGACAACTATGGGATTCTAAATGCCACAAACTTCTGTAGGGAGATGGAAGCTATTTGAATGCTCTGCCCCAGACACCTGATAGGTCCAGCTTGTTTCTTTATAGCACTTAGGGACTTTCGCAGTAGCCTAGTATGTGGATATATTGGCAGTCTAGCTGATCTTTAGATTATGGAGATGACAAAAACTCTCTATAAGATTTCTTCCTTCCAAGTGATTTCTTCCTATATACTAGTCCTGATGAGCCCTTCAATTTTTAGAAGTACTCCAAAACAAAGCATAAGAAGGGATACTTAGAGCATCACTAATCAGCAAATCTGATTGAACACGAATGCAAACTCAGATCTGGGCCTATGCTGTGATGAGGAGGTCAGCAAAACAGAACTATTTCTCTGTCCTTATTCAACAACCTCCCCCCACACACTCCCAAGGATCCAGCAACTTTTTTATGGTAACCTATATAGCCTTTTAGGGAAGAATGATTTGGAAGAACCATCAATGGACCACTGAGTTACTAACAAAGCAGTTTGCCTTCGTTCAGTCAGAATGGTACACAGAATATGAACAGATGTCAATGGTTAAGTCTAGAAGTGTTACCTAGAAACAATGTGACCTGTAGATCTTAAGGTAATCCAGAATCCTTTAGTGGGGTTCTTGAATCCTGTCCAACCTGACTTAGTTGTGCCTCCAGCGAGAGGATTAAAACTTGGTCTGAACAGTTGTGGAATGCCTTGTGGGAGGATGAAACATCAGTGTCCCTGAAGAGGGCACTGGGTAACCTATTCTAAGAGGCTAACCTGAACCAAGCTATGTTAGACAACTATTGTTCAGTCTTAATCTGCCCTTTTATGGAAGGTACCAAGAAAGTGGTCATTGTAAGAAGAGGGAATGGCCTTGAGGGACAGGAAGAAGAATCGATATACCAAGAAAACAGTCAAATAAGAGTCCTGACTCCTGCCCAGGAATGTAACATGAATAACAGTTTCAGACAAGCCCTCCCTGATTCTCATGAAGATAAGTGGGAGAAGCACATTCAGACTTACAGGATTCTGTTACTATACCTTTGCAGTAAAATTGGACCGACCTACATGATATTGAAAGCATAAACTAATCTATTCAGAAGGACTAACGTTTGCAAGTCTCCTACTTTCTAGAGAGGCAGAAGATCTGACTTTGGCTGCTGGAGATAGCAGGACATACTGTCCTGCTATCTGCCAAACATCTCGTTGTAGCTTTGCTGCAAAACCAGCAGCAAATGAATTTACAAATAAACAATTTATAAAATACCATGATCCAGCTAAGTCAACAGCTGGGACAGAATTTGCCTCAGTCTACAGCAGTACAGCAACCTATAGCACAACCAATGGGGCTTGTTAGGAAATTTGGGACATCAAGACCAATTCCTGACATTTACACTGAGAACTGTTTATGGAGGGCAGACCAAGGGAGTTTTTCACAGATCATACCAGAGTGAATTTTGTGCTAAGTTGACTAAAACTAGGCATGGCTAAACGACCATATCTGCCATTGACAGCAACAGTTACCAGATTACCAGTACATTTGTTTTATTTTATTATTTTATTAATACTTGACCACATTTGATACAAGGCATGACAAGTTTGAATATACAGGGATGTTGTTTGGCTTGATTAATTGTAGAACTGTCTTCTCTAGCTTCAGGAATGAAATATTGTTGGACACTTTAGATAAGTACAGAGTGCTGCATTTAGATGACATGTTGGTTACTCTGAGAATGCCTCATTTCATGAAATGCATTTCAGAAATGTCTTTAAAAACCTCCGTGGAAATAAGTGCTTTGCCAATTTGGAGTGGAGTCCCTTTGACCTTCCTTAAACCATTTGGGGTACAGGACCTTTATTGAAGGCATACAAATGGATCCTGTAAATATACAATCTTTTTTTATAATTGGCACACTTGCACACCTTGCTCCACTAAAGTGAAAGATGTGTAACATTTTCTGAGCTTTTCTATTTTATACTGGAAGTTTATACCCAATTTTGCTGGCCATATAAAACCACTGTCTCAGCCCAAAAAAGTTAATTGATTCTTATGGTGTACTCCAGAATAAAAGCACTTCGAAAGTTAAAAGAACTCTTTGATTCTCAGCCACTACTCAAACAACCAAACTCCACCCATTTTAATATAGACCAAAGCTTCAATTTTGCCGGTAAGAACAATTTTCCTCCAGACAGAGAAAGAAGAAAAAGACAGTTCTACTGCCAAATGCCTTTCATTCAAGGTTGCTTTTCCCAGTAGAAAGCAGCTACAACATTTCCATTTGGAATTATTTGTAATGAAAATTGCTTTCCAATAATAGAGGCATTTTCTGGAAGAGGCTGCCAATACCATTGTACAAGCCATAAGAATTTAGGTCTGTGGGAGGTACAATTCTTCACTATTCAACAAATCAGGTGGGAACACTTTATCTTCTATTCTAATTTTTGTATTTCCAACATTCCAGGCTCACAAACAAGTTCCAGATCCCATCTCATGTAAGCCTGAGTACAATCTACGCTATATACCCAACTCCAAATAACTTACTGCAACCAAGCGATTTGGAGTCCCATCCATAGTCAGATCCTATGAAAGACTGGGGAGCCAGGAGAGAGGATGATTATTTCAGAACAGATTAGAGAATGGCAACAGCATGAAGTTTGTATCAGGGTTCAGATGGATTATCTCCAGGGAACCCAAAATGGCAATTGTTCACCTTTCATAATAGAGGAGAGGGTAGCTGTTGTTTATACATTCCCCTTGTTTAAGAAAATAACTCTAACTCTGCTATGGCAATAGAATGGCAGGGCACTGGAGGGAGGGCGATGGTGGGAGGTTAGGGTCTTCTGATGGTCAAGGTTAAGGAATTGCATTTCATCTTGTCATGTCTATTATAAAACATGTTAATGGAAAGCCACTTGGTTTGCTGTAACCTCTAGAGACGCCTTCATGGCCCTAGAACTCAATATTAGTAGATTTTATTATGATCTACCCCCAATACATGGATACCAGGAGCTGTTAGTTGTGGATTTATTCACAAAACTGGTCCACTTAATCTCTTGCAAGAGTCTCCCACCAGCTCAGGAAACAACACAGCTCTTGTTTTTGGATCTGAAATGTTTTTAGATGCAGAGTATTAGCCAATCATGACATTTTGGACCACGACAAACATCTACATCCATATTTTGGAAGACGTTTCCCCACTTTTTAAATATTAAAATTAATTTGTCATTCTCATATCATCCAGATTCTAATGGAACTCAGTTATTGTGGCAATATTTTAAAAGCAACATTTCCTAACAATAAGACAATTGGCCTGAAATGATGCCTCCTGCAAAATTTGCCAACAGCATTCCAATATATTTCTCCATCAGGATGTTCCCTTTTCAGGCAACTTTCAGCTACCACATTCATATGTTTCCCTCCATACCTGTGTATCATTAGTTCCCTGTGCTCAGATTTCTTACAAGAGAGGCAAGTGACCCAGTGGTTTTAAAGGGGCAGCTAGAGCTGGTAAAGACAGCATACAAACAGGCTGAACACACGCAGGAGTGGGGTCAAATCTGCTGAAGAGGATTTGGTGTGGTTTTCTACAAAATGTTTGCCATCTGCCTGATATTCAAAGAGACTTGACTCAAAGTTCATTAGTCCCTTCCCAGTGATTAAACAAATAAACCCAGCCTTCCATTTGCAATTGTAACATCAATGAAAGTTCATCCTCCTCCCTACACACAAGGACAAATCCACCTTTCCTCATGCTGGTAGATGGAGAAGAAGAATATGAACTGGACAATATACTGGACTCTAGACATAAAGGAAAATGTTTAGAATACCTGATTCAGTGGAAAAGCTATTAAAATTCAGAGAGATTATGAAAGGCAGCCTCAGATGTTCATGCTCCACAATTGGTGTACCTTTCATTCATTGACTGATAGCCAAAAAAACTTCAGCCACAAGAACTACTACTGTTGTAAGAGACTGGGGCAACCCAAAATGATCAAAGGTTTGACTTCTATGGGTTGGAAGGGGCCACAGAGCTGTTAAGTACAGAAGCAGAGAACAGAAAAGTTCCAGCTCTATATGCAGGTGAAACTCGAAAAATTAGAATATTGTGCAAAAGTTCATTTATTTCAGTAATGCAACTTAAAAGGTGAAACTAATATATGAGATACTCATTACATGCAAAGCAAGATAGTTCAAGCTGTGATTTGTCATAATTGTGATGATTATGGCTTACAGCTCATGAAAACCCCAAATCCACAATCTCAGAAAATTAGAATATTGTGAAAAGGTGCAATTTCTAGGCTCAAAGTGTCCCACTCTAATCAGCTAATTAAGCCATAACACCTGCAAAGGGTTCCTGCGCCTTTAAATGGTCTCTCAGTCTGGTTCAGTAGGAATCACAATCATGGGAAAGACTGCTGACCTGACAGTTGTGCAGAAAACCATAATTGACACCCTCCATAAGGAGGGAAAGCCTCAAAAGGTAATTGCAAAAGAAGTTGGATGTTCCCAAAGTGCTGTATCAAAGCACATTAATAGAAAGTTATGTGGAAGGGGAAAGTGTGGAAGAAAAAGGTGCACAAGCAGCAGGGATGACCGCAGCCTGGAGAGGATTGTCAGGAAAAGGCCATTCAAAAGTGTTGGGGACTTTCACAAGCAGTGGACTGAGGCTGGAGTCAGTGCATCAAGAGCCACCACACACAGATGGATCCTGGACATGGGCTTCAAATGTCGTATTCCTCTTGTCAAGCCACTCCTGAACAACAAACAACGTCAGAAGCGTCTTACCTGAGCTAAAGAAAAACAGACTTGGTCTGTTGCTCAGTGGTCCAAAGTCCTCTTTTCTGATGAGAGCAACTTTTGCATCTCATTTGGAAACCAAGGACCCAGAGTATGGAGGAAGAATGGAGTGGCACACACTGCAAGATGCTTGAAGTCCAGTGTGAAGTTTCCACAGTCTGTGTTGATTTGGGGAGCCATGTCATCTGCTGATGTTGGTCCACTGTGCTTCATTAAGTCCAGGGTCAACACAGCCGTCTACCAGGAGATTTTGGAGCACTTCATGCTTCCTTTCGCAGACCAGCTTTATGGGGATGCTGACGTCATTTTCCAGCAGGACTTGGCACCTGCCTACACTGCCAAAAGCACCAAAACCTGGTTCAATTACCATGGGATTACTGTGCTTGATTGGCCAGCAAACTCGCCTGACCTGAACCCCATAGAGAATATATGGGACATTGCCAAGAGAAAGATGAGAGACATGAGACCGAATAATGCAGAAGAGCTGAAGGCCGCTATTGAAGCATCCTGGGCTTCCATAACACCTCAGCAGTGCCACAGGCTGATAGCTTCCATGCCACGCTGCATTGAGGCAGTAATTGCTGCAAAAGGGGGCCCAAACCAAGTACTGAGTACATATGCATGCTTACACTTTTCAGAGGTCCGATACTGTTCTATGTACAATCCTTGTTTTATTGATTGCATGTAATATTCTAATTTTCTGAGATTGTGGATTTGGGGTTTTCATGAGCTGTAAGCCATAATCATCACAATTATGACAAATCACGGTTTGAATTATCTTGCTTTGCATGTAATGAGTCTATCTCATATATTAGTTTCACCTTTTAAGTTGCATTACTGAAATAAATGAACTTTTGCACGATATTCTAATTTTTTGAGTTTCACCTGTACATCAGGGTTGTAGGACTGAGCAGAAGGCAGAGGCAGCTTCTTCCAGAATAGGAAGATAAAGAGTAGGCAACCCAGCAGAAAGAAATTCTCAAGAGTTCAAATGAATTATAAGATTTGTTGAGGCACCTTGAGAAGTGTTAGCAGAGGGAGGGAACAGCACACCTGCATTTTGTACTCATAGCCGGATTTCTCTAAGAACAAGATGGTGGAATGGACCAATGGGAGAGGTGATGTAAAGGACATAGGGCATGGTATTGAGGGATAGGAGGAAAAGCCACTACCAAGACAACAGTGGATAAAAGAAGCCTGAGCCCTGGGCAGGAATGTAAACTGAATAAATTATCTGAGGCAATCACCTTTCTAATTCTCATAAAGATAAAGGGAGGGAGGCTCAAAGCACATTGAGACTTGCAAGATTGTGATACTAGAGCTTTGCCTGACCTACATAATATAGGATTCCTAAACTGATCTACCTTGAAGGGCTGACAACAATTGACTGCAAAGAAGACTGGAAGATACAGATTCTCTGGAACATTTTCAATTCAGGCCAAGTCGTAAGATAAAAACTGCACTGCTTGCTCTCCATTATGACATATGGTAAGCTTTTCATGGGGGGGGGGGAGTATAAACTTACTAGCCATATTACATTTTTGGTGACTTTACTGTTGACCATTGCATCCTTCTAGGCTGGATATAAGATTTGGAAATCAGGAGCTCTTTTCTTTAGTACAACAGTTCTTTCCTAAATGTGTGGTTTTAGTCATAATATACGGAGAAGAAGGATTAAGCCTCCAGGTATTCCAATATGGGGTCCCTCAGGGCTCAACCTTCTTTGCCATCCATCTTACTTAATAGCTACATGAAGCTATTGGGGTCTTTCATACAACAGATAATGTTAGGTGTCATCAATATGGTAATACCATATTGATGGTAAGTTACACATTTTTTATTCCTAGTTACCTGGGAAATACAATGAAACTCTTGACTAGATGCCTGAAATTTGAAAGAAGCATGTGTGAGATTCAGAGTTAGCAAAACAGGCAGCTGTTGCCCAAATTTTCTGTTGTAAAACATTTGTTAAGTGAGTTTTGCCCCATTTTACAGCCCTTCTTACCACAGTTGTTAAGTGAATCACTGCAGTTGATAAGTTAGTGATCCAGTTGTTAAATAAATCTGGCTTCCCTACTGACTTTGCCTGTGAGAAGGTCGTAAAAGGTGCTCAATGCAATGGTCATAAATATGAACCAGTTGCCAAGCATCTGAATTTTGATCACATGATCATGGAGATTCTTCAAAGATTGCAACTGAAAAATAATCATAAATTACTTTTTCAGTGCCATTGTAACTTTGAATCACTAAATGAATGGTTGTAAGTTGAAGACTACCTGAATACCAACTGCAAATATTGCTGAAGTAGAAGGTACTGGCTAGAGTCTCTCACCTCCTTGTCACCTCATGGATGGATTACCTGTAGTATGTTCTACACGGATCATTTTTGATGACCACCATAAATTGCAACTTATAAAAGTACAACCCACATTTAGCTGAGACAACCTGGTATTATTATATAATACCCATATTGCAAGAATTTCATCACTTGCCTATTTTGTTTCTGGGTACAATTTAGACAAATGACAAACAAATAAATAAAACCTTGGAATCTAATCTTACCACAATGCTTCACACACTGAAGAGGTTTGAGTGCAGATTCTGCTTTTGTGATAATCATGCATTTTCAGTGTGAAGTCATTAAGAAACTGATTCTCTATAGTACTGGAGAGCTATCCTCAACAAGAATTATGTGGAGGTGGCAGAATTTTTCCAAACTGTATTCTGCATAACTGTACTACATTAATGAATCCTCTGCCTTCTATGGACAAGCCCAAGAATCCAGAGCACAGACCAAGACCTTTATCCTCACCCTAGGAATTGTTGCCTCAGCCCAGCTGCTCATGAGTAAACATCACTAACTGCAGTTAAAGCGCAGGTTAGCAGATCTGGGCGTTCCGGGACCATCATTTTTGATCTTTTTATTTTTAATGTGAATTTGGAGCAGGGGCATTATTTTATTATGTTGACTTTGTAATCTGCCTACAGCCTTAGAGAATAAGTGGTATGCAGACTCAACAAACAAATACTAGAAAAAAAATAATCTCTCATGGTCATAATTTATATTCTCCCCACAACTCCAAGCAGGGAAAAATACTGTTTGGAGAAAGGAATTATGTGCATGTTTCCACTTATGTGGATACAACTTTAGATATTAGAATTCCAGCAAGAACATGGAGGCATCTCTTACCGATACATCAGGCTCATTTATTCATTAGACTGGTATCTCTCATTTCTGTGCAACTCAAGGCAATATGTGCAGTGCTCCTACTCCTATTTCCCCATAACAATCCTGTAAGGTGGATTGATCTGAGAGAAACTGATTGACCCTCAGCTGGTTTCCGTCCTTAAAGCAGAATAAACACACGTGATATCAGACTTTTTTTCCAGGGCCTTAATCATACCTATTCAATAGTTGCCTTCCCAGTAGTGATCAATATTATCTGGTAGGATGTTGGGAGCAAATTATGAGAAGGCTATACCACTGTGCAATTTCACATACAGGGATATGTGCAAAACAATAAATAGTAATGCAACATTCAAACTCATTCCTTGTGAGAATTCATGTCAGAACATCTTGCATCTTATATATATATATATATATGTGTGTGTGTGTGTGTGTGTGTGTGTGTGTGTGTGTGTGTGTGTTTGTGTTACAACCCCTGGTATGACCTAATAAGGGAGGGAGCTCACTCCTCCCTCTTTCTGTCCTTTCGGCTCATCACAGAAAACCATCCAGGCAGAAACCCATATTTTTATTTTTAATGTTGCCTTTTTATATTTGTGTTGTATTTGTGCTGATAAAATAAAGGGAGACTATCCTCCTTTATCAGCTGAGCCAGGGAAATAAGTATGTGTTTGTGTTACAACCCCTGGTATGACCTTTCATACCAGGAGGAGAAGCCTGTGGCATAGTGTCTAAAACTCTTGCCTAGTGTATAATACAGCCCATATATATATATATATATATATAGTTGTAATTGTACTGATAAATAAGTCTCTCAGTAAACACCATGTTGATGACCTTGGGTTAAGATGGAAATCCATAATCTATGTCATTGCAGTGTATGCTTACCACTACCATCAGGCAAAGCACAAACGTAAGTTGGCAACATAGGTAAGTAACTGGTTATTTTTTCCTTCTGTTTGAGGCCCTTTTCCATGGCTGCCACCATTAAGTTCTTCACAGATTTGAGTTGTTCCAAGGTTACATTAAAGGGTGTTATACGTTTCTGGATGTTTTCAGGGATAGAGGAAATTTTAGGAGAAGGTCGATGGGGTATTAATCTATGAGCAAGCCTGGTTTCTGGGATAGCTGGTGTGGCTGGTGTGGCTGTTTTGGTAAGGGACAGAAAGGAGCTAATTATACTTCCTCTTTCCTTAAACATTTGCTCCTCTCTGGAGGAGCGTGGCGAGCCAGCGTGCATTAATGAAAAAGAAAAAAGGGATGAGGTGGTGGCAGTAGAATCCTGATGGGAAAAAGGGAAAAAGTCTCTCTCTGTCCGTTTAAAGTTTATCTCAGAGGCATCTGTCCCCGACTTGCTAAAAGCAAAGAAGGTGTTAGAGTCCGGGGAGGCATTTAACATCATGGAGACCCCATGCGAGTTCTCGGAAACTGGCTTTAAACCTGAGGTGCTTTTCAGGAAAAAGGAAACCTTAGAAGAGCGCCTGGCAGAGGAAGGACTTTCTGGTCCAGCAGAGCTACCGCTGGCCAGCTCAGGCTTGGGATCTAAGCCCTGCTCAGCCATGGCAAGAGTCCCTGGCCCGCCCAGTTACCAAGGGGAGAGGAGAGAAGCGCAGGCAGCCCAAGGAAGCCTGACAGGGCAAAGAAGAGAAGCTGAAGGCTGCCAGGTCAAGCTGAGGGTCGGGCGCCGAAGAAGGCACCCAGTGCAAGGGGATAAAAGGTGGTTCAGAAGGGCCCCAGGTGGCTGTTGGGGGTGAAGTCCGGGAGGAAAGGGGAGGAGAGGGACAAGCAGGGGCTGAGGTAGGGAGGGGGGAAAAGGAGGAGAGGAGGGAGGAAAGAAGGAAGGAGTCCCGGACGCGGGAGAAAGAGGCGGGCGGGGAAAGGCGGGGAGGAGAATCCCTGGAAGGCAGTTGGAAACTGGCTGCCGGGAGAGAAGAGTCGGGGGGTGGGGGGGGAGCGTAGAACGGGGAGCGCAGAGTTACGCGCAGGTCAGAGGGGTCGTCGCTTTCTCTGGAACGGGCTTGCTTGACCTCACGTGGGTTCCCCCGGTGGGTGTGTGTCTGTGCAGGTTGCAAAGCTCTGCCCAGGATTTCCATCCAGTTGACCACCCCTCCCACTCCAACTCCACGTTGGGAGAGACTGGTTACAGATCGCCTCTCCCAGTTTTCAATTAGAAAGATTGTCGTTTTGTGTTTGTATTTAATCTCACTTCTAGGCCGCCAAGTGATTCAGACTGGCTTCATAAAGTGAAAAATAGAAGGGGGGAAATCCCTATATAATAGATTAAAAAAAACACGCACACGTACGCACTCACTTGTCCCAAGGGAAGAATGAAAAAAAACAAAAACCCTTTCACATTACCCCCATGGCAGAGGAGCCTGCCAGCCAGTTTATCCGAAAGCCTGGGGCGGGAAGAACAACAATGTTTCCGGCTTCCTGGAAGGAGGTTAAAGTGGATTATTTTTAAAATGGGCATCTGAGACCAAGATAACTGGCCATAGAAATTATCATCTTTCTCTAAGCTAAAATGCATAACCGGGACAAAAATGCATCTTTGCTAATGGAGGATTTACTGTGTGTAAAATTAAAATGGTTTTGTTTGTTGAAAAAAAAAAAGATTAGCTTTGGTAAAACAAATTCTGGAGTGAATGCAGTCCACCAACTCGGTTTGCAAGGGAAAGGGGAGTTGCTGCTTTGAAAATGTTTCCCAGGAGAACTCCAGTGTTGTTCATTCAGAATAGTTCCGTAGAGCTAGAGGAAAGATTTACAACTATCCCTGTAATGTAATATAATGTTTATAATCCCCGCTGCACATTTGGGAGAGGGGAGGGCTAAGGAGTGAAGCTGAAGTAGCATACAACAACCTTGTAGTGTTGACTAGCACTGTTGCTTGGAAAATACATTGCAGGAATCTCTTATTGTAGGTTATTTTTTAAATGTTTACTGTATGCTGTTTTCCTCCCCAGATGAAGAAATTCTCCCTGCTCCTAATTTTTCACCACCGCTCACCGCCTGTGAGAAGGTTGGCTTGAGAACAATGGCTGAAATCACTCAGTAAGCTTTTATGGTTAAAGGTGATCTTGACCCTGAGCAGGTTTTAAACCATCACCATCACCATTACACCTCACTGCCTAAGAGGTTGCCTGAAAAGAAAGAGCCTTGAAAAGGTAAGCTGCTTTTAAAATTGCATGCCAGAGCTAGAACTGAATTTGCCATGACCAAAATATCCCATTGAAATCATCCTTCACATTAAAAAAAAAGCAGTAAATCTTATACCTGGCCCAGAACTAGTATCTGCGGTGAATTGGAAATATGTGCTCCATTGATTTGCATTTAGATGGATTGTGAATTTAAAACTTCAAAAACTTTTTAAAAAATCATGCGATGTAAAATGTGAGTTGGAAATAACAAAAGCTTAGCATAGCATCTATAGAAGCTACGCATTGTGCATCACTTTGATCAAGGTTTGCTTGGTAATATGCCCATTTATCCAGAAGTAAGACAAATATAACCTGGAATGATACAGAAATACTACTGGGATGTTGGTGAACAATCTCTCCAGTTAACATTTTGGTCAATGTTTGACTTGTGACTGGCTAATGGCAACCATTTTACACTGATTACTGTATTCAGGAAAAGTTTTTTGTTAAGGGTATTCTACTGGGATTTCATTATGGGGAATGAAACTGGAATTGAATGTCTAGGTAGAGTATATGGAAAAAAACAAGAGACTGGACTAAAGTTAGCCTATGCCTGGCATGACCACCTGGGGGTCAATCTTGGTACTTCTAACCTAGTTTGGAGAACTCCATTCATTTCTGGATATAGATAAGAGACTGATCTAAAGTTAGCATATGCCATGCATGACCACTATCATTTAGCAATCCAATTAAACTAATGGTCTGATTTGTTATAAAAGAAACGTATGATTCCAGTGGTTACAGCAGTCCTACACACAGGTGTCCAGTTTGGCAAGTAGCGTCATTAGGTATTCATGTATTGGAAGATATTGTTGGGGGGGGGGGTGTACTCGTATGGAAAATATGCCCATTCATATCTTACTGTTGGCATTTTTGTAAAACTATGAGCGCCATTTTAGCGTCTAGTAGCGATCTTAATAAAATATCTAGGAAGAAGTCCACAAGTCTTTTTTTAATTAAAGTATTTTTTAACATAGTGCATGCTATTAAATATCTGTGTGCAGCTCTTGCAAGTAAGAAAAAATTCTGCCCAGGATTTATTAACTTCTTAAAGAGGTATATTTGATTTCCATTCATTGGTTTGCCTATTGATGGTAGTTATTATTCACAGTTTATGCAGTATTGACTGTTTTTGCAATGGCCTATGGCTATACAAATGCATTTAAGATGCACCAAAATTCTTTTTTTTTAATGTTGCAGCAACAAACACATTTACCTCTTTGTATTTATTTTATTTATTTATATATCACATTTGGAGACTGCCCATCTCATTCATAAAGCCACTCTAGGATGTATATAATTGAACATAATTATCCCAATTGTTAATTACAGTTACCCCAGTTGTTAATATCAATAGTCAATGAGCTGAAACCAGCCATGAAAATATCAATCTTTGGGGGTCTGAAAAGCCAAGTGGCAGATTAGAAAAGAGAATTTGAGATTAAAGTGGATTGTTCCATGAAAATATCAATTTGGTTTACAGCAGCTGTGAAAAAGGCAAATTCTAATAGAAGAACTTATATAGTATATATAGCTTATGGTTGAACTGTGGAGTTCTTAGTGGTCTCTTTTTTTGTTTGCTTGTAGATATTTTGTTACTTGAGGGAACATCATCAGTGCACAACTCCAAAGTGAAGTAAGTGTGAGCTTTGCTCCCTGTTTACATACAGTAGCTTGCCTTGCCAGTGTGGTTTTCTCCTTGGTAATTCTTTCATTGGGGGTGGGTGGGTGTTGTATTCTTCTTTCCTTGTCAATTTTAATCCTTTGAAGATGTGATTGTTTCATGTATCTCCTCTAAGTATTTTTTTCTTTTTATTTATTTATTTATTTATTTCTTAGATTTTTAGACCGCCCCTCTCCCAAAAAGGGACTCGGGGCGGTGTACAGTCAATACAATAAAACCAGTCATAAAATTAAATACATTTAAGCTACATTTAAGATACATTTGGAGGGGAGATAGGCTGTACTAAGAAATAAATAATTCTAATCCTAAAAACATCACAATTAAAACCCCAAACCCTAAAATAAAATAAATCCCTGGGAGGTAAAACTAAGAAAGTGCCAGGCCAGCTGATTGAAACAGGTGAGTCTTTAACTTTTGCCGGAAGGAACGGAGGTCGGTGGTAGTTCGAATGTCTGGGGGGAGGTCATTCCAGAGGGTTGGGCCCATCACAGAGAAGGATCTACTCCTAGGTGTCGCCCGCTGGCATTGCCTAGCAGACGGCACCAGGAGGAGCCCCTCCCTGTGTGAGCGGATAGGTCGCAGGGACGTATGTGGAAGGATGCGATCCTGCAGATAACTAGGTCCTCTGCCATGGAGCGCTTTAAAGATGGTGATCAATACCTTGAAACGCACCCGAAAGGCCACAGGTAGCCAGTGCAGCTCGCGCAGGAGAGGTGTTACGTGGGAGTAACGTGTACTTCCCATAATAACCCGTGCGGCTGCGTTCTGAACTAGCTGCAGTCTCCGGATGCGTCCCAAGGGAAGCCGCATGTAGAGGGCATTGCAGTAGTCCAGGCGAGACGTCACCAGCGCATGAGTGACCGTGCGCAGGGCACTCCGGTCCAGTAGGGGGCGCAATTGGCGCACCAGGCGAACCTGGTGGAACGCCCCCCTTGCCACGGCTGCCACATGGTCCTCCATTGACAGCCGGGCATCAAGGAGGACGCCCAAATTGCGCGCCCGCTCCACAGGGGACAGTTGTTCGCCCCCTATGGCCAGCGATGGGGTCAGCTGGCTGAACCGAGGTGCCGGTAACCACAGCCACTCGGTCTTGGAGGGGTTGAGTTTGAGTCTGTTGTCCCCCATCCAGACCCCGACGGCTTCCAAACACCGGGACATCACTTCGACAGCCTCGTTGGGGTGGTTTGGGGTTGAAATATACAGCTGAGTATCATCAGCGTAGAGATGGTACTCAACCCCAAAACCACGGATGATCTCACCCAGCGGCTTCACATATGCGTTGAACAGGAGAGGCGAGAGGACCGACCCCTGCGGCACCCCACAAGTGAGTGGCCTCAGGGACGACCTCTGCCCCCCTGTCAACACACATTGCTTCCGGTCGGAGAGGTAGGAGCCGAACCACCGCAAAACGGTGCCTCCGACTCCCATCCCCTCCAACCGGCGCAATAGGATACCATGGTCGATGGTATCAAAAGCCGCCGAGAGGTCTAATAGGACCAGGATAGAGGAGCAACCCCTATCTCTGGCCCTCCAGAGATCATCAACCAACGCGACCAAGGCTGTCTCAGTGCTGTGCCCGGGTCGGAAGCCGGACTGGCGTGGGTCTAGATAGTCGGATTCGTCTAGGTGTCGTGGGAACTGCTGCGCCACCACATTCTCAACAACCTTCGCCAAGAAGGGGAGGTTGGAGACTGGACGATAGTTAGCTAGCTCCATTGGGTCGAGCGAAGGCCCCTTGAGCAAGGGTCTCACCACCGCCTCTTTCAAGGCGGTTGGTAAGTATCCCTCACCCAGTGAGGCGCTCACCAGGCCCAGGAGCCAGCCTCGTGTCACCTCCCAGGCTGCCAGTACCAGCCAGGAGGGGCACGGGTCCGTTAAACAAGTGGTGGGTCGCAGCCGTCCACGCAACCTGTCCAAATCCTCGGGGGCAACAGAGTCAAACTCCTCCCAGAATGGTCTCTCAAGACTCGCTGTTGGCGGCTCGTCTGGTCCACTGACGGAGGTCCACCCGCTCCGGATCTGATCGATTTTGTCCTGAAGATATTCCCCAAACTCCTCTGCTCTACCCTGTAAGGGTGTCTCCCGCGCCCCCTGCGATAAAAGGGAGCGAGTCACCCTAAACAGGGCGGCAGGGCGGTTATCCGCGGACGCAATAAGAGCAGCACAATATCTACGTTTGGCCGCTCTTATTGCCACAAGGTAAGTCCGCAAATAGGCTCTTACCTGTGTTCGGTCAGATTCGGAGCGTGAGGACCTCCACCTGCTCTCTAGACGTCTCCTGTGGCGCTTCATCACCCTAAGCTCCTCAGTGAACCAAGGAGCCCGGGTGGGTCGATGCCGCAGGAGAGGTCGCAAAGGCGCAACCCGGTCCAAGGCCCCAGTCGTCGCCCTATTCCAGGCAGTCACTAGGTCCTCGGAACGGGAGCGGGACAAGGCTACAGGTATTGGCCCAAGCTCCGTCAGGAATCTGTCAGATTCCATCAGGTGCCTGGGGCGGTACCAGTTTATAGAGTCTGGTTCCGCCTCCTCGCGGTGGGGGATAGCGCCAGGGAAGTCCAGCCGGAGGGATGAGTGGTCTGACCATGACAGGGGCGTGATAACTAAATCCCCTATTCCCAGATCACTCGTCCACTGTTCAGATACAAAAATGAGGTCCAGTGTGTGGCCCCCTTCGTGAGTGGGGCCCTGCACTAATTGGGTCAGGTCCATGGCCGTCATGGAAGCCATGAACTCCCGAGCCACCTCGGAAGCCGCTCCCGTTGACGGCAAGTTGAAGTCCCCCATGACCAAAAGTCTGGGAGTCTCAACTGCCGTCGCTGCGATTAGCTCGAGGAGCTCGGGCAGGGCTGCTGATGCATAGCGAGGAGCCAAGTATACAATCAGCAAGCCCCACTGCCTCCCTGGGCCCCAACTCACACCAAGGGACTCACACCCGGGTATCTGAGGGACAGTGAACTCCCTCGGCTCTAAACATTCCCGCATAACCACCGCCACCCCACCACCCTTACCCAGGGCCCGAGGCTGATGAAATGCACGAAAACCCGGTGGGCACATTTCCACGAGGGGTAAACCACCCTCGTGGCCCAACCAGGTCTCCGTTATCCCTGCAAGGTCTAGCTCCCCCTCTGAGATCAACTCATTAATGAGGGGGGCCTTGTTGGTGACAGACCTTGCATTGCAAAGCATCAGCCGCAGGCCCTGGCTCTGTAGCACCTGTCCACCTAGACTGCAGGGGTTGGTACAAGCGACCGGGCGTAACCAGCAGCTTTACTTTGGTGAAGGTATTGTCTACATACTTAGACCCATACTTTCAGTTGTATGTGTGGGAATGTTATAGTTTCTAGATGCTGCATAACAGTCTCTACTATGAGTTCTGAGAGTGGTGATCCCATGGTTGTCCTCTGATTTGTTGGTATATTTATCCATCAAATTGAAAATAGGTAAAGATTGATGAGACCCATAATTTAGGTATTTTGATCCTAGTGTGTTTTGCTAGGTCAGGGGTGTTGTGTAGCACTGCTACCATGGATTCTTTCACTGGTTCTGGATCAATGGACATAAACCTCTTCCTCCTTCTCAGTCTGTCAACTCCTTGGGTTGTAAAATGGGCAGAGTGATCCCAGTCTCTAGATCCTGACGTAAAGTTTCCTCTCCTCCTTGGCTTGCCACCACTCCAAAGCGAAACAGCTGATCTCCAGGCTAGGAGAAATGGTGAGTAAGGTGAAGAAAAAGTTCTAACAGTATAGTCACCTGTCAAACTATTGACAATCCCAGTAGTGAGGTTAAGAATGGAAAGCAGGGAAGACTATAGGAAACGAGGACAGAGTCCTTTAACTGAAGCTAAAACAGAGGCAGTTGCAAGTGTTAGTGTGGATAGAAAATATATGCTGGATTAGTTCTCTGGTGGCACACAGATGAGATGAGAATGGAAAAGCTGAGCTGGAAAAGCTCAGGGCTTCTAGATCAGTTGCTTGGGAATAACTGCACGAACTGAATTAATATCTTGCTTCTTGAATTTTGATAACTGTCTGGTCATATGAGGCAACGTCCAAAATGAAGACATGAAGAATCAGAACCAACTTTGATACACTGATATACCTTGGACACCTACTAAAAGCTTAATGGTATCCCTGAATTGGTTCAAAAGGTAGGGGAGGGGCATTGTGTCAGTTTTTCCTCTTATGCCTATGACTTACACTTAGCTGGAGTGTAAAGCTTCGCACCTGATTGAAGCACACGGTGGTTGCAAATATCCTCTTTCCCACCAACATGCTGCAATTAGCAGCAGATGCAAAACACAGCTAGATAGTGTCACACTGCTTTGCACAGTGTAGGATATAGAAGTGTGACATAGCCAGGCAGAATTATCCAGTCCTCCTAGGATAAGGTGATCTGGCTCATTAAAAGTTATTTATTTAAGTGGTTTTATTCCATAGTCAACCAATTATTAAAGAGGAGCTACAGGTACAAGTTCCATGTTCTGCTGCTGCCGCCACCTGTTATTTTGCTTCTTCTTCAGTGTCTTGAAATGATGCCCAGTTTGATTCCTTCTTAATTACCACGTTATACATATAGAGAAGAAGACTTGGGACACTGTGACATGTTTCTTGCATCATACTAAACTCCTTTGATTTTTGGTACAACATTATGTTTGGCCTCAGTTGTGTTGTTTTTTGTTTTAGATACCGTATTTTTCGGAGTATAAGACGCACCAAGGTTTTGAAGAGGCACATTTTTTAAAAAAGTAGGTAGGTAGATAGAGGGAGAGAGAGAGAGAGAGAGAGACAGAGAGAGAGAGAGAGAAATACAGTTGGTAGGTAGGGAGAGAGAGAGTAGTTAGGTAGTTAGGTAGGAAGGTTGATAAAGGGAGAGAGAGAGAGAGAAATATATATATATATAGAAATACAGTAGGTAGGTAGGTAGGGAGAGAGAGAGAAAGCGAGAGATAGAAAGAGAAATACAGTAGGTATGTAGGGAGAGAGAGAGAGAAAGAGAAAGAAATTTTATAATGCTTTGGTAAGGCCACACTTGGAATACTGCTTTCCAAGTTTTTGTTGCCACGATGTAGAAAAGATGTGGAGACTCTAGAAAGAGTGCAGAGAAGAGCAACAAAGATGATTAGGGGACTGGAGACTAAAACATTTGAAGAACGATTGCAGGAACTAGTTTAATGAAAAGAAGGACTAGGGGAGACATGATAGCAGTGTTCCAATATCTCAAGGGTTGCCACAAAGAAGAGGGAGTCAAATTATTCTCTAAGACACCTGAGTGTAGAACAAGAAGCAATGGGTGGAAACTAATCAAGGAGAGAAGCAACTTAGAACTGAGGAGAAATTTCCTGACAGTTAGAACAATTAATCAGTGGAACAGCTTGCCTCCAGAGGTTGTGAATGCCCCAACATTGGAAGTCTTTAAGAAGATGTTGGATAGCCATTTGTCTGAAACGGTATAGGGTTTCCTGCCTAGGCAGGGGGTTCAACTAGAAGACCTCCAAGGTCCCTTCCAACTCTGCTATTGTATTGTATTGCATTAAATACAGTAGGTAGGAAGAGAGAGAGAGTAGGTAGGTTGGTAGGTAGAGGGATAGAGAGAGAGAGGGTAGGTAGGTAGGTACATAGGTAGATAGAGAGGGGAGAGAGAGAGAAATACAGTAGGTAGTAAGGGAGAGAGAGAGAGAGTAGGTAGGTTGATAGATGTTTCCAGGTGTATTTATTCATGTAAATAATAAATATTGGTTTATTATGGTGGTTTTGGGGTTGAGTATCACCTCTACGCTGATGATACTCAGCTGTATATTTCAACCCCAAACCACCCCAACGAGGCTGTCGAAGTGATGTCCCGGTGTTTGGAAGCCGTCGGGGTCTGGATGTGGGACAACAGACTTAAACTCAACCCCTCCAAGACCGAGTGGCTGTGGCTACCGGCACTTCAGTTCAGCCAGCTGATTCCATCGCTGGCCATAGGGGGCGAACAATTGCCCCCTGTGGAACGGGCGCGCAATTTGGGCGTCCTCCTTGATGCCCGGCTGTCAATGGATGACCATGTGGCAGCCGTGGCGAGGGGGGCGTTCCACCAGGTTCGGCTGGTGCGCCAATTACGCCCCCTACTGGACCGGGATGCCCTACGCACGGTCACTCATGCGCTGGTGACGTCCCGCCTGGATTACTGCAACGCTCTCTACATGGGGCTGCCCTTGGGACGCGCCCGGAGACTGCAGTTAGTTCAGAACGCAGCTGCGCGGGCTGTGATGGGGAGTACGAGGTACTCCCACGTAACACCTCTCCTGCGCGAGCTGCACTGGCTACCTGTGGTTTTTCGGGTGCGTTTCAAGGCACTGATTACCATCTTTAAAGCGCTCCATGGCACGGGACCTAGTTACTTGCGGGATCGCATCCTCCCACATACATCCCTGCGGCCAATTCGCTCACACAGGGAGGGACTTCTCCTGGTGCCGTCCACTAGGCAATGCCAACGGGCGACACCAAGGAGTAGGGCCTTCTCTGTGATGGGCCCAACCCTCTGGAATGACCTCCCCCCCCGACATTAGAACCACTTCTGACCTCCGCTCCTTCCGGCAAAAATTGAAGACTCACCTGTTCCGATTAGCAGGCCTGGCATAATTACAATCTGTCCCTCCTGGCAAATGTATTATTATCTGGCTATCTTAGGGGTTTTTTAATTTGTTGTGTCTGTTTTAGGGATTTAAAACTTATATTTATATTAGCTTTGTACAGTTCTTTTAATTGTATTTTAACCTCCTCCAAACTGTACATATTTCACTTTTTTATTGTATTTTGTGATATTCTCTATGGACTGTACACCGCCCCGAGTCCATTCTGGGAGAGGGGGCGGTCTAGAAGCACCAAATATAAATAAATAAATAAATAAATGTGCTGGAGAAGGAAATCGCTGACAATCTGCAGCACCTAAGACTTTGCTTCTGCTTCCACAGCACTTGATCAATCCGAAAGGGGGGGGAGTTTTTGCACTCTGCAAACCTCCCAAAAACGGCCCGTTTTCGTGAAAAACGTTTTTTTTTCAAAAAAAGAGGCATGAATAGCCGGGGCGGGGCTTGCAGAGTGCTCCTGGGGGGTGGGGGGGCCAAAAACGAGCAAAACACGGCCCGCTTTTTGTCAAGAAAATTGCATGCATAGCCTTATGGAGGCTTATAGAGTGTTCCTGGGGGCTGGGGGAGCTAAATGGAGCAAAAGACATCCCGTTTTTTGTTCATTTCTGCCCTCCCCAGCCCCCAGGAGCACCATGAAAGCTTCCTAAAGACTATGCACGGCCATTTTGGGCTTCAGGAGGCAAAAAATGCTGTATTCGATGTATAAGATGCACCCAGATTTTCAGCCTCTTTTTTGAGAGAAAAAGGTGCGTATTATACCCCCAAAAATATAGTAATTTTATTAACAATTAGAAATGAAGAGAATAAAAGCCAATAGAAACTACAAACTTACCAAAAGAAAAACACCAAAAGCAGAAATAAAAAGGGGAACATGGAACAGCGTGGCGGGGGGGGGGGGGGGGAAGGAAAAAGAAAAAAAAATAGTGTTCCTTTTCATCCCAGCAGTAAACACAATTTTTAGCTTATCATAGTATCTAAATAAATCTCTCTTCTCCCTATAGCTCATCTCTTACATAAGAAAATTAGGTTCAAATGTTACGTCAGAAATTTAGCAGAACTTTTAACAAGTCACAGGTGAGCATCTGTTTTAAAACAAAAATCCTTCAGAACTTTAACAGATTTCTTTTATATCAATAAGTAAAATGTATCCTTTTGTTTGTCACTTCTAAATGAGTACTTCCAAGTATTAGCAGAGCTCTTTTATCCAGAAGAGAGAGAAAAGATCCAGACCAGTTTTCTGGTTTAATATCTGTTCATCTTCTTTAGGAAATGAGCCATACATCAGATAAATTTCTATTACGTATAAATCCTCCTTCAAATTAATTTCAAAACTCCCATCATAGCTTGTTCTTGTTTTGCGAGTTCATTAGAACCTGGTCTGCCTATTTTATCAAGCATTTGACTCATTTTGGTCCAAAACGTGGCTGAAAGTATTCACACGTTTGCACTAATAGTTTCTGCTTTTTTTTCTTGATCCTCTTACTTTAATATTCAGCCTTTAAGGTTTCCTTATCATAAAAAACCCCCAAAGCAATCTCCATTTTCCCATGAGAAAGTATCTTCTAAATAATTCAAAACTATAATTGTAAATCCCCCTGGTCCTTTAATCCTTTATTAACTTTCCAAAATCCATATACTAAATGCTCTTGTGTCGCATACTCCAAAAATTATATGTTTTTATAACTTTGAAAATCAAATTTACACCATTGTCTTTTAAGGTAACAGAAACCCACCCAATGAATACAGTAATACTTTGCCAGTACAAAAATGTCTTTAATCCCTCCAATATGTAAATACAATTTTTTAAATCTAAAAAAAGTGATATAATCTTAATGTCAAGCTTAATTCCACAAATATTGCTTTGTAAAAATTGACTTGATATTGTCCTGATTCTCAGCCAATCCACTGATAAGCCAACCATAAAAATGGCAGTTTCCACAGTCTATGGCCTCATAGGAGCAGCTGTCTGGAGTCGTGGATGATTTCAATAATTTCTCCTTTGTTCCAGGATGATTACATTGGCTTGGATCTGGTATCCAGTCGTAATTCTCCTCGCAAAAGCTGTCGTTTTAGCTAGTTAAAGCCAGCAAGTTATCAGCTTGCTATGGCACCTATGGGAAGTGAGCCAGGCTCTGCTATTTTGGTTTATTTAAATAAGAATAGTTAAAGCAAGCCAACAACCAACAAGCCATGGCTTAGACTAACGAATGAATCTAAAGAGGTAGGTTTGTTGTTAAACTCACTGGAGATGATCATGGATAAAAATGTTATTTCTAGTTCACTTTAAATGGAAACTTCACTCAGGGTAGTAATTAAGTACTGTAATGTAGAATAAACAGAATATTATAATATATGAGGGAGCCGAGGTGGCGCATGGTTAGAATGCGGTATTGCAGGCTATTTCTGATGACTGCCAGCAGTTCAATCCTGACCAGCTCAAGGTTGACTCAGCCTTCCATCCTTCCGAGGTTGGCCAGATTGTTTGGGGCAATATGCTGACTCTGTAAACCACTTAGAGAGGCTGTAAAGCACTATGAAGCCATATATAAGTGCTATTGCTAGTGTTATATGTAATGGGCTAAACCAGGGGTCCCCAGTCCTGACCCGTGGCCCATTTGGCATGCATGTGCACCTGCTGCTCAAACAAATAAAGCTGTGCGTGCCCGTGCGCACATGCCCCTCATACAAAACCATCCTCTCCCACCCACCCTGGCCAGACAGCCAACCCAAAAATGTTGGGGAATGGTGGGCTAAACTGGAAAGCCAAACCACCAGGATCTGCATACAAATGTGCTGTATGCACTCATCTATAACTGTAGTTACTCCATGAATTACATTCCGAGGAGAGGGCTTGAACCTCATAGAATAAGATGTAGCTGTGTATGTCAGGTGATCGCTCCAAAAGATGAAACTGAACTCATACAATTCCCATGGTGGTAATCATAAAATATCTCTCAGGATACATACTGTAGAATTGGATAAATTTTTCCCCTGTCCAAGAAGGGTGATGTAAAACCTTATGCCCAGGGGCATAACATAATGCAAAATGCTTGTCTCTTCCTCTGAGACTTAAATAAAGGTAGATTATGTACAGTTGTACACCATTCCAATAGACCGAAAATTTTAGAAATTTTCAATCCTATTGCTCTTCTGACTTCACTGTTTTCCTTTTCACTGCTATCATGTGTGTGTATTTGATGAAATGAGCTCTGGTCTGTAAAGTATCTGCCATTATTAATAGTTAATCTTTAAGGTGGCATCAGACCCTTGGCTGATTAAAAAAACTCTTTATATTTTGAATAATTCAGGACAAGCTTTATCTTTAAGATTGTTGCCTTGGGCAGCAGAGTTTGGCAATGTATTTGAGGTGTCATGGAAGAAGGGCAAACTCTAAGCAATGTATTTTATTATTATGGCACTTTACTGCCAGACATATTCTATCAGGAAATCAGGAGAAAGGTTTGGGGCTTCGGTGTCAACTGCCAGAATACATCTGCTTTGGATATGAAAAAACACCTTGATGGAAGGGAGAGAGTGGAGAATATATTGATTTTGTTCATACAGCAAAGCATCTTAGATCTGTCCTGAAAGCATCCAGAAGGTCAGAGGCAGAAATCTAAGAGTAGGTTTAGATGAACGGCCAAGTATACTCAAAGCTGGGGAATAGTTCGCACCTGGTGCTAAAACTGTAGTTTGTTGAATGAATTGCAAATTGTATAGAGCTATGATTTTATTATGGATTTGGTTGTCAGCAGTATAAAATATTTAATAAATACTTCTTAAAAAGCAAACGGTGCTCTGCAAACCAGAATTACTGGATTTATGACATGTCAGGCTGCATTATGGCATAGCTTGAGCTCTCAGTCTGGATACTAGGCTTGCTTTCTACTACCCTCTGGAATTATATTTCCTGTGATCAGGACAGTTCCCACTCTGGGGGTCTTCAGGAGGGCCTTAAAGACCTGGATGTAAGGTGTATGTAAACCCCATTTTCTTAGAGGTAATTGATTGAATTGTGTTAGTGTATTTATGTGTATATTGCTGTCTGCACTGCCATTGGATTATTATTATACACTTCATTCATTAAACATGAATCTCAGCCAACTGAACATTCAAAAATGCATTACAAATACCAGTGACTGGTGCTAAAGGTTGATACGGTTTGCTGCCAGCATCCTAGGTATCAACCAAGTACCTTCTTAAAAATATAAGATGTTCCGAGTACCGCAGTTTTTTGCAGTTCCGCTGGTGTTATTGCAGGAAGCTGCAGTTTGTGGATGCATCTTGTAAAATTCTTGGACATAGTGCCAAGTGCTCCGATGACGATGGGTATCACTGTCGCGATATTTCATTATTTTTTCTAGTTCTTTTTCTTCGACTTTGGCAACTCTAAGAACAGCGATATCAATAAACTGTACACTTCGGCCCTCTACAACCGTGATATCTGGCGTGTTGTGCTCCAAATGACGATCCGTTTGTATTCGAAAGTCCCACAAGATCTTCACCTTCTCATTTTCGATAACTTTTTCCACTTTATGTTCCCATGACTTTCTGGATACAGGTAAATCATATTTTTAACATAATGAGCAGTGGATTAATTTAGCAACTTGGTCGTGTCTAGCTTTGTATTTTTTATTTTATTATTATTATTATGTGGTTAATCTTTGGTGAGAATCACAGCCTTTGGGGCTGGTTGGTAGCTCAACAGCTCGAGTCCTAACCAAGGACCTAGGAACTGTCAAGGTAACGTCGGAGGATATAAGTTGTTCCAAGTAGGGTGGTTTTTTGTAGAGTCAAAATGTTCAAGTCAGGTAACTTTAGAATTTTCAAATAGTGAGGTAGCCCTTTAGGTATTGCTCCAATGGCTCCAATTACAATTGGTTGTTGTTGTTGTTGTTGTTGTTGTTGTTGTTATTATTATTATTATTATTATTATTATTATTATTATTATTATTATTATTATTTACTATATCTGCATTCCGTTTTGCATTGTGAGCTACCCAGAGTCATTTTGGAGTCAAGCAGTGCCAAAATTGAATTAAGCACTTCTTTTTGTTTCTTTTCTTTTTTTGGTATTGTATATGTACATGTAGTTCTCATTTAGCAACCACAATTGGGATAGGTCCAATGTGACTGTGCTTATGACTTAACCTCAGCTTTACCACTTCTGAAGAATATGACCCTAAAAAGCCAGGTGAGCCCAATAGCAGGGAAGCTTTTCAGAATTCAAGTCACGAGGAAGCCAGATAAAAGGGCAATTCTTATAGCTCTTTTTGTCCGTTCCCTACCTTTTGGAATGCTCATCCTAGCACTGAGATAATTGGCAAGAAAATAATTGATATTTGTATTTACAATACCTTGGAGAGGAAGGGATTACAAGAGAATAAGCAGACATGCAATGGGAAATACACATTGAAATGAGGTGCTAGTGCCAGCTGTTTACCTAGTGTCCTTGCCATCCGCCCTTAGGAGGCAAACAAAAACATTTCATGTGAAACTGATTGGGGTCTTGTCAATTTCAGGTAGTAGCTGCCAGCTACTACCTGATGAACTAATTAAGGTGACAGCTGAGCTTATCAACTTGCCATTAGCAGTTTTTAGGTATGTGCTGTTCTGGAGAGAAAAATAGCTCAGGAAGAGATAGCATGTTTAACCATCTTTCTGCTCTGCAGTAGAGGGGGGGAGAGAGAACAGGGAGAGAGAGAGACCTTCTACATTGGACTAGAAAGACTTAAAGATACCCTGAAAAAACATTAGCAGTATGTATAGAGAAAGTACCAAGCTATGTGGACCAATAGTTTGACTTCAGGGTTATCTGCAGTGAGGATTTAAAAAGTCAAGATGGCCACAAGTGCACAATGAAATCCTCACTCCTTATTTATGTGTGTTGCACATGTAAAAAATGATTAGTTTTTGGTCCTGTGATTATAGCTGCCATCTTGATATTTTTGACATTCTACTCCCTACTTCCACGATAGACAGCTCTGTCTGATTTGGAATAAACCATTTATTGAATTCTTCTGTAACATGATAGTTTTAAAATGTACTGGGGCTTTCCCATACTAAGATACTAACTACTATCAGGGATGCTTTCTGTAGCAGTGGTTTCTGGTCTCTGCCAGCACACAGGTTGGCAAAAACCTGTCTTCTTATAACTGTCTAAGAACATGATCATTTACTTCTTTTTTAAGTGTAAAAAGTGTTATCCAAGCCACCGAAAAATTATACACAGTTGTTCAAGAATGTAAATCATGTATCCTGCTGACACTGAAAAATCCAAATAACTAATAAGAGCATCCACCAGATGGAAAATAATTTTGTTTGCTATGGTTGATGGAATACATAGAGAAAACAGAAGAAAAAAAATAAGAGATGACATGGGATAATTTGTTGGTCAAGTATGGTGGGTTTTATCTTTTCCCGTTTTGTATTTTGTTTCAATTATACTAGGAAAGATTGAGAATATGAAAAATAGTGTCTTAATCTTTCTATTACTTTCCAAACATCTTTCCTGGGTGGTTCTGCCTATATATGCTTTGAAATCGCTAGAAAACATTAAGTGTCAAGTGAAACTAGTGAACTATGGTTTTCAAACTAATTAACTAAATTATCAGGTTGCCCATTGATAGTTTTTTTTTTTTGTATTTAGCACACTTTGTGTCACAGCTGGTTTTATTTAACTTCTAATTAAAGGAAAAAGAATTTTAAATTATTTTTAAAAATGTTTCTTTCAAAAAAAATTAAGATGTGATTGTACCTGTATATTGGCTACATTGACTTAGTTGTTGATTTTATCTTGGCTCCTATATTTCTTTGCTATGTTTTATCTTATATTTTATTACACCCAGAATCATATGTTTGAGATGAGAATCCAAATAAATCAATCCATTTTTTTTTAAAATGGAAAGTTTACTATTTACTGAGTAATGCATCCACTCGTGTGTAATCTCCTAAAATTCTATTTACCCAAAAATAAAATACGAAAAATAAAAATGAGTGGCGATGGGCAGCTGTCCAATAATTTGTTTGAAAGTGTTACTACTTGCCTGGAAAAAAAAGAGCACCAAAAGAAGATATAATAAAGAATGACTCAGTGCTTGTAAGGAGCAACCTCACCAGTGATTTTTTTAATAAACTGATGTTTTGTTTTATTCACCAGACTTCCAGTGGTAACCATTCTGTGAAAGCACTCTACATCTGAATGCGCTAGTCCTCAAATTTGGGGTGTGTTGTCTTTGGTTAGTGCGATATGTAAGACTACCTTTAGAATTAGAGTAATTCTATCTGTATCTTAACTTTTGATATATTCCTGGTTAAAGAAACTTTGTTTTTTACAATATCAAAACACAAGTCTACTTTCTTAGACTGCCAATCTAAGCTGCAGACATCTGGGCTATTACCAGATGTCATCCAGATTTCGGCAGCTCCAGTATTGTAGCTTTTGGTTTTCTTTCTTGGTGAAATCTGGATTGAAGCCTTCTCTATTTCCTTAAATCTTATATTGGTTGTTATATAGGAATTCATTTTTTTAAAAAATATTGATTGAGCAGAAAATGCTGCACAGAAAAAAACACTTCTTAGAATAATAAAATATGGCTCCCTAGGCCTCCGAGTTCTTTGATTCAGGCAAGGAGTATTAATTCTATGTAAAGCTGAGAGATGGGATCGATAAATATAAATAGCAGAACTGCTAGGAAATAATAATCATAACATTGTCAAATTCCACAACTTGGTGAGAAATCCCCCCCCCCCCTCACTGCCACCCACACATGCTACTGAAAAATAAAAGAACAAGGACCTATGCCGGAATTAGAACATTTAATAAATCATCCGTCCTCAAGAAAAGCATACTATTTAAAGATACCATATCAAAGGCAACATATAAGTAGGAATATACGCCCAGCATGCACTAGGAATAAGATGCTGATGATATATCTTGGAGATGGATAAATAGCTGGATGCTCTAGTGATCTGCACTGAGCCCTGGTCATTCCACATCTTCATTAATGATCTTGCCAAAACAGAAAATGATTGAGCTGCAAAACCAGTAGAAATTCAAGCAGACACTCAAGGTGCTGTGAGAAAGAGCAATGAACTGAAAGTGTTGGTTGACACATGCAAATGTAATATCAGTTCATTAAAATGATCCCACCTGTCTTGAACATCTCATCTGCTTCCAAATTAGCCAATGCCATGCAGGAACAAATGTTTGATAATCATTGTGAGTAGTTAATATAATATTTCCACCTTATACGTAAAGTGTATAGGAAGAAACTTAATAAGGTAAAGATAGATAGAATTCTTTATTAGCCAAATGTGATTGGACACACAAGGAATTTGTCTTTGGTGCAGATGTTCTCAGTGTACATAATAAGAAAAAAAAACATTCATCAAGAAATTAACACTTTCTTAAAGCAAGTAACACCAAAACTATGTGCAACACTCCATCCCAGTGGTGGGTTCCGGAACCCGTTGCAACGAGTATGGTGCAATGGGGCCAGGCATCCACCACATGCATGCGTGCGTATGCATACTTACCGCCTGCAACGCTCCAGCTGCTCGGCGGAGCATCGAGCAGGAGCTGTACGCTCCATGCACGGAAACCCCAGTTGGCTCAAATACAGGTAAGGAGGGTGGGTGAGCGGATAGGCCCTCCGGAGCATCATACCGGAAAGGTAACTGGTGCTCCCAGCAGGCACCGGTACGCCCGTACCGGGGCGTACTGGTCGTATCTCACCACTGCTCCATCCCCACAAAGGTTGTGACACATTTCTACAGGGTCTCACCTTTCAGGATCAATATTCATAGCAGAATAGGAATCAGAAAACCACTTTTCCATTCTGCATGGACCAGAAAGAAAAATCCAATGTATACACGTACTGAGCATACCTTTTCTGACATGCTGAAGGATACAGTAGAGAAAATAAACCAACCTGAAAGAAGGAAAGGATCTCATAAGAACAGTTATAGTTAATTCAGTGATCCTTCTGTTATACTCAGGCAAGCATAGGAGGGTTATTTGCTTTCTTTTGGGCAATCAGCCTGGCCTATGCTATAACTAGAGGAATGATCTTGATGTCAGTAGAACACTGAGTGAACATCTTTTCTCAATCTAGGCTTCTACCAGATGTGCAGCCCAAGTCACAGGCTCCTTTTGCATAGCTTACTTTACCTAGTAGATAAGACAGTTCGCACAAAGTGTTAAACTTGGTTAATTATAACCTTGGCTTATTTGTTTGCTTGTCTGGCCTTACTGGGTTCCAATAACTCAATCTGCTTGCTTAATAAGATAACCCAATATGATTGGGTTAAGTCTAGTTAAATAAGTTGTCTGAATGCAGCCTAGCATTTCCAACCTGTGTGGCCATTGTTGAGAATTGTGGGAGTTGGTCTATATACTTAAGGAAGGTCAAAGATTAAAAGTCTAAGCCAGAATTAAGCTAAATGAACAGCATAACTAAAACACCTATTATTTAAAACAGGCAAGTATACAGATAACCTACATGTAGACAGGGGGCAATGAATTGATGTGAGAAATTATTAAAAAGTAGTAGTTTAGTTTAGAGATGGTCAAAGAGAAATATTGGATGCATATAAAGTAATTTAACAGTAAGTGATTGGGGAATGTATTTGGATTCTAAAGAATCAATGTAATTGGAAGAAGTTCAAAGAAAAAACCCCAACAACATTGTTTCATGCCATCACTGTTCCAGAATGTACAGTAATAACAGCTCAATCCCATTAAGAGAAAAAGGGAATTGGCATTTGTGTATATAAGCAAAGCACAGGTCCTCCTGCCAAATATATCACATGTTCCTAAATATATATATTAATCATAATTAATATTACTCTACTATAATCAAGCCTTAACATATTGTACACATTACAGACACAAATCTTGGCACATATAACGTAGCTATTTACAAAGAGAACATATAGGAGGGGAGCAAACTTTGCTTCACAGTAGAGAGAGTAATTTAATTATACTATATCCAGCAAGAAGATACAGAGGGTAGACTTAACAATTTGCTCTGTACCAAGGTCTAACGTACCTGGGTTCCAAAAATCAGGACAAGTGCTGCATAGCAACAAAGAGATACAATTTTCTATCCTAGTCCGACGCTGAAGGGGAAAGCCTCGTGTACTGTAAGGCCTTGCCCGACTCTCGGGGGACGCGCGGCAACGCACTGGGGGCCCCGCGGCACACCGGCTCGCACCTCCCCCCAGGCTCTTTGCGGCGCTGAGCTAGATAGGCTCAGCACGCGGCAGCTGCCTGAAAACAATTCTGGAGCTTCGCCCATGTGGTGAGCGCTCCGCGGCACCAAATCACACTCTCTGTCGTCGCTGAAGACTTTTAAATCAGACTTATCGCAGCTGCGATGGAGCCCGGCACCCCGGCAACCCCGGGGATAGGGCTAAGGCTCCGGCCCGCGGAGGAGAGGTCAAGCACCCCACAGGCCCCCCCCAACCACCCGAGGCAGCGAACTGTCCCTTGGATCGCAGCTGTAATTTGGAATTTAAATTAATTTTAAAGTATCCAATTAAACCGAATTCAAAGCAGATTGAAACAAAAAAACTTTCCTACCTACTGACAAAACTCAAAAGCAGTGCTTGGACCAAGACTGAGAGGAAACTGGGCAGGAATGGAAGGCAGGAGTATTTAAGAGGTTTACTCTCAGTCTTTGGACCAATCAGACTTTGAGAATACCCACACATGACCACTCCCTCTCTTCCCCTGAAAAGACACGCTCAGGTAAGACCAACGTTCTTTACAAGACCCTTGCACCCCTAACCCTTTAGAAAAAAAAACCCAGGGGTATTCAAACTTGACAGCTTTAAAACTTGTGGACTCCAATTCCCAGAATTCCTCCTCTTGCTCTTCATCTTGATGATGTGCGGACGGGTGGGGGGAGGGAGCTGGAACCGGTTCTAAACGGCACTGTAGATTTGTGGAACCTCTTCTATAGAAGAGGTTAAAACTGGCAGGAACCCACCTCTGCATTAAGTGGTTTATTTGTTCTTTAGTCAGAATCATATGTGAATGGGGTTCATGAGTAAACTAGAGCTTGTCTTGTGGTAATGAAATGCGGCCATTATTTCTCATGGGCTTACCGATCACAAGCATTATAGCTTGTGGATGTATGACTTGCAAGACATGACATATTCATAGTTGCTTGTCTTTTTCCTTGGATAACTCTGTGTTTATATCTTTCTCCTAACCTCTGAATATTTTAGAACTGAAAGGAGAGAAAACTAACTAGCAACTGGCCAAAAAATAACCACCAGAAAATAATAATCACTATGCTGGTTTATTCACTAAATCATGGTTTATTTATTTTATTTATTATTCGTATTTATAGACCGCCCCCTCTCCCGAAAGGGACTCGGGGCGGTGTACAGTCACTAAAATGCGTTATAAAATTCATACATAAAACAGTTAAATAATTAAATACGTAGGTGGAGGAGGTTGCAAGACTGTATATAGAATAATAAATATAGTACATTAAAAACTCTAATAACCCAAGAGTTAAAATATTACCCAAAATTACCCATTAAAATATATCCATCGGGAGGTAAAAACTAAGAATGTGCCAGGCCAGCTAATCGAAACAGGTGAGTCTTTAATTTTTGACGGAAGGAACGGAAGTCAGTGGTAGTTCTAATGTCGGGGGGGAGGTCATTCCAGAGGGTTGGGCCCATCACAGAGAAGGTCCTACCCCTAGGCGTCGCCCGCTGGCACAGCCTAGTGGACGGCACCAGTAGTAGTCCCTCCCTGTGAGAGCGGATTGGTCGTAGGGATGTGTGCGGGAGGATACGATCCCGCAGGTAACTGGGTCCTGTGCCATGGAGCGCTTTAAAGATGGTAATCAATACCTTGAAACGCACCCGAAAAACCACAGGTAGCCAGTGCAGCTCGCGCAGGAGAGGTGTCACATGGGAGTATCTTGAGCTCCCCATAATCACCCGCGCGGCTGCGTTCTGAACTAGCTGTAGTCAACCACAGTGTTATGTGGCTTATGAAGAGTTGCCAAACTACTAAAGATTTATTTCTTAAGAAAACAAAATATTTTGGTCAGAGACAATTGTTTTCCTTAATTACTATTTAGTATTTTAGTATGTTTTATACCCAACTATTGTATAAACAAAGAATAAAATTACTATGCATATAAATATGTGTGTGTGTTTGTGTATAAAACAATACATTTAACAAACATCATGATTTAAATATTTTGGTCAGAGACAATTGTTTTCCTTAATTACTATTTAGTATTTTTAGTATATTTTATACCCAAACATTGTATAAACAACAATAAAATTACTGTGCATATAAGTGTGTGTTTGTATGTATGTACCGTATGTGTGTAAAACAATACATTTAACAAACATCATAATCTAAACTGTAGCAACTAGAAATCATTCTTGCATCTGAAAAATAAAAAACTTTACTTTTTTGGAACCCGTAAAAGTTGATCCCACATTATAAAACTCAATGGAAAAGTCTGTCAGATATGAGGCCTAAGCACACAAGTTGTTAGAGCCACAAAACAGGAAAGTTGGAAAGTAATTCACTTATGTGCACTTTTTCTTTTTGCTGTTGTAGTTGTTTATTTTGTTTTGTTTAACATGAAAATAATAAGACTACAATGGAGATTGTAGTATTAAGTACTAAGCTTAAGATAGAAACCGTGAAATATGTTAATATATTTTGCAATGTTTTGTTCATGTGGAATTATCTTTGCATGCAAAATTTAAATATCTAGGCTTATCATAGTTAATATTGATAAAAATTTGTGTGAAGGTTCAAATTATCTAAATATTAGAATGTTAATAAATTCTAAACAATATTATATAACAGTAAATACCATTGTACCCAAATAATATTTATTTTCTTACATTACTTATGTTTTATGATCATTCAATAAAACTATGCAAATAAAAAAAGAATAATTGGAATGAAGGACATCTACTATTGGGAAGTTCTGAAATTACCGTATTTTTCAGAGTATAAGACACACCTTTTTCCCCCCTAAAAGAGGGTGAAAATTTGGGTGCATCTTATACACCGAATGTAGCCCTACCCACCTACCAGTCCCTACCCTTTGGCCTTTGCTCCCAGCAATTTACCTCTTTGCAGCAAATGGGGGCTTGTTGAGGCTTCAATAAGCTAGAGCAATCCCTGCAGCCTCTAACAGCTGATGATCAGGAGAAATTGAAAGTGAAACTAGCTGTTTACTCCACATGGCAAATTGCTGGGAGGCAGATTTTTTTTCTCTTGTGCTAAACAGGCTGTTTGCTGCAAGGAGGCAAGTCAACAACTGTAAATGCCTATAGAATGTTCAAATTATTAGGCTTATTTTTTTAAAGACTGCTTTATTATTGTTCTAGACAACTTAACAAAATGAAGAAGCTTTTAAAAATAAATGCTTGATCTGAAGAGGCCCAGTGCTATTGTTTTAAAAGTGCTATTTTTTTAAATAGCAGAAAATAACTATACTTCCAGAAAACACATTTTAACAGCATCTGTACAAGTATAGTCTGAAATATAACACTGCAAACAATGTATATTGTCTGTACTGTTTGTTGCAAGGAGGCAAGTTGCTGGGAGGCAGAGGAAGTTATTTTTCCCTTGTTTTCCTCCCCAAAATCTAGGTGCATCTTATACTCAGGAGCATCTTATACTCTGAAAAATACGATACTTTGGCTACCACAGTTTCAGTAACTGAAGAAAATGAAAAAATAGATAAAACAACTTAGAGTCACAAAATAATGTCTTGATTTTGAGATGGAAGCCTGGAGTGTTTCAATTTAGACAAAAACGATTTTCAAAAGTCCTCAGATACTGTATAAGTAAAGAGAAACTTTTGAGAGCAAAAGTAGGCAAAGATTACAATAACAGAGATTCAAACATAGCAAAAAGCTATCCAGCAGACTTGGCTTGAGTGGAAATTAAATTTCAGGAACACTTGACTTGTTCCAGCAATGCAAAGAAATTGGTAATTGCTGTACGAAAGGAATCCTTATTGCTGCTGAACAAATCCTTTCTCTACTTTCATTCTAGTTTATGAAAGTGAGTTTATATTATGCTCCCTAGATCCAGCAGCCATAGATGAAGACTCCATTTCAGGACTAACTTTTCAAAAGGCAGGAGCCAAAAGGTCAAGTGTAGCTCAAAGAGCAAGTTAAATGCCTCGGTTAATTTCTCAGGAGATTTGGATTCAGATGAAGTCAGTAAAGAAGTAGCCAATGCGATATCAGAAAAAGAGCTAATAGAGTGTTCTAGTTAATAAAAAACTAAGTTAAAATGGAAGAGTATACATTGAAGAAAAAATATCAAAAAGAAATAATCAAATATAGAAGGTGTTGAAGCCACAGGAACCCTGGGGGCAAGTGACCATGCAATATTGGAATTCAACATTATGCAAACACAAGTAGTAGAACAAAGTGAAACTAGAGTCTTGGACTTTAAGAGAGCTAATTTCAATAAACTTAGAGAGAGCTTGGGAAGGATTCCTTGGATGAGAATCCTCAAGGGGAAAACAATTCAAGAAGCTTGGGAAATTTTGAAAAATGAGATTATAAAAGCCCAGTTTAGCACAATACCAATGAAGAAGAAAAATAACAGCTCCGAAAAGAAACCAGCATGGCTGCATAAAGAACTTTCTGACAAATTGAAAGACAAAAAAGATAAGTATAAAAAGTGGAAAGAGGGGGACATAACAGGCAGAATATCAGCAAATAGCCCGAGCATGTAAAGATGAAGTGAGGAAAGCTAAGGCTCACAATGAAGAAAGTCTTGCCACAAAAGTAAAAAAAATAACAAAAAAGCTTCTTCCAACATGTTAAAAACAAGAAAAAAGTTAAGGAAACAATTGGTCAATTGCTGGGAGAAAGTGGCAAGAAGGTGACAAGCAACAGGGAAAAAGCAGAACTATTTAACTCATGTTTTGCATCTGTCTTTACACAATCCAATCTATCAAAAACAGCACCACAAAAATCAGATTAGGAACACAAGTTGAAATAGGGAAGAAAATGATAAGTGAGCACCTGTCTACCATAGACGAGTTCAAATCACCAGGACCGGATGGATTACACCCCAGGGTTCTGGAGGAACTACCAGACGATATCTCAGAACCACTGAATTATATCTTTCAGAGATCCTGGAGCACCAGGGAACTGCCAGAGGACTGGAAAAGAGCTGATGTGGTTCCCATCTTTAAAAAAGGAAAAAAATAGACCCAGGAAACTATAGACCTATTAGCCTGACCTCAATACCAGGAAAGATTCTGGAAAAGATAATCAAGCAACAAATTAGCGAACATCTAGAAGTAAATAAAGTAATAGCCAAAAACCAACATGGGTTTGTCAAAAACAGATTATGCCAGACTAATTTTATTGCATTCTTTGACAAAGTGACAAAATTAGTGGACCAGAGGAATGCCGTCGATATACGTAGTTTACTTGGACTTCAGTAAGGCATTTGATAAGGTAGACCATAACCTACTACTAGATAAAGTAGAAGAAGGTGGATTGGACAGCATCACCACCAGATGGATTTGTAACTGGCTGACCAACCGCACTCAACGTGAAGTCCTCAATGGAACTGCATCTACATGGAGGGACGTATGCAGTGGAGTACCCCAAGGCTCTGTTTTAGGCCTAGTACTTTTCAACATCTTTATCAATGATTTGGATGAGGGAATAAATGGGGGACTCATCAAATTTGCAGGTGACACCAAGCTGGCAGGAATAGCCAACACTCCAGAAGATAGGCTAAAGATACAGAAGGATCTTGACAAACTTGAACATTGGGCACTATCTAATAAAATGAAATTCAATGTTGAAAAGAGTAAGGTTCTACATTTAGGCAACAAAAACAAAATGCACATGTACAGTATAGGTCAGCGATGGTGAACCTTTTTTGGCTCGCGTGCCATAAGTGGGGGGAGTGCAGGGGGGTCGTGTGTGGGCGTGCCGCATCCATAATGCAATGCGCAACCCCCCCAGTGCGCATGCATGCACTACAGGCACGACCCCCCATTTTTTGCATGCTTTTTTCGCCCTCCCCAGGCTCCAGAGGCTTTATAGGAGCCTGGGGAGGGCAAAAACAGCCTCCCTCACCACCTCTGGAAGACCTCCGGAGCAGTCAAAATGACCCTCCGAGCAAACCGGAAGTGACTTCCGGTTTGCTCGGAAGGTTGTTTTGAGCGCTCCGAAGGCTTCAGGGACCTTCAGGACGCTTCCCTGAAGCCTCCGGAGCAGTAAAAATGAATCTCCGAGCAAACCGGAAGTCACTTCCGGTTTGCTCGGAGGGTCGTTTTGAGTGCTCCGAAGGCTTCAGGGATCTTCAGGATGCTTCCCTGAAGCCTCCGGAGCAGTCAAAACGAACCTCCGAGCAAACTGGAAGTCCGTTCCTGAACTTCCGGTTTGCCCGTAGGGCTGTTTTTTTGTGCTCCGGAGGCTTCAGGGAAGCTCATGAAGCCTCCGGTGGGCCTCCGGAGGGACGGGGGAGGCTCTTTTCGCCCTCCCCAGGCTCCTATAGGACCCTGGGGAGGGCAGAAAATGGCTTTTAAAAAGGGTGAACTCAGCTGGCCAGCGCGCGCATGTGTGCTGACCAGCTAACAGGGCAGCGCTTCACGTGCCCTGACAAATGGCTCCGCATGCCACCTATGGCACGCGTGCCATAGGTTCGCCATCACTGGTATAGGTCGCACCTTGCTCAATAGTAGTAACTGTGAGAGGGATCTCGGAGTCCTAGTGGACAACCATTTAAATATGAGCCAGCAGTGTGCAGCAGTTGCCAAAAACGCCAATACAGTTCTAGGCTATATAAACAGAGGGATAGAATCAAGATCAAGTGAAGTGTTAATACCACTTTATAATGCTTTGGTAAGGCCACACTTGGAATACTGCATTCAGTTTTGTTCGCCGTGGTATAGAAAAGATGTGGAGACTAGAAAGAGTGCAGAGAAGAGCAACAAAGATGATTAGGGGACTGGAGACTAAAACATATGAAGAACGGTTGCAGGAACTGGGTATGTCTAGTTTAAGAGAAAGAAGGACTAGGGGAGACATGATAGCATTGTTCCAATATCTCAGGGGTTGCCACAAAGAAGAGGGAGTCAAACTATTCTCCAAGGCACCTGAGGGCAGGACAAGAAGCAATGGGTGGAAACTAATCAAAGAGAGAAGCAACTTAGAACTGAGGAGAAATTTCCTGACAGAATTAATCAGTGGAACGGCTTGCCTCCAGAAGTTTTGAATGCCCCAACACTGGAAGTCTTTAAGAAGATGTTGGATAGCCACTTGTCTGAAATGGTATAGGGCAGTGATGGCGAACCTTTTTTGGCTCGCGTGCCACAAGTGGGGGGGAGCGCAGGGGGGTCGTGTGTGGGTGTGCCGCACCCATAATGCAATGCGCGATCCCCAGTGTGCATGCGCGCACAACAGGCACGACCCCCATTTTTACATGCTTTATAGGAGCCTGGGGAGGGCGAAAAGAGCCTCCCCCGCCCTCCCCGGAGGCCCTCCGGAGGCTTCAGGGACCGTCCGGAGGCTTCCCTGAAGCCTTCGGAACGCTTAAAATGACTCTCCGAGCAAACCGGAACTGACAGGGCAGCGCCTCGCGTGCCCTCACAAATGGCTTCGCGTGCCACCTGTGGCACGCGTGCCATAGGTTCGCCATCACTGGTATAGGGTTTCCTGCCTAGGCAGGGGGTTGGACTAGAAGACCTCCAAGGTCCCTTCCAACTCTGCTATTGTATTGTATTGTTTTTTTAAATATATAAATCTTGAAACGCAGAGTGCAACTCTCTTCTAGATCAAATTGAGGATGTTTCTGAGATTGTCTTGACCTAATAGTTCACATAAAAATAAATTAATAATGAATAAATATTGTTATGAAAGTTATAATCCTAAAATCCCTAAGTAGGAGTAATGGAATATCTAATTCTAGTAAAGAGGAGAAAATTGACCCCTAGAGCTAGTGGGAGGTGGACAATTATAATTGCATTTAAGCAATGAAATGGGAATTGCATTTCAATAACTACAAATACAAAAGAATTATCAATAATTGCTGAAGATATGGAGACAAATGTACATGCCCTGTTAAGTAATAAAAACACACCATTATCCCACCTAAATGTTTGGGAGCCTGGACTAGTTGGAATTCACCTTGGAAAAGGATTACACAGCCTGTATCTTTAGGGGTTAATTAACTTTCAATGATAACAGCAAATAGATTACTCAAGTAGATAATCAGAAAAAGACTAACCCTTTTTAAAAACAGCAGACAATCTATAACAAGCAATTAAAACTAAGTTTATCAATTAGATTAAATTCTAATTGCTATTAAAGCATTCTGTGAAATAGCAGAAGACCACATAACCTGTTTCGGAAAATTACTCAATCTACTCATCTGGGAATAGTAAAGCGGCACGATATCAAGGTATTATGAAGAAAGACAATAATAACCATAAAATGAATACACTGGAACTGCCCCAGCCACAGCAATGCAACATTAATAAAATTACCAATATAATTAGGACCATGAACAGTGTAGAATTAATAAAATAACCAATTAATTAAGACAACCTCTAAAAGAAGATGTATCTAACTAATTCAATTATATTTGAGTAACCAAGATAATATATAATATAATATAATATAGTATAATATAATGTAATATAATATTCCATCCAAGGAATAATGATTAACAGATAAATTGAAACATGATAACCCCGCTACTCAATTGGAATAACTAATAAATTAACGAAATTATATAAATTTCACCCCCAAAGCAAAAATAGTAAGCCTGGGGAAAAAACCCTAAGAAGATACTGTAGAATGATCCAGCATTCATCACACTCTTAGTATTATCCTGCCACTATGAGGTACTCTCTAAAAAAAGGCAATCTTAGCATCTCAGATATAATATTCCAAACATTCACTCCATTCCACCTCCTAGTAGCAACTATTCTATAGGTCATAATAGGTCAATCAACGAGGGAGGTAAGGACGCATCATTCTACCTTCATCTCCCACTGAAGACTGTTGGTGAGATTGTGACACAGGTGATAGCATGTATATGAGTTCCATCTGATAATTTTAAATTTTATTTTATAAATATTGGGTATGCGCTTTTAACTGAATTTTAATGGAAGCACACTGTCAGTATCAGCTGCAGTTTGACTGTGACAAGCTAAGTTAACTGTGGGAGTGAGGAATGCCAATAGTAAGAATCTCTTGGCAATAGGCAATAAAACAATGTACAATTACAGTTTTATTTTAATTTCTCAGGTTTTCAGGTTTGTTTTTTTAACAATCATGTAAAAAGCAATCACTCAATTCAGGAAATTCAAACCTAAATTATTCCATTGTGGCCAAGTTTGGCCTTTCAGAATTGAATGATTACACATCAGGATCAAATAAAGAGGACTTGTTTTCAAGGACTTTGCAGGGAATTAGCAAAGTGAAATTTGTGGCTCTATTATTGAGTTTAGCTTTCTCCAGCAATTTTGCTGTTCAGTTGACTTTGGCCATAGATGTTTGACTTTTAAGTGGGACCTGGTCAACCTTCAAGAGAGGAGGTGTCTTCTCCTGTTTAACCAGCTTTTCTCTGAGAAATTTCCCTCTTCCACCCCAGCAGAGGAATAATACTGGTATTCCTCGTGCCCATGAATGCCATCCTACCACTATCAACAGGAGCTGAGATGCTGCAAGATATATTTCTGCTATAAAATAAATATTTTTTTAGTACACAAACTGTTTAAATGTTGCTCAGCAGGTAGGAGAGGAAGGAGTTAAAATCATCTCCCAAGTTATAGGAAATGAAAATCTGGCTTTCCACTCCCAAGGTGATACCTTTCTAAGGTTCAAGATGAGACAAAGCAATTTCATTCAAGGGCCGTATTCGTAGTAAAGCTTGAAGCTTGTTCATTGTTATATTTCAAGGAAAACAATTTAGAGGAGAATACAGCGCTTGTGATTCCTTTTCACAGTGTTTCATTATGAAGCAGTGGCAAAGCAACTGTCCTCCTTGCCTTCTTGAAAATGATGAGTATTCCTATCCTGTGTAAGGAAAATGATGTGCTTATACACGCGTAGTAAACTTCACCTGAGAGCTCTACCCAATAGCCAGTATTCAACCCTTATTTTAAGATATATGTAGATGCTCCACCCATTACAATGTTCCCTGGAGGCCTGTAGAATATCCCCAATGTCATTCTGTCATATATAAAACAGCTTAGAAATCGCTTACTTTAAATATGGGTTAGGGATCGTAGGGATCATTGCAAGAATATTGTCCTTCGAATTCCCGTTTTCATTCCATTGTTACGGCATTTCTGTTTAAAACTATTCTTTCTTAACCAAGTGCTTCTTGTTTCATATGTATATATGTTGTCCTGTATTCTTGTTTTGCATAGGTAGGTAGCGCTATAGATCAGTGGTGGGCTTCCAATATTTTTATTACAGGCACGCTTGCGGGCGCGACTCTTCTGCACATGTGCACAAGCGTCTGGGCGGGTGGGCAGAGCCTGCCACCATCATCACTACCAGTTTGCCCAATCCAGGTCGAACCGGCAGAAACCCACCTCTACTATAGATGTAATCTTAATAAGTAGCTGCACCCCATACTACATAACAATACGGGCCTAGCAGATTCAATATGTATGTATTAGCATTTTGTTTAGGAAAACAATTGATCAGCTAGAGGCAGCACCAACTGGAGGTTTGTGGCAATGAAGACAATTGCTGGTCAGCTCTGACTTGCTTTTGTGAGACTTAAGAGTGGAAATGGTGGTGGCATGAAAATGCATTGAGTGTAAGATAGCACAGCAGTAATAGGCCAATAGCTTTACAGAATACAATTTACTGCTCAGGAGGCGTATGGTAAAACCGAATAATGCAATATATGCTGACTTTACAACCTGAGCATGAAATGTTCCACTTCTAACAGTGAAGAAATTGGAGGTGCTGGAGAGACCCTTCTTCTCTTTTTTTTCAAGGTTCAGTTGCTGCCATTATTATTTGTTCTAGCTCAGTTTTTACGTGTGAAAATGCAAGAATCAATCCATTATTATTTTTTCATTCCTACACATTTGATACTTTAAAAAAATATATCACGCCTTTCTCACTCACAGATCTCAAGAGGGAAGCAAAGGCTAGGTCATCCTCTCCTTCCCACTTTGCATCTCCACTTGGCAAAATGCCCACTTTTGAGTCAGAATTTCAAGGCTTGGCTTTTCCCTATTCATATAAAGGGCCTGTATTTTCCCTTAGAAGATTCTCTCAAGTAAAAGTTGTAGAAGCAGAACTTTGAAATACATTGTGTTGGACAGCATGCAGAAGCCACAATTAACTAAAGGAATCATCCTAAAAACGTATTTCTTCAAATTTCTGTGAAGAAATAGCTTGAAGAGGTTGGGCTGAAGCGTGTCACGTACTGTATCGTGGGAGTTATCTGTTGGGATTTACTGGCCAGCCAAATACACCCTGTCTGCTTATTTGGGGATGTGCTCAGAGTGAGAATGTTGAAATAGAAACACTTTTTTGAAGCATCCATTTAATGACTGAGGCATGATGGCTCAGTGGCTTAAAAGACACTAGTCCAGTGATGCCGAACCTTTTTTGCCTTGGGTGCCAAAAGCACACGTACACACGCTATTGTGCACGCTCGTGTGCCCACCTCATAATTTAATGCACACCCCCCCGGTGCATCTGTGCATGACACACACACACACACGCTGCCACGCACATGTGTGCATGACCTTTTTGGAGCCTGAGGAGAACGAAAACAGCCTCCCCCTCCCGAGGGCCTCCGGAGGCCGGAGACGGCCCGTTTTCCAACTTCCAGTGGGCCCGGTAGGTCCATTTTTCGCCCTCCCCAGGCTTGAGAGGCTTTCTAGGAGCCTGGGAAGGGCAAAAACTGCCTCCCCCACCCCCTGGAGGCCCTCTGGAGGCCAGAAATGGCCCATTTTCCGACTTCCGATGTGGGCCCGGTAGGTCCATTTTTCGCCCTCTCCAGGCTCCAGAGGCTTTCTAGGAGCCTGGGAAGGGCAAAAAACGGCCAACATGCAAACCAAAAATCAGTTCCTGAACTTCCGGTTTGCGTGTTTGGTGGTTTTTCACTTTCCGGAGGCTTCTGGTAAGCCTCTGGAAGGCGAAAAACGGCCAAAAATCAAGGCCAAAAATCAGCTGGCCAGCACACTGGAGCTGACAGGGCAACGCCTTGCGTGCCCTCAGAAATGGCTCCAGGTGCCACCTGTGGCACTCATGCCATAGGTTCGCCATCACGGTGCTAGTCTATACTTCAGCAATCTGAGTCCTTTCACCACATAACAGCGTGAGCTCCATCCAATCTAGAAGTTTGAAAGCATGTAAATTCGAGTAGGTAAATAGATGCCACTGGTGGGATGATAAGGAAGCTCCATTTTTTGCCATCTGCTTTGCAATGCGGTGCGATGTCATGCTGGCCACATGACTGTGGAAATGTCTTCTGGCACTGCTGGCTCAATGGCTTAAAGAAACAGAGATGAGTACTGCCGCCTAAAGTCAGCTAAAACTAGCAGAGTAAAACCCGCTGGGACACTTTTAACTTTTAATGAGATTTCTAATCTGCCAATGGAATGGAATATCAAAGGGGGGAACCCAAGCTACAACAGAGACAGTTCAAAGGCTGGATTCACATACTCCACCATGATTTATTTTACCCATCATTTGTTGAATCACACAAAGTGGATGAATTCACAAAAGCCTAGTCCGAACTAAACTTCACAGTGCTTGTTAGTGTAAAGTGGGGGAGGGCAAATGCTGATAACTCTTGTTTTAGATAGCACAATATTTTGCCATGGGGAAAAAGTGAATTTGGGTGTTTTTTTTATTGTGCAGGACAGGGGCAGATTAAAGTTACTCTCTGACTCAAAATGTCAGTGTTCTGCTTTCATTGCAGGAGTGCTGTTGCAGTTACAACTGTTGGAGAATAAAACGTACAAACCTTTCAACAAATCAAAAAAAAAGCAAACCTACCGTATCTATTATTGATCACAAAGAAACACGAGTGGATCAGTCCAAATGTCATCTAGCCCAACACATTGATCTCATTGAGGCTATCCAGATAACTTAAGAAACCAATATGTAGAACACAAAGATTTTGGAGGATTCTCTCACTCCTGTTCAGACTTATTTCAGCTCCCAAATATACTTCTGCAAATCTGTGGCATAACATTATGGCATTATAGCTGTTCCAAGGCCATTTTAGCCACCTAAGGAATCTAAGGAAGGTCCCAAGTTGTTACAGTCTACTCTACCTTATCCCTATATCCCTTGTTAGAAGAGTTTTTGAGCTGGGTTTCAAAGAACACAAGAGAACTGCTGAAAGTGGAGGTAGAATATAGTCAACAGAAAAACAACTTGGCAATCAAAGGTGGCCACAAATTAAAAAGGATGAGTTGGTAATATTTATAGACATCCATAAATTTTCATCTTTGGGGATTTAAGGTGATGTTCTTAAGGAAATGGGTTGGAGTGGGAGAAGCCTATTGTGAATATGCACGATTTTATATCCTGAAGGGATTTTCATTTGATTTTGATTAGATTTCCAGTATTTGAAAATTCTTTTTTTGAAAGATATGCTTAGTCAGTTTTTCAGTCTAGGTATCCTAATCAGCGTAATCATTTAGGCGGTCATTGTTTGGGGTTCAGTGAGGAATCAGTGGTGGCGTGGCGCAGTGGTTAGAATGCAGTATTGCAGGCTGACTCTGCCTACAGCCAGGAGTTTGATCCTGACCAGCTCAAGGTTGACTCAGCCTTCCATCCTTCCAAGGTGGGTAAAATGAGGACCTAGATTGTTGGGGAAAATTTGCTGGCTCTATAAACTGCTTAGAGAGGGCTGTAAAGTACTATGAAGGGGTATATAATTCCAAGTGCAATTGCCGTCAAAGATGATCAGGTTTAGTGAATAGCATTGATGACAAGGGTGGCATGGAGGGTTTTTTTTCCCTTCACACCCTGATTATAATGAGTAATTTCTTTGGAAACCACCAGTAATGGGAACAGTTCAGCACTAATGCAGTGTGATTGATGTTTTTGCATCACCATGGAGACTATTTTATATGACCAATGAACTTTAAGATAAGGACAGGAGATTGAAATGAGCATAGTTCCAAGAAAAGCGATAATTTTGAGGTGGGTCATTATTATTTTTTTAAGTTAAAGACTCGACTTACTCTTTGATTGGAATGGCTCTAAAAACAGCAGAGGACAGATAAAAAAAATCCAGACAGAGCCAGATAAAACTGGATTAAATAGAGGAAATACAGTTATTTCCCCATGTGTGAAATAATGTTTCTCTTCTGTCGCTTTAAGAATTACCATTTGATATCTTGTGGATGTACCCAAAGCTTTGAAGGAGGCCCCATGTCATCCTGAGTTGCAGACTATGCATCTCAATAATGAGAAGTTCTGCACAAACTGAGGGAGCTTCTAGTTGTACCTAAATGGAAAATTGGCAGGCTTGAGAATTTTGGAAAGAAATCGATTAATTGGTTGATTATGTACAGTATCTTCAAGTGGTTGTTGTCTCTTAGCAACCATATATATTTTCTTTATACTGAGTCTTGTGAGACCATCCTGGGAGGAGTTTGATTCTGTTGCCCCCGAGGATTTAGATAGGTTGCGTGGACGGCTGCGACCCACCACATGTTTAATGGACCCGTGTCCCTCCTGGTTGGTACTGGCATCTTGGGAGGTGACACGAGGCTGGCTTCTGGGCCTGGTGAATGCCTCATTGGGTGAGGGATCCTTACCAACCGCCTTGAAAGAGGCGGTGGTGAGGCCCTTACTTAAGAGGCCCTCACTCGACCCAATGGAGCTAGCTAACTATCGTCCAGTCTCCAACCTTCCGTTTCTAGCGAAGGTTGTTGAGAATGTGGTGGCCCAGCAGTTTCCACGACACCTTGACGAATCCGAGTATCTAGACTCACGCCAGTCCGGCTTCCGACCTGGGCACAGCACAGAGACAGCCTTGGTCGCGTTGGTTGATGATCTCTGGAGGGCCAGAGATAGAGGTTGCTCCTCTATCCTGGTCCTATTAGACCTCTCGGCGGCTTTTGATACCATCGACCATGGTATCCTATTGCGCCGGTTGGAGGGGATGGGAGTCGGAGGTACCGTTTTGCGGTGGTTCGGCTCCTACCTCTCCGACCGGAGGCAATGTGTGTTGACAGGGGGACAGAGGTCGACCCCGAGGCCACTCACTTGTGGGGTGCCACAGGGGTCGGTCCTCTCGCCTCTCCTGTTCAACACATATGTAAAGCCGCTGGGTGAGATCATCCGTGGTTTTGGGGTTGAGTATCACCTCTACGCTGATGATACTCAGCTGTATATTTCAACTCCAAACCACCCCAACGAGGCTGTCGAAGTAATGTCCCGGTGTTTGGAGGCCGTCGGGGTCTGGATGGAGGACAACAGACTTAAACTCAACCCCTCCAAGACTGAGTGGCTGTGGCTACCGGCACCTCGATTCAGCCAGCTGATTCCATCGCTGGCCATAGGGGGCGAGCAGTTGCCCCCTGTGGAACGGGCGCGCAATTTGGGCGTCCTCCTTGATGCCCGGCTGTCAATGGATGACCATGTGGCGGCCGTGGCAAGGGGGGCGTTCCACCAGGTTCGCCTGGTGCGCCAATTGCGCCCCCTACTGGACCGGGATGCCCTACGCACGGTCACTCATGCGCTGGTGACGTCCCGCCTGGATTACTGCAACGCTCTCTACATGGGGCTGCCCTTGGGACGCGCCCGGAGACTGCAGTTAGTTCAGAATGCAGCCGCGCGGGCTGTGATGGGGAGTACGAGGTACTCCCACGTAACACCTCTCCTGCGCGAGCTGCATTGGCTACCTGTGGTTTTCCGGGTGCGTTTCAAGGTGCTGATTACCATCTTTAAAGCGCTCCATGGCACGGGACCTAGTTACTTGCGGGATCGCATCCTCCCACATACATCCCTGCGGCCAATACGCTCACACAGGGAGGGACTTCTCCTGGTGCCATCCACTGGACAATGCCGGCGGGCGACACCGAGGAGTAGGGCCTTCTCTGTGATGGGCCCAACCCTCTGGAATGACCTCCCCCCCCGACATTAGAACCACTTCTGACCTCCGCTCCTTCCGGCAAAAACTGAAGACCCACCTGTTCCGATTAGCAGGCCTGGCATAATTCAACTGTCCCTCCTGGCAAACGCACTATATCTGGTTATTTTAGGGGTTTTTTAATTCACTGTATTTGTTTTTAGGGGTTTGAACTTATTTTAATCTGTTTGTACAGTTCTTTTAATGTCATTCTTACCTCCTCCATGTCAACTGTCAACTGTACATACTTAATTTTATTGTATCTGATATATTTTGTATGAACTGTACACCGCCCCGAGTCCCTTTCGGGAGAGGGGGCGGTCTAGAAGCATTAAATTAAATTAAATTAAATTAAATGATATATATGTAGGTTAAATGTGGGTTAGACAGCATTATCACCAGATGGATTCGTAACTGGCTGACCAACCGCACTCAACGTGTAGTCCTCAATGGAACTGCATCTACATGGAGGGAAGTATGCAGTGGAGTACCCCAAGGCTCTGTTTTAGGCCCAGTACTCTTCAACATCTTTATCAATGATTTGGATGAGGGAATAAATGGGGAACTCATCAAATTTGCAGATGACACCAAGCTGGCAGGAATAGCCCACACTCCAGAAGATAAGCTTAAGATACAGAAGGATCTTGATAAACTTGAACATACGGCACTATCTAACAAAATGAAATTCAATGGTGAAAAGAGTAAGGTTCTACATTTAGGCAACAAAAATGGAATGCACAGGTACAGTATAGGTGGTACCTTGCTCAATAGTAGTACCTGTGAGAGGGATCTCGGAGTCCTAGTGGACAACCACTTAAATATGAGCCAGCAGTGTGCAGCAGCTGCCAAAAAAGCCAACACAGTTCTAGGCTACATAAACAGAGGGATAGAATCAAGATCACGTGAAGTGTTAATACCACTTTATAATGCCTTGGTAAGTGTTAGATCTGGGCAACGAGAGACAGACTGCGGACACGTAGTGACTTAACAGCTCTTTATTAGTAGTAGTAATGATCCAGCTTGCTCTGTGGTCGGAGGGTTCCCCTTTTATAGGGATCGGGTACGCCCCTCGACCAATCAGAACGATACCTGTTTCCCGCTGTAGCAGCGGACCAGAGGGGAGACTTACTACGATATATGCTAATATCTAACACCCCTCCCCTCCTAGATGGGACGTTGCGGTAGGTAACATAGTCTTTTAGGTATGTGGGTGTTTGTCTTGCTCGGGAGGAGCGTCGTAGTTCGGGTTGGTTAGAAGTGGTTGCAGGATCGGGTGTTTTTCCTGTTTCACGTTCGGTGGTTTTTGTGCCTTTGTTGCTAGGGCGTTCTGGAGTCTGCTCGGTTGCGTTGTCTGGGGTTTGCTCTGCTTCGTGCGTCTTTTCTTGTTCCAAGCTTGGTTCGCAGGTGTCGTAGTTTTCTATGATGGGGCTCTCGCGTGGTTGACTTTCTGTAGGCAGGGAACTCTCGTCTTCGTTTCGAAGGTCTGAGTGTGCTAGGCGACCCCGAAGTTGATCGATGTGCCTTTTCCAGTTCCGCCCATCTTCTAGTTCTAGCAAATAATAATAATAATAATAATAAATTTGGATTTATTAGCCGCTCCCTTTCCGAGTAGGACTCGGGGCGGCGTACAATGGAGCATAAAACATAAAAGATATATAACAGCACAAAAACGTACATACATACACAACACACATACATACATACACGGAGGAGGAAACAAATTACATCATTAGACAGTTAAAAATCAGCTTTAAAATACCCCAATTGTAAAAACCCAATATGCAGTTGAGAATTAATATTTAAGGACAATTTAAAAAACAGTTAGGAGGAATGAGAAAATTACGATTGCGATTGAGCCAGGCCAGATAATTGAAAGAGGTGGGTCTTCAGCTGTACACGGAAGGAGCGGAGATCGGAAGTAATCCTGATGTCACGGGGGAGGTCATTCCACAGGGCTGGGCCCATCACAGAGAAGGCTCTGCTCCTGGGTGTCGCCCCCCGGCACTGTTTGGCGGACGGCACCTGGAGAAGTCCCTCTCTGTGTGAGCGAATTGGTCGTAGGGATGTGTGGGGCAGGATGCGATCCTGCATATAACTAGGCCCTGTGCCATTAAGCGCTTTAAAGATCATAATCAAAACCTTGAAACGCACTCGGTAGACCACAGGAAGCCAGTGCAGCTCGCGCAGGAGAGGTGTTACAGGGGAGAATCTAGTCCTCCCCATAATCACCCGCGCGGCCGCGTTCTGGACCAACTGTAGTCTCCGAGTGCATCTCAAGGGAAGCCCCATGTAGAGAGCATTGCAGTAATCCAGGCGAGACGTCACTAGCGCATGGGTGACTGTGCGTAGGGCATCCCGGTCCAATAAGGGGCGCAATTGGCGCATCAGGCGGACCTGATGGAACGCCCCCCTTGCCACGGCTGTTACATGGTTATCCATGGACAGCCGGGCATCCAGGAGGACGCCCAAATTGCGCACCTGTTCCATGGGGGCTAGTTGGACGCCCCCGATGGCCAGAGATGGAAGCACCTGGTTGAACCGGGAGGCCGGAAGCCACAGCCACTCCGTCTTGGAAGGGTTGAGTTTTAGTCGGTTGCCATCCATCCAGACCCGTACGGCCTCCAGACACCGGGACATCATTTCGACGGCCTCATTGGGGTGGTTCGGAGTGGAAATGTATAGCTGAGTATCATCAGCATACAGATGATATCCCACCCCAAAACCACGGATGATCTCGCCCAGCGGTTTCATATATGTGTTGAACAGGAGAGGCGAGAGCACCGATCCCTGTGGCACTCCACATGTGAGTGGCCTCCGGGTCGAACTCTGCTCCCCTGTCAACACACGTTGCGTCCGATCAGAGAGGTAGGAGCCAAACCACCGTAAAACGGTGCCCCTGACTCCCAGCCCCTCTAGCCGGTGCAACAGGATACCATGGTCGATGGTATCGAACGCCGCCGAGAGATCTAATAGGACCAGGATAGAGGAACAACCCCTATCTCTGGCCCTCCAGAGATCATCAACCAATGCGACCAAGGCCGTCTCCGTGCTGTGCCCGGGTCGGAAGCCGGACTGGCGCGGGTCTAGATAATCATTTTCCTCCAGGTGACGTGGGAACTGCTGTGCTACCACACTCTCTACAACCTTCGCTAAAAAAGGAAGGTTGGAGACTGGACGATAATTGACTAGGTCCGTTGGGTCCAGGGAAGGCTTCTTGAGCAGGGGCCTCACCACCGCCTCTTTCAAGGCGGCCGGTAGAGACCCCTCACCCAACGAGGCGTTCACCAGGCCCAGGAGCCAGTCGCGCGTAACCTCCCAGGATGCCAGTACAAGCCAGGAGGGACACGGGTCCAATAAACATGTGGTGGGTCGCAGACGTCCACGCAACCTGTCCAAATCCTCGATGGCAACCGAGTCAAACTCCTCCCAAAGCGGTCCCTCAAGACTCGCAACGGGCGTCTCTACTGAACCACTGAAAGGGGTCCATCCCATCCGAATTTGAGCGACTTTATCCTGTAGATAATTCCCAAACTCCTCTGCTCTGCCCTGTAGTGGGGCTTCCCGTGGTCTCTCAAACAAGAGGGAACGGGTCACCCGAAACAGGGCGGCAGGGCGGTTATCTGCAGACGCAATAAGAGCGGCGCAATGTTGACGTTTGGCCGCTCTTAATGCCACGAGGTACGTCTTCAAATAGGCTCGTGCCTGTGCTCGGTCAAATTCGGAACGGGAGGATCTCCAACAACTCTCTAGGCGTCTCTTGTGGCGTTTCATCACCCTTAGCTCCTCGGTAAACCAAGGTGCCAGGGTGGTTCGTCGCCGCAGGAGAGGCCGCAAAGGCGCCACCCGGTCTAGGGCCCCGGTAGTCGCACTATTCCATGCGTCTACCAGGTCCTCCACTCGGGGGCGGGTCAGGTCCACAGGAGGTGGCCCAAGTTCCGTCTGGAACCTATCCGGTTCCATCAGGCGCTTGGGGCGGAACCATCTAATACCTTCCAGTTCCGCCTCCTCGCGGCGGGGGGGTAGCACCAGGGAAGTCCAGCCGGAGAAGTGAGTGATCCGACCATGACAGGGGAATAGTGTCTAGATCCCCTATTCCCAGATCACTCGTCCACTGGCCAGAGACAAAAACAAGGTCCAGGGTGTGGCCTCCCTCGTGAGTAGGGCCCTGAATTAACTGGGTCAGGTCCATGGCTGTCATGGAAGCCATGAACTCCCGAACCCCCTCAGACGCTTCTCCCATCGACGGCAGATTAAAATCCCCCATCACTAAAAGTTTGGGGGTCTCAACCGCCACCGATGAGATCAGCTCAAGGAGTTCGGGCAGGGCCGCTGAAGTATAGCGAGGAGCCAGGTATACTATCAGCAGGCCCAACTGCCTCCCTGGGCCCCATCTCACGACGAGGGACTCACACCCGGATGTCTGCGGCACGGTGAACTCTCTCGGCTCTAAGTCTTCCCGGATAATCACTGCTACCCCACCGCCCCTTCCCTGGGCCCGAGGCTGGTGAAATGCTCGATAACCTGGAGGGCACATTTCCACAAGGGGTAGACCTCCCTCGTGGCCCAACCAGGTCTCGGTTATTCCGGCGAGGTCCGGCTCCCCCTCCAAAATTAGATCGTGGATGAGGGGGGCCTTATTGACAACGGACCTCGCGTTGCATAACAGCAGTCTCAGGCCTTGGGTCTGTAGATCCTGACCACCTAGTATGCAGGGGTTGGTACAAACGACCGGGAATGACCAAAAACCCCGGTCTCCCAACCGACTACGTGCTCTTAAACTGTCCTCGCACCTGCCCCTCCCCACGACCGTTGGTATTAAGGTGCCCTTCACAGGAATGCTATCTTCCCTCTCCTCCCCCACTCCGCTCCCTCCTCTTTCGACCACACCTAGGTGCCTGGCTCTTCCATCCCTCCTAACCGGTTCCCCCCCCCATCCCTACAACCCCTCCCCCCCATCCTTATAACCCCTTACAACTTTTAAAAAACATTTAATTAAAAAACCCCTTAACATGCGCTTCCTCCACCTCTCTGGGTTAATGAACCCGTCCTCAAGGTGGGCCCTTGAAAGGGCAGGAGGCCATAGCTGCGAGAGGGGGGAATCTCGTAGCTGTAGTAGGTCTAGCCTCGTATATAACATGATTAGACAGGGCCAAGTTCGTCAAGAGGGAGCTGTAGATGTATCAGTGGCCACAGTTCCCACTAAGGGGATGGTCTTGGCAAGAAGATAGTCCAGGCAGGGGGATAGGCTGATGAAAATAGTCCATATCCGAATGGAAATGCTGGCTGATGGAAGTATGATAAAGTAGCCAGCTGGTGGATAAGAATTGCAGCTAAGAGGTGGTTTGCAATGGATGGTAAATCATAGTAGATGGTAGGGCAGATAGCCTGTAGTAAGTAGATGGTAAATGCGTGAGTGGGGGGGGGTAGTAGCGAGCACAGCAAAACACCGGGTCTGACCTTCTGCGTGGGCCTCTGATGTTCCAGGCCTCCGAGTCTATGGCCTGCCCTAGGTGAAAAGAATCCTCTGTCCATTTGGCAACCCAGGTGTTGTTGTTGGGCCCGGGAGGGCTGCATCGGCCTCCCTGCGGCCTTCCTGCAGCCCTTCCCTCGATCTTTCAACTCTGATTCCTCCGGCGCCTCAGGCCTCACCCTCCTTCCTTCATCCCTTAGGCGCCTTAGGTCTCTCGGGCCTCCCTCGGGCCTTACATCCTACACACATCACCGGCCAAATTCGAGCTCAGCGATCCATAGTTAGTTCATAGTTTGGGCCGCTCGGCTCTCCTGGGTTGCCACCATCACTCTCATATCACAGGCCAAAAACCACCCAGTCGCACAATCACGCAGTCGCGCAGATCGCCCAGACCACCGCCGCTGTCCTCCACCGCTGTCATCCACCTCCTCCAGCCTTCTCGCCCCCCTCCAGTCCAATTTTTACCACTCCGCTGCTCCGCTGGCTCCGCTGGCTCTGGCGCACCGTTGTTCTGCCGCCGCTCTGCCGCTCTGCCGCCCTGACTCCAATTCTGAGAGCGCCGGCCGCCATGCTGGTTTAAAACGCCAGCTGCCACGCCGCGCCGCTATCTTCCTCCTGTCTGGCTGCCCGGCCGACCCGACAGGCCAGCTTGGGGCCAGGCAGGTGCCAGGATGTTTAACGCCAAAAATCCCCGACCCTCAGGGTGGAAATGAGGGTCGGCAGCATCCCGCCCGTCAGGAAGCCCTCCGCATTTAGCGGAGCTCAGAGGCAGTCCTCCATTCCCTCCGGAAGCTCCTCCTCCTCCTCCAAATACGATCGTGGGCCCGTGATGCCAATGACCTTTGCCGGCATCCACAATGTTCCCCCTGCATAGTTGTGGGCGTATACTGAATCCCCTATGCTGAAAGACCGAATTTTACTTGTGGAGTCTGGGGGAGCTGTGGCAGAGTAATTTGGGTGAAGACGGTCCAGGTGAGACCGTAGACGGCGGCCCATGAGTAGTTCAGCAGGACTCCTACCCGTCGTTGCGCTTGGGGTAATATGCTGAATTAAGAGGTAATGGTCAATGCGTGTTTGCCAATCACCTGGACCCATCCTAGCGAGAGCCTCTTTTGCGAATCGCACCATTCTCTCCGCCTGTCCGTTTGATGCCGGATGGAATGGCGCGACGAGGGCATGCCGAATTCCCTGACCTGCTAAAAACGTTTCGAAATGCATGGCCGTGAATTGGGGCCCGTTATCGGAGACTAGGAGGTCGGGCAGGCCATGAGTGGCGAAAAGTCGCCGTAGAACCTTAATGACTGCCTCTGCCGTGGTTGAAGTCATTAGGACTACATCTAGCCATTTAGAGTATGCATCCACAACTATAAGGAAAGTCTGACCTTGGAATGGCCCTGCGAAATCGATGTGTATTCGCGACCAGGGTGCTTTAGGTTTCTCCCATTCTGTTGCGGGCGCTTCCGGGGGTGCTGGTCTTGATTCCTGGCATGGGTCGCAAGTGGCCACCCACTCTTCTATTTCTTTGTCCATGTTTGGCCACCAAACGTAACTTCTTGCTAACGCCTTCATTCTAACAATCCCCGGATGACCCACATGTAAAGCCTCTAATACATTTCTACGTAAAACATACGGAATAACAACTCGATCCCCCCACAATAAACAACCTTGTAACACTGAGAGTTCGTCCCGTTTTGACCAAAACATTTTGAATTCCGGGCCCACATTTCCTTTTGGCCACCCCCTCCAAACCCAAGTTTGAACTTGCTTTATTACATTGTCTTTAGAGGAGAATCTTGCAACGTCGTATGAAGAAACCGGTCCCGAGTCCAAACAGTCAATGAGTAATACCGGTACTTCTGGAGTGGGGTCTGGCAGAATGTCAGGTAATGGGCAACGGCTGAGTGCGTCTGCGTGTCCTAGAGTGGAGCCCGGTCGATGAATCAATTTGTATGAATACGCAGCCAGGAAAACAGTCCACCTGGTCATGCGTGGAGAAAGGGAGATCGGGGTGGGGCGGTTTCCCGCCAAAAGTCCCAACAACGGTTTGTGATCTGTAATTAGTTCAAAATCGCGGCCGTAGAGGTATTCATGGAAACGCTTTACTCCAGCTACAGCAGCCAGCGCTTCCCGGTCCATTTGGCTGTAATTCCTTTCGGCCGATGAAAGAGTTCTGGAGTAGAAGGCGATGGGTGCTTCTTTTCCGTCGGGCATCCTGTGGCTGAGGACTGCTCCAACTCCGAAGGGTGATGCGTCGCAGGTCAATACCAGCGGTAGGGTCTGGCTGTATTGGACAAGCAGTGAGTCAGTGGTGAGCAGGCGCTTTACCCCGGCAAAAGCTGCAGCTTCGGCTCGTCCCCATTTCCATGGTGCGTTCCTCTGGAGTAGACGGTGTAGTGGCTCAGCAACGGTCGCCTTCTGCCTTAGAAAAGCGCTGTAGAAATTAAGTAATCCGAGGAAAGCCTGCAACTCGGTCTGATTTCGTGGTGTGGGGGCGTCCTGGATCGCCTTAATTTTCTTTGAAGTGGGGTGTATTCCCTGACCATCGATTCTATAACCCAGGAATTCTACGCTAGGCACGTTGATTTGGCATTTTTCCTTTTTAAGGCGGAGACCCTTTTCTCTGATTCTGGCCAAAACAGTTCTGACTCTTTTATTTAATTGCTCCTCGTTTGCAGCGGACACCAAGATGTCGTCAAAATAGGGGACGACTCCCGGTATCCCTTGCAAAAGTCGTTCCATGACGCTCTGGAACAATCCTGGGGCAATGCTCACGCCGAATTGTAGCCGGTTGCATTTGAATGCTCCTCTATGCGTCACTATAGTTTGGGCCTCCGCTGTGGCGCTATCAACTGGCAGTTGCTGGTAAGCTTGTGCCATGTCTAACTTAGCAAATACCTTTCCTGGCCCCAACGAGTGCAATAAGTGCTGTACTACAGGCACAGGATATGCGCTCTGTTGTAGCGCGACATTAATTGTGCATTTATAGTCCGCGCAGATGCGGACTGATCCGTCTGGTTTGACTGGGGTCACGATGGGTGTTTCCCAACGCGCGTGATCCACCGGCTCAAGGATTCCTTGCTCCACTAACTTATCTATTTCCTTATCTATTTTTGGGCGGAGTGCAAAAGGCACTCGTCTCGGTTTAAGTCGGATCGGCGCCACTTTGGGGTCTAAATTGAATGATATTGGTTTACCCACATACTTACCAAGACCGGGGCTGAACACGTCCTCGAACTCCTTAAAAATCTGATCAGCGCTGCTGTTTCTCACGGCGTTGATTCCGGTGACTTCTAACCCCAAGGCTTCAAACCAATCAAGCCCCAGAAGGTTCTGTAATGGTGCGCTGGCGATGGTCACGGGCAGCTGTGCTTCGATGTCCTTGAAACGGATGTGGAATGTTCCTTGGCCCACGATGGGGACTTGGTTCCCCTGGTAGTCGCGCAGTAGGACGTCTGGAGCGCGGAGTTGGCTCTTTCTGAGGCTAGGGATAGCCTGTTTCATGGATGCCCATGAAATAATCATCAGGGTTGATCCAGTGTCAACTTCTAGCTCGCAGGGTGAGCCCTCCAAGAGGACTGTGACTCTCAGCCTTTTTGGTCGCTTAGGGCGGACCTGATGTATTGTGGTGAGATACGTTCGCAACTCCTCTCTCTGGGTCAACTCTATCTCATCGTCTACATCCTGAAAATACTCTCGTTGAGCGTCTTGATAGAACGCTCTTTCAGCTCTTTGTGTGTATTCTCTCTGGGGATACGCTCGCTCAGCTCCTTGTGAGTAATCTCTCTGGGGATATGCTCGCTCAGCTCTTTGGGAATTTTCTCTCTGGGTATACACTTGTGGATTTCTCTCTGGGCGCCCTTTCTGATTCCGCCAAGCCCCTGGGTTGGGCTTCTGTTGGCGGTACATAGGTGGCTGCCATGAGGCAGGGACTCCGCTCCGGCACACTCGTGCGATGTGCCCAAGTTTGTTGCAGTGCGAACAAACAACGTTCCTGAACCTACAAGTAGACCTGGGGTGATTCCCTCCGCAACTTGCGCAGGGCGGCAAACGGGATCCGGGTCTCCCCCCAGGCCTCATGTGACTGCTCCGCATCATGTGACTGTCCTCGAACTCGGGATTCTCATAGTCGGGGCTTGTGTCCTCGTAGTGTACTCTGGTTTGCCTCGGTGCTGGCTGGTTTACGTTGGCCCCTCGTTGTATGGTCACCGATGAGTTCTCTGCTGACTCTGACGCTCTTGCTTTGTTCAGCGCTATCTGTAGGGTTAAATTCGGGTTTGCCAACAGCTTCTTTTGTAGAGAAATGTCTCTTAACCCACAGATGAGCTGCGCTAAGATGTGCTCGTCCAGATCCCTGTACTCGCAGTGAGTTGCTGCCTTTCGTAGGGCTGCAACGTATTGATTGATGGATTCTCCCGCCTTCTGGTTCCTCTTGTTGAATTCCTTGCGGCAGACATGGCGGGAAGGTTTTGGCGCGTAATGAGTTTGCAGGGCCTGTTGCAACGCCGTCCACGATACTGCCTGTATTGGAGTAGGCGCGGTGAGGTCTCTGGCCGTATTGAAAACTTCCTTTCCACAGTAGCCGAGGAAGATGTTTTTCTTCCTCGCGTCGGTGATCCCCGTGTATTCGTTCGCTTCGAGGAAACACTCGAAACGAATCATGAAGGCTTCCCATTCGTCGTTTGCTGGGTCGAAAGGAGCGGGGGGAGCATGCATCGCCATCTTCTCTGTTTGAAATTGCCGCGCTGCGGTGATCTGAGATGGCTGCCGGAATTTCTGCCGAATTCCTGGGCTGGATCAAATTCGGAGATTCTGGAGGTAGCGTTCTTCGTCCTATCTGCCCCTCGATCCCACCCTCGTCGCCAATGTTAGATCTGGGCAACGAGAGACAGACTGCGGACACGTAGTGACTTAACAGCTCTTTATTAGTAGTAGTAATGATCCAGCTTGCTCTGTGGTCGGAGGGTTCCCCTTTTATAGGGATCGGGTACGCCCCTCGACCAATCAGAACGATACCTGTTTCCCGCTGTAGCAGCGGACCAGAGGGGAGACTTACTACGATATATGCTAATATCTAACAGTAAGGCCACACTTGGAATACTGCATTCAGTTTTGGTCGCCACGATGTAGAAAAGATGTGGAGACTCTAGAAAGAGTGCAGAGAAGAGGAAGAAAGATGATTAGGGGACTGGAGACTAAAACACATGAAGAACAGTTGCAGGAACTGGGTATGTCTAGTTTAATGAAAAGAAGGACTAGGGGAGACATGATAGCAATGTTACAATATCTCAGGGGTTGCCACAAAGAAGAGGGATCGAACTATTCTCCAAGGTACCTGAGGGCAGAACAAGAAGCAATGGGTGAAAACTAATCAAGGAGAGAAGCAACTTAGAACTGAGGAAAAACTTCCTCACAGTTAGAACAATTAATCAGTGGCACAGCTTGCCTCCAGAAGTTGTGAATGCCCCAACACTGGAAGTCTTTAAGAAGATGTTGGGTAGCCATTTGTCTGGAACGGTATAGGGTTTCCTGCCTCGGCAGGGGGTTGGACTAGAAGACCTCAAAGGTCCCTTCCAACTCTGCTATTGTATTATTGTATTGTATCTATCATGCATAAGTAAGCCATAACCTATAACTGTGATTGTGAACCTATGGCACAAGTGCCAGAGGTGGCATGCAGCGCCCTCTCTATGGGTATGCACACTGTTACCAACTGCTCTTGCAGGTTCCATTGCGTGCATGTGTGCCAGACAACCGGTGACCAGCTGGCCAGCACACATGCATGCACTTGAATCTGGAAGAGAGTACCTGGCTGGCACGCATGCGTGCAATACGTAAACGTATGCGTACCAGCCAGCTGCTCTCTTCCAGGGTCTGGTGCTCCGTTGCATACATGCGCATGCACATGCTTTAGTTTTGACACTTGATGCCGAAAAGGTTAACCATCTCTGACCTGTAATGTAATAATCTATAAAAGGCATGTTAAGAGATTCTCACGCATCGCTCTCTTAGCAAGATCTTTGGCTCCTGATATTTTTTTACACATATCCTAATTAAATGTAAATTCTTGCCGTAGTTTACATCTTCTTGGTTCTATTTCATTCTTTCTTTCTTTCATTCTGTTGTGTTGCAATGAAAGTACCGATTGTGCAGTCCACAAATTTCCATCTTCTTCTATAGCGGAATGTCTTTGATTCGAAGAAGTCTTCTTCCTTTGATATGTGTCCTTACAACACAGTCTTATAGGTATCTACTCAGAAATAAACCCTATTTGTTCTTGAGTATGACAGAGTAATATGTGAAATTTTTTACCATGTTCTTTTTCCCAATTTATTATAAATCATTAACTAATGGAATACCCAAGGGATACATTGTCTCTCCAATATCACTGTAACCTTGCTGTTTTTTTCCCCAATAGCCCAACCATTCAGAATAAGGTGATCTATCATAGTTCTGAAATTGTGTTCCCTTGTCAAAGTCTGATTTCGGTTTTAAGTCCCATGCCTCATGCAACCCACCAGCCAATGCTGGCTGGCATTTAAGGGAATTACAAAGATGTTTAAATTGTGGCATTATAGATGGAAGTTGCAGGTTGTCTGTGTTTGGGTAAACAGTATTTAGATAGCCTGCTGGGCTTTGCAAAAAGCTCAAGTTTCAGAACAGTCACTTAGGGATATGAATCATTGCTGTTGATGCTAGTGGATGCCATTCTTGGAATCATCACCCAACCAAACACATTTCTCACGTCTATTAGATCAATGTTTCTTAAATTTAGCAACTTGAAGCATGTGAAATCTATGTGGTCAACATGCAGTTAGTCCTGAGCTTACGACCACAAAATGTTTGTTGTTCAGTGAAACATTTGTTAAGTGAGTTTTGCCCCATTTTACGACCTTTCTTGCCACAGTTGTTAAGTGAATAACTGCAGTTGTAAAATTAGTAACCCAATTGTTAAGTGAATCTGGCTTCCCCATTGACTTTGCTTGTCGGAAGGTCTCAAAAGGTGATCATATGACCTTGGAACACAGCAACGGTCATAAGCGTGAACCAGTTGCCAAGCATCTGAATTTTTTAAAATATTTTTTAATATATTTTGAATACAAATAATACAAACGTAATATACAAAAAAAGAGAAGAAAAAATACAAATATTACAGTGCACACACACCCAGAGACCATTTTTATCACTTATATTTCTTCTTCTAGAACAACTAAAAGATATACAATGTCAGCATTCCAAACATCATGCAGATTTTAATCAGAGTCCAAGGCAGAGCTATCCTTAAAGTTCCAATTTAATAAGACAGACATGTTGGCAACAAACTGTGGAAATCCCAATTCTAAAGCTTCCTGGGATTCCACCCAGTTGAAAGTTCATGATCTTACACCCACACTCATAAATCCATCACATGGTCCAAGCTTCTTCGCCCACGTTGGCATTTCCACCCATCTAGTTCCGGTCAGATGCAGAGGTGTGGAGACAAAAGATGACCTTGAGCTTCTAGAAAGGAATGACCACAACGCATTCTACAATTCTACTCCTTACTATTCCCTCTCCCAATTACTACACTAATGAAACAGCATAGGAAAATAAAAGAGAGTGTGGCAGGTCAAAGATCCCAAAAGGAATATAACTGCAGGCCGGACATACAATATATTCCAATTATGCCCTTATCCCCCCCCCCCCCCAACAACATATTCCCTTTGACTTCCACCAACACTTTTTTAAATAAAATAAATACTTACCTGGCAGGGACCTTGATCAAGCATCTGAATTTTGATCACATGATCAATGGGGATGTTACAAGGGTCATAACTATGAAAAATGGTCATAATCACTTTTTTCAGTACTGTTGTAACTCTGAATAGTCACTAAATGAACTGTTGTAAGTCGAGGACTACCTGTATGAAGGTTGCCAAGTTTGAAAAATACTGTCCTAGATGATAATTTTATATATATACACACAAACATCTATCATGCCCTGTTGTGGCCCAGCCGTTGCCGTTGCCGCTGCCACCAGACTCCGAGAGTGATAGTCCCTACGAGTCAGCTCCAGAGGAGATGGGCGACCCTGGACAGGATTCGGATGCTGAGCAGGGATCCGAGAGTCTGGTCGGCCACCAGGAGGCGCCTGAGGCATGGAGCAGCGGTGAAAACCAGAGGAGGGGGGCTCCCGATGCCATGCCTTGGAGCAGCGGGGAAGACTCACGAGACAGTGAGTCAGGACTCAGCAGGGCGTTTCTGGACGCCCGTTACCGGCGCGCCCACAGACGCAAGGAGCGTGGGCGTAATTATAGGCGGTAAAGAGCTCTCAGCTGCTGTTTGGGAGGCGCCCTTTTCAGGTTATAAAAGGGTTGACTTTGCATACGCCCTTCGCAGCAGTCAACAGAAGACTTATGCCAGAAGCTCTAGTCTGGGATCCTGGCAAGCTGGATAGCTGCTTTTGTGTTCTGTTCCTGTGAGTTTTGTCTTGGTGGCTTGCTGCCACGGAACCTCTTGTCTGTTTGTGCAATAAACCTTGTTCCCTTGTACTGTTCCGGAGTGTGTGTTCTGTGTGGGCAACGGAGGAAGGGGGGTCAGAACAATGCCCTATGTTCCTTTAAAAAGCTATGCGAGCTAGTATGCCACACCATATTATGGAGTAGTGATGGATATAATCAGTTACTCTTTATTCTGTGAAGTAGCATTTATCAGCCAGTCCAAAAGCTAAGCTTCCCACAGTTCCAATCAATCTCTTTCCCATTTTTCAGGTAGATCCTGGGAGACACTCTTTAGCTCTTTAGCCAGACAATTAAGAGTGACCTTCATTGCTTGATTATTTGTTAATTATGCTTCATTGCTTGTAGCCAAGCCAAAGTCCCTGATAGAGGCTTCCCTCTGGGTTAGCAAGTGTAATCGAGGTGCATTTATATGAATGGGAAAAAAAAGAAGAGAAAAGAAATAAGTTAAGAGGCTGTTTTAGTATATGAAACCTAAATAATTCTCCTGCTATTTGAGTTTATTCTCTGCCTAAAAATAACTTGGCAATTGCTTTTGGAAGTGGGTGCCTGCAGGCAATGTCTCCCTCAAAGGAGAGAAGCACTTAAAGAAGCTCTTACATAATTACTTTACTATATGTGTGTGCTCACATATATTGTTAAGATCTGCCTTATATTACAATATAAAAGAAGTATTATATTGCCCATCATCACCATTGTACCTATATTTTAATATCTTTGTATTTATACCTATGAGGTAGCGAGTACCATTCTTCTTGAAAAGAGGTCAATTACCTGGGGAGGAAGTATATATTAAAGTCATACTTGTTCAAAAATTTAAGCTAGCAGTTGAACTGATGACTAAATCAACTTTCAGAGTGCAATATTTTCAACTGTATTCTTGGATAAGAAAATTATTTACAGTTGGCTTACTCTATCATAACGTGTGGAAAATTCTGCCAGATGAGATCAAAATCTTACTTAATCCAGCATCCTAACATCTCTAGCAGCCTGATGATGCTTCTAGAAAGGATTAGCAGACAAGCCAGTTCACCATCAACATCACATCTGCCCAAGAGGCCGCAGTTATATCTGCAGGCAATGACAATTACATATAAATCTGTGGTGGTTTCAGCAGTGTTAGCTTCCGAAGGTAACATTTAGGCTTGAGATTGACTCCAGGCTATGTCCTCTCACTTACATAAGCCTCTTAGTCATTCTAGCCTGGAGATGAAAGGGCTAATTTTTCCTCATGATTTTAATTGAATTTCCACCCCCACCCTCCATGAAAATACATTATGACCCATATAAGTAATCCAAAAGAACCTGTACTTTGGCCAGTATGTGTACACTGGCACAGGTTTGGAAGTGGAAGAATTTTTAATATTAAAAAAAAAAAAAATTAACGTTGCAGTAGTGAAATGGGACTCTAGCAACTGTACTACAAAACAATAGTTAATTGTATTTTGACTGAGAGCGCAGTCAATTTTCCAGGTTCAACAGAATGCAGTCTTACCCAGTTTATTGCCTGATTAACAAGATCTCTGTGTTGTGACCAGTCATGGCTTGCATGACAGCTCCCACAACATACTTTTAAATGTGTCCATACCCACAGACTCAAACAGACAGTAAACTAAAAGCTCACAAACAAACAGAATGGCTTAGCGGTTTGTGTCAACCTAACCAGATAGTCTAAAAGGTTATTCTAGTTCAGTGCTCCAGGTATGAAAACATATAATTTCTTGGGTCCATGTGATTTCTCATTTGAGAAGATGAACGGCAGCATTTTATCTTGAAAGAGGCATTCTAGCCACCAAATTATTTTGGGATTATGAACCAAAAGGCTTTGAGCCCCAATCATAGGATCAGTGTCAGCTCACTAAGATGACTTATATTCAGTTTCCAGGGCTTGCAGACATCTATGCTTTAATATATGCATAGTATGATTTCCCTTCAACACACTTTCCTACAGCCCCAGCCACATCTATATATACCAGTCCTGTGAAGGAAAACATTTTCATTTAATTCTGAAATTGCATTTTCTTACTCTATATTTCTGAAATTACATCATGGTCTTCCTGGGGCTTTTCCATCAAGTCTTCAAACACCTGCCTTTACCAGTTTTTCTTAACATAATTCCCAGTGTGAAGAAGAATCCTCTAAAGCTTGCTGACAATTTTTTTTTAAAGTTCTCAGTTGTTCCTTAGTCCCAATAAAGTATTATCCTACCCATCTTTTGATTATGTTTTCCTAATGGAAGAGCTCAACTGATAACATTTCATAAACAGACCAATTCATTTTAAAGCTTTATTCTGCCGACACTTGCTTCTTGCAAAGCCACGAATGATTTCCCCAAAGTCATCTCTTGCAAGTTCACATTCAATTGATGAAACAGAAAACTTGCTTCGTTTTAGCTTAGTGGAAACTTCCTTTGAGCTTTTTGACACTGTCACCGGCAGCATGCAAGATTCCCTTGAAAGGTAGCTGAGTTGGTTTCTAAGAAAATCATTTAATCAAATAACCAGAGGTAGTTTGTACCATTCCCCTCCCCCCACCAAAAGGCCGATCTTTCCCCCAGAGGCATCTGTGACCTTGATTGTAAGGTTTTGATGCTCCTGCTATTGAACTTCCTCCCGGTGTACAAAAAGCTTTGGAATCAGCAGTTTTTAAAAGAGCACGTCACATGCAGGAGTACAAATCTCTCTATTTCTCAAATCCTACCTGTTAGTTTAATGGTTTAAGCTCAGTGTTGAAGAGGAAGGCCTCGGCCAGCACACTGCTTGCTGTTCTCTGTGCTGCTTGTTATACAGTACTCCATTTTCTTCCCTCTCCCACAAACTTTGATGATTTTCGAGATCCTTTCTTCCCTTTGCAGAAGAATGCTAGGCTAGGCTTGAGGTAAGTATAACAGTGAACGAAGGGCAGTGATGCAGTGTTTGCATAATGGAATGTATGGATGACCTTGGGGGATGAGAGAAAGAAATGCTGTTTAGGGAATGAATGGACAAGAGAGGAGGAGCCCACAGTTGCTTAACAGCCAGAGAAAGAAATTTAGGAAGGATCCACCCTAAGACATGTAAAAACGTGTGGCTAGAAGTTTGTACCTTCAAACTTGCAAGATTTTGTTAATGTAGGCTTACGATAAAGTGGATTTTGCTCATATAGTCATGCTTTCTGTCTGGTTTACCCAGGAGTTTGTAGCTCACTTTATCCTGTCTATTTTTTACCTACAACTTCAGAATTGGAAGTATGTGAAAACATTTCCCCAAGTCTCATTAGGGCAGAGGTGTCAAACTCAAGGCCCGGGAGCTGGATCTGGCCCGCAGGGTGCTTAGGTCTGGCCCATGGGCCTGCCCTGGAAACAGTGAAGGACCAGCCCGCGGTGCCTCTGCCAGTTAAAAAGGAGCTCAGGGCTGAGTGTGGCCCTCCCGGACTTGGTTTTGGGCCACAATGGTCTCCTGCAACCCTCTGCCAGTGAAAATGGAACTCAGGGAGTCCCCACATCACCCTCCTGAGCTCCGTTTTTGCTGGCGGAGGGCTACAGGAGGCCGTTGTGGCCCAAATTGGAGCCTTGATGAGTGACATCAAGCTGGCTGTGCCCACCCTGGCCATGCCCCCCTCAGCCCCCCCCCAAGATCAAACACAGCCCTGATGTGGCCCTCAGTGAAATCGAGTTTGACACCCCTGCATTAGGGTTACTGAGACAGTTCAGATAATAGTTAACTGGTATATCACTATTGTAGTGTTGCCAGAGAAATTTCTCCCTTTTAGTGAATCTATTTAATCAAGTCAATAACAAAAATTACAGAATTCTACTTAACAATTACTGAAAGTCACACCAAGAATAAATGGTTTTAATTCTTAACATTTGGAGGGAATCAGTCTGATGGAGATTTCAGTGCTGCTGATGCAACTTTCACTGATGCTGAAAACAGGAAAGCCAGTTATCTTAAACTGAAATATAAATCTTGTTCTGAGGGAAAAAAATCCGAATCTACATCAGATTTTTTCAAACTATTGCCCTACGAATGTGGTGTCTACCTCAAGCTGGCATAGTCAAGGGGAAGGAAGAGTGTCATCCACACTCTCTGAAGGGCATTTAATTGGGTTGGAGACTTTACTGATAAATGAAGATGAGAACAAAGTTGACTTCTTGAGGGTTTGTTCTGTATGTGAGAGCATGTGAATTAGATATGTGATTGATAATATATATTGGCGCAGTGATTAGAATGCAGTACTGCAGGCTACTTTTGCTGGCTACCAGTTGCCAGGAATTTAGCAGTTTGAATCTCACCAGACTCAAGGTTGACTCAGCCTTCCATCCTCCCAAGGTGGGTAAAATGAGGGCCCAGATTGTTGGGGGCAATATGCTGACTCTCTAAACTGCTTAGAGAGGGCTGTAAAGCACTGTGAAGCGGTATATAAGTCTAAGTGCTATTGCTATATGAAAACAAGTATCTTAAATGTATGTGTGTATGTGTGTGTATCCTTTTTGAAAACCCTTTTTGGAATATGGTCCAGTCACTGAGGCAGGCAGATGTTGGGATTTCTCCCTCAGAACCTGTTAGGTGTTTAGTTATATATTTGTACTCCACTTATGATCTAAAGTAATTAACAAAAATGCAAAGAAAAAAGCATTTGACTTTATGGAATGGATACTTCCCATGAGAATATTGACACTGTTTCTGTCTACACTTACGGATTTGGGAAGGGAGGACAATTTTATCTATAATCTTAAAATGTTCCACTAAACTATATAATAAGCTACCTTCAATCATGTTGAATTTTTTAGCATGCCCTAATATGCTTCAGATGTTTCTTTTGTCCTGGCCTGCAGGTACGAGAAAGAAAGGGAAAAAACATGTACTTTCAATTTTCTTGTCAAATGCAAAACAAAACATTGTGAACAACTTTAAGAATGCAAGATTGCGAGGGCTTTCTGCCTGTGAAGAAGGTTTTATTGAGAAATTCTGTTTTTAAAACAATAGTCAGAAGCCTGGATATTATAAGTAACGCAATTTAATGAAAGGAGAAAAAGGAGATAACAATCATGCACCCAGAACTTCAAAATAATTCAGTAGAGTAGAGTTGATTTAATTTAGATAGTTAAATGTTATCTGTTTAAATGAGATCTTAGAATTATATATACCACACAGTTTATTGCTGAGATGTTCTGAGAAACAAAACATTTGGGTTTCCAGATTAAACTGGGTTAGTAAGACTCCAGCTGAGAATTTTTAACATTAAAAGTAATCCTGAACTAAGTGAAAGCCAGCCTCTTAAAGGGCTCTCTAACTGTTGTCCAATACTTAGCTAACGTATATAGCTTGAAGCCAGGTGTCTAGCCAGAGGAACCTGTACCAAAGAGACTCTTAAAGATTTAGTCATAGTAAGTACACAACACAACACAAGGCAATCTAAAAATAAACATACCACTTAACACTAAATTTAAAAGGGCAAGTCAGGTTCTGGAATTCAATGCCAATCACTAGTTACCGAGTAAGTGTCTAATAAATATGCATCTATCTTCAAGTATCTTTCCAAACAAGATAGGACAGAGACCAGAGCTATTCTAAATCTTTGGAAGATTGTTCTCCCATTGTCATCGCCATTGAAAGCCCCTCTCCTAGCCACTGCATTCCCACAAAAGGGTCCATAGGCATAGCATGCTGATCTTATGTCAGAAAGCAATCAGTTGAGGTGGTATATTTTATGTGATGAAATTGTAAGTCATGTACATCTTTATAAACCAATGTCATCACTTTAAATTGGGCCTTATCGTTGACAGGAATCCAGTGTAACAACATTCATAGTCCCTGAATATATTTTCATGACCATCCCACCCCTTCATTTATAAAAGACTAGGCGAGCCATGTAGAACACATTAGTTTTGGATTATATTAGAAAACAAAATAAGAATTTCTGCTCAGATTTGTTGATGTTGTGCCAACTTATCAAGTTTTCTAGGGATTACCATTGCTAAATTCTATCAGAATGCGAGCAAGGGGCTGTACTCCAGATAAGAGGATAACTGGAGGGATTAGGTTTTTTTTTTTCTGGAAACAAAATGGGTTTGTGTTTGATTTTAAGTTTCCATCATGCATTAAGGTTATTTATAGAAAACCTGCAGGCAACTTCTTAAGTGAATGAGCAAGAGTGTACTTAAATTTCATTGCTAAAATGGACACGTTCCCCTTATTCCTCTAACTAGTCATGGGAAAAACAGAAACCATAAAGATAAAACACATGTTGTTAACCTAGCTATTATGTAGGTGATACTTTTGACATTAGTTCAGTTAGAATTATCATTATAAGGCAGGACTGTCAAACTCTCGGCCCGTGGGCTGGATGCATCACGTGCTGGCCACATTCATGCCCGGTTTAGCGAAGGGGGGGGGAGTCCCGATATGTCACGTGACGCCACCATGATGAAGTGACACCCCTGCTCTAAGATCAAAAGCAGGTCTAAACAGGTAATTGTTTTCACTTAAGCACATATTTGAAAAGCAAGTTGTGTCACCCCTAAAAAAATACTAAAATATGTGGAAAGTTCTAATCAATGTAATCTGTATTAAATGAGATGTGATAAATCACAATAAAATGAATTTTCTTGTGTGAAAGCAGCAAAAATTAAAGCTTTGATTTTTGAGCAGTACATGCCTTCAATAGTTAAAATTATATTGTCACAAACCAAGTTCCTTGAAGTTGCCAAAAATATGACAGTTGTTAATATTTTTGCAATAGGCTAAAAAATAAGAAATAAAGCCACCCTGCAGGAAAGTTTTAAAAAGCAGCGTGAGAATCTAATACTGAATTACAGTTGTGCGTATTGTTTACAGTGTAATTTGGAAAGGTCACATGAATCATAGAAATGTTGGAATTGCATTGGGACAAACATACCACTCTAACAATTTGCAATTGTTGTAGTCTAATCATAGCTGTACTCTCTACAGAGTTGCAAGTGGTCTCAACATCCTTACTGCTTAAAAAAACACAGCAAACTGCATTGCTTCAATTTAGCTTTCAGAATATGTTTATGATGTTCTTTATTATTTTAATTTACTATTATTCTTGAATGAATATTTTAATATTGTTTCTTCAGTCAATCATCCTCAGATAGATTTCTATAGGAAAATGTGAAATAAATTCCAGGAGTGAAGGAAGAATATCATCCTAAGAATAAGGATTAGGATATACTGAGTCAGAGAACAGTCCTGGAGATCCTGTTGGAAGTGTGAATCTAATGGCACTGGATCTTTAGCAACTCAAGATCAACTACCTGTAAGGACACAATGTGAGGTTAGGTTGAGAGTGAAGGATTTGCTCTCTGTCCTCTTTGTCTGTCACTCTGCCTGTTTTTTATTTTCAGAAATGGCTGATCTCAGATGATTTCATCATGTGTTTCCTTTTTCCTTCCCTGGCACGCATCCACAGATGGGCACTTTGATTCTCCTCCTGGTAAAAGGCACATCTGGTCCTGGGAAGCAGACTAATTCCAGGGGTAGAGGGCCTTTTGCTGAGAATGTCACTGTAGGAGATGACCAGGCTGAGCCCGAGGGAGGGGTCAAGTGCACCATCAGTCTCGAATCCCTTTGCTCCCAGAAGAGATCTAAGTCCAGCCTACCTTTACTTCTGTTGACTTTTATCTACCACTTATTTGCTTTGACCATTAGTAGTTCGGATTCTTGTAAAGAGTGTTAGCATGCAATAAACCTGTTTTCGTTTGAACTGCCTTGACAGTCATTCTTTGGATCTCAGTTCTCCCTCGTCTCTTTTAGGTTGCTACCCAAAGTATCTTCTCCCTACTAGATCATATCAGACAGGCCAAGACCGCCTAAAGATGACGTGGTTCACAAAGTAACCACGACCGAAGCTATAACAGATTTTCTGTAAATACATATTCTTTACATTATAATGATTAAATAACTTGCTTCATTTATCATTGCTCTGATTCCCACTCTTAGGAAAGCTTTCAGTTGCACACAGAAGCCCTTTAATCTCCAACAAATCCAACTAGGATATTTCTACCACTGTGTAGTATTGTGATTTCAACAGAATGATTAGGCTTTTTATTTTGTGTGGAAACTTATAAATGAGAATTTATTCATCCATTGTTCAGGATAAGGAAGATGACTTTGAAAGAAAAAAATGCAAGATCCCTTGCCTAGGCCAAAACGGGCTGAGATATTTTTAAAGAGTCCTAGTGGAGTCCTAGTAGACAGTCACTTAAGTATGACCCAGCAATGCGCGGCACCTGCCAAAAAAGGCCAATGCAGTCCTAAGCTTCCTCAACAGAGAAATAGTGTTAGGATCACATGAAGTGTTATGACCATTTTCTACCTCACTGGTAAGTCCATACTTGGAATGTTGCATTCAGTTTTAGTCACCATGATACAAAAAAGATGTTGAGACTCCAGAAAGAGTATAGAGAAGAGCAACAAAGATTATTAGGGGACTGGAGGCTAAAAAAATACGGTTGCAGCAATTTGGAATGTCTAGTCTAACAAAGAGAACTGAGTTGATATAATAGCAGTATTCCAATATTTTGAGGGGCTACCATAGAGAGAAGGGTGTCAACCCATTCTCCAAAGCACTTGAGGGCAAGATAAGAGTAACGGATTCAACCTAGAACTAAAAAGAAATTTCCTGTCGGTGAGAACAATCAATTGGTGAAATGTCTTACTTCCAGAACATCATTGAGATTGGACAGCCTTTTGCCTGGAATGGTATAGGGCAGTGATGGCAAACCTTTTCGGCACTGAGTGCCTAGACTGGAGTGCATGTGCGCGTGCCAGAGCCCGGAAGTCTGAAGATCAGCACGCTGGAAACCAGAAGAGCAGCTGGCGATGGCGCACGTGCCCCCAGAGAGGGCTCTGTGTGCCACCTCTGGCACGCGTGACATAGGTTTGCCATCACGGGTATAGGGTCTCTTGCTTGAGAGGGGGCTTGGAATAAAAAATCTCCAAGGTCCCTTCCAACTCTGTTAAATCCAGAGCAAGTAAATCCAGTCCAAAGCTGTTCAGGCAGAAACCTCTCTTATGGCAGAGTAAAGAAGAGGGAGGAAATTTGGCAAATTCCAATCTGCAAGATTCCATTAACAAAGCGAGTCTCAAGAAAAGTAGATTTAGCCTTCAATGGAAATGGTTTCCTGGCCTGTTCTGCCTAGTGGGGCTGACATCCATAATCAATTGTCAAGGAAGGATGACATGAAAACGGCCCCATAATCCCTTGTGGGATGGAGTCTGGGCAACTGAATGGAGCTAGCAGAGTGTTTTAATGGTTGGATGCCCTTCCTGTCGCTGATGCGGCGCTTACTCTAGCAGATATATTCTCAGTGTGCCCAGAGGGAGAAATATCTGCCTCTACCTAGGATTGAATTTACAGCTTCCTGATTGTGAGGCAAGAGCTCCACCTCTAGGCCACCATACCACTCTAAGGATTAAATATCACATGAATAATCAGTGTCCTCTGTGATTTCATATTTACAGCTCTGAAGTACAATATATTAGGAGATTAAGGAAAAAGACTGTTATGTGGTAAATTTGAAAGTAAAGCATATTTCCAAAATGTGCAAAGTTAGTTTGCACTTCTGTTGCAAAGCAAGGTCAGGGTGACAATGACAGAGAAGGATCTAAGGCAAGGGTGTCCAAACTTGGGAACTTTAAGACTTGTGGACTTCAACTCCCAGAATTCTGGGAGTTGAAGTCCACAAGTCTTAAAGTTCCCAAGTTTGGACACCCCTGATCTAAGATAATCACCTATTACAAAATTCAACTATATGCATGAATGCAACTTGCATATACAGCATATCAACTGAACATACACATGCTGGATGGTTGACCTTTAAGTATGGATACTAAAGAAAAATCTGACATCTACACTAAATAGCCATTGACAAAACTCTGAAATGTGGCAGCTCTGAAATGTATTTACAAAACAAAAGCAACTTCAAAATACACATCAAGGGAAATAGAATCAGGCACTGACCTATTACTAGAACAAGGGAGCTAAAATCGTATACAAAATACAATAAACATAAAAAGTAATGCAACAAAATTCAGTGACAATAATGTTTGTATCTGAGAGAAAGTTCAGTTAGAAATTACATTCACATTATTTCTACTAAAGATGCATAAAGTACATGGCCACAGTTGGGAATGAGACAATTATGAAAAGAGATCAGGAAAGTCAGGAATTGTCTTTTTTTTTTCTCCAGAAAAGCAGAGTAAAAGAAAATTGAGGAGCAATGTAAAAACATAACTAGGGAATCATTCCTGAGGTTAAGTTGAGTGGAAACTTTGGATGTAAATAGCAAAACAATTTGCAAATATTAGTTTTGTGGCGTGCAATAAAGTTAATTGACTGAGGGCTAATCAGAAAAAATAGGAATTAGATTTCCTATTCATATCTTCTGGCTTGGATAGGGATACTTCTATTGGTGGGAATTGCACGGCTTCTTCTGAAGAAAGCAGAGCATAGAAAAAAACAAACAAAAAGGAATTTCTCAATTGAGCAGCAAGCATGAAGGTTCCTCCTGGATAGGATATTTCCCCCCCACTCCTAGGCATCCTAGATATTGGAGAGGGGAATCAAGATAGTAGCCACAACACATTTTAAAAGGGGCAGGGCTTTGATTACCCGATGGTAACCCCCATCTTCTTGTTGTTTTTTTGAACCCCTTCCCTGCTGTTAATTCCCAGAATTACAGCTGTCTTTTCTTTTAATGCAGTCTATTTCAGTCAATGATGGTCAGGATGCCTGTTGTATTTTAAAATCTGTATTGTTTTACATGTTTTAGTTGTAAACTACTATAGACTTTGGATTCTGGCAGTATATAAATAGGGGGGGGGGGTGGGAGAAAGCAAGTCAATGTTAGAATTGTACAGTATTCTAGGATTTCAAGATTTAGTCTATTTCTTTCAACTTCGTCATCAGAAAAATAATATATGTTGTTACATATATATTCCCCTCTGGCTTAAATAAGAAGGTTAAAATCAGCATAGATATTACTTGGAGACTACTTGCCTTGAGGCAGTTTCTGCAGTTTTACAGTATGAAAGAGAAGGGTAGATGTATTAAAAGAAGGCTACAGAGTCCACCAGAGTTCTTTTCAGAAGCTCACCTACATCCATCCTCCTGCTAGAGATGTGTCCTGCCTGAGGACATCTCCTGCATCTTTGGCAAGTTGGAATGGAACACTGATACATCTCCTTTCAGGCTACCTTTACTAAATATGTGATGCTTGTCTCCCTGAGGATTTTCTCTAGACAGTTGGAAACAGTGAAGCATAACTAGGAGAAGTAACACTGAAAGCTTTGAGGGAAAGGGAAAAGAATTGGAAAGCATCCCACTCCTTTCCTCTGGTAAGCCTTGATGGGTTTGGAACGCCTTACATCATTGCTTTCCAGATAAGCATGGTAGAATGAACCCGGTGTCAGTAATAAGCTGCTGGTTGAGATGGATGGATGGATTTATAGATAGATGATAGATAAGATAGATAGATATAGATAGACAGGTAGGTAGGTAGGTAGGTAGGTAGGTAGGTAGGTAGGTAGATAGATGATAGATAGATTGATAGATAGATAGATAGATAGATAGATAGATAGATGATAGATAGATAGATAGATAGATAGATAGATAGATAGATAGATAGATAGATAGATAATGATCACCCTGATATCTATTTATCTAGCTACCTACCTATTTTCATCTATCATCTAAGGTTATACTTGGAAATTATGTCTTATTGCATGCCAAAATGAGACAAGTCTATTTTAAATCTGTGACAGAGAATTTAGCAACCTATAATGTAACTGATATTTTAAGCTGGAAATCTGAGGAGCAAATATCTATTTTCATTCATGGTGCTTAGAACATTTGGGAAGAAGGTAAATATGGTTATCCACATTCTATTGGCACAGAAAGGTTGTCAGAGTGCCAGGTAGTTTATTTTCACAAATATGCCATATTCCAAAAGCTTATAAACTCTAAACTGCATTTAATGAAGAGAGAGAATGCAGCAACTCTGTTTGAAACCAGAATACTTTGTTGCTTATTGGTAAAATAAGACACCCACAGCTAAAAAGGTGATGACACATTTAATTATTGTAATCAACCAGATTAAGAAGGACATAACAAAGTGCTCTCCAGTTTCTATTATGTCATTTATGATTGTATATTTTTCTGTATTTGTAAGTTGATTTTTTTCCCAAAAGTTCAAAAATAAAAATCACACCGCATATGAAAAAAGCGTTCCAGGTTCTGGGTCTTACTTAAACTGGGTTGCCTTTCTTATACATGCATGTTAGCATGCCAGAAGGTTGTGGTCTTTGCTCATACCAACCAGCAAAGCTATGTATGTATGGAGGCTAAAGAGCTAGGTTTAGTATGAAGTTAGCCTATGTGGCGTAGATGTCTGTGTTTTGCAGAGTAGGCATATAAGTAAAAATCAGTTCTATTCAAAATGGATAGCAAACCCTTGAGCCAGAGAAGAAAGATAGCTTATCAAGATGGATATATCTCAAATCTATTTTGATTAATTAGAATTTTTCTTCTTCTCTTCCCATTAGCATAAGTCTCAATGAGTTCAGAAACTATATCATGTGCTTTAATCCAGCCACATGATTAACACTAGTACCACTATCCAATAGCACACTGAATACCTACAGAGGAGCACAGAGGTGACCTTGAGGAAAATCAATAGCTAACATGAGCTTAGTCTAGGAATGCAAGAAAATATGAGAAATAAATTTAAGATTGCCCTGTCTTGAATTTCTTTGGTATAAGAGAGGGAACATTATAAAGCAGCTAAGATGTTATTAGTATAGTCTCTATATTGTCTCAAGAAATATTTCTTTTGTGTCTGTTTCCTGACCTGGTGTATTTCAAAAGGCTAATAATGCCTTCCAATTTGGAGTAGGTCTCATTTTCTAGTGTCAGGTATTGACACTGTCCTGATTGTGAGTATTAATTTGGTTTTCTTGCCAGAATACTTGAATGGCTTGCCATTTACTTCTCTAATGAGTTGCATTTAGCCTGAGTTCTTATTTCTCATTTGCACATCACAGGTGACCCTTCTGAGAATGTACATTCCCAGTGGTTGCACTTATAGGCACCTTAACCAATTGCAAGATAATGATCCCTGAAGCAAAAACATATATAAATTAGAACACTAATATTACTCAAGGTTCATTTTTATAATGCCCAGTTGCCCAAGATGTTTGATCAAAGTGTCAGAGTTGCCGGCAACCACATTTAACAAGGAAATCCAGCTCTCCCCTATTTCCCAACAGCAGAATCTTTATTAGCCTTCAAAAATCACAGTCATCTGAACAGTATGAACATAAGTTGGAAAAACTTCATTCAAAAATGCATCATTATATATTTTCAAGCAATATAGGAGCGAAACAAAAAGATATATGTCTTCTTCCATTTGATAGGAAAGCTATCAGAGCGAGATGCTTTTCTAGTTTTCATAGAAGTAATATATTATTATTTCCCGAATATATTATTTCCTGAAGAGATAAAGGTACAGCTAGATAAGCAGCTTGGTCATGAGTAATCTTCAGAAGAACTACATTATTTTAAAATTGATTAATTTCTGTTTCGGTAACCATTGACTCACTATTATAAAATCAGATATAAAAGTATTGATTTATAAGATCAGAGTCAACATATATTTTGTCCTGAGCATGCTTAATAGTGTAAATAATATTTCTTGTTGTTGCTGTTTCAATCAGGAGGCCAATAATTTACCAGGTTTTTCCTCTCACACTCAATATCATTGCTTTATATGATTTATCCACCGCATTAAAGGAGATTAAGTTTAGCAAATGTAAAAGCTTTATATAGTCCTGATTATATAGTTCAAATACGGTTATGTAGTTCATAGATATTCAAAAGTTTTCCAAGTTTTCCTATTTAAAATTTTATTCCTCTTTTTCTATGTAGCCTAAGCAATAATACGACCACAAATAAATGCCTTAAAAGCATCTCAAGCAACCATTAAATTTGTAGAGTGTCTATTTATACAAAAAAAAAAAATCTTCAAAGCCCTTTTTTTCTTCCATGATCAAGATGCTAAAAAAATAATCAAGCTGAGAACAGGTCTGATGTTGTGCTGAGAAAAAAGACTATATTCTTGTGATAGATTTAAAGCTGGGAATCAGGAACAGATGTATTCTTGCCAGACTAGCTTCTGTAATGAGGTGCTATTCCATTAAAGTCTAAATAGTTTCACATCTCATAGTCTTTCAATATCCCAATGTAAAATTATCTTATAAATCAGCAAAATTGCTAAAAGAGAACTCTATAGTTTCTTCAGAACATGATAACTTAGTGGCAGGGATGTTATGAAGCAGGTTCAGTCCAGCTTGTGCAAATCAGTTGCAACTTTTTTCTCACTACAAATGAAAGTGGATTTTCCCCCCGTTTATGATTCTCTGACATGGACCAGGTGCCTCTGGCCTTTGATGGCATGGGGTGGGCAAGGGCGCACATTTAGAAGAGCAAAGTGGCAAAGGGAAACGTGTGCATAGTGTCAATCTACCATCTCCAGATGTTTGGCTTGCTCTACCCCCCTCACCTGCTTTGGAATCAGCTGTTGCCCAATTTAGATAATATCCCAGATTAACCAGCGATGGGGGTAAATTCTCATTTCATGGCTAGAAATATCTAGTGGTGACGTTTGATGGCTATATTTATCTTACAGGTGTAACATTATCGGATCATCTGATGGTTTATTTCCCTGAATATGCCTTGTAAAAGTCCCACATTATAGTGGGTTGAGAGCAGCCAGATAACACAGCGACTCTGAATCTAAAATACCTTTTGATGGATTGGTTCTTGGTAAAATAAGCAATCGGCACTTAGGGCAATGACAACACTCTTAAATGGTTGTAATCAATCAATAGAGGCAACATGCTTAACTGGGTCCATAGTGGAGCGAGTGTTTATTTATTTATTTGTTTATTTAAAAGATTTATATAGCCGTCCGTATTATAGCAGCCCTGAGTGGCACACAAAATCATAAAAACAACCAAAGAACCCAGACAGAATGAAAATCTATAAAGCTGTATAAAAACTCATGGCATACTCCACATACCACCTTGCAGCCTTATTCCTGCCCAACATTGGAGTTGAAAGCTAGCTCTTCAAGCCTCTAGGAAGGCAGGAAAGGTTGGGGCTTGCCAGGTTTCTGGAAGAAGGGGGTTCCACAGGGGAGGGGCAGCTACAAAGAAAGCACACTTCCCCACACATCATTTAAGAGAAGAGAGTTGGAACACACCCACCCTCTCTAATCTGATGGGAGAGGCAGATACCCTCAGGGAGAAGTAGTCCTGAAAAACCATGGCGTGCCCAGAACTGTTTGGGTTTCCATATTATGGACCAGTTATAGTTTCCAAATAGCCTTCAAAGGCAGCTCCATATATATATATTGCAGTAATCCAACCAGGAAGTGATCAGGGTACGGGTGACTGTAAGCAAAGCATCACAGAACATTAAGAGGCAAAGTTCCAGTTCTCTCTTTGCCCTAACAAATTGTTACTATGACTCTGAGGGAATGTAAAGTCTCTTAAAAGCTCACCATCTACAGGGTTTTTTTTAAAGAATACTTTTTAGAAAAGACTTTTACAACACTAAAACATACTCTAAAATATCCGAAAGATGCTTTTTCAGGAGGCAACTGGACTTCCTCGTTTTTTTCTTTTGAAGACGTTTCGCTTCTCATCCAAGAAGCTTCTTCAGCTCTGACAAGATCTCATGTCAGAGAAGCTTCTTGGATGAGAAGCGAAACGTCTTCAAAAGAAAAAACAAGGAAGTCCAGTTGCCTCCTGAAAAAGCACCTTTGGGACAACCATGGTCTGGGTGACCGAGAATCTTTACAGATTTTTTTAAATACTCCAAAATAATAATACACACTCCATTGAAAATATAAATTCAATTTGAAAAAAGAAAATAGAAGGAAAAGAAATACAACCTGCAAAGGAAAAAAAATAGAAAAAAATATTTAAAGAAACAACTTCCTTGCAACAAATACAGACATTAATATTTCCCCAATCTTCACAACATTAAATACATTCTTCCCTTCTTCCCTTAAACCCAAATCATCCATTTACAAATCCAACACTCATTGCCCGCAGAAGTCCCTGAAGGGTTTCCAGAATTTTATTAAAATGTTTATTTTACCTTTCATCAAACAAGCCAACTTTAAAATCTCTTTTTTTTTTTTGCTCTTTATAATCTTTCATTCCTCAGGTTGTTGTTGTAGGATTAAACTTCCCTTCAAACTTTCTTTTGTTTCATCTCAAAGATATCTTCAAGGTTTTACCCAAAGGTGCTTTTTCAAAAGGCAACTGGACTTTCTGCATTTTTTCTCTTGAAGATGTTTCAATTGTCATCCAAGAAACATCTTCAGTTCTGACTGAAGTGGGGAATGGAAGGATTTAGATTCCTTGCAGTCCTCTGGTTTGAAGGTCAGTCATTAGCTGTCTGAGAGTCTTTGAGGCCCCTTGGGGGTTTATATGACCTGGATGAGTTTATTTGGGACAGCCATGATATGGATGACTGAGAATCTCCATAGACTTCAAGGTTTTAGAAACTCTCTTTTGTAAATCCAAAGACAAATCCTTGCCCAGGTCTCTTTTCATCACTTGGTTAATCATTTCTATTTCCATTCTGACTGTAATCTCTATTTTATATTTCACCACCCCCCCCCCTATTTCTACATCAGTTTGGATTTGTATCCCCTCTTCATTGTGTCTGTCCATAAATTCCTCCCTATTGTTGTCTGTCACATCTTTCAGCTCTTTATAATCTTTTTGAAAAATACATTTACAGGTAAAGAAAATATTGCTGTTAGTTCGGTTGTAAGTTCCCTCCCAATTCTTCGAAAATCCTTTGAAATGCCTCAAGTGTCATGTGTTTGTCGTTTTCTAAATTTCACTTTTATTTTTCCTGCCTGGAATTTTAAACTCCTCTAGTGTCCATTTCTATATTCACAATCTCAAGTTTCTTTGTTATTTTATTTTCTACTTTCAGCCAATGACTTCTTTCCTAATTGATGAAACAATTTGTGTTGCCACAAAAGTAGTTTTTTTTTTAAAAAAAAAACTCGGTTTTTCTAAAATGATAGCAAAAATCACTTTCCGTAAGTGCCATGGCGATCGGAGGTCTTGCTGACTTTTGGGGGGAATTTTTGAGGGAGAATCAGTGCTGGATGCTGGTTCTGAGTTGGTGTTAATTTCTCAAGAACAGATCACCGAGATCATTCATGGGACTCGACCCTGAGTGGATTGTGCACACTGCCATTTTTACAGTCTGCTAATGAATAGAATGGCTGTAGCCGGGATTACGTCAAAGTCACTCTTGCAAAGTAACCTTCAGGGACATTAAGCTCAACCTAGCCTTATGTCACAATCACTTTTTAGGATTATTTTTATTTGTTGTATATTGGAGAGATGAAGACCCTTTGGATTGGCAAGGTTTTACTGAATTTATTGGAGAGTTTCTGCTTCCTATTAAGACAATGGGGTAAATTTGATTTAAAGAATTTTAAAAATACATGATTTTTTTTGCACCATGCAGCAAAACAGAACTTATTACATGGAGTTTGGAAAGCTAATAGTGGATTAAGGGGCCAGAGGGATTTGAAATTATAGCTTTGAATTATTTAGAAGACACATTCTCATGGGAAAAAAGAAGATTGTTTGGGGTTTTCTTTCTTTTTTTTATAGTAAGGAGATCTTGAAGGCAGAACAATACAGCCAAAGGATACAGAAAAAGGAGCACAAATCCTTAGTGCAATCTTTTGAATACCTCTCAGACAAGCTTTTGGACAGAATGAATCAGATGATTGGTAAAATTAACAGAGCGGGTTTTAACGAAGTTGTAAAACAAGACAAGATGTAATGGATGCCTATGAAATTAATTTGAAGGGGGATTTATATGAGATACAAATGGATCTGATGGATGATCTCTTCCCTCAAGGAGATGCGCAGGTATTAAACTAGGAAACTTTGGATTTTTTCTTCTTCTCAATAGGCAAAACAGCTCTGATAATATTTGGAAGTAGTTTTTGAGAAGTGACAAACAAAAGGATAAATTTCAATTATTGATACAAAAGAAATCTGTTAAAAGTTCTGAAGGATTTTTGCTTTGAAACTACAAGATTTGTTAAAGTTCTGTTAAGGTTCTAACATAGCATTTGAACCTCATTTTCTTTATGTAAAAGATGAACAATAGTGAAAAGAGAGGTTATCTTCTATTTAGATGCAATGATAAACTACAGTATTAAAATTCTGTTTTATTTATTTACGTTCGTTTTAAAATTATTTTTACAATTAACTGAAGGCAGCAAACCATATCCAACATACTATCTTCCTCCTATTTTCCTCACACCCTGGTTTGGGCTGTGAGAGCGTGACTGGCCCAAAGTCACCCAGCTGGCTCTTTTAATAAGACCGAACCTGAATTCATAATCTGTGATCTAACCTGTCGCCTTAACCACTGGATCAAATTGGTTTTCATCTTTACTTGTTGGGATGAAGGAGGAAGTTATTTTTTTTCCTCTTTCCCTTTTTCTTTTTATTCCTCTGTTTCACATCCCCCTTCTTTCATTTGTTTGGTATTTTACTGTTTATATTTTTTTATAGTTTGTATTGAGTTTTATTCTCTTCATTTATAGTTATTAATAAAGTTATTTGGAAAAAAACAAAAATAACTGAGCCTAAACATAATGTTGAACCAAAATCAAATGAGTTATTGTGTAGTACATTGCATGAAGCAAGTCTCCATTACTATATGTATAAAATCTTAATTAGGAGAGAATCAAATTGTCATCATTTCAAGACATTGAAGGAGAAACAAAGTAACAGGAGGCAACAGCATATATGGAATTTGAAGTTCTTCTTTAATAATTGGCAAAATATGGAAAAATGCCACCTGAATAAATAGCTTTTAATGAGCCTGATTACCTTGTTTTGAGGGGCTGGCTATATCACACTTCTATATCCTAGGGTGTGTATAACAGTGTGACACTACATGTGTTTTGAATTTGCTGCTACGGTAATTGGATTTTCACATTGAAATACAGATGATCAGCCAACTATCTCTGGGACTGTTTTGAAGGCAGTAAAATAATTTTAAAAACTCAGTGAAGGTTTATAAGATTGGCTTGTTTGACCAGGGTTGAAAGAACAAAATAATTAGATCAGGTTGCACTTACTGGACTTTTGCTAAGATTAATTGTCATAGCATTTAGACTTTGTTTTCTTTGTATGAGATAAGCTACTGGAAGAAGAGAGATGTGCTTTATTTAGAGATGATAGCAACAGCACTTAGTCTTATATACCACTTCACAGTGCTTTGCAGTCCTTAACTGGCTTACAGATTCAGCATATTGTTCCTAACAATCTGGATCCTCATTTTACCAATCTTGGAAGGCTGAATCAATCTTGAGCCGGTGAGATTCGAACTGCCAAACTGCTGGCAATCAGCAGTCAGCAAAATTAGCCTGCAATGCTGCATTCTAACCACGGTGCTACTATGCCTCTTGATGATGATGATAAGTTACTAAAATTGTTTTAACCTGCTGTTTTTACCTGCTTTTGTTCTTTTTTATTTTTCACCTTTTTCTTTATTTTTTTAGTATATTTTTGTAATTTGTATTGACTTGTGTTCTCTTCATTTATAATTCTAAAAAAAACATTTGAAACAGGTCTTAGCAAAACTCCTAATTTTCTAAATTTGCCTGATTCCTTAATCTGTTTAAAACTTTCTTAAATACGTATTTAGCTTTTTTGCCATTGGTTTTATTTTCTTTAAATAATTTAAAATTGTTAGCTTTTTTTTCTATTTTGTGATGAAGTTTTTACTCACCAAATAGCTTTTTAAACATTCTTTGGGAGATATATTTTAACTGTAATTATAAATCTGAAAGTGGTTAGAAAGTGAAGTGGATGAAGAACGAGTGTTCTTAAGGTCTCCACCATGGTTGAGAGCTTGATAGTTTCCCTCATCTCCTGTTACTTAGACCCATGGACGGACACTATTCTGCAGTGCCCTCATGAGGAGCAGCCACTTGGAACACAAATAACTAATCTTTTATCATCTCCTTGTCTGGATAGATTCCATTGGATCAAGCTTGCCACTGATGCATCAGCCATTGCTATGTTATTGTCTCCACTCTTTCAGAGACATCTAATTCACCATTTCCCTCACCCAGAAGTCTCTATCACCCAAAGTTGACATTAATAATAATACAATAGTAGAGTTGGAAGGGACCTTGGAGGTCTTCTAGTCCAACCCCCTGCCTAGGCAGGAAACCCTATACTGTTCCAGACAAATGGCTATCCAACATCTTCTTAAAGACTTCCAGTGTTGGGACATTCACAACTTCTGGAGGCAAGCTGTTCCACTGATTAATTGTTCTAACTGTCAGGAAGTTTCTCCTCAGTTCTAAGTTGCTTCTCTCCTTGATTAGTTTCCACCCATTGCTTCTTGTTCTGTCCTCAGGTGCCTTGGAGAATAATTTGATTCCCTCTTCTTTGTGGCAATCCCTGAGATATTGGAACACTGCTATCATGTCTCCCCTAGTCCTTCTTTCTCTTAAGCTAGACATACCTAGTTCCTGCAACCGTTCTTCATATGTTTTAGTCTCCAGTCCCCTAATCATCTTTCTTCCTCTTCTCTGCACTCTTTCTAGAGTCTCCACATCTTTTTTACATCGTGGCGACCAGAACTGAATGCAGTATTCCAAGTGTGGCCTTACCAAGGCATTATAAAGTGGTATTAACACTTCACCTGATCTTGATTCTATCCCTCTGTTGATGCAGCCTAGAACTGTGTTGGCTTTTTTGGCAGCTGCTGCACACTGCTGGCTCATATTTAAATGGTTGTCCACTAGAACTCCAAGATCCCTCTCACAGTTACTACTATTGAGCACGGTAGTAGTAACTGTATTACTACTAGTAGTAACTGACATTAGTCCTGTAAATTATTCATCAAAACCACCCCAGCTTTCCAGAAGATTCTGGATCTTCTCTCCTACTGATGCTTACTCACCTGTGTGTTCTTAGCATATGAATACATTGCTAAGGAGTAACAATTTTCATTTTGCTTTGACCCTTCTTCCTTTTGGGCAGTGGTATAGAATTGAGTGGCAGTAGGGAAGAAGATAGGGAGGGAACAACAACAGTGGCAAGGACTTGGGCCTCTTAAGACATCCGAGAGCTATGAAGATTTTTATTTGTATCAAAAATCTGAGCTTTATTAAGATCATGTCACACCTTCTTCTATATGTGGGAATAGAAAGAGCTATGAAGGCAGACATCTAGTCCTTTGTCAGCACCAGCCATCAGCAGCTTTCTATGCAGGAAGTTTGTCTTGTGCTTCCAGGAAACCTACCTGATCTCCTGCATAAGATCTCCTGCATATAAAGCACATGCTTTATCACTCAACTATGCCAAGTGTGACGGATAGATTTAAAGTCACATTCATCATTTTAGGGACTGCATCCAATCAATTTATGCAGCCAGCAAATTCAAAAGGCTGTTTTTGAGAGAAAGTGTGATTTAATCACAGTAGTTCTGCTACTACTATTACTACCGGTACTACTAACAATAACAAACAATTATAACAGTGATAATAGTTGACTACTAAATAATGTATGAAGCAGGCTACAAGGCTTCCTTTTTGCTATTGCTGTCCCAGGCAAAGGTATGCAACAAAAACTCCATTACAGGGAAGGAGTACATTAAAGCAGTAGTGAAATTCAATTTTTTTTACTACTGGTTCTGTGGGCGTGCCTTGGTGGGCGTGGCAGGGTAAGGATACTGCAAAATCCCCATTCCCTCCCCACTCCAGAGGAAGGATATTGCAAAATCTCCATCCCCACCCCACTCTGGGGCCAGCCAGAAGTGGTATTTGCCGGTTCTCTGAACTACTCAAAATTTCTGCTACTGGTTCTCCAGAAGCTGTCAGAATCTGCTGAATTTCACCCCTGCCTTAAAGCAGTTGATTTAATGTGTAGGTACCACAATAATATCTGCCCAAGGCCCAGAATTCATTCTCTTCCCTACCACCATCTTGATTCTTCCCAGGACACACAAAGGGGTCATTCTGTTTACACCGGCAAATACCGGGGGAGTGTCTGGGGATCCAGAAACTCACCTGCCTATTTCCTGTTGCATCAAGCTCTGGGTCATGCTCTCATTCTGTTTTTATAGTTGACAGCAATCTCTCTCTGGTGACTGATACTCACCAGTTGTGTAATGGACATCGTAAAGGTGCAGAGACTTCCTTGGCAAATGAATCAATGCAATGCAATTGCCCACCTGGGAAATCCGTTGGAATGTGCCCCGATGCCTCAAGGTTTACGCTGGTTTCTCTGATGTCGGAGACGCCAAAGCACAGCAATTCTTAAATGTGTTGGTGTGTATTTATTTTTGTGAAAAAATGTTCCAAAGTCATTGTAACCGCCTTGCAGGAAGATATTCCCGGGGATGATCTACTGCGGACAATTCTTTCAGGAATACATCAAAACTAAGTTATGAATAAAGGGGGCTTGCCTGTGTAGATCATACTTTCTCACCAGCGTCCCGATCTCACCAGGCTCCTTTCGGCAAACAAGGTTTCCCCCATCCCTAGCCATTCCATAGCCCGTTTCTGACTGGTGAACACCACCCCTGAGGTAAAATAATCTGTTTTTTTTTAAACGGCATCTTAAGGGATTCGCTCTTCTCTGAATTACAGTTCATATATCAGTTGCTTGGAGTGAAGAGGGCATGTGGATTACCTCCAAGTTGAGAATGTGGGATTTTATAATGGTGCTTTAGCAGATGAAGATGAGAGTCAGAAGCAGATAAAAATGTATCTGCTCTACTGTGTAGTTCCAGGCTTCAGGCTAGACGGGGAAATTGAAAGAACAAGTCCCAGAAGGTAGCAATGTCAAACCACGTCAGCACTGTTGCCAGGAAAACTATACAAATGTGCCTGCATGGCCACCAAGAGTAAAGCTTAGTTCAAGTGAATCCTTCCTTGATCTCTATTTCCATCAGTCATCATGCCAGCAGTTCCAAATGTTATCAAAGCTCATTTTATCCTAGTCTAATCTCCTTGGCCCACTTTACTTTTCTCTGTGATGTTGCCCTTTCCGTGGTGCTTCTAGTCCATGAGGTCCATCCCTCCCCCTCCCCCTCCCCTTTCTCCCTTGAGAAAAGTCAGGACTCCATATCAGGATCAGATATGAGGCAACACTGTTCTGCCATGTCATTTTTGCCTTCCTTTGCCTTGTTTTGCCATTCTTTGATCTAATATCAGTGTTTTCTCCTCAACACCGAGGGCCAAGGACCTCTTTCAGTATTACCCAGGTGAGCCATACCAGGGGCAATTGTTACTTTATAAAGATCAAGGATGACATATTTTGCTTTCCCCAGAAAATGGCACTGCCCAAGTCTGGGCTGAGTACTAAAAGGTAAGCAATATATTGATAGCAGCTCTATGTCCCTGGCATAGTTATAATGTAGCCAACAGCCTCCTAGCCAAAGGGGCAACATGGAAGCATGCAGATCTGGAGAAATACCACTTAGGAATAACAGTGAGGAGCGGAGCTAAGATGAAGCTGCTGGATCGGGTTTGTTCCACTGCTTTCTAAGGTCCACCTTCTGACAGTTACCAACAATAGGAATATCTTGTAGCCAAGCAATAAAATGTATCTCTCTCCACCCTTCCTCTGCTGTAGAAGAAGAATTTGCTTTCTCTGTTTCCCTTCCCTGGTGCTTGTTCTTAGACAGAATTGAGCAAGGTGAGAAACCAGTTTTATGCCTACTGCTCCTCTATGTTTAATCTAAGAGTTGGCCATCTCAGTATCTTTTTAATGAAAGTCAACTCGCCTCCTTTTGCTACAACCTTTCTGAAAACAGTTCTCTATGACTAATAAAGAAAACTAGCAGAGTTTATAAGAAAATACCTAAACCAACACTGTCTTGCTCTCATTCTGGAGATTGTAAGTGTATTTTGCCCCTACTGGATATGTCATGGCAAATTTGAAGCAAGTATGTGTCTTTTCAAAGCAGAGCATAGTACAATTGCCGTCTGAGCCACAGCACATTCATTCCTCTTGAAATTGCACTCTTATAAAACAACTACCATTTATCTTTTATACTGCACCACCAATGTACTTTGAGGAACAAAGTAGTAGAGGCACCCTGTTGAAAGAACTTTACAAGTGAAACAAGGCAAGGCAAAAAGACAATAAGGAGCAAAGCGTAGCTTTACTCAATTTGTATGGGAATAGAGGTAGGAAAAAATCATGTTTGGAGTAGAGTTTCAACAAAGGATTTGAGAAGAACAATGAGAGGGAGCTGGAAAGATGTTTTTGTAATAGCACTCCTGAAAGATGGCTAGGTTGGACTTCTGTGAGTCTCTGGGCCAAGAGGGTTCTGTAGCCACTTTAAAAATTGTTGAATACCTTTGCAGCTAGTCTCCTACAAAAGCTATATTAACAGAAAGTTCTTAGTTAATGCAGAGGTGGCTTGGGAATATTGGAAGTAGGTCAGAAAAATTGGAAGGCCCAGAGCTACCCCGCTCCTGCCTTCGCGAATTAGAATGATCTTTGGGGAGAATGTGCTGGGAGTTCGTAAATATAGAAAAGAGTGGAGTTAGCAGACCATACAGTGGGGAGAGGAAAAGGAGATGGAGTAACCATTGAAATATTTCATGTAGTGGTGATTACGGGCAGAAGTCCTAAAGAAGAGATCGCTACAAGTTATCTCTGGTCAGCAGCATCCTCTCCATGGCCTATCAAGATGAACGTGTCTTCTGTAAACAATTGCTTCTAAAATGCACTTACTTTCAGCCTAGTGGGGAAGAATGAGAGGAAGAGACATGTTCTGCCTTCTCCCAGGCTGCCTGCTTAACCTTGGGAAGCCTTGTCTCTATTATTTCCATGAGCTACAATCCAGTGCAAATTGCATTGAGCAACATGATAGATTTAGAGAGCCAATTGTCTCAACGGCCCTCCTCAGGAATATGCTGTTGAGTAGTCAAGCCTCATTCTTTTAGTTATTTAAATAATCATCATTAATCATATTTAAAATCACAATTAAATCAGGGCCAGTTTGTTGGTGGTTAAAGCATCAGGGCTGGAAACGAGGAGATCATTAGTTCTTGTCTCGCCTTAGACACAAAGCCAGCTGGGGGAGCTTGGGCCAGTCACTTTCTCTCAGCCTTAGCAAGCAATTTTCTGAGAAATCTTGCCAAGAAAACTGCAGACTTGTTCAGACAGTCTCTGAGAATCAGAGGGGAGAGAAAGTCATTTTCAAACTCCATCTAACCTTAGTTTTAATGGTCTCTTAATAGCTGTTGAGTTCCATGTGATTTAAGATTGTACCCTTGTGATGAACAACCCATTGAATCTATGTCCCGTTTCGTTATATTGTGCCTTTCTTAAGAACAAGGCCCATTTTATAGCCCATTTGGTGAAGTACCCAAATACTGATTTATTTTATGAACAGCTACTTCTATCAGACCAGTTTGATTCAGTTTCCTTAAATGCAAAATGATTTCATTATTTTATGTTTGCCTTATATTTCACTTGAAATAAAAATGGTTTATTAATATTGTCCACCTGGTCAACGATTGTAAGAATGAGCTAACCTACCTTATCCTTTTAATGCCAATTCTTTGCTTTGTCGGTATCCTATAGACTTGTCTAATCAAATGTGCTTCCGATTATTTTAAGATTCTCAGGTAATGGAACTTGGTTACTAGCCTTGGATTCTTGGAGTCGTTGCAAACACATCTGAAGGGCACCAGCCCAGAGAAAAGATTGGTGAGTCAAGGAGAGACTGAGATGTGCAATTCTGTTTATTTTGAAAAAAAAAGGTTTTAAAAATCAGAATGAAACTTCAACCATTTCGCCCTATTTCAGTTCAGACACGGTTGCAGGTGAGGGTGACCTGCCAACCCCTTTATTCTTTCAAACCCAATAGAATGGTGCATGGAAATTATGTGCTCAGAACTCTGTTCATCAATAGGAGAAGTCTCTGAAAACTAAACAGGATAAAACCAAATTTGTAGAAGAAGAAAGATTGAGTTGAAGACATGGGCTGGGACTAGGTGGGAGCTACAGAGGACCCCCATTTCCAATTCTCCAGTGTATCCTTGTTACAGAAGCATTTGAGCAATGGCTTACAGTGCTGCCTACTGTGCTCCAGGTCATACAATACAGAATAGAACACGTGCAGCCTGCTCCGTGATCCCAGTGTATGTGGGAAAACACAGGGAGAAAGCAGAAATACATGCCGTGTTATTTCATTACCTAGAACAGTGTTTCTCAACCTTGGCAATTCGAAGATGTCTGGACTTCAACTCCTAGAATTCTGGGAGTTGAAGTCCAGACATCTTCAAGTTGCCAAGGTTGAGAAACACTGACCTAGAAGATCATGGAGATCATTCCTATGGCTACTGCTGGTAAAGAGGTTGTAAATAATTCCAGCAGCTGTACTCCACATGTGCTCCCTACCTTACGAAATTCTCCATCCTTCCCAGGCAGTGCTGAAACAATCACTCCGTACAACAGTGCTGACACTAAACCCAGAATGTGGATTCCTGCATTGAGCTATCCAAGGTCCTGACAGAGTTTTGTTCTGCCAAAGCCTGGCCAGTTAGGCCTCTCCCTCACAGGGAATACCAATTCCTATCCAGCTTCCTTGAAGTCCTTAATTGGCTTGAAATACTCTTTTCTTCAGGTTGGCTGCTGATCGCTTGGTGTTTCAACTGTCATGTTTCATTAAAGGTTATGGCATTAGTAAAATTGTTATCTAATTTACTACATAGTTCAATTTTTTTTTCAGTTTAACTCTCCCAAAAAATTGCTTGAGCCTCGTTGAGTCAAGCTCAACCTCTGGCGACAACATGAATACACAATGTTTTCTTGGCAATCATATGGAAGTTGGTTAGCACTGCCTACTTCTGAAATATCTCCATTTCTTAGTCTTGCCTACACCCCTGTGATTTCCTCATGGTCTCTCATCCAAATATTAATCCATTTCCAATATGTTTGCTTGATCCCAACATTTTGAGGTCAGCCAAAGACTAGTATAAAATTCTTTGTCTGTGTGTAGGACTCTGGGTTATAAGTGGGGAAAATAATTGTTGCATATTTTAATACATACTTGTCAAAACCACGAAGCGGCACACAAATCACAATGATTTTGGTACTACACTTTATAAAATATGTAGTTTTTATGGCCCCTGCTTTCAAATGCATCCAAAATTCATTCTGTAGGGGAAGTGGACAAAAGGGAAATTGGATTTCTATATTATCAAGATTTACTCACAAAAACCTTATGGGCACCCAGGTGTAGTTCAACAGCTGCTTAGCAAAAGGCAATCAGCGTCTGCTGGCTTTGAAAAGGCAACTTGCATTGCTGAAGCTTCTTTCCTGAAATTAAGTCTACACTGACAATCTTAGTGTTTGTGTCTATGCTGGAAAGCTTGAAGTCGAATGCCGTTTTATTAAAGCATGCTCAATATTTCTAATATCTGGGAAAACAGAGAAAGACTACATTAGGGCATGCAGCATCAGCATGCACAGAACTCCTTCCCTTGTCCACCCTGCATGCCTCAGAAAATCTTCACAAGCGTGGTTGCATAAACAGGCACAATCATGCTTGCGAAGGATAGTTACTACCCAGCTAACAAGCAGACTTTTTCCTTGTTTGCTCACTGCTCTCAAGAACCCTGAATAAAATACCCCAGTCAAGCCACAGTGCAGAATGGTAATTTCTGTGAGATATTGCTAGATTCTGTGAGAAGAGACAGGCTGCTCTGTCCCAAGGTGACCCTGGGACTGTCTTGGTCTTGCATAAAGAGAACGGCTGCTGATTGGCTCGCAAGTCTGCCGTGCATATATTCCTGTGGCATTTCCTTGAACTCATCCTGGGCTCCGGTGACGGCCAAGCTTTGAGAAAGTTATTCTGTTCTTTGCTTGCCTTGTCACCAGCTGAAAAGATAAGCAAGAGCCTTTGTTTCCAGGGACGTGCCAACAACAGACTGACAGTTAACAAGGAAGAAACCAGGAGGGTGGGTAGATGCTGTTGCACAGAGAACACATGGTTTATTTGATGAAATCAGGGAAAGATCTTGGCAACATTTCAACCTGGCGTGTTAACTGGGAAACAAGTGCTTTGGAATTTAAGTGCCCTGGATCAAAATCCAGTCTTTAAAAAAAAAAAAAAAGCTTATTTCTTTGCCAAGGTTTGTCAGCTTCAAGTGGCAAGCTCCATAGTTCAAACCAGTGAGGTTCCAGGGCATTCAGTAGACATGTGCCTTGTAAAAGGAAGTGCCAGCTCAGGACTAGCTGTTAGTACGTTCTACAGATTGAAGAGGTGAAAGTTTTCCTTGCCTGCAGCCCTGAAAGCGGGGAGGGTCAATACTGTGGTTTCTTGCCACTCTGAGCAAAGAAATGTATTAAAATGGCAGAGCAAGTCTTAAAACAAACTCACAAAAGGACAGGAAAGCCTCAATCCTGCCAAAAGAGGATAAAGCAATTCAAAGTTCGTATCTTTTCCCATGTTGCACCACTGCCTCCAGTCCTTCTTAAATTGAGCAGAGCCCCCAGGCACTACAGTGTTGTCCATCCCTATCTTAGAGTTTTTAAAAATGTTCCACGAATTTGAAGTCCTGTGAGAGGCTAAAGACTAGAAAGTAAGTTCCTTTAAACACAGCTATTTTCTATCACTAGAGGTTTCCTATTGATAGGGGGTCAGCGTTTCTTTTTACTTCTGCAGCCTGAAAAAAATTGAAAAGGTTTGTCATAGACCATGGGGAAAGGTTCCTGCGTGAATTTTGCATTATTTGTTCAATTCATACCATAATTACATTAAGATTTAGTAAAACTTCCATCCTCCATCTACATTATGAAAGGTTTTTGTATTTGAGCATACCATCATTTTAATCTGCAACCTGCTCCCTACCCACAACCTGAAATGGTGCAGCCAAGCAACACTTTTCATTTAATTCAAGTTGTTTTAAAAGCATGCAAATTGTGATCCTCATTGCTAGCAAGTACCCAGGACAAATGACAACAGGAGATGAATATTTCCAAATGAAACCTTACTTTCCTAGTTTAGTAGCTTTAGCACGAGAAATACTGAGAAAATAAAATAGGCCAAGATAAAACCGACCTAACCTGTATACGGTTTCTGTTTGGGTGGCCTGCTGATAAGGAAGCCCTTCTGACCCTTCTTTTATCTTCTGCATTTCCAAGGCGTTGTTACGACACAGATGCCTTTTTCTGCACACCCCTAGGCTAGCAAAAATCCTTTCTTCTGCAGTCGATGTCAAAGCCGGCATTTTCATAGCAGATAAAATGAAGTTCCATTAAGATAACATGACATCCAGCCTTTTGTTCTTTCTGGCCTCTAACCCGACTTAGAGACAGAGATCTCGGTTTTATGTGTAATTACTCTTACCTGTAGCTGCCCTTGAGCTCTTGGAATAGCACAACCGCTGCATCAAAATAGTCTTAAGAAAGAACTGTACTAGGTAGGAATATGGAACCATAAGGCAGCAACAGAATACCCAGGGAAAAGTCTCTTGCTCTTGCCGTACCGTCGGCTGTGTTAGGCACTCCCTGGGCCTAATTTTTCAATTCAAAGCGCTTTCGGACAAGGACTGAATAAAATACATTCCGTATTGTGTTCGGCAAATATGGCCTTCAATTCATATTCAAACAGTAGCAGATTAGGGAGTGAGGGCAAGAGAATGAGGATGACGGCAGTATTAATACCACAGCCTTAACAGTATGTAGCTGTTGGGTGTTATATAACTCGGAGCTTATCACTAGCAGCTTTAGGACTTTATCTGATCCCTGGTCTGATTTTTCATACACCATGCCATTTCTCTCTCCCCCACCTCCCCAATATATATATATATATTTCACGGGTGTAGGTATGCTGGTCTTGTTGTATTCGGGTCTTTTCCTGTGTAAGATTGAGATTGTCTTGGCAACGTTTTGGTGAGGTCTCACTCACCACTTTCAGGCTGGTGTTTTCGGCCTCACACAAACACGAAGACAGGAAAGAATCCAAAAATGAGTTATCCTGATCAAACAGAAAAACCTAGCGCCCTTACTCCTCCGACACCTGTCTTCCATGTTTACCAGTTTTGGTTTAAGAGATGTGATCCCTGCTCCCGCAGGATAGAACACCAAATAAGCCTGACTTTTTTTTTATTCATCACTCTGCAGACTCCATCGGTTCCGTGGGAATTAGTGCAAGCTCTAGTCAAAGTTAAATACATTTTTAAATAGGGGAATGAAATCTTCCAGTAACAGAACATGAAGGGGCACAATTGTGGTCTTTATGGAGTATTCTGGGAGATAGGTTCCAGATGGATGACCAGCATTTAACTGTTTACCCACAATGCAGTCTTTAGGCTGAAAAGATGTGTATCAAAAATCATAAAGAGCAGAAATTGAAGTTTATAAAAACATAATAAATATATTTCATTTTATTTTCTTACTGCAAAGCAAGGTTGAATAGGCACCTATAAAGTACATACTTAGTCAATAAATGACAAATTCTGGGAGAATTCATTCATTCAAAAAAATAACAAAAGAAAATCTGCAGTTGATTAGGGAGCGGAGGCCTCTGCCAAGTAGGCTCAGTAGAGTCCATAATTTGGTGTCTTCTCCATGTTGCCACCCTCAGCACTTCTTTTGGTTCCGATGGCTGGCTTTGGTCTGTTTCCAAGTGCGTGGCTTAATCGCCAACTGTTTTTTAAAGTCCACTAGGCAATCTTTGGCTTCAGAAATGGAAGTGAATGACTTAATAGGTGAGTCACTGCAGGGAACTTGAGGGAAGAACCTTTCTGAATTCTGGTTGCCCTCTGTTTCCTTGTCCATTTCTGTTGAGCTGGGCCTAAGAGAAAGGATATTTTAAAAAAATTAACCAGGCTTCCCTGCTGCACAGTGAACTTTTTCCATAGCTCTTTAAAGCTTTCTCACTTTCAATATTGTAATTTTTAAAAAAATATACAAATACACAAAAGAATTTGTAACTATCTAAGTCACATATTTAGTAACATCAAAACAAGAGAAACTTGACTGAGCATGTCAAAAACTGAGCAGAGATATAATCAAAGCATGGAGTCTAACTAAAGCACAATAAAATAAAATAAATGCAACAGCCCATCTAACTTCCAATAAATAAAAAGTCAACGGAGTTTCCCAGAGGAGATTTACATAATCTCATTACCATACCAGTGAATGCCTTGTTTTGTGCTCTAATCAATCCATTGACTTCCAGTGACCTAATTGAGATTAAGGCTACCAATGTAAATGCAGGAGCATGTCAATTTACAGTATATGTGGGAAAAATATTCTACTAGTTACTAATGCTAACCAATAATGTGCAGTTTTCAGCATACCAAATTTTACATATCTGATTAATGCATTCTCTACCAACTATAGTTTCTGAATAGCCTAGGCAATTCACGTAATACCTATCACTAAGCATTCCATATCCAGGCTGCAAAAATCTGACAACCATTATATGACAGTAAAAAAAGGATTAAAAAATTATGATTAAATGGCAGCAAAGGAAGTTGTTTCATATAACACTTCGCAGTTATCTAGCAGTTTTCTGGACTAAGTTGTATTTTATCAGCATATTGATAGTATGCAAACTAATAGGCCACTGTGGCTCATGTGTATTTTAAACAGAGAGCAGATCGACAGATTAAAAGTCAAGCAGTTAAGTAGAAGTATTGGTTTCTGGAATTACATCTGGGAAAGAAAAACACTATTACAAAACACTGCTCCCAGTCAAGTGGATGGTACTAGAAAAAATTTCAAGACACATTCAAAAGAATTAATGAAGAAAACCTTCCTAATAGAGGCCACCCATCGTGGTAGCCAAAGCAGTTTCAGTCCCCAAATGAGGCCTGAATACAGATTGCAAAAGATCGAGATAAGGAGCTGTTAATTTGTTTATGAGTAATAAACTTACAGCAAACTAACATATTCTTGCACTCACCATATGTTCTCCACAAGTTTAAGAAAAGAAATCTCCTATCTAATGTAATTCAGGTTTTGGTTCTAAGGAAAAAAGGAACATTATTTAACTGCATTCCAGCAGAAAGAGTAGATTTTGCCTTCAATGCTAAAAACTAGCTTCCTATGGAATTTCTTCATTTTATTTAGCTTTTCCACTTTGTTGAAAAAACAGCACTGGAAATGAGTGACAAGGAGCCTTTCTACAGCCGGTTTAACTTCTGAAGGAGCCTATAATACAGAAAAAGAGCACTAACTAACCTTGAGTCTTCTCTTCTGGATGGTGGAGCAGCCATCTCTACATCTGGAATATAATACACCACAGGATCTTAATTACTTCAGCAGGTTGATGACAGCCTCTGTTTCGAGATCAACAAGACTCATCCAGTGGACAAACAGAGAAACTGCAACATCTGGTAGTAAACAGATTCTAAACAATACCTTCCTTTCCAGCTTGGTAAGTGATATGGGGCAATTTATGCATTATTTGGAGTTGCAGGCTTCTCTAATGCATACCTTTATAGGACACAAGGAAAAGGAGCACAAAGGACTTCTCTTGTCTTATTGTAAAATACACACAAATCACATAATATTATCACACTGAAACTCCCAGGGATTATTCCCGTCTTCATTAAAGTCAAGAGAAATCCTGACATACAAATGCTTAACTTAGAACTGATATACATGCAATGGGAAGAAACACAAAGATTATCCATTTGCAATGGGCCAGGAGGTGTACTGTATTGTTTGAGGACAAGCCTTTTTCTATGACTCAACCTAAACTGTGTCAATACAGGAATGCTGACTGGGGTGCTAACTTTCCTACCTGCAGTCTTGTTTTCAGATTGTTCTAGCATACGCAGTAATCCGCCTTCACACCTTCCCTTCTCCTAGAACAAAGTAAGAGAACATCCCCATTAGGTCTTGCACAAGAAGGCTTTTGCCAAAGTAGCTCATAAGAACCTGGAGACAGAAGCAAAACTCTGGACATCTTGCAGCTGCCAGAACAAAGACCAGTTTTCTCATCACTACCCCAAGATTTCTTTTTCATTTTATCTTCATTTTATCATATCTGCCCTTTAGCAGATGTTGATCTAGTGAGATGGCTCCAGATCCCGTGCCCCCACAATACAAAGCCACCTATGTTTCACCACTATACTCTCATGCTTATCTACATTTATGTAAATGAGCAACCAACCAACCAACAGCCAGATTTTTGCTAGAGCTAGATGGCAAAAGTTCCCTGTCACAAAAAGGCAATCCTCCTTTCCTCTGTCCTTCTCCCTAGCAACACGCAGTAATCATGAGAGAAGTGATGTGAAGAATTGTTAAGCATGATGACAACACAGCAGGTATTTTACCGCGTTAGATGTTCTGCAGAAAAGGAGGAAACAGGAGTGTAGTTTGGGCAGCAACTATAAAAATATCCTCCTAGCCTCGGAATCCAATATAGCCTCGGAACAGCACTTTTCTGTTGTCTTTTTTGCCTAGCCAAGTATCCTCCATTATTAATTGCATGTTCTTTTCGTTGATTCAATTACCTTCCAAATGCTATAAAGTTTTCAGATAGAATTAAAACAAACTTAATTCCGAAGGTTCCCTTCTGGAAATATGGTTTTGCATTTGTTGTTATATATTTCAAAGAGTTCTGGGCAGGCATCCCTGCAGCTGTCCCCAGGGACCAGGGCCAAGATAAGCAAAAAGAAGAAAAGGATGCTCTCTTATTCAGAGCATCTGGGGTCAAAATTTACAATGCTCAAATAAGGAGCAGCAGAAATCATTTGTGTTGATTCTGAAAAGCAACAGGGAGGACCTGGGCCTTGGGTGCCAAAAAGGCACGCTAACATTTCTGCTGATTGTTTTAAACATCAGCCAAGTTCTTTGGTGGAGAAGTAAAAAAAAAAGGAATTCTGAACCAAAGCTAGTGACATGAACGGAAGCTTCCCATTGAGCAAGAAACTGCAGAATGTTTGGCTGTGTCCCAGCTAAACTCATCAACAGGCAGTCTTGTCATTTGCATATAAATTCCTGAGGGGCCGAGGCCTGTGATGGATTTAAGGGATTACATAAAACAGAGACATCATGTTGCATCTTCCTGCTGAGAAATCACATTGCCTTAGCATTCACACTGCTCTATGGATTAAAATCTTACCATCAGAAATAAATCAGCACAAAAGCTACATACAGGCCTTTGTTGCACAAGATGGGTAATGCATGTAAGGCAGCAACCACACAACTTAGAGAGGGGATGAGGACCAGGACCTGATGCCCGTCTGCCATGCCCGGGGTTAAACAATATGGGAATTGAATGGATGAATTGCATGAATTAATCGGCTGGACGAATTTGACACCTTCATCATAGATTAAGGTTGGCAATAGCTGAAGGAAGGAAACATAGCTGAAACCTAGGGGCTATTAGCCGGCAAGGGCTTAGCAAAGGATTCAGAATCAGTGACTGTACGCAGTGATGTCTATGTTTTACAGATAACTATTTGCATTTTTTCCCCTAATGGTGATCAACTTTACACTCTTTCATTCCTCCTCCTGCGGTATTTGAACAGATCTTCAGACAGACCCTATTTTAAGCAGTAGATGTAAGGCAAATGTACACTTACTTTTTGAAATAGTGCATGTCTTTCTCAGGTATGGTTTGCCTTTCCACGAATATGGGTTTTTTTTTGCAAATAATTTATTTTCAAGTAAGCTGGCTCTAGTTTTACCAGATAGATGTGTTCTTTCCTTCCTCTGCAGTACTCATATTCAGCTTTGACTTATCCGCTACGACTTTCCGTGTCTCCAAATCCAGCTGTCTTCAATCACTCCCATGGGTGAGTCTTATTCCCTTCCTCTCTTTTATACGATTTTTTAAAAAACCAAATATTTTTGCCTCCCCTTCTTTTATGCCTTTTATTTTACATTTATTTCAGTAGCGTCTAGCGGCTCACTTACAGTACATGCATTAGGCTCCCTACAAATTCATTATCTCTGCTAGTGCTTCCTTATCAACTGCACTGGTATGCCTGACATAGCATGAAATGCAAAGAGTTACTATAGTGTTTGGAAAGAGTTGGAAGTAAACCAAAGGAAAAGAATTAGCACAGACTTTGTCTTACTACCTGTTGGCAACCAGTAAAGCTCAATTCTGCACTCTGGTGTGACAATAATATGATAGGCAGAGGTCACTTTTGTTCGAGATAACAATTCTGAGCAGGAGAATATCATTAGACATTACGAAAACATTTGCATTTACCAATTATGTCCTTTCTGGCCATAAAGGATGATAAACAGAAAAATAATATTGTAAAATAGTAAGTGAATCATTGTACACATAGAATAGAAAGCATCAATTCAGGTGAACATACAAACAATGGATGGCCATGTGAATAGCCAAGTATTCCACAAAAATGTTTCTCAAAAGAATCACCTACCTGGAGAATAAAAAAAATAATTAAAATCAAACATCATTCATCTCACTCAAAAACACCCCACAATGGCTGCAATGCATCTCTCAGAGGTGGAGAGAATATTGTGCTCCAGCATTTAGATATAGGGCAGCGATGGCGAACCTTTTTTGGCTCGCGTGACACAAGTGGGGGGAGCGCGGGGGGGGGTCGTGTGTGGGCATGCCACACCCATAATGCAACGCGCCCCCAGTGCTCATGCACGCACAACGCGCCCATTTTTGCATGATTTTTTCGCCTTCCCCAGGCTCCAGAGGCTTTATAGGAGCCTGGGGAGGGCGAAAAGAGCCTCCCCCGCCCCCCCGGAGGCTTCAGGGAACGTCCGGAGGCTTCCCTGAAGCCTTCGGAACACTTAAAACCTCCCCGCCCCCCCCCCCCCCCCGGAGGTTTCAGGGAACGTCCGGAGGCTTCCCTGAAGCCTTCGGAACACTTAAAACCTCCCCGCCACCCCCGGAGGTTTCAGGGAACGTCCGGAGGCTTCCCTGAAGCCTTCGGAACACTTAAAACCTCCCGCCACCCCCGGAGGCTTCAGGGAACGTCCGGAGGCTTCCCTGAAGCCTTCGGAACACTTAAAACCAACCTCCGAGCAACCCGGACTTCCGGGTTGCTCTGAAGGCTTCAGGGAAGCCTCGGGACGGTCCCTGAACAGGCACGAGACGTGCGTCTCCATCGCCCGGATCGCCTCCACCGCCCGGCGCCTCAGGCTTGGCGTCCTTGCGCCCGGCCTTCACATCGCTGCCGCCACCGCCGCTAGGACGGGGTCGGCCGAAGGGAAGTCCGTCAGGCTTCAGCTGCGCCGCCCTCGCCTTCTCCACCTCCTCCTCTAGCCGCGCCATCGCAAGGATTAAGGCGAAAGGGGGCGGGGGCGGGGAAAGCGAAGGGGGCTTTGCATGATTTTTTCGCCTTCCCCAGGCTCCAGAGGCTTTATAGGAGCCTGGGGAGGGCGAAAAGAGCCTCCCCCGCCCCCCCGGAGGCTTCACGGAACGCTCGAATGCGGCGCCGGGGCCCGGCAGGCAGCGAACGAGTCGGAGCCTGCCGACTGGAGGAAGAGGGTGAGAGGGGGGTCCTGTGAACGGTGGCAGCAGCGGCGACAATAGTCGCAACTCGGCTGCCTGCCGCCTTTCCCCTCCTTTGTCTCCCAGCCGGGGCGGCCAGCCGGCAAGTTACGACTATTGTCGCCGCTGCTGCCCCCGTTCACAGGACCCGCCTCTCACCCTCTTCCTCCAGTCGGCAGGCACCGACTCGTTCGCTGCCTGCCGGGCCCCGGCGCCGCGTTCGAGCCGGTGGGGGAAAGGAGGAGGAGAAGGAGGACAACAAAGCCCCCTTCGCTTTCCCCACCCCCGCCCCCTTTCGCCTTAATCCTTGCGATGGCGCGGCTAGAGGAGGAGGAGGCGAGGGCGGCGTCCTAGCGGCGGTGGCGGCAGCGATGTGAAGGCCGGGCGCAAGGACGCCGAGCCTGAGGCGCCGCGCAGTGGAGGCGATCCGGGCCCGGGCGATGGAAACGCACGTCTCGTGCCTGTTCAGGGACCGTCCCGAGGCTTCCCTGAAGCCTTCAGAGCGCTTAAAACGACCCTCCGAGCAACCCGGAAGTCACTTCCGGGTTGCTCGGAGGTTGGTTTTAAGTGTTCCGAAGGCTTCAGGGAAGCCTCGGGACGTTCACTGAAGCCTCCGGGGGGGCGGGGGGGGGGCTCTTTTCGCCATCCCCAGGCTCCTATAAAGCCTCTGGAGCCTGGGGAAGGCGAAAAATAGCTTTTAAAAAGGTGAACTCAGCTGGCCAGCGCGCGCACGCGCGCTGGCCAGCTGACAGGGCAGCGCCTCGTGTGCCCTGACAAATGGCTCTGCGTGCCACTTGTGGCACGCGTGCCATAGGTTCGCCATCACGGATATAGGGGAATGGAAAACTGAAGGGGAAGCAGGTACATGTTTTGCACAGATTGTGAAATTAAACGGAGCTACAAGGATGGGAAGAACAGCAAAAGCTACACACTTTAATCTCGTAAGCATTTCAAAGTGGCTTTGATTAAAACATCACATTAAAAAGTATTTATAAATAAATACATGCATGTTCCACGCAAACTACAAATTTGTTACGGTGAGCCACTGGCCTCTTGCTGTTCAGAGACTGCCACTGACTGGTAAACCAAATTCTTGTATAGGTTTATGGAGATTCAAGGTAAGTGTAGATATAGATTTAATCTTTGACAAATGTTTTTTTACAACCAATAAGGAGTATTCTGGAATCTGGGAGTCCCTGTATCCAGAAAGAGGACACTTTGTAATGCAGAACATTTAGCTTTGAAAATTCCAAACAAGACGACTGCTATTCTAAGAGTTTGACACCGCATTACACTTTGAATAGGAAGCATTGTAAACATGCCAATTATCAGCATTCTTGTGAATGTTGCTGTTCCTGAAGACATGCTGTTTGTGACTCCAAGGCCACTAATACAGCAAAGGTTACAACTCTGGGAGGCTTTCCTTCCTCATTCAGTCTGTTGGTTGGCTTTTCCCCCCTTATGCCTGCCCTCCTTCTGAACACTGATCATGGTGGATGGAACTGATGGGATTTGGAATCAACCGACATCCAGAGGCCTTGTGGGCTGATATTCTGGTTAGAGATGTAATCCCATCATTGTAAAATCAAGTTGAAGAGGATCAAACGGTCAGAGTATATCATTTCACTGCAGCTGAGCTTATTTATGGGGCTGGAGAATCCGGCAGACCCAATCTCTCTTCAGAAAAAGATATAAACAAAGACAAAAGTAGACCTGCTGGTCTATCCCTGCAAATGTGAACCAAGAATACAGATCCTTACTTTGGCATGGCGCGGCCTCCTGTGGCCCTGGGTTCCACCAACACTCCGGCTATAAAGACAGCCATCAACATGGCTCTGATACTCTTTCCTTAGCACTAGAGATTTACAAAGATAACACTTCTCATACCTGCCAAATAAGGAAGGAAGGGATTGTATTAGAATTCACTCTTTCTCATTTGTGCTGCTTCTAGCTGTTCTGCTGGTAAGACTTGTCAAAAGAGCAGGATCTGCACAGTGATGTGACCAATACTACAAAACTGACTTGTTGGCCATCAAAAAGGACAGAATGATTAGCAGTTTTCTTCCAAGTGCTTTCCTGGGTGCTGCTACTGCAGCAAAGGGATGTAATGAAATCAGCTCCTCTAGCTATCTCAAACAATACTGATTTTCTTTCAGAACCTGTCAACACAGTTGAATGAAGTATCTGCTTTTGCAAAATTGGAGTTATGTTGTGCCCCAAAAAGCAAATCAAGTGTATTAAGTCAGAGACATGTTTTACTCAGTCTAAATGAAGTCATCTAACTAATAAATCTGCCAGGGCACTATTGCCTTTTTAAAGCACGCAGTACTGATGAGGATGCATTGAGCATTTAGTGCTGAAGAATATAGTAAAACACCACCGGCTACCAGCTCTCAGATCACTCCAACTAGCTCAACTGTGTCCCATAATTCCCCTGCTAACCATCCAAGAAACAAATCTGCACCCCCCCCCCCGGCCCTTGGCACGTGAAGGAAGAAATGGAACTGGAGGCAGCTACTTAATTGATGATCTGGAACTAGAGAAATCCAGTGAAATTCGCTGCACTACGGTATCTGGAATGTGTCTGAGGAGCGCCCTTGATGCTAAATCCTGCAGTACTTTTCCATATTTTCTTTCCAGTCCCTGCTGATTACCAAGATAATGTGTCTAAACAGAAGCTGCCCTCTCTATAATTAGCCTAATTCTATTAGTTATGTTGCCATCCAGTGTTTGTAGCAGCAACATTATTTTCAGGCAGGGTTTTTACTATCAGGCTCTTTCTTAAGATTTTGTGTGGGTGAACAGGTGGGAGGAGGACAGCAGAAAGGAAGATTAAACAAAACCGGTTCCATTTGAATTTCTTAATTTCATTAACAGTGTAACCACAGGTAGGCACCAGACATATGCTAACCTTCTCCATCATAGCTTTGTTCTGATAGAAGCATATAGATATGCACACCAATTCATCTACGGTACTTTTCCAACCAATGCTGCTCTTAGAGCACGGTTTAACTGCCTTGATATTTATTGCCTCTATCAAACTCTGTGATTTTGTCCTAGGACCCAAAATACATTTAAGAAGAACATGGTACTAGTGCAACAGAAATTTGCTTGTGCTCTCTGTTTGGCTTGCTAACCACAGTTTTAAAATCTCCCTTTCTTCTTCTTTTTTTAAATGCTCGGGGGACTTGCATGTTTCCACGATGCTGAAACACCATCACTGCGGGAATATATAATTTCCTCTAACATTGAAAACAGCTGTGAGACGGATACAACAGGTACATTTGTTACCATTTGGAATGGCAAGCAGAGCCTTAAAGGCACCCAAATTCACATGAAATATGGTATCATAATAGGCCAGACTGGCATTTGTGCTTGAATATTAGCTCTATTTCTTACCTTTATCTTTATATCATTACATTTGTGCAGTCTGAATTATGCAGACACAATCAGTTCACAGAATATTGCTATATTTACATGCCAGTTCTTGCAGATTCCATAACTAGATTATTAAAGCTGGAAATCCACCATTGCCATTGTTATTAGAGTTTTATAAGTATTGCTTCCATCATATTATGGGCTTAATAATGAAACTGAAAGGGGAGAGGACAAAGAATGTGTTTAACTAGTAGCACGTCAACGTTTCCCAGGTGAGTGTTTCTCAATCTCATCCACTTTAAGGTGTGTGGATTTTAATTCCCAGAATCCCCCAGTCAGTATGGATTGGTCTATGCATTTTAAAGTGGATGAGACTGAGAAGATCAACTGGGCAGACAATGCTGAATTAAGCATTCCAAAAAGAATGTGAAATCTAGGCAAACCCCCACTAGAAGCGAAGGTAAAAATAGGTTAGACTAAGGTGGTCTTTCCTATTATAAGATGCTTCCTAGTCACAGGATGATGAGTGAATAATGTCAAAGATTCGGAGTTTTATGTAATAGAACTGTCTACCAGGGCTTCAACTGAAAATTGTCAAAATGGACTATATGGAGCATACCTACTTACTTGTCAATATCTACAGATTTGCAGGCTTTTTTGCAGCTGGCAAGCTTGCTCTTGGCTTCTCTCTGTCGTCGGGTCATTACTTGAAAACAAAAAGAGAATAGTTGTTCTATCTGTCTTCTTGAAGATCTCAAGAAGTGTCAAGTGTCAGAACAAAACGCCCAATATATGTTTTAGAAAATAATTTCAAAGCTTCTTGCCAAGTAGGACCAGTTTGCTTGGGGCATCACAATGCAAACAGCAAGGTCTAATTTATAATGGTGTGATATTTCTCACTATGTAAACTAAAGTTTTAAAGCCTTCATCCAGAAGGCCATTACAATGCACTAAGACAGAAGTGTTGACTTAAACTGTGTATGAAGTATTTTGCACCAATAATCTAAATTATTTCATTTCTTCATTCACATGAGAACTCTTAACAACCTAACAAATAAAGGCACCTATATGATACTTAGTAGAAAGTTCCATTTGCTTAACATTAAACAAATATGAAAGACTTGGAAACCAAGTCTGACAATGCTGCATGTAGCATTCAAAAGATCTGCTTTCTAGTATTGTTTTTCAAATCCAAAGTACACGTGAGACCTCTTAGACTCAGTTAAGAGTTGGATAAATGAATGATCTCAATGAATTAAGGTGAAAAGTATTTCAATGGGTTTGATTATAAGATACATTTATGTGTTTACTAGGGAATGAAGAAAGGGTTAAAAAGCAGAATAAGTAGTAATCTGTATTTTCAATGTGGCATTCATATCTGCATACTTTCATTAAGGTACAAAATTGGTTTTTAAGAAAGTCCTGGATTTGGGCAGATTATGAAAAGGGGTTTTGACAAGAACCAGAGAAGTAAGCGGTAGGACTGAACGGGGGCAAAAAGGAAGAGAAACCTAATTCACAAATTATACAATTTTTTTTTTTTTTTGCAGAAAATACAATCTGATCACATAACCAGGATGATGCTTGGTAAAAGGGTAAGAAAGGCTAACGGACAAATTTCACCCTATTCTAGTATAATCATATATGCAGCAGTAATTCTTTACACCAGATTTAATCAGTATAACAATGAAATCAGGGCAAACTCAATCAGAGGCCGCAGCCTTTCTTGTTAGCCATTTATGAACATGATTTTAAAATGTTTGCTTCATACAATTGAATTCCTTTCCATTTCTGCTGACAAACCACCAGCTATGCTGCTTGGGGAACATATCAGATATCCTAAGCCATTTCCACCAGGGGGCTAGAGTTTCTAATATAGAACAGATGCTGCTTTAAGCACTGTTGGGCTATCCAATGGAGGGGGCAGTGTATCAGAACATTTTTACAGCTTTGTATCAGATCTTCCTGTGCTCAATGCTCTCATTAGGAGAAAGGTTTGAATTTGTGTTATAGGCGCTATAAAACTGTTACTGTTTGCTCAACATCTGTTGTAAAGTAGGTGCACCTACAGAGATCAAAATGGAAAGATGTATTATCAGTGCCAGCAACTTCTGGGCTTTGACGCATTCATTTTGGCTCCTTGGCACCTCTGTTTTTGCTCTCATGATAATTATCATCACAGATTAGTTCAAATAACAGACCACATTTAATGGTTGCATTTCCCCTCCTTACGTGATGCAATGACCAGTGTGAAGTCTATGTGTTCTCTGGGTTAAAGGTTATACTTGCGGACACTTCTGAGCTACTCACTTGCAAGGAAAAAGTTGGTGATGGACATTCACAAATTCATAAAAGGCTGGCTCCTTAAAAGGGGACAACTCCTCTCTTCCGCAAACCTAGCCTGGATCTGGGTATGAGTAGTTTCTATACTTGACTGTTAATCCCCAAGTCACTTGACACTCCCAAAGGCTTTTTAACAAGCTAGTCAGAAGCAAAAGGAAAGCAGTTCTCTGAGCCGGTGCATAGTTGTTAATATTCCTATAACAGTCTCTTGTGCACAGCTCAGGTGTTAATCAGTGCTATTTTTTTCCAGCAGAATAGAACACATCTGACACAATACAGCTGCTAGAAACCTCTGGGACCACTATGTAAGAAATGCCAGGAAAGACCTACGGTTGTACTGCCAACACAAGCAGCAGAGAGATGGCATCGCCAGCAGCCTTTGCCTTTCATAGTTGAGTTGACCTGGTCCATACCAAAACACCAAAGTCTACAAAACCATGGTGGGTTATGCCAGCGAGCTCAATTTAGAATAAGATTCCAAAGGAAAAACAGTTACAAGATAAATCTCCACCTAACAGCAAGAGAGAAAATGTGCTTCTCAACCCTTGGTACAGAATAAGCACAGCATCTTCTCTCTCGACATGCTGGGCTAAGTCAAACATGTTCACAATGTTCACTGTAGTCACATTAAAAGTTGATCAGTCTTCAGTTTTCTTCTCGTCAGTACAAATCGTGCCACAGCTCTCTCGATTCCTCTGAATATAAAATAACCTCCCTTGGGTGGTTTTCAGATTGACTAAACTTTTCCATCCATGCTGAGACGGTCTGGAAGCTAATGGCAGCACTTCGTCATTTAAATACTCCTGGAGGACCCATAAGGGTCCCCTACAGGTGTTTTGAATAATTTGGTACATTCCTAGCAATTTCTCCTCTAATTTTTTTGTGCATTCATTTTGAGTTTTTCTGGTTCACCAAAACTTTGGAATAAGCTTTTCCGAATTATTTCCTGGTCCACAGGAAGAAAGGATAGATTTTCTAATATGACTTCAGGCACAATCTTAATGACTTCCTTACTGTTTCAAGTAACATAAATGTACATGTTCAAAGCACCATTTATCTCAGAATTTATCTAATGTACTTTATTTTGAGGGGATAGAAATAAGGAAGAACATCCAATGAACAAAGGGACTCAGTTTCAGTTTAATCTCAGAACCACTGTACAAAAAGTTTCGGAGCTCCTGGAATACGGGGGAACTGCCAGAGGAAAAGAGCTGATGTGGTTCCAATCTTCAAAAGAGGGAGGGGGGGGGCGAGTACATCCAGGAAACTATATAGACCAGTCAGTTTGTCACCAATACCTGGGAAAATTCTGGAAAAGATAATCAAGCAGTGGATTTGTGAGCACCTAGAAATGAGCAAGGCAATTACTAGAAGCCAGCATGGGATTGTTAAAACAGGTCCTGCCAGACAAACCTTATTGCCTTCTTTGACAAAGTGACTAAAAGTAAACCTCAGCCTATTCTTGATATGACAGAACAATGTGGAACAGACATTACCACCAACAGATGGATTTCCAATTGGATGACCAACCAAACTCGGCATGTCATCCTCGATGGAAATCCATCTACATCGAGGGAAGCATGCAGTGAGGTACCTCAAGATCGTGTCCTGGGTCTAATGCTCTTCAGCATCATAAATTATCTAGATGAGGGAGTAGAAGGGGAGCTGATCATATTTGCAGATAACACCAAGCTGTGGAGAATTGCTAACACTTTAGAAGTAGACTCAAGATTCAGAAAGAGCTTGACGTACTTGCACAGTGGGCCCTAGCCAGCAAAGAAGAGGGAGTTGATTTATAATCTAAAGCACCCAAGGAAGCTCATTAAAGAGAGATTCAACCTTTCTAAGTAGAAATTTCCTGACAGTGAGAACAATTAGTAAGTGGAACGGCTTGCCTCCTGAAGTTGTGGGTGTTCCATCACTGGAAGTTTTCAAGAAAAGATTGGACAATCATTTGTCCAGAATGATATAAGTCTACTGATCTAGTAGAGGGTTGCACTAGAAAACCTCCAAGGTTCCTTCTGATCCTATGATTCTATAATTCCACACCGTGGCTATATTTACCAGACCATGCTAGTAACTTATGCATCTTAAATATGGAGAAATCTAGTTGAAGGAGCAGCATCTGTATATGTATATACAAGCCCCCAAGTAGAAAATAACCTCCATTTCATCTTTTTCAGAGATATCGTCTTAGACTCCCATTTCTATGATAAAATACCACCAAAAGTCCCCCATACTAGCCTGACATATAGCTCCTCAAAGAAGCAGCCTACAAATCTTGAAGTATTTTTTCAATGTACTAGCATCCTTTTGCAAGTAGCTCTTTTCAATTTTGCATCATATTCCATATATTATCAGAAGAGAAAATAGCAGGTATTTAAATTTTTATAAATACTGGGGAAAATATCCCTAAATGAGACAAATGACACTAAGCTGGTTTTCTTTTGCAGCGAGCTTCCCACTGTGTTGATACAAGAACTCTCCCACAATCCTTAGATCCCCCAGTGTTAAATACATGCATATTTTTAAATCAGCCATGCTATTTTTTAAAATACTTATTAATGGTATTATTTCTTGCTATGTTGGCCTTAAAATGCTGTATCAGTGTTACTTCTCTTGGTGTTGAAGCTTTTTTTAACAACAGCATCAGCAGAAGGAGAGCTAAAGGAAAGAAAGACTGACATCTTGTACCTGAGGTGTGGCTACAAGAAGGGTAAGAATAGCCTCCTGCCTCAATCCTAGATGCATTCTGCAACATTATGACACTATTTCTCTTCAACAAACTTGGAAGTTGACTAATTGTTGAAGGGAAGACAATTAACTGTTCATCTTTGATGATCTTCTTGGTTAACATCTTGGAAAGACCATTATGTAATTAACAGGTATCTAGAAAAGAGATCCAAGTCCCAATCTGAGTTAAAATGGTAACCTGCCAAGAAAGGACCTTCTGCACTTGAGTGTCAACCAAAGCAGGTATGCAGGAGGCTCTCACAGCCTTTTGTTGCCTGAGGCCCCCTTTCCTCCTATTAGGATCAACATTTGATTATCTGACTCTGACTCTGAGAATTTTCACTAGAGCTATCTTCTTCTCTTGACCCGCACCTGTAGTTGGCTATTCCAAATCATGGAATGGAAAAGGACCATTCAGTCCAATATATTGCTCACTACAGGAATCCAAGGTAAAGCATCCCTAATAGCTAGCTGCCCATCCTCTGCCTAAACATATTCAAAAGAACTGAAGCCGTTAGATCACTAGGTAATTGGTTTCACTGTCAAAACTGTTCTTGCTCTTAAGCACTTTTTCCTGAACTGCAACCAGAATCTGCCTTCCTGCAACTTCAATGTATTATTCTGTGTTCTACTCCATGAAGTGACAGAAAATAGATCTTGGTTTTCTTCTACATGCAGTTCTTTCAGTTAACAGCTATCATATCTCCCCCAACAACTTTTCTTCTAAAGGCTAAACTTTATACTACTACCTGGCATGTGTGTGTGTTAGAAAAGGGGCGCTGGTTCCTACCTGATACGCCTCTTCTCGAGGCAGGTGGAGACAGCAGTCATGCATGGGTTAACTCAGTCAGTAACCAATAGAACTGAGTCTACCAAAGTGATGTCATTGCCTCAGAGGAGTGTCCTCCCGCTTTTGTGATGAAGGAGATAAGTAGACTGTTGTGCGTTAGTTGACTGCTTTCAATCCTCTGAAACTCTAGCCTAATTCCAGAACTCCCTCCGCGAACTAGGCCCCATTCTCCAACGTTGGTGGAGACGGGTGGGGATGACCGCTATCTCCACCTGCCTCGAGAAGGGGCGTATCAGGTAAGAACCAACGCCCCATTCTCCGACGTTGGTGGAGACAGCAGTCATGCATGGGACATACCAAACCTGGGCAGGTTCCCGGGTGGGAATGAGATTGGGCTAGGAGCTTGAAGAGGAAAGAACTTGTTGAAGCACCCGCCATCCGAATGCCGCATCCGCCGACGCGTATCTGTCCATCTTATAATAACAGATAAAGGAATTGAGGGTCGCCCAGGTGGCCACCTTGCAGATCTCTTCCACTGAGGCCTGCCTTGTCCAAGCTGCTGATGTAGCCACGCTGCATGTGGAATGCGCTGTGATGTTGGATGGAGACGTGAGGTGACTCACCAGGTAAACTCTAGTTATGGTTGACCGGATCCAGCGCCCAACCATAGATGGAGAAGCCTTTAGACCCTTGTTTGTGGGATGAAAAGACACAGAGTGCTTCGGTGCGCCTAAAGACGTCTGTCTTGGCAATATAGATCTTAAGAGCACGTCTTACGTCTAACCTGTGCAATTTGCGTTCGAGACTGTGAGAGGGATTAGGGCAAAAGTTCGGTAGAGTGAGATCCAGAGACCAATGAAAGGCCAAATTGACCTTTGGGACAAAGGTTAGATCAAGTCGAAGGACCACGTGGTCTGAGTGAAAAGTACACAAGTCGGAACGGATGGAAAGGGCCGCCAATTCTGAGACCCATCGTGCAGATGTGATAGCCACCAGAAAGGTTGTTTTCAATGTGAGGTGATGCAGGGAGGCCGACCTGAGAGGCTTGAAGGGTGATCCAGTGAGAAAGTCAAGGACTTTGGTTAGATCCCATGAGGGGAAGCAGTGAATGACAGGAGGGCAAAGATTAGATGCACCCTTAATGAAGCAGCATACAAGAGGGTGCAAGGAAAGAGGCTCATCCCGGTGAAGAGAGAGAACCGAAGAGAGAGCTGACACCTGCCTCCGTAAGGTGTTAGGCGCAAGTCCTTTATCTAGTCCTTGTTGCAGGAACTCCAAAAACTTGGGAACCGAAGCGTCCAGGGGTGAAACCTCTTTAGAAAGGCACCATGTGCTGAAAGTCTGCCACATTGATTCGTAGATTCTATTAGTGGCCGGGCATCGAGAAGCCTGAATAGTTTGAATTACAGTCTCAGAAAGGTTTGCCGCCCTCAAGACCTCTCGCTCAGCCTCAATGCAGTTAGGCGGAGCGAAAGGTAGGTCGGGATGGTGGATGGATCCCTGGTGAAGAAGGGACGGTATCAGGAAGATGCCACTTTGGGCCCACTGAGACGTTGACTAGGTCCGCGAACCGTGGACGGCGCAGCCAATGGGGGGCAAGTAGGATGAGCTCGGCCTCTTCCTCTATCATTTTCTAAATGACCATCTGTAGCAGGGGGAAGGGAGAGAAGACGTACAGGAGACTGTGGGGCCACCTGTACCTTAAGGCGTTCGTCCCTTCCGCGCCTAGTGTTGTGTAGCGAGGCAGGTACGTGGGCAGTTGATTGTTGGATGCCGTTGTGAAGAGATCTAGCACTGGGGTCCCGTACCTGGTCAACAGCTGTTTGAAGATGTGACGGTTGAGGGTCCACTCTGCAGGATCGATTGTTGTGTGGCTCAACCAGTCTGCTCTGGTGTTGTTGGAGCCCGAAATGTGTTTGGCCTGGAGGGAGAGAAGGTTGGCTTCCGCCCAGATCCCTAGGTGAAAGGTGGACTCCATGAGGGAAACTGCTCTTGTCCCCCCCTGGCGGTTGACATGCACCTTGTCTGTTGTGTTGTCTGTCCGAATTAGCACTTGTGTGTTGCAAACTGAAGATTGGAACTGAAGGAGAGCTAGATGGATGGCCCTCAGCTCTAGCCAATTCATACTGTGAGAAAGGTCAGAGTCGGACCAGAGACCCTGAGCTATCTGATCCTCCAAGTGAGCACCCCAACCCATCAAACTCGCGTCTGTCGTAACTATGAGACGAGGTGGTTCCCTGAATAGGCCCCCCTGAGAGGTGGCCGGGGACATCCACCAATCCAGAGAGTGAAGGACCTCTGGAGTCAACCTGACTTTAGCTAGGGAACAGCTGCTGTTGGTCTTCTGGAATGGCAGAAGAAACCACTGGAGGCAGTGGCTGTGAAGCCGCGCCCAAGGGACGATGGAGAAGCAAGAGACCATCTTCCCCAGCAGTTGAGACAGCTGGAGAAGAGGGGCCTGCTGTGTCCTCTGTACCTCGAAGGCTAAGTCCCTGAGGCTGATCTGTCGTTCCCGAGACAGGAAGACCTTCCCCTGAGAGGAGTCGATGGGGGCTCCCAAGTACACTAAACGAGAGGTGGAAATAAGGTGGCTTTTCTCCTGATTGATGGAGAATCCCACCTCCTGAAGCACCTGCAAGGTGTCCTGAACATCCCGCAGGGCCTGGTTGCATGACCTGGACAACAGGAGGATGTCGTCCAGGTAGCAAAAGATCCGAATGGGGCTTGCACGTAAGTGGGCTGCTACGACTGACAGGAGCTTGGTGAAGACCCCTGGGGCTGATGATAACCCGAAGGGGAGGGCCCGATACTGAAAATGATGGCCTGAATAGACAAATCGGAGGAACCCTCTGTGTTATTTGTGAATGGGTACGTGGAGGTAAGCCTCCTTGAGGTCCACTGCTGTGAAGAGATCATGTTTGCACACATTCTCTAGGATTGACAGGAGAGAGTGCATTTTGAGCCTCCTGTACCTGATGAATCGATTTAAGAATTTGAGATCGAGGATCACTCTCCAGCCCCCCGAAGACTTCGCCACGATAAAGAGACGAGAGTAGAACCCCTGTCCCACCTGGCCTGGAGGCACAGGTTGAATGGCCTGAATGAGGACAGATGATGGATGGCCTGCTCTACTAGGACCCTCTTTTGAGGGTCCCTGGATATGGGGCATGGACAAAATGGTTCGGAGGGCTGGAGCGCAAGTCCAAGAGAAGGCCGAATCTGATCATGGACCTGATCCACGTATCGTTGGTAATGTCGTCCCAATGATCCACAAAGGTCAACAGACGTCCCCCTATGGGGAGATCCTCCAGGCAGTCACTTCTGCCTCTTGTAGGATCGATTGATATTGTTCCTGAATGACTTTCTAGGCTGGAATCTCTGGATGTTTCTGCCTGACCGGTTGGAAAAGGAAGGGCCCCGTCTGGGGGGAGCCTGACGTTGCGGATGGGAGCTGGAGGAACCCTGATCCTGACCCCAAAAGGGCTGCCTGCTATAAAAGGATTGACTGCGGCCCTCTTGTTTTCTAGTGGCCGGCTGCAAGATCTTCCACTTAACCTTGGACTCTACCAATAGAGGATCCAATGGGGCCCCAAAGAGAAGGGATGAAGAATAGGGAGAGGAGGCTAGCCTTTACTTGGCACGGGCTTCCGCCTGCCACTGCTTTAGCAGGCGACGGGTGGAAACGGAGGATGCTATGGTCTTGGACGCAAAATGTGCCACGTCCAAGGAAGCATCTGCAGTGTATTTTAGGGCCACCTTTATTTTGTTAATATCCCTGTGAGCCCTAGAATCCTTGGCTGGAAGCCACGCCTGGAGTTACTTTAGCCATAAGAGAGCAGAGCGACTAAAGAACGAAGCAGAGGTACCTGCCCTAACGGCTCAAGCCGAGGCCTGGTGACTCTTGACTAGAGTTTATTCTATTCTCTTGTCTTTGGGGCAAAGAGCCTCCTCAGGAGCTGCTGAGGCTGCGTTAGGAGAAAAAAGGCCAATTATAGGTAAGTCGATAGAAGTTACCTCTAAAGCCTTGGTGAGTTCTGGTCCCACGTTATACAGGCGCTTGTCCAAGGTATTGGGGAGGGGACCTGTACCTGGTGATGCCCATTGGTTCTGGACCACATCTATGAAGAGTCTGGGAGACAGAATCACCTCCTTTTCCACCTTAACCTGGATGAAGAGGGGGTCAGTAGTGTCCGCCTTGTCCGCTTCCGTTCCTTGAGGTGCTTTAGGGGAAGGGATGCCAGCGATCCTCTTGGCCTTAAAGAGGAGAGCACGAAAGACAGCAGGTTTGAACAAACTGACAAATGCAGGTGGGTCGGGGGGAAGACCCTTGTCTTCCCCCCGAGGTCTGAATCTCTTGCCGGATGTTCCTCTTCACCAAAAACCAAAGGGTGACTGGACGTGCCAGGGAGCTCATGTGATGAAGAAGCTGAGAGATCACCATCGCTGCGTCTGGAAGAAGAAGAAGAAGAAGAAGAAGCAGACCTGCGTGGAGTAGTGGTTAAAAGACCTATGTTTAAGGGCAGCTGCTACACCACATTCAATGGCCTCAGATATCACGTCTGCCATACCAGGTGAGTAAGAGCAGCGACGGCGGGGGGAAAATTTCCTCCTGGTAGAGGGGCTCCTCATCTGGAGTGATGCTCCTGCCACCCTCAGATTCATCTCCACTGCAGGTGAGATCGCCTGAGCCCCTGGCATCCTCAGGTTGAATGATGGATGCAGCAGGGGAGAGGTCATCCTCCGAATCAGAGGATAAGTCAGGAGGAGGACTAGGCTGAGAAGGCCTCTGGGACTGAAATAGATGGGATTTAGTGTTATTGGTCTTGGCCTTGGCCTTGCTGGGAAGAACCTGGGTGGCAGTGTCCTTTGCCTGTGGCTTGGCTACACCCCTATGGGACTCCCTGGGGCCTTGGGAGAGGGCTCCGTGGGGGAGGCTTCTGGGGCAGGCCCGCATTTGCGAGTCCCAGAAGAAGGGGTCTCGTTGGTAGGTAGAGGCACTTGTGGCTCAGGGGCAGGAGACGAGGCCATGGTCAGTACTCACAACTCCTTGAAGTGCCCAAAATGACCACCAAAGATCTTCGTGCCAAAACAAAATGGCCACTGAGGCTACAGAGCCTTTGGGCCACGAGGTAGCCGAGGGAGGGTGTTGAAGGTCCTGCGGAGAGGCTGTGGAGGTCAAGGGGAGCAGCGGCGGCGATCTGGGAGCGCTGAGGGGCGGTGGTGTCATGTAGCGGTGGCGGCTGGTGACTCTTTTGCGGCTGCTGGCGGCTTTGGCGGTGCTTGGAAGTGGCTGCGGGCTTGGCGGTACAAGGGAAAGGCCCGGAGGCCAGCAGAGATAGCAGCGCTGAGCAGAGCCTCCAATGGCCGTTGCTAAGAGGCGCTGCTTTCAGGAGAGCCTCTGAATTGCCAGTAAGCTCAGGAGAAGAAGCCTTGAAGAAGCCCTGGTGAGTCTCTCCAAGAAGCCCAGGGGCTAATTGAGAGACTTAGCTCTGAGGAGCTATCCACTGATTCCTTCCAATTTGGATGTAATTTAGGTGAAATTTAGAAAAATATCCAATTAATGGTAATTATAATATCTACTAAAGTTGAGGAGAAAGCAGTTAGCACAGCCAGTTCGGATCGAACTGAGTCTAAAAAAGCAGGAGGACACTCCTCTGAGGCGATGACATCACTTTAGTAGACTCAGTTCTATTGGTTACTGATTGAGTTAACCCATGCATGACCGCTGTCTCCACCAACGTTGGAGAATGGCTGAGAGGAATCCAACTGGAGTCATTCAAGCGACTCCATTGAGCCACAGTTTGTCCGTATTATAAGTTAGGTTATCCAATGACACATCCTCGCATACCAGCATCCCTCCAGTTTTACAAGTTACAGCAGTGATGAGGAAGGCATTCTGCCCACTTCCTGAAAAGATTTCAGGTAGGTTTCCCAAAGAAATGAAAGACTAGCTTAGCTAAAAGCTGTAAGTGTCTGTGTGTATTTTCAACCATAGTAATTGCCTGAACACAAAAAGCCATGTAACCATATCTCAGGCGAAATGGTCTTCTGTATCAGCCAAGCTGATGCAGCTTCTTTAAATTACAAACTCAAATAACAGCCAGGGAATTTACAGGAGGCAGCTACAGAACAATAGATGGACAAGTCATAGAGGTTCTTTTGTAATGAAAAACACTGAAAAGATGGTAGAGTTTACAGTACCAGAGACCTCCATAGGTAAACCAATTAAGAACTCCCCAAATTGAATCATTGACCCCGAAGTCAACACTCGGGAAGAAGGACAGTAGCCTTCTTGGAACAGACCAAAGAGAAGGAGGGTTCAAAGTTTTGATTTTCTTTCACAGTGCTGTTGCCCTGGTTGCAGAGCAGCCAAATATAAACACTATTCAGAAGCAACCGGTCAAGTATGGGGGATTTTGAAATAGAGAATTTTCAAAATAACATCAGGCAAACATGACTCATCAAGCTCCAGGTAGTTATATTAACTTTTAAAGGACTGCTTTAACAGGAAAATATCAAAAGGTCTTCACAAACTTTGCAGATGCAAGTCTGTTCTAATTCAAATCATTGACCTAGAGACCACAAGAAGCACTAAATCCCTGAAGATTCAATTATGATTTTGATTTGCCACAGTGCAGTTTCAGTATGGTAGATGCCATGTGTAGGAGTTAAGGGGGTTATGGAAAAAGTAGTAAAACGCTACGGTAGTTTTAAGGAAGGTGTGGAAAGTTTTATTTGAGAACCATTTTAGCCATACATCCAAGCAAGGTAAAATATTAAGTGGAGGGAAGATGTTTGTTAGTTTATATACAAAGTAAAGATAACATTTACTGTATTCTCCATTTTTATATTTTGCATTTATAAGTTGAAAAATAAATATAAGGCATTATATTTTGCCTTACTTCTACTATTTTCAAAACATTAAACCACAAAAAAATCTCACGACTGGATAATTACATTCTCTTCTTCATATTTCTTCCCATTAGTATCACAGCACACTGTTTTATAAATGCAAATAACTAACCAACCAATGGAAACAATTAAAGCAAAAGGAAAGCCTTTCTCTATATTGGAAGTAGAATCTCTGTCCATAATTCAGGTTCATTAAAGTCCTAAATATATGCTGCACAAGCCACTACATGTATAGCAGTGAATGCATGTTATGGCTAATATATATATATAGAAATATACACATGTAAGTAAATAAAATAATTGAAATGATTGTATATTTAATAACACTGGTACAAACAGGGAAACAACACAGGGCATATTGGGGAGCATATAACACAGAGACACTTCTTAAAAATAGACAAGTCCTTGCTAGAATTTAGGGGACGGGGATGACATTTGTTACAGAAATATTAGTCCTCACTGCAGCATAAAAATGTAGGCAACTATTGACAACAAATGATCAGAGACGAAGAAAACATTACTTTTGAATTGCTCAAATTTATAACATTTGATTTTTATAATTTTTAATTCAATATAGAAAGATTTTTAAGGGCTAAATCAACTTGTTCATATTTGAGAGTAGTAATTTTAGAACTGTAATATTGCTTACCTATAATGTACTGCAGCTTGACATGACATGGTTAGTGGCATGACAAGGTTAATTAAAAAAACTGTGCCATTATATTAATCATATCCATTAAAATGCAAATCTCCCTATCTTATGAAATATTTACAATATTGTCTTTGCTTGAAATCAGGTGTCTTATCTGTCCCTTACTAAAGGGGAGGCCAGACTCTGCATTAGTGATTCTAGTCCATTTGGTTTCCCTTACCTACTATAATCAATCCATCTGTGGAGAAAACTGAATTCAAATCACAAAATATCAAGGGAACGTTTGGAATTACATAGTATGAATTCCAAATCCAACACTGCTGCTCCCTGGGGACTGGGTAGACAGGGAAGGGGAAGGAATGACAGACTAATCACCTGACCAATGGGAGAGTAGAAATACTGACACTCCAACCAGCATTCATTCATTCATTCATTTTCTATGACTACCCATCTCTTTGTTCTCATTCCTGTTGCTTATACAGAAATGGGAAAAGCAATAATGATGGGAGGCAGGGAGAGCAATAGATTGCTTTCTGTTATTTCTAATAAATAATGGGAGGGGATAGCACCTTCAGCGTTTTGGTTTTGGGATATGACAGTTCCTACTAATTGGAAGTCACCTGTTCTGCAGCTCCAGATGAAACACATCAAAGCTACCTTTGCAGTGTTTCTCTGAAACAGGAATCAAGCATGGTTAATTGCTAATCAACTCAGCTTCTCAATCCCATGTAAGCCCCACAACATTGTTGGGACCCAGGGAGGCAATGTCCACTTAAACTTGGTACTCTCCCTATAAATGGAAAGAGCCTAAGGCACCACTCCTGCTGCTAAATAAGATGTCTAAATACAATGAATATTTTTTTTCTGAGTATTATACATAGAGGACTGTGCAGGTTGAATATTTAGGATACTTGTCATATCAGGCAGACATTCACTTACTAAAAATCAATGCCTAGTAAGAGCTGTTTGCAAAGTTAACGCTTTTAATCCAGCAGCATATGCAGCAACGTTAGCCACTGCTAGGGACAGGATTTCTCACTGGTAAATAACTTAGTGGACCTGGAAAGAAAAGCATGTTATGGATGAGAACAGGGGCTAGTCAAGATCAAAAAGCTTGGATTTCACTTCATGACATGAAAATGAACAGGTGCATTAACAAATAATGGAGGCTAAATTATACATTAAGGTGCTAGGTTTAGGAGCTACATACTGTTCTGAGGACTGGATAAACTATATAGAACTGTATGGAAGTTGTCCCCCAAAGGAGTTTCCTAACTAATGCCATAATTGCAAACAGATGCAGGGGGTCGGCCAGAACTGAAACACAATTGCAAACCAGGGAAAGCAGCAAACCTGGACCATCTTCAACTGCGTCCTCTCCAGTGCCGTTACAATTCATAGCATGTAGCTCAATTTCTGAAGCTGGGAATCTGAGTTCGCACAGCGGACATGACAAGAGGTTATCAGCTTGAGGGCTGTGCCCAGGTGCATGCTCTCTTACATCTTCATCAGCCTGTGAAAGAGGAGAACAAATCAGCTCAGCTTGTGTTGCAAAGTTTGTTGTCCATGCTCAGCCTTGATTGTCTGTCACTTCTGATCATCCCTTGGCTTGATCTTCCCAGTCCCGGGACCTTTTTTTTGCTACTCAACAGGTTAGAGAGCCTGGCACTGATGAGTGAGCCCTAGGCTGCTGATAATCAGTGCTCCTTTCAAAGACCGTAAATGTGCTCCCAAATCACTATGAGGCTCTGCTTAAGAGCCATATGTCCTATTTAAAGCAAGGATCTTCTGTGCCACCATGATGCCATTCTCTTGGGAAAATGTAAAACATCCTTAAATTGAGAAAATGAGAGCATTGGCAACCAAAATAAAAGTGATTGACAGCTTTTTTTTTCATGCACCACCCAAGCCAGAGTTTGCCTGTCCCTAGGTGGCCGTACTTCCATCAGTGTGCTCTTCTACCAGGATAAAATAAAACTTGAGGAATCTGTATGAATATTTTCTCTTTACTGACTATCCAGTTTCAAATCCACATACAGAATAATTGAAAAAGACTCAGCATTTTTAGGGAGCATGATGTACGGTAGTTTAGTTCTTGGGGAAAATAGTATCTTCACTGGAACCTGGTTGAGATTCAGATCTGCAGTGAATAAGTGGATCGTTTCATTTTCTGATGGTGGGAATTCAAGTAACAAAGAGCCAAGCCCCCAATTCTGAATTCTAAGTTAACATTTACCCAATTAAGCACTCAGGCTATGCTGTACTTCAGATTCAGACTCTCAAAGGTGCTTCCAAGTGCAAGGAGTGTGAACACACAGCACCTATATCCATTTTTCAAAACAGTTTCACAGCTCAATACCAGCTGTGGCCCATTCGGAACTGGGCTGCAGAAGCACCAGGAGCGTGCATGCAGCTCCACGTGCCTGCCATTTGCACAAATTGCTTGCATCAAATGAGATGCCCGTGTGTTGCCTACCACTCACGCGGAACCGTCCCCTCTCCCTCCCCGGCCACCAGCCCGCAAACCTGGAAAGGGTGGGAAACATGGTCTTAGAAGCAGCTATGCCTTTTCCCAGGATGACATGGTTGCCCTCTGAAATTGCCCTGCAGTCCCAGAAGGGGATGGTTGCTTTAGAGAATTCAAACTCAACTTCAAATTGCCACATAGTCCTATTAAACATACTTTTAAAAGCTTCCTTACATTTCAAAGCCTCTTGCTCTTCTTTTATCCAATCAAACTTCTCTTTAAAATTATATTAGCTATTCTAAACAAAATTAATTTTTGATTCGTATGTAGCTAAATATTTCTGAAGTAGAGAATGGTAAGAACTAAGAACAATAAGCAAAGGAAAATGAATCAGACAGGATCTGACCTGAGCAAGCTCTTCTCTTTTTCTTAACAAAGAACCATTATTCAGCACTTGTGAGCTTCTGGGCATATACTAGCTACTGTTAAAGCTGATAAGCTTAGTATAAATGAACTTGTTTCTTATACACGAATAGAAAAAAGTTTGCTTTAGTTTCTAGGCTGGGGGAGTATTGAATATGTAGTTCTTTTATATCTATCATCCATTTCTCCCCCCCTCTCCCTCTATCTATCTATCTATCTATCTATCTATCATCTATCTATCTATCTATCTATCTATCTATCTATCTATCTATCTATCTATCATCTATCTATCATCTATCTATCTATATCTATATATAAAATTTATATGCCACCGATCTTATTGTAGAGGGTGACTCTGAGCAGCATTTATTTATTTATTCATTCCTGCCTGATATAAGAGCTGGTTCTCATTTTCATAGATTATCATCAGATTCTAAACAATCTACAGATGCAAGCTGACCCACTTTCTCAAAAAAAGACCCCCTCTCATATTAAATGAGTGCAAGAAAGACAGTCTCAATTGGCCTATATCTATACCATCCTCAAAGTAAAGTACTTGGCAAAATTCTTGACTTCTTACTTTAATCTTTTTTTCTTAAAAAATATGCTAATCTGGGATCCGAGACTTGTTCCTTGGACTGATCATTTCTAGTTACAATTTATTTTAATGTTGCTGAATAAGACACAATGACTATTTATACAACGCATAAATAAAGCATGGTAAACTAATCGCAGTGGTTAAATTCATAGTCCAAGCTAAACTAAACCAAACTATTATGGCTTAGAAAATATACTGTAGCTTAAGTTTCTAAAAGGCACTCAGTCAGTAAATTGTTTGATGTGACTATTCTAAATGGAGTAGTCAGTATGGACTCCTTTCTTAGATTCCTTCTCCCAGTCCTCAAAATATTTTTAAATAGTTATAATTAATTAAATTATATTAAAATTTAAAATATAAAGACAATTCTGTGGTTTAGTTCCCAGCTTCAGAAGATAAGAAATAGATTCTTCTTGTGAGCAAGCTCAAATCCTGCTTAGTAAATTGAACAGGCCAGTCAGCATACTCAGAGACATCCAACTTTAGCAACACAAAATAAATAGTGAATGACCTGGATAATTTTCCTATACTGAGATTTACAAAAGAGGCTTGTTAAAGCTTTGAAGAATTTTGTGAGAAGGGGCAAAGAAAAAAATGAAAGGAAATTAAGTTCTAGGACATTATTTGGACAGACTAAAGATCAAGATCATTAAAAGTAAAAGGAAGGAATATAAAGCCGGTTTATTGGATCAAGGTTAAAATAGGTGTGTTATTTCTGGTAACTCTTAATTGACTTTTGCTGATCAAGACCGAACAATTGGTCTTTAAGGATTGATTTGTAGATAAGAGATGAGATATAGGAAGAAAAGACCATTCACTGTATTTTAAGAGAAAATGAAAAATTACTAAAATTGTTTATACTTGTGTTAAAGGAGAGTCTCATTTGTATATGTCTTCTTTTTCTTTACCATATTCTTATTTTTTTCTTTTTCTATTTTTCTTTTTTCATTTCTACACTTTTTCTTTTTCTTCTTTTCTTCTTTTTAGTTTGTATTGGTTTTTATCTTTCTAATTGTAACCTTTAATAAAATTACTATATAAAAAAGAGAATGTGTATTTTCTGACATTCCCATGAGAGTTTGCTCTTTCTATCAGTTTAATTGCTCAGAATAGCTATCTGTAATTATCTAGCTGCACCTAAAGGGATGTGAGTGGAGAAAACAGGCTGCCTACTAGAACCAGGGAAATTACATCCAGATTCCTTCTTCACTCCCACGTGTTGTAACTCTCTCTCGCAGTCAGAAAAAAATCCCTTCCAGAAAGGGGAGGCGGCAGCATGGACACATCCATATATTTTTCTTGGCAGCAGTAAAGAGGAGTTTGCCACTTACAGCCTGGCTGTTCCATAGAAGTCTCCATTCAAGTATAAACCAGGCCTGGTTGTAGTCAGCTTCTGAGCCCAGATAAGATCAGGCATATTCCAGAAGCATTAATTCAGTTTCTATGACGGTGACAAATCACAGTACATGACAATGGGAACATAAACTCCAGATGTTATTGTCTCATAACAACCAGTCATTCTTACCTACCAAACTCTATTCTTATCTCATTTGTTCCCACCCTTCTTCCAAAAATGTCTGGACTGATGTCCGTTGACAAGAGTTACAAGCGGAACTTTGGATTAAAAACCAACTTGGAGTTTGATTTGCACATGGGAACCATGTTGGTTTAACAAATCATATTTAATTCTATAGCAGGGAGAGAAAATGAAAACATGCACTTTATAGAGTTCTTCCTTGGTTTTTGTGGACTGTTCTCTACATATCATTAAGCCTGCCCATTTTGAGTCTCCCACAGAGTCTCAAGAGTCACCATTTTAAGCCCATGCCTTACAATACTCAAGTTTTCAACAGGCAAAATGACTCTACTACTATCTTATTCTCCTAATTTCCATCTACTTAAAGATCCCTACGCATCTCAAACAAAGATCTGCCTGAACCATTAAAAGGTCTGTTCAAATTTCAAACTAGCTAGATGGAATATATTCTATAGGAACAAGGATAATGACCATTGGCTTACCTGAAGGGTCCTTTTCTGTACACCGCGGGAGAGTCCAAGCAACGGGTTAATTCAGTCTGCTTGCCCTTAGGACTGAGGAACTATTTTTCCTTAAGCCACACCTCCTCCTGGTGTGCTCAATCCCCCAGAATTCTTTGAAGGAGTCAGTTCGTGCGGACGGAGCGAAGCGTCCAAGATGATGTACTGTTGACACGAGGAACCCGAATCCCGGCCTTGAGAGCCAGGGTGGGTTGGACTCTCCCGCGGTGTACAGAAAAGGACCCTTCAGGTAAGCCAATGGTCATTTTCCTGTACACCGCTTGGAGAGTCCAAGCAATGGGACATACCAAAGTTATTGTCCATCTGGGTGGGCAGAAGAAGGCTCCCGGGATTCGGTCTCTGACACAACCGCCTGGAGCACACGCCTGCCGAAAGACGCCTCAGCCGAGGCGAAAATGTCCAGTTTATAGTGTCGCACAAATGGAGAAGGAGAGGACCACGTAGCGGCCCTGCAGATGTCCAGGATCGAGGCCTGGGTGGCCCAGGCCGCTGAAGTAGCAGCACTTCGTGTGGAGTGTGCAGTGATGCCGCGCGGAACGGCTTTGGATTGACTTTCATAGGCAGTCGCAATGCAAGCGCGAAGCCACCTGCCAATTGTGGAGGAAGTGACCTTCTTCCCTAGGGAACCGGGCTGGAAGGAGAGGAAAAGAGCCTCTGATTTCCTGAATTCCGCAGTACGAGCGATGTAGACCTTCAGGGCCCTCCTGACATCAAGATTGTGCCAGGATCGCTCTCTGGGATGCGACGGATGAGGACAAAAATTTGGCAACACAATGTCTTGCGCTCTATGGAACCATGAGTTTACTTTGGGGGTAAAGGTCGGGTCCAGCCTCAAAATGACCCTGTCAGGGTGGATGACGCACAGATCCTGGCGAACAGAGAGAGCCGCCAGCTCCGAAATCCGGCGAGCTGACGTGATGGCAATCAAGAAGGCCGTCTTCAGCGTCAGGAATCGAAGAGAAGTAGTGCGTAAAGGCTCGAATGGAGGGCCAGAGAGGGCCCGCAGGACCACGGACAGCTGCCAAGTAGGATAGCGATGAACGGTGGGAGGGCGAAGGTTAGAAGCGCCCTTGAGGAAAAGACGCACCTTCGGGATTTTGCTGAGAGGCAAAAGGTGGTCGCCCGACCAGACAGTAGACAAAGCCGCCACTTGGCGTCGAAGGGTGTTCGGGGCCAGGCCCTTGTTGAGTCCCGCTTGAAGGAAGTCAAGCACTCTGGGAACAGGCGCGGTCGTCGGCTCGATGAGCAGCTCCTCACACCACTTGGCGAAGGCGGCCCAGGACGCATCATAAATCCTAGTGGTTGAAGGGCGTCTAGCCGCCTGAATGGTGTTCACTACCTCCTCCGACAGGCCTTGGTCTTTTAGTTGGTCCCCCTCAAGTGCCAGACGGCCAACTGGAGCCACTGGGGCTCTGGGTGAATCACGGCCCCCTGGCTGAGGGAGATCTGGTCCGGAGGAATGCGCCACGGAGGAGACACCGACAGGTGGACAAGGTCGGCAAACCACGACCTGCGGGGCCAATGCGGGGCCACGAGAAGGACCTCTGCTCCCTCTGCGATGACTTTGGAGATGAATTGAGGAAGGAGAGGCAGGGGAGGGAAGGCATACAGTAGCTCGCGGGGCCACTTGCAACGCAGTGCGTCTGTCCCCTCCGCCCCCGGGGTGAAGAACCGGGAGTAGAAGCGGTCGAGCTGCTTGTTGTCCCTTGACGCAAACAGGTCTACGGCCGGAGTCCCGAATCTGTCGGACATCTGGTGGAACAGGCGAGGGTCCAGTTTCCACTCCGCAGGATCTATGGTCGTCCTGCTCAGCCAGTCGGCCTGTGTGTTGTCCACTCCGGAGATATGGTCGGAGCGAAGGGATTCCAGATGGCGCTCCGCCCAGCGTCCCAGGGACTCCGCCTCTCTCATCAGTGCTCTGGATCTGGTGCCGCCCTGACGGTTGATGTGGGCCTTGGTGGCCACATTGTCCGTCATCAGAAGCACATGTTGACGATGGATGGGCCGGCTGAAATGTCGCAGGGCCAGGCGAGCAGCTCTCAGTTCCAGCAGGTTGATGCTGTAGCTGGATTCCACTTGGGACCACTTGCCCTGAACAACCAGGGACCCCATGTGGGCTCCCCAGCCGGAGAGGCTGGCGTCTGTGGTGATGATCAACCTCTCGGGTTCCTTGAATAGGTGGCCCTTGAGGATGGCCGGAGACACCCACCAGCGGAGAGACCTCTTCACGTCCGGGGGAACTCGAATCGGCCTGGTAGAGTTGCTCCTGGATGCCCTCTGGTGCGGCAGCAGCAGCCACTGAAGAGACCTGGAATGCAGGCGGGCCCACGGCACGATGGAAATGCAGGAGATCATTTTTCCCAGCAGCTGCGACAGAAGGACCACTGGAGCCTGCCTCAAGCTCAACACCTTGTGGGTCATGGACCTTAGACCGGTCAACCTGTCTCGGGAAAGGAAAACCCTGCACAAGTTGGTATCTATCACCGCCCCCAGGTGTACAAGTCTGTTGGTTGGAGTGAGATGGCTCTTCTCTATGTTTAGAGTGAAGCCGTGATTTCTGAGGGATCTCATAGTGGTTTGGAGATCCCGAAGGGCCTGCTGCCTGGACGACGACTGGATCAGGATGTCGTCCAGGTAGCACTGGAGCCTTATGGGCCTGCGTCTTAGCTGAGCCGCCACTACCGCCAGCACTTTGGTAAACGTCCGAGGAGCGGACGAGAGGCCGAATGGAAGAGCTTTGTACTGGAAGTGGCGACCCGCATAATAGAAGCGCAGGAACTTCCTGTGCTGAGGACGGATGGGGATGTGGAGGTATGCCTCTTTGAGATCTATAGATGTGAGAAGATCTCCCTGTCGAATCCCCGCCAGAATGGACTGCAGAGACTGCATCTTGAACCTCCGGTAGGCGATATGCCTGTTGAGGTTCTTGAGGTCCAAGATGGCTCTCCACCCCCCCGAGTTCTTTGGTACCAGGAAGAGGATGGAGTAAAACCCCTTCCCCTCTTCGCCTTGGGGAACTGGTTCCACGGCCCTGATGTCCAGGAGATGACGGACTTCCTGGTCCATACGCTGCCTCTTTTGGGGGCAGGACGGGACAGGGCACCGGATGAAGGTCCGAGGGGGAAGGGACAGGAATTCCAGGGAGAGGCCTTCCCTGACTGTCTGCAGAACCCAAGCATCCTCGGTGTTCTGGGCCCAATGGGAGGCGAACAGCTGGAGGCGACCCCCGATGGGCGCCAAGCCCTGGCAGTCACTTTGACTTACGGAACGGCCTGTTGGAGGCCCCACCGCGGTTATACTTGCGGAAGCCGAACTGCTGCCTGCCTCTGTCCCGAAAGGGCGCTCTGTCTTGGGACCTGTCGCCCTGCTGGCCGAAGGACCTATTAGAGGGAGAGAAGGAAGAGGCAGAGGTGGAAGGCTCGGAGGCACGAAAGGACTGCCTCCTAGAGTAGGGAGCGGCCTTACGTTCCTGCTTTTTATTTAGAGAAGGTAGGATCTTCCTCTTGTCCTTGGACTCAATGAGGAGAGGATCCAGGGACTCGCCAAACAATTTGGACCCCTTAAAGGGGGCGGAAGCCAGTTTCCATTTGTTTTTCTGGTCCGCTTGCCAATGTCGGAGCCAGATCAGTCGACGGGAAGTTATGTTAGAACCGAGGGCCCTGGAGGCAAATTTGGTGGCATTGAGGGACGCGTCAGCGGCATACTGGGAGGCCGCGATTATTTTTGACACGTCCTGGTGGAGACGGATGTCTCCCGCCGGGAGCTTGTTTAGGAGCTCGCGCAGCCAGATCACAGAAGCCCTATTAAAAAAGGAAGCGGAAGAAGAGGCCCTGATGGCCCAGGCAGCCGCCAGATGGGTCTTGTGGCACGCCTTTTCCGCCTTCTTGTCCTCCGCCTTAAGGCCTTCCAGGAGGTCGGCCGGTAGCGAGGAGTTGGAAGTGAGCGCAGCGATGGGCGGGTCGACAGTGGGAAGGGCCAGAAGGTCCTCCAACACTGGCTCCATAGTATAAAGCTTCCTATCTACCCCACTGGGAGAGGATTGCGTGGCTGGCTGAGCCCACTGGCGCTGGATTAAGTCGAGGAACAGCCCCGGGACCGGAACCAGCTCTTGCTGGGGCGCTGGCACATCAAACATGACCGCATTGGGATTAGCCGGAGGGGCATCATCCGCCGGCGCGGTCGGCTTGGGCTTGATCCCCACCCTGGTGGCAGCCTTGACCTTGTGAAGGACCGATTTAAAAAGGCTGGGCTTGAAGAGACCCGCAAAGGCGGGCGCTTCGGGGGGAAGGTCCTCGTCGTCCGAGAGGCCTAGCACCTCCGGGTCAGGGTCCTCAATGGCAGAGGCCTCGCTGACCACCGAGGATTCCAGGGAAGGATGGCGAGCACGCTTGCTTGGGGGCGGAGCTGCCTGATCGGGCTTGGGACCCCTAGGGGCCGCTGCGGTAGGGCTTTTAAATTTCATGGCCTCCGTGATGCCCTTGGCAATGGCGCGGGCCATTAGCTCCTGCATGCGGGGCGATAACTCCTCAGAGTCAGAATCGGGATCCAAGCCCTCTTCTAGGGGGGGTGAAGCCTCACCCTGCATATCGTCTATGCTAGCATCCCCAGGGGGAGGAACCTGTTCACAGGCCCAAGAAGGGACCGGGGAAGCCGGCTCTGCAAATGACCTATTAGGGGATAGGTCCTGGGATTCCACCTCCTCGGCGAGGACCGACTGGAGATCTTCCCGGGAGGGAGGGGCTCCTGAAAGGGACTGCACCCTGTCTGCCTGGCGTCTGGCCTTCTCGAATTGCTTGTCAAGGGCCCGCTGGCGCCTTTCAGCATCCTTGGCCTCAGCTACCGAAGGGGTTCTGGAACGCTGTTTCCCAGAGCTACCCCCACCACTCTTGCCCGCACCCCCACTCCCCGAAGAGGAGGAACCCTTGCTAGGGGCCTGCGAGAGGCTCGGCCTAGCGTCTTGGGAATCGGGAGGACTGGGCAGGTCCATAGTCAATGACCACACAAGATGGAGCAAGGCTATGATAAGGCAGAAGGATAGATATAGACTGGGTGCTGTAATGGGAAACAAAACGAAATGATCGTTAAAATTGCCATATATACAATTAATCGAATCAATACTATGAAATCATCCCATGTTTCACACCAGTCGGAGGCCCAGGGGTAGGATTGGGGCCTGCACCGAGGTGCAAGGCTCCGCAGGAGAAGCAGGGAGGAGAATGACTATAGAAAAAATCTTCAGGCCTGCGCTTACTTAGGCCTCCTCCCTGAGCCGGTATGATGACCGTTGGAATGGCACAGGAACCAGCGCCGCTCGCAAAAATAGACAAATGGCGAAGGTGGCGATCCTAGCCCGAGAAACCCTTGCTAGGCCCTGCCACCTCCAGCGGCCTCCTGACAACGAGGCTGATGCAAAATGGCGGCCATGGCTGGGCGCGCTATTTTCGCGCCTAAAAATGGCCGCCGCAACAGCGTGGGGCTAAGGGAGAGCGAGGGGCGAACGCGCCTCGCAATGGCGACGATCGCCCACTCCTCCCTGCGGCAGAGGTCCTCTAGCAGGCCGGGGAGCGAAAAAACTTCGACGAAAATAACAAACGAGGGGCCTGGGGACTTAGGAACCTCGCCGCTGCAGCCGCGCCGTTTTAAACGACAAGCGGCAGGCCTCCGAAGCCGTCCCAAGAGGATCGGCTGAGGGGCACCCCCCACCACCTTGTAGCTTACCTCCTGGCCTTCAAGTGCAGATTCTATTGAAGAAAGTCGCAGAATTGAAGAGAGAAACGTCTCACGAGGTTGGGGAATATTAGAGAAAAAACTTTAAACGCAATTAGAGAGTCCAAGCCAAAAAAAAAAAAAGATCAATTTAGCTCAGAGCTCTAACTAAATACGTCCAAACGGGCTGACTGAGGAAGAATTCTGGGGGATTGAGCACACCAGGAGGAGGTGTGGCTTAAGGAAAAATAGTTCCTCAGTCCTAAGGGCAAGCAGACTGAATTAACCCGTTGCTTGGACTCTCCAAGCGGTGTACAGGAAAAGGTCATTTTTATTAGGATAAAACTAAGAAACTGTCTTATTCAGATACAGGGCAAGAGAAATGGAGAGAAACTCTCATCTACGTCCTTAGAATGGCTCAGTCCCAAGGAAACCATCAGGAAAAGCATTTTGATTGATTGCTTTGGCACGCTTCATGTTTTGTTTTATGAGTAGTCTCTTTTAAATAGGCCTGTTGCTTAGCAGTTTCATTACAAAATTTACATTGTAAAGTAAGAGGCCAATTCTAGGTAAGGAATTTCACTGACTGATTGAACACTGCTTACATGTACGGGGATTTGTATGATTGGCCTTTAAAAAAATCTCAGCTGTCTCACCCTGCTGGCATATGATCAGAATTAAATTGTAGGCAAACCCTCACAAAATCCTTTTCTAAAGAAATCTAAGGCAGATAATTAAATCGAGGTGAGAGTTCTGTGGTTGTTAAGCTACATGGCAGCTATTAGTACACCACCACATCTTCTCAAGTATTTCACATCTTAACATTGCAACATCTCATTTTCCTTTGATGTGTCATGAAGATATGCTAGGAACAGAATGAGATATGCCAAAGATGGGAGTTCTGATCAAATCGGTGCTACCCTAATAAGATGACACCTAGACAGATGCGAAGAACTGTCTACTTCTGCCCCATTTCCACTTTACACAGCCTTGCGGAGCAAATGCCAGGTGTCCAAACAAACTGCTTACACTCCCACAGTAAATAACTCATTGTAAATGTAAATGCAGCATTGTGCGGCAACGCTTGTCAGTCCCTTCCCCCTGAATGGCTTTCGATAAGTCCTGGGAGAAAGGCAGAGAGATGCTTTAACAGCATGATTGGCAGCCCACCCAGCCAAGGGGAAAGCAACAGTATCCCCTGCAGTTTGCAGCTGAAACCTCCTCTGTGGGCCAGCAAATGAGGCGGCAGCAGTGTGGATACAGAATCAAGCTCGTTGATGTTGAATGGTTTGTCTCATTAATTGCTCAGCCACAGAACACAAGATACGATTATGCTCCATCTAACTCTGTTGAACCTGAGGATAAAGTCATGCCATAGCATTTGGGTCCCTCTGCTCAGCATCACAAGGCAAAGTGTTAAAATGGACTACTTTCTTATTCCGAGCAACTGTCCTTTTGGATACCTGCTGCCGGTCTGCATAGTTCTTTTATTTATTCATTTGTTTTAAATGTCTATATATGCACCCCTTATCATGGAAGGCACTTTCATATATTGGATCGTGCTTGAAAAATATGTTTTAAGTCCAGGAATATATAACACAGCATACAATAATGAAATACATAAAATAACATTGCAACAGCTATGAGTAGTTCAACTGCACCTTCATAACCTTTCAAATGTCAGGAGGAATTTAAAAAAAAAGACTTTCAGCCTGAGTCCAAGTTGTAGCAAAGCCTTATTTATACTTTCTTTCGAGGGAAATGTCATTCCAATGAATCAGTGCCATAACAGAAATTCCTCCCCCTCCTAACTCCAGCCCAGAACCCATTCATAAAATATAAAGGACCGTCTCCTAATTAAGACCAACCTAGAGCCCTTTTAGACCATGAGCACTTGGTTATTCATTGACACTCTCTCTCTCATACAGGCCCAAATACTAGCAGACGAAGGGCACTTGGCCAGAAATGCCTGAGCTATGTCTTAGCATGCCTAGGACAAGGTTATGCTGCCTTTATATACCATAGACATCTTCCTATAGGCAGATGCCCTGTGGAGGCTGGAGGCTCTAAGAACCAGCTTTTCGCATCTGAGTCATCTTGTCAAGCATTCTTCAATCTGCTGCATTCATGTAACCTGTCAGAACAGCACTTGGAAGTCCTTTTCATCTCCCGTCCCTCTTAAATTGCAACCTAACTAGGTGTCCTTACCAGAAACAGCAACTAAAGTCAGATGTCATTGTTATGATAGCTGCGTGGTGACTGCAGCACAGGTACACTGAGAGAATGGAGAGAAAACTCAACAGCATTCATCTGGTGATAATGATACAAGCAAGTGAAGATTTTCTCTGTGTTAATTTAGAGAAACACCTAAGCTTGTTAAATGAAAGCACTAATACGAACATAGCAATCAATCCAAAATTCGACAGCACCATTCAAGCCAGCATTGACACCACACATTCTGCCCACTCCGTTTCCATAAGCAACAGTGGGAGTTTAATCTCACTGTGAAATCAATTTTGCTCTCATGCTTGTAACCTCTTTGTTCAGTTAGAAACATGAGCCGGGAGCAACTGGTTCCCCTTCCATGGGAGCATCCAGTGGTGTCCTCTGGCATATTTTAGCATAATACAGCTCACAAAAGCCACCACAGCGATAAGTGTTGCACCCAAAATGACCAATGTGAGAAAGTCAACAGAAAACCCTTAGCTAACAAGAAGTGTCATAACCACGGAGGAGAAATTGATGATAAAAAGGAAGAAAACACCAGGAGGCCCAAGAAGAGAGTGCACATTTCTGGACAAGATTTTTCTAGCAAGCTGCCTAGTTTGCAAAGCAGCTCATTTTGGAAAATGGGTAAGAAATGAGACTCTGCATTCCAGATGCTTTACTGGCTGTTATTCCCTAGGGACTTTGCTTACCTGCAGAAAGACATCTTTGCTGGATGAATGGATTTCTCCACTCTCAGACTCAACAGCTTGTGATGGACTCTGCTGGGTTTCTGCAACAGAAGTCTCCATGTTAGCAGCAGCAGCGGCAGCAGCCCACCCCCTTCCTAGTCTCTGTAAGCCCCCTCCAACCCCCTCTCCCCACTCCTCAGCACACTCCACATTAGCTGATAAAACGTATCCCATTTGCTTTACAGTGTCTTCACAGTTTCTAAACATTTTTTAGACTTGTCACAAATGTTAGCAGACAATGTGCAACAACACAGCTGAAGTAAAAGTTTAAAGCCATAGTGCAGCTATGTGTAGATAAAACTAGTGCCGCTCTATGGCTAAATGAGAAACAGGGAACAGTAGGGCATGTAAACTGTACACTGTTGGTGCAAGCTGGTGAACAGTATTATGCAAGAATAAAGCCCCTCCGCACTACGTAGCTGGTAATTTTCTTTATTTATCCTATCTATGTTTCCCTCAATAAAAACCTTATCCAATCATCTGTAGGAAACCCCAGAATTAAACCTAATCCTGTGTCAAATATACAATTGAATAAAAGCTTGCCTTAAGAAAATAATGTCAGAATTAGATCGGCTTGGGAAGAAAACAGTTTAACCTTGAACCATTTCACTGAATCAAGTTATTCATTCAGACCTGGGAGGAACAAGTATGTCATTCGCTCTCTGAAAGACAGGATCAAGAGATCTTGTTCTGTTATACCTAACTTTAAAAAAAAGGTCACTATAAACACTTACCGAAATAGTACTTATTCAAAACAAAGCAGCTTAGCAAGAAGTACTTATTTCATCCTCAGTTTGGTGCCGAGCAAACAATAGAAAAAGGAAAATAATGGGGCAAGAGGCATCTGCAGGCAATATACCATGGAAGCAAAGGGCTTATTGGGGAGGAGGGGGGATTAGGGGGGAGAAACAATGCCCGGAAGTCCCAGATAATAATAAACAATATGGGCCTGCCTGAAAGGAACGGACATAACCTTTCGGACTCAAAATTGCAAATAAACTGTCACAGAGGTCATACCAGGGCACACGGTGATTTCCTCCTCAGCATGATCCTCTGTGGCAATGTCTGGGTTCTTCGTATTGTCTAAAGGAGTCAAGGCACAAATACTGCCAAAACACAAACACATAATAAATCAAAGTCAGAAAGCATTCTGGCGAAAGGCAGATGGAATTCTGTAAGCTCTGTTTATTCAAAGAGGGTAGCAGGAGAGAATGCAAGGGGGTGGGGAGGAACAATCTTTTTTTTTAAAGGCAAACCTTTTCCTCCCAACCATGTCGTAGGAGCAATGTGCAAAAGGAAGGCTGTTTATTGAGATCTGCAAATGCTTCTTTGGTGCTTTCTAGTCCTGGTCACAGGAATATGCCAGGTAGCAAAACAGCCATATGCTTAGTGAGCAACTCCTTAAAGCAGAGCAGAGTAGGGAACTTTTTGACAATGAACGCTTCATTATCCATATTTTACTGATCAGTTTTTTCTGTATCATCACTACATTCAGAAGGCAGGAATCTGACACAATTCAAAGTTTCTGTATAGCAAAGTCTTGTCAACATGAAAAGGGCATTTTTTTTCCTTTGCTACATTCAACTTTGCCTGATTGCTCTCATTTCCACTTTCCAGCAAAGTCAGGTTGTCTCCATATCATAAGAGAAAGAGGATAAGTTACTATGACATAACTGTCATTTCATACTTCCCATATGTTTGGTGTAGTTCCCTTGCTGAAAAGATCAAATATGCAAGTGTAAATATAAAAAAACATAAATCCCAGTATTGACTAAAGAAGAGTTGCTAAATTCAGCCAAAAGCCTTAAGCAGACAGAAACGGCCACAGCCAATTTATGATAAATAAGAAAACTAATGGAAAATCATGTGACTTCTCTCACTCTTTAAATAAAATAAAATAATCATTTAACATCACTATTAATAAAACTATTTTAAACCAGTTGTTATGGATCCAAGCTCCATGTAAACTATCGAGATTTACATCAAAAGACCTTGTGCTAAACAGTTTGCTAGGACATTTATAAAATGGGTTAATCAATTTGAAGTCCTCATGCATTGCTTGCTACATCAAGTATTTTCTGGTAACAAAACATACTGTCATTTATTTAAATCTCAATCTAATGTATTTTGGTAAAGCTAGAAAACGACAAAACTGAGGGGTTCACAAAAAACAGCAGAGGGAGAACCCATTTCCAAAATTATTCCACAAGCTAAAGACTCAAAGAGCATTTGAAACTCACTGAAACTCACTGAAACATCACTGTCGAAGTGATGTCCCGGTGTTTGGAGGCCGTCGGGGTCTGGATGGGGGACAACAGACTTAAACTCAACCCCTCCAAGACTGAGTGGCTGTGGCTACCGGCACCTCGGTTCAGCCAGCTGACCCCATCGCTGGCCATAGGGGGCGAACAATTGCCCCCTGTGGAGCGGGCGCGCAATTTGGGCGTCCTCCTTGATGCCCGGCTGTCAATGGATGACCATGTGGCAGCCGTGGCAAGGGGGGCGTTCCACCAGGTTCGCCTGGTGCGCCAATTGCGCCCCCTACTGGACCGGGATGCCCTACGCACGGTCACTCATGCGCTGGTGACGTCCCGCCTGGATTACTGCAACGCTCTCTACATGGGGCTGCCCTTGGGACGCGTCCGGAGACTGCAGTTAGTTCAGAACGCAGCCGCGCGGGCTGTGATGGGGAGTACGAGGTACTCCCACGTAACACCGCTCCTGCGCGAGCTGCACTGGCTGCCTGTGGTTTTCCGGGTGCGTTTCAAGGTGCTGACTACCATCTTTAAAGCGCTCCATGGCACGGGACCTAGTTACTTGCGGGATCGCATCCTCCCACATACATCCCTGCGGCCAATTCGCTCACACAGGGAGGGACTTCTCCTGGTGCCGTCCACTAGGCAATGCCAGCGGGCGACACCAAGGAGTAGGGCCTTCTCTGTGATGGGCCCAACCCTCTGGAATGACCTCCCCCCCCCGACATTAGAACTACTTCTGACCTCCGCTCCTTCCGGCAAAAACTGAAGACCCACCTGTTCCGATTAGCAGGCCTGGCATAATTCAACTGTCCCTCCTGGCAAATGTATTATATCTGGTTATTTTAGGGATTTTTTAATTCACTGTATCTGTTTTTAAGGGTTTAACTTATAATATATTGCTTTGTACAGTTCTTTTAACTGCATTTTAACCTCCTCCAAGTTAACTATCAACTGTACATATTTAATTTTATTGTATCTTGTTATATTTTGTATGAACTGTACACCGCCCCGAGTCCCTTTTGGGAGAGGGGGCGGTCTAGAAGCATTAAATATTATTATTATTATTATTATTATTATTATTATTATTATTATTATTATTTGGGTGCTGTGCACTGTCCAGCACAGGGCTCCGCTGGCAAAGGGCCACTTGCCAGATGGCAGCATTTAATGTGCACAGATGAATATATATAGGCCTGGTTTCTAAGGATTCCCGCCTACTAGACATCTGGAAACCAGCCAGTCAACAAACGAGCCCCACCCACCACCCAGGCCATTACAACACAAAACAACAACGGACACACAGCCAGCACCAATCAGCCAATCATGATACAACCACACAACCAATCATTCCACTTACTGAAACAGCCAGCACTCCACTCCACCCCCCAAGATTTATAGAAAGATGGCAGCTCCCAAAATATATTTCTGCTTTTAAATCAATGTGCTGTTTTATCATCTTTCCAGCCATGTATGTATTTTTGTCCAATATTTTTATATATTCAGATCAAAATGAATTTTTACAAAAGAGACAAATTAAAGACAATATGAAAATATTTTAAATACACTGAAGTATTATGACGCACACTCAGAGAAGCAAATGGCATTGATTTTCCTAGATGCAAAAAAGCATTTGACAATGTGAACTAGCAATTTATGCTAGCACAACTAGAAGAGCTGGGGAGCACAACTGGGGAGAGATTTATTAGTATGATTAAGGTCACATTTTATAAGCAAACTGCAAAGGTGATGTAAATGGAGATATGACTGAGAAGGTTAGCATCAAAGAAGGTATGTCCCTTGTCTCCCCTCCTATTTATATTGACATTGGAAGTATTAAACAGAAATATTAGACAAGATACAGAGATAAAAGGTATGGAAATAAAAAAGGAAACATATAAATTACAGGCATTTGCAGATGATTTAGTTTTTATTCTGGAAGATCCACAAAAAACATGGACTAAATTAATAAAAAAGAAGAAGAACATGGCAAAGTGGCAGGATTGAAAATAAATAAAGAGAAAACTAAGATTTTAATGAAAAATCTGGCAGATAAACAGAAAAAAAACTTAATGAAGAGAATAAATATATTGCTGAGATTATTATACTTATTTCAAACAATTCCGATAAAATTGGGGGGAAATGCTTTGGGGAACTTAAAATAATATTAAAATATATCTGGCAAGAGAGAAAAAAGCAAGAATTAGTTTTATGCTAATGCTGCAGGATTCAAGAAATAGAGGGGGCTTTGGATTACCAAATTGGGAATTGAATTATCAGGCCACAGTATTAACATGGATGAAAGAATGGATTGTATTGAGGCATACAAGACCATTGACTTTGGGGGGACATGATTTGCAATTGGGTTGGCATGCTTTCTTGTGGTATGGGAAAAGTAAAATACACGGTTACTTTCAAAGACATTACATTAGAACCACACTACTGTTAGTATGGTTGAAAATCAGAGAGCAACACTACTTGAGGATACCAGTTTGGCTTTCAACAATGCAAGCACTGATTCACCCAAGCATTATTAACATGGGAAACATTGTTAGATATAAAGATATTCTGAATGAAAAGTGGGAGCTCAAAATTAAACAAGAATTGAGTTATCAAGGGATCGATATGTCATGGTACTCACAAATACAGATACATTCTAGATATGAGAAAGATGTTAAATTATATGGTTTCGATAAAGAATTAACAAAATTAGGTAAGATATTAATACGGTCAGAAGAAAGATTGATAAAGAAAATGTATAGCTACATTTTCACCAAATTGGAAGATGAACAAGTGAAGGAGACAATGATAGCATGAGCAAAAAACTTTGGCTACACAGAACTAGATAAATGGCAAAAATTGTGGGACAGGAACTATAAACTAACAATGTCAACCGCATATAAAGAAAATTTGTATGTTTTATAGATGGCACTTTGCGCCGGCGAAATTGGCAAAGATGTTTAAAGAGAAGTCAGCTAAATGTTCAAAGTGCCACCAGATACCTGGGTCTTATTATCAGCAGATGAACTTTCTGATGAAATTAGATGTCACAGCATGGAATGGTCAGACTTGATCCCAGAGGTCTGATGAGGGCAGCCACCGACTGCATTATGAAGTTCCCAGGACCTCAGATTAGCAAGCAAACTGTACTGCATCATCCCTGCTGTGGCTTGAAAAATGTGCAGGATACTAATCCTTTACTCAAACTCTGGGAAAACGGAACAAGTCTTAAGAGACTGATGGCTTTGCATTATGACCATTTGTAATTTAGATAAATGCCACCCCAGAATTAGGGTTGTTCCCATTAAATGCAAGCTAATGAATACTTCCCAAATAATGGTTCCCCTCCTTTGCTCTTCCCTTTCAGTCCCTCCTGACAGTAATGATGACAAGGAAACTGACCCATCCTTGAATACCTCACTCCCAAAAGCATTCATATAAAAGACAAACCAACAAATTCCTTGTGCAACTCTGTACATATTATTCCCAACTTGCTGCAAGGTGGGAAGAGTTATCACATCAGTTAGTCTGCTCCCTCATACTGCATTCAGCCAAAATGTTGTTAGATCAATGAAAACAGGATACCAGGCAGTGAAAAACTGGTGGCCTCATGCCAAGGCCACTTAATTATAAGACCTGGGAAAACTAACCTGAGAATTAAGTGACTTTTCCCAGCAAGCGTCTGATCGAGCACAAATATTGGGACTTTCCTGGGAATTTATTTCATGAAACGTTCCCTGACCTGTGCCATCTCTTCAAATGGCCTCCATTTTCTGATCTCGGTGGAAAACTGTTCTAGCTTGCACGTTTCATTCTTGCTTTAAGAAGCTTCAAAGAAGCAGACTTCCAAAAATATATCCTAGAAATGGTCATTTTGCTATTCCCGCTAAAGAAGCTATGTAGCAGTCACCCAAATATAAAAAGTAAACAGCTCCCAATCCTTCTGTTTCATTTTCTGAAGGAAACTGAGTTTGAAGCTTCCAAATTACATGTATCACTCGCTCGTACTTTAATTGGACTTCCAACAACATTGTTGTCTCAACGAAACAAATATTGTCACTATTAGGATGGATTTTCTTAGATTCTTCTTCTATTCTTTCCATTTCAACTCATGCACCTGTGTGCACGCACACACACAATCACCATGCCAACACATGGACTCTGAATTTATTGCTGTCGCTATTCCCGAAAGCCTCCTGCTATGAGCACCTATATCAAATTAAATCATCACATTTTTTGGCCAGGAGCTGTACTTATGAAAAATCTTTGTTGAATTGGATACTTCTTCCTTTATATTTTAAAGAATGGGACACATTTCTGATGGCTATTCTCTTCTGCTGGATCATACGTGCAATACAGGTAGTTTTGCTTAATAACCATTCATTTAGTGACTGTTTTAAGTTCAACAGCACTGAAAAAAGCTACTTAAAGCCCTCGCACTTATGACCACCACAGATCACATGATGCAGTCAGCCACCTGGTACCCATCACACATTTATGACAGTCATAGCATCCTGGGGTCATGTGATCGCCAGTTGCGACCTTCCCAGATGGCTTCAGACAAGCAAAGTCAATGGAGAAGCTGGCAGGACAGGTCGCAAGTCACAATCAATGTCTCACTTATGCCTACAGTGATTCACTTAAAGACTGCACCGTTTAAAGATGAATCAATAGAGGCTAGAAAATACGATCACAATAGTGATTGTAAGTTGAAGGATACCTGTAAGAATAATGTAAAAGTATTTGTCAATTTAGGACTACAATTGGGACCAGAACTTCTACCACTACACAATAAGCTCATTATGTGAGTCATCATGTGACGGAGGCCGATTTTGCAACCTTTTCTGCCACAGTCATTAAGCAAATTACATGATTATTAAGTGTATCTGACTAACCCCCCCCCCTCCCCAATTGACTTATGATTATTGGATTGTCCAGGAAGGTCGCAAATGGTGATCACATAATACTGCAATCATAAACACAAGACTAAGCCCCCAAATCATGATCACATGACTGTTGGGACACTCTGAGAGTTATAAGTGCAAGGACCGGTCCTAAGTCACTTTTTTCAGTGCCATAACTCCGAATGGTCACTAAAGGATCGGTTTGAAGTCGAGGACTAGCTGTATACAATTTTCAGACAACAGGACAAGAAATTGTCTATCATATTTCATCACCATGCAAACAAAAATGACATCCCTGTGTACAACTACCACATCTTTAACCTAATACTTAATATAGTCTGCACTCTGAAATACTTAAAGGTACAAGACAGACTTTCTGGGCTGCAGCTTCCTCAGAAGCCATGAACCAAGGTAATTTGTCTTTTACAAAGTCAACAGTGATGAAATATATCTCCTTACCTTTGTGTAATCTGTACAGGCTCCCTTTCTTCAAGCATATCGTCTGCAAACAGCACTTGAGAAGACTAAGAAGAAGAAGAAATTATAATTATTATTTGACGATACATTATAGTATCAACTATATTACAGGTAGTCCTTGACTTATAACAACTGTTAGAACAACGGAACAGAACAACTCTTCATTTCAGTGACAGTTTGAAGTTAGAACAGAAAAAAGTAATGGACGATCATTTTTCACACTTACAACCCTTGCAGCCTCTCCAGGGTCACATGATCAAAATTCAGATGCTTGGCAACTGATTCATAACTGACTCATACTGACAATGGCTGCAGTGTCCCAGGGTCGTGTGTTCATCTGTTGTGACCTTCTGACAAGCAATTAAATGGAAAAGCCAGATTCACTTAACAACCATGTTACTAACTTAACAACTGCAGTGATTCACCTGACAACTGTGGCAAGAAATGTTGTGAAACGGGGCAAAATTCACTAAACAAATACCTTGCTTAGCAACAGAAACCTGGGGCTCAATTGAGATCGTAAGTTGAGGGCTACCTGTATTACACATCTAAAGAGATCCAAAGATCACCTGATTTCAAAATCATAAAAGTGAGAGCAGATTCCAAAAGGAAGGGGTCATCTAATACTTGCTCGCAACTCCTTAAAGAAGCTGGCTCTTTTTCTGGGAATTATGGCAGGAGGTCCATACATTCTTATTCCCCTAGGTGTGTATTAAAGAGGTCCCCTTCAAATCAAATCGCTACAGAGTACTCAAAAAAGCTAGAAGAAACTACCACCATAACTAATTTCCCATAACTAATCTCTCGTGAAGAAGGTCTGCTATAACAATTAGGACAAAAACAGAAAGCAATGCAAGCCAAGAATTGTAGCAAAGAAGGCATGCTCTGTTGGACAAGTTGACATAAAATGAATAATCGTAATAAAAGCTTGTTCTCATGATACCTAAACTCAAAAGTTAAATTCAGAAGCGAGAGTGTTATAGAAGCTAACTCTGAAAAAGAACCAATCTGAAGAATATTAATACATTTCAGACACTGAATGCATCACATTATTTTCTAAAACAGAAATACAATCTTGCAAAATGTTTTGTGAGTAAATATACCCTGAAAAATGAAGTCCACATCAGAATTAATCAGTTGGACATAAAGTTGACAAATGGATTATCATTTCACATCTACAGACATTAGTGAAACATTAATTGTACTAAATACATATTCTGAAATGTAAATATGTTTTACTATACAAATTTTAAATGAAGTGGCTTTCTGGATTTGAGAATTCTTCCAGGGCCAGGTGCTAAATATTTACTTATCTGTGTTTTTCTACACACAAAGCTTTTGGATTTAAAAGAATAAGAAAAAAATCTGAGAATAATAGAAAGCTAGAATCTCTAGCCTGACAACTGTCACACACCTTAATTCTTTAACCTTATTCTGCTAAATTTGTGCCTATGTTTTTCCTTTCTCTTTTTCCAACCTCCCCACTCTTGCCCCCATTTACATTTTCCTTTCTTTCTTCTTCCTATGCCTCATATTTTTTTATCAATCTATGCAAACATACTGTGAGTTATCTATTTTTGGGGAAGAACATGACCCTAACTATAAGTGAGGACAGATACTATACACAGTCTCTTTCCTACTATCTTTCAAAAGCAGAGTCAATACTATGAGAAAAACCTGAAAACACTACTTAAGGGGGAAAGGCAAATGAGCCATTTGTTAGGGCAGGCGAGGCGCTGCCCTGTCAGCTGGCCAGCACGCATGCGCACGCTGGCCAGCTGACTTCAGCCTACTTTTGAGGCCATTTTTTTTTTGTCCTCCAGAGGCTTCCTTGAAGTCACTTCTAGTTTGCTCGTAGGGCTGGTTTTTGCCCTCCGGGGCCTTCAGGGAAGCCTCCTGAAGGCCCCTGAACGCTCCGGAGGTTGAAAATTGCCCCTACAGACAAACCAGAAGTCACAATTCCCGAACTTCCGGGTTCTCCATAGGTCCATTTTTTGCCCTCCAGAGCCTTCAGGGAAGCTCCTGAGGCCTCCGGAGGGCGTCTGGGGAGGCAGGGGAGGCTGTTTTCGCCCTGCCCAGGCTCCTAGAAAGCCTCTGGATCCTGGGGAGGGTGAAAAAACTGCGACCAAAGCGGGGGTGGTGGTTGCTGGTTGCACGTGCATGCGCGCAGGGTGTGTGTGTCACGAACATAGCATTATGGGTATGGCAAGCTCGTGCACTACCCCCCCTGCGCTCCCCCCGCTTTTGGCACTGGAGCCAAAAAAGGTTCGCCATCCCTGCCCTAGGACCCTGAGCAGACCCAACAAATATACTTTTCCAATGTGTATGTGCCATCAGGTAACGTATTTGAAACCTTTTGGAAAATAGTTCTGCCTTTCCTCCATCCTAGGGCTGGAAGAGAAAATGATTGGCCACAAGTCACCCAGTTGACTGCATGCCTATGATGGGATTAGGCCTCTACATCAAACTGGCTTTTCCATTGCCCTTTGCAAAGAACCTCCTCTTATAGTCTTAAGACTGTAGAGCAGATGTCTAAAATACAATACAAATGACCAACCTCAAATGTATATTTCTCAGTTCCCTTTTTAAAAAGAAAGTGCTTATTCAGATTCAGAAAGATTAATGTTTGTTCAAACCAATCCCAGAAAATAAACTAAGAAACTGAATTGCTTCCTTAGCAAGAAAGAGACATAATAATTCCTAATGTTAACGTAGATGGATTTGAAACCTCTTATCCCCATACCAAAGCATCCCCTCTCTCTCTGAAATAATTGTCCTCAATCCAGATGATTAAAGGTCTGGAGACTAAAATGTATGAAGAACAGTTACAGGATTTAGGTTTGGCTAGTCTAGAGAACAGAAGGACTAGGGGAGACATATTCTAGTATTTGACAGGCTGCCACAAAGAGAAACAGGGGGTCAACTTATTCTCAATAGAGATGGAGATAGCATCCATGTATGAGTTAACACTGTCCATTCTCTGATTAGATTGAGTCTGATTACTAATTAATTAACCACCTCTATAACCCGTCCCCATGAGTGACTCCACCCAGCTTCCGACTCAGTCCACTCTGTCGTCTTATCCAGCATTTCCAGTATTTGAGCTTATTAACAACGAATTTCTCTTTATTGAATATCAAATTTTACTGTAAGTAATTGTGGAAGAAAAAGAGTGGGCTGGTGACATCAGAGCCAAACGAATTGGCCAGCAGGAGCCTTGGGGCTCTCCGGGAGAGGCTCATTGAGGCAATCCTACCCAGCCACGAGCCGCAGGTGCGAGGGGTGGGGGGACGCGCGCTGACAAGCCAGTCCTGGTTATTCATTTTGTATGCTGCGATCCCCGGGACAGAATCCCCCACCTGCTGTGTGCCGCCAATTGTGCAGCATGATTTGCATGGCTGCAGGGCACTTAACAGCATTGCCCCCGGCGTCTCCCAGCCGGGTCGCCTGAAAGAACCGCCACAGCACCAGGAAAGGAGCAGGCGGCGATAAAAGGCGCGCACAGCCTCTTTGGCCTGAGGCTCACAGAAGCTAAAAAAGAGCACCGGCAGCCATTTTGAAGGGGAAAATTTGCTGCAGTTGCCATTTTGAATATAACGGTCGTTCTAATGGCAGACAGCAGCATGGCAGACCATCTCCCTGGCATGGAGACAGAGGGTCAGGGAGGTTTGCTGGTGATAGCTGGAGGGCCCGATCCACCGGCCTTGCCTTCCTTGTCCCAGGGCAGCAGTACAACCAAGCCACATGATAAGAGCTCTAAGGACTCTAAATCATCCAGCAAGGGCTCCAAGTCTAAAAAGACCTCTAATCTGTAGACACTACTCCCCAGGCCAAGACCAGGCCTCCTTGCCATTCCTCCACTTCCAGATCAGGCCACAGTCATCCACTGCAGTTGGATCCTGGCCCTGGCCCATTTAGCCCGATGCTGCCTATCAATACTTCAGGGCTCTCGGGGCAATCTGTACCACAACCAGCCCCTATGGAGCCTCGCCTACCTAGCAGACATGTGGAGGCCACATTTACACCCACGGCTGCTAGCCTACGCCCTGAGTACCCAACCCTCGCCATGCCGCTAGATTACCAATCCATCATTGTGGAGCCCATTAAGCAGGGGATTGCGGCTGGATTGCAGCAACAGCGAGTGCAGCCAACACCCCCACCGGCCACCCTGGCTCGCATCCACAATGATCTTGTTCCCAGCCTGGAGGCAGACCAATCGCCTCAACACCCCCATCGCAGATGCTCCCCGGTCTTGGAGGAAGGGGAGATCAGCGAGGCCGAACTATCTGAGGAAGAGGGGGCAGCCCCGACAAGCATGTTGCCTTAGGCCTCTTTCCGTCGGTGCTGTTCAAACATCTGCTTTCCAAGGCAATCACTGCAGCCAATATTGGAGGGCAGGTGGAGGCTCCCTCAACCTGGTTTACTGAGCATAAGCTGGAGTCAGACACTACCCCTGCTCCCCAGTTGTTTATGGACACCGCCCAGAGACAATGGGCTACACCAACATCAGGCCCAGCCCTTTCCAGCTCTGATAGGTGCTTTTACAACATGGCAGAGGACCTTGACAAACTGTTGCTGTGGCCCACGGTGGATGCCCCGATTTCAGCCCTTCACTCTAATACTACACTGCCCGGTCCCAGGAAGATAAGACATAATCCTGATGGGCACTAAGGTGTTGGCCGCCCTGACAGCCTATTTGAGAACAGTGCCCATCAGGATTATGGCTTATCTGGATGACATCTTGCTATTGTCACACTACAGGGATGGGGCCACGAGGGACCTCGACACCACTGTTCAGATCCTCCAATCCCACTGTTCAGATCCTCCAATCTTTCCATCAACAGGACCAAGAGTCACTTTGCACCCACCACTCGTATTTTACACCTGGGAGCTTGGATTGACACTGAGGTGACCCAGTTGTTCCTCTCTGAGGAGAGACAAAACAGTCTCTGCCAACTAGTGTCTCAGGTGGAGAGGGAAAGGAAGGTATCGCTAGCTACCTTGTCTAAATTACTGGGGAAGATGGTTTCAGCCATTTCGATTGTCCCTTGGGCCAGACTAAACACCAGGGAATTACAATGGTTCCTGCTGCCCTTCCAAAAGGAATGGAGAAGCACTTTCCTGGCTAGAGTCACCTTGCCTGACGAGGTGCGGCGCTCCTTACGTTGGTGGAGGTCCCCTGCGATCACCAAAGGGTGTCAGTTTGGGGTGGAGGACAGGGTCACGATCACAACTGACGTGAGTCTCCGAGGTTGGGGTGCCAACCTTGACGCACATTTTGCACAAGGCAGGTGATCGGATGAGGTGGGTACCTTGAGTATTAACCTCCTTGAACTCAGAGCCATCTGTCTTGCCCTCCTCCACTTCGTAGACTTCGTAGATCAGGGGGACCCATGTATTGGTTCTGACTGATAACATTACAGCCAAGGCCCATGTGAACAGACAGGGGGGCACCAGGTCGAGAGAACTAATGGGGGAGACGGACGAGCTGGGTAGCTTGGTGGAGATTAACCTCCTGTCCCTCACCGCTGAGCACATTTCAGGGGTGGACAATGCGAGGACAGACTGGCTCAGCCGCTCAACCCTATATCAGGCAGAGTGGAGATTACATCCTTCTCTTTTCCAGGGGATTATGTGATGGTTCAGGGTTCTGATTATGGACCTATTTGCCTCTCCAGCCAATACTCAACTGCCCCGGTTCCTCACGAGGTTTCCCGCGGCAGGTGCAGAAGGGACGGACACCCTCTGCTGGCCCTGGCCTCAGGGGCTACTATATGCCTTCCCACCGTTTCCACTTTTGTCCAGGGTCATGCACAAGATCATTTCATCCAGGGCAGAGATCATACTAGTTGCCCCACATTGGCCGTGCCAGCCATGGTTTGCAGATCTCCAGACATTGTCTGTGGAGAGGTCCTGGAGAATCTAGCCAGACAAGGTGTCCCTCAGCCAAGGGTTGCTGGAGCACCTGGACCCCCAATGGCTCCAGTTGACCACCTGGGGCTTGAGCGGGATAGTCTGACGTTTGACAGATTTTCAGCTAGAGTCATAGACACTATACAGGCATCCAGGCGACCCTCCAAGGATCGCATTTATAACACTACCTGGTGAATATTTTGTGAATGGTGCTCTGATAGGATAACACCTATTTCAGCCTCGGTTCCCCAGGTCCTGGAGTTTCTCCAGGACAGTCTTGTCAAGGGGTTATCACCCAATACTCTTAGGTGGCAGGTGGCAGCCTTGTCCACCATGTTGTCTGGGGAGGGGGTCAGTCATTATTTCATCACCCGTCGGTTAGGAGGTTTTTAAAAAGGGCCTCTAACCTAAGGCCACCTGTAGTGCACAGATGCCCCACATGGGACTTGTCAAAGGTTCTCACCGCCCTCACAAAGCCTCCATTTGAGCCCCTCTGTATTGTCTCTCTTCAATTTCTTTCCCTGAAAGTATCGTTCTTAGTTGCCATCACCTCTGCTCAGAGGATATCAGAGATCCAGGCACTATCAATTAGAGAGGGATTTTGTACCTTTTATGAGGATAGGGTGGTACTCAGGCTGGACCCTTCATTTCGCCCCAAGGTCAATACGTGGTTCCATCAGGCACAGGAGATTATATTACCGGACTTTTGTCCATCGCCATCGAGGCCATTAGAGGAGCAGTGGCACATGCTAGATGTCTGGGGGGCCCTCCAAACCTATATCCAGTGGACATCAGATTTGAGGAGGATGGAACGTCTCTTTGTCTCTTTCCAACCTTCCTCCCTGGGGCAGAAGGTATCAGTCATTACCATAGGCAGGTGGGTTAGAAAATGTATCGCCACGGCCTATTCTTCCAATGAAGAGCAGTTCCGCAGGGGATTACGGCCAATTCCACCAGGAGTTCTGCCACCACTGTGGCGTGGAATACCCAGGCTTCCCTGAAAGAGATCTGCAGGAGGCGGCGTGGGCGACCCCCTTGCCCTTTGTTCAGAATTATAGGCTAGATAAATTTGCTTCGGCAGATGTGGCCTTTGGCCGCAGAGTTCTACAGGTAGTGCATGCTGACAGGTAGACCAACAGTCTCCTCCCTCCCAAAGGGGACTAGCTTGGGTATGTCCCATACATGGATGCTATCTCCATCTCTATTGAGAAAGGGTGTTGGTACTTACCTGATACGCCTCTTCTAATAGAGTGGAGGTAGCATCCAGCCCCGCCCTATATGGAGACTGTTTTCCATAGTTACCTGGGGAGATGATTGCTCAGTTGGTTATGTCATTTTTTATTGAATTTATGGTTCGCATTTGCACTGAATGGTTTACTAAAGTTGAAGTTTGGATAACACGTGGAGTCGGTTTCTTTGTTCTTTGTCGTATGCTGGGTGGAATCACTCACAGGGATGGGTTATATAGGTGGTTAATTAATTAGTAATCAGACTCAGTCCAATCAGAGAACGGATAGTGTTAACCCATATATGGATGCTATCTCCATTCTATTAGAAGAGGCGTATCAGGTAAGTACCAACACCCTTTTTCCAAAGCACAGAGGGCAGCATATGAAACAATGGATGGAAACTAATCGAGGAGAGAAGCAATCTGAGATTAAGGAGAAACTTCCTAACAGTGAGAACAATTAACCAGTGGAACAGTTGCCATCAGAAGTTGTGGTGCTTCATTGTTGAAAGTTTTTAAAGAAGAGACTGGACAGTCTCTTGTCTGAAATGGTATAGCAGGGGGTTGGACTAGAAGACCTCCAAGGTTTTTACCAGCTCTATTCTGATTGATTGATTGAATCCCAAGCAGCTGCTCCTAAAATGGAGGAGAGATGGGGGAATTAGCATGGTTGGAGTACTCACAACAGTTTCATAGCAATGCTATTTTCAGCAGAAATCCACATCTGCTGCAACATCTTGTTTCACTCTAAGTCTGGACAACAAATAAGAAAAATGTTCACCTGTGTCAACAGAAGTATCTGCTTCTTCCTGAAGAACATATGGAGCTTAAAAGAGTCACTCAAGCACTTTAACCATTTTAACAGCATTTCGTGTATCACAGTGAGCAAACAATCACTAGGGAAGACCTGAACAAACTGTAGCTGTTGCCTTCATTAACCATTTTGCAAGTGAGCAAATGCAAGTTGCATAGTTAAAAAGGCCCGCCACAAATGCAAACCATCCGGAAAAAGCACCTTGCAGATTTTACATTTACAACTTATTCAGCTATCTTGTAATAGCAACAAGTGACTCAACCAAGCAGCTGGCTGATAGCATCTGCTTGGACTGAACAACTAAGGAGACATGTTGGCACTTTAAATACATTAGTGCTTCCACTACAGTCAACACAAAGGGCACTGAAACTGTGACAAAGTATGCTGGTAGGTAATTACGACAAAGAAAAATACGATGCTCAAATGAAGCTTAAAACATGGAAAGTAGCCTTTGAATTATCTGCCCACCGCCTCCATGTTCTATTTCATGTGGAAGAAAGAAAAGCAATGTTAAAAATTACCTGTCACGAAGCATATTGTGAGACTTGGCTGCCATCCCGCTTTTACTTCTCTGTTCTACTATTATAAAGTCCTTTTATGTCTATTTACAAGTGAGGACTTAAGCTTTTTGCATTCTAATTGTATTTTCAAGTTTCCCCAATTATGCCATTTGTCTCTTGGGGTCCTAAAGCAATTTTAAATGTCAAGATCATTATTCCCCAACTTGAGCTGCATAAAAAGCTCAAGAATTCAGCAGTGATGGTGGCTTTCTGTGCATTTCATTTGCCAAAATACATTCCAAATTAAATATGGTCAGAGGTTCCAACAAGAGAACAGAGAAGGTTTGACCTTAAACCATCCAGGTCATTGCCAGCTTATCATAAATGAGTGAAGAAATTGGGCACAAAGCCAAGTGTTTCTCTTTGCAGGTCACCTTTAAGGTTGTTTAAATATAACTACTTTGGATCCAAGCCTGTGAGACTTAAAGCACAACCTGTACCGTTCTTCTACTTCTAAAAGAATATGCAGACGTGACAAATTTTCCTCAGAGTGTTCAATATTATAAGTTAGAATATAAATATCACAAAACATCTTTCCATCACCAGGGTAAACAATCAAATATACTTGAAAATAGTAACAACAAGGTTCAGCTTCAGTCAGAAGAAGATAAAGTTATACAATGACCTAGCAGCGAAGTCATTATGAAAAATGAGGGTTGAAAAAGGCTGACACAAACTTAAAATATAACAGCAATAAATATTTCACCTGACTAGCAATGGGTTTAAGACACGGTGATGACCGAAAGCTGCCTCTTGCCCCTGAAGAGAGAAAACCTGACACCTAGCGGCTACTCCATAGATATTTAAATCATTTTCAGCAAACGAAGCCCAGGATTTTCTGGCCTCACTGCGTAAACTTCGACAACTAGAGATTATGAAGTTTTCCTGGATGTGCCTCATTTTTTTTTTTATCCTGTATGTAACACGATGAATGAAAAGAAGAAAGCACTGCTCAAAAACGCAAAGCAGAAACACACAGGAAGCATGAAAGATTGATAGGTTTGGGAAATGTAATAACTCCGGAGGAGACAAAGCAATAAAACAAATTCAATAATATAAATTAAAATTTCAGTTCAGAGTCGCAAAAGTTCACAGCGGAAAGCAAACCATGTTCCACCACAACTGTCCGAATAGAAGACCATACGAGATTTCACATCCTGTTGATTCTTATATATGCAACATAATCTAGCCATTATTTTAGCAATACCCCTCGATCAACAAGGAATACAGTGCTATACATTGGTGAATATAGTTTTATTTACATTGTAAACTAAATCAGTACACAAATAGTCCTCGACTTACAACCATTCCTTTAGTGACCATTTGAAATTAAAAACAGCACTGAAAAAAGCGACGTATCGTCGATTTTCACACTTATGTCCACTGCAGCATCCCCATGATCACATGAACAAAATTAGGGTGCTTGACAACTGGTGTGTAATTATGACAGTTATACTGTCCTGGTACAACTAATCTTCCTAGCCAGCTTCCAACAAACAAAGTCAGTGGGAAAAGCCAGATTTGCTGAATGACTGCATGATTCACTTAACAATTGTGGTGATTTGCTTAACAACTCTGGCAAAAAGGCTCATAAAATGGGGCAAAATTCAAAAAATTGTCTTGCTTGGCGACAACATTTTTTGGCTCAATTGTGATCATCAGTCGAGGACTATCTGTATTATTAAAAACAGGTTTTCAGAGGACCCTCATGGCTTCAGAATCCCTGAAGCATCATTAGATAACATTCAGTACAGTAACTGGCAATTCACAGCCCCATACAATTGTTTGTGTCCCCTAGAATTCCCTCCAACCTTACCTTAACTGCTGAAAATCAATAGCATAATTTCCCGCCATCTTGATCTAAGAATGCGCATGGCAGCAAAAAGCTTGGCCACTCTGCTCTTTTTTTGTTGATTCATAATTATCCAGGTAGGGCAAACTTACCTGAAGAGAGCTGCTTGCTGGCTCATCTCCACACTCAGAGTCTCCTCCCTCTGCTACATCCCCTGCTGGATGTTTGTAAGACTCTCCGTTTACTTGGGAAAGGAGCCAGGGAACATTATCAGGTTCCTTTTTCTCATCCATGTCTTCCCCTTCTTGATCATCAGTGTCTTCTCTTTGTCTTGATGTTTCCTTGTCTTTTGCAAGTTTTCTTTGCCTCAGGGAACATGAATTAGGAACAATTGGTTCTCCAAATGGCTTCTTCTGCAGGAGCTGCCGCTGAGCCCGTTTCAGGCTTTTCTGATAAACCTCAAGCTGGCACATGATGACTTGAGTATATTTGTTAGGATCTATTCCTTTGGGGCAGAATGGAACACCCCAATAATAGTGCACCACATCTGGTTCTTCATGTTGGCATTTCTCATCAGTCCAAGGAAGTGTGCAAATTGCTGGTGCGCTTTCTGGTAGACCAGTCCTTCCTGTAAGCTCAGCAGAAAGCAGTGTATTGTTGCCATGCTCAGCCTGATCTCTGAACTCAGAAGGACTTGTGTCATGATCAAAAGTACTCTGCTGCTGGGCTTCCTTCTGTAGGACTCCTGGGCAGTCAACATGAAGGTTTCCTTTTAAGTAATTTTGGGAATGTTCAATTTCTTTGCTTGTTGGTGTTAGAAGGCTGCATTTTCCCATAAAGAGTCTCCGGGGTTCCAGTTGCCAAGACCTCTGAGGTCTTTGGGGAAAGGTGGGACTTAGAACAGTAGGTAACTCCTCTTCTGAACTACGTGATGTATCACTGGAGCAGTTCCCAGCTGGTGAGGAAGTGCCTGACCTTGCAAAAGTCTGGCTCTTCCCTGGAGTTACAATTATGCTAGAAACCAGTGAGCTTTCAACTATGTCCTGGCTTAACCTCGTCAGTACTACCAGAGGACTCTTGGTGACACATGTCTCTGTGTTCTCATCAGTTTTGTCACTTGGAAAGAGGGAGCTGCAGTTGGAGCAAGGAGACTTAGAGCAAGGTGGCGAAACTGCAAGGAGCTGAGAATCCTCTGGTCCAGATGGGTGGCTTTGCACTGGAGACCCTGATGCCTGGGAAAGGAGAGGCATAGGAGCAGCAGCAGGAAACTCAGAAGCCTGGCAGCTCTGCAGGAGGAACAAGAACACACATAAAATGAAAATGATTTGCACGTATGTATATATGTATTCTAATTATTAAATCAAATTGACTGCTGTTCTACACAGTAAAAAACATAAATGATACTTCCACATTAATCTGCTCGGTGATAGCCAACGGTGAAATTAGATATTATGCATCAATAAGTCCATTAGCACAGTAAAGCTTAACAAATATATTTGTTGTATTTGCTCTCTTGTCAGATGCTTTGTCTAAGACGAGGATTCCAAGTGAAGTTTCATAAGCCAGCCTTGGAGAAAAGTCATTTCTGAAACCTACAGGGCAAAAAAAAAGAGTAAAAGGAGAACATCTCTTCTACTTACACTAAGGCTCTCAGCAATGGCTTTTCTCAGAAGTTCTTCCTCTTCCTCCTCTTGTGAATTTAACTGTCTGGCTTCTTGCTCACTCATTTTTAAAGCCAAGGCAAATTGTTCATCTTCTGACATCTCTGAGAAGATTAAAATAAAATTATAAATCATGATTAAATCATGGACCCTTAATTCTTACATCTGAAGGAGCCTGAAGACTTTCAGCTTCAGAAAGGGAAAACCCGCACTAAATTACGTAAGAACCATTAAATAGGAAATTTTATAGTGTATACCCTCAAAATTGGAATAAGTAGTGCTAAACAAAGCATAATATATTCTGAAAAATATTAAATAATTGAGCTGAGGTCAGGCAGTTAGTTAAAGTTCCCACAGCAATCACAACTTTGACTTTTTAGATACATTCATCATAATGAAATATTTTATCACATAATCATACAGCAGCTCTATTTTGTACTTTCACATCTAATATATAAATCAGAGAACAGAGGAAAGTGGTAGATTTTGAACACAAAAGAATGCTTTAAAATATCTAACAGAATAACAGAATGGGAAGGAACTTTGGAGAACTTCAAGTCCAAACCACTGCTCAGGCAGGAAACTCCTATACCATTTCAGACAAATGGTTCCATCTCTTCTTAAAAATTTCCAATCTTGGAATACTGACAACTTCTGGAGGCAAGTCTTTTCACTAATTAATTGTTCTGACAGGAGATTTCTCTTTAGTTGTAGACCAGAGGTGATAAACTCAAGGTCCGTAGGCCACATCCGGCCCAAAGGGTGCTTAGATCTGGCCCATGGGGCTGCCCTGGAAACAGCAAAGGACTGCAGAATCCTTCTGAGCTCCGTTTTAACTGGCAAGGTTGCAGGAGGCCATCCCAGCCAAAAATGGAGATTGGGTCCGTTTTCTTTGGCAGAGCACTCAGGTCTCAAGCTGGCCACTCCCACCCTGGTCATGTCCACCCCAGCCCCAGCCCCAAGGTCACATAACCTTGATGCGGCCCTCAATGAAACAGAATTTGACACTCCTGTTCTAGACGATTACTTTATATATTCAATACATTATATATTATATGAATATAATAGTATAATTCTGGACTATTATATATATTATATAATATATAATACTATTATTATAAGAATATCTTGGAGAATGCTATTATTATTCTATTCATAAAAATGTTCTACTTAGAAAAACTGCAAAAAGCCAAATAACTTTTAGCATGATTTCACAGGAAGCTATGGTGCTACTATCTACTTCCTAGCTCTAAGCAAGATTTTCCAGAACATATTAGAAAGCATATGTTGCTTTGACAAGAACAAAAAAAAAAAAACCCGAAATTGCTTCAGAAAACATCTATTCACTGTTATTTCTGATCCACCATTTTCACTTGACAAAAAATATTGATGCCAAAACCAAATGATAACTCCAACGATTCTACCCCGAGTTTCAGAATCTCCGAGGATCTGAAGAATACTGTAAAACACTTTTCCATCAAATAATTATAGGCTGTTGTAAGTTTTTCCACACAACAATTCTAAGGCAAACAAAAGCATCAAAATATCACATTCAGGAGTGCAAAACAAAGAAAGCAGTATCTTGAACAAACACATCAACTTGCTGTAAGATAAAGAAACATTCCAGTGAAAAGTCTCTGGGCACCAAAACAACATAATACAATTGTGTGTCTTCAAGAGCATTCTGACATATGTTCAGTTCACATAAGAAATAACTCCAGAGGAGAGTAAGAGCTGACAGGTAGATTACTGAACCCCATTTCTCTCTCAGTTGCAAAAGAACGACAGCAGGCCAGTTTGGCTGTGAAAGAAACATAAAAACAAAACATGGACTTCTCAAAATCTGATGAAGATACAACTGAGATAAGACGAAGTTTAATTCTGAACTGACTTTCATGCTGCCACATGGATTGAAATACGTGTTGACAGGGCACACCGCTACATCACACAGGAGCAGTGTATTGCCATCAAATCACTATTTATAGTGTAAGCCAAGTTTCAAAAGAGAGAGGGAGGGAGGGAGAATGTTTGTCTGAAAATAGCAAGAGAATTAGTGACTCTCCCACTTTTGGATCTGCCCTATCTATCACTCACGTCCATTCCACTCTCCCATCATTTCCAAAGACATGCAGTCTTTGACTGAAAAAAAGGTTACCCATTTCTGTATTAAATGGAAATAGTCGGTTTAAATTTGTTAGCAATGTAAGTAAAGTAGGGGTAAAGATACTGAAATTATAGTGCTTTGCAAAGCTACAGCAACTGCTCCATTGCTATGGTTTTACCAATGGGAGGCACAAAGTTCTTATCCTTCATTCCCTTTGCCCAGCACTTTTGTATTGCAACTGAGAATATATTATACAGCTAAGCTTTTTGTTCAGTTGATTTGACCATGGACCTGGTACAACTCAAGCACTAACAGAAGGCTTTAAAACAATGCTTCCAGATTTAGCAACTTCCGGTTATATGGAGTCAACTCCACAAATTTTCATCAGTGGCTATGCTGCCTGCCTTTGAAGTCTATGCACCTAAAAACTGTCATGACTAAAAACAGTAATTTAAGATGATTGTGGTTGTATCTCAACCTTCTCCCATACATTCTGTTGTACAGGAAGGCTGAGAGCAGCCATATCTTCACAAGCTGGTCAAAGTTCTTGCTAGATGGCAAATGTTGGAAGACTACCACGAGTATCTACTAGAGAAGGAAGGCTTAGATGCCCTTGGCCCAAGCCAGTGTTTCAAGACAAACTGGTTTAAGTGTGCTGAATGCCTTGAGTTCAATATAAAATGTGAATAATCATAGAGACACAGAGCCTGGAAACACTTCAGCTAGTGCGGGAGGTGAAGGGTAACAGGATCCTCCACCTGCAGGATAGTCCAAAGTGATCTGAACCTACTTGAATTGCTTCACTGGATTCCATTCTTCACTTGGAAGCAGATAACATCAACCTGTGTAACATGAATTGCTTTGCTAAATAAAATCTAATTGAAAACACACATTTGCTATAAAAACATAGTTAATAAGATTATCCCTAGTCTTAGAAGACCTTTTTTCATTTTACAGCAAAAAACATGGAACACTAAAAGAAACACCACACAGCATAGATTTGTACTATTCCACATTTATAGATGTACTGAAAAAGAATACATATTTGTTCCCTATTAAATATACAGCATGCAGAAGAATAAAAGAATCAAACAGAGTGTCCGCTCTATGGAAGCCATACTATGTACCTCTGACAGTCATACATTATTCAGATCACTTCTAAGCCCTTTCTGCAATTTGTATATGCTTGGTGTTGATTACATTGGTCATAATTAATTATGATTATAAATTCTAAGTATTTTGTTACGTTTCTTTGAGGTGTGGGTAAACAGACATCTTTAAAACTCAAGACACAAAAATAGAAGCTGAGCTTTGAAAAACAAACACTGTTAGGATGTTTGGGCAGGTAAGAATGGGCCAACATTCTGCAAGTAGAAAATATTTTTCAAGCATTTTTTTGCATAAGGTATGTGTACGTACAAATGAAGAGTCAAGTCCAACTATAACATACTTTCGCTGAATCAATGTTTGGCTTGCTGTATCCTAAATCTACTGAGAAAAAGCTTAAGCAGCATCAAATTCAGTCTCACATGAACAACAAATCAATTCCACCAAGAAAATATGGAGAACAGGATGGAGAGAGAAAAAGTTAAGAATGTTTTTAAAGAACTGAAGCCTGAAAATTATTCAAAGAAGTTTAGCTTTTTTAAAATTTCACATCATAGTAAGAACTATTTCTTCATAAAATATATCTTATTACTGACAACTTGCTCCTCAATGCCACCAAACCCTGTATTATTCACTCTTACAATCAGTTTGCCATAAAATTAATGCCAAGAAAGAGTTCCTCCCAACTAAAAAAAGAAAAAAAATCCGTAATTTTGAAAATTTTCAAAAAAGTTAATGAGCATTAATGCTTTTGCATTTTGGTATTGGGGGAGCCATCTGAGAATGCTGTGGAAAAGCCAAGAAAGCAAACCAATGGCTCACTGAACAAATCAATTCAGGATTCTCCCTCAAGACACAAACCACAACACTCAAATTATCCTACCTTGGACACATTATGCAAAACCCTAGTTCTCTGAAGAAGCCTTTAATGCTGAGAGATGAAACAAACAAAATGTTAAAAAGTTATGATATTTATGTAGTTGCTTACAAAGCACATCTAAATTATATTAAAGTAACCAAAATATCTTTACAATCCCCCAGGCATGTCACAACTTTTGAGCACCCCTAGTGTTTGGAAATGAAAAGTTGAACAATTTGATACAGCCTACTGGGAGGAAGGAGAGCCAGCAACAACTCAAATACAATGGCAGAAGGTGCACCATGAAAGACCTGAAGGGATAGGTTAAGTACAGATCGTTCCTGGAAAAAAAGGTATCTATGCAGTCACTAAGAATCAAGAAAAACCTGACGGCTCATAGTCAATAGAACTATTAGCTGCCGATGCTTGCCCTACTCGAGTCACGGAACCCTGAATTCCAAGAAAGCAGGCTGCAATGTTATGTGGAAGGAAGCCAGGAAACTGTCCTTCTCTGTGGCTGCTGCCACAATGTGGAAAGAGCCTGACCCATTCCAAGGGGAGGACAGACCTTCCCCATTGCCTTTTTGAAACCACTCTTTTTCAATACGCTTTCAAAGCAGAATGTATTATTTATCAGGAATTGCAATGAAGTGCAGAAGTATTTTGAACACTTGAAGAACATTTTAGGCTTTTGTTGTTGAGATTATGCTGTTTATAATGTGATGTTGTGATGGTTTCTGCCTGATTTTACTGTGAACTGTCTAGAGCTATACGAGGAAGCAGCATATAAATGATTGCAATTAAAATATACAAATAAATAAATACTTCTCCATATGTACAGCTAAACCAGACCTGATATGCCGTGTAATTAATAATAAAATGTCAACTCAAGGAGGGATGTGGACTGGGCCCATTGAGAGATAATCCTTTGCACCATCCACACATACACATATAGAAACACATATTTATTACACACATACACATATAACTAAGTGTGTAAAATACACCCCCACACTTGCTAATTGCTTGAGTAAGCTCAAACTAAATCCCCAAGGAAAAGGCCAAGCAACTCCCATCCTCTGCATATCAGCCTTTTCTCTAAGAGACCAATTTGTCATCAAACTCAAGCAATTCTTTAAAACATAGACAGCATTTTTATTTCAAAGAAATGAACCTTAATTTGCCTAAAAATAAACACTAAAAGGCTAATTATAGTTCTAATAAATAAAAGAGCAGACATGTAAATGGATGTGCCTAATTAATTATTGCTAATTGACTGCTCTAATATAGTGGATGAGACCTGCATCCGAAGCAGTGAAGAGACTGGGAAATGCAAATACTTTTGCTTAGGCCAGCACTGTTAGGGGTGGCTAAGGCCATACTGTACAGACATTTGGACTAAGCATCTAGTTAGAAGGAGCTAGATATAGAGGGCACAGAAAATAGCCTTGATGGACAGTGAACAGAATTGTTACCAAGGCAACAATCAAAGAGGGGAAGCATAAGTTCATTCCAGAAAAACTACAGTAATTTGAGTAAATATCTCAGACAGGCCCTTCCCAAATTCACATGAAGATAAAGTGAGGGAGGAGGGAGGCACATTCAGACTTAAGATATTCTGTTAGTGTTGCTAATCTTTAAACTTCTATCGCTATTTATAAAACTACTTTAGTGGTGTGCTGGACAGTGATGTGCTGGAGCTGGCTTGCAGGAGCCAACTGTTACATTTTCAGAAATGTTATGAGCTAGTCGAGAGCAGAGAAGTGCTTACATAGTGTAGAAGTTGAAGTAAGCATAAGCAAGAAACTATGAATAACCCCACCCTGATTTTGATAGAATAAGAGAGAGCAGGGAAAAACTTGGGACAAGCTCGTAAGATTCTGTTATTATCCTTTACTTTATTTTTTTTTAAAAAAACAAGGTTTGTATTTATTTATTACAAATTTTAAGATCTTTCATAAACAAAGTGTTGTCCGGGTTTTTCCCTTTAACATCATCTCATATACATAATTCATTTTCCATCATAATTCTATTTCCAATTTCAGCCATATTATTCTCTTTCCACATTTATCTTAAATTTATTTTTTTCTTAATACGTAAACAGTATCATTAATTGCCCCTTCAAAGTTAAACCAAATTATCATTTCATATTCAATCTGTTAGTCTATTTTACTATAAGTAGCATACATTCTCAAATTCAGCTTTTACATAATAAGATTTAACTTAATTAATTATCCACCATTAATAATGTTAATATAATCCCCTTATATATTAGTTAACTACATATCATTAACAATATTAACAAATTTCACTTTAATCTACTAATATAGCCCTTCTTTCCCCTCCTCCTTCTCTAACCATTTTCTCTTGGTCTATCAAAAATTCCACTTCCTTTTGATTCTCTTCTTTCCACCCATTCTCCTAGCTTCTTTTTCTTATTTTTATAATTACTGTATCTTTTCTTCCAAATCCTTTTTCTCACTTTTAATGTTATTGTTATTGTAATTTTCCCCAGGGGTTTTCCCAACCTTTCCCCACTATTCCCTTCTTTGCTGTTTAATTGTTTCTTTTGGGGGGGACATTCCCCCTTGGCTACTTTTTTTGTGCCACTGTAGATCTCAGTGAAATCATCTAACTGTTTTTCATTTTCAGTCCATTTTTCTTCCATATTGTCTTTTTGTTCTTCATTTGAGCCCTCTTTTACCCCCCTTTTCTCCTTTTCCCTGATCTGAGTGTTCCATCTGAATTTCTAGTTTTTTCTTACCATTTAACGTTTCACCTGCATTTTTTAGCATATCAAATAGTTCATCATACATCCAAAGTTCCATAATATTAGCTTAACTAATTTAACACATTTTTAAATTTGTCTGCTATTATCACATTTAATTAAAACTTAAAGTCCATACAGTCCTTTTTTTATTTCCAAATTATAAGGTCCAAGTCCAGTTTTAGTCCAGTCCAATCCAAATTAAGATTTTTTTTCTTCCACAGCTTTGGAAAATCAAATCCAAAACAATTTTGCCAAAAACAAACACTCCTTAAAAGTTCTCACAGCTTCAAAGTATCTTTTCTGTAGCCAAGGTCAAATTCTGCAGCTGTACTTTCCTTTTTGTACTTTCCTTACTTTCCCACTAGATCTTGTAGTATTCTCTTCTCACCAGTAGATGGCTCTCTCTCCACTATACACTTTGACCAGCTGGCTGTCAAACACTGTCAAAAACCACTTTTAATCCACAAAAAAGAAAAGAAAAAAGGAACTTTCCCCCTGGATTCTTTCTTTTGTTGTTTTTGGTCTCTTCAAATCCAATTATAAAAACAGAAATCTTCTAAGGCATTTAGAGTTTTAACTTATCCTTCTTCCTCCATGAGATTTCCCGATCACTAAATAGCCGATATTTCCCCTCTGGGACTCTTTTTAGATCCAAATTTAAAATTTATTTTTACCTTTGAGTTGGCGACTCACTTCCCCGGAACCCACACTCTGTTCTGACACTGCTCCTGCTCAAAAAGCTTAGTCCGGTTGCCCCAACTTTAAAGCGGTCATTTGAATATGGCCACAGCCCCCTCTGTCAGTTTGGAGAGCTTTTCTCTGACCTGCCAAGGAACTTGCCAGTTCTCTTGGTCATCCGAGACGCCTCTCCTTCTTCCCTGTCCCTTCAAGATGGTTCCGGTCCGAAGATCCCCCTACAGTGGTTTGTCTGGTTGGATTTTCGTGGGGCTCGTCGGAGTACGCTATTTTCCAACCAGTCTCGTTGCAATGCTTCCGGTTTTCTCCTTATTATCCTTTACTTTAATCAAATGGCATTCCAGGGATCCCTGGGGTGTCTGGCTCTTGACTTGGCCTACCTTAGAGGGCTGAGATCTCTAAGCTTTCCGCTACTTTAGATTCCTGAACATAGCATTGTTTTCTATTAAAGTAATCTATGGAGAAGACTTCTCACATACTGACTTGAATGTTTTGCTTGGAGTACAATCACTGCTTTCACAAATGTGTCTCATATAGTTTCAGATCAGATATGTTGCAAACATTGTATTATTTATTGGGCTTATTTCATTCACTAAGAATTCTGAGCAACATATATTTCAACATGTCCACATCAGGTTATAAACATAAACATATCACCATATATCAACATAAACCCTGGAACACCATTTAATGTACAAAAAGATAAAATCTGGTTCCAGAGGGAACACATTAAAATAACCCACTTCTGAGGCCAGCTGAAATAGCCAAGTTCTAAGGGCCTTTCTAAAACATACAATAGGAGTCACTCAGTGGCTCAGCAATGGGGGCAGCCTCTTTCTGTGACCCCCTATAGATCAGCAGTCTCCAACGTTTTTGGCACCAGAGACTGGTTTTGGGGAAAACAATTTTTCCACAGAGCAGGGGGTATGGTTTCATGTGCAACCTAGATCCCACACATGCGTAGATGAAGCTTCACTCACTCACCTGACGCTTGAACAGCCCAGTTATTAGCAGGCCACAGATTGATAACAATACACAACCCAAAGTTGGGGACTCCTGTTATAGAGGTCCTCTGAGCAAAGAGACATGAAGGGAGCCTTTCTACCAGATTGTATTGGGTGGGCAAATACTGTTGGGTATAGGATAGGTGCTCCTAAATTTATGTTATGAAATCAGAATAAAACCATGAAGCTATCATGAGGAGACTAAACCAAAATTTGCTGTGTGAATTATTTTATGTTTTGCTACAGTTTTCATCAGAAATACTTTCAAAAACTAAAAAATAATAATAATAATACCCAACCACCCTGAAATCCTACTATCATGAATGGGTGCGCAAATCCTGGACATGTTCTTATATCCCTTCCAACTTCATGAGTCCATAACTTGTTTCTCAAGTAAATTACCTAAGAAGCTGTATCACCAGGGTCTACCAAGATTATAGGGCTAGAAGGAGGTAAAACTAAATAGCAAATGGCAACAGTCACCATTTCTCTATTGAACCAAGGAAACTCTATGGATACATTTGTGAAGGCATTAGGAAGTGGTTTCAAATTTGCAAAAGTAGCAGGTGGCCTTTTAAAGAACAAGTCAGCCTTAACTTCCCATAGTTGACTTGACCCCTGAGAATCAATAAAGGAAAAAAAGGGGGTTCTGGATGAAAAGGTGTTTTTTTTTTGTTTATACAAAGAATTCTATAGAAATTTATAGAAAGCTGGCATCTTAAATGAGGGAATAATTTCAGGCCAGGTTGAAACTGGAGTTGTTTCCCTACAGTTAGAACTGTATTGGGTTGGTGTATTTTTAGACTCTTTTTAACTGTGTTGTGTCTGTGGAACCTTATCTTCTTCTGGCATCTATAACAACACTGATTTTTGTTTAAATTCTGGAATTAGTCAGTTTCCTCCTAGTGCCCACATCAGCTTAGCCGAGCTAAAGACACCTACAGTTTAGTTTGGTTTCCCATTCTGTCATTAGTCAGACCCAGAGTGGGGTGAGGACTTCTCCTTCAATCCTCCCCTGGTTTCCCAAAGGCTGATATAAAAGGAAGAGTTGGTGGCAGCAACAGAACCTAATTTTCCAGTTGCTGTTGACACTGGTTACCTCAGTAACTAGCTCCTTAATACAAACTCAAAGGAGGCTTTTGGATTAAATTGATTAATGAATAGATCTGGGTGTGCATTCTTCACCTAATGGCAAGCTACCAAGCAAGCTGCCAATATGAGTACAAATCAGCCAATGTGATTGTTTGGGGTTTTCTTTTTTCTTTTTACATTTTGTCTCTCATAGTTGAGGTCTACCTATGATGCCAATTACAGGCCTCTCTCATCCTTTTAAGTGGGAGAGCTTGCACAATTGGTGGCTGACTAAATACTTTTTTGCCCCACTGTATGAAGGTAATAATAACCACTTTTCATTCTTATTCGGGGTTTCCATATAGCACAGCACCAGCAACCTTTATAATTCTTTCATCTTTCCGATCCCAAATGCACGAGATGGGAGATCACCTTAGATACATTGGGGAGTAGGAGCAACATTATACCAGAACACAGGTACAGCCTCACTTACACATGCATATAAGCTAAATCATTAAACATCAACATAGATGTTTGACATATGTAAAAGCTACATTTTTAAAAAAGTGTGCACTCTTCATTCTCTCATATCCTCTTTTCCCCAGACATGTGACACCTACGTGCAATTTTTCTTTTTGCGGTGAACTTCCCTCTATCCAGCTGCTGTTCTGTTCCTTTCTTCTGCAGAGCGTGCTCCTCTTTGGACTCTTGCTGCAGAAGAAAAAATATGGTAAACATATAAACTACAGGAGACGCATCCTATTTGCTGCCCTTCCTCGCCCCCTGCCTAACCTTTGTCTAAATCTCCCAGGCCAGAGAAAGAGAACAAGAACAGAAGAAAAGAACTGGCATAAATGCAGAGTCAGTTGGTGAGAAATTTCAGACACAAAGAAAAGAACACTCTGTAGCTATTAAAAGAGCTGTATGATAAATATAATGAGCAATAAGAGATGCAGACAAACAAGCAAACACATGTCAGAGAAGACAATATACTTCACGTCAGTCACTGCCAAGCCAAGTACCCGCTGTATGAGATTTTAATGAGAAGTTGTTTTGCTGGAAAATTCAAAATTTGATGGGAATATAAAAATTGTATTAGCTCATGCAGCTAGCATGCACAGTATAGGTGGATACTTCCTTAATTCAGCAGGAAAGTCTCAACCAGCAAAGATATTTCCTCAAAGAAAAGGATTAAAAAAATCAGGAGAAAAAGAATCCCAATTTGTGTTGTGAAAAAAGCCACCCTGCTATGTATCAGAGTCTACTCTACTAAATCAATTTGGTTCCCTCTGAGCTGGGGAGGGGGTGGTGCTGTCACATCCTTCAAAATGGCAATCAACCTCTTGAACCTCTTGAAATTGTCAGCTAAGCATATTTTTAAAAAATACAGCATAATAAGTAGTAGTCGGCGATAGTTCAATTCTACAGTGTGTAACAATGGAGGCACAATTGTAGACCATATCCATGCCAAGAAAGATCAGAAGACAGTGAACAAGTAAAGCGCAGCTATGCAGGATACTTTTTAATAATGGGGAGACGAAAATAAAAACTGATCAAAGAAGGAAACATGGGGAGATTGCTAAAATGAAATCAAATGGTCCACTTCAAAAATGCGCCTGCATAGAATGGAATGGAGTACTTTATTTGGCAAAATGTGAATGGACACAAGGAATTTGTCTCCGATGCAAAAGCTCTCAGTGTACATACAAACAACAAAATAATATAATCATAAGATAGCAATAGGAGAAGACAGTAGAAAAGGTGAGAAGGACACTAGCATAGAATGAACTGCAACCAATAAAATAACTGAGACTGCTTTAAGAAAATTTACATAAGAGAAGCAACACACCTTAGTCTGCTAGTCACCTTGAAAAGAAATATCAGTAAAGAAAGCAAAGTTGTTTAATATTAATTTCATTTTTAAAAAACCATTAAAATAGCTATGAATATTGACAAAGACTAAAATGTGAAAAGCATGCCAAAACTACTTGGTCCATTCTAAATTGAGCATTCATTATATATGATAAAGTTAACCAAGAAATCAAAATGAAATCAGATATTGCAGCAAGGATTTGGAGAAAACTGAAGAGAAATATTAGAAGATACCTTTACCAAATGATTTTATACTTTTTTTCTAGTCAATCGGCATCCTCATTGCAGAGAAAATATACTCTGGTTGCAAAGCCTGGGGTACATATGCTAGGAACAGACATGTTTTGGCTTGCAAATCCCATAATCTTATCATTGGAGAGGTTAATTAAGGTGATGGAAGACTAAGTCCAAAACAGCTGGAAGACTCCAGATTGCCCTTCACTACCATAGCCTCAGCTTCAAATAATATCAACACCAAGACGGCTACAAATAGTGTGTCCCACTTCTTCATTCGGAATAGGAGGCCCTAATACTGTACATGGGATTGACTTTCAGATATCAGACTATTGGTCCAATCCCAAATCATGTTCGTTAAACAAGCATGAATTATTTGAACCAGATTAAACATTTACAGGTGGCTAAAAAGAATTGCACTCTGAGGATAACAATGAATTGATAAAAATGAGAAAAAAGACAGCAATCAGAGCTCCATTGCAGTCAATCCTGTGATTTAGCTTAATTAAAAAAAATATCAGCAAATAATTACTACGGAGGGTAGCCATAATAGGTGTTAAAAATGATGATCTTACAATGTCTGAAACAAGAGAAAACATAAGCTTTTAGAAACTAGGCTGCTTTGATTCTAGGTCATAAGACTATATATTTTGCACTATTAACTAATTGGCTGCTATTTTTTCTATTGTTAATGAAAAAGCTGGCATAGCAGATATCAAGATTTGTGGGTGATAGCAGGCTTGGTTGGATTTCTAACACAAAACGTAACTCTTTCTAAATGAACTGAATGCAATTGGAGTTGGACATCAGCCCATCAAATACCTGACTATTGATCCAATCCCAAATCATGTTCCTTAAATAAGCATGAATTATGTGAACCAGATTAGGTATAATGAGAAAGCATAGAACATGTACTATTAAAATAAAATAAAGCAGAACCAAGTACTTGTTTCATTACTGTGAAACATATATTGTTTAATAACATTACAGTTCTTCTTCAGCCCCAAGTAATTCATAATTATTTACTTTGAAAACACTGAAGTAATAAGAAGACTTCCTCACACTAACATCAGCAGCTTAGAAAGACTTCAAGGTCTATATAAGTTCAAAGAAAAAGATGGAGAGGGACATATTTTGAATCCTTGTATCAGTTGAGAACCAGTTTGGTGTAGAGGCATCAGACTAGAAATCAGGAGACTGTGACTTCTAGTCCCACGGTAAGGCACAAAGCCAGTGGGCGACCTTGGGCCAATCATTCTTTCTCCAACCTAGGAAGGAGACAAAGGCAAACCACTTCTGAAAACCTTGCCAAGAAAACCGAAGGGACTAGTCCAGGTAATCACCAGGAGTCAAAGCTAAAAGTTTTGGTTTTCCCTTACTAGATAGATAGATAGATAGATAGATAGATAGATAGATAGATAGATAGATAGATAGATGATAGATAGATGATAGACAGACAGACAGACAGACAGACAGACAGACAGACAGACAGACAGACAGATTTAAATTATTTATTTTAATATTTCTTTTCCACCCATCATAACTCTGGGGGCAAATAAAAAGATTGGTAGGCCACTGTCGTCTTCAAGATCTAATCCTCTTTGTTTTGGAGCTCTGATTATATATGGGGCGGGGCTAAATGATTCATGCGATTCTTTCTAACTGAATTATTCTACATTCTCACAAATAATGGATTCTATTCACTAATTTTAACATGAGTTTGTATGGGATTTGAGAGAATTTCCACACTGACTTGCTACAATTGCAAGGGATCCAGCAGAGATCTTTGAAAAAAAAGAAGAGGCATATTAATTTTGGTTCCATAATTGTTGCAGGGAAATAATTCCCCTGGTACACAGAACACTGCTCCCAGTTGGCTTTAGTACAATGAATACATATGAAATTTAACAGAGGTAACCGAGTGAACAGTTCCATTTCCAACTTTCCCTCTTGTTCCTAACTGCAGTTCTATCTCCTGCCAATGTTGATCTTCTCCACTTCTACAAGTATTATTTTTAGAAACCAAACCTAATCCTGCAATTTTCTGTTCATGTTTTCGAATTGCTCCTGGGACCCCTAGCCTCTTCTGCTACGATGTGCTTGCAGCTTCACACAATTCACCATCATTTGTTGATTTCATTAGTATGCAAATGATGATCAATAATGAAGACGTTAAACAAAAGCAATCCTAACCCTTGTCACTTTTCCTCATTACTCCTCTGTTTTCTATTACTCTTTCTGAGATCCAGATGGAAGAGAAACTAAGTGGTTACAGTGGGCTGGGGCTTTATACAAAGCATAGAGAAAGTTCCTTTTTCTACCTTCATTATCATGAGCTTGGATACATCTCCAGATTCATTTGATGCCCAGATAATAAATAATTCTAACTATGTATTTTCTTTCCTAAAGAAAAGCAACAGCAGGCAACCAAAGCACTGAGCAAATTCATATCACGTTATCAGGGTGAAGGATGGACCTTCAGAAAAATAATGGACTGAAGTCCTGCAACTCAAGTGACCCAGTTTAGCTAACCAGATTAGATTGGTTTTTAAAGAAAAATAATATTTCAAGATTCTCCATTAAGAGCATTCTCATCCTGAACGAAACACTATTCAGAGTTTCTGGTGTATCCTTAGAGTAAGGTGATGGGAATAAAAGGTGACACCATAACTCTTCAGCTCAACCCTCTACTAATTCTTTGACAGCAGCATACTCCAAACAACTCATATTCATCACAATAAAAAACCTTCTACTCTGAGTAACTGACAAACCTGTGTGTTAAGTAATTAAGCTCCCCGTTAGAAGAGCGAGTATGCAGAGAAGCGTAATGAGAGTGATATGGAATAACACGCACAAACCAGCATACAGAGACACTGAATAGTATAAAAATATAGTAGTTTACTATGTAGAAATATAGAAGTATTCAGAGTCCGGTTAACAGTCCAAGTCATACACGGTTCAATCAGTCAGTTATCAATATTCAGTCTAGCACACAAAGTAGCTAACAGTAACAAACAACAATACCTCAAAATACACCTGATCAGCTTCTAACAAAAACAGAGAGAGAGAGAGAGAGCTCTAACAGCCATTCTGGCTCCCTCTTATAGCTGCTTGAGGTAACAAACCAATTACATTTCTCTAACATTTAAAGTAACAGTAACATTTGTAACAATCATAGCTTATATACATTGCCAAGCCAAACCTAGGGTTACATCCCTAACACTGTGAATATATTAACTAGATCTATACAAATAGATTAACTTGAAATCTATTTGTTATGCTTTTTTGTTTTTTGATGAATGCTCTTCAGCAATGAAGATGAGAAGGAAGCAGATTTAGAAAAAAGCATGTAACATAGAGTAGCCAAGACTTTACCATCATCTAAAAAGATTTTGAGAAGTCTGGAAAACAATTTTCCTTCTTCTACAACTACTGTTTCACATCCCAACTGAAAATTTCCCCAATCATTTGCCTAATATTTTTGCCATTCCAGACAAATGCAGGATTCTGTATCACAAGGGAAATTAAAAAAAATATTAAACTACTTTAGTGTCCTTTATTTATTTCATTTTGCTTCCATACAATAACTTTAAAATTGAACACTTTCAAAAATCAAACTGTTGTAGAAAATGTCTTGCAGCGATCCAAATTTTTTGAAACTATGGATTATTGAAGATGAGACAAAGCCTAGGAATGCACCCTTTTCCCTTAGCATCACACTTCTATTGGTATAAATGAGCTTTTCTCAAACTGATGCTTTCTAAATATGTTGCGCTAAAGCCTCTCCAAATTTGCAGCACTGGCCATCCTACCCAGATATGATGAGAGTTGTAGTATGGGATTGATGTAGATCCAACTAACAGCACAAAAGCTGCTCTCCATAATCAAATGGATTTTGTCTACATCTGCAAAAAGCAGCTCTGCTACTGGCTTCTATTTTGTACTTGTAAGGAAAGACAAGCATCCCAGAGTCCAAGACATAATTCATTGACAAAGGAAAAAGCTTTGTCTTATTGGTCTTTCCCACTTTCTTTAAAGAAGGACTACATGCCGTTGAGTAGCATTAGACAAATATGTATAACCTCAAACAAAAGTCTAAAAAAGCAAATATTGATGGAGACATAGTTTTGTACTGATGATATTGCACCACAGTTCTTACAACTATCAATATAAACATTAATCATACGCAAATGTAAAATATGCACTAGCTGAGGTCATGAGGAAATTCATTTTCTCTCTGGAAAAACACTGGTGTTTAAATATTGAAAAAAAGGCAATTTAAAAAAGGCAAAAACAAGTAAATCTCCTACAATAAAAGAAGTGAATATTAATTGCAAAAAGGTGATGGTTTCAGTGGAATCTATGTATGATTTGCTATGCCAGAAAATTATCAGTGCGGAGAGCTAAATTTAATTCATCCTCATGGGCTCAACACGCACATGCAGTTTTTATTAACTGTGATTTTCAAAAATATTTTTATTTAATAAATTCAAAAATGAAATATACTGCTTAATTACATTTCCAATACACTCATGGGAAGTTTTTGCTTCCTTGGAAGCAAACTCCTTAATCCAGAAGTATTTCTATTATCTCAAGAGTGGTCTTGAGACACTTGCACTCTATGCAAAGGGAGATGGTAGGTAGTAGACAGGTAGAAAGACAGACAGAGAAATATTATATAGTTGCTCTAATCTGACCTATTGTTTTAATAATAGTCATCCATTTACAAGAAAAGGTAACAGTTATGTTCAGTTTGATTTGTACACTATATAATTCTGCCAATAGTACAAATTCTGAAAAGACTCTTGTTTGGGGGAGGAGGGCCTTAAACCTTTTGAAACATCACAATATAAACGTAGCAACAGCAATATTACTTAGACTCATATACCACTTAATAGTGCTTTACAGCCCCCTCTTAAGCGGTTTACATATTGCTCCCAACAATCTGGGTCATCATTTTACCGACCTCAGAAGGATGGAAAACTGAGTAAAGCTTAGGGAAGATCAGGATCAAAGGAATCGAACTCCTGGCAGAGTTAGCCTGCAATACAGAATTCTAACCACTGCACCACCACAGCTGCAGTAATATAAATTACATTGCTGTCTCTAAAAATGACTTTATCCAAGGACACAGAAAGAAATTAGTTCTTAAATAAGTCTACATTTAATACAAGCACTAATCTTTTTTATCATTATTATGGAAGGGCTGTGTAAAATAATCAATGATTGTGGGAAGGCCATATCTATGCCTGACAATTGGAAGGACGTTATTATTGTTTCCCTGTAAAAAAAAAAAATAAGGCAGCAGTATATTATAAAGTATCAAGAGGAGAGTAGATAAATATCACAGAATCAGAATTCTGCCAAACACCTTCATAGACAAGTTCAGTGAGCTATAAATGTAATAAATAAACATAATATTACACTGACTTATTATTTTTATTATATGGCTGTTTGACAGGAAAGAAGAAGCGTACAGTGAGCAAAGTTTGGGAAGTACTGTGTAATTTTATACCAGGCAGGGAGTGTGCAGATCTCACTATAGTAAAAAAAAAAAAAAGTTTAAATGGTAAATGTAAAAATGTATGTCATTTCATTGATTTAGAGAAAGCACATGACAAAGGAAGTAGGTTTAAATTATAGAATATTTTGCATTATATGGAGTTGAAGTTTGTTGAATATGGTAAGTAGAATGTGACAGATATAAGCATATATGTGAATAAATGGAATATTTAGCAAACATTTTAGTAGCGGAGTAAATTCTGGAGTAAAATAAAAATCAGTGAAGGTCCCTTGGTTATTTATGGAAAAGGTATAAGGAATGCTCATATAGTAGATGGTAAAAACATGTTAGTTAGGAATGTAAACATACACACACACACAAAAATGTTGTTAACTGAGAAGTCTCATGTTGGAAATATTATAAAACACCCAAGCCCCCCCCCCCCCCCCCCGTTTCTTTGAGTCCATGTTGTTTCCTGGTGACTGCCTGTACAAATCCCTGCAGTTTTCTTGGCAAGATTTTGCAACTGCCTCCTTTCTAAGGCTGTGAGAGTGACTGGCCCAAAGCCACACAGCTGGCAGGACTAGAACTCACGGTCTCCAGATTAACCTTAGTGTGGATCTGGAAGTAATCAATGAACAAGAGATCAAGATTATTGTGTTTGACAGGAAAAGTGAAGTGAGTAACTGCAAGTTATATATAAATGCAAAGAAGAAACTTGTCGAATTACCACAGCTAATAACAAACTGTCTATTTCTGAGCTCTGTGATAAAAGTTGCTGAAAAAAAAGACTACTGTATATGGAGTTGTCACAACAAACATACGCACAAACACGCACACACACTGAAAACACAGAAGCATCTATTAATAAGAAAATTAATAAAATTAGGCAGCCAGCAGAGTTTATATAATGAGCCTGGATCATATTAAGGCATTTCATGTATTTCACTACATGTCTTCATTAACAAAGTAATATAGGCTGCAGTTACAATTACAAGGCTCACAACTGTAATCCTGATAACAATTTACTGTCAAAAACAAAGCAGGAAATATAGAACTATTAAATCTTTAGGGATGAAGGTCTTATAAAGAGGACAGCATATATAATATTCAGATATTTAGTGGAAAGGTTTTTAGATTAATATGGGAAAATCAGATTCCCATCTTCAGCTTTCTTATCCTACTATTAGTTTAGGTAAATAGATCTTCTCTACTTTTTTCAAGCCCTCCCACATTTTTCTTCACAGTACTTAATTTTCATTCAAGTGAGTAGGTATCTCTTTTTCTCATTTATATTCTCCACCTTTCTTTCAATTTCAGATGGATTTCGACTAATTGGAACATTTAATTCCTTGAATGTTAACATACCAACTAACTAGTAATCAAGAGCTTTATTTCCCAATCATAAAACAATACTGAAGAGCAATATAAAAATTCATCTGAGATCAATTCAATCAAGTATACAGAAGAAAATGTGTAGTTGGATTATTGTTCCATTAAAATGCATAGTTCTAATAAACTATAATCTAAAAATATTCTGTAGTTTAGATATACTCAAAAGGTAATATACAAATACATGTTTCTAAGCTGCCATTATAACACAAGAAGCCTATTCTATATTAATAAAAAAATGCGTAGAATACATTTGGGAGAGAAATGAAAAGAAAGTTTTGAAAAGTAAATGTATTAGTAAAGGAATGCAATTGAGTTGGGAAATGATTACCACATTCTAATACATTAACATTTTTATATGTTCAAACGTAAAAGTAAACACATAATGGGAATGGAACATTATCTTCAAAACTGAGAGACATTAAGAGCTTTGTAAAAGAAAATGTGAAATATTCAATATCTGAATTCTTTTTCATCTATTAGCGACTATAGTAATGTTTATTCTTAAGAGTTAAGGTTACATTTGGTTAAGATTAAATGTAAATGGCCTAAATTTAAATTTAGGAACAAGTTGATTATTAACAGATCTTCTATAAAACTGAGGAAGAATCAAAAACAGTGAAGTATTATGCATCCTTATATATAACTTTTCTGTTTATATACACACACCCATGTAAATTGTAATTGATGTGGTAGATCTCAAATAATCATCAAACTCCGAAGTTATTGTCAGTTCCAGAATATATTTTTTCTAATTCAGAACATCTGCTTTTAATAAAGTCTTTTCTTTCTCTTCATCAGAGGTGGTATTCGGCTGGTTTGCACCAGTTCGTGCAAACCAGTGGCGGCAATTTGGACAAGGTTGGTAAACCGGTAGCGATGGTTGGCTGGCCATGCCCCCAAACCGGTCCCCCTGTCACCGCTCGCTTACCCCGCCCGCCTCGGCCAGGGAATGCACCATTCCCCAGCTCCCCAAAACTGCCCGCTCGCTGTTTTGCCCTTCCTTCACCAGTCACCCCCATTTCCCCTCCTTTAGCGGCCCCGGCCCTAGCCCCGCTTCCTTCACCACCACCGCCTCTTTGTTCGGGCTGTTTACCTTCTGCGGCAGCTGGTCCAGATTCTGGAAGACAGCTGACCAGAGTTTTCAGCAGCCTCCAGCCAGCTGCTGCTGCTGGGTAGCAGCTAGCCTGGCTGGCAAAGAAGCCTTGCAAGGCAATGTGATGCACGTGTGCAAAGAACATGGCAGTGACAGCAGCAGCTTTTCTACCGATCTCCAGTACTTTTCGGCAGCCTGCTGGGAGTCTTCTTTGCCACTTCCCAGCAGCAGTGGCTGGCTGGGGGCCGCCAAAAACTCCGGTCAGCTTGCCTTCCGGAGCCTGGATCAGCCACCACGGAAGGTAAGCAGCCCGAACAGAGGCGGGGGGGGGGAGGAAGAGGGCCCATGGCTGGGGCCGCTAAAGGAGGGGAAACAGCATGTGCCAGGAGCATTCCCTAGGATGTGACAGGCATGGGCAAAAGTTCGGCAGAATGACGTCCTGAGCCCTGTGGAACCAAGTATTGCCTTTAGGGATAAAGGCCGGATCAAGTCTCAAAATCACCCTGTCGGAGTGGATGACACATAGGTCCTGGCGGACGGACAGGGCTGCCAGTTCCGAAATACGACGGGTGGACGTTATGGCAATGAGGAAGGCTGTCTTGAGTGTAAGGTGTTGGAGAGACGCCATATGCAGAGGTTCAAACGGTGGAGAGGTGAGCGCCTGTAAAACCACTGACAGCTGCCAGGTGGGGTACCAGTGAACTGCGGGAGGGCGCAGGTTAGTGGCGCCTTTGAGGAAACAGCGCACCCTGGGGATCCTGCCGAGGGGCAGGGTAGGATCACCAGATGGTGAAGAGAGCCGCTATCTGGCGTCAAAGCGTGTTCGGGGTAAGGCCCTTGTCGAGTCCGCTTTGCAGGCAATCCAAGACACGGGACACAGGGGCCATGACCGGGTCAAGGTGCAACTCCTTGCACCACTTGGCAAATGTAGCCCAGGACGAGTCATAAACTCTAGTTGTAGAAGGGCGCCTGGCTGTTTGAATGGTGCGCACCACCTCCTCCGACAGTCCTTCGGCTCTCAGCAGGTCCCCTTCAAGTGCCAGGCAGCCAATTGGAGCCATTGGGGCTCCGGATGAACAATGGCCCCCTAGCTGAGGGAGACCTGATCCGGGGGAATCCGCCATGGGGGGGACACTGACAGGCTGACGAGGTCGGCGAACCACGATCTCCGAGGCCAATGAAGAGCCACGAGGATCACCTCCGCCTCCTCCACGATGACCTTGTTGTGAACTTGCGGAAGGAGAGGGAGAGGAGGAAAGGCATATAGTAGGCCCCTGGGCCAACTGCACCGGAGCGCATCCATCCACTCTGCCCCTGGCGAGTGGTAGCGGGAGAAAAACCGCTGGAGTTGCGCATTGTCTCTGGAGGCAAAGAGGTCGACTGTTGGAGTGCCGAATCTGTGAGACAGCTGTCGAAACAGCGCAGGATCCAGTTTCCACTCTGCGGGGTCTATGGTGGTCACGCTTAACCAGTCCGCCTGGGTGTTGTCCACTCCCGAGATGTGGTCAGAGCGGAGGGATGCCAGATGACATTCCACCCAGCGGCCCAGGGTCTCCGCTTCCCTCATCAGCTTCTTGGACCTGGTGCCGCCCTGGCAGTTGATGTGCGCCTTGGTGGCCACGTTGTCCGTCATTAACAGAATGTGACGATGGCGGATGGACTGGCGAAAGTGATGTAGGGCCAGCCTTGCGGCCCGCAGTTCCAGAAGGTTGATGCTGTAGGTTGCTTCTGTTGGGGACCACTTGCCTTGAGCCACAAGATGACTTATGTGTGCCCCCCAGCCGGCGAGGCTGGCATCTGTGGTGATGACCATCCGATTGGGCTCCTTGAAAAGATGGCCCTTGAGAAGCGCAGGGGACTGCCACCAATGGAGAGACCTCCTCACCATCGGGGGGACGCGCACCAGCCTGGAGGCCCTCTGGTGGGGTAGGAGCAGCCATTGAAGAGCCCTGGAATGGAGTCGGGCCCAGGGGACGATCGAGATACAGGAGATCATTTTCCCCAACAGCTGTGACAGGAGGACCACTGGAACTTGCCTCGCATGCATCACCTTGTGGGTCATGGACACCAGGCCCTCTAACCTGTCTTGGGAAAGGAACACCCTGCACAACGAGGTATCTATCACCGCCCCCAGGTGGTTGAGTCTGGTGGTAGGGGAGAGGTGGCTTTTCTCCAGGTTTAGTGAGAAACTGTGGCTCCTGAGAGCCCTCATGGTGACGCGGAGGTCCCGCAAGGCCTGCTGCCTGGACAATGATTGGATGAGGATGTCGTCCAGGTAGCATTGCGCCTTATGGGCCTGCACCTGAGTTGTGCTGCTACCACCGCCAGGACCTTCGTGAAGGTCCTGGGCGCCGACGACAGGCCGAATGGAAGGGCCCTGTATTGAAAGTGTCAGCCGGAGTAAAAGAAACGCAGGAACCTCCTATGCTGAGGGCGTATGGGGATGTGGAGTAAGCCTCCCTTAGATCGATAGAGGTGAGGAGGTCTCCCTGGCGGATCCCCGCCAGGATGGACTGGAGGGACTGCATCTTGAACCTCCGATAGGCAATGTGCCTGTTGAGGTTCTTGAGGCCCAAGATGGCCCTCCATCCCCCCGAGTTCTTGGGTACCAGGAAGAGAATGGAGTAGAAACCCCGCCTTTCCTGGTCGCGGGGCACCTGCTCTATCGCATTTATCTCCAGGAGGTGGAGAATTTCCTGGTTCATAAGCTCTCTCTTTAGAGGGCAGGAGGGAGTGGGACATCGGATGAAAGTCCGAGGTGGAGGAGGGGACAGGAATTCCATGGAGAGGCCCTCCCTGACAATCTGGAGGACCCAGGCGTCCTCTGTGGTCTGGGCCCAATGGGAGGCAAACAGTTGGAATCGCCCCCCTATGGGAGATGAGTTCGGGCAGTCACTTGGACTTACGGAACGGCCTGTTAGAGGCCCCACCGCAGTTGAACTTGCGAAAGCTGAATTGTTGCCTACCCCTGTCCCGAAAGGAGGGCCTGCTCGGGGCTCTATCCCCCGATTGACTGGGCGTCCTACCAGAGGAAGCAAAGGTGGATGAGGTGAAGGGCTCCGAGGAACAAAAGGACTGCCTTCTGGGATAAGGAGCGGACTTACAGTTCTGCTTCTTGGTCAATGATGGCAGAACCTTCCTCTTGTCTTTTGACTCAATAAGGAAAGGATCTAGAACTTCCCCAAACAATTTGGACCCCTTGAAGGGGGCAGAGGCCAACTTCCATTTGTTTTTCTGATCCACCTGCCAATGGCGGAGCCAAACGAGGCGGCGGGATGTTACGTTGGACGCCAAAGCCCTAGATGCGAATTTGGTGGCATTAAGTGACGCGTCAGCAGCGTACTGGGAAGCCGCAATGATCTTAGATATGTCCTGACGGAGGCGCATGTCCCCCGCCGGGAGTTTGGTCAGCAATTCGCGCAGCCAAATGACGGAGGCCCTGTTGAAAATTGATGCGGAGGAAAACGCCTTAATGGCCCAGGCAGCCGCAAAGTGGGTCTTGTGGCAAGCCTTCTCCGCCTTCTTATCCTCCGCCTTAAGGCCCTCCAGCAGGTCTGCGGGGAGGGAGGAGTTGGAGGTAAGGGCAGCTATGGGTGAATCCACGGCTGGTAGGACCAGGAGATCCTCCAGGGCGGGTTCCATGGTGTAAAGTTTTTTGTCCGCTCCACTAGGAGAAGACAGCGTAGCCGGTTGGGTCCACTGGCGTTGGATGAGATCCAGGAACAACCCGGGGACCGGCACCAGTTCCTGCTGGGGAGTAGGAACATCGAACATGGCTGTGTGAGGGTTGACCGGAGCCGAATCAGTAGGTGGTTGGGCGGGCTTGGGTTTGATCCCTACTTTGATAGCAGCCTTAGCCTTGTGAAGAATAGATTTAAAGAGACTCGGCTTAAAGAGCTCCGAAAAGGCAGGAGTGTCGGGCGGGAGGTCCTCGTCCTCCAAGAGCTCCTGTCCCTCCTGGTCAGGATCCTCCAGGGCGGAGGCCTCGCTAACCACGGAGGACTCAGGTGAGGGGTGGCGGACCCGCTTAGCTGGAGGTGGAGCAGCCTGGTTGGCCTGAGAGACGCTTGGAACCACCGGAGGCAGACCACGTTTACTCATGCCCTCTGCGATGCCCTTGGCAATGGCACGGGCTACCACGGCCTGCATGTGGGGCGAGAGCTCGGGTTCCTGATCAGACTCGGGATCTAGAGCCATGGGTTCCTCCAGATGGGGAGGGGCAGCCTCAAGCATATCATCCCTGCTGGGGTTTTCAGGAATAGGGTTCTGCTCGCAGGCCCAAGAAGGAGCTGGGGAGGCTGGTTCCACCAGCGACCTGTCAGGGGACAAATCTTGGGATTCGACCTCCTCAGCCATCAAGGCTAGGGGATCACCCCTGGGAAAGGGAAGGGCGAAGGAGTCCCCAGAGGGGAGAAGCCGTGGGGGCCTCCTTGTCCGCCTGGTGCCGGGCCTTTTCAAAATGCTTGTCAAGCGCTCTTTGGCGCCTTTCAGGGTCTTTGACCTTGGCTGCGGATGGGGTTCTGGGGGGATGTTTACCCTTGGCACCCGCGCCGCCCTTGCCAGCCCCACCGCCCCTGGTGGGGGGGGATCCCTTGCCAGGGGTTTGGGGAGGACCTGGCCTGGTGTCTGAGGTGCCTGATGCGCTGGGCAGCTCCATGGGCAATGACCACACAAGATGCAGCAAGACACTGGGCAGGAGGATTGGGAGGCCGGAGGCTCTGACTGGTACTCTGCAAGAGAACAGAAGAGATTGCTTGAGAACAAGATAGTGACAAATTGAAACTGACATAACAATAAAAACAACAGTGTACACCAGTCGTAGTCACAGGAGGTGAAGGGGCCTGCAGTCGAGGCTGCAAGGCCCGGCAGGAGATCAGGGAGGTCCAGGCCCAAATGGCGGGGAAAAAAACCCGGAGGGGCCTGCATGGCGATTAACGCCCTCCCTGTGCCAGTGCGAAGGCCACCAAGTGACCCAGGCACCAGCGCCGCCTAGAAATCGATGCAGGTGGCCGAGGGCCAGCTGGGGAGCCCCAGACAAGGCCCCCAAATCACTCAGCAGTCTCCTGATGAAGCGTGGCCGAGCGGTGTGGCTTTTCCAAAAAGGTGCGAAAAATACGCGCCCAAAATGGCCACCGGAGAAAGCGTGGGGACAAAGGAGGCGAACAGCCGACGGGGCCAAGCAGACTCACAGGAGCCTCGCCGCTCATTGTCGTGCTTTGAAAAAGCGAGCGGCAGGCCTCCAAGCCGGCCCGAGCGGCGCGGCTATGGAGCACCACCACCACCACCACTCTTACCTCCTGGCCTCCTTAGAGACGAAGTAGCTGGAAAAAAACAGCAGCTAGATAAAGGAAAACAATTAGAAGTAGGAATGGAGGAAAAGGAGGAAAAAAGGAATAGATATAAGGAGAGTCCAAGCTAAAAAAAAAAGGTAAATTCAGATGGAACACTCATAGAAACAATCCGAACGGGCTGACTGAGGAAAAATTCTGGGGAGTGGCAACACTAGGAGGTGTGGTCAAAGGAAAAAAAGTTCCTCAGTCCAGGGCAACCAGACTGAATTAACCCATTGCTTGGACTCTCCAAGCGGTGCAGAGGAAAAACAGTTCAGCAGGACTTCTAAACTGCAGTAATTTGTTTTGACTTTGAAGAATACCCTAGCTTTTTCTAACACTTAATTGAAATTGTCCTTCCTCTGACTTAGATTCATTTCTCATGCCCTGTATTATGGAATGATAAAGAGCAGCTCTGACCTTCTTCTAGGTGACATCCTTTCAGATGCTTGAAAAACATTATATGGTCCCTCTGTCTTTTCTTCTCTTCTCCCAGATAAACATTCCCAGTTGTTTCAATCCCACTTTTGCTTTTCCATTAAAGGATCAATTTAAGAATCCTTATTACCGGTATATCCATTCTCCATGTTATTTACTTTTTAACCTCTTTAAGATTGCCAGATTGTGTTTATAGAAATGCCTTGTGTATCTATGTTTGCTTTTATTTTCTTAGTTTTTTATTCTATGTTGCTTTTATCTCTATGTTGCATTTTCAATTATTTTGTTGATTGCTGTATGTATACAGAAGCAAGGGCTGTCTTTTCTTGTGCCTCTTAACCTGTAATGAAAGTGTACATTTGACATTGCGATTTGAGGAATAGGTGCCTTTCAGCATATCCTTAAATATTACCATATAGATGAGCACCTGCTTATTGGGATTTGGGATCTAGCTCAGTCCCTTTACCGAAATATTTCTACTGCAGAAAGGTATTGAGCAGAACGTTATTAAAAGATTATTTTTATATTTGTTTTGTTGTTTTTGATAGTGTTGCACTTGATTTGACTTTCTAAGTTTTTTTTATTTTCTTATTGGCAAAGAAGATAAAATGGAAGTAAAATGAGACCTAGACTAAAACATATTTTCTTTCAATATGCTAACTTTACACAACTACAACTGTTTTTCAGTAACATATCATGAACATGTAATCTCTGTGGGTAATCAGAAGTGGTAAAATCCAATAACAACTGTATCGCCTGCTATTTTTACACATTTCAAGCAGCCCTGAGACTGCAAGAAGCTACAGTGACATTACATACGCATGCATACAAATCTTCCTCATCTTTCAGAACATCTGCTTTGGAAGCTTAAAACAACATAGAATGTTATAGAAGTTAAAAATAGATCTAATATGAACTGGCCTACCACATTTTCACAAACAATTTAGAGAGGACTTGTAGTAATTAATGCTGGGGGATTACTATTTCAATCTGCCCATGTTTTCTAGCCCTTATGAAATCATTGTGAGGATCTGAAGGAAAGTGTTATCAGTACCTCAGTGGAGGAGGCTGTAACTTCCTCAGTGCTAGAGCATATGCATGTAGACAGTCCTAGAACCAGTCTCAGGTATGTCCATAAAAAGAGCTATCAACTTCCTAAAATCCAGGTACCAGTCAAAGCCTAAGCTTTGAATTATAGTGGTGCTAAAAAGTTTGTGGACCTTTTTGAATTTTCAATATTTCTCCAAAAATACAGCTTAAAATAAGTCCTAAAACCCAGTTAAACAAATGACTTCAAAACATTACATCTTGATCACTGATTTAATGAGAAAAATGAGCCAATGCTACATATTTGCGAGTGGCAAAAGTATGGAAATTTTTGCTTTCCGTAACGGTTGGGTCCTCCTTGGGCAGCAATAACTGCAACTAAATGTTTCCGCTAACCATTGATCAGCCCTGCATATTGGTTTGGGATTTTAGTCCATTCCTCCTTACAGAACAACTCAGGGAGGTTGGTGGGCTTCCTCAGAGGTACTATCTGCTTCAGGTCCTTCCGCAACATTTCTGTAGGGTCAGGACTTTGACTTGGCCACTCCAAAATATTAATTTCCTTCTGCTTTAACCATTCTACGGTGCTACCCTTGTGTGATTTTCAATATAGTAATGAATATGTTCAATAAAAAGGACATATTTGTCCTTTTTTATTGAATATACAGACCAGCAGACTGTATTAGTGTAAAGAGATTTTGTACTTTCTTAGAAAAGATATAAACTTGTTTCAACAGTTATGGTTTGGCAAATTCACAGATTCAGTTACAAGTGTAGTATAACTTACAAAGTGGCATTTCTTGTTTTGATTTTTTTAAAGAAAAATTAAGAGGACTTAGTGGAAGTTTTTAAAAAGGAAAAGGAACTAGGATAGCCTGATAGTTCCAGTATGAATTAACTACTTGGGGACAATGAATGCAATCTCAACAGAAGAAATTATTAACCTCAGTATCAAGAATGCAATCCACCATAATAGTGAACATAAACTAATTCCCGAGCATTGCCTAAATTGTATTTATTCGAACAGTACTGCGCATTTTCTTTCACTTTGGGTTTTCTGTCACATATCATATTATCTGATCTTACAGAATGACACAATGGACAGACACTGGGTTTCAACATGGAACATTTTAGTTAGTAATTATATTCTATTGTGAATTACTTCACTGGATGGCTTTGGGCTCAATGGAGAAAGGTGGGATGCAGCAAATACAAGAATCCAGCTTATTAACTACACACAAGTCTGTTAGAAAACTACATTTTTTGATCAACAGCAGTAAAAACTGATGAAGACACTAATTACATACAGTAGTCTGTCTCAAGTCACTTTTGTCATCTGCTTGTACTGTTCAGAAGCAAATGACAATGATCAAACAACTGGGCAGAAACACTTCTCCTGATTAGCCTTAGCAGATGCTGAAACAAACAAAGCCTGTGCAAAAAAAGATTTTAAAAAGTTGCGAGACAGCATAAATGGCATTGACAATAAAGCACGACAGAAAATGCAATCTGCCAGATACACCAAAAAGAGACATAGGAGATTTTCCAGCTGCAACCGCTCCAAAACACCCCAATTGAAAAACAATACTGGAGACTAGTTCTAAAGATGTCTGATGAAAGGCTGCTGGAATAACAACAGTTCAATTAATCTCTGATTTCTGAGTCTCCCTTTATATTGGTGAATGATAAGGAACCTCATCCAAATGCTGCTAGATGAAACAGAATGAGCTCCTTTATAAAAGTGTACATAGTATTTTAGGCCAGACTTTTGTGTCCTTTTATTATAAGGCAACCAGAAGTTTGAAAAGTAAAAATATTTTTCAAATTCCAAGAAAATATTTTAGAAGAAATAAAATGAAAGGCAAGGTTGTATTAATAAAGAAGGCAAATGGAATAAATCCATTCACTAAACATATTGAGAAACGTTTTCATTTCATTCAAAACCAAATGGGCTCTTTTATGGCCACCTTGTATACATATTATTCTGCAATATGAGAAATTATGCTATGAGAATGTATTGTTTAGATCAATGTTTCTCAAACTTGGCAAGATGTGTGGACTTCAACATCTTTCTGTTTGGAGAGTTCTGAGGGTTGAAATCCACGCATCTGAAAAGTTGCCAAGTTGAGATATTCAAAGATACAAATCAAAGCACCAAATAGTTAACAAAATTATTTGCAGAAAAATTGGTTTTTTTTGGGGGGGGGAGGGGTGTTGCTTTCAAATGTATACACAATAATATAAATAATTATAACCAGCAGTAGATCTATTCTCTCAAGTACAGCAGGATTTCAGCATGAAAAACAATGACACAAAAAGAATCCAAAGTTTGCTTAATTTATTTGCCTGGTTGGAAGTTCAGCACAAAGAAATAATCACTGTTATATCATATAGTTCTTTAAAAGGGTTTTCTTAGGAGAGATGATTTCTAATAAATATACAGGTGCTAATTTCCATATTATTAACAGTAAAGGTTTTCTCCCTTTTAACATCTGCAGCTATTTTTTAGTATTTTCAAATAATAACTATATCAATATTGGCCATTAAAATACTAGACACAAATCTACTAATTAGAGCTGAAATTCTCTAGGCAATGTGTTAATACTGTAATCACAGTCGTCTTTTTTTAAAAAAAAATAGGGCAAAGCTATAAAAACTGCAAGCATACATTAGCAAATTAAAATCCATCAGTAATTTCACAGGGCTTAAATTCAGTTTATGGGAAAATTTAGATCATTTCTAAAATCAAAAATGCAATTGTTAATTCATAAAACATCACTAATATTACTACTAGCAAATTAAAGATTGCTACATTTGATATATGAACACTGTACTGAATGCTACAGAATGGCAACAATCTGATTTAGTGATTAAACATAGCTTTGTTACATTGGACAGCTCCTATCTTAGTCTATTTCATTTGTACATCTGTTCATACAGTACCAGTAAACAACACTTTTACAAGTTGATGCTATCATTAGAATTTAACATTAAAAGCAAATGAGTATCAAAGGAAGCATTTTAGAATGAATTGTTATTCCCCCAAACTTTTAGACATTTCTCATTAAGCAGACTTCCAAGCAAATTTCAAAATATGGCAGCATTTAAAAATCTTTTAAGGTTTTTTTTTCTGATACTATCTTTAAAGTCCCTTGATGGACATCTGGTACCCAGAAGAGGTAGAATAATTTTACTTCTAACATTAGCTGCAGCAGTTTTTTGTTGATTTGTTAATATTATTTAACCCTCAATCATCTCTTCATAAGATCAAGTAGGGCTCTAAAATGAGCTACATATCAGGAGCTTGTTAATCCACTGAAAAACTAAATTGATGCAAGATTTCTTACTCTAGGTAGAAGCTGGCTTTTGATCACTCTTTAGTCTGCTAGGAATAATGCTATCAAAGCAACAGTGCTTTCCAATATGTAATAGTATGTAAAGTTAATATATTTTCATTTCTATTTTTAATATGGAACCCTGCTTTCTATGAATTAACACTGCTGATTATTGACTGTAATTAAATAAATTTGAATTTTTGAATTTTGTAGAATTAAACATTAAAGTATATTCTATATTAATAAACTATAAATATGGAGATGAAAATGGGATAAATGCATTTATTGTTAACTCATAGAAGCTACACATGTAAGATCATGGGAAAGAAGCAATCTTAATATCTTAAGTAGACCCAATTTACACCTTTAAAAACGTAACAGTCCTTATGCTCTAGTTACCTCCCATGTGGATGCTATAATAATGTGTTCTACATGGGACTGTCTTTGAAGAGTATCCAGATGCTTCACTCAGTGCAAAGTAGTGGTGGCATAGGCAGTTACACGTGCATGTAGAGTGGTATACAACTTTACTCTGTGAGCTACATAGGTTTCAGTCTGCTTCCGGGTCTAATTCAAGATGCTGATTTTAACCTTTAAAACCCTCCATGACATGGGGCTGGGTTATCTGAAAGACCACCTCTCCCACCCTAAGCCTTGTGGAATCTTTTCCCCTCAGGGAACACCCATCCCTCTTAACATTCCACAAGTTCCTCGAAGCCTGGCTATGTTACCAGGCCTGGGTATTCTAGGATTGGGTAGATTTTGAGATGGCTCCCTAACTGGAGTTAATAACATTCTCTCCTGTTTTGTGTACCTCTTTTTATTTTTAATTATGACTTATGTATTTTTTATAATTGTGTATACACCGCCCAGAATCACTTTAAAGTGAGATAATATATATGATAGATAAATAAATTACAATGCCTCAGTCCTTCTGCTTTTATATAGGAGATTTTCAAGTACCTGAACTCATTTAATTACATATATTGGTATATAACTAGATCTCCAAAGTCAATATTTATTTTGTTTATGCTCTTGTTCACTCACCTCTCCATCGCTGTCAGATATAATAATGAATGTATCCACAGAATGTGTTAACTTTGCATTTGACAGGTCCGTTGGCTCTTCTTCTTCTCCCTGATCTTTGGAATCAGGCTCGTTTGCAGTTTTCCGCTTCTTCTTTGCCATCTTTTCCACTGAAACAAAATGCATTAAAGCTTTTTAGTTGGTTTCCTTTCTTTTTGACAGACCGTTGCCTTATTACCTTGAAGTGAAACACCCTAGATTCCATTCTAATCATATTGAATGGTGAATGGAAAGCATTAAGAGATGTTCATAAATCCCTGCTCATCCAATTAAGGGTACCTTTTAAAGCAGATTAAGGTGGTATAACAAGTTGCAAATAATTGCATATTCTAAAGGAAAAGGAGGGGAAAAGGGGAAAGAGGTTAGTTAACCCTTGTGCAAACGTTACACATTTAGTATCAGGAACCACCAACTATTTTCCCAATACCACATTAGCTTCTCCAATACTGGTGCAGAACCCACCAAGTGAAGGGAAGGGAGTCAGGTAAGATTCAGCAATCTAGAAGGGAAAACCAATATATGAGAAGCAATTGCAGTTTTCATATTCAGTTAGCCATAGGATGGGGTTACATTTTTCAGACACTGTCACTCACAAGGGCTTGGTACACTGTAGAAATGAGGCAGAGGTGAGAAGAACGGCAAAATGATTAAATGACACTTTGAGGAAGGGAAAAGATCAAGAATACTTGAGTTTCCTTTTTTTTAAATTAAGCTTCTTGCTAAACAGTGTTCTCATTGTGCCCTCTACTGGGCTACACTACATTAATTCCAGAAAAGGTACTTTGCAGGTACAACATTGAGAAAACCTGTGACTGTTAGCTCTGGACATGCGAAGAGTTAGGAGAAACAGAGGGAAGACAAGTAAAAATGTAATTAAAATTAAGTTTTTTTACAAACTATACATAGCATTCTACAACAAGCAAAACTTTTCTGGCAGTCAGTTCAACATGTGAACTGATCATAATGTATTTCTCACTTAGAGAGCTTTTATAGAAACGACTTAACAACCTTGTGGTTCACAATCATTTATTCACTTAACCATCATGGCAATTTGCTTAACAACCGCAGAAAAAAACTGCAGAGGAAAATTGGTGACTCACTTAACTGCCTAATTTGGCAATGGGAAGTTCCAGTTCTAATTGTTTTTGTAATCGAGGTCTACCTGTAGTTGACTTGATTGTAAGAAGAGCATTAAGATAGCCAAGAGGCTGCTTATCCAACAACTAGATTCCAATATGGATTCATACAGCACAATCCACCAAAAAGACAACAGGGGTAGAGAGAAGCTATTATCTTTTTCTATATGCTCAATGCTGTGATGCATAGATACATAATTCTCTTAGCTTTCTAAACTGCATCCTTGTTAATCAACAAAAGTCACAGAATAAAGCCTATTCCTTCACACTGTGCTATATAAGCCCATTTCCTAATGGTAGAATAATTGCAGTGGTGAGAAACTGTTTTGATATGAATTGGCATCAAATAGAAAAATGGGATCTTGCTACAATATAAAGAACAACAATACAGTTTTAACTGTGATAAGAAAAGGGAACAACAGGAGAGCAAGAAAAAGAAGTAAAGATTACACAAGATAAATTTAGGTGGCTGTGATTTTTACTGAAGGGTTTTTTAAAAAGAGGTGACTAATATTGCTTGTCTTGAAAGAACTTTTAGGTTAAATGAAAAGCAAGAGACAATGGACAGAGTTATGAAAAGCACCAGGCTACAACTACCCAAATCACAGGTAGAAAGGGCTAGGCTAGCCTTGCCTTAGTTCCCATATTAACCGCTAGTATGTATTCTATCAATCCATAGAAGCAGATAACAAAAAAAGTAAGTTGAGGAAATTGATTGATGAATGCAACACTTATAATATTGTAGCGGCATCATTATTTTTCTTCAAATACTATTTACTATTTGTGATTTTATTATATTTTCTTTTCATATAACAAAAATAAAAGGTCAATAAGCTTAAGATTATATTAATATGCAATTCTCTCTCCATATTTTACAAATTTGATTTTACAAACTAAGACCTGTGTACGTTTGAAGTTACTGTTTAGCTTTTTCAAGAAATATGAATCAAATCAAAGATGCTAAGAGTACAATTTTACATGCTAAATTATCAATTATGTATATATGTATGTATGTGTGTGTGTTATTAAAGCAATAAAACTTGTCTGAAAATATATGCATAATTTCTATATTCTTCCCAAATATATATATTGCTATAAATCTATAAATCCAAATACCAGAATTTTTTTCAAACCTATTATTGTTTATATAATTATTATTCTTGTCTATTGTTGTAACTGCCTATGTTCTTCAAGATATCAGCTTCCCCTTGTTTAACATGGAGGTCTGGTTTTTAATTTTTTACAGAAGTATCATATTAACTCATTTCAGTGTTCTCATGCTGAAATTAAAACAACTCTATGCTGCCCTGAATTTTCTGTATTTTTTTCCCTAAAATTCTGCTTCTTTTTATATCATCCAGAAGTCTGAACTCTCTGGAAAGTTCACAAAATGGATACTTCATTCTAAATTAGACCAATAATTTTCATTTGGTGATTTTATTGTTTAATATGCAAAAAGTAAAGAGGAAAAAGAGGAGAAAAAAATGAAATCTTACAATTATCCTTTATTGATATATTATATTAATAATATATTTATGTCATCGCATAAAATTGTGGGGAGGGCAGTAAGAAAGATTTATTTAACAATAGGAAGAAAAATGGGGAAATCAGCATATACAATTGATACACACAGCTCGTTTTAAACAATCATCTACTCATGATTCACACTAGTAAAATGCTCATTCAAATAGAGATAATTCTTCAGACCACTGTACTGCTGATGAAAAATGGATATCCTTCTAATCTTATAGCATACAGGAATTATATCTAATTGAGGGGAATGTCTATACTTTCCATGGTAGTCAGTTCCAATCATCCTCCAATGTATAAGATGTGTCAAATATGCTGAAACAATGCTGAGGTACATAAAATGGAAGGCTGCAAAGATTGTAAAGCTTCTTGCCTAGATGCCATTTGGATCTCTACAAACTGTTCTGCTTCCTGTTTTGGGGCAGCTGGTTGGTAATTCTACTATTTGGTGCCCAACTATCAACTTTTGAATGCAAAAGAAGTAGGATTCCCACACATTGATCTGTCTTTCGGAAAATTAAAATGTTAAAATGCAAACATTGAAGTAATTTGTATAGCGCCACCTCTTGACAATGTACCACAGAGGTGTATACTATGTATACTCATGGATAAATCCATTTGTAGATAAGCCAACCCTCCAATTTTTAACAGGCTACTGCTAAGCAATTGGCTGCTATATGTGCACTTTGGCCATGATGGGCTTGAAAACCTGAGCTCTGGTTTGCAATCAAGCCAAACCCAATTTTTGGCACCTAAATTTCTTGGCTTATCAACAAGTATACATGTTAGAGCATTTAGCCCTTTCTTTCCCTATAGGAAAATAAACAAAATAAAATGTTATTTCAAGGCAATAATGCAATGCAATAAAACTTTTAAACTTTAAGAATTAAAACGCAGACCTTGAATGTATTTCACAGAAATTACCAAGCTGCCGAGCAGACAAATGAATTAAGCGGAAAAAATGAAACACATAAAATGTTGTTTCAGAGATACCACAATAAAGAGCCTTCTGAACAAAATCTCTTAAAGAGAGAATAGGAATGAGAATGATTATTAAGGTTTAAAGTTATTTATACAGATTAGGAGAAGATCTCAAGAAAAATATAAAACATAATAATGAAGATAATCTGAAGTAGAAATGAAGAATAAACATCTAATGCCATGTTTATGCAGAAAAATAAAATAAAACTTAGACAACACAGCATACATTTCTGGTTACATGTTTTAACTATTTCTACGATTCTGAACTTCTGCACTTCTCCAACTTTTGGGGAACTGAAAATATTCATCACAGGTTTTGAAGAGATGGAAGCAACGTTCTTTTTTTCCATAAATGTCTGTCCTTCACTTTAAAAAGACCAAATTTCTTTCATATCCAGAAGAAGGATGTGCAGGGTATATATGCCACTCTTAAAAGAGAATGTCGATTTAAATCTGTGGTTTGCACTCTGGCAACCAAGTTACATTGGTAATATACGCCAATTCTGAGGTGACTCACAATTCCTGTTCTATAGGCAAATTTTGCTATTTATTAACCAAATAAATGAGACGTACTCTATGGGAATTAAATTAATCATTAACTGAAGCTACCTAGCTAAAAAAAATAGAATACCCCAAACTGCTTTCCAAAACAGTATATTGAATTTCTTAACTTATGCCTCAAAAAACAAAAGCATTTTATTTGTAAAGCATTTTAGTGTACTGATCTGTACATTAAAGGTTGCATATCAAAGTGTATCAGATAAACATAAATAAATACAATGAAACTATATTTTAATGGACTAATTGGATGAAGGGCAACCATTATTCCCCAAAAGCCCAACAAAGCAAAGATTGTGTCAATATAGCACTGAAAATGCTGTAAACTATACCATTTGCATCACTGGTATAATGATATAAAATACAATAATAGCATTTGGACCACTGAATGCAATATCTAGAGAAATTAAGATGTTACTGTATTTAATTTTTTCTCAACCATTACTTCAACCTCCAATATTACAGGAGGCAAGCATAAATAAATAGAGCCATCTTCAAAACACTCATCTAGGATCTTCTGCAACTGCTTGCTTTCCATATTTCTTGATATAATATAAAGAAATCTAGAATCAGAGTAGACAGAAAACCCTGTTTTAGCATTATTATTTTCAACTTACAGAATGATGCTGTGCAGAATAAATCCAGATGTTTTTATCTTATATTAATGTTTTGGTATTCACTGAGGTACATTGACGAAGACCACCCAAAAAGCAAGATTTGTGCTGGATTTAGTTCCTTCAGCTCATGCTTCATCGTGACTTCAAGTTACTATAATAACTCATGCTTATACTCTTAAGTTTTCAAAATGGCCAATAGAGATTTAATCACAGAACTCTTGTAGCAGCTCTGAAACTCAGAGACTACTGTCTCTTAACAGTGTTCAAACCAAGACAAGTGAAAAAGCTCTAAAAATGCTGTTATGATTTCTTACTTTTCCCCACATTCACTGCCACACCCTCTCTTTCAAAATCTGGTGTTTGACAAATACCAATGCTCAGTGTCAGCTAAACAGAACAGTTATCGAATTAATAGCTGCAACCAATCCTGTACATTGCCTACTAGGATGATTTTATAATCCCCCGCTTGTTAGTAAGGATTTTTCTTTTTCATTTTGAAACTTTTCAGAACATTTCTCTCTCTCAGTGATCCATTAATAAGGAAAATCACATGTGCCTCATTTGAAAACCTGCATTTTTCAAGGTATCCTTGACAATAACCCTTTTTACGACTGCTACTTCCCCTCTTCATCATTTATCACTCTGCCAAATCAGAGAACAATTATCAGTGAGATAATTCACAATCTTGACAGTTTAAAACATTCAAATACAAAACCAAAAACAAATAACTCTCATCTTTGAAGTTCAAGCAATAGGCTTGAATACAGTATTGATAATCAGCGTCGTAGATCAAATAGCCTTACTATTATACATACTATGGTTTAAACAGAATATATCAAGTAATGGTGCATTCAATAACTTCCCAAACAAAGAATACCTCTGGGATTCTTGTATAATAGTAGCATGCACCTGCTAACAGAGCAGATCACAGTAAATCTCAAATAACAACTTAGAAGTACACAAATGCAGATTCACACTTTATGGATCAGAGAAGTATCTCTTCTGCAATGACTGGAAATCTCATAATGGTTCTACTGAAATCAAAGGAATTTGTTCCTCAAAAATATATGAGTTGCTTATGGGGAGAAAAATCTGGCTTTGTAGTACACTTGCCTTCAAAAATCCATGCCTGGTTAATTTTGTATAACTGTTGCTGAAGAAATCTTTAAACCATGAATTTAGAATCTCTGAACATAAACTGATCCATACAGTCCACAGGACCTCAAGTGAAGCATGAATGCTGGCAAGAGCAACTCTGCTCATCCCTGTCCTTCCCTTTCCCCATTTCAAGTGAGAAAGATGCAACAGATATAAGGTGCCAGATCAGCCAAAGCTATTCTGCATGTTCCCCAAACCCTGGAAGGCATAAACAGGCTCTTATGGTTCACCTAATGCAGCGATGGCGAACCTTTTTTGGCTCGCGTGCCACAAGTGGGGGGAGCGCGGGGGGGGTCGTGTGCGGGCGTGCCACACCCATAATGCAATGCGCCCCCTCTAGTGCGCATGCGCGCACAACACACCCATTTTACATGTTTTTTCGCCCTCCCCAGGCTCCAGAGGCTTTATACGACCCTGGGGAGGGTGAAAAGAGCCTCCCCCGCCCCCCGGAGGCCCTCCGGAAGCTTCAGGGAACGTCCCGAGGCTTCCCTGAAGCCTTCAGAATGCTTTAAGCACTCCGAAGGCTTCAGGGAAGCCTCAGGACATTCCCTGAACAGGCACGAGACGTGCGTCTCCATCGCCCGGGCCCGGGTCCGGATCGCCTCCGCCACGCGGCGCCTAGGGCCCGGCGTCCTTGTGCCACTCCGCCCAGCCTCGGCGGGCTCGCCAGGGCCCAGCCTTCACATTGCCGCCCTCGCCGCCACCAGGATGGGCTCGGCCAAAGGGAAGTCCGTCGGGCCTCGGCCGAGCCGCCCGAGCCGCTGCCTCCTCCTCTAGCCGCGCCACGCCAGGCAGGCCGCGCAGCCACCTCGATCCCGGCCTCGGGCGCCGCCGCATCGTGCTCAATAGTCGCAACTCGGCTGCCTGCCGCCTTTCCCCTCCTTTGTCTCCCAGCCGGGGCGGCCTGCCGCCAAGTTGCGACTATTGCCACCGCTGCTGCCGCCGTTCACAGGACCCGCCTCTCACCCTCTTCCTCTGGTCGGCAGGTTCCGACTCTTTCGCTGCCTGCCGGGCCCCGGCGCCGCGTTCGAGCCGGAGGGGGAAAGGAGGAGAAGGAGAAGGAGGACAACAAAGCCCCCTTCGCTTTCCCCCTCCCCCTCCCCCTCCCTTTCGGCTTAATCCTTGCGACGCCCGCGCAAAGCCCCGAGGGGACGGATTCCTGTGCGGGACGCATGGCAGGAAGGCTATAGAGTCCCCCCTCCCTCCGCCGTCCGGACAGTCCCTGAAGCCTTCGGAACGCTTAAAACGACCCTCCGAGCAACCCGGAAGTCACTTCTGGTTTGCTCGGAAGGTGGTTTTAAGCGCTCCGAAGGCTTCAGGGAAGCCTCCGGATGGTCCATGAAGCCTCTGGAGGGGGCGGGGAGGCTCTTTTCGCCCTCCCCAGGCTCCTATAAAGCCTCTGGAGCCTGGGGAAGGCGAAAAATAGCTTTTAAAAAGGTGAACTCAGCTGGCCAGCGCGCCCATGCGCGCTGGCCAACTGGCAGGGCAGCGCCTTGCGTGCCCTGACAAATGGCTCCGCGTGCCACTTGTCACACGCATGCCATAGGTTCGCCATCACGGACCTAATGTCTTCTCTTTTTAGGAAAGTATGCACATGACAGATGAATCACTTCATGAAGAATAAAGTAGGAGCAAAAATGAATTGAATATTTGTCTTTGCGCAAGAAGAAAATAGGTAGCATCAATAGGTGAAGCTTTACTATATAAGACCAGCCTTATCTAGACCTATTGGGCAGATGAGGAGCTGCAATCATTCACTGAGATTGGATTCTCACCCTTGCTTTCATCTATGCAAGGCAAATTTCTATTCATACCACATAAATAGAAACAGCATTTCACATGAGAAAGGTTGATATTTGCTCTGGGAGTAGCATATCATATATACCAGTATGTTCTATATCAGTATTACATTTCCTTACACTGCCTAACACTGAGAAGGTGTTCTACACAAATAAAATGATTTATATGACATATACCCAAACACAAGCTTTGCATTAAAATATGTTTATAGCTCTCTATCTAGTACATGTAATATACCTTATTACGCCATTCACTTAAATGTATGTGAACCAGTGAGCAGGCAGGTATTTGAACAAAGAATCTGACACATAACATGAATAGGTTGTAGCTTTAAATGACTGTCAGAAATCTACTCTGAGAAACAATTGCTCCTAGTTTGGAAAATTATGAACTGAAATTTCTTATAGTAAGAATCTCACCCACAAATAGGAATCCATTAGTTAAAATGAGCAATTGGGAGCAATTAGTCCAGAAAACTGTACACATTCTAGAGACAAAAGCATGGGAAACCAATTATTCAGACATACAGTGCATCTTGTATAGTGTGATCATCCTTTGGTCCCTTGAAGGCCCCACCCAGTTATTGATAAGATTGTGGCAGACTGCCATAATTTGCCAACAATTGCCAATTAACACCACACAAAAATGGGTGGTTTACACATAATGTATATAGTACATACAATAATCATCCAATAAATTTAATGCCATTTCTTTAATTTCACTCACTTACTCATAAACTGCTTAAATTGAACTGAATAATCCAGCTCTGTTGATATCAAATGTCACCATCATACCACCTATATTAAGCTAAGGAAATTGCAGAGTAAAAAAATCCAAACAAAAACAGAAATATACCTTTTGCTACAAAAAAGTTGCAATCTCTGCCCTAGTTCATGGATAGAACACATACCATATTTTTCGGAGTATAAGACGCACCAGAGTATAAGACTCAGCAAGGTTTTGAAGAGGAAATTTTTTAAAAAACTTGTGGAGTGCTTGGGGGGAGGGGGGGCAAAAACAAGCAAAAAATGGCCTGGATAGTCTTTAGGAGGCGGGGGGGGGGGCAAAATTGAGCAAAAAAACCAGTCCGTTTTTCACTCATTTCTGCCCTCCCCAGCCTCCAGGAGCACTCTGAAAGCCTCCTAAAGGCTATGCACGACCATTTTGGTGAAGGGGTGTAGTTTCGGGAGCCATAAAATGCTGTATTCAGTGTATAAGACACACCCAGATTTTCAGCCTCTTTTTTGAGGGAAAAAGCTGTCAATTACAAAAGGCCAAACTACTTGGATTTACACATATACTAGGCTGATACAACATCAGATACAACTTTCCACAACAATCCTAGGTTTTAGGGAAGAACTTGATTCAAAGGAAAGCCAACATCAACTAAAGAACTGACAACTGTTATTTCATGTTGTTGTATATATAATAATAGTAATAATTATTGTCTATGCATCCAAAATCATAGTGTTTAGACCGAGTACTGTATTTTCTAACAATATGGTTTTTAACCAAGAGCATAAGAATCATGGAGGTATCATCATAGTATGCAGAAAGTTCCAAGCAAGACAGTGGTGTCAAGTCCAATTAATTTAAAATTTCAAAATATTTGGCTAGTCTACAGGTATGGTTTTGAGTTCAGATTATTATTAGCAGTATAATTTACTTTCTCTTCCAAAATCTTTCAACTTCAGTTGAAAGAGCAGTGATGGCGCAATGGTTAAAATGCAGGATTGTAGGTTAATTCTTCTGAAATGTACTACTCAATTTTGGCTTTAATGACGTTTATATAGCTTGGGCTGCTGTGATTGTTACTGCAGCTTCTTTTTGAAGAGTTGCAGTTTTTAGCCAAGTCAAATTTAGATTTTTCTTCAATATATTTATCTATGTTGTGAGTTCCAGCATCAGAGGCACAATCTGAGTCCCATCTATTAGAAAGGGTCATCTGGAAGGACGTAAGATTAGTCTGTTCTGTTGTGGTGCCATCTCCTGGAGATTATATTTACCCTGACCCTTTTGGCTTTCTGTAAAACCTGGTTCTGTAACCCTGCCTGGGGATGTCTGTATCAAGATTATATTGATAATGCTGTCTGATTTTATTGGGGGGGGGCATACGGTTATTTATTATTATAATATTGTACCTTGTTTTTATTCTCTATTAGCTGCCCATGGTAATATGCTCAAGACAGGCAGCCAATAAATTGAATTCATGAGATATAAATATATTGCCCATGAGGAGTTTAGGTGTTAGTTGGACTATCAGTTGCTTTGTTTAATACTTGGTAGCTTTCTTTTTCTTTGCAAACCTCTACCAGTTACTATGCCTGGTATAATCATACAAGTTGTATTTTTTTTCATTCTACCATTTGCTTTACTTGGAATAATCCCCTCCCTACTTTATTTACAACAAATCTGTCAACACGGAAATCATGATTCATGATCATTAATACTCTTACTTTCCTATCAAGGATATCTAATTCAGCCCATGTCCAATCAATTATACTTGTGGTATATTGAGTAATAGGATCTGCCCGAGTGTTTATGGGTTTAATTATGTTCCCTGCATTTAAATTTTACAGATTCAGCTTATATAATTAGAGCTAGTATTTTCTTAACTCAGTCATGTAAGTCAGAGGTCTACATTAATTCTAAATATTTATATCCTCCTTCTGACATCAATTGTCTTATAGTATTACCATTTATTAGCTGTAATCCATCTTCTTCAACAATTTTGTTGTCTTCAATTACTAAGCACACTTACCTAGACTGAATTGCATTTCGCCATCCTCAGTGAATACATGGGTAGTATAAAGTAAAGATTCAAGTTCTACTTTTTATTTTGCAAATGTTTTAAGGTTATCCATGAATATATAACCATGCGAACAAATTATTTTTGGACATTTGAGAGTTGATACTTATATTTGGTTCTACTTAAATTATCTGCAAAAAGTATCATTGATAAAATAAATAAGTCACCTTGGAATATTTCATTGCTAATTCTGACTTTTCCAATCTCTTTGTTTTCCCTGCATTCATTGACACTTTGAAATAATGTTTTTACTAATCATAAAATTTCTATGCATTTTCTGATCTTATTAAGTGGAAATGTCTTTTTATAGTGTATCTGGGTCATAAAAAGATTTTTCTTCTCTTTGACTTTTAAGGATCATTTTGTCAATTAGTAACAAAAGTGATAGACTTTTGTACCTCACGAATTTTTGAAAATTGCTTTTTTTGCTCAATAGAAATAATTCAATGATCCACAGATATTATATACGGTAGTCCTGTCTTGAAAAACAGGCTACACTCGGAGACGACTTCCGGTCCCCGAAGGCGACGGATGTGCGCGTCCGTTGCTCGCCTTTTCGGTGGGCTCCCCTTAAGTTTAGGGGGAGCACAGGATGCCTTGGAGGGGCGCCCTGCCGTAGGGGCGGCTTGCTGGGACCCCCTGGAACGGCGGCAGCAGCGGGGGGTCTCCAGCTTTGCCCCAGGAGCTGGGAAGCGTGGGGGGTGAGCGGCGGCGCTGCATGCCGACGCGCGTCTTCGCCAAGCGGAGCCTGGAAGGAAACGATCAATTTGAAGGACACAGCTGAAGTGCGGTGAGGTGGGAAGTCTCCCCAAGTCTTTTACTGTTTACTCAATTGATGGACAGCAGTTTTCTTAGAACTTTGTTTCAACCCTTGGAAGAGCTAAGATTGGAGGGGGGGGAATTTCCACCCCCGTCGGAAAAGCGGCACTTGCAAAATCTCTCCCTCTCATAGGAGAGAGAGAGAGAGTTAAAAACTTACTTTCACTTCCTCTAAACAATGGAAGAATAATTTTTGACCACAATTGCGAGAGAAAGGATGGTTGAACTGACTCTTCCTTAAACTATGTATGGGGACTTGTTGTTTCCTGACCACCTGTAGAGGCTGAGCCAAGATGGCCAACTTCCTCCTTCTTCTTTGTCTTTATGAATGAGATTCCTCCCTTGGAAGATTTTATGGCTCTGAACTAGTTTCCACCCCAGAGATCTCCAGGAGCCTCTCTAAATACGCCTTTCCCTTGGATTTGGAATATTTTGATTCATCTATTTGATCTGGTGCTGCATTAGAAGACTTATTCTCTTTTGGATTTGCTTGCCTTGTGATCTCTACCAGCTGTGCTTTTCCACAGACGCCATTTCTTTGCACAGACTTATAACTATCTCTGAGCTTCATGATGGGTCCTAAAAAATTACCGCCTGGCAAGGCTTCTTCGGCCCCGACATCTTCTACGTCTAGTCCGATTACTCACCAGTCACAATTGGGGTTATTTTTACAACCTAAAGCCCCCGAAGAGAGTTCAAAGGACTTATCTATTCACCAGATGCTTCAATCTCTCTTAAAGGGACAGGACGAACTGAAAAAACAACTGACAGACTTAAATGATCAGCTCAGAGAAACGCAACAACAAGCCACACAAAATGAACAGAGAATAGGTGTACTGGAGGAAGGTGCGGTTGGGATGAGGGAGGAGGTTAAGACAATCCAAAGGGGGAACGTAGAATTTGAAAACCACATGATAAAAATGGAATTCGAAAGGATGTCTTTTTTCCTTAGGTTCCAAAATCTGCCAGAAATTGAGAACGAAGATCTTAAGGAGATTATGACCACAATGTTAGCAGAATATATCAATAGAGATAAACAACAGCTCTGGTGGGATATTGACCTGATCTATAGGATTAATTCAGCATATGCAAGAACACACAATGTTCCAAGGGAAGTTCATGTTAAATTTCTCAGAAAGACCACAAGAGATGAGGTTCTACGAGCTCAAAGGGGGGGACCATTAAAATATAAAGATAAAGAAATAACCATTCTTAAACAGATTCCAAAGAAAGTAAGACAAGAAGAAGAAATATTCCTCTTTAGCAAAAAAATTATATAATAAAGGGGTCTGGTTCGGGTGGTTATTACCAGAAGGCATGTTGATTTTCTGGGAAGACAGCAGAATTAGAATAAATACAATCCTGGAGGCGGAGGCTTTCACTAAAAAACATAATGCTCTCCTAGATGAAACGGGGGATGGTACACAAGAGATGAAGGAGGGAGGGGCTGAGGCTCTGCCAATAGACTGGGGGGGGGGATGCAACAACCAGAAGACTCAAGTGACAAAAGTGATTTGAAACATTATTGCAATTGTTGTTATAATGTACCTTTACGGAAGTGATATAAAAAAATGTTTGAAATATATTGATGACTTAGTGTTAAATCCAAAACTGCTAATATCTATTCAAATGTTGATGTTTTTCTATTTTTTTCCTGTAAAAGTTGCGAGATTTGGGGGCACGATGTAGCTGTCAAAATTTTCTATACCCTTTTTAACCCTTTTTCCTTGAAAAAATTTGTAAAAACCAATAAAACTTGTTAATTAAAAAAAAAGAAAAAGAAAAACAGGCTACACTCCAAGAGGCTATTCATTAGTCCAAAAACATGCAAATACATGCTTATGTTTAATTTCATACAATACAGTAATTTAGTCACTATTAAAGGAAGAACACCACAAACTAAACACAAAATCAGCAAACAGACAGGACAGGATAGCATCAAAACACTGTATGCTAAGCCTCCAAATCTGCAATGATGCTGCAAGGTATACCTATCTGATGCCCTGTAAACAAACCTTTTCCTGCCATCTGGGACCTTCTATGTTGCAGTTGCAGGCAGGTTTGTTCTTTATACAGGTAGTCCTCATCTTACAACAGTTCATTTAATGACCATTCAAAGTGAAAAATGTTACTGAAAAAGTGACTTATGACTGGTGCAGCACTCCCATGGTCACATGATCAAAATCCAGACACTTGGCAACTACAGTACTACAGTCACGTCAGGAGCACCGAAGCACTTCGGGTTGAAAGGATTAGCTGGTAACATCACCACTGCCTGGAGAACACCCAGTTGGGGGCACTTTCATGTCCCCACTAACCCTGCCCACTGAAGTGACACTTATCTATCTACTCATGGTCGCCCACTTTCAAACTGCTGGATTGGTTGCAGTATTCCAGAGTCATGTGATCACCTTTTGTGACCCTCTGACAAGCAAAAGTCAATGAGGAAGTCAGTTTCATGTTTTTAACCTAACAACTGCAGTAATTCACTTACCCATTGTGGGAAGAAAGGTAGTAAAATGGGACTTAACAAATGTCTTGCTTAGCAACAGAAATTTTGAGCTGAATTGTTGTTATAAGTTATGCAACTAGCTGTATCTATTTAATATACTGTACTATATATAAATGTTTTATAATTATTTATTTTTATAAATATTTTATATAGACACATACACATTTCATATATGTATGCATTATAACATCCTGTATTTCTTGTGGTCCTCTCTCATCTTATCTCCAAAACAACTCATGCAGCAGTTTTGCAATCCAGTGGGAAGTATCAAAAATACACAATTAGTTTCTAATTTCCTGCTTCAACTCCCAAGTCTAGCCCATAGTCCTGAAGTTCTCCCATTCAGTCATTCTGAAATTGATGGTATCTAAGTTTGACAAATAAATGAATTAATAATTCATTCAACTACTAATAAACTTTGATGCTGTTCGCTTTTTACCTAGCCAAGTTGGCTAGGTCCTACCACCTACCTAAATCGAAACAGAAGAAAAAAAATGAACTTTTCCATTCAATCAAGACCTAAATCATAATTTTCCCATTATTGAAAATCAAAGAGCAACCAAGATACATTCAACAAAATGAATGCCTGAATTCAATTTTAAACACTGTTTGAACATAATACTACTAGTATTTACAAACCCAATGACAAGGTATATGAACAAGAATACCAGCATTCTATAAGGCTTGTTCTCTTAAATTGCACATGAGTTAACTTCAACTATGACATACAGCAGCATGTAAACGAAGTGGAAAACATCTGGAAAGAGACACTAATGAAAGTGCTACTGTTGTGGTAGTAAAACCAAAGTTTAAGAGAATATTTTAAAATATCTAAAAGTTTTCCAGTTCTAAACACCTATGGGATGCTCTATTTAGCATTTTTGTACAATAGTCTGAAGGACTGGAAGTGCAAATAAGGCCACAAATAATGGGTTTTATTCCTCTTTTTATATACAGATATTAGACAAGCAGAAAGTTCTATCCTCTTTGGCTAACCACATTAAGCTAGGAACAGACATTTTTAAAATGACTTCAGTTCCAGGAAAATCTTCCTCACTAATAGTTTACAATATAGGAACTTCTCGAGTTATCCTACCATCCTTGTTCCAAAAATGAAGTTAGTGAAAACGACCTTTTTTTTTTTATCATGGCGGCGGGATAGTATGAAAATGCTGCAAGTTACCAGAGGGAGAAAACCGGAACACAGATTTTTCCACAGGAATGTGAAGAGCAAGTAGCAGCAAACCAGTGTCTGGCACTGAAAGCCATCGAAACAAACAGATTTAAATAATAAGCAGGGCAAGGACCGAAAAGACGTGACTTTTAAATCGAATGATGAACCCATTGACTTAATGTGACCATCTTATTACTCTTGGGGTTCCTCATATTATGCATCCGAAAGGACTCCCACAGCTGTGCCTTTACATCAAATTCATAAGCAGAACACACACATATATATCTTGGTCCTATGAGAAGCCTTTTCTGACGATTTCTGCGTCAGCGACCCCCCGACACAACCACCCTTCTCCCCCCCCCCTTCCCCGTACCCCTACAAACTTACTTCCCCGTCCTGCTTTGGGCGGAAAAAGTGAATGAGAAAGAGCGCAATTCCCAGGGAGGGGAAAAAGGCAGGCTCACAGGATTCACTCTCTCTGGAGGGACAACCCAGTCCTGGGAGAAGATCCCGAGATGGAGGGAGATTTCACACCACGGATCCGAAAGGCAGATTTGTCAAGCGAATTTGGCGAGTCGGGATTACTGTAGTCAACCGACCCAGTCCCTCCCCTACACCGGGTCTATGTCACTCCCCACCCGCCTTCCCCTCCCTATCCAACTCTGACAGGAGACAACGGTTAAGTCCTGGACTCTTTTGCTTCTTCTCGCCGGCAGATTCAAACGCAGCCAACAGCGGGCCTTTTGCCCACAGTCATGTCGGCTCCGGGAGCTTCAAAGTCCCGTAGCTAAGATGAAGGGTACTCGCGAGCGCGCTGCGGGAAGGAGCGCGTGCGCCATCAGCGCGCGGGAACTCGGGTCGCCTTCTCCTCTGGAGAGGGAGCGTCCTCCTTTCGAGCCTGGCTGCAATCATTGGCGCTGGAACTGGAGGCAGCCAGTTTGGATTTGTTGTCCTTTGTGACCTTCTTTTCCTCAGGAAAGGGTTGAGTTTACGGTGCCGTAGACGCGACATGGCTGAGCGGTTTCTTTTCCTCCAAGTTCCCCACCCCGCTTACTTCCCAATTCTGAAGTAATTTTGTAGGATTCTGACCAAGAATTGCCCTTTGAATGCAACTCGGCATTGCTCTTTATCCTCATTTAACAGCATTTATTCCTTGCCTCCCGTACTTGTTTTTAAATATGACCGGTGTGTGTGTATTATATCGGGTTTTTTTCACTCCCGCAAGGCTTCCAGATAGTCGAAACAATTCCCACAAGGATTCCGACGGACGTGAAATTGCACGTTTGAGATATACAACCCTTGCATTATGTAGCCCTTTCACGCAGGGCGCGAAATGTGCGTTCCGAAGAACCTTAAAATAGTCGACTGCGCCGACTTAACGGCAATCCAGACTTCAGTTACCGCCGAACGTCCGCCCATCTCCGGGCACTTGTAGAATCAGCTTTAGTCACGTGTTCTCATTCCCCACTAGGCTTTGAAATGAAGCATCGCGAGAACGGAGATCTCCCACTTTTCAACGTGCCGATTAAGGAAGCGGGGCTCTCGCGTTACTGGAATGCGCCTTTTGGTTCGAGAGCTCTCGCGATGTTTCGGAGTTGTGGGAGAAGACCGACACTTCGGGGGCGGCGACGCTGGAAGAAGATGGCGGACGAAGCGGGTAGCAACGGGGACGCTTCAGCCTTGCCGGTGGGAAAAGAGGCAGGTGAGGCTGGGGTGTTTCTGCCTTGCTGTTGCGGAGGACCGGTGGTCTTGCACCTTAATCGTCCTACCTTGTTCCTATACGCGTGCAGTATTGCGTCAAAAAATTAGGACTGGGGATGTTGGCCATTTACCCTTCTCCCCGCAGCTCTCAGGCGGGGCTTCAAGGATTGGGACCGGTGGCTGATCCCCCTTTCCCCCCCCCGCGCGCTTATCACGTGGCAGAACGAGCGCTGCTCAAAACGTTGCTCCACCCTCGCCCCCTTCCCCCCCGCCTGTGGATCGCTTTCTGCCTCCTCTCGAAGGTCCGTCGACATTTCCAGCACTTGCCAAACCGAGAGCTCTGGATACTTTTTCCTTTCAATTCGTTACCGGCGACAACCCGACAGACGCGAAGTTGAAAGACGCCTTGAGATGAAAAGGAAAATCAGTCGGGACAAGAAGTCGGGAATCTGGACGGTTTTTGAGTCCCAAGCTTGCGAAAACCCGTTACTTGTTAATAAGATGGTGTATAAGAGTTCGCCGTTTCGGTTGTGCTGTAGGGACACGACGCCCGACTCTCGGTCGACAACTTTATTTTTTTAAATTTCATTTATTTTGTCAAGCATGTATAAGATAAAAGTATAAACAAGATTATAAATACATAATTATAAATACATGAAATGGATACCCTATCCCATTAGGATAGGGACGGTAAACTTACGCACGCCCCTTACAGACCTCTTAGGAATGAGGTGAGGTCAACAGTAGGTTAAAATTATCGGGGTTTGGGGATGAACTTTAGAACTAGTGTCTCAGGAAATTTAGTGGTGCAATGAGAGAGAAAAATGTTCTTTCCTTGTGGCTTAATCAGGTTCTCCTTCCACCTGGAACCTTCCAGAAGACAACCTGTGAAACTTTCATCATCTCCAGAGAATAATGGCCATGATACTGATTCTAATAAGAATTAATAGTCCAAACATGAGGGATTAAAAACTGTATTTAGGATCATTTCTAAATCAATAGAACGCAGTCAGTTAATTTTGTGTGGCTTGTTGACTTTTGCCAGTGATTCATTCCTGGCATTGGATTTTATCCTACTTGATATATTGCCTCCCTCATTATACATATAAACTGAATTTCCAGAGTGAAACCCTAAAAGAGGTTTTCCCAAACTGTTGCTCATTAAATGTATTAAATTATCACACATATTGGGGACAAATGGCACATGATAGGTCTTGTCCCCTAATATCTGGAAAATGTGTTGAGGAAGGGTGTACTAAAGAAATGGAAAGTATGATAAGATATTTTAACAGGTGATATATTAGAAACTTTAAGAGTTGCATTGAAAAGGTGATTTCTGAGAACCTGTCTTGTTACCTTGTAGAGAGATAGTATTGCTCCAGCTGAGCAATTTTTCCTGCCAATGTTCTAGATTTCCTTGCAGGCTTATATGAGGATGCTAATATCTTATTGGGAAATCTCTACATCACAGATGAATCAGTAGTGAGGGCACATCCAATAATAGTTAAGCATATGTAGTAATAGCTACAAATTTTGTCTCTTGTCTGACAATTCTATGGATACATTGCCTATTCTAGACACCATGGATTGGATTGGATTGGATTTAGATAATATAAAAATCTGGAATAGGTAACCTTTTCAGGGCCAAGTTTTTCATTTAATCTTTCATCACACATTAGAATCAAACTCAAAAAGTAAGTGTAGAATTGGTACCAGACCAAAAAAAGCTGGCTGGCTGATTATGGTAATTAAATATGTTGGTCACCTTAAAAGTAATGTTATCAGAAACTTGGGGGGGGGGGGAATAATGAAATAGAATACAAGCAATTTGTAGGAAGGTAGTAATTATGCAGTGATGCAATAAAGGCAGAAATTTAAAGGTTTAGTTGTACCTGATGTTTTCTTAGTTTTCATCAGAATTTTGAACTTTATTCTTAGAATTGCCGATTTTCAGCCTAGAAATCTTTTCATCTCTTTAAATTATGCATTTAATGCTATGGATATATTTTAAATACATCTTTCTTGGTTACCAAAGATGGAGCTGATAGGGAAGATTTCACTCCATCTCTCCTAGGAAGATCTTAAGACTTTGCCCTGTTTGGACGAAACTCCCTCATTTCAGTCTTTAGTTTTGTTGGCTAGAAGAAGCAGTGGCTTTTCTTGGTGGCTTTTCTCAGGCTTTTCTCAATTCCATTCTAATAGAAAACGAGGAAAAATCCTTCAGTCCTTGGAAGGTGGAGAGAAAGTGTTAAAGAAGACCAATTTCATCCTTTTGGCCTAGAGATCTCACCTTAAATATTATGTGAGCAAAAAGCAGGGTAGGGAAATGGTTGCTGAAGTTCTCAGGTCCACTAACAAGACATGCTTCAAAGATAGAGAAGTTAAGGTCCAAAGAAAATGTTCCTCAAATTAATGCCGTCATTTTCCAGGTGGATGGACAATTGCATTTTCCAGGTGGATGGAAATTGCAAAAAAAAAAGGTGTTTTTTATTTGCAGTTGCATCATGGAGCCCACAGGCAGATACAAGTGGTATTAGAATCTGCTTGGTGGAGACAAGCTCTTTAAGTGACAAGAAAAATGAAGGAGAAGTTTTTGTCTTCACTCACCTTCAAAACCAGAGAGAAGAAGTTAAGGATGAAGAAAGCAATGAATCCTCCTACTGGATATAGTATGATAGTGTGTATTCTTGTAGGGTCACATTCTGTTAGCTACTAGTGCTCATTGCCAGTTGTAGGACAGTAGCCGAAGCAAACAGTCATTTAAAATAAAATAGACAAGTTTGAGCCTTCGGGTAAATGCTACTACAGAAGATACTTTAAACCAGTGGTTCTCAAGCTGTGGGTTGCAACCCCTTTGGGGGTCGAACGACCTTTTCACAGGTCACTGCGGAGCCTCCTGCGGAGAGGCTGGCGAGAAGCTGGCCCAAAGGGAAGGAGCCGCTCAGGTTCCTTGCGCGGCGGAAGGAGAGGTGAGGTGCCAGAAGACTGACGGGCTTCCCAGCAGGCCAGTTCAGCCGGCCTCCCATGCGACTGTTTTTCAGCAACTGTTCCTGCCCAGGAGCTCCTACAGGGCGCACGCCTTCACCAGGGTTGAGCTGCATCAAAGGGTAGAGGCTTGGTCAGCAAGAAGGGCAATGGCTGAGGAGAGGCTGCGGCCGCCACCGAGTCTCCACCTGACATCGCTTCCCCTCCCCCGGCACAGCCAGCTCTGCTTAGTTCCGCCAGGATCTGAAGAGGAGACCGTTAGCTGCTTATCTCTTGCGCGCACAAGCAAAATCCTTCCTAGGCCAGGATCAAGGCAGAGGGGACAATGATTCTCCTGCTGTCGCCACTGCGCAATGAGGTGAATAACTGGGTACGCAGTGCAGGGCAACCACACTGCGCAGGAGACTCATCAGCGCCAGACTCAGGTCGGCGCGAGCTGCTGTCCCCTTTGTGTTGGCTCAGGAAGGAGGTGAATGGGGAGCAGCAGCAGCAGCTGGTTAGGTGCAGGGGGGGGAAGAGCTCCAGTTCTCCTGCACTGCACAGGGCTCTGGAACTCTTCCCTCTCTGCATCCAGAGACGGCTGCTCCGGCTCTTTCCTGAGCCAACACGAAGGGGACCGCAGCTGGCGCTGATCTAAGTCTGACGCTGAGGAGTCTTCTGCGCAGCATGGCTTTCCTGCGCAGCGCAGCTAGCTACTCACTTCTCAGTGGCGGCAGCAGAAGGAGACGCTCTCCACACCGCCATGATCCCGGGCCAGGAGGGTATTTTGCTTGCACGCGCAAGAAAGAGATGAAAGAGAAAGGGGGGGGGGGAGAAAGAGAGAAATGAAAGTTGGAAGGAGAGAATGGGAGAGAGGGAAAATAGAGGGAAACAAAGAGGGAGAAGGGGAGGGAGAAAGAAATGAAAGAGCTGAAGGGAGAGAATGAGATAGAGGGAAACAAATCAGGGAAAGAAAGGAAGAGGAAAAGAAAGAAAGAAAGAAAGAAAGAAAGAAAGAAAGAAAGAAAGAAAGAGAAACTAACTTTCTCAGACCTATGACGAAAGCAATAGCAAGCTAGATCTCTTGCCAAGAAAACTGCAGTTTGCCAGAAGGCACAAATTGGAAGCAAGTCTGTTATTTTTTAAAGAAAATAACAAAGATGGCAAAAAATGCATCTGAAAATACAGTTATAATTTTGGATAACGTATTATATTGTCAAGCTCAAAAGAAATCAAAATATATATCCTATTGCTATTAGTACAATCTTGCCAGCTTCTATAAACTTAGAGTTCACTATGAAAAGATTACAGAGAAGCAATTTCCTACAATTAATAACTTTATTTTGGATTTGCTATCATGTTCAATGAGAAAGAAAGAAAAAGAAAGGGAAAAGGAAGGAAAGAAAAAGAAAGGAGAGAAAGGGAGAGGAAAAATAGACAAAAACAGAAAGGAGAGGAGAGACCCTATTCCCACAGAAAACACTGAGCCATGAAACCTGGGTAGGCATGTCTGGGGGGGGATGTCATGTGACTGAGTGGGAGTGAGGTTGAGTTGGCCACACCCACCCAGGTTTTGTGGCTCCTGGTGTTTTCTGTGGGAAATGGATCCAAATGGCTTTGAGTGTTTTAAGATTGTCGACCCCTTTCATTTATTTGTAATTAGAAATAAATATTTCACAATATATAACTGCATATTGTTTTTGTGATTAATCACTATGCTTTAATTATGTTCAATTTATAGCAATAAAAATACATCCTGCATATCAGATATTTACGGTTCATAACAGCAAAATTACAGTTACATAGTAGCAATGAAAATAATGTTATGGTTGGTGGTCACCACAACATGAGGAACTATTAAAGGGTCGCGGCATTAGGAAGGTTGAGAACCACTGCTTTAAACTCTTCTCACTCCATAGGAATGTGTAGTACATCCATGTCCTATTGGCTCCATCTTCAGTGATCAAGAAAGTAGTAGGACTTAATTATGAACTATCTTTGTTGTTACTGAAAGATAGACCTGACAGTTCTATCTTATAAAGAGGACAGAAACAGAGTCAATTTAAGAACTTACGGCACCATCAGTTAGCTATAATGTATTTGCTAACTATTTAAACATAGTTTGGTTTTCTAATTTTTGTTGTGGGTAGAAAACCTGTTAAAACTTATTCAAAATGGTACTATAGTCAGCTGAAATCAGTACGTGCAATTGAAAGATAACAGCTTTCTTCTACAGGAAAGAAAAAAGTCTAAAAATTGCCTTCTACCTGGAAGGGATTATTAGGTTCATTTTTGGTGACCAGAAAGGTACTTTTTCCTGGTCTATTCATTTTATTTTGTTACTGTGCTAGTTAGATATTTAGTTATATATGTATTCTTACATTTATATAGGCATGCTTCTTTGCAGTTAAGAAAAGCAAAATGTGGTTACCTGTTCAGTTATTAAAATGTTATTTATATATACTAAGCTTCACCTAGCCAATTATTTTTGTCCAGTTGGTATCATAAAATAGAGAGTAACAGTTGGAAGGGATCTTGGAGGTCTTCTAGTCCAAAGCATAGGGCTGTGAAAATTATACCATGAAATCAATAAAATTATCATTGTCTAAATTAAGATTGAGAATATGAGATCTTTTAATTACAGCTGAAATATTGACTCTTGCCGTAGCAAGAAAGGACAGAAACACTTGAAGACTATAATAATTTTAGAATACCAAAAGTTGTCTCACTGCTTTTAGTCTTTTAATCTGTGATAGACATCATGTATGCCACTTTGGAACACAATTTTAAGTGTGAATTTAACAGTTCTACATCAGTAACGAACAGATTTTACGATGATTGGATTGATCTTATTTTTGATAGAATTTAAATTTGGTGTGCTGGTTACAAATAAAAAAGAATTTTAAGCCTAAAATTCATCTTAATTATCAGAACATTTCAGTAGGTCCAGTTTACCTTAATAATTTATAGCTATTTCCTTACGTTGAGCTTCAGACTCTTCCAAAGTTTAAAAATAGATAAGGAGAATGTTCAAATCTAAATCGGAAAGCGATACAGTTGATGGATTTTCACTAAACATTATTACAAGCTGTTGGAATGTTTATCAGGTAACAGTTGTCAACAGGATTAGAAAAGCTGTTCCCAATTACCAGTATTAGGTATGAATCTTTTCTACTAGATTTTTGCACAGAAATGTAATGAACAGCAAAAGAAAATGAGCATCATGTGTTCGATGGTTCTATTGCTCCCATAATCTTTATAAAAACAAAAATGACAAAGCAACAATCTACAACACATATTCTACAATAAATCTCTTAACATTAAATTGCCACAAATGCTTGTTATCTGAGGATAGTTCTTAATCTGTTTTACTAAGTAATAATTCAGATGAGGTTTTTTCTCTCTGATGCTTTAACAGCAGCATTTTTAATTTGTTGTGTCAATGTAATGATTTGTTGGAGTTTGTAAAATGGGGTGTTTGTACAGAATTGCGGATCAATGATAGATGAGATTCTCTATTCATACATTTTTTTCAGTCTTCTTAATCCATGTATACATAGCAGTTAACTTGGTGTAGGATAGTTACATACTAACACTGGCCATTACATATATTGTCAAAACAGTCAATAAAATGGTTCTTTATCATCTTGACACAATGTGAGATATTAAATGTTGAAGATTTATAAGCCAGAAACAATGCTAGAACTGTAGTTTTCTACAGAAAGACTTTCATTGACCAGGTTTTTTTAACTGAAAACTAATGGAAGCATTGGCATTATATTTAAAATAAATGTGGATCAATAGTTGAAAGAAACATTGACTCTTTAATTGTGCTGTCTTAAAATTACTTTCTTTACAAGTGGAAGAGAAGGCAATGGCAAGCTATTTCTAGATTGTTACCAAGAAACTATATGCACATGAAATCACCAGGAATCAAGCCCAACTATTTTTTGTTTTGTTGAGTTAAATGTAATGAATAAAATATTTTTTCTCAGAATGTATTTGCTTTTTGTCTGATTAAGGCATTAAAATTGTCATTTCAGAGCATTTAACTCGTATTTGTTAGAAAGCAAAGAAATATTAGAGTTCTGTGTTATTCTGGAAAAGCCCATAAAGATTGCTTGGTGACTGCGACAATTCTTAGTTTTTAATTTACACATGTTCACATTCATGTATATATACATATTTAATGTTGTTCTTGCCTTTTACAGTGGATCAGCTGATCAAAGAAAATAGCCACATCTTCACTGATACCCAGTGCAAAGTATGTAGTGCAGTTCTCATCTCTGAATCCCAGAAGCTTGCTCATTATCAGGTGTGGTTTAAATTAGAAGTAGCTGTTGAAATTGCTGATGTGTGTATAAAAGCTCCTGGGTGTGCTTAGTCTTCTTGTCCTCTGTTATCTTTCTTCAGAGTAAGAAGCATGCAAACAAAGTTCGGAGATACATGTCTATCCATGGGGAAGAGGAATTCTGTCAGAATAAGAAAATAAAGCTGGATACAGAGCAGGTAATACCAGAACTCTAAAGAAGAATAAGCACATCATACATTATATTATAATAGAAAATCTGCTGGGTGCATTCAGTGCAGCAAGTCTTGGCCAATAGTACAATGTTCCAGAGATAATTTTTGACATTGGGCATTGTTGAAAAAACATTGAATCCAGTCTTCGATGAAAATAAATTTAAGCTTATTAGAAGACTACAATTCAGAGACAATTGTGAATTAATATTGTTACAGAAACATACATCTATTTTAAACTAAAGTTCTCTCTCATTACATCATTTGTATGGTGATGAGATCCTTATCAAATTATTTCCATTTTACAACATATTAAGCCTTACTTGAATAATTCTGTGTTACCATCACTGTCTTGCTTTAAATAAGGGACAATATTTAGTAAAGTGTGGTGCTAACAGTTTCATTTAAGTTCCAGTGTCTGAACATGGGACATTTTGATATGCTTTCCGTTGTCCCTTCAATCCCAATAAATGTCTGTGTTCCTTTTTACAAGCAACAGAGCAGTAACGGTGAAGACAGGAACAAATGCTGTCCCATCTGTAACATGACCTTTTCTTCACCTGTTGTGGCTAATTCTCACTACTTAGGCAAGACTCATGCCAAGAATTTGAAACTGAAGCAGCAGTCTCCTAAAACAGAAGGTATGATCAGGAAAGGTACAGAGGAGTTCTCTCCTGGCATTGTGGGGGAAAAAAACCTCTCGTCAGAATAGTCTAGGGCAGTGGTGGGCAACCTTTTTTTTCAACTGAGCCAAATCTCGCCAAAACCACGATTGAAATTTATTTTGAGAGCCACATTTTTAAAACCGAAAATACATAGGATGGTACACAGTTTTTAGTTTCAATAAACTCTGGCATTTGAAGCACGCAAGTCTTAAAGCTGTCAAGTTGCAAGACCCTTGCACCCCTAACCCTCTAGAGAAAAAAAACCCAGGGGTCTTCAAACCTGACAGCTTTAAGACTTGTGGACTTCAACTCCCAGAATTCCTCCTCCAGTCATGTTGGCTCAGGAACTCTGGCATTGAAGCATGCAAGTCTTAAAGCCGTCAAGTTGCAAGACCTTCGCACCCCCAACCCTTTAGAAAAAAAAAACCCCAGGGTCTTCAAACCTGACAGCTTGAAGACTTGTGGACTTCAACTCCCAGAATTCTGAGAATTGAAGTCCACCAGTCTTAAAACAGCCAACTTTGCAGACCTCTGTGTTAGCCCAAAGCCTGGCGCTGGGCGGGCCTTGCTCCCCCATTGGTGGAGCCCCAAGAAGCGAGGAGGGAGAAAAAGAGACGGAGGCCAAGGAGCTTCCCCCCCCCGCCCCCTCCCAGCAAAAATCTAACCGGGGAGCCGGGTGGGCAGTAGCAAATTAGCCGATCACGCATGCGTGATCGGCTAATTTGCTACTGCCCGCCTGGCTCCCCGGTTAGATTTTTGCTGGGAGGGGGCAGGGGGAAGCTCCTTAGCCTCCGTTTCTTTTTCTGCCTCCTCGCTTCTCGTCCCCGCCCAACTTCAGGATCCTCCCTAATCATTGTGGGTCGAAAAGAAAAAAGGGAAAGGGGCGCTTGTTTTGAAGTGCCCGAGAGGAGGGAGGGGAGTGGGCGCCCGGCACACAGAAGAGCCACATTAAAGTGTGTAAAGAGCCACATGTGGCTCGCGAGCCGCGGCTTGCCGACCACTGGTCTAGGGTTTATATACATTATGGTACAAACACTATACCATCAGTCCCTGTCCTCTACAAATAAGGTTTGTGTGTGTGTGTGTGTGTGTGTGTGTGTGTGTAAAGTTGAGAATTTGCATACTGGTGTCCCAAGTTTGATGACTGATACAATGGTAAAATGCCTGATGGAAGCACACAAAATACATATCCTTAATCATTTTGCCATTTCAGGTTATTTGTTTTGTAATCCATATACATGTGCATGTGCTAAGAACATTCAACCTTTATGCAGAATAAGAAAGAAATTTTCTGACCCTAGGATAGTTCTGGTTTTGTGAAAATATGCTTTTATCTTTCCTCTAATTTTTTGATTTTTTATCTTTTGGATTATATTTGTAGCAGCTTTATCCATTCAGAAAGAGCCAAGTAATCTTCTTCCCACTACTGTGTCCGCTAATGAAGAGAATCAAAACGCTTCTGACCCAGACAAATTCTGCAATCTCTGTCATGCTACTTTCAATAATCCATTGATGGCAAAACAACACTATGTCGGCAAGAAACACAAAAAGCAGGAAACCAAGCTTAGGCTAATGGCACACTATGGGAGAACTCCCGAGCAACCAGCTGTTTCCAATGGTGAGTATTTTATAGAAGGCTTTCAGAATAAAGAACAGAATCAGTTGTACATGTTCATAATGCCATAACTAACCTTTTATTTTGTTTTTCATGATATTGGGCTGCCTCACTTTTGTACAAGTAGTCCTTGACTTAGGAGCCCAAAATTTCTGTTGCTAAGCAAGACATTTGTTAAGTGAATGCTGCTCCATTTTATGACCTTCCTTGCCACAACTGTTAAGTGAATCACTGTATCAGTTGCCAGGAGTCTATTGATTGTGTGATTGTGGGGATGTTAGAATGGTCATAAGTATGAAAAACAATTATGTCTTTTTTTTTAGTACCATTGTAACTTCGAATGATCACTAAACGAACTGTTGTAAATCGAGGACTACCTGTTTTATGTACATTGAAACAAAATATACTCTTCTATTTTTCACAGTAGTTATATTCATGTGCAGAGTGATTAGGTTGGAACTGCTCCTTCTAGATGAGGAGAGAATTAGAAGAGACATCCTGAAAATTCTGGGCTTGGGAAAAGAAGCCTCTTAGTTTCTCACAAATGTCTTTAAAATTCTCCCAAATCTGAAACTTGGACACTAAAAGGAAAGCAAGAGGGTTGAGGCCAATGCTAAGAGAGGCAACGGTGGGTGGCGGAATTTCTACATCTAATCCTTAATTTTCCATGAGCTGCAAAAATATGGCTTCATTGTTTATAGTGCTACAATCTAGTATGGAAGGTTTTTGTTAGAAAGAAAATGAAGAAGAATGTATGTGCAATGTATCCAAAAAGAATAAATAAAAAGTCAGAAATTTAAATGTAAATGTTGACAGTGATACAAATGATCCATACCATTATTGTGAGTAGAAAGCATGTCAAAATAAGGATAACATTTGGTAGTTCAGAGGTAAACTAGAATTCAGAATTAAGCAAAATGATTCATGAAGTTGTAAGTAAAACAAAACAAGTGAATGAAGACTTAACAGTTGGCAAAATATACTTTTTAAAAACAGATTATAGAACTTGTTAGTAATTTGGATAAGACATTCTTGGCAGTCACATGAGACTATCAATATAAAAGCAGAGTATCCTGATAGTCTGCCCGTGTGACAGCTTATCTCAAAATGAATAGGAAAATCGTATATGGATCATAAAGATAGACCTCTCAAAATAATATCAATGTGGTAAAAATAGCTTTTTAAAGAAATGTTTAAAAATAACTATGTCCAGTAAAACAATAGATTTGTGAATGGAGCTTCAATCTGATCCAAACCCAACATTTAATTCTGTAATTTGAAGGATTCTTCCAAAAGGTTTGTTCTAGCCTCCTATTAACTGTCTATTATAATATTGAAGTTTCATAGGAACGTACCTTTGGCAATGATTCTCATCTACCCCATCCCGAAATATTTCCAGGCAGAGAACTTAACTTCAATTTGTTCCTCCTCTTATCTGATAACATCTGATAATATATCCTCACCGATTGCCCAGTTTTGTGCCTCTGTACGTGTGGTTTATCTTACTTCAAGTTGAATATTCTGATTCATTTATTTGTATTCCTGCAACTCCCTACTTGCTTTGCAGAGATCTGTGATGGAATTATCCTAACTATCCATTAAGTGTTTGTTTTTACAGGTAGTTCTTGACTTACGACTACTCAATCTTGTGAGTGCCAGTAATACCACAAACATCTTTTTCCCAAATATTTATCTTCGTTTATCCCTCTTTTCATTTTAAGTATAGATAGCACTCGATTATGAAGGCAGTTGAGACGAGAATTTCTGTCACTGAGTGATGTGGTTATAAAGCAAGATGTCACATGACCACATTGCTTGGCAACAGCAATCCTGGATGGAGGGTTGGGTTGGTTGGATGGATGGAAAATATATTAGATTGATTCATAATTGAGTGTTATTGGGGTTCATAGCAGGGGAAATAGCAACCTAGAGGAGCATTATTTAAAAGCTTCCATAATGAGAATTTTAGGTAATTGTCCAATCTGCAACTTCCATCCTGTTGATTTTAAAAATGGCTGGTCCTATTAATCATTCAGAAACATTCCACATTTTAATGATTTTCATAGATATTTTAAGAATCAACATTTTATCTGTTGCACTGTTGCCATTCTTCATTCTTTTCCTCCGGAATGGGAAGAGGACCTTTATATATTTCTTGCCTTTAAAATTATTATAATTCCCAGGTGATCTGGCAGATGTGTCTTTTTTGGCCTTTTTCAAACATTCATTAAAAACTACATGGCAAAGTATTCATTTGAGTATGTTGCTTGCAATTCTTTCTAAGGAAAATATTTCTAACAGAACTTAATTAACCAGAAACAGATGAATTGCAAAATATAATACTTCAATTTGGAACAGTGTGTTTATGTCACATTTCATTTAATAGTTTTTTAACAACAACAAATGTTCATTTTCCTTCTGGTATAGTTTAAGGATCTGAGAAAGAGAGTAATGCAAAAAAATAGCTCTGCAGCAGGAGTTCTACAGTTTTTAGAAAAGAATCATGCTTCAGGAGATCAATGATCAGAACTCCCATTATTATTATTTTTTAATATCATTGCAATCATAGTGGGCTCAGAACAGCTCTTTGAAAGGCAGTAATGTTAATCTCCTCTCAAGATGCCTTTTTCTAGATTGAACACACCCACGCCGTAGTAAAAATTATTTTGTTTGAAAGCATACATTTAAATCCTGAAAACAGCACACCATTAATGTTCGAATTAAGTTTGAACTCCCTGCAGCGGCTATAATTAAAGAATAGGAAAGTTGGCTATATGATCATAAATCTGCTCTGTTGTGTAAATTAAACTGACAATGACTATGACACTGCTTAGAATTCCTAGCATTACAGTACATAGAGTCATTGTGAATGCCTCTTTACGGTTAATTATATCGACTTGGCTCTTTAATTCAGTTAATTTGATGCTCAAATTTTGTGATATTTTCAGCTGCAAAGGGATATCCCTGCAATGACTGTAACATAGTACTGAATTCTATAGAGCAGTATCAAGCTCATATCAGTGGCTTCAAACACAAGAATCAGTAAGTGCTTTATTTTTTTATCTAAAATAACAGATGTAATTTTCAGACATGACCACTGAATTGTGTTAATGTTTAGTGATATATAATGCTTGGTGGTAATAAAGGTTTTTCATCCCTTTATTAAATTGAATTAATATGCTTTTCTTTTAGAAGACCATGTAGTTTAATATTCCTAAAAAATCTTCCTTGTGTCTAGCAACCATAATTATAATGCTGAGAATGGAAATTTAGGAATTTTGCTATTTACTCTATCCTTTGAAATTCACCCTGCCTTAGCCCAGCTGTTGCAAACCCCACAGAAAAACAAATTATGAAGCATTCAGAAAAAAATTATTCTTAACGGGCAGGTTACATTGCCTCATTCTTTCAGATAACTTCAATATTTTCTGGTTTAAATTGTTGTTCTTCACTCTTCTGTTAGAGTGATTTTTCTTTTAAAAATCTGGGGGTTTTATTTATGTTTGCTGATTTATGTATCTGCAAGTTGCCAAAATATGTACAAGGGCAAATAAGCACAGTGAGGACATACACGTACATTCAGCATTAAGCTGATATTGCTTTATTCTCTGAATTGAATTTCTGTTGTCACACCATCCTTTGTGCCTGCCCTAAATTTGCTCCCAATGCTCTGAAACAAATTGTACAGGAATGGTGATACTACCGTGTTTCCCCCAAAATAACACAGGGTCTTATTTTCTTTTGCCCCACGAAATATGGCCTTGGACTTATTATAGGGGAGGGCTTATTATTTTCTGGGGCAGGCGAGAAGTGAGGCGCGCCTTTTACCTTTCCAGCTCCATCGCGTTCCACCCCCTGTCCTTCCCTCCTGCGCAAAAAGCCCGCCGCAAAAACAGTGGCAGGAGAAGCAAAGTGCTTCCACCCCCCGCCCTTTCCTCCCGAGCAAAAAGCCCGCCGCAAAAAGAGCGGCAGGCCAGCAATGCGATCACCCCCTCCCGCCTGTTCTTTCTCGCACAAAAAAACACCGCCCATCCCACCCCAATGGTACAGACAGCCTGCCTGGTTCCCTTCCCCGCCGTCCCTTTAGCGAGGGGTGGCAGGTTTCGGGGGAGCCTCGCTTCTAGGTTCACACCTTTGGCTTTGGCTTTCCTCCTAACCCTCCTGCCTTTGGAATGCTTGAGTGTTGCTTACTGTGTTTACTGTACCTGACCAATCATGTACACTCCTCACACACTCTGCCCATGTGGCTATCCCAAGTCCCATGGCATTCACATCACACCTCTTCTGCTGCTTGTGCAGCCTTCCCAAGTTTCACCCTTGCACTGTCTTAACGGACATTTGTGCACCCTTCCCATCCATCAGCAGCCACCCCAAGCCCTGTTGCACTTGCATCCTTCTGTCCCCACCATTCATGCAACCTTATGCAATCTCTCTGAGCCTCATACTCCTGCCCCATCTCCCCAGCCAACTGTGAACCCCTCGCTTCCTCTCCCACCAGTGGTGTCACCCTGCATTGCTTAGTGACTGAAAAATGTTGGTCCCAATTGCCACTGTAAGTCAAGGACTACCTGTAAAGTAGAGAAACCGCTATTGCTAAAGAACTCAGGCCTGTATGGTGGAAGCACACTGCACGAATATGTAAATAAATGTCTTCAGTTTCCCTGAGTGAATCCGTTTTTAATCCTCTGAAGCTAGTTGTCTCAGAACAATTCAGTTGAATAGTTTTGGTGTTCTAATTGTATCAGCCAATGGGAGAGCTTCTTATTTGGGCAGAATTTGTTTTAGAATATTTCAAATAGAACCAAGCAAATAATAACATTAAGTAATGGCAAGCCGCTTAATTGAGGAAATCACATTCTATGAAAACTGTTGGTGTACACTTTCTGTGAAACCTAAGTAGAGAATTTTTTTTCAATGAACCATAAACCGCATGCTCATTTTTGGATTCCCATAGCTCCTTTCTTTTGTGCCATTGAAATTTGGCAGTTTCTTACTAGAAACCAACTGCATGCCTTTTTCATTGTTTTTAGGCTTGCTGATTAAGCAATCAATGTAACTCCTTTTAAAAAACAACAACCCCACTTTTCTGCAAAAGCCAGAAATCCTATTTTTGCTCAGTTACATGACATGTTGTAGCTGCTACTTCACATCACTATTGAAGTTCTTGTGCCAAATAAAATGTTTCAAGATGGAATAAGTGCACAAAGGTGGTTCATTCTGCCCTAGAAAATGCTGCTCAGGACAGTATCCTATTGTTTTTTCTGACTGTTGAGCTCAAGAAATTCTGTTCTGTCCTAATAGATTAGGTTGTTGTTATTATTTATTATCACTTTTTGAAGGGTTACCCAAATTATTAATTTACTGAGTTAAATCCATAACATTTATTTATTTATTTATTTATTTATTTATTTATTTATTTATTTATTTATTTATTATTTATTTATTCACATTTCTAAACCGCCCCCTCTCCCAAAAAGGGACTCGGGGCGGTGTACAGTCCACAATAAATCACAGATAAAATACAAATATAAATAAAGCTATAAATATATGTATGTATGTGGAGGAGGTTAAAATTAAGAATCCTGTACAGAAGAATAAATATGAGGCTAAAAGCCCTAAAAACAATTAAAACTAAAACATTACCCTTAAAATAACCAGATGAGAATATACTACCAGGAGTTCATAGATGTAACATTTATAATCATGCCAGGCCAGCTAGTCGGAACAGGTGAGTCTTCAATTTTTGACGGAAGGAGCGGAAGTCCGAAGTGGTTCTAATGTCGGGGGGGAGGTCATTCCAGAGGGTTGGGCCCATCACAGAGAAGGCTCTACTCCTCGGCGCCGCCCGCTGGCATTGCCTAGCGGACGGCACTTGGAGAAGGCCTTCTCTGTGAGCGCGGATTGGCCGCAGGGATGTATGTGGGAGGATGCGATCCCGCAAGTAACTAGGTCCTGAGCCATGGAGCGCTTTAAAGATAGTAATCAGGACCTTGAAACGCACCCGAAAAACCACAGGTAGCCAGTGCAGCTCGCGCAGGAGCGGTGTTATGTGGGAGTATCTAGACCTCCCCATGATAACCCGCGCGGCCGCGTTCTGGACTAGCTGCAGTCTCCGGGTGCGTCCCAAGGGAAGCCCCATGTAGAGAGCATTACAGTAATCTAGGCGAGACGTCACCAGCGCATGAGTGACTGTGCGTAGGGCATCCCGGTCCAGTAGGGGGCGCAATTGGCACACCAGGCGAACCTGGTGGAACGCCCCCCTTGCCACGGCTGCCACATGGTCATCCATTGACAGCCGGGCATCTAGGAGGACGCCCAAATTGCGCGCCCGTTCCACAGGGGGCAGTAGCTCGTCCCCTATGGCCAGCGATGGAGTCAGCTGGCTGAACCGAGGTGCCGGAAGCCACAGCCACTCAGTCTTGGAGGGGTTGAGTTTGAGTCTGTTGTCCCCCATGCAGACCCCGACGGCTTCCAGACACCGGGACATCACTGCGACAGCCTCGTTGGGGTGGTTTGGGGTTGAAATGTACAGCTGCGTATCATCAGCGTACAGATGTTATTCAACCCCAAAACCACGGATGATCTCACCCAGCGGCTTCACGTATGCATTGAACAGAAGGGGCGAGAGAACCGACCCCTGCGGCACCCCACAAGAGAGTGGCCTCGGGGTCGATCTCTGCCCCCCTGTCAACACATATTGCACACTACAGTTGGTTTTAGGTAAACTGATTAAATGCCACGTCTTTCACAATATAATAAATTTCACTAAGCACTAACTGAGTGCTGAGTGCTGGTAATGCACCAGTCAGCCAATTGTTGTAGCAATTGTTCAGCTTTGCTGACAAATCCGGTCCGCTAAATATCAAGCTGTTCTATGCAAAGTTAAAGTTTCTGGTTTATAGTTTTAGTTGGGTTGAAGAGGCTTTATGCCAAAGGTTTGCAATATTTTTTCTCAGGTAGGTATCTATGCTCATTTTATCACACAGTCTCACTTAAAATTTATAGAACAATTTTTTAACATGAAATTGCATGTGCTCTTTTGAAGTGGCTCCTTTTGGAATCTTGTGAAATTTTTCAAGATCTTTTTGTTCTCGATTTAAACACAATTTCCAGGAGGCAGATATGTACAATTTATAGAGCTAACGTTATTCCTTCCCTTCCCCACTCCCCAGCATACCAGGAGGCATTCCTGTAACAGCACGATACCAGAAACAACTGTACACACGAGAGGAAACCACCAGCCCTGATGGCCCCAGCTATTTCAGCCAGGACCTCTAGAGCAAAGTGCTGTGCTTGTCTCTGGATTGCTCGTGGCTCAAAAGTGAACCCTTTTGCCGGCCTGCTATGATATTACAGTCCTACTGACTAAAAGAGATCCTCCTGGTCTGCAGTGTACAGGTTTAGCTGATCCAGAACCAACTATTGGCTAAAGGATTTAGAAGGGACATCATTACTACTTGGCATTTGCTCAGTCCTTTAGAGTAGTTTTCATTGTGTAATCTCTTACTGTAACAGCAGACGGGGGTGGGTGGGATGTGGGGTTCTCTCGGGACCCATCAAGGCTTGGCATTTGCTGGGATTCCATCTTGAGCCCATCCTTCCCTTCTGCCTAGAAGACGCAGAAAGGAGTCCTACAACACAGGAACAGCCAAAGGAGATCGACCCTAGGAAGAAAGATCTTTAAATCATGATAACACGAGGCTTGTTATCTAGGAGACGTGGAATGGGTGTAATGGACAGACTAACTATCCTTGCTTAGAATGGGGTGTTGTATTCATCTTGCCCCTGCTGGAATTAATAGGGTTTGTGTGCAGTTTCTTAAGTCATCCATTTTGCCATTCATAACTACTTTGTATTTCAGCAGATGTTGGCTTTGGAGCAACTGGTGGTCCGTTCAGTAAAAAAAATTCTGTTAGTATGCATAATCAGCTTCAGAAACACAAGAAGGAGGGGACTCTGGTGCAAATAGTGATACCTCCCTAAAGCTCCACTCTTTCTGTTCTTGGCATTCTTCTTCTGGAAACTGTAATGTGTTTGAACCTATGTGTATACCAAGTTTTTTATGTTAAAATGTTAATGAGAAATCATTTGATGTGGTGATGGAGGCTCTTAATTTTTGTTCTTTAAGGCATTCTTACAGACAGAAATAAATTGAGAGAACCCAGAGGCTGCATTTTTATTATCGAGTGAAAGTGGTGTTTGTAGGTGAACCTTCCCTGAGGCATATTTTATTCTTGGTAGTGTCAGCTCTCTCATTTCTTTGCAACTGTCCTGAAGCTTAAATATTGGATGATGTGTTTTAGAGGCATCTGTTCTCTAAGATTTCTATTGTCTTCTTGCTGGTAAATTTCTAGAACATAGGAGGGAATTCTACTTAAGTTGATTTGGTTGCATGTTTTCTTTAGAAAAGAAAGAAGTATAATCAGTTCTGCTAATATTAGATTCTTTCCCTGTGCATGTAAAAATGGAGAACTGTCAATATCTACATGTGTTAGAGTACCATAAGATAGTAGCCACTTTATGTACCCCACCTTTAAAACTACTCCTATTTAGAACCAGCTAACAAATGTTCGGCTTCAAATGAAGCAGAATTTTATAAGACTTACTGTCACTTTAGAGGTCCTTTGATCAGTAGCTTGTTTAATCTACAATCTTCATAATGAACAGGAAGACCATATCCTTTCCAGGTAATTGATTTCTAGGTCCTGCATAGTCTTTCTTATTATCACTTAATCTTCCTAAATGAAGCGAGTTGGCAGGAAATGGGTATGAAAATTGGGGTATACTACCTTCTATTTTATATAGTGGTAGGTCATGTGAATTTGCATCCCCTTCTGATTGAGTGAGAGTATTGCCTGGCATTTTTTACCTTTTTGGGTAGTCTCTATTTCCACCGGCATTATTTGTGATATTGAAATAACATGAATATTGCTACCTTATATATGTTCACTGGCGTATATATATTATCTGTTAATACGTGTGCATGCGCACATTCCCTTTTAGTCCATTGGTGTTTTTTTTTAAAGAAAATTAAAAGAATCTTATCTTTGTGTCTACTTTTACAGCTGAACTATTATGGTAAGATTCAAAGTAGACCAGAAGGACTTTTTTTACGTATAATGATTTATTTCCATCGATTATCATACCTGGCAAACCCCTTCTGCTGCTTTCTTTGGGCATAAATTATTCTCTACCACTTTTGCCCAATTCAAGCAATTATTTTAAAAACTTTGCTTACATTCATGACTTCTTATTTACTTAAGTGTTCTGATGTTGCATCTCATTATTTCCAGTAAATTCTGAAGTAAATTCCCTTTTTTCCCTCAAAATATAGTTTATTTTTGCAAGAAAAAAGGAGTGATAGGATTTAAATAATATTGTGTGTAAATCTGTGATAAATATATACACATAGACACTTTCTCATGACAGTTTTCCTGTGAATAATCCTTCAAATATTATCTTCTGACTTTTGGTGGTTATGTGTACATTAACATTAATTTTCTTCTTTCTCGACATTTAAGTTTTCTGTTTTGGCATTCTCATTGTCCAGCATCTTGTGCACTATTTGAGACTTGGTCTGTGATATGCCTAGTGAGCTTTCACAGTCTACATTGTAAAGTTTTGGAGATTATGGTTGCCTGTATAAACTTTTGACTTTAGAATTTTATTTCTATTGTATATTGAATTATTGAATCATTTTGCAGTTGCTAAGTGTTGATAATTTTGGCAAATGCAAGGGTGAATAAGTAGTCTGCTACTTCAATAAAGTGATTAATATTTTGGTCCAGACTAAGTACAAATGGGATAAGGTAAATTGGTGAGTTACAATTAACCTTTTGCCTATTTTCTCTTTTTTAAATAGTCAGGCATCCTTTTTCTTATTTTAGAGATTAAAGAATTGTTTTTGTATTCATAGCAAGTGTATGTGTTACTTGTGTAATATTTGTACTTTGGAAAAATTATTCCCATCAAGGGCTGGGTTTCAGAATCACAATTCTGCGCATACATCAAATATTGCAATATCTGAATCGATATCATAAATTTAGAATATTTAGGAAAAGTGTTGGGACAGAAGCTTGTGACAGGCTTCATTCTTATTCTTAGACCTTAAGTACCATCTTGTATCATTTTTGATACAGCACTAGGCATATACAGACTATTTACTGCTCTGAACAGTATGTATATAGTGTTATGGTAAGAGTAGGTAACTGTTTTATTCATTCATTTGAATGAATAATTCTAAAAAATTGGGGATGAGATGAAATAAAGATCTAGATGGGTATTAATTTGGAAATATCTGTTGCTAAAACTGTATTTTACTGTGTAAGCTTAACAATGTAGAATATCATTGCTTGCCAAACTTGTGAAAATTAATTTCATCCTGTCAAATAGCACCTTAGTCATCATAATCTAGATGATAAAAGCAGTGGGTAAAATTAATTTAGGAAACTGAAATATTCCTTAATAATCTGTTAATGCAGAATTAATTTTTAAAATTAATGTTTTTCTGAAGACACTTGCCTCCCACTCAGAAGGTTGAGAAATTCAATCCTAGGCAGTGACAGATATTTCTATATCCGGGCGCAAAAAAAAAATGCTGTGAGCTCCACATAGGCATCAGGAAGGGCATCCAGCCAGTAAACGCTCAGCTCCATTCAGTCGCCCCGACTCCATCCCAAAACAAAGCACAGGGTTGTAAAAAGGGGGAGGGGGATTTTCCTTAATTATTGTATAGCAGAATCAGAATCATGAAAGTTTGTAAATAGCTGGTCAGGCTTATAGTGGGTGTTGTATGTGAAAGAATATAGAGTCTATCTGCACTTTGCAACTAGTCATATGGGCCCTCCATCTGATTAAAATCTCCTTTATAAACATAGTTAAAATTGGATGCATTCCTTTTTATCACAGTAATTATTAGATCCATATATTAGGAAAGAAGTCACTTATTTTACTAGTTTTATAAAAGTTGGTCTAGTTCGGTCATGGCTGTCTACAATTCAAAACATTGGCAGCAGTCATGATAGATCATCCTGGTTTTTGTGAATTACTCTCATCTTAGAAACATTTGCTAAATATAGTTACTGAATTTTTTAAAAATTCCACTGGGTTTCAAAAATCCAAGATTGTAATTTTCCAAGCCTGAATTTCTCAAGTGGGCTAAACCGCCTTGTTGGTAAAGTGGTCTAATAGTTAACTCAGCGGCCCCCAACCTTTTGGGGGCCCCAGGGACTGTAGAGAGAGGTTTTTCCATGGACCAGAGGGGGCGTGATTTCGCATGCTGCCTGCATCCTGCGATGGGGCTTCACGTGTTTGTGCGGCCCAATTTCTGGCATGCCGTGGACCAGTGCCAGTCCATAGACAGGGGGTTGGGGACCCCTAAGGTAACCCACTTCAAGTTTTAAAAATAAGAAGCACCTCAGAATGTTTGCTTGATCAATGAAGAGCTTTTTTTTCCCAAAAGAAAACAACGCTGCAAATATAGAGAGGAGATGGAAATACAGGTAGTTCTCAACATACAACCACAATTGAGCCTGAAATTTATGTTGCTAAATAAGACATTTATTGAGTGAGTTCTGTCCCATTTTACGATTTTTCTTGCCACATTTTATTAAGTGAATCCCTGCAGTGATTAAATTAGTAACACGGTTGTTAAGTGAATCTGGTTCCTCCATTGACTTTCCTTGTCAGAAGGTCGCAGAGTGTGGATCACCTGATCCCAGGACTGTCATAAATGTGAGTCAGTGGTCAAGCATCTGAATTTTGATCATATGTCCATGGGGATGCTGTAATGGTCACAAGTGTAAAAAACATTTTTCAGTGCCATTGTAACTTTGAACGGTCACTAGGTTTTTGTTGTAAGTCGAGGACCACCTGTACAGGGAGTCTTCCACGTACAACCACAATTCAGAGTGGAATTTCCATTGTTGAGCAAGATGGCTGTAAAGTGAGTCTCACACCCGATTTTATAACCTTTTCTGCCACAGCTATGAAGCAAATCACTGCAGATATTAAATGAATCCTCTGGTTGCTAATGCAAATCTGAGTCTTCTCTCCACCACCACCACCACCCCCGCCCAATTGCCTTTGCTTGTCAAAAGCCAGCTGGGAGGATCTCCAAGAGCAATCACAATCCTGGGATGCTGCAACTGTTGCAAAGACATGTTATGCCAAGCATCCGAATTTTGATCATGTGACTGTGGAATGCTGTGACTGTCATAAGTATCAGGACCGGGTCGTAAGTTTTTCTTTTCTTTTCAGTGCCATTGTAACTTAAAATGGTTCCTAAACTCATGATTATAAGTTGAGGGCTGTACTCTACAACCACCACAAAAAGTAGTCCAACTCATGACCACAATTGGGACCAGGATGTCCATCCCAAAGTCATGTGATTCAGCAGCATCAAACTATTTTTTTTTTTGCTGTGGTCATTAAGCAAATCACACAGGTTGATAAGCAAATCCAGCTTCCCCCATTGACTTTGCTTCTTGGAAACCCACTGGAAAGGTCATAAAGGATGTTCTCATGTGATCCTGGGATACAGCAATGTGTGCAAATGCATACTTGGTTGCCAAGCACCCAAATTTTAATCAGGTGACTGCAGGGATACAGCAGAAGGGTCAAAGTGCAAGGATGGGTGTAAGAGTCACTTTTCAGCACCATTGTAAGAACATTAAACTCTTATCCGTTGAGGATTGCCTATATGAAACTGCTTGATTTCTCTAGGTTTATTTGTGGTGATTTCTCCTGATTTATTTTGTGGTAACTGCAAAAAGCAAGAAAACAAATTCTGCTACTATCATTGCTTAAAGTAAACGCTGCCACTCTTCCCAATAAATTGTTGTAAAATGAGAAACTGGAGGAAATGGTGCCCCTCCCCAGTTTGTGGTTGCAAATGAAACGAATTTCAAGAAGCATTGGCAGAAAGGTGGAGAGATTCAAATTGCCTAAAACGGTTTACAGATCTGAGATCTTACAATGTGTGACCACGTGGGGGAGATGGAGAACCATTGTTGTGAATTGTTTAAAGCTGCAATACAAAATCCACTTAAGGCCTGCCCTAATTTATTTCACATGATTTCAGTAAAGTAAACTCATTTAGTGCTACAGTGCTAATTTCCTAATCTGATGTGAACCGTTATTTTTGATTGAAGCACTGCCTTGCTGCCAAAGAGAGTTGTACATTTTGCAGTTGCCTTTCTTACTGCCAAGTTGAACAGGGGATAGCAAAAGGAAAATACAATACTACAGTAGTAGTAAATTATGCGTGAGCATTTGTATATGGAATCCAACCTTCAACTTTGATGCTAAAAATCTGGTTTAACACAACATTTCATGGATGCATAAGTTGGGCTTTTTACTAATTTTTGCATAATTACTACATATTCTTTTTCATAATGAAACTCCTAACTAAATATGAATCCAGGGAGCTTCCAGTAATATTGTGTGCTTGCATGTTTGCTTGCAGGTGATTGTCATTTTTTATTTTGCAGGTACAGTATGTGAGATAGTGTTTCATCTGGAACAGTAAACGGGAGTGAAAAGATATTAAGAATGAAAGAAACAACAGATTTGGTGTGTGGCTCAGTTCACTTGTCCTTGATCCCAAATGTTAATTAAGTTACTGCTATGGATACTGCTCAGTTGATACTATGCAAAGATTTGCCTCGACCTTGGTATAATTTTTCAAGAGTGATAAGGTAGGGACATTAGTCTTGATAAATGAAGCCTTAGGCCCATCCAATCTAACCTTCATGTGTTATGGGAACCTCACAAATTTGGAAAAGAGGATGCTGACCCTCTTTTATTATTGATCCCCAAAAGCCAGTAAATACAGTGTACGGCCTTTGATAAAATGGTAAATGACTCGCTGTCTACTAAGGTGAGCAGAGGGTTAATGTAGCAATTCCTTATAAGGCTGGTGGGGCATAAAGCTAGAAGTGGGAGATGCATGAGGGGAGAGGGACAGGGAAAGGAAAAGGAGACAGTCAATATTAAAACAGGAAAACAAATGGCCCTAATAAATAAACTCAACTCTGAGTAACTAAGCACAGACTTTTGTATCTTTAAATAGCAACTTGCATCCCATATTTTCAATTCATACAATTTTTGTTCAATAAAGTTTTAATTCTTTGAGTTGAGTAAATGAGAGCATAGCACACACTACATATGCCCTAAGGCAGCGATGGCGAATCTTTTTTGGCTCGCGTGCCATAAGGGGGGGAGCGCAGGGGGTCGTGCATGGGCATGCCGCACCCACAATGCAACGTGCGACCCCCCCAGTGTGCATGCGCACGAGTGGCGCAACCCCCCCCATTTTTTGCATGTTTTTTTCGCCCTCCCCAGGCTCCAGAGGCTTTATAGGAGCCTGGGGAGGGCAAAAACAGCCTCCTCCCTCCCCCCCCCCCCCCCCCGAGGCCCTTCGGAGGCTTCAGGGACCTTCAGGAGGCTTCCCTGAAGCCTCCGGAGGGCAAAAACGACCCTACAAGCAAATCGGAAGTCCGTTCCCGAACTTCCGGTTTGCCCATAGGGCTGGTTTTTTGCGCTCCGCAGGCTTCAGGGAAGTTCCTGAAGCCTCCAGGGGAGGTGGGGGAGGCTCTTTTCACCCTCCCCAGGCTCCTATAAAGCCCCTGGTGCCTGTGGAGGGCGAAAAATGGCTTTTAAAAAGGCTGACAGGGCAATGCCTTGCATGCCCTGACAAATGGCTCCGCGTGCCACCTGTGGCATGCGTGCCATAGGTTCGTCATCCCGGCCCTAAGGTATGTGCCACAGGAAAAGAGCTTATAAGACAGAATATCAATTTAAAAAAGTTATTTTGGGATGGTAGCATTGAGATTTTTAAATAATATTTATTCACCTGAGGTATTTAAATGAAGTTGTGCTATTTACCAGATAAACATGATTTTACCATATTGCTTATGATTCAGAAGGTAATAATAAGTACTCATGCATATTAGGAGCAATGATTATCTAACCCATACATTTTTAAAATTATCCAAGCTGGGTAACCACAAACGTTTGCAGTAGAAGCATAGAAGTGCTTCTATCAGTTTTAAAGTTCCCTACATTTTATTTCGAAGTGAATGACCTCAAATTCTAATACTGCATGTATAAGAAATATCCATAGTTTTTATGCCCGTATGATTTAATATATATATTTCCTCTTACTCGCTATCCAAGCAAAACAGCCCTTCTCGCTATAGGCATTTCTGATAGAGGAGCTGTTCCACCTCATTTTAGATGCCATTTTTGGTGACTTTCTATATAACATCTTTTTTAATTGTTTAAAAAAACAATGAAGGAAAAAAGCAGGAAAGTAAGAAAAAACAGGAAAAAAGCATTTGCAAGCATTTTACTTTTTTGTTTATCAAATTTATATGTCACCCATTTCACTACCCAGCAATACTGGGTGGCTTATATGTCACAAATAACATTGGCATAAGATTACATTTAAAAAATTAAGGTAATGTCAGATCAGTGGTGCATATTAAACTTTTATATGAATGTACTTTAGAATATTCCATTTATCAAAGTAATATACAATCATGAAGAATAACTAGTCTAATGAAATCATAAGTCAGAGAATTATAAATATTTTTGTCTACATTCTTATTTATCAAATCAAATTTAGATCTGAACATCTTACGTTACAAGAAATCCAAGCTTCCAATGCAGTAGAAACCCATATGTGAAATTACAATCCATGAATGTTACCAACTTCAGTTAAATTCTGTATCAGATCGTTTTTCAAATACAAAGTTACTTTTGACATTGATGCATACTCCCTATTTTAAAATGCACTGACCAGAACTGTGTACAACACTCCCAAATGTGGTTTCTATAAAAACATTATTACATTTGTTAGATTTATGTTCTATTCCCTTCTTAATGATATCAGGCATGGAATCTGCCTTTATTCAGTAGCTGCACACCAAGTTGACATTTTTATTGAGATAACTACCGTAGCTCCAGATGGCTTTCCTAATCATTCACTGCCAGCTCAGATAAAAAGATTGGAATTGGTTTGTTTTGTGTGCCAACATGCATCATTTCATTCCTCTCTACACTGAACTGTATCTACTTGTTTACTTAGCAATATTTAATTGAACCCATACAACTTCTGGATAATGTATGTTTCAAAATATAATTTAAAAATCAAGTAACTGATGGTCACTTGAACAGAACTTAAGGCCAAAAACTTGCTAGAACAATAATGATTAAACTTGCTTCCTAAAAGACTTGATACAGCCATACTTTATATAGTAAGGTATTCCATAAGGTTAAGGGGCCATCACTGAGAAGGTCCGTTACCTGTTTCATGTCCAATTATTTTAGGAGAGATCTTCAACATCCTCCTTATATGGGCAAATGGCAAATGCTGTTCTGGCAAGGCATTGCCTAATATAAGTCACTGCTGTGCCCTAAAGAGCTTCATAAGTAATGACCAGCACCTTTAATGGTCCTGGTAGCCTACTGGTAACCAATCTGAAATAGGTGTTCTAGACTGACAAGGTAAATCCATTAGCAATCTTGCAACTATATTTTGCATTAGGGTGTAGCTTATGGTTGGCCAAAGCCAACCTCCACAGAGTGCATTGCAGTAATCTTAACATATTATCAGATTAGGAGTACTGTAATTCCAATAAAACTCCAATAAAACACAGCATCTCTTGGGTTACAAACCAACCCTTTGGAGGGCTGTAACCCAGGATTTTAATACAGGGGCCAATGTTCTTGAATTGCCCAAATGTTTACTGAGAAACAGCAAACCTATCCATCAGATTCAACAAGCTCAAAAGAATCCTAAATTACCACATGAGACACTGCCTCACTCATCACTTTTAGACTGTCCAACTGGCATCTAGAGCAGAATGGATATGAGAGACATTTTCTGCTAAGAAATCCACCCATCATTCATTTGGCGTTCTTGAAGGAGCTTTGTCTTACCCGTCCTTCCCTAAAGTTGCCTAGGTTACTTTAAACAGGGCTGCTAGGCACAAAACTGCAGATGCAGCAAATATGAATTTATACTTGTCTGCTTTGATTGTCACTGTGTAGTCTCAAAACTGAGCTCTTAGTAGTGCTTGATTGCATCATCCAATGCCATTTCCTATTTTGGATATCCCTTCTTGGCGCTCTTTTTAATTTTGGAGCTCCAAACTCATTAGAAGTCTCTTTTTTATAATATCAAATTTGTTTATAATATCAAATGAATATTTTGATGTTATGAACAAATTTGGCCACTGCACTGCTCTACTGATCATTACTGTACACGCTAAAAAAGTATTGGTCCCCACACAGAAGATCCTGCTATGCACAACTTGCCACTGTGAAAATTGTCTACTTACATATTTCTATTCTCTGTTTCCTATTTTTAACTAATTACCAATCCATTAAAAAATTCTTCCTCTTATCCCATAACACTTGCATTTGTTCAGGGACCTTTGCTAAGAGACTTCCTTAAGACTATTTGTAAATCTAAGTATACAGCATCTATTGGGTCATCAGCCTTGTCTAAATACTTATTGATACCCCCTGATAAGGTCTCAAAGACAAGTCTTACGTTTGCAGACAGCAAACAAGCTTTTCCATGAAAGATTATGCTTCTGTTTGTTTATTTTTGATTGACCGATTATGTATCATCAAATTAGTGTTGACTTCTGGTGACCACACAGATTTTCTCTGTATGTTTATTTACTTTAATAATACCTTCACCAATTTTTCTCAGAATAACAGATGCAGGAACAATTTGAAGAGCACGAAGAAACTAAGAGAAAGAACAACTAAAATTGAAATATATTTGGAATAGGAAACTGACAAGAAGGCTATTGGATAATTACGGTAGGGGAGCTGGGAGGGAGATTAAATGTATGCTAAAACATAATAGGAAAAGAGCAAGGAAAGTGGATTTAGTCTTTACATCTGTCATCAAGGGTGCAGGACAAATAGGTATGCCTAAGCAGGCTTCTTAGATGGAAGGTTGAGCAATTTCAGATAAATAGAGCAAAATATTTAAAGAGTTGCCAAATTAACACATTGAAAATAAATAATCCTTGAGTGAGAAAGGGCCCACCAGATAGTTTTCTAAAATTTAAATGCGTGACTCCAATTTTTAAAAAGGAATTGAGTAATACAAAAATCTATAAAACAGTTTAATTAATTAATTAATCTGTTTTACCAGTTTGTTTCTTTCGGTTCTTCTCATTCAGCCATTAATTCTTTCCTTCTTATTTATTGGATGTATGTCCTACTTTCAACAGAAGCTCAAAGAAGAACTCTGCTTTAATGCATCGCTAAGCTGTTCATTAGTCCCTTGGATTTTGCAATACCTTACATTAGCTTAGTATATTTACTAACAGATTCCATTGCTAGCATTTTGAGTAAACTCCATAGATTGTGGAGAAAAATTACTTTTTTGAATCTCCCTTTCAACTTAATGCTTACCAATTTCCTAATTTTCAGAATTTTTTTTTTAATGAATTGTGACAATCCTGAATTTCTTTAAAGGCATCTCTTTACATCCACTGCTTATAGCGGTATTAGTTTCCAATCAATTCAATAAAATTTAGGTCTTGAACAAGCTTCTAGATGCTACTTAACATGTCCTGGGTTGCTTTTATCCTTTTTAGCTCCCTGACTGGCTATTCTAGGGCACAAGAATTTAGATCACTTAGATCACTTCATTTTCCATTGTGTAGGAAGTTAGAATTTGGCCAGTATTATTCTTTCACTTTGGTGTTTTGATGCTGCAAATCTCTGATTAGAGAGCCACAATATTGACATAATCAATTGATGAGCAAAATTCTCTTGCTAGTAATGTTTATTTGGGTAAGGAAAAAGCAACAAAGCCATCCATGCAGTTTCTTGGCAATATTCTTAGAAGTGCTTTGCCAGCTCCTTTTTCCAGGATGTGTGGGGACGGGGGTGCCACCCAGCTGGCATTTTTGCATGAGACAACTAGAACATGGGTCTTTTTGTTCCTAATTCAGGGCATTAACCACTACACCAAACTTGTTCTTGGGAGGCACGTTCTAGGACTTAAATGTATTATAAAGAAACAAACAGGACCTCAAGTTTTACCCTTGGACTAGTAGCTACTTAAATAATTCATGAATTATCTGGAGGGAGATGATCAATTGAAAGACCAAATTTATAGATCACATTAAGTGCCAGGACAATGAAAATTCCAATTAGCTGCCAAGAGCATCCAAAACACTCTCGATCTTCAAATCATAATCATAATAATGTGGAGTTAATTGAAAGTGTCAGTGCTATTCAGTGAAAAAGGAACATTCAATGTCAGTCCTGCTAGGTAGATCAGACCAAGAAAGCAATTCCATGGGAAGGTTAAAAGCATTTTTATCAAGATTGGCTATAATAAGGGAATCATGCAAGTTTGATAATGTTGCAATACCTCCAACTACTTAACTGTAATTCAGTGAATTAGGAAGGTGTCAAAGCCAAATAATATCTCTGTTACGGACTTAAAATAAGCTTTAACCTTCTACTTACATATCTCTGCCAAAGCAATGTTCCTACTCTAAATGTAAAGATACTCTTCAATGTAGAAAAAGACCAAACTACTTCCTCACCAGTCATCAAAATTGGATGAACAGAGAGTAACACCAAGATTATCATTAGATCAACAACCAAGAAGTAAACAATACCCTAATCAAGGAATTGCCAACTCAGACAAACAAGCTAATGGTAAACAACAGCCTAATCAAGGAATCACTAAAGCCATTCCCACCAACATTGACAAGACAAGCCGTTAGTATATAAAATAAGAGCAAGCAGCACTAACTTTTGCACTGATGTTGACTAATTTGATAATGATGCATTTGCAAGAAAGCAATCAACTTCAGAATGCACCAAGAACTCCACAGTTCAAATCCTGAGCTACAAATATTCTATGAGAAACCTTTAAGAAGTTGGATTAAAATAAAACTGCTAGCCACATTTGGATTTAGAAAGAGCAATTAAGTCAAATACATCCTTAAGTCCTCCTGGATACGCGGCTTAGTTTAGAAGAACACCTGACGGCCGTGACCAGGGGGGCCTTTTACCAGGTTCACCTGGTACGTCAGTTGCGCCCCTTCCTGGATCGGGATGCTCTGTGCACAGTCACTCATGCCCTCGTCCTTTCTCGCCTGGACTACTGCAATGCTCTCTACATGGGGCTGCCCTGGAAGAGCACCCGGAGGCTTCAGCTAGTCCAGAATGCGGCCGCGCGGGTTGTCATGGGGGTACTTAGGTGCTCCCATGTTACACCCCTTTTAGGCGTCCTGCACTGGTTGTCGGTTGTTTTCTGGGTGCGATTCAAGGTATTAATTATGACCTTTAAAGTGCTCCATGGCTTAGGCCCAGGGTACCTGCGAGACCACCTACTGCCACCAGTAGCCTCCCACCGTCCAGTATGATCCCACAGTTGGCCTCCTCAGGGTGCCGTCGGCCAGACAGTGTCGGCTGGTGACCCCCAGGGGGAGAGCCTTCTCTGTGGGAGTGCCTTCCCTCTGGAATGAGCTGCCCCCAGAGCTTCGCATAATCCCTGACCTCCGGTCCTTCCGACGTGCCCTAAAAAGTTGGCTTTTCTAGCAAGCCGGCCTGGCCTGTTAATTTTAACTTATTTTTTAAATGTATTGTTCTATAAATTTGATTTGGGTTTTTTTTTTTTGATATATATTTAATTTCTTCTTAACTTTTCGGGATGTGTGTTTTTTAATGTTGTACGCCGCCCTGAGTCCATTGGGAGAAGGACGGCATATAATCCAATAAAAAACAAAAAAAACAACATCCACTCTAAACAAAATGAAATGAGTATTTTCCCACAAGGCACAGTTAGTTGTATCTGCTGTTGGGCTGATTCTCCTTTCCCTGAATCTATTAACAGATAACCAACATTTCCAAATGTGTCTTACTCCCTCAGGTCTGCAAGTCCTACTGTACCTGTGCCAATAAGGAAAGCCACCAGACCTCCACACAGATTGAGCCCAACCTATGAGATCAAGTAGGAAGGAGCTGCTTTTGGTTCCACATTTCTGAGATATCAAGGAAGCCAAAGTGAGGAGTTTGCTTCTCCATAGCTCTGTTAATGCTACACACTGACTCCCAACTGAAATCAGATTGGGTCCCTCCTTAATAGGGTTTAGAAAGTTATTCAAAATGGCCTTTTAATAGAACCCTTCAGGAGCACCAGTTGTGCTTTTTTGAGGGGTCTCGGTCTCCTACTTCAATTTTGTTTTTCGTGATTTGGACAGCTTGTTTTAATTCTGTTGCTGTTTTTACTGTGATAGCGTAACCAACAAAAGTCACAAGATTATGACTGGATTAAATTGAATAAAGAAAGAATAAAGTGATACACAGTAGAATCTGTCATATTTGTTAAGTAAGTAAGCTCCCCATTAGGAGAGCAAGTGTGCAAAGAAGCGTAATGAGAGTGGCATGTAAGAACACGCACAAACCAGCATACAGGGACACTGAATAGTATAAAATATAGTAGTTTACTATGTGGAAACATAGAGGTATTCAGAGTCCAATTTACAATCCAAGTCATACACGGTTCAGTCAGTCAGTTATCAATATTCTCAGTTTAACACACAAAGTAGCTAACAGTAGCAAGACTCAGTAACTCACAAGCAGTATCAAACAGTATCCACGATCAGCATCTAACAAAACAGAGAGCTAACACTCATTCTGGCTCCCTCTTATGGCTGCTTGAGGTAACAACAGCCAATTACATCTCTCTAGCATTTAAAGTAATAGATAAAGTAACGGGGAGCTTGCTTACTTAACACTGGTTATGGGCCCAGCACGCTTCCGCTGCGCCCATAACCAGTGTTAAGTAAGTAAGCTCCCCGTTAGGAGAGCGAGTGTGCAGAGAAACGTAATGAGAGTGGTATGTAAGAACACGCACAAACCAGCATACAGTGACACTGAATAGTATAAAATATAGTAAACTACGCTGCTCTGCACACCCGCTCACTTATTTATTTATTTATTTATTTACCATGCTTCTAGACCGCCCCCTCTCCCAAAAGGGACTCGGGGCGGTGTACAGTCCATTCAAAATATATCAAAATACAATAAAAAGTTGAATATGTAGAGTTGGAATGGAGGAGGTTAAAATGGAATTAAAAGAACTGTACAGAGCCAGTATATATAAACATAAATTTAAATTTTAAACCCCTAAAACACCCACAATAAATTAAAAACAGTACCCCTAAGATAGCCAGATAATAATACATTTGCCAGGAGGGACAGATTGTAATTATGCCAGGCCTGCTAATCGGAACAGGTGAGTCTTCAATTTTTGCCGGAAGGAGCGGAGGTCAGTAGTGGTTCTGATGTCGGGGGGGAGGTCGTTCCAGAGGGTTGGGCCCATCACAGAGAAGGCCCTACCCCTTGGAGTCGCCCGTTGGCATTGCCTAGTGGACGGCACCAGGAGAAGTCCCTCTCTGTGTGAGCGAATTGGCCGCAGGGATGTATGTGGGAGGATGCGATCCCGCAAGTAACTAGGTCCCGTGCCATGGAGCGCTTTAAAGATGGTAATAAGCACCTTGAAACGCACCCGAAAAACCACAGGTAGCCAGTGCAGCTCGCGCAGGAGAGGTGTTACGTGGGAGTACCTCGTACTCCCCATCACAGCCCGCGCGGCTGCGTTCTGAACTAACTGCAGTCTCCGGGCGCGTCCCAAGGGCAGCCCCATGTAGAGAGCGTTGCAGTAATCCAGGCGGGACGTCACCAGCGCATGAGTGACCTTAACAAGGAGCTTACTTATTTAACATTATTGCTTGGCTCTTAACAGAATATTTATAGTGCACACTTATAATAGATCACAGGTGCCTGTATGAAGCTTTGCATGAGACTGTGGCCGTTGACATTAATTCACATGGTTGCTCTGAACTTGCTTTTACTCCACCTGCGTACATTTCCTGTTTTTGTTTATGCCGTTCAGCTAGGCATGCAGGATAACTTTCAGCTGTGTTTCAATGCTTTTGCATCCACATCCTGAACTTCCCTGACAAAATTCCAGCCTCTAAATCACCAGAGCCTATGAAAAGGGCAGGGAGTTAATATTCTAGCCTCACAACGGAAAGAGAACAGGCTGAGCTCCCTGAATTGATCAAACTGCAGCTGCTGCATCTGGAGTAAAGTGAAACCAGGCCTTGGAGGTCCTGTTTATGCCAAGGTTTTGCTGAGGTTGCCTTTGCGGCCTGGGCTGCTCATACTCCCGTCCTTAAGCAACAAGCCACCAGAGGCCCAACTAAGCAATTTAACTGAAAACTCAGTGGGATTATAAAAGAAAGAATATCTCAGGTTAGTATTTTAATAAGAAACTATTTAGTCAAGGCTATGGTTTTCCCAGTTGCAATGTATGGCTGTGAAAGCTGGACCATAAGAAAGGCTGAGTGCCAAAAAATTGAGGCCTTTGATGCTGGTCTTGGACTGCAAGGTGATCAAACCTGTCAGTCCTAGAGGAGGTCAACTCTGACTGCTCTTTAGAAGGCCAGATCCCGAAGATGAAACTCAAATATTTTGGCCACCTAATGAGAAGGAAGGACTCACTGGAGAAGAGCCTAATGCTGGGAATGATTGAGGGCAAAAGAAGAAGGGGACGACAGAGAATGAGGTGACTGGATGGAGTCACCGAAGCAGTAGGCGTGAGCTTAAATGGACTCCAGAGGTTGGTAGAGGACATGAAGGCCTGGAGGAACATTGTCCATGGGGTCGCAATGGGTCGGATACGACTTCGCAACTAACAACAAGAAACTATTATAGATATATAGATTATATATTGTCAGGCAAGTGGTATTTGTGAAGGTACTTCTATGGAATCCGCAGTATGACCCTATTTAGTAACCAAAGGGCCACTGAATGCCAGCTTTCATTTGTCTAGAGTAGAATTGGTCTACGGTATTTGGTGCCCAAGCTGCTGTCACTCATTGGGAATGTTTCAGCTACTGACACTCCATGCTTCTGAACATATACTAGTGCTTTTCTTTGACCAACATAACTAAGCATAGGGCAGTTGCACAAAGTCCAGGAACGTCATTCAGCGGTTTACTACAAAATTACAGCCAAGGTAAATATGCTCAGCCTTCTTCTACAAGATGTCCTTCGAATATGGCAGAAATGCAACACTCGTTATGAAATGCTGACATACGGTACTTTGCCATGTTGAGAATGTTACAGGAAATCAACTCCTCAAATTCTTTAGTCCTGGATCCCCATTCCATTGCTTGTCTACTGTATGATCCACAATGCCCATTCTGTTTCCTTGATATTCTGGCCTTAATTTACATTTAGCTTGAAACAACTTGGTATTGCATGGCTTCCATCTCCTTCTCCTCTCCTCCTGCTCACCTCCAATGATTTGTTAGATTTTGTCCCAGTTCCAGCATCCCTCCCCACTCTTGTATACATATCTGCTATCTTGGTTTTGGAAGTCTCTGCACCCTTCCCTCCTCTTCCTCCATTCTGGAGCCTCCTGGGGTGCGAGGCCCTCCCCCCTTTCTCCTAAATGCCAGGGCGGCCTGACCTCTTCTCAGAGGCAGATCAGACAGTTCCTGCTCCTGTCCGTGACTGGAATAGGCTCGCTAGATTAAACATTCCTTCTGCTGGGCAGGGAGGGGGGGAGGGCTAGAGTCGATGCATTGGGAACAGGGGGCCTGACCAGTGAAACACGGCTTTTCTTGGCAGGAATGGAGCAAACACTTAATTTCTGCCGATTGCTTGGTGGGAGAGGGAAGGAGGATTAGCATAATCACCTACAGCGTTTCCCTGGAGAGCCCGGATTGCGCAGGCATGTGGAAAAAGGAGCTGAAGAGGAGCCGCTGGCTACTAGTCACTGGGGCTGGCTCAGTCCATTAGAAGTGAGAAAGGTCAGGGCACTTTCCCAGCTGCTAACTGTCCCAAAAGCGGCTTTGCAGAGTGGGGGGGGGGGGTAAGGACTGTGGCTACTTCACCCCACTTGGGCACCCCAGACATGTTGGGCTAACGTTCAGCTCATCCCTGGCCAGCATATACTGGAAAGCCAACCAGCACTGTAAAGTTTGCACAAGGGACTTGTATGATTTGAGAAACAAACAGCAAGAATGAAAAAAAACCATGTTGGATATTGAGAAAGAACCAGGCTTAATCTACAAGAGTTAAAGGTTGAAATGCCCTGTCTGTTACAGAGGTACAAAGATGCATGTTACCACATTCAGATTGTGGTAATAAACTGTCTCTTCCCATTATAATCCCCAACATTCAGGATTAGGGATCAAAGCTGTGAGAAAGTTAGGCCCATTTGAGCGTAGGAAACAAACATACACATCCGCCTTTTACTGTTTCATGCCTCCTGTGGTTTGCCAATGAACCAATCAGAGTTGCATTTTGCCTCCAGGTACTTTCAGTAGAAAATTGCCGATGTGATCCAAACACTGCTTTAAAAAAGCAACATATGGATATATAATTCCCTTGCCATGCTTCGTTGCTTTTTCCCTCCTTGTGATCTCCTTACAGGTGGTGTGCAGTGCACAGGTTTAAAAAAAATGTGGAATTGCCCAGAGGAGCCATTTTTTTCTCATAAGTGTTTAATTTATATTTAATCACTTGCAACTGCTTTACATGCTCAGTTTGTATGTTGTATAAAAATTACTTTAAATTGCCAGGATGTTTTGAGGACAAAATTGCAGGTTGTCCAAAGAAGCCATTATTAAAATAACTTTGCCAGAAAGACATATTTTGTGGTTTCTGTATCTTAATTCTGAAAATGCTGGTATACAATTCTTCAAGTGCCAGTTAAATATTTATGTTAAAAAGGGAGCTGTAAAATAGCATTAATAAAAGGACAGACTTAAACACAGAGAAAGTGGTAATAAGGAAGGCATGCATTGAAAAGGGATTCTTTGTAACTAATTAAAAAATTAGAAGAGTAGTGCTACCTTGACCTGCCCCTGTAGATGATTGTGCTGTTATCTGATATTTCCATAGTTTGAAAAGAAACAACAGGATGGGAAAAGCCCAATATAACTGTTGAAATCTAAACAACTATTGGTTGAATTCTGAAGTTCTATACATCATCTGGAAGCCACCCCTGGGTTTAATGTAGACAGCAAAGAAAATTTGTCTTACAGAAAAGCCAAAGTCCCAGTACTTTTCTTGACGTAAAGCAATGGTGCAACATTCATCTCGTGTAAGATGTCAAAGTCACACAGGAAATAGTGACAGACTCTTGAAAATAGGGTTGCAACGGCAAGTTGCTGCACCAGAAACTAAACGTAGATTAGCATTTTCCCACATGGTTCCCGAAACCCTATATATTCGGGTATAGCCAAATATTGCTATGCTTGCAGAAAATGCCACTAATCTAATCTAAAATGAATCCCCTTGTTCTTTATCTCGGATTCCTTCCTGGGGTGTGTGTGAGTGTGTCTATATGTAGCATCTTAGCTATTCCTAGCACTGTACTCTTTTGGACAGAGAGGTTTGGCATTTTTCCTGGGATTTGTTGGAGCCACTCTCTGAGTTTAAGATTCACAGCCCCAAGTGTTCCTTCCACCAATGGGACTCTTTGGCCTTTACTTTCCACAACCTCTCCAGTCCCTCCTTCAGATCCTGATACTTCTCCAGCTACTCAGTCTTCCTGATGTTGCTGTCACCACTGGTGTCTTCTGTTTCTTATCAACTACCATAGGTCTGGTTGATTGACTAGTACCTACCTGCTTGTCTGTCTGAATCTTGAAGTCCATAAGATCATATCCCTGTTATTCTCCACAACCTTTTGTGGAGTCTACCATCTTGACTTGGGAAGGTCTAGTCCATGCACTGCGCAAATGTTTTTGTACACAAATGCCAGCTAAATGTGTGATTCAGTGTATACTGTTCCTACCTGCATCTCACACCCTGCCAATATGTGTTTGACTGCCTTGTGAGTCCTCGCTGCATAGTCTAATTATTAAGACTCTAATAGTTTCATAGAGCCAGTTTTGTCTAATGCAGTGATGGCGAACCTTTTAGGCACAGATTTCCCATATTCAGTTCTTTTGATTATCTGGCTGATGGGTTTCAAGCAGTAGTGAAATTCAAATTTTTTTACTACCGGTTCTCTGGGCGTGGCTTGGTGGGCGTTGCAGAAGGATACTGCAAAATCTCCATTCCCACTACGCTCCAGGGGAAGGATACTGCAAAATCTCCATTCCCACTACACTCCAGGGGAAGGATACTGCAAAATCCCCATTCCCACTACACTCCAGGGGAAGGATACTGCAAAATCCCCATTCCCTCCCCACTCCTGGGGGAAGGATATTGCAAAATCTCCATTCCAACCCCTCTGGAACCAGCCAGATGTGGTATTTGCCGGTTCTCCGAACTACTCAAAATTTCCACTACTGATTCTCCAGAACCTGTCACTACCTGCTGAATTGCATCCCTGGTTTCAAGCCTATAGAGAACAGTAGTGGGGGATAGTACATCATCTTCGCATTTGTCACACTTGGTGGCTACTTGTTGAGCTGTCTTGAGTTGACTTCCAGTGTTGTCTTCCACAGTCCCATTGAGTTCTTGAGGAAGGTCCTTAGCATCTTGTTGACTTTGTACGGCAGCAGACATTTAGAGATCCATGGCAGAGTCGTATGCTGTCCTATAATCAATCCAGGCTGCGCTCAGATTTCTCTGTCTAGACCTTGAGTCTTGGGCAATTGCTCTAGGAGCAACTGGTGTTTTGAGCTCTGGTGTTGTTCCCAGTGCGTTTTTGAGCTGTTCTCATATATTGACTCATAGGGTCCTGTAGCTTAGCTGCTATGATGCCTGAGAGGACTTTCCATGTTGTGGGAAGGTAAGCTATTGGGCAGCAGTTGGACAGTGTAGTTCCCTTGTCAGAATCTTTCATGATCAGCACAGTCCTGCCTTGTGTTGCCAGCCTGCTGCTCGTAGATGGTTCGTCTGTGCTGCTAGGCTTTAGTGTACTATTATTAGTTTCATTGGTCACTAGGTGGGGATCATTTTTGAGCTAGGTACTGTCCAGCTCTTCACATTTTTGACCCGCCGTTGGATGCCTGCTCCTGTGATGGTGACTGGTTCTGGTTCTGGGAGATTGCTGCGATCTGCTCTCAGGTGCTGAAGCCACTTTGCACTGGTATTATATGTCGTATGGTTAAGACTACTCACATATTCCTGGTGAGAGCCAACTTAAATAACCATTCATCCATGAAGTTCTTAGGACCGAGATGGCGAACCTATGGTACACGTGCCACAGGTGGCACACGGAGCCATTTGTCAGGGCATGCAAGGCGTTGCCCTGTCAGTTGGCCAGCATGCATGCACGCGCTGGCCAGCTGACTTCAGCCTTTTTTTGAGGCCATTTTTCACCCTCCCCTGGCTCCAGAGGCTTTATAGGAGCCTGGGGAGGGTGAAAACAGCCTCAAGCCTCCGGAGCGTAAAAAACCATTCCTATGGGCAAACCGGAAGTTCGGGAACAGACTTCCGGTTTGCTCGTAGGGCCGTTTTTAGCCCAGCAGAGTCTTCTGGGGCCTTCCGGAGGCTTCCCTGAAGGTTCTGGAGGGCAAAAAACGACCCTACGAGCAAACTGAAAGTCACTTCTGGTTTGTCCATAGGACTGTTTTTTGCCCTCCAGAGCCTTCAGGGAAGCCTCCGGAAGGCCCCTGAAGGCTCCGGTGGGCCTGCGGGAGGGGGGGAGGGTTTTTTCACCCTCCCCAGGCTCCTATAAAGCCTCTGGAGCCTTGGGAGGGCGAAAAAAGCATGCAAAAAATGGGGGGAGCGCTGGTCATGCGCGCTGGGGTCACGCATTGCATTATGGGTGTGGCATGACCCCCCTGCACTCTCCCCACTTTTGGCACGTGAGCCAAAAAAGGTTCGCCATCACTGTCCTAGGATGATCACCACCAAGTACCTAGTGCTCCACCAAACCAACCTCACAGATTATTATGAGGACACAATTGGAGAATGAGAATATGACGTGGGCCCTGAACGTGGAATAAAAAAAATCTAACGAATCAATAGACTGATGGTTTGACTGCAATGTATTATAAAACTTTACAACTGGAAATGATTGAATATCTTACACAACTATTTTGTAATATACAACAAGGAGGTAAAATACCTCCCTCATGGAAAGCGGCTTTTATCTCATTGATACCTAAAGATAAAGAGGGCTCTAAGAAACCAGAGGATTACAGGCCGATATCTCTTCTGAACACAGATTATAAAATATTTGCTAAGGTACTAGCCAACAGATTGATGCCGGTTATTCAAGAGATTATTCATCATGATCAAGCAGGATTTATTGAAGGCAGACATATGAAGGAGAATGTAAGGCAACTCATAGATTTAATTGACTATCTTGATAAGAATAAGCAGATCTCTGCAGTGCTGGTTTTCTTGGATGCAGAGAAGGCCTTCGATCGAGTGAATTGGAACTTTCTAACCAAGACTTTGGAAAAGATGGATATGGGACCACGATTGCGGCAGGCGATTGGAGCAATTTATCAGCAACAAAATGCACAACTTATTATTAATGGAAATTTGTCAACAACTTTCGAGATACAAAAAGGCACAAGACAAGGTTGCCCATTATCCCCATTGTTATTTATTTTAACTTTGGAAGTCTTGTTGAACGCAATTTGGGACTCAAAATCCTTAGATGGCATAGCTATCAGGCAAAAGGAATACAGAACTAGAGCATTCGCCGATGATCTGGTTGTTACCCTTTCACATCCTTTGAAATCAATAATCCAGATGAACAATATCATAATAGAATTTGGCATGGTGTCTGGGTTTAGACTAAATCAAAGCAAAACGAAAATGATGGTTAAAAACATGACAGAGACTCAAAGAAAGAGACTTGTAAGTTTAGCAGGTTTTGAAATAGTTTCTAAAGTTAAATATTTAGGAATACAAATTTCAGAATCAAACACAAAGCTTTTCTCAAATAACTATGAAGTGTTGTGGCAAAAGATACAGAAAGATCTTGAAGCGTGGAAAAAGTTACAATTGTCTTTGCTTGGAAGGATCTCAGCAATTAAAATGAACATTCTACCTAGATTTATCTTTCTATTTCAGATGATTCCGGTGCTTAAGTCAGATAAAACTTTGTTAAATTGGCAAACAACATTAAATAAATTTGTTTGGAAGGAGAAAAAACCGAGAGTAAAGATGAAGATTATGCAAGATACACGTGAAAGAGGCGGCCTCAGACTCCCAAACCTTCGATTGTATTATGAAGCTGTGGTATTAACGCATGTAGCAGATTGGTTCGGGAAAACAAAAATGGAATTGCTGAATATAGAAGGCCATGATCTTGTTCTGGGATGGCATGCATATCTTTTTTATGAAGACAGGGTGGATAAAGTGTTCAACAACCATGTTCTCCGTAGTGCCTTGATGAGAATATGGAAGAAGCACCGGCCCAATTGGGATTATAAAATACCGCTTTGGTTGGATCTTGCAGACACCATGGGGATTATGAATATTAAGTCACTCGGGGGTTGTTTATATAAAGATGTGCTTATTGCTGATGGGGGCGAATGGAAGTTAAAAACTTTGGAACAGCTGTTGGAAGAAGGAATTACTTTAAATTAGTTACATTACATACAGCTTCAGAAGAGATGGGAAGAAGATCGCAGGGTCGGTTTTATGGATAAAGAAGTGGAACTGATTAAGCAGATAAAAGAGACTGGTCCAAAACAAGTTAAAAGAATATATAATGTACTGTTAGAAAGAGACTCAGAAAGTGAATTGGTTAAGGATTGTATGATTAAATGGGCTCAGAATTTTGGTGAAGTGGTTATGTTGGAAACGTGGGAAAAAATATGGGTTCAGAATGTTAAATTTACACAGTCACAGAATTTAAGGGAGAATTTCTATAAAATGTTTTACAGATGGTATTTAGATCCTAAAAAATTATCATGCATGTACCCAAATGTTCAACCAAAATGTTGGAGATGCGGGTGTCTAGATGCTACCTTTTTTCATGTATGGTGGACTTGTAACAAGGTTAAAGCTTTTTGGATAAAAATATGGTGGGTTATGCAGAATGTATTTAAGAAAAGAATACAATTTACTCCACAAATGTTTTTATTGGTTATAGTTAAGGATTTTACCAAAGGGGAAACAAAATTGGCCTTGTATATGGTTACAGCAGCTAGGTTGTTGATTGCGCAACATTGGAAAAAAGATTTTTTGCCGACAATTGATCAATGGATTCAGAAGGTGGCGGGGTTTGCTGAAATGGCAAAAATTTCAGCTTTCTTAAAAGCTCAGAAACAGGAGGATTATACACAGGAATGGGCAAAATGGATTGATTATATACAGAATAAATACCAGACTAGGAGTTATTATCTAGCCTTTAGGTAAGAATGTTTAGACCGATAGATGATCAGAGTAAATAGTATATGGGATGTTTGGAATTGTTAGAGTGGTATACAGCGGAAGTCAGGGGGGTGGGTTTGTGTGGGAGGTGGGGAAGGGTTAGGGTGGAGAGTGGGGCAATATATATGTATGAATAAATTAGAAGATGGGACTAATGAAACACTGTTAGGCTAGGAGAAATTTATATTAAGAGTTATAGATGTTAAATTAGCTTAGAAAATGATCAATGTGTTATTATTAATTTAAGAGAAATTTATATAGTGTTTGTTGGGAGGAGAGGGGTTATGAGTAATCTATTTTAAGATGGGGGGAGGGGAGGGGGTAAAGTGTTTGGTATAATATTTGAATGTGAATTTTTGCGGGGCGGTTGGGGGGTATAGCATTTGTATGAGATTTATATTGTGTGGAGGGGGGGTTGAAAAGGGGGAAATTTGTTTGTACAAAACTCTTTTAATAAAAAAAAAATAGAATAAATGAAAACTCTATTTTATTAGCATGGTAGCTTAATGCTGAAATTACTTAGAAAGCCTGGGGAAAAATTGGTCATTTACTTAAGAAAAAAACTTCCAGAGACAGGATGGACTCTGGAACTGAGGGGAGCATGAGTAAATGAGTTCAGCAGCAAAGAATAACATGAAAATTAATGTCCCATTGACATAGGTAGACCTTCTGGCACTCTCAGCTCAACCTCAGTCACAATCAGTAGTAAAGGATTACAAAATTGCAGTCCAAAATTTTTGACAAGTACCAGATTTCCTACTGCATCTTGTTTCTTTAAGGGGAAGAGCAACTCCAGCAGAGGAAAAAGGTGATGATGCCACTGATGTCAGAAAGGTCTTTGGTTGCGTGGCACAAGATGCTGCAATCACTGAAGCTTCCCAAATGCAGTGATACAGCTATGGCTACTGCATCCAAACACCTGATATTTAAGCTGGTTTTTGCGTGTTAATGGCCAACATTACCTACCCCCTTGAATTGACCTGGATAGTCACGGATATGTTTTTAATCCCAGCAGAATCCATTTAGTGCAAATTACCTCAAGTAAAGAGGCCCACTCTATAGTAACATGCATTTTTCATCAAGTGGCCAGCCCAATTTGCAGACTGATAGATTAGCCATTCAGAAATCCTGCTTTGGAAAGCCTTGTCCCATCAGCCCTGCTCTGCTACTCAATGCCTCTTATCCAGTGAGGAGCACCCAAAGAGGACCCGGGACCTTTGGGACCACTCATTTACTTGCTTATACTATAAAAAAAGGGGGGGGAATCTCCTGTTCTCCCACACACACACACAACCCGGTAACCTTAGTGTTAAATTGAGTTGCAAAGCATGTTGGTCCCATCTCCGGTGAGAGCGACGGGTGAACAATGGGGGCTTTTCAGCTTGACATCTCAATGAGCAGGAGATGGAGAGAGAGAGAGACCCTCCGCCCCTTCAGTTCTCCCCGCACCCAGCTTTGTTTGGGGAGCAGACAGCAGCCTCCAGCCCCAGGAGCCTTTCAGGATCTAGGGGCAGCCATTCGTCATGGCCTACACAGCCCCCTCCCCACTCCCTCAGCTGGTCATCTGGGCAGAGAATTCACACACTTGTCAGTCCTGGATGGAGAGAGACCCTTTGTGCCTCATGGGGCCTGGACCTGGAGATGGGTGAGATGGGTCAGAAGGTTGGGGGGGGAGGAGAGAAAGAAAAAGGAGGGGGGCAGAGGGAACAAAAGTGTTAGGGTAGATCCTAATATACTCCAGGAAGTGTCCTGGAATAAGAGGCTTCTGGAAAATTGCCCTAACTATTATCAGCTAAAGGGAGAATGATTTCTGGTGACGAAGTGCCAAGATTATCTCTGGGGCCAATACATGAAAATGTGGTCTTAATTGACACGTTTGTTCAGAAAAACCAATTTTTACTACAACCCAGTTCTACTCATCTTTACTCACAGTTTTGTGCTTACCTGTAAGCAAGACTCCCTAAACATAGCGTACAGTCATAGATTTACTGGAGGGGAGAACAGCAAATGTTCACCACTATCCCTGACTTTTAGATGGATTTGTGGAGCAGAACGAAATCAGATGGTTAACACACCCAATTGTTCTTTTTGCAGATTTTGCCACTCTGGCCTGCCTCCTGCCACTGAGCTCAATTGCTTCCAGGGGACAAGCCTGAGGTCAGCATTTCACTGGCCATCCGGACAACCGGGATACTAATGAACACGGGGAAGCATGAAGCAAATATCAAAAGAGAAAATTGCATATTGATTTGATTTGTAAAGTAATAAAACCTTCACTGTCCCTTCAGAATTGTAAATCCAGGCACACAAAGTACAGAACGGCGTCTGCCAATAAATTCCCGGCAGACAGCAATGGCTCTAGTCTCTGTTCCCATTCAAGAATCCCATCCTCAGAAGCAGAAAACCACCAATCCCTGAGTTCTAAAAAAAAATGGCCACACCTCAAGTTTAGGCAGTCTCGTAAAGCTCATCTGGGGGCTCAGCAATTTACTGACAGCCATGGCTGTTCCTGCAAGGAGATGGCGATGATCCCTCCCACTACACCATCCCCTCTTGGCAGACAAAGCCGGGCCTGGAGAGAGGCGGGGACTGCAGACAGGACCGCGTGCCAAAAACATTCCTGTCCCTTGTGGCTTCATCGTCGCCAGCGTTAAATTGTACCCAGATGTATGAGCAGGGGAGGGCGCCTGGTGGTGATTAGGGCCTTTAATTATAGGGCCCTGCCTGGATGCTGGGCCCATGAGGGATCCACCAGGGGGACCAGGCCATCCCAGAAGCAAAGAGGAAGCCCATCTCTTCTGAACCAGAGCCAGGAGGAGACAGAGACCCTCACACTGAACAGACTCTTGAGGGGAGAGAGGAAAATCTCCTTCCCTTTAAAGGAATACAGATCCACCGCTCTCATCCTTGCTCTAGAAAGAGGGATTCATCGCAAGCAATCTCTTCAGGAGGTCCTATCCCAGGGCTAGGCAACCTGACACACTTCAGATGTTTGCAAGCACAATCCCCCAAATTCCTAGCCATTGGGGGCATGTGATTTATACCCAAAAATGTTTGAGAGGTATTAGATTTGCCTAGACTTATTCTCCATTTGCCCCATTCCTTTTTTCAGGCTGCAGTTTTTTTCTACAGGATCTAGAGTAACCTAGTTAAACGAAAGTAACCTAGTTAATCAGCTGCTTGGAGGTCTTGTTCAAGATGCAAAGCCAGTTCCTCCAGGAAAGAAAGGGCAGCCCTCCTTCGGCAGCAGTCTTCTGAATCCGAAAATGTCAAATGAGAGCAGTCCTCTCTGCTGGCAAGACGTCTTGTGTGCTAAATAACAAAATAATATTGCTGATTTGCCAAAACTGCATGAAACCAGATCAGCTCATGTATCCAGTTTGGCTTTGGTGTGACTCTGAGCTGAATGTAGCCAAACCAGAAATAAAGTAGCCATCACACAATGAGCTTGTGCTATAATAAATGTGCTAGCTGGAAAAGCAACACACAACTCTTTGTTGCTTTTACCCAGGAAAAAAATGATTCATTCACAAGGACTAATGGGAACAGGCAGGTCAGTTTGGATTATTCAATCCCTAGAGCCTGCGTTGTTCATAAAACTTAATTATATAGAGAAATACAGTTCCCATGTTTTATCTCCAAGGTGATTCAATTGACTGAAATTATGTGACCGCACCTCATAATCCTGTGCTACTTTATCATTGTAATCCCCCCCCCCAATCCACTTCACAAGAGCACTCCCTTCTAGGGACAAGCCTCAACTACTATAGAGAGATGTCACTGCAATTCTTTCTCTCCTTTCCTGAGCTGCAGGGAGGGATCTAGGAAGAAAGAAAAACAAACCTGTTCTGATAACATTACTTACAAGCGATATTGCAAAAGCATAACTGAGGGGTCCTTGGTTCTCTCAGAGCTTTCTTGCAGATTTTTCATTATTGAAACTAGGTAATGTCATCACTGCTAGTAAAAGCAAAATATCTGCCTTTATTTGAGAATGTAGAGCACATACTAGCTACCTTCTTATAACACTGTCCCAAAGGTCCTGTCAGGCCTGGAAGCCATCTTTTGCATTGGGCCTTCTGGCCTGCCACATTCAATGCTGTGGGAAAATGGGGGGGGGGTTATATGGAATATGGGAGTTATATAGTCAAAATAACATTCCTTTCTTAGAGTCAAGGACATTCTGCCCTGCACCTGAAGTGAAGTGGCGTGACTGGGAGGCATCTCCAGTTGGGACGGTGCCTGATTGGGCCATGTGGTGGAGATGTGGGTGTGGGGCAGGGATGTGGACTTTCATTTGGGTGGGGAAAATCTGGAAGATTTCAGATTTGGGTTTTCCCAGATATGCCAATATGACATCTCTAATGAAATGGAACTTTGAGGACTTCACGCCTCAAAGTCTTCTTTCATTGGGGGTATTACTTGGAACCCTGACCTTAATTTTTCAGGAGGCAACTGGCTTTTCTTTGTTTTGACTTGAAGACGTTCCTCTTCTCAACCAAGAAGCTTCATGAGAAGCTTCTTGGATGAGAAGTGAAACGTCTTCAAGTCAAAAACAAAGAAAGTTGCATCTTGAAAAAGCACCTTTGGGATAACCATGACTTGGATGACTGAGAATCTCCATTGACATTCTCATAACATTCTTACCTAGGGTTAAGTTCAGCAAAGCTTTTGACAACATCTGCAATGAGATTCTAGTAGAGAAGACAGCAATGCATGGGCTGATCTGCTTGACAGATACACTGGTTACACAATCATACCCCATGAGTGCATGCCAATGGCTCTGTGTCAAGCAGGAAGGAAGATGTGAGTGGCGTACCACAGGGTGAACAGTGCTGTTCAACATATTTCTAAATGCCTTGGATGAAACATGATTTTAAATTTTACAGCAGAGATGGGAGCAGAGCAAATAGCTTGGAGGAACTTAATAAACTTGAACAATAGATAGAAACCAGCAAGGTGGATTAGAAGGAATAAATACAAAGGCCCCTATTTGGGCAAGAAACATCCAAGCATTTGTACAGAACTGGTGGGAGAGGGAGGGAATGGTCCACAAAGAGCAGCCAAACTTGGGAAAAGTTTTCATAGTGGATCACAAACTGAGTATAAGCCAACAGTGTAATACTGCTGTAAAAAGCAAATATAGACCTAGGCTGCATCAACAGAATTTTATATGTTACACAAACATATAAAATTGGGCTGAATAAATAGAGTGTCTAGATCAAGCAAAGTCACAATTTCTTCTATTCTGAGTTGGTTGGGTCACACCTAGAACACTGTCTCCAATTCTGGACACTGCATTTTAGGAAAGACGTTAGCAAACTCATTCAGAAGGAAGCAGCCCAGATGATAGGGCATCTAGGGGGGGAAAACATACAAGAGATCTTGAATATGGTTTAGCCTGGAGAAAAGAAAAATGCAAGAAAACATTACATCTATGTAATGGAGGGCAATTACACAGAAGACAGAGCAGAATAGTTCAAAGCTGTTCCAGAAAATTGGGGGGGGGGGGGGCGGACACAGTAGGCTTCCATTTCAAGGAAGTTGATTTTAGTTGGACATCAGGAAAAAAAATATTAACAGTTAGAACTGTTCGACAGCAGTTGAAAAGGCTGAGTGGCGATCTGTGGTATCAGACAGATATCGAGTAGGGGCTGGAGTAGATGATCTCTAAGGTGATTTTTAATATAACTCAATGATTCTTAAATATAATTTAATCACCCAATGTTGTACCTTTGTTTAAGATAGCAGGCTAAAGTGTGATTGGCTACTTTATGGTTTAGCATGCCTTACGAATATAGCCAATCACAATCATCACTGCTCTACCCATTCTCCTTTATGAATGCCTTTGCTGATGCTTCTCACTATCTTCAGCAATACATAACGCCGCCTTATTTCCAAGTGAGCAACAAAAATAGGAAAAAAGACATTGTCACGGTTAAAAAAGTAAATAGCAACAAAAAAAAAGACTTTGCCTCACTGCTCCAAACCATCCAACCAGTGGTGCAAGTCAGCCAGTTCTATCCGGTTCGGGAAAACTGGTAGCGTTGGCAGTGGGCGGCTCTGCCAACCCACCTGGACATCATCAAATCCCGTTTTTGACACTCTGCACATGCACGGAAGGTCACATGCGCTCACATTTGCGAACTGGTAGAAAAGATAAGTTGATTTCACCCCTGCATCCAACAGTAACGAAGAGTCAGATGTATCTAGGAGTGAAGGAGGGCGTGGAAGGTCGTAACTCTCTGTTTTGTTTTCATAGGCTACTTACAACAAATATAGGTAATTCTCGACTTACAACAGTTCATTTAGATGACTGTTCAAAGTTACAACAGCACTGAAAAAAGGGAATTATGACCATTTTCACACTTATGACCGTTGCGACATCCCCATGTCACCTGATTTAAATTTGTACGCTTGCAGCTGGTTCATATTTATGACGGTTGCAGAATCCCGGGATCCTGTGATCACCTTTTGCAACTTTCTGACAAGCAAAGTCAATGAGGAAGCCAGATTCATTTAACAACCGTGTGACTAATTTAATAACTTCTGTGATTTCACTTAACAAATGTGGCAAGAAAAGTTGTAAAAATGTGGGTTAAACTCACTTAATAAATTTCTCACTTAACAATGTACATTTTGGGATCAATTGTGGTCACAGGTTAAGGCCTACCTGTAGGTAGGTTCAAATTTCCTGTATTCTGTGTATTTTGTGTAGGTTCTGGCTGATAGATTAAGGAAGTCTTGCTGTAACACACACACACATGCACATCAGTGTAATTCTTGCATGCATAAATTCTCCCCACAGCTGGTATAGCACTTAAAGAGCAGCACATTCTGCAGCTGAGTTCAAACAACATATCAACATCTTAAGTTGAATTTTAAAAATTCACTTGCTGCAGCCACATAAAGTAACACTTTGGTTCAAACAATCTGGCAAGACAATTGCTGGGTTCTCACAACTTGTTGTACCATAAACTACCCATTCTCTTTTTGCAGGTGTCTGGGTTGTAAATCCCGCTATGACTGTTTGTACAACATCATAATTCTGCACAATTCAGCATCTTAAACCAAACCAAAGAAAACCTCCTAAGAGATTGAAAAAAAGTTTAATTGTAGAAGGTGCAATAAGAATAACCTGAAAAAATACCAGTGCTATCCATGTCCACATAGATCAAGCATATGTTAGGGAAAAAATGATAAAGCACCTCAAAGGCAGATAAGAAGACAGCCAAATGTTGGACTTCCAACTTGAGAAAGATAGAATAAGTGATTATTTTGCTATTAAGGTTTTTGTTGTTGTTTAGTTTACACATTGCTGATATGACATTTTTGTTTTAATTTAGAGTAAGAGGTTATTTTATTATATATTTGTGTCTGTAGTGAAGAAAGTGGAAGGTTTTTTTTTCATTCTACTTTCCTTTTTTAACCTCTTTGTCCTTTGATCTCCTCCTCCCCTTTTTCAATCTTGTTTTTGTTACTTTGTGTAAAGTAGTAGGTGTTTTTTTTAAAAAAAAAGAGGGCAGCCAAACAAATACTCTGGAGAAGACTTCTTACTTTCGTGCTTTCCAGACAACTTGGACTGCAGACTCTAGAAATGCCAACCGATCCAGCCTTAGCAGACCGAGACGATCTGAGCCAAAGAACAAGATGGGTCCAATCAGCAAGAAGGCAAAGCATGCGCACTGCCCCAGCCTATCTCGATCAGAGGCCTCTGTTTATAAACTAAACGTAGTAGCTGATTCACACAGAAAGCGAGTCTGGCCTTTAAGAAAGCTAGAGGTTCCTGTCTAAAAATACAGTGGCCAGGGAGGGGGAGGGAGTAACTTTACATAACAGAAAGTGAGAAGATAGTATGAATATATTAATGGGCAGTGAAATAGTAGAATAGGGAATATAGTTCCTAATGTGTTGTTTTTCTAGCTGATCTTTTTCCACACATGAAAATATAAAACTTCACCTGAAGAATATCCATTGTAAATCCTAAGGTCTGAACCACCTGTAGACCATCAGGTGTTATTGAAGGGACACTGCCTGCCTTCCACGACCCTCTGTGAAAAGAGGCAAGGACCTACCAGGAAAAAGAAAAAAAGATGTTTTAGGAACAAGTGGTTTTACTAGTGTTTTATTTATTTATTTATTTAGTCAAACATGTATGAGATAACAGGTGTAAGTATAAACATGGGCATGAACACAGGAAATGGGTATGAATAAATGGTGACAAGAAGACAGGGACGGCAGGCATGCTGGTGCGCTTATGCACACCCTCTTACGGACCTCTTAGGAAAGGGGTGAGGTCTATGTTAGACATTTCAAGGTTAAAGTTATGGGGGTTTGAGGATGTAACAACAGAGTCAGGTAGAGCATTCCGGGCATTGACCACTCTGTTGCTGAAGTCATATTTTCTGCAATCAAGTTTGGAGTGGTTTAACTTGAGCTTGCATCTATTGCTTGCCCGTGTATTATTATGGTTGAAGCTGAAGTAGTCATTGACAGGTAGGATGCTGTAGCAGATAATTTTGTATACTGTGTCAGACCTTAATCGGTGTAGTTCTGGGTTTGTTTGTTTGTAGTTTTGTGTTTGTTCTTGCAATCCTCCAATCAGGGCTTCTTTAGGACAATATAGACTCCTAACAGCGCAGGGCCTAAATTTGCACAATATAGTAACACTAAGTCTGGGAGTGAACCAGCTTGGTGTAGCGGTTAAGGCACTAGGTTAGAAACCAGTTGTGAGTTTTAGTCCCACTATGGACACAAGGCCAGTTGGTGACCTTGAGCCAGTCACTCTCTCTCAGCTCTAGAAAAAAGACAAGTGGCAAACTACTTCCAAAAATCTTGCCAAGAAAACTGCAGAGACTAGTCCAGGCAGTTACCAGGAATCAAGGCTGACTTGAACACACACACAAATCCGGTTAGTAAAACTTAATTGCTGTGTTCCCATAGCACATTTCAGCTAAGTGAATTAACCATATTCTGGCTTAACTTGAAGACCAGGTTCACAAAACATGTTAAGACAACAGCTAAGTTAGAATGTTTTCTTCTTCCTAACCTTTTCCTGCAAGTGCAGGGCGTGCTTCCCCCCCCCCCCCCCTTGAATTAATAGAATGCTGATGCATTGGTTGTGACAGGAATTATCGCCTAAGAATTGTCAACATAGGCTGACAAGAGTGACTGGCCCAAAGTCACCCAGCTATTTTTCATACCTAAACGGGGATTACAGGTACTCCTCGACTTATAACTGGTCATTTAGCTGGTAGTCAGTTACAACAGACCCTAAAAAAGGGACCCAAGAAGTTCCAACATCAGGACTCTCTCGTGGACACGACTGCATTTTGGGCGCTCAGAAACCAGTCCACATTTATAGTTGTTTGAAGCAGCCTGCGGTCACATGACTTTTGTAATCACCAGTTCCTGGTTTCTAGCCTTGTTCCATAACTATCAGACTAACTTTTTTTTTATATACACACAAAAAGATTTTACACATTTTTTTAATAGTGCATAAAACTTATTTTGCTGGTATAAGATTTGTAACTTTCTGGAGTGGCTGGCTGGTAAGCAGGGAGGCAGGCAGGATAACTGTGAAGAGAAGTCAGTGTGTCTAGTGTTTAAAGCACCAGGCTAGAAACCAGGAGACTGGGAGTTCTAGTCCTGTGCTAGGCATGAAAGCCAGCTGGGTAACTTTGAGCCAATCACGCTCTTAGCCCAAGCCACCTCACAGGTTGTTGTTGTGGGGAAAATAGAATGAGGAAAGAGTATTGTGTTTGTTGCCTTGAGTTATTTATAAAAATAATAAGGAGGGAGATTTTAAAAAATCATTTAAAAGGTGTATGGAATCTGTATTCAGACTAGTAATCTGGACAACATCCTTTCACACATACCTGGGATAAAAGAGGAATGTACAAAACTACCAAAGCCTAAACAAGCAATCAACCACTGACACAATTCTATCAAATACCGTCACTTAGAATACAAATTAATTATACAATACAATACAATAGCAGAGTTGGAAGGGACCTTGGAGGTCTTCTAGTCCAACCCCCTGCCTAGGCAGGAAACCCTATACCGTTCCAGACAAATTGCAGATGTTTATTTTAAAAACAACACAAGGACTTCCCAGTAAGTAGAATCTACAGTGCATTAGAAACCTGTCTAGAAATCACCTTTTTTTGCCATGATGACACTGTAGTTCCCAACAGTTACTATGACTGGTTTCTTTGTATGTCATTAGGCTATAGACATTATTGTTTTCCAGGAAAGGTGAAGATGGAAGTGGATTTCAGCACAAATTTCACTGCAGACTGGCCTGTTATGTGAACGCAGACCCTGAGTTTCTGTGCTGTTTTGAAAGCTAAGGCATAGCAGGCTGCTTAAACCACTCAGTATTACCTTCTAAGCAGGCTTGCAGTGATAAAAGAGGGGAAGGCTGGCCTGGGTACCAACTGAGGGCCTGTACCTAAAACAATGGAACTCAGACGAGGCCAAGAGAAACTTCCAGAAGGAAAAAGCCCTCTTGTAGCCACCGTTCCACCTACAAGTGTAACCCCGACGAGATTCAGGGAGAGGGGCAGCCAGCGTGAACCTGCTACAAGGGCCCTGTGTTCCTTGCAACCCGGCCGGTGGCCAAGGGAAATATTGTTGGCACCAGGCAGACTCGTTCCTCTGGCAGTCAGACAGGAGGGCTTTCAGGACTGGGGGCTGGCCCTACTGCACAGCACACTTGCTGGCCCCCTCCCTATTGCTGCCTCCCAGATTCTGCCTCTCCGTGCATACTGATCTGTCACAGCAAGGGAGATACAATCCCTCAGAACTGTGCTGCTGCATGGACCTATTTGTGTATATAAAAAGGACCCGACACCTGCATTTCAGCAGCCTCTATCTACGTGTATCTCTAAAGCCATAAACACATATAGAGAAAATCTGACACACCCGTTGGGGCATATGACATTCGGAGTATCTGCACAAAATAAAAACTGCTGTTTGCTATTTAAACTAAGACGGAACAACTAGGTTATATTAACTGGGTTTGTTCAACCTGCTTAACATTTAAAAGCCAAGCATTTGCAGCCTTTATGTAACTTTACGTAACTGACCTAAGAGGTCAGTAGGGGCGTGCATAAGCACACCAGCGTGCCTAACATCCCCGTCCCACTGTCCCCATTTATTTGTGTCCCATTTCCTGTGTTTGTATTCATGTTTATTCTTACTCCTGTTATCTTGTAGATGAGTGACAAATTAAATTAATAAATAAAATAAATAAATGCTAGGTCTGACTGGTTCAAGCATTGGCTGGCTTAGCATATTGTCTGAAATACAACCCATTTGGTCAGTGGATGATTTACCACATTCTGTGAACAGCTCACAAAAAAGGTTAATTCATTAACCAAGTTCATTGCCATGGATTTGGTAGGAGTCAGGGGATGAATTCACCATTCTGCAATAAGTGGGGATTAGTAAAAAGAATCTTATCATTTTGTTTTCCTTCAATTGTTCTGGTTATATGTAAAAGAGGGATCTTTTAAGAACTTAAGGAGTAACTGGAAAATAAAGTTCACATGAAGGAAAAGCAATCCATATGTACTCCTGTCTTACTTTAGTTCATATTAATCTGATGAAAATTTAATTTGGATAGAAATTCCTGTCCATGTAGTACTGTATGTTCCTTTGCCAATATGCCCAGAAACATGTAACAAGATATAGGTGCAGAAACAGATCTAGAGATATAAAGATTCAATTTTATCCATTCTATATTTTGATTCAACAATTAAATAAATTATCATGCCACAAAGCTCCATTCTACATACTTATAAATGACTTGGTGAAAAGTTAGAAAATACAATTAAAGGCTTTCCAGATAACACAAAGATAGAAGGGATGAGAAACTGAGAACAGTATTAATATTCAAGAAGACAAACTGTCAGACAGAAACCAGCAAGATTAATCGCCACTGGGACAAATATCAAAGTCTACATTTGGGTATGAACCATCTAAGGCACAGATGTCAAACTCCATCGTGTCACATGACATTTTATGCCTTTGCAGAGACAGGGTGGGCGTGGCCTACATGTGACACATCCGGTCCACAGGCCGCCAGTTTGACACCCCTGAAAAGGCATCAGCATGGCCCAATGTAAAGGCCATGCTGGAAGGCAAGACATTCAAAAAAGGTTCTGGTGGATCATGGGTGAACATGAGCCAAGAAAGTGAAGCAGATGCAAAAAAAAGCTAATGCAATTTTAGGTTATATCAAAAGAAATACAAGATCAAGATCAAGAAAAGTCATTATTTTAAAGGAGTATATGAATCAATATTGGCTATTTGATTTTATTATGAATTGCTTATGTTACTATATAATCGTTACTAATTAAACCAATATTTGCTATTTGCTTCTGATATGATATACTGCTAGAAATCATTTATTAAGAATTAAGTTTTGTTATTGGCTTCTGCTTATATTATTGTATTCTGTCAAAAATTAGTTGTTTTCTAGCCTAGCAAATTGTAATCTTAATACTGGATGGCATTACTATAAATGTTCTCTCGCTGCTGGATTTCGCTTCTATTCTTGGCTTCAAAGCTAGGGACATTCTTGAAAACATAGAAGAAATTGTTACATGGGAATATCAGGCCCCATAGATAAAGGAACCAAACTAGGGAGTTTTCCTGGCTCATAAATCCTTAAAGCATTTTGCCAAAAAACAACTTGGCAAAGGGGGGCTGCCACCCTTTACATAAGGCTAGAGGAATACTCTATAGATAAGATAGACAGAGACAGGAGCTTGAACAAAATAATGCTTTAAAGATCACATTGGTAACGAATCTTTGTCTCTGATTGGATAAACTTTCTTTCTATCTGCCTAAAATGCATATAATACTCTGAGCCACTCTTGCAGGGTATGGCTATTCCTTACATGCATTTGTTTGTATGCTTTGGATATAGTTTTGTCACCCAGCTTTTGCTATGGCCATAAATAAAAGCTGATATTTTTGCAAGCCTCATCTCGAGTCTCACTCTCTTTGGCATTTCAGTGGCTCAGGGAAACTGCTGGAACCTTACAATTTCATTTTGTGTTCTGTGTTGGTCAAGTCACACACATCAGTTCTGGGCCCCACAGACAGACACAAGCACGTCCAGAGTATAGTCATCAAGAGGACACAGGGCCTAGAAGGAAAAAAAAAGTATGGGAAACTATGAAAGCACTGGGTATATTTAGCCTGGAAAAGGCTATGGCGAAGTCTGCCGTGCAGAAAATGAGGCAAAATTGTTTAGTGTTGGTTCGATAAGACTGGACAAAAAACAATCTTGTGCTTCTTTTGTTACTACAAGAATGTCCTTCGTAAGAGGGCTTTCACTGAGATGTCTAGGAGCGTTTCCCAAATGCTGAACTGAAGTGCTCTTACACATCCTTGAATTGGCAGAAAGCTACATCAACTTGAAAATGGCTAATTCTATTGCCCATCCTTATTCTGTCTGGATGCGTCTGTTCCCAGTCATTTTAATTGCTTGAGTTCCTCCAAGTTAATAGATGGTAAAACATAAGAAATTAGCCCTGTTCATGGAGTACCAAAAAAACAAGCTACAGTAGTTTAACACCAGAAAGCTGAAGACAGCGACCCTATTTTGAAATACTCACATGTGAAGGACATGGTGAAGGCAAGGAAGGAAGGAAGATGCTAGGGCATGTCTGAACTATGGTTGGGCAAGTGAGGAAAAGCAGCAAAGGGCTTGTCCCTTTCCTACCTGCATTTTACCCCAGCATCTCACAACATTTGTAAACAGTTTTATGGCAATTTTATTACGCAAAAATTATAACACATTTTATGACAAAGCAAAATGCCATATATTTCTTGTGGTCAACTCCTAATGCTTGATTGCACTATACAGTTCAATATAGGCTACTTCCAAGGCTGATACATCTCTGCATGTCTCCCTGAATTTTTAAGAACGTTTCCAGTGAAGGCAGCATATTAAAAGCTCTGCCATTGTTGGAGGCACTGAGGAATCTGGTAAGGAAATATGTTGAAATGATGACCCAATGGGTCATGGATGATGTAGTACAGAGATCCTCAACCCCCCCGGCCACAGCCCACTACTGGGCCATGATAAGCTGCTTGGAACTGTATCACTGAAGTAGTCAGTGAGGAAGCGTATGTGCATGTGCATTCCCGTTTACGCAAGCAGTGGGGGAGCACATTGACAAGGCTTCTGGTTTGAGCGGGGGGGGGGGGGGGGGGACTAGGAGGTGAAGGTCCCTTCCAGCCCTATGAGTCCATGCTTTATGTTCTACCTCCCAGAAGACCTGGACTTGCCTGGACAGGCAAGGGAGAGAAGTACAGTAAGGTTTAATAGATGGTTAAACCTGTGAGTCTACCATCCGGCAAAAACTTCCAAACAATCATAGAAGTCCTCTACTTACAACGGTTCCCTTAGTGACGGTTGAAAGTTACAACACTAAAAAAGTGACTTATGACAGTTTTTCAGAGTTACCATCTTTGAAGCATCCCCATGATCATGTGCTGAAAATTCAGATGCTCTGCGACTGGTTCATACTTATGACTGTTGCTGTGTCCCAAGGTCAGTCATGTTGTCACCCTTTGCAACCTCCTGACAAGCAAAGTCAATGGGGAAGCAGATTCACTTAACAACCCGGTTACTAATTTATCAAGTGCAATGGTTCACTTAACAACGATGGGAAGCAAAATCGTAAAATGGGGCAAAACTCACTTAACAATTTCCCGAAAAGAGCAACAAAAACTTAGGTGTTAACATGTTCTGCACACGTGGGCCCAGCATATTACATCGCAAGACAGAGCAGAGCGCTATGGGAGGTGGGGGGAAGAGGAGAAACGGCGGGAGTTCTGCTTGCCTGAGCTTATTAAGAGCCCCAGAAACGCCGCACTCGCAGTAATTCAAATGCTTGTCCGTTTAAGATGAACATTTTGATTATTCTGGCCCTCGGGACAGAGGGGTGAAGGCTGCATTGAAAGAACGCTAGGGAGGAACTTGTATTGAAGCAGCACGGGCGAACGCCAATCAGCAGAAGCGGAATTGTGCTGCAAGCAGCGGCGTGCACCAAAATACAGAGACCGAGGATCGGTTCCAAATTGCGGACGAAAACCCTGGCAGACTCCCTCTTCCGATCTTTTAAAAAGGGAGTCTTAATTTCGTCCCGTATCCGCCGCTCTCTCAACACCCCCGCCCCCAATTTTGGCGCCGCCCTCTTCCGCCCCACGGATCTTTTTCTCCTTCCGTCTCCCACCCACGTGTGTGGCTGGCAGCCCCCTCTTTCTCCCGACCCCCAGCCCGCATGAGCCAACCCCCTGGCTGCGATTCCTCCGGTGCCGGAGACGCCGTGTCTCTAGCGGTTAGTGACACAAGCGCTCCAGCATCCTTCGCTAGGCCTGGGACAGACGCTGCCAAGCCCTCTTCACCAGCTTGCGGCCTAGGCACATCCGCCAGAGACGCTCGCCCCCCCCCCCAGCCCCCGGGCTCCGCGGCGGGACCAGGCCGCAGTAAGGAGCTGGAAAAGGATAAAGAGGACTGAGTGGGCTGTGCAGTACGTGTCTGCAGGAGCGAGCGCGGGATGGTTCGTGTCCGCTGCCAGCCTCCACATTTCCTGGGGACGAGATGTCTCTTGCAACCATCAGGATCTTCTTTTTAAATAAATGTGCGGAGAAGGACGCTTCCATCGTACAGGACACGTTAAATACCTCTCCAGCCCACCGCATGAGCTTGAAGGAAAATGAAATTTAAATAGAAGAGACTAGGGGTTATAAAACCTTTGAGATTGAAAGAAAAGGAAATTTAAATAAAAGAGACGGAATATAACACCCATTCAGTAGAATAATAAAATGTTGTTGTTGTTAGTTGTGAAGTCCTGTCAGACCCATCACGACCCCACAGACAATGTTCCTCCAGGCCTTTCTGTCGTCTACCATCCTCTGGAGTCCATTTAAGATCAGGCATCCAGCCACCTCATTCTCTGCCGTCCCCTTATTTTGTCCTCAATCGTTCCCAGCATTAGGCTCTTCTTCCTTCTCATTAGGTGACTGAAGTTTCATCTTCAGGATCTGGTTTTCTAAAGAGCAGTCAGGGTTGATCTCTTCTAGGACTGACCAGTTTGATGTCCTTGCAGTCCAAGGGACTCGCAGGAGCCTACTGTAGTTCAAAGGCCTCACTTCTTTGGCATTCAGCCTTTCTTATGGTCCAACCTTTACAGCCATACATTGCAACTGAGAAAACCATAGCCTGGGAAAACAGAGAGAACCATATTCTCCCAGTTTTCCCAGAATAATAAAATATATCTTTCTAAAAGAGTTAACAACCTGGAAAAAATACATAAATCTTTGCCTGGTCCCAGTGAAGTCATTCTTAATAAACAATGCAGACTGGGTTTCCATAGGCTAAGCTGCAAATAGTCAATCAAGTAGAAAGTGGCAGTTTCACATGTGTTTACCAATTAATTGAACCTCACTGCAATTTTCTGGATCCATGCAACACTCTGAATTGCAAAACTGCATAGCTTGAGTTCACACAGCATGTTAGGCTGAAATGTTGATTAAACAGCTCATGGTTCAGTGTGTTGTATGAATGCAATCTTTGTTTTAGCAGTTACTCTCCAGTCCTTAGTTCACTCATCCCTGTGGTGGAGAACCATCTCTGCAAAGAGGAGCTTACAGTAATGACAAGCTTACAAAGGAGCAGAAGATCCTTTCAGGTTTCCTGGGCCATGCAGGCTTCCAAGGGAAACGACATCTTTAATTGTGCTCAGAAACTGATACATAGCCCCTAAAACAGTTTGTGCACTTCCAATCTAGGTGGGCTTTCAGCTAGTCTCAATTTTAAAGATATGTGGACCTCAATTTCCAGAATTCTGAGAGTTGAAATCCACACATCTTTTAAGTTGCTAAGGTTGAGAAATACTGGGCCAAATCACCTCTGTCCGGGAAGGACCACGGCCTCAGAGGGGGGAACCAAAGACACTTTCAGCAGTTAAGCTAAATGTATGAGTTTCCTCAGAATTGAAATACGATCCATGCAACCCCATATAGATCACAACTCTCCTAAACTGAAAAAATGCCCTAGCCTCCAAGATACTAACTCTATTTGGTGAGGATTCTTCCAGCCTGTTTCTAGATCCTCATCCAGTTTGTAACCAGCGGGGTCTAGAGATTCACCTCTTCCAACTCTATGATTCTAATAAGCCTAGACATTTATTTAGTCTCTTCCAAGGTCTTGAATGAAATAAGCCTTGCTTCTTTGAATGTATAGAAGCATTATTTGGGAGGTGGGTGTAAAATGAGCAGTGTTTCACCCTCTCTTCCTGAATCTTATCACTCAGCAGCATTCTGTTTTTTTGCATTCAAGTCAAAAGCTGCAAAACACTATTTGTATAGGCAGGCTCTGAAACTGAGGACTGGCTTTTACCCCTGTACTCATGACTTCCTATTCTAAATCTTGTCACGACTCATTCAGCAGTTTCATGTAGATATACGGCACAAAATGTAGCTGTGTGGGAATCCTATAGCAATGAGATAAGGCTGAACAGCAGCCACTTAGCTCAGTTTATGAAACTGGCCTTTTAGAAATACAAAGAAATCCAATGGCTGGATTTAAGCAATACATTAAGCCAAAAATCACACAAGCCCCATTTTGGTACTTAGTCCGATTGGCGAGTTCAATCAAACCATGGTTAAGTTAAATCTGGGCAAATCTGGCAAATAAAACTCTGTTCCTACTCATCAATCAAGAGAGCCAGGGCTTGTAATGGCTAATTGGAGCACAAGCTACTGAACTTTTAAAAGGTAATTAACCAGATTACATTGGCTCTGGGATTGTCCTAGTTTAGGGCAACAGAGGTAACATTCCACTTCTGTTATTTGTTCCACCAAAGCTTATAAAAAAAAGGGTGGTAAAGGTTTACAGTTGCTGTTGCCATAAAATCAAATTATCTTAATTTTAAATAATTGTCCCTTAGCTAAAGCCATCATACTTCAGCATAGAGGAAGTTTCAACATGCTTCTGAGACTATACAAATCACTTAATACATAAATGCAATTTAATAACCTGGAAAAAATGTTCATTTTCTTCTCCCTTTCCCCCTTTACTTGTTTGTCTTAAATCCAAATAAACAAGACCTCTGTAATTCCTTGAAATTTATACCTAGTACAAACAGTTATTATTTCTCTTGCTCTATTTTTAGATCTGTTTTTTTCCCCTTAGTAGCAGAATATAAAAAGAAATAACATGTATTACTCATACGCGCAAAGGTACTTTTGAGAAATTTGGGGACAGAGGTGTGAAATGTTTGGTTGGATTGTTGTAGGGTGGTGTGTGTGTGTGAGAGAGAGAACATAAATGTTGTGTAATCACAGTCTGCATTACGGGGAGGAAACGAGGATGTGTAGCCTAGAAATCAGTCTGCCCCTTCCAAACTAAAAAGTATTTGGAAAGATGGAGTGGAAAGCTTGATATTTGGGCAGGAGGCAGAGCTTAGGCAATGACAGCAGGTATTTCATTTGAGGTGTGGGGCTAGCCCTTTGTGCAAGGGGGAGAGCCAAGAGCAGAAAGAGGGAGCTGCAGTGTACAATTCTTTGTTGTGCTCAGTTGCGGTTGGGGCATAGAAAGGGGCTGTGGGTAGAGGGATGTGGTGACACTGGTATGTGCCGAAAGCAGGGAGGCAGCAAGCTTGCCGGGCTGCATGAAGGGCTTTCTGTTTGACTGCAGTTCTGGGCTATAAATCAGGAGCAATGCCTCTGCCCTGGCCCCTCAGGAGGGAGGCGGGGGAGGCAGGGAGGGGGAGATGAAAAAACCCACCTCCAAGGCCTGAGACTAAGGAGTTAGCAAGGACTAAGCTAGTTTGGCTGAGACCTTACCAAATAGGCAGGAGTCAGGCTTCTCACCCAAGAGAGGAGCCTAGGCAGCAGCCATGCAAAATTGGGGAATTGCATTCCGAGGGAGTAGGGTACAGGCTAAGAGAATCTGCTGGAGAGATTGCCTCCAGATTTGCAGCTGAAGATAAATGCATTCTTCTGCAAATTCCTGCAAATCAGACTGCTGTTAAAATCATGAGCAGGGACCAGTTAAAAAGTGGCAACCATGAGTAATTGACAAAAGAAAAGAAATCAAATAATGGTTTAAAATTTGTCCAAGAGAATGAGCGTGATACTCTCTTACTCCTTTCACATCCTATACCAGTGATGGCGAACCTTTTTTGGCTCGTGTGCCAAAAGCTGGGGGAGCGCATGGGGGTCGTGCGTGGGCGTGCCACATCCATAATGCTTTGCGCGCAACCCCAGTGTGCATGTGCGCATGACCAGTGCTTCCCCCATTTTTGGCATGCTTTTTTCGCCCTCCCCAGGTTCCAGAGGATTTATAGGAGCCTGGGGAGGGCGAAAACAGCCTCCCCACCACCCAGCCCCGGAGGCCCTCGGGAGGCTTCAGGAGGTTCCCTGAAGCCTCCGGAGCGCGAAAAACCGGCGCTACAGGCAAACCAGAAGTTGGGAACCGACTTCCGGTTTGCTTGTAGTGTTGTTTTTTGCCCTCCAGAGCCTTCAGGGAAGCCTCCTGAAGGCCCCTGAACGCTCCGGAGGGCTAAAACCAGCCATACGAGCAAACCCGAAGTCCATTCCTGAACTTCTGGTTTGCCCGTAGAGCCGGTTTTTCGCGCTCCGGAGGCTTCAGAGAAGCTTCAGGGAAGTTCCTGAAGCCTCCGAAGGGCGAAAAATGGCCTCAAAAGAAGACTGGAGTCAGCTGGCCAGCACGCACATGCTCGCTGGCCAGCTGACAGGGCAAGCCATCACGGTCCTATACTATAGAACAGGGGTGTCAAACTCGCATCGTCACAGCATCATCACATGACATATGTCATTTTCCCCCTTTACTAAACCGGCCATGGGTGTGGCCAGCGTGTGACGCATCAGGCCTGTGGGTTGCGAATTTGACACCCCTGCTATAGAAGCTAGGCTCTGCAATATGATGTTCACTTTCTTTTTAAATTTTTTTTATTGTTTTAAACAAACAAAAACACACAAAAAAATCATCCTTCTTTACATCCTGTCGAAAGCGTGTCGATTGGTTACAAACAGTTTTCGTGCGTTTCTATCATAATTATTACATATATTTCTTTCCCATTGAATAATACATTTTACATCTAAAATCTTCATACATTTTACTGTCAATACACCACCATTCTCCTTTAACTATAATTATTTAAACGTGCTTTTATCTGATATCATTTGCATTCAAAAACACAACCACCCACTGGCATTCATTGGCAATCTCAACAAACCTCCTATAACATTATATCTTATAACATATTCTAAGAGAAAAAATCAATTCATAAACTATCTAAGCATGTTCACTTTCTTAAAAGCCTCTTTTTAGCCTTCCTGTCCATACATGCGCAGTCTGACTGGTTTCAGCCATAACATGGTTTGCTTCTAAATAGCTTAATGGTCCTGTGAAAATGCAATCATCATTTTATTTAAATACAGTTTCTCAACCTGGCCAACTTTAAGATGTGTGGACTTCATGAATCAACTGATCATTGGAGTTGGAGAACCTCAGATCTGTGTCGTACTTTGGCAGGCTGGATTGCTGCCAAAGGGTTTACCTGGATTGCTGCCAATCTGTTCCCTGGACCTTGGCAGGCAGGAGTGCTGCTAAGTATTCAGGCGAACATGGCTGCAGCCACTGTCTGCTCGGCCGTGAAGTGATTCGAATTGGAGGAGGAGCTTCTGGAGGAATGGCGGTCTGCCGCTAGAGCTCCGTCGATCCGCGAGGCTCTTTTCAAGGGAATAGGAGTGCTGCCGGTCCCCTTTTCCACCATGGGGACCGGGTGTCCTGTAAACAGCTACCCTGGTTTCTTTTGTGACCTGACTGGGTCTTCCAGGGTAGCTAGACGATCGGGAAAAGCATGAGGAATGAGCTAGCATGAAGAACGAGCTAGTATGCAGCTGATGGGAGGCGCCGCCCTGAGAAGTCGTCTGAGATCAGAGTTGTTTGGAGGAGAGGCATACGGCTGGGAAATGGCGGTCGGAGTGTGCGGAGGCTCGCCGGTGTTGGCGGTGCCAGAATTGGACCCGAAGTTGGAGGCTGGTGATCTGGGACCGTGGCCTGAGGCGGCAACGGCTGGAAACGCCGGACGCCGAATCCCTCGGCCTGCTGCTATCTGTGAGAGGGTTTGGAGGTTTGGAAATCATGTAGGCCGAATCTGAGAAGGCTGGAGGCCGGCCGGGACTTTGGAGGCCGGCGAAGACTGAATGGGTTGGCCGAGAAGGAAGCTGGAGGCCGGTAGCAGTGGCGTTGGGGCCTGGAATGGTGGTTTGGGTGCCAAGATCGCAGATGCAGGCCAAGGCAGGGATTATATGCCGATGGCCTGGTAGGAGTAGGGCTGCAACTCAGGAGGCTGTACAGAGACCGGGGGGGGGGGTTGTTGGGGACTGCCAGGAGGCCCTTATCACCAGGCTTGGCAGAGGAGTTATTTGCCTCCTGCCTGTTGCCACTTTGATTGCACCCCACCTACCCCCCCTGCTGACTATTTATCAACAACTTGCCCCTGATTACCATCTGCGTGAGCCCTGGAGGACTCCTCCCTATCCTCTGTGACTTCTGCTTGATTGACCATCTGCCCATTGCCAACTATAGTCCAACTACCCCTCGCCATCCACCATTTACCATCCACCAGCCCCCACTTCTCGATTGTCATCCAACCAGCCTACCACCATCACCCCCCCATCTAAGACTGGACTATTCTTTTTACGCTGCAACCCTGCTTTTCAAATTATACTGGACTATGACATCCTCAGCACAGACCCTAGGCCCTGACGAACTCTTTTAACATTCTATGTATTTAAGGTCAGACCTGATCCTACTGCGGGAGTCCCCCCTCTCGCAGGTGTGGCCCTCCGCCCTTTCGAGGGCCCACCTTGATGACGGATTTATTAATCTCGAGAGGTGGAGGAAGCGGAGACTTAGGGGGTTTTTAGTTAATTGTTTTTTAAAAATTTGTAGGGGTGGGGGTTCAGGGGTTGTGGGGCGGGTGGGGCAGGTCAGGAGCGATGAGAGATCCGGGTGTCCAGGTGTGGTCGCGAGCAGAAGGAGCGGAAGGGAGGAGGAGGGGGAGGATATCATCCCTAGACAGGGCTCTTTAATTCCAACGGTCGCAGGGAGGGGCAGATACGAGGACAGATTAAGAACTTACAGTCGGTTGGGAGACCGTGGATGCTGGTTACACCCGGTCGCTTGTACCAACCCCCGCGTTCTAGGTGGTCAGGAGTTACAGACCCAGGGCCTGAGGCTGGTGCTATGCAATGCGAGGTCCATTGTTAACAAGGCCCCCCTCATTTACGATCTAATTTTAGAGGGGGAGCCGGACCTCGCGGGAATAACGGAGACCTGGTTGGGCCACGAGGGAGGTCTTCCCCTCGTGGAAATGTGCCCACCAGGCTACCGAGCATTTCACCAGCCCCGGGCCCAGGGAAGGGGCGGTGGGGTAGCAGCGATTATTCGGGAGGACTTAGAGCCGAGAGAGTCCACTGTGCCACAGATGTCCGGATGTGAATCCCTTGTTGTGAAATGGGGCCCTGGGAGACAGTTGGGCCTGCTGATAGTATACCTGGCTCCTCGCTATACATCAGCGGCCCTGCCTGAACTCCTCGAGCTGATCGCATCGGTGGCGGTTGAGACACCCAAACTTCTAGTGATGGGGGATTTTAACCTGCCATCGGTGGGAGAAGCATCCGAGGGAGTTCGGGAGTTCATGGCTTCCATGACAGCCATGGACCTGACTCAATTGATTCAGGGCCCGACACACGAGGGAGGACACACCCTGGACCTTGTTTTTGTCTCTGGCCAGTGGTTGAGTGATCTGGGAGGAGGGGACTTAACCATCACTCCCCTGTCATGGTCAGATCACTCACTCCTTCGACTTGACTTCCCTGGTGCTACCTCCCGCTGCGGGGAGGCGGAACCGGAAAGCACTAGATGGTTCCGCCCCAGGCGCCTGATGGAACCAGATAGGTTCCAGACGGAGCTTGGGCCACCTCCTGTAACCCTGACCCGCCCCCGGGTAGAGGACCTGGTGGTCGCGTGGAATAATGCGACTACTGGGGCCTTGAACCGGGTGGCCCCTTTGCGGCCTCTCCGGCGGCAACGATCCACCCTGGCTCCTTGGTTTACCGAGGAGCTAAGGGTGATGAAATGCCGCAAGAGACGCCTAGAGAGTCGTTGGAGATCCTCCCGTTCCGAATTTGACCGAACACAGGCACGAGCCCATTTAAGGACGTACCTTGTGGCATTGAGAGTGGCCAAACGTCAATATTGTGCCACTCTCATTGCATCCGCAGAGAACCGCCCTGCCGCCCTGTTCCGGGTGTCCCGCTCCCTCTTGTTTCAGAGGCCGCGGGAGGCCCCTTTACAGGGCAGGGCAGAGGAATTTGGGAAATATCTGCAGGATAAAATCGCTCAAATCCGGAAGGATTGGGTCCCTGTCAGTGGTCCAATGGAGACGTCCGTGGCGAGTCTTGAGGAATCGACCTGGGAGGAGTTTGACTTGGTTGCCATCGAGGATTTGGACAGAATGCGTGGACGACTGCGACCCACCACATGTTTATTGGACCCGTGCCCTTCCTGGCTTGTACTGGCATCCTCGGAGGTTACACGAGACTGGCTCCTGGGCCTAGTGAACGCTTTGTTGAGTGAGGGGTCTCTCCCCACCGCCTTGAAAGAGGCGGTGGTGAGACCCTTGCTCAAGAAGCCTTCCCTGGACCCCATGGAGCTGGCCAATTATCGTCCTGTCTCCAACCTTCCCTTTTTGGCGAAGGTTGTAGAGAGTGTGGTGGCTTACCAGTTTCCACGACATCTGGAGGAAAATGATTATCTAGACCCGCGCCAGTCCGGCTTCCGTCCTGGGCACAGCACGGAGACGGCCTTGGTCGCGTTGGTGGATGATCTCTGGAGGGCCAGAGATAGGGGTTGTTCCTCTATCCTGGTCCTATTAGACCTCTCGGCGGCTTTTGATACCATCGACCATGGTATCCTGTTGCGCCGGCTGGAGGGGTTGTGGGTCCGGGGCACCGTTTTGCGGTGGTTCGGCTCCTACCTTTCCGGCCGGACGCAACGTGTGTTGGCAGGGGAAGAGAGGTCGACCCTAAGCCCCCTTACTTGTGGGGTACCACAGGGGTCGGTCCTCTCGCCACTCCTGTTCAACACATATATGAAGCCGCTGGGTGAGATCATCCGTGGTTTCAGGGTGGGATATCATCTGTACGCTGATGATACTCAGCTGTACATTTCCACCCCGAACCACCCCAACGAGGCCGTCGAAGTGATGTCCCGGTGTGTGGAAGCCGTACGGGTCTGGATGGATGACAACCGACTCAAACTCAACCCCTCCAAGACGGAGTGGCTGTGGGTACCGGCTCCCCGGTTCAGCCAATTAATTCCATCTTTGGCCATCGGGGGTGTTCAACTTGCCCCCGTGGAGCGGGCGCGCTATTTGGGCGTCCTCCTGGATGTCCGGCTGTCCATGGATGACCATGTGACAGCCGTGGCAAGGGGGGCGTTCCACCAGGTTCGCCTGGTGCGCCAATTGCGCCCCCTACTGGACCGGGACGCCTTACGCACAGTCACTCATGCGCTGGTGATGTCTCGCCTGGACTACTGTAACACTCTCTACATGGGGCTTCCCTTGAAATGCACTCGGAGGCTACAGTTGGTCCAGAACGCAGCCGCGCTGGTAATTATGGGGAGTACTAGGTACTCCCATGTGACACCTTTCCTGCGCGAGCTGCACTGGCTTCCTGTGGTCTACCGGGTGCGTTTCAAGGTTTTGATAACGATCTTTAAAGCGCTCCATGGCTCAGGACCTAGTTACTTGCGGGATCGTATCCTGCACCATACATCCCTGCGACCAATTCGCTCGCACAGAGAGGGTCTCCTCCAGGTGCCGTCCACCAGACAATGCCGAGGGGCGGCGCCTAGGAGTAGAGCCTTCTCTGTGGCGGGCCCAGCCCTGTGGAATGACCTCCCTCCGGATATTAGGACTACGTCTGACCTCCGCTCCTTCCGTGTAAAGCTCAAGACCCACCTATTCCAAGTAGCTGGCCTGGCTCAACTATGATCTAACTATATCGCTCCTGACGGGTTTTTATTTGTGTAATTTAATTGAATTTATTTATTTATTTAGGGGTTTTTAAATATTGTGATTTTAATTGTTTTTATCCATCAGCCCACCTCCTCCTTGTACACGTCTTAGTACACGTCTTTGTTATATGTATGTCTTGTTCAGATATGTATTTTATATGTTTTATTGTACGCCGCCCCGAGTCCTTCGGGAGAGGGTGCGGCTAAGAAATAAATATTCATTCATTCATTCATCTCGCAGGACTGAAATACGTTGAGCATGGATCATCCAACAAGTCAACCCAGAATTCTCATTCGGGCTACAAGTGAACAGGCTCAAATTATCCTTCTGTAGACACATTATGCAAAGAGCTCACTCTTTGGGGAAGTACATAATTCTGGGAAAGGTAGAAGAGAAGATGATGAGAGGCAGGATGGATTGTGTCTCACTAGTGATGGGGGCACCATTGGAAATGCTGAAGGACCAGGTTAAGGGCAGGTCAACATGGAGAAAGTTTATCAATGTGATTGCTAAAGTCAACAACAACCTGATGGCGCATAATCAATAATCAATTGGTAGCATGCTGGTGAAGGAATTCTGGAAGTCCACGTGTTTTAAAGTTGCCATGGATGAGCAGTGCTGATTTGATAAGCATGGCTGCACCTATGCTTATGTTTACAAATGCTGAGGCTTTCTCACACCATCACTGGAAAGTGTCTTTCTTTTTTCTTCTATCTTCTTTTTAAAAAACAAAACTGTATAATGCTGTAGGCAGGAGTGTTTTTCTCTCACACACACCCTGCACACACATACGGAGAGATTACATTCTGTGATAAGGCATCAACTGACCTAAAGGCAGATTTGTCAAACCACTTCTGATACCTGGCTACAGTCTACAGTCTACAGAAGTACATATTTACATACCCATCATGGGTGTGGAATTTATATGTTTGTTAAACCTCTGTGCTGCCCATCTTGCCAGGGTGAACATAGTATATAATGCGAGATATAGGAAAGGAGATAGGAAATAATAAACAAAAGAAATTATGGGTGTGAAATTCAAAAGAAAAATTAAATACACCTTCATCAGCCACATTTATTCTCCTAGAAAACGATCCTTGCTTTCATCAAGAACTCATCAACTTCATCCAGCCATCATTCTCAGTCTTCGTCTTGGTCCATGCACTGTCTGTGTATCTGTTTTGTAATTCATTTCTCACTCATCCCTTCTATGCAAGTAGCCCTTGCTTAACAGTGCCAATTGGAACCCTGCAGTGATAAGGTTTTTTTTTAAATCACATGACCATGCCATTTAGCAATGGCAGCTCTGTCACTGAGCAAGAAGTGGACTGGTCATTAAGTGAGGATGACACATGACCACCATTTGGACCTCCTGCTAGCTTCCCCATGGAGTATCCTAGTCAGAAGGCAGCAGGGAAGGTTGGAAATGTTAATAATCACATGACTGTGGGATACTATGACAGTCATAAATCAAACAAAAATTTCTTCATCTGTTTTCCCATCTTTAAACATCTATCAAGATATACACATTTAATTATTTTGACTGGTCCCTCCCTTTGGTTGCATCGTACACTACCTGGGATTTATTGCAAACAAAAGTGCAAACACTTTTGCATCCTCGATCAATGCCTATTTCTAGCATCATCATAAGCATTCCTCACGCAATTAGGTATAAACAACCAAGAGGACCTTATTCCCCCTTATCTTTACTCACTTGAACCAGTTGCTAAAAATTCATATATTCTCAAGTGTTTTATAACAGTGGCCCCCAACCTTTTGGGCACCAGGGACCAGTTCTGTGGAGAGAGGTTTTCCCATGGACCGGAGGGGGGCTGGTTTCATGTGCTCTCTGCATCCTGTGGATGGGGCTTGGCTTGTTCGTGTGGACCGATTTCTGGCATGCTGCAGACTGGAGCCAGTCGATGGACGGGGATTGGGGACCCCTGTTTTATAGTATACCATTTTTAATTATATTTAGCAACCCTGCCTTCCATTCTAAATTTAAAGGAAACATTTCAGAATGAAAACCTGCTAAATTTTGCAGAAATCAGTGATCAAATGCTTTATATAATGTCCACGTTAGAGACTGCTTGCTATTGTTTGCAGAGTTTGCAAACAGCCTAGAAATGGAAGCTGATAAAATGCTGGCAACTTCACAGGCCATTCCATTTGTTTCATCCATCTTTTGATTGTAAGCGTATGCTCTCTGGTGGATTATGCAACTTAAGTGCAGGGAAGAACAGCCTAATAATCATATTAACAGCGTATGATATCCAGTTCTTACTTGTCCCTTACCTAATCCTTAACTAAGGGAGACTCAAATCATGCAATGAGCCTTACCATTTCAATTTCTGATGTCTCTAAAAACTGATCTGCAGGAACCCAATGGAAATCCTCTGTCACAAAAAGAAATCTCAGTAAGGCAGGGAACCCAGAGGGCCCAGTGAGTGAGATGCTAACTCTGAAACTAGATTTGCACTAGTTGTGCTAGACTAGACTAAATTGAGGCTACATGGGAGCCCAGGCATTGCTTTAGCATGCTGTTTGAACCAAAGCATGATCAGTAGCCAAAAGATACTTACACTTACTGTATTCTCTTGAGAACATAGAAATTGGGTATACCTAACCCAGGTTTAGGGCTTAGTATATAGTGCAAACCCAACCTACAAGTAGCATGTTTCAGAGTTGACTGACCTAAAGTTCACCCCCTTACACTCCCAGATGGAGCCCACCTCTCTCCTTACAAGCCAAGTCTTTCTACCCCAGCAGAGTCCCCACAATCCATCTAAGGACTGGGCAAGAGGTACAAGAATGGGCATCAAAGACTTTGATCACTCTTTCTGCTGCAGTTGCAGCTGGAGCCACTGCCACCATCATCACAGCAGCAGCAATCCAGAAAGAAAAAAAGAAAAGGGAAGGAAAAGAAAAGAGAAAAGAAAAGAGGAAAGAGGAAAGCAACTCCGATTCCCCGGCGGCCTTTTTCTCTCCCACCCTTGAGCTCAGCCACAGGCGCCTGGCTCTGACTCCAAACAAATGATTAGAAAGCTGGTTATAATTGGATGGGGGGGCGGAGGAGGGGCCCGCCTGCTGAGAGCCACTTGGATCCAGGATGGGAGAGAGAGACAAGCAGGGCTGCTGGCAGCTCCCTGCAGGAAGACTCTGATCCTCCTTCAGTCAGAAACTGCGCCAGCCAGAGGCTGACAGAACAGGCAATTGTAATGGAAAGATGCTGGCTTGTGTTTTGGCTTCCTGGAGCAAATATCTGTGCTCCCTTCATTTCCCCTCCTGAATTGGCAGTGCTGGGAGCAGCAGTAGTATACAGGCCCCAATTATCCTTTGGAAGAGAAGAGCTTGGCTGCTGATGCAGGGAGTTAACAGTGCAGTTTACAAACTGTAGCATGCAGGGGCACAGAGGCAGCTGGTTTGATCTAGAGATGCTTTCAGCCCAAAGAGATTATTCAGCTATTCCATCTTATTTTCTTCAATGGATTGCATGTGGGAAATCTTAAATTTTGAAGCATCTCTGAGGTCCACTGAAAAGCCAAATCCATCAACTGATGCAATTGAGTTGTCCACAATAATGAAGGATCCACAGTAATAGGGCTTACCTTAAAACAGTGCTTCTCAATTATTTTCTGTCATGCCCCCCCTAGGAAGAAGAAAACATTTCGTGCGCCCCGCGCAACTGTAAATAGTATAATTTGTCTATAAAATTGTTATAAGTACACCTCTGCATAACACTGTATCCTTATTAACGTATAAGAGAATAAAAAAAGAAAGAAATGTGGATCAATTTACAAGAAAGAATAGCTTTATTAACTGTAGCAGAAAAGATTTAAAGGAGCACAGGATTTAAAGGAACACAATATTAAAAAAAACTTTAACCTGCAAAACAAAAATATATAAAATAATTTGAGCTGAGCCCCCCTTTACGGAGCCTCGCGCCCCCCCTGGGGGGCCCGCCCCACTATTTGAGAAGCACTGCCTTAAAACAAGTTCAATTTGGCAGAAACTCACCTCATAATATCAAGCAATCAAGGACCACAGTGGTTCTGCTAGTGCAGGGGTGTCCAAACTTGGGAACTTTAAGACTTGTGGACTTCAACTCCCAGAATTCCCCAGCCAGCCATGCTGGCTGGGGTATTCTGGGAGTTGAAGTCCACAAGTCTTAAAGTTCCCAAGTTTGGACACCCCTGTGCTAGTGGTTTGGCTAGTGTGGAAAGAGCTGGGACTTTTTTCTGGAGCAGTCGGAGGTTAGATTTAGGGGACCTGCGCAGTGTTTTATCTCAAAAATGATTTTTCAAAAGGCAACTGGACTGTTTTTTTTCCTTGAGGAGGAAGAAGAAAATATTTTTCCTCTCATCTAAGAAGCTTCATCAGTTGTGATGGTGGGGAGATGGAAGGATAGGACCTGGATGACTAAGAATGTCCAGAGACATGCGTATTTTTCAGAGTATAAGACGCACCTTTTTCAAAAAAAAGGGTGAAAATCTGGGTGCGTCTTATACACTGAATACAGCATTTTTGGCCTACCGAAACCCTGCCCCCTTTGGATGTGCAGAGAGTTTGGGAGGCTTGCAAAGTGCTCCCGAGGGCTGGGGAGGGCCGTTTTTGCTCGTTCCCCCCCCCCCACTCCCCAGAAACACTCTAAGAGCCTCCCAAAGCCTCTGCATGCCCCCCCCCCCCTATTTTTTGCAAAAAGCAAGGCGTGCAGAGGGTTTGGGAGGCCTGCAGAGTGCAAAAACGTTTTATTTTTCAATTTACCTCTTCAAAATCATGGTGCTATATTCCGGTGCGTCTTATAGTCTGAAAAATATGGTATTTTAGTTCCAAAGGCAAAATGGTGCAGTAGAAAATGTTGAGGTGCAAATTTTGCACTTCTTGATATTGTCCTGCCTTTCCCTGTCACTGTGCAGCTGCCCTTCACATCTGTTGTACAATCGCAGATAGCCTTACTATGTTGGGTTGCATTTTGTTGAAGCCAGGAAGAAATATTTCTCTCTTTTTTTTTTACCATCTGAAGAGTCTGATTCATATTTGTTACAGCAGGACAGGCATTAAGATCCCTTTTAGAAATGGTTATGGAGAAAGCTTGATGGCATGTCATTTGAAACATGTCAACCTGCCTTATGCTATACCACAGCGTTTCTCAACCTTGGTGACTTGAAGGTTACAATACAATAGTAGAGTTGGAAGGGACCTTGGAGATCTTCTAGTCCAACCCCCTGCCTAGGCAGGAAACCCTAGTATTAGTTAGTAGACTTCAACTCCCAGAATCCCCCAGCCAGCCATCTTCAGGTCACCAAGGTTGAGAAACACTGCTATATCAGATCAGAACCTTGGTCCATCTATGCTTCATCAGAATTCTTCAGATGGGATCTTTCCCCATTCTACTGGGAGATGTTTTGCATGTATAGCATATGCTCTCTCTCATTAAGTTTTATCCACTTTCTCAGTTACTCAAAAATAAGCTTGCTCTCTTTAGAAATAGAACAGCCACTTGTGAGGTCTTAACCTAAGTTCACAAATAGGGTCAGGGAGTTTTGTAAGACTGTTTACAGTAGGAAGAAGACACTAAGCCCTGCCAAATGGATGGACACTGAGGGAACAGCAATGGTGATTTCTCTGTGTGTTGTGTTTGACTGTTAGCTTATCTGAAGCCGTGTTTAACATTCATCAGAGAAAGCAAACAGCATAACATTATCATACAAAAAGGGCTCCATGAAAGTCAGCAGAATTAAACCTTCGAGGAAGATATGGCATAGGAGGTTATTGAAGAGCAGAAGATTCAGGAAATGCCCCTAGAGGAATAAAATAACCAGTGAGAGAAGTGAGTATTTGATAGCACCTGGCAAGAAAGAATCGATGGAGCAGGAGGTGGTCCTTGCCACCGGAGCTGACCAAGTGATTTGAAGCTCTGGATATGAATCATGAACTCCAGTAGCCTGCAACTTATGATAACAAAGATATCTCCATTTTCCTGATGCACACATTTAAAATATGATAGAAGGATTATCGTGGCTCATCAAACCAACTGATTCCTATTCATCCCTGCTTACTTAGTCAGGAGCAAAGAGAACAAATGCTTCAAAAGCTTGCAAGGATGGTAACTCTAGATGGGAAGGTAAAGGAACTGGGAGTGCAAGTAATGTTTCCAACTATCCTCCCAGTTGATGATCAAGGAACAAGAAGGACAAATGGGAAACAGGAAGTGAACAAATTACTAAGAAAGTGGTGGAATCAAGAAATATTTAGATTTTTCTATGTACCTTTTTTACCTTTCCCTATAAATGTTTAAAAACCAATAAAATTCTTTTTAAAAAAAGAAATATTTAGATTCTTACACCATGGTGTATCTTGCTAAAAGATAAAACAAGCTGAAGTTGAATGGAATAGAGTCAAGTGGTGTCAAACTGGATTTCTTTGAGGGCTGGATCAGCATTGTAGTTCTCTGTGGGCTGGCCGGGGGTGGGGGAGACCGTAGACGGGTCGGATGCCTCCTGTAGCACTTTGCCAGCCAAAACAGGGCACGCCACCCCCACCCCGACCGTGGCCCACACACGTCTCATTTTGGCCGGCAGAGTGCTGCAGTAGGCCGCCAGGCACCCCGTTTTGGCTGCCAGAGGCAACTGCGGGCCGGTTCTTTGCTAATTTTAGGCTGGCCCCACAGACCAGATTTAAGCACCCTGCAGGCCAGATCCGGCCCACAGGCCTTGGGTTTGAAACCCCTGGAACTGAAAAAGGAAATTCTGGAAGCCTTGACCCAGATAATCTTTATGAGGAAGAAAAATGGGCAAAGTTTTAGGAAGCTTTTAATAGCAAATTCAGTGAAAAGCTGTGGAGTAAAAAAGGAGATGTGTGTATTGTAGAGCAAAGCAGGGCCTTGTAAATAAGGCAGAATGCAAACTGGAATTGGGAAAGATAGCACATGAATGTGGTGATGAAAACAAGGTACAATAAAGGGTTTGCAAGGTAAAAGGAAAATAAAGGAGGCTGTTGCTCTGCTGAGCATAGCAGCTGGGAACATAATACAAAGGAAGAGAGAAAGCTAAATTGCTTCCTATCTTTTGGTAGCATCATTTCTCTCAGAAGATGTACGTATGTACTGTATTCCTTAATATGATTGAGGATCTAGGAATGTTAAAAATAAGAGCACATCTTGCTACTCTAAATGAAATCACATCTCCAGAGTACGATGTATCCCAAAGTGTTGAAGGAGCTGGCAGATATCAGAATTGCTGTGATCTTTGAACATTTCTGGGGAATTCCTGGACATGAAGAAGAGTTGGGAGGAGAGCTACAAAATGATAGGAGGTTTGGAAATCAAGTCCTATGGATACTAAGCTTCCTTGGCTTGCCACAGAGAGCTCTAAGGAGAGCTGTGATAGCAAATATATAAAAGCCTGTTATATTCTAAGGCAGGGGTGTCCAAACTTGGGAACTTTAAGACTTGTGGACTTCAACTCCCAGAATTCCCCAGCCAGCATGGCTGGCTGGGGAATTCTAGGAGTTGAAGTCCACAAGTCTTAAAGTTCCCAAGTTTGGACACCCCTGTTCTAAGGTAAGTCTATTCTCTGTTGAATATGAGAGTGGGATAAGGACCAAGATAGAAATGAAATATATGGGATTAGGGTGGATTTCCTGAAAGTACAATTGCTAAGTAGTTAGATGCCAATTTATTGGTGATTTTGAAATGTCCCTGGATGGCTATTTCTTAGGAATGTTTTGATGGATTTGGACTAGATGGCTTCTAAGATCCCTTCCTGTTCTTACATACTATGATGCTAAGCTACTGATTTCAATGGATCCTACTCCTATGTTTATATGCAAATTATTGTAGTCTTAAAACTTTTGTTTTCAGCATCTGTAAAAATTAGCTTTCCTAGGTTCCACAATAATTATGAGGGAACAATTGGTGGGAGAGAAAAAGAATTTATGAATGTTCCAGTTGATCATCTAATTCAGAACCTACAGATTCGCCCAAACTGACCACAGCAAACATCTAGTGTTACTTTATTTTATTTTTGTTCTGAAGACTGATGCCCACTGGGTGATAGTGTAGCTAAAGCCTACATATATTTTAATGATGAGTTAGTCCAATTATAGGCCATGGGCACAGTCTCCCATGCTGAATGCTTGTTCAGCATTTCTCTTTAAAAAGAGAAAATTCATCCCACAGCTTTCATTTAAATGGGGCTGGTTTTTATTCCCTGCTGCTGGAGAAAGTTACTCCTGAAGTTTTGCCCTAAGTAGAGCTATGCTCCCATAGAAATATCTTCTTCTTCTTGTGCCATATCCGTCATCAGACGCTGGCGATCATGTTGGCAATCCTATTTTCGTCAACAGCCGCATGAAAAAGTGCTGCTGAGTTTATGTCCAAACCAGCCCCTTCGGTTTTGAAGCTACGATGTTCTTCTTCTGCCTGGACCTCGCTTGCCTTCAATTTTTCCCTGGAGGATCAAGTGAAGGATGCCGTATTTTTCTGGGTGTTCGCATCACATTTCCAAAATATTCTAACTTTCGCTTTTTAATGGCTTTGATGATTTCCCTTTGCTTTCCCAGGCGGCTTATCACCACCTCATTTGTGATTTAGTCAACCCAGCTTATATAGAAACATACATTTCTCTCTTTTCCTGACAAACAGTGCTGCCTTTCCTTCTCTCCAAGACTTTGTGATCATCGGGCCTTCTGTTTGAAAAGAAACCTACTCCAGAGTAAAGAAAAAGAGAGCCTATTGGAGCCAGTGAACAGGGTAGGCTGAGATTGGTGGAACTCGATTAATGTTTAACAAAGTGGTGCGATTCTCCTTTGTAGAGGACGAGTGCAGCTTGTCCTTTCTGTCCAAAGGCATTGTGCTTTGACCGGACCAGAAGGGCAAGCTTTAACAAGCATCTACCCGGATCTGATCTACTTTATTCTCTGTTTGCAAGCAGGGCCTGTGGCTTAAGCAATGCATTCTGGGATTTCATTTTGTGGAGTGGACAGTCCTCTCTGTTAGGTCCTTTGTTCTCAAAGGCATTTGGAGGAAGACCTTTGGGGAAGAGGCAGCTCAGCCTGAGAAGAAAGGAATCGTACCCAGTGTTATGTATTGAGCTCCTGCAGGACTGAGAACAATTCGGAAGCATCTTTTTTTTCTGTGGGTCCTTTCCAAACCTACTGTTAATTCTAGCTGGGCAGCACAGCTGGTGGCAGGTTAGGCCTCCATAGCTCTCTTGAGCGGCCCACTGCCTTCAATGTCCTACAAATTTCAGAAGCCAGCCAGCCTTGAGCACTGAGGTGCTTCCCACTCTCCCCCCATTCTGACCCCATCCACTTGCCCAAGCAGCTGCCTGCCCTTTGCTCTGCTGAGGTCAGGGTGCTGACTTAGGGCAATGACCGCCACATCTGCTGCTTTTTGCATAGACCAAAAGGGTTTTTTTAAAAAAAAATAGGGGTAAACACAAAATCAACCAATGATGCTGTTTTTGGTCCATTAGTTTTGGTTCCAGTTCCGCAGACAGAACGGGGGAAGTGTTCGCCACCATCAGTTCACATCTTCCTCTGTTCAACCCCCACACTTTGGAAACCAGGTAGTTTGTGACAAAGGAGCTATGTTGCTTTCGACTTTCAATCCCTCGTTTTCTGATGTTTCACTGTCCTGGTTCCAGGTTGAAACAGCTATTGATATAAGATGTAGGCTGTTAAGTCACAGGTTGGTAAGCTCAGTGTTGCCCCATGATGACACCACAATGCATGAAAATAATTTTATGTTCACTTATGTTCAGCAAGAATCAGGGAAATTTAGGGGGAAATCAGGGAAATGATATGGGAAATTTAGGATGAGATTTGGGAGAACCCTGTATTTTACTGTTTTCTGATTGTTTTCCAACTTTTTCTAATAGGAAAACAATGGTAGGATGGCTTCAACATGGTTTCTATCTCCAGTAGTTATTGTAGAGCCTTCCTTAAATATGATGATGATGAGAAAAATTGTTATAACTGTTAAAAGATAACACATATTACTAATAATAGTTATGAGATTGTATATTTGTGAATGTATGCATGAGAAATAAAAATAAAAAAACTTTTTTCAATAAAAAAAAGAATATGATGATGAAAGGAAGGAAGGAAAGAAAGATTATTGCAATAATGACTAGACTACAGAGCCAATGCTTTGCTCATACTAATCAAAATTTTATAATATGCACCCAATATGCCTGTTAAGACATAGGAGCTAGCATGTGAAGGAATCAGAGGAGAGAATCACATTTTTACCTTTAACAGTGCAGCGTTTTGAGAGTGTATCTGTGAATTTTAGAATTTGCTCTTGGAATGGTGGTGATGGAAACATAAATTGCACAAGGAAAGTTTTCCATTTAAGTTGCATGGATGCTAACTTACATTGATGGACTTCCACTGAAAAGCAAGGACAACATGATGTATTACCAACAAATTTAAACATATTTAAAGTTGGGATTATTTTAAAATTACAAAGCAGCCTCAGGAAATGAAAAAAATAATAATAATGAAAAAATAATAATGGCTTGGAAAAATAATAATGGCTTGGAGGAGGTACTTCTTATCCCATTTCCCACATGTTCATTATTCAAAACCCTATTCATTATCTTGCCCTCCACACCCACGCACACATGCAGTCACGCATACACACTTGTAACTGCACACTTGTAAGTGCACATATTTCAGGTATGTATTTGTTGTCAAAACAAGTTAAGAAGTCTTGCTTCTCCACTCAAAACCGCAGCTTCCTGAGGCAGCTGGCTTTAATTTGAAAAAATAATAATCACTGGACAACACACTTCAGAAACACAGAGAAGATTCTGTTCCCAGCAGGAGATTTGCATTGGCTCAGTCGTCCTGCCGATTGGCTCCACTTCGCCCCCTCTCCTCCCTCCCCAATTGGGGAATCCATGTTTTAAATACTGAAGGACTACCAATTAAACCTCATTCCTATTGGATTATCCATCGGGCCCCGTATTCCACTGCATTCCATCACACGCTCTGCATCCTCATCTCCATCCCAACAGAAAAAGGATCACTAGTACGAGGGAGAAAGGTCTTAAAGAGCTCTCTGTGCAAACCTTTCTGGCCTTTGCCTTCCCTTTCCATCTCCCCCTCCTTCCAGTCCCGTCCCCCCCCCCCCCCGCTAGCTGTTTACTCTGAGCCACCCAAATCAAACAAATTCCACCCTGCTTAAGATGTTCTCCTCCCACACCCCCTCAGCAAACACCAAGGCATGGTTATTCCTCTTGTGTTCCCTGATTAGTAGAGAGGCCTACAGCAACTCTAACCAGCTTTGTTTGGCTTTTCAAGGCAAACCATTGGGAAGGACCAGGTCTTCATGGTTGGCTTCACCAAGTTTCAGAAGAGACCCTCCGGGGAAAATTAGAGCATCATTAGGCTGTTAATTCCAACTCTCCCCAGGACAAGCCTGAAGTCTGAGTTTAACAATTGGACTGAATGCAAGTCTGCAATGGTGCTTTTCGACGTACAAAAATATTGCTGGATTCAAACATCGCTTTAAAACTTAGCAATTATTCAGCGCTTGTTGGAAAATCAAGACTACAATTCTCACAATCCCTTGTTTTTGCTCTGAGTGTAGTTCCTGGAAGTTGCAGCCCAAAACATATCATGCAACGTATCATATTAAGTCATACCATGCAATGAGATGCAGCGTCCTATAACAGAGTATATATTGCGCCCTCCTGAATTTTTGCTGTCAGTTCCAAAAGAAAAAAACTCCCTCATTTGCATGGTTGGATTACATCATGGTTGGGGAATGGGAGAGCAGTTATTTCTCCTTGATTGGTAACTCACAGAAAAAAAGGGAAATAGCTGAAGAACATTCAAACTGTAGCTTTTATGTGCATTCCTGTTCATTTAAAACTTCCTTGTATGTTGACGATGAAAGCAAGCTCGCCCTGAGGTCCCAGGCACAAATATTATCAGCCTTGATTCCATCAGATCTAGGATACAAATGCTACTGTAGTAATCCTCACATCTATATACAGGTCTATAAACAGTTATTGCCATATACCATTACCTTTTGAACCTGGCCTCCCAAATATCTTCTCCACGTTACCCATTCTGAGGTTCCCCTCACACATATGTGCTAGTCGTTCCCGACTTTAGGGGGTGGTGCTCATCTCCATTTCAAAGCTGAAGAGCCAGCACTGCCCGAAGACGTATCCATGGTCATGTAGCCGGCATGACTAAACACTAAATGTGCACGGAACGCTGTTACCTTCCCACCAAAGGTGGTCCCTATTTTTTCTACTTGCACTTTTACATGCTTTCAAACTGCTAGGTTGGCAGAAGCTGGGACAAGTAACGGGAGCTCACTCCGTTATGCGGCGCTAGGGATTCGAACCTTTCTGATCGAGAAGTTCAGCGTCTTAGCCACCTAGCCACCACGTCCCTAAGCAGCACTGGTTAGACCACAGCAATAACATTGTGTTCGGTTTGGGGATGTCTTGCTTATTTGAGATTAAACCCCAATTAAAGAGTATGATAATAAAGAATCAAGGAAAGTATGTGAGAGCTACCTTGCATTTCAAGGTTTTGATAACAATCTTTAAAGCGCTCCATGGCTCAGGACCTAGTTACTTGTGGGATCGTATTCTGCCCCATACATCCCTGCGACCAATCCGCTCGCACAGAGAGGGCCTCCTCCAGGTGCCGTCCACTAGACAGTGTCGGGGGGCGGCGCCTAGGAGTAGAGCCTTCTCTGTGGCGGGCCCAGCCCTGTGGAATGACCTCCCTCCGGATATTAGGAATACCTCTGACCTCCGCTCCTTTCGTATTAAGCTTAAGACCCACCTATTCCAAGTAGCTGGCCTGGCTCAACTTTGATCTAACCATATCGCTCCTGACGGGTTTTTAACTGGGTATTTTAATTATATTTAATTATTTAGGGGTTTTAAACACTGTATTCTAATTGTTTTTTACTCATCAGCCGACCTCCTCCTTGTGTATGTCTAATTGTTTTTTACTCATCAGCCGACCTCCTCCTTGTGTATGTCTCGGTATATGTCTCTGTTATATGTTTGTCTTGTTTACATATTTATTTCATATGTTTGTTGTACGCCGCCCCGAGTCCTTCGGGAGAGGGTGCGGCTAAGAAATAAATATTTATTATTATTATTATATTATTATTATATATTTAAGGCACATTAACCAAGAAGTACTTTTCTCCCACTGTACAATAATCACTCAAACTCTCTGCTGTTACAAGGGTGTTGTTTAATTCCTAACATAAGTATAACTTCAGAAGGCCAAAATGTTCGACACTCTTTTCCAACGTGGCTGTCCTCCAGAGGTGTGGTCTTCAACTCCTCTAATTCGGAGGACGAAAAACGACCCTACGAGCAAACTGGAAGTCCGGTTTGTCTGTAGGGCCATTTTTAGTCCTCCAGTTTTTTGCGCTCCAGAGGCTTCAGGGAAGCTCCTGAAGCCTCCGGAGGGCCTCCAAGGGAAGGGCGGGGAGGCTGTTTTCGCCCTCACCAGGCTCCTATAAAGCCTCTGGAGGGTGAAAAATGGCCTCAAAAAAAGGGCTAAAGTCAGCTGGCCAGAGTGTGCATGCGAGCTGACCAGCTGACAGGGCAACGCCTCGCGTGCCCTGACAAATGGCTCCACGTGCCACCTGTGGCACGCGTGCCATAGGTTCACCATCCTGGGTATAGGTTTCCTACCTAGGCAGAGGGTTGGATTAGAAGACCTCCAAGGTCCCTTCCAACTCTGTCTATTCTATTATGTTCCGTTCAATTCCATTCCTATTCTTATTCTATTCTATTCTTATTCTATTCTCATTCTTGTTATATTTCTATTCTAGGGTAATTTCAAGGTATGTGAAATCTGTTAGCATAGGTCCTTCGTTATTTGCAGGGAAATGAAGGGACTGCAGGGGTTTGGGAGAAGCAGAGGCTGTGGAAGATGCATGGGGACTTGCAATAGGAAAAGCAAACATGCTGACGTATCATCTTCTACTGACCCATAGATGCTTCAACTCTGTAGAAGGACCAAAAAGGCTTTGAAAAGAGAAGCCCAGGGGCCTCCTCAGGGGCTACACTTCTAGAAAAGAAGAAGCCATAGCCCAGTGGCAAGACACCTGTTTTCATATAGAAAATCACAACTGAGTCTGCAGCATTTCAAGGTAGGAAAGCAAGCAGGTACCAAGCGATGCTAAATACTAACCTTCAGTCCCTGCAGAGCTGCTGCCAGCTGCAGGAAGGGCCCCTAAGGGCAAATAGCCTGACCAGCTATCAGATGTTTTTCTGTCCTTCAACAAATAGGAAGATGTGTCCCCCCCCCTCTCCCTCCCTCCCTTTCTCTCATTCTCTTCTAGAAAGGAATGTGTGAGAGAATGGCTAAATGTGTTTTTCTGCTGTGTTGCATGTTGGATTCATGCAATGCAACACGCAGAAAAGAGGTCAGCCTGTTTGTCTCTTAGAGGTCTGTGCAAAACTCCTCAATCAGGGCTCATTCTGAGAGGCAGGATTGAGCAAATCTTGGCTTTGCATGTCCCATAAACAGAGCTGTAGCATCTTGGCACAGAGTTTCATTCACCTTGGCATGAAGGCTGCAGGGCTGCTGTTGTACTATTTCATATGTTCCAGAGCAAATACATAATTTATTCTTATTTGCTGTCCAGACTACTACTCTTACTACCGGTCCTGTTGATAGATCGGATAATGTTCACGGTAAGATTTCAGGGAGACCGCCTGTCCCAAGTGATTGCTTCCAGATAAGTTAGATTCAGCTCCCTTCATCCACTGTTGGCTAGGAATGATGTGTGCTGACACACCCAATACATTTAAGAGCATTTGTTAAATCTTCAAGCCCTATCCTGCTACTTTTAACAAAATAATGCCTTTTTCCTAGTCTGCAGAAAAGGGTAGTTAAAGGAGTCACCAGAAACAATTCATCCCCTCACACTTCCATTGATGTCATATATATGTATCTTGGATATGCAGTGGCATTTATAGAGGCAAGCAGCAATAGTCTTGAATTTCAGTGCTATCTCAAAGAGGCCACTGTTGGAGGATTTTTAGTAACACAAGTTTTCCGGTCTTCTAGAACATTTTTTTCTTTGTGGGTTCTAACCCACAAGTATCTATTAAGGACACAAAAATAATAGTCCAAGTTGAAAAGAGTATTTATGGATCTTAAAGAGGACAAACCTTTATGTATGAAGATATATGATACAGAGTAATCCAAAGTTTATTTTTAGGACCAGAAACATATAACCTTCAAAATACTTAATTGCGGCCACTCATTCAGCTCTGTTTCAAATTTTAAGAGTTATTTGAACTTTTGACTTCCAAATCCTGCATTGTAACTGCTACTACACATACTGGGTTAATCTTACTGAGGGAGAGAGCAAGATTAAGTTCACACCCTGTGCTTAGCTATGGTTTGCTCAGCCATGATTTGTTGAATAAACCATAATTTATGTTAAATTATTAATTAAAACCCATAAATATAAGGTTCAATCAATAAGATAAATGAAAACCGAATCAGTCATATTGTGGCTTAAAGCAAACCTGTGATCTAAATTATGAGTGAATTTCAGTCTTTCTCTACTGGCAACTCAACCTGCATTCCATTTGTTTTGCCTGCAGAATTCCAGAGATAAAACTTAGCAGAGCAATTGTGAACTTGGAAACTCAAAGAAGTGGAGAAGGCAGGAAATATTTAAAGAAAAGCAATAACAACCAACAGTTAAGCTCAGACATTTTTCTCCAAATGCTTCATTTGGGAGATATTTTTTGGAGGAGGAAGAGGAAGAGGAGGAGGACAAGGAGTGAGGAGAAAGATCTGCTATCTGTAAAGATCTATGTATAAAATGTACCATAGTTTGATCCTGGGTGATTAATCTCAAAAGAGTAACTCAAGTTGGCACCTAGACCACGGTGCTTGAAGTCGCTCCCACTCCTTAGCGGGTGCCTCAGAGGGAGCTGGTCTGGACTCCTGGCACGGTGTGCAGGTAGCCACCCATTCTTCGATCTCCCTGTCCATGTTCCGCCACCACATTCGACTCCTGGCCAAAGACTTCATGCTGACAATTCCAGGATGCCCTACGTGTAAAGCCTCTAATACTGCAACTCACAGTTTGGGTGGAACAACGACCCGGTCCCCCCCAGGGCAAAAAGCCATTAATAACAGACAATTCATCTCTCTTACAATAGAACATTTTGAAATACGATCCAACAGGCCCCTTTGGCCACCCCCTCCACACCCAGTTCAAAATTTGTTTGATGGTGGAGTCTTTTGCAGAATGGCAGGCAACGTCACTAGATGAGACAGGACCAGTCTCTAAGCAGTCAATCAGAAGGACTGGTGTCTCAGAGATAGGGTCTGCAAGAAGTTCTGGCAGCGGGCAGCGACTCAAGGCATCGGCATGCCCCAAAGAAGAGCCAGGTTGGTGGATGAGGCGATAGGTGTAGGCTGCTAGGAAAATAGTCCATCTGGCCATCTGCGGCGATAATGACACAGGAGTAGGTCGGTCCCAGCCAGCAAGCCCAGTAGCAGTTTGTGGTCCATAATTAGTTCGAAATCATGGCCTTAGAGGTGCTCATGGAACCTTTTTACACCAGCCACTGCAGCCAAAGCCTCATGGTCCAGTTGGCTGTATTTCCGCTCGGCAGCAGACAAGGTCCTTGAGTAATAGGCTATGGCCTCAGTTCCATTGGGCATGCGGTGGCTGAGGACAGCTCCGACGCAAACGGGGAAGCATCACAAGTCAACACCAGTGGCAGGGTCTGGCTGTACTGCACCAGGAAAGTGTCTGCTGACAGAAGTCTTTTTACTGCAGCAAATGCGGCTGCCTTGCCTCTGCTCCAGGACCTCTTCATGTTCTTCACCAGGAGACAATGTAAGGGCTCAGCAACTGTGGCTTTCTGTTTAAGAAAGACACTGTAGAAATTAAGGAGCCTGAGGAACCCCAGCAGTTCGGTTTGATTACCAGTTGTAGGGGCGTCCTGGATTGCTTGAATTTGTTTAGTGGTCGGGTGAATCCCAGAGCCGTTGATTAGGTACCCTAAGAATTCAACCCTTGGCACGTTAATTTGGCATTTTTCTTTTTTGAGACGGAGGCCTTTGTCTCGAATTCTGGTCAAAACAGTTAACAAACGTTTGAAAAGTTGCACCTCATTTGCAGCCGATACCAAGATGTCGTCAAAATAGGGGACAACTCCTGGAATCCCCTGCAAAAGCCGTTCCATGACGCTTTGGAACAGTCCAGGGGCGATACTAACTCCAAATTGCAGAAGGTGACATTTGAATGCACCCCTTTGCATCACAATCATTTGGGCCTCCACTATAGCACCATCTACAGGCAATTGTTGGTATGCCTGCGCCATGTCCAATTTAGCGAATACTTTGCCGGGGCCTAAAGAATGTAATAAATGCTATACAATGGGTACAGGGTGCTTTGTTGTAACGCTTTATTGATTGTGCATTTGTAGTCCGTGCAGATGCAGACAGACCCATCAGATTTGACAGGTGTCACTATAGGGGTCTCCCAGCGTGAGTGATTAACCAGCTCTAGGATTCCCTGGCCTACGAGCGTGTCAATTTCCAGATCAATTTTGGGGCGGAGAGCGAAAGGTACTCTCCTGGGTTTTAGCCTTATGGGGGCTATGTTGGGGTCCAAATTAAAAGAGATTGGAGTCCCCACATACTTGCCCAGACCAGTGCTAAAGATGTCCTCGAACTCCTTAAAAATTGCTTCGGCGCTCTTGTCTTTCAAGGCGTTGATACCGGTCACTTCTAGGCCCAGGGCTTCAAACCAGTCAAGCCCCAGGAGGCTCTGCAGGTCGCTGCTGACCACCGTCACTGGGAGCTCGCCGCTGTAGTTTCTGAATTGCACCTGGAAGGTGCCCTGGCCCACGATGGGGACTCAGTTCCCCTGGTAATCACGAAGGCGGATGTCAGGGGCGCATAGATGCTGTTTCTTCAGGCTAGGGATAGCCCGCTTGAGTGTAGGCCACATGATGGTCAGTGATGACCCCGTGTCGATCTCCATCTCGCATGGAGAGCCCTCGATGAGGACTGTGACCTTCAGCTTTTTTGGCCACCTAGTGCGGACTTGGCCGATTGAGGTGTGGTAGGTGACTCTGGTGTTGCCCTCTGAGCACCATGGTTGCAGCTGCCATGCCACATGGTTGGGCTTCTGCTGATGGTTAGGTCGGCTTCTGGGCTGCCAGGTCATTGTGGAGTGCTCTCTTCTGCAAACCTTGGCGATGTGCCCCTTTCGCTCGCAGCACTGGCAGATAGCATCGCGGAAACGGCAAGACGATCTGGCATGGTCTCCTCCACAGCTTGCGCAAGGTGGGAAACACGGTTCGGATTTGTGCGCTGCCTTGGCACAGCTACTGCGCATTTGGCAGCTGTCATCTTCTTTGCCTTCTGAGCTCTTGGCCTCTGCAGCCTCGCAATGTACGCTTGTGCTCTTTCGCATGTCTTGTAGAGTGCTTTGGAGCTGCAGGGTTTCTGTAGACTTAATGGCCGATTTGGATGCCCTGGCTTCGTCCAAGGCAATTTGTAGATTTGGCAAGTAACCTCCTCTGTAAATTAATGTCCCGCACACCGCATATGATGCGGTCTAGTATAAGTTCGTCTAGGTCTCGTTGATTGATTTGCCTTCCTTCTGATTACGAATATTAAATTCATGCCGGCGGACGTGCTTAGATGGCTTGGGAGCATAGTGTGTCCTCAGCATCTGTTGGAGCACTAACCAAATGACCGATTGTAGTGGTGTTGGCTCAGAGAGGTCTTTGGCTGTTTCGAACACTTCCCGTCCACAGTAACCGAGGAACATGTTCTTCTTGCGGCCTTCAGAAAGGCCCATGAGGTCATTGGCTTTGAGGAAGCAGTTGAACCTCAGCATATATGAGTCCCAGTGCTCGGTGACTGGGTCGTATGGAGCCGGTGGGGCGTGCATGGCCATTTTGTGTTCTGGGGGCATTTTGAATTTGCCGCTCAAAAATTGTTGCTCGAAGCCGCGCTGAGCTCCGGGCTGGATGTACTTGTTGGATTGCTATGCTCTTTTTGGTTTGTCTAGTTGCCTTCCAATCCCACCTTCGTCGCCAGTGTTAGGTCGGGTAATGGAAAAGCACACTCAGACTAAAGGCAACAACAGCTCTCTATTGTAACAGAACAAGTATCTACAATCCTGCGAAGGTTGAGTTTGACAGCAGCCCTTTTATAGGGAGCTGTCAAACCCTTCAACCAATGAGATTAAACCTCTGTTCCCACCAGAACAGAGGACCTTGATGGAAACCATTATAACTGTAGCTAGTATCTCACCCAGCTCCAGGGGAAGGATACTGCAAAATCTCCATTCCCACCCCACTCCAGGGGAAGATTACTGCAAAATCCCTATTCCCTCCCAATCAGCTGGGACTCGGGAGGCAGAGAATAGATGGGGGCGGGGCAGTCAGAGGTGGTATTTACCGGTTCTCTGAACTACTCAAAGTTTCCACTACCGGTTTTCTAGAACTGGTCAGAACCTGCTGAATACCACCTCTGATACGAACAAATAAGTACTAAAGGGGCCAAACCTATAGGATTAACTTTAGCCAAGAGTTTACTAGAAACCATGCTGTAGCATCCAATAAGACTATACCTGTCTTTACATGTATGAGAGTATTTTTGATACTTTTTGGAACCATCCCTATGGCACTAATAAACTTATTTTGAATAGTTTCAAAACTATTAAGCTTTCTTGAAAGTTTCAAGAATATTAAAGTATCCGATCTGTTTTTAATATCCTAACTGGGCAGCTTTATTAAAACTGCACTCAAAAACTTCAGTTGGATGTAGTGGGTATTAAACAAGTGAACTGTTCAGAATTAGTTAGGCTTCTGATTCTTCTTAAGCCCTTCCAAAGTTTCAGGGCAGAGACAAAGCAGCTCCCTAGGGAGCACAGGAATAACAATTCCAGGATATTTCCTTGCAGTTTAGACGCTGCTGGGAATAGAGATTTTGATACTGAGCCAAGAGCCTACAAGGTCTTGGTCCTTCGGGATCAGAAAGGATACCATTATTAATTCATACCCCAGATCATTGGTTAAACTGGGAAAAGCTTGAAGAGATTGGATGAAGATTATACATAATGCAGCAACATTTGGGGGGAAAACCCCAGATAATTTATATTTATTCAGGAATAAATGTAAGGAATAAATGTCAGGAATAAATATCTCCAGTTTGGAACAGCTGAATAAAAGCTAGGAGAAAACAAACTTTGTGTTGCATTCCAATATTTATGTCTGCATTTAACATCATGTATTCTTAATGTAACAGCTGCTGATTTCATGGCAGGCCAAATTCAAAGTGGAACATTAAAAATGAGACTGATTTCAGATCAAACCACTGGTTTCAATATTATCGTCACTGAACACTGAACACCAATCTAAAATATAGAGATTTCAGCTCGTATAAAGCATATAATCTTTCACCAAGCTATGGTCCTTTTCCCAGGCAGTGGTTACCAGCTTCAAGCCAACTGTTCCCTGCCCAAGAGGATTAATTCCAATATCACCACACACCTACACATTGATACTGTACAGAGAGTTGTTTTCCAGTAAGACAACTTTATTATTCAGCTAAGTTGCTGATTTAGTACCAAAGTGCCAAACAGAGCAAATTCAAAATCATACAGCAATCTTCCCCACTATGGAAAATTGTATTATGTTTTTTTCTTAAATTACAATAATTATGAATCGGCATGCATGGATCTGTCTCTTCTTTCATCTTTCATATAAGTGCAATGTGCTCTTTTCAGGCAACGGAAAAATAGTCCATCAGCGCACAAGAAATACCGCTATCTCTAGTCATGAAATTATATTTGGACAAACCAGATTGGGAAAACAACTCCCTTATTTCAGCACTCACATTCCACCAAACCAGTGGTGGGTTTCAATTTCTTTTACTACTGGTATGGTCATGCCCGCGCATGCGCAGAAGCGTCCGGGTGGGTGGGCGGAGCCTACTGCCGCTGCCACTACTGGTTCACCTGATCTGGGGTGAACCAGCAAAAACCCATCTCTGCGCCAAACATTTACCAACCTAAGTTAATCTTCGCCATGCTGCATTCTCTTATCCTCACAGATCCTCTTTGAACGCCACGTAAAGAGCAAAAAAATTAAATTTCTCAATAGCACAAAATTCAACTCATTGACACCTATCCAAAAAGTCAACGAAACCCAAGATAATGAATTTATTTGCAAAGAATGGGGAGGAAGTTAGTTAATCCAAAGTTCAGGTTTAAAAAAATAAATAAAACCCCACCTCTCCTAAGGGCTAATCAGTAGAACGTTTTATACCTGGATGAACTTTCCTGTTTATTCAACAGGAACGTTGTTGTTTTCCTTGAAAAAGATTGAGAATAAAAAGATAAAGATGCCCTTGAACCAAGCTTATCTAATTGATAACTACAGAGAAAAGTGTCAGTCCCTTTGTATAGATCAAATCAGCTTATCTATAATAATAGACTCTTGCAAGCTAAGAACCTTCTCTCTCTTTTTATACACTAGTAAATCAGGGCAATGGCTATCCAAACCGCTTCCAAATATTATCTAATTTCTCTGAAACTGACACCTGTTCCAGGTTCCTTTTGCTTGGAAGTTAAAATGGTTATTGTATATTGCTTTGAATATCATTGTCTTTACTCTCTTCAAAACTGTTCATACAGTTTTCCTGATAATATATAAAAGGGATCCACCTTTCCACCACTTTTTTTAAAAAAATTGTTTTTGAGCCTGGAATTTGCTACTGTTCTGCCATCCAAAGACTTGACCCAACTTAGTTTCCAAGACCAGACAAGCTCAACCACGTGCTCTGCTTTTACGTTTCTGGATCTTATACATTACAGAATTTCAAGGGATTCAGGAGTGAAACCTCGCTTTTGCACAGCAAACCGGTTTCCCCCTCTCCTCCAGCTATTTGTGCCTTTGCTCCTATTCAGGGGTGGGCTTCAAAAATTTCAGCAATGGGTTCTCTGCCCAGTTTCTGGGTGGGTGTGGCCATGGTGGGCGTGGCCTAGTCGGCCTCCTGCACCATGGCGGGAGACGAGGCGTTTTCGCCCTCCCCAGGCTCCGGAAGCTTTCCTCGAGCCTCTGGGAAGGCAAAAACTACTTCCCCCAGACCCTGGAGGCCCTCTGAAGGCAGGAAACAGGCCTGTTTTGGGTATTCTTCAATTTCTGGGAGGCCTGTTTCCCCCCCTCCCCGAGCCTCTGCATGGTCCCTACATTTAACTTGCATCCAAAAAGGGCTGCGTGGAGACTCCTGGGAGGGGATGGGTGGGCGGAGCCAGCCAGCGGTGGGATTTGGAGATTTTCCGAACCTGCCATAATGTTAGCTATGGGTTCTCCTGAACCTGGCTGAACCTGTAGCAGCCCACCCCTTCTCCTATTAAACTACGGATGGGCCTGCTATTTCTGCCGAACACTAAGAACAGTTTACCAGCCCGACTTGACAAGGTAAAAGGTAATATAGAACGTAAGAAAGATGAACCTTGTCACAGATATGCAGGAACTGTTACTCAGGCAAAAGGAGCTGATATATTTTTAGGCCCAGAATGAGATAACATTTGGAAGCAGCTTAGGAAGAGGCCTCCTAATTGAAGGAACCAGAAGAAGGGGGAGGAAATCCAGCACAATCTGATTTGCAATTTTATTTTATTTTTGTTATTATAGCCAATCTCAATAAAAATAATTCTAGGCTTCCTTCGGAGATAGAAGTCTCATCTACTTAATGGAGCTGATATGTAAACAGCTTAATTTGTTCAGACTATACTTCTGTAAGATGTGCATTATTTCTTCAACAGTACTATCTCTTGACCAAAGTGAGGCTCTCTGGAAGAAAATGTACGCTTCAGTTCAGCTTTTCTAGACTCAGGACACTTGAAACATCTACTCCCGCCATTTGCTGAGGTAGCGAATGAGCCAGTCTCATTGATCTTCCTTATTGGATCCTTCCCTAGCCTCGCCCTCTCCAACCACATTCAAGTACAACCACTCTCTGAAGTGGTTGAGGATGGGAGGAGTTGTAGTCTTAAGCATCTGCTGGGCGAGGAAGAGGAAGAAAAACTGTTTTGTGACATGCAAAGCCAGCGCAGAGGAGACTGAACCATGGGCATCAAGGGTTGAAGCCCATGGTTTCAAGGGTAAAAGGCTCCAAGGGTTGTCCGCCATACTCTTTTGCAATTAATCCAAGCAGGGAGTGCTAACACTAGGTGCAGGGACAGCAAATCAGCAGAGACGTGTTGAGCATGTGGGGGAATTAGAGCTTCTTAACCTCAGGATTCCACATTTGCCTGTTTTTTTATGGCAGCCTTTAAAGGGCTCTAATGAGCGCTGCAGCCATTTTATGATCTTGCTGGCAGTGATAACCCTCAGCTAATTACAGCAGCAATTTGCAAGCAAGCTGGCAAGGACACTCAGTTAAGGACAGGCAGGCAGGCGATAGCTGTACCCAGCACAGGAGACCTTGAACCAGATCAAATGGGCAGGGGAGTGAGGGGACAGTCTGCTCTACCAAAATCATGCCTCCTGCTCTTCCTTGACAGAATCGGGATGAATTATATTGGTTCTGAAGTAAAATTTAGAACACAGCTAAATTTAGATTGCAGCTTGGCCCCACAACTTGATCTCAAAGCCAGGCTGTAGCTCAGACATATCTAAATGGAACTCCCTTAAGCATGCAAAAACTCTTCCAATTCAGAATGACTATCTCGGGCCTTTACTTTTGTTGGGCTCCTTCACCTAAGCTGTCCTGATTTAAAGGCCGTTGATACGTTTCTAATAATCCACCTTGACATTCAAGCCGTTTTGCTGATCCATTTTCAAGAAATGTTGTGTGTGCCTGCAGGGGGGACCGTCGCACTTTACTCTGGTGGACAAAGATGCCTCTGCACCTCTCAGCTCTACAGTACCTGTCTATCAGGTGGCTCGTTTTATCTAAAATAGTGTTTATTCTATTGTATTATTCAAGCTATTTCTTTTAGATTTTCCCATCAATGCCAGAACTTACATTATGGATTTTTAGAAGCATACTGGTTTCACCTGCTTCTTGACTATATCACATCCTCATAAATAATTTGTCAGTCCTCAAATTTTCCTCATTTTTGGATTATTTCATTCCATAAGGGCTGGGCAACTTCTAAAAGGATTAGGGGCTGCATCCAGACGTTTGGCTGCAATAATGCTATACAGCATGGCTGAATTTTTCCAACTAATTCGGAAGGGGAATGTGGGGGAATTTAAAAGTGGGTCTCTCAAAGGTCCTCTGAAAGGCAAATTGCAACCACCCCCTAACCCCCAAAACAGGACAAACTCACCCTATCGAAATCACATGGCTAGAATGGGACTGTTTGCCACTCAATGATTGGCATGACTTCAGTGTGCTGGGCTACAAATGTGAAGGTGGAGCCAGTGGTGAAATTCAATTTTTTTTACTACCGGTTCTGTAGGCGTGGCTTGGTGGGTGTGGTGTGGCTTGGTGGGCATAGCTTGGTAGGCATGGCAGGGGAAAGATACTGCAAAATCTCCATTCCCACCCCATTCTGGGGCCAGCCAGTGGTGGCATTTGCTGGTTCTCCAAACTACTCAAAATTTCCGCTACCGGTTCTCCAGAACCTGTCAGAACCTGCTGGATTTCACCCCTGGGTGGGGCCCACGGGTTGCTCACAATTTCTCTAAAATAAACTGCACTGAAGGGGTAGGCAGTCTGGGGTCCTACAGGAGCTCTGAACAAAACCAGGATAGTGTGATGGTTAAAGCATAGGACTTACGTTTATGGTTCACTGTGAGATTTAGGCTATTCACTGATTTGGGCTATTCACTGGCAAGCTCTCAGAGCTCTGCATATAATTTCCTGGAAATTCAGGAGCCTCACAGCACACAGATCTGATTCTTAGGTAGAAACTGCTAATACCGGCAAATGTATAGAGCAAAAACTGCAATGGCGATTTGAGCAATATCCTATAACATTATTTACACTGAAAAGTTTGTTTTGTTTTGTCCTGGATATGGACAATGCATTGCAGGAGCCAAATGAAGCCGGGTTCCAAAAATGTGTTTGCTGACATTTTTGCCCTCCCATTATCTATATGAAGAGGACCCACCAGAGGCACTGGCAGATGATCAAGCTCAGATAGTCCCTTTAAACATCTGTACCTTTACATGCCTGATAACAATAACAAAACACTGACTGTATCTGACAGGGCTTCCTGTGTGCAGGTCAGCCTGCTTTTAAAGATCACACAGCCTTGCCTGCCGGCAGAGAGCTTGCCTAGATAAGGCTCCCAACTCCGGGGCCCTGCCTGGAACATTTCCCTAAATAGTGCTTCTATTCTGGAGGGAGCAAAGCTTGCAAGCAGCACGCCTGAAATCTGCATGCGAGTAAGAGGTGCTTAATTTCAAAGTAATTATAGCACTCCATATAAATGTTTGCTCAGGAATATGCATTTGCTGATGTGTTGCCTCGCTCCAATGTCAAACAGTTTGTGCGCTTAGGATTTTCCACCCGAATTACCTAGCAAGTAGCGGGAAGCCTGGTCTTCCTGCGATACAGCAATTGCCATTGCAATTCTCTTTGGAGCCCATCCTTCCCCTTCTACACTATCTGACCTTGATCCATTCAATCCCTCCTCTGAATTAATGTTCAGACCAGTGGTGGGTTCCTACTGGTTCGGCCGAACTGGTAGTAGTTTGGCAGCCTGGGTTGCTAGAACCGGCAGCGACCCACGCCTGCCACACCCCCAAACCAGTTCTCTGGGTGGCACTATAAGCACCACCATATTGTTTGCGCAGAACAATCTTTATTGCACTGTGCATGCGTGCACAGCGCATGGCGCGACCATGACCGAACCAGCAGTAGTGACTGCCGGAACCCACCCCTAGTTCAGACCCACCATCTTTGCCTTTTTTCTGCCCTGTTTTGATTTGATCTGATCGCTCTATTGCAGTTCTCCGTGCTTTTAGATTTCAGTGCTGTGCCAGTCTTGGGAGAAGCACCCAAAGTTGCCACTATGTTTTGCATGTCATCATGAAAACCATCCTTGAGCTGGACCAATTACCCAGTGCCAGGCCCAGACTGGCCAAGTAGCACTTCTGATGAAGTCCAGCTATCTTGTGCTTCCAGGAACACCATTTCCATGAACTGCAAGGTGATTTACATTGTAAATTCCGGTGGCCTTGGAGGCAACTAGCCCAAGCTGACAATGTACCAAAGGAACTGGAGCTGTCCTGGGTTTCAGATGCCAACCCAAACAACAAAACGGAAGAGTTTTGCTCTCCTGATGCAATGGAACTTCCTGAAGCAAACAAGTCCTGGTGAAGAATATGAGCACATTATACGCTTCTCTGCCTCCGTTATTTCTCTGCCTAATTACACCATTGCCCTGGCCCAGGATCCATGTTCATCAGGCAGCTGCTGTAGTTGAAGACTCATATCAAGAAGGTTTCTCCCTCCCAGAAAATGGGACACTTTTGGTTTTTTGGGGGGAGTGCGCATCGAAATCTGCTAGAAGCAGTTCCCCTTCCCCAAAGTGGTGCTTAAGGAATGAAATGATGCATCGGATGGAATCCAAATGTGGCCCCTGAAACCCTGTTTTAAAAGAGCAATTCATACGAAAGGTGTGATGTCTTTTGCTTGGCGATCCCTGGACAGTTAAAATAAAGTAACATCTGCAGAAAAAGCCAATAGCAGGAATACATGCACTACTAGGGAAATACAAGCAAAGGGGGCAGAGCTTGTCCCCATCCTTAAAAAGTTATCATTTAACACATAATGCTTTATCTACAAACTTGTCCAATGTTAGCATGCTTTAATCTGCACCCTTAATCTGTTCTTATTTACTTACTGGTGAAAGAAGGCAAGAGTGATAACCTGGAAGTTGCAAATACTACAGTAAGAGCCTCATATGCAAAGTTGCCAATGCAGGCATACAGGTAGTCCTCAGCTTATGACCACAATTGAGCCCAAAACCTATGTTGTTAAGTGAAAAATTTGTTAAGTGAGTTTTGCCCCATTTTACAACTTTTCTTGTCACGTTTGTTAACTGAATCACTGCAGTTGTTAAATAGGTCACACAGTTGTTAAGCGAACCTGGTTTCCCCATTGAGTTTGTTGGTCAGAAAGTCTACAAATGGGATCACATGACCCAGGGGCATTGCAAATGTCATAAATGTGAGTCAAGCAAATGACATGACTATGGGGATGCTGCAATGGTTGTAAGTGTGAAAAATGGACTTACGTCACTTTTTTCAGTGCCATTATAACTTCGAGTAGTCATTAAATGAACTGTTGTAAGTTGAGGGCTACCTATATATGATGAAAAACACAGTGGCCTTTTCTGTTTCAGGACATCTGTTTCACCCCAAACATGCTATGTCAAAAGACAGCAGCAGCCTGCTGGTAAACTGAGAATTTATTAAATCTATGTGTTTCGTGCTAATACACACTCCGAAGGCACCTTCTATTAATACATTAGCATCATCCATATATTGCCCGAGAATTTAGGAGCATATGAAGAAGCAGAAAGAAAGAAAGAAACTCTTTTCCATGCTTCTTCCATATTCTTTTCAGTTAAAAGTTATCACTCTGTTTTAGAAAACAAGAAAGCTAATCCGTGAGGCAAGTTTGATTCCTGGTAATTTAAGGGACTTGTTGTTTTCTCATCAAGGCTACAGAAATGATTTGCCATTGCCTTCTTCTTCCATGATGTTTGCCTACACATTTTATTTGTTAATTTTTATTTTTTGCCTTTTGTTCAGTTGAAACTGTATTCCCTCCTCTTCCTCCTCTTCTCCACAGCTAGCACTTCATGAGATGGTTGTGCTGAGAGAGTGTGACTGGGCCAAAATCACCGAGTGAGCTGTTGTTGGAGCAGAACCTCCAGTTTTAAGATATTGGCTGGTCTTAGTCCAATATCGTAACCACGTTGGGTCCCATCTTTGCTTTTCATCTTCCCGATCTGATCTGGGAATTCCTATTGGCTGGAGCACTCTAATTGTAATGTTTACCAGCTCTGACTATTTAAAGTTTACAAAGGAGAAAAACAAGATGAGATATGTCTTAGTAGAAAGAGGAGGATCCTGCAGCTCCAGGAGGAGAAAAACAGGATATGAACAGAGAAGACCACAGTTACCTGGAAACAGAGCCAAAGCTAATCCCCCATTCTGGGAGCCTATTGATATGGAGAGTTTTATCTGAAAGGAAGATACTCCACTGTGGAGGCTCAGGCTTGGTGGAGGGGTGAGGCTGTGCTTGCTTTGGAATGTGAGTTTGTTTGGATGCAGTTTCATTTGAAGGAGGAGGTTTTAATCAGCAGGGTTCAATAGCCCCCGTTCAGCATGGAAAATTGGCTTGGGAGGTGGCTGCCATTCATTAATTAGCCCTTTTGGGAGCCTCTCTGTAGATTTTTCCTTGATCAATTGGCGTGCCCTTCCTGGTTCACCATCCACATCTTGATTGCATCCACATCTGTTCATGCAGGGCCATGAGATCATAGCTAATACACCAAGGTAGCCCAGAGCATATTAGAAAGAAACCCAAGAAGATAGCTCTTGTAGCTAGCTTAAAAAGATTGGCCATTGTCAGGGCCTAAATGTTTTCTTCCCAAGATTGAACCTATCCGTTCCATCTTGCAGAGGAAAATAAACCACGGAGCATTAAAATAAAAAAGCTTGTTGCTGGATGGTATGGAAAGAGAGAGGAGCCCAATGTGGATAACCTTCCACACGTCCTGATAACATGCGCAGACAGTTTGGCTCCTCCGAAGATTGTTGGGTGTGACAGAGCCTGAGGGAAAACTTCTGCTATTGTTCTTGGTTTATTTCAGTGTGCAGAATAGGGAGGAATGACCATCCCCACTATCTCACTATCTCCTTCAGCAAGCTTACATCCGATTCTCTTAGCCACTTTCCTAGACTCTCTTTTCCCAGTTGCCAGAACTGGCATACTGATTAACAACAATGAGGGGGAAGGGAGGTTGGTGGGGAGATGGCTGAAGGCAGGTTTCCAGAGAGGTTTTCCAGTAAAAACAAACCAAAGTTCCTGGGATTCTCTAAATTTTCTCTCCTATTTTGATAGTTGGGGAGGGTGTGAACCTCAGCACTCAGAATTGTCTAAAGCATGTTCATAAAAAAAATCTTGAAAAATATGCAGTATAGGGATAATCTTCCTTGAATAACTTTAATTAGAATTTGCATGAGGTTTTTAAAAGGTGGGGGTAGGGAGATGAAAAACCAACATATATTCTGATTTTATCTCAGTTGCATGTCTTGTTATTAGATCTTATTAGAACACCATCTTGAAAATGCTGACTTTCCCACCTGAGTGTACGCACACACCCCTGAAAGCTTCTTTCACACCTTCGCCTTACATTCTACCCACTTCCTTACGATCTTTTTCTCTCGCAGCTCTTATCTTGTACAATCTAGACCAGCGGTCACCAACTGGTGGACTACTGGTGGTCCATAAGAAAATTTTGGTGGTCCGCAGAAAATTATTATTTCCATTTTTATATTGCTCTAAATACTATTTATCTTTTTTTAAAAAAATATGATATTAGTGGTCCGCAGGATTTAAAATTATGAATTTAATGGTCCCAGAGGTCCAAAAGGTTGGTGACCCCTGACCTAGACATGTATCATAAGTCCATATTTACGATACATCTCCTGTGACAAGTCTTCTGAGTGTGATGCAGTAAATGAGACACACTTTTGTTGGTCGTTTTTCTGCCTTTTCCTGGAATAACATTTAGAAGCCTCAGTCTGATTGCAGAGATTAGTGGATCACGCTATTTCCCAAATTACCTATTATTAAAATGAAGTTTGCTTATTGGATTATAGAAACTGATATACCTAAAGAATAATGAAGCAAGCTAATTTCAAACCCACCCACCACCTTTATCGGAAGCACTTCATGCAGCAGTGGCTTCGGCAGGTGCAAAAATCATGCCTTTTTACATGAATATTCATTTTGTCAGACGTACTCAAAATAAATTAAAAGTCTGCATAATTTGGATTAAAGTGTGTTCCTCCTCTTTCTCCTTCCGCGGGCTTTTAATTTCCCCCCACCGGCTCACTTTTTGTCTTCGGATGAAAAGTTCTCCTTGAGCCGAAGTTTAATGAGTCGTATCTCTAGTTACCATTATAAGCAGAGAGGAAGCAAAAAGCTGGGCGAGATTGAACTCTGCTTAATCCCCTTCGCCGAAGCTTTGGGGGAGAGAATTTAGCTAATGTGAGTGTAAAAAGGCCCCGGCGCTGGCGAGGGAAGCGGCAGAAGGAGGGGACGGGGCGGGGGCGGGGCAGGCCCCTCTGATCCTCCCCCTCCGGCCTGGCTCTTTTCGCGGCCCATTGTTGGCTCGGAGCGGGCCGGCTGTGCGCTTCGCGGGGGTGTAACTTGAGAGCTTTCGCTACAAAGTCCCAGCGCCTATTGCAGAAGCCGACAGAAAGCTCACGAAGTGGAATCCGGCTCTGGACGCGGCCGCGTTTTTCGCTTCGGGAAGATCCAGAGAAGAACGCTGAAGGTTGGCGGCGGCGGCGGCGCCTTGCCGGATTTATGCTTGCGCGGGACGAAGCGCCGCGGCCAAAGACCGAGACCCTGGCGCATCCTTTTCTTCCTACCCTCCGAGGGACGGAGCCCGGGAAGACGGAGTAGTTGGGGACAGCTTTTAAAGCCGGCTGGAGGAGGAAAGGTAGGTGCCTGGTTTCTTGCCTTGAGGCACCGAGGATGGGAATGGGAAGGAGGGGATCGGCGCTCTTCTCTCCGAAAGCGGACAGCGGGGCGAGAGGAACTCCGAGGTCTTGCCCACGGGAACCCGGAGACCTTCCGGGGTGGCTAATGTAGTCGACTTTGACCCGGAGAGCCTGTAAATCTGTTACTAAACCTTCCGGCTGCGTAGAAACTTTATTTTTCCCGTCTCCCCGGTTTAAAAATTAAGCTGTTCTCGGGAGGACATCGGTAAGCGCAACTTGTTCCCTGGCCTCACGTCCACACCGTGCGCTGCGAACGTGCACCGTGCCCACCCGCGCCGCGCGTAAGTGACAAGGCAGATCCGCGCTCGTTCCACTCTAAGCATCTTCTTCACCTGCGGCTAGACGCAACTTTTTCACAAACACAACCCAAAACCGTGCTTAAGCGAAACGGGGCTTGAATTCTTACATGCCACTTAAATCCATTCATTTCAATGGCAGTAATCCTGCGTTGTTGGAGCGCGCGCGGAGGAGCGGGGGGGGGGGTTGTTATTTGCGAATGCGCACGTGTGCTTTCTTTGGATAAGTAGTTTAAATCCTCGCCGTAGGATGAAACTTCGCCCGTGTTTCTTCCATTTTACCCCCCAACATTGCCTGAGGTAATTTATGAAGCCCACGTTTTCTTTTCAGTGGCATGGGCCAGTTTCCCAAGATCTGCTCAGCACAACTTCTGGGAAGCCACATGAAAACGAGGCATTGTGGAGATGTTTGAAAGAGGGGAATTATAGGTGGATGTATTCAGTGTGTTGCAGGATGATTGCCAACAGTGATCTTAGGGGATTGATTCCTTTGTCAAATAGAAGCTCATGTCTCTTGAACTTTGAGCTCAAAAAAGTACAGCTTGGAGTGACACCTTAAACCTTGTGTTGGCTGTCTATGCAAGATAGGATGAACTGTAAACAAACTACACCCCTCCCCCCATGTTAGTTTACTAGGTGAAGCCAGCCTGATTAGTTTATGGTTATTGTGTCAGATAATTATCTCAGATAATGGATTAATAGCATTTACCAAGGTTCAGTTAAGCATAGATAATCGTACAGTGAATACACAATTGCTGGGAACTTTCTGAGTGCTGCATTTCAAAACTGTAATAAGCTAAAGACCATTTGTTACTAAAACAATTTCACTTCTTTGGTAGCATTTCATAAATATGTTGTTTGTATCTAGTGTTGAGAATGTTTGAATATTTGGATTGTCAAATGAATGTATTCCCTTCCCTGCCACGTCTTTCTTTTGAGATAATGCGAAGTAATACTTGCACAGTCTAAAGCTTTAATAATTGTACCTGTACAATCCTACTGACTTCCTAAATGTTTGGAAGCCAACCTGGATAGTTACACATATCGATAATGTATTACAGGACAAAAGAGTGACTTTCATTTTTCTCTTTAATTAAGTATCTGAGCGTTCAGTTGGGAGCCAGTGTGAAGAAGAAGAAAAGACAACAGGATGAGAGCTCTGTGGTGTGATCTTTTTAGGGTTCTGGTGGTCGCAACAATATGTCCTAGGATATCTGCTTCCCCAGGAGGAACCAGGGATCCAGGTGAGAGTTACTGGGAACTATTGCTATTGATAGTGTTCCTGAATATGAAAAGTGGTATTAAGATGCTTTCTGTGGCAAAAGAAGACACTCTGATCTTTTGAGGAATATGCCTTGCAAGCCTCAGCCATCATGGCAAGTGATGAGGTATTTCAGATTTGTTCTTCAAACTAGTGGGCAGCAGCAGACTTTTGCTGCTGACTTTTAATCACTCCTACTTTAGTGAAGATTTCCCATGTCCTGAGCAGTCTTTTTGACAAGAAAAATATGTGATGGAAAACAGAAAGCTATCACTAACGCAGTTTGTCAAAGACATGTAGTAAATCAGTGGCAAGAAATGGAATCTCTAAGATCCAAGTCCAACTCTTTGCCTAACCAAGGTTAGTTCTGAATATTTTGTGCAATAAGAGCTTGGTATAAATCATTTAGAATTTAAAATAAATAAGTGGTGTAGCAGTTAAGTAAAGAGTTGGACTATAGGACCAGGGAGATGAAAATTTGAGTACATATTCCCAGGCATGGAAACACTGAGCAACCTTGGACCAGTTGCTAACTCTTAGCCCAACCTACCTGACAGGGCTGTTGTGCAGAAAAATTGTCATAGGGAATGCTATGTATACTCCTTTTGTCCTTTAAGGAATGGTAAAATATAAAGCTATCTGTTTATAAACTTTGAGTGATTAGACTTCCAAAGGTCATTGACTCCTATCTTTTAATCTAAAAAGCCTATTAACATGAAAGAGAATTCAAAAGAAAAAGATGGAGTGTATTTCTGCATAACTAAACTATAAGCTGGTACCAAAAGCAAATTGCTTTGAGGCATGGCATTCCTACTGTATATTTCAAAAAGATGTTCTTCACTCACTCTCTTAAGATTACTTTCCATCTGTTCCAGCTGGTAGATCTCAACTTCCAGTTAAAAAATAAAAAAGGAAAAATAAAATGCCATAAGTCTAAAAGTCTTCCCATTCCCTGGAATTTAAGAATCACAAAGATGCTTTCTGCACATAGAAAATTCCTAATTCTGACTGCAAGTGTAAAATTTACAGGCGGGTTTTCTACAGTCAGCATACAATTGTACCTCTTTAAATACTGTGCTAAAGTAGTTTTGTTCACAAGCAAGATCTTGATAGTGTCAAATTTCTGCTTCTTTGTCATGGAGATATTGTTAATCTTCTTTCCCATTTTACAATAGGGATAGTTATCTTTTCATCTAGTTCTCACTTTGCCTCTTAATTATCTTAATTCTTGACTGTGAAAGAGCTATATATTTTAATTGTCTGTAATGTAGGAGAGAACTAAGCACACTTGAATCAATTGGAAAGAAGTAGATCTCTCTGAAGAAGTATAACATTGCAACATTACAGCACTGCTATCATATTAACAAAATGTAATGTTTATTGAAATGTACATTGTAAGTTTGGTTGTGGACCGATGGTACAGGACTGGAGCTTATGGAGATACATTTTAAAATTTGTCCCATGTATCTCATATATGTCTGTATCTGTATCGCTATAGCTGTAGTACTTTTTTCTGTACCTATACCTGTCTGTCTATCAGTCTGTACTGTATGTATGTATATGTTTATGTATTGCTATAGTTTGACATTTTTTGAGTTGCTTCTACAGCTAGCATCCTTGCAGATTGTCTTACTGACCTTACTGAATAATCTAATTCATTTAAGTTTGCATTTCTGGGATTCCTTAGTGGAATAAGAGTAAATTGCCCTGCCAGGTGCTTGGCACTATCACTCATGCTTGAAAAAAGATGCTTCTTCCCTGACTGGCCCATCCATGAAACAGATGGGATAATTGTTTTTTGTGCCAACCAGCTGCCTGGGTGCCTCTGAGCCGACTGTCACATCCTGCTAGCCATTGCGCTTTGCTGCTATCCAGCAACCTGCATTAATGGACTGAGGAAGCAATGTGATGGTTGATATATAGAGTTTCTGCTTTGCTATCTCTTCTGAGATTGGCACCATAAGCCCCCTGAGGAAAAAAAGATCAAGAGAATAAGGGGTAAAGTTTGCAGCTTCTGCCTTTAAAATCCGGTTTAATGAAATTACTTAGTTTTGTAATCAATGCTGCTTGTGAAGAAGAATAGAAATAATGTTTGTTAGAACCTAGTGACAAACTTGGTGTTTCTGAATAAGTCGTCTCACAGTAATTGTGAACTTTACTCTAGAAGGTATTTGCTTAGCACTAATTCCGCTTGTCAAAGTCCATGGCTTGGGTGGCAAGACGACAGGACATCTTCACCGGTCCCATAAGCGACATTGTTAAGAGTTGTCAGCGTTATCAGATTTCATATTTGAAACTAATTATTTTCTTGCTCAGTAGAAGGATTTTGAATTGGAAAGATCTTGCCAATCTGAAATGGTCAGGAATTGGAAAACAAGGTGATAAAGAAGAGCAACTTGAGAATAGAATCTTTTCTAGATTTGTGAAAAGTCCAAGTTACACAATTTGTACATTGTTTTTCAACATTTGAAATCCCTCTCTGGACAGTCACTGCTTGCTGTGAATTGGTCACCGAGGCCCCTTATCAAGTTGACTTTATCATGTTCTTCTAAAGGATTGGAAATGTTTTCTTCCTTTCCAATCAGAATGGTTTCCTCAGTCGGAAGGAATATTTATAGCAAATAATTTAATTACCTCGGCAATTGCATTTAATGGTTTTTTTAAAAATAAAGAACAGCTGCAAGGGAATATTCCCTTCTGCACAAAACCAGATTTCTACATTGTGGGTGAAGGCCAGCAATTGATTTATACAGGCATGCTATGTAATTGGCAATTAATTAACATTCATCTTAGCTTAATGAAAATGTCTTAGACTTTAACATGGACTATCTTATCTAATGAATGTGAAGCAAATCACATTCAACGATGTGATTATTGAATTCAGTTGTAATTCTTACTTCCCAGTTTGTAAGGCTTTTGATCTCGGGGCATTGATATAATATAGATCACTTTACCCTTTGCAAAGGAACAGAAGGCCCCAGTGACCAATCTGCCTCAGGCGGGAAAAGTCTCAGGGCTCATCCTGAAGTTCAGATGGGAGGGAGAATGAACTGGACATTCCTGCAATTCACACCATTTGCAGGAATTCCTTCCCCTTGGCAGCCTAAGGTACTAGGAGGGAAGGGAACCAGTGGGCTGTGTAGAATGGAAAGCAGTAGGCTTCAGCTGCTGCTACTACTGGTGGAGCAGGCTGGGACATATTGCTTTGTGGTGGGTCACCCCTGGAGCACAGTCCTCTCAGAAAAAGAGGGGAGCAACATTATCAGCTAAGTGGGTTGGCATTAACCAGGTTTCACTGTGGGAGAGCCAGCTTGCTTCAGGAGTGAGTTGGTAGAATGGGTTGCTGACCGTGCGCCTACAATTGGAGCTAATGTTAGGAGAGGATGGGTCACCAAAGCAATTATAGTTCAAATCCAGGTTAGACAAACAGGGAGGCGGGAAGCTGTGGTCAACTGAGTGTGAAACCTCTCACTCCCGCTCACGCAATGGAAGAAAGGAGGGAAGCCTCTGGGCTGAGGGAAAGCTGTGTGGGAGGGAGCTAAAGGGGAAGGGAGGGGCCAGGAGAGGACGGGTGCAGCTGGGGACAAAGTTGCCTCCTTGGGACTCACAGGCATGCATGTGCCCAACTAGGAGTAATGGGGAAGGCTTTCTGTCTCATTTCTTCTCCTCACCCCCACCCCATCCTGGGGTGTAGAAGCAGAGGAAGAGCTAAGAAGAGAGCCAGAGTCCTTTGCTGAAAAAGGGGCTGGCCCCTATTGTGAGCCGGGGCAAGGAGAGCGCGGGAAAGGAGCTGTGGGGCCAGGACAATGGGGGAAGGGGCAGTGGTCCCAGGCATCCTGACATGTTCATTTTGGAATCTGTCAAAACAGTCACCTTGGGCACAGGGACTGATCACTCAATTGAGAGCTCCCACAGAGAGAATTTAGTGGGGGGGGGGATGTGAGCTCGAAAGTCATGCTTCAGTGTTCCTGGGGATCCTTTCTCCAGCCCAGGACTGGCAGGAAAGGGGCTTTGATGACATCATTGCCGGGGCAAGGGAGGGAATGCAGAACAAAAGGGATTATGGACAGGATTTGGAGAATCCCAAAGTGGAAAGAGTGGAATTGGGCAACATTTTTCCACAACTCTATTACTTTAAAGTCCTGTTTAGCCTGTAAGCATAAAAAACAACAGTATAACCCCCAGTAAGCCTTCAGCTTTTATACGTGTTTACCTGATACTGTTTTCTCCTTCCAAATGACAGATTTGCAGAAATCTGTGCACAATCACAGGCTTGTGCGCGTAATTCATAGTCAAAAGAGAAGAGACAAATTTTCCAGTGTAATTTAACATTTTGGCTAGCTGTACCCTGTGGTTTGCTGTAGAGCAAGCCAGAAATTGAGTGTGTGCCTCTAAAGTTAGAGCGACTGCGAAGATTCCTGAATATCTTGCATATTTGTCTGGTCCCCACATCCCAAATTTGATCTTCCAGATCTGTTAGAAATGTTCTAAATTAAAGTTAAAAAAAAGCAAGATTCTCAAAAATGTTTAAGCACTTGGGTGGGAACCTATTTGAATAGAAGATTCTGAGGAAAACAGAATGTAAGAATGCAAAATATGTATGAAATTTAGCATGTAAACAACATTGCCAGATTAATGCTTTTATTAAAACAATAGTTACAAATATGTACTACGTTTAAGCTGTTACACCCTAAGAAACCAAGCACATCTTTAATACCCATTTTTTTTTTAAAAAGAAGAAAAATAAATTTAAGGTATGAACAGGTCTCTCTAGTTGCATAATGTATTTTGCGCTTTTGCTCTGAGCTCTGTGGATTTCAGAAGATGAAAGGTTTACATGAATTGAAAATAGTAGATTGACACCACTTGCTACTTTTGAAATCTTTGTACTGTGCTTAGTTTTCAAACATGCATTGGATTATTCCTCAGCACAGAAGACAGGAATCTGAAGGCAGTGGTGTCAGAGGCTAAATTGTGAAACAATTTTGCTATGACGATAGGAGTGATAAGTTGGGCAGCTTTTCAGATTGGACTATCCTCCTTGATCAAACTGCTCCTTCTCCGTTCCAAAGCAGAATCTTACTCTGTTGATCAGTTTCACTCAGGGAGGTCCTCACGGAACTCTGAGCTTTACAACTAGCTAACTGCATTTTAACATAGGCTGCTGTGTGAACCCAGCTCATTTTGTTAGTTCATGGTTCAGAATGTTCTGAGGGCACTTGAGTAAATCCCAGTTCAGTTATGAAACTTTTTTTTCTGTACCAAGTTAAATCTGGACACAGACATTTTAAGTGCAGCTATACTTAAGATCTTCCATCACTCCTAAAGTTGGAATTGGTGATATAACAAAAAGTGAGTAGCTAAGCAGAGTTTCTCCAGCCTGCAGCTTTCCTAGTGTGTTGAGACTGTAGCAATTCAAATTTCCACCTTGAGCTTTTTGGTCGCACTATTTGAAGATGGTTATGAGAACAATACTCAGGTTAAACACGTCTGAAGGGTACCTGCCTGAAGAAGTCTGGCATATATAATGGAAAATCCTGCTACACAACTTTTGTGCCTTAATACACTAGGGATGCAAGATTTGGATGCTGGGATAAAAATAGCTTTGCTTTGTAGAGTTTGTTAAATGGCTCATTCCATCGCTCAAAGTATTTGTAAGATAACAGGAGAGCAGGGAAAACTTGTCATTTGCATTGATCGTCCCTTCTTTATATTGGACAGAGATATTTGATAGTCACATGCTTGAGACAGAAGAGGAGCATCTGGTCTTGGATCCTGGAAGCCAGCTGAAGCTCTACTGCAGCACCAATCACAGTCTTGCTATCACGTGGTATAAGGAAAACAAGCAACTTTCCCCCAGTGAACGCATCCACATTCAGCAAAATTTGCTGGAGATCCCTGAAGCCACCTATGAAGATTCAGGATTATACTCATGCCATGCATGGAATACTGGAGAAAGTCTGCGTAACTTTACTATCTCTGTTGTAGGTAAGAGCATAAGACTAGGAAGGATTGCAGTGGTCCAACTGGTTTCAAAATATCCAAAGAGATTTACTGTTTTCAAAAGAAACACAGGGAGCAGCTTGAGGTATGCTGAATCAGATCACACGATCCACTGAGCTCAGGATATCATCAGCAGGCATGGTGCAATTTTAAACCAGAGCCTTTCCTACTCTTGCTTAGAGATGCTTAGGGATTGGGATTGTGCACTGTCACACATTATACCATTTAACAATCATAATATCTCAGATTTTGCATATTAATTTATTAAATTTGTTATGGTTGCCCAATCTGGGCAGTTTATAATATTGAACTACAAAATTAAAAACACGCTAACAAAGTAATAACCGCTCAGATTAGAAAACAACCATAACTAAAGAAAATGCCACAGGGCCTCCACAAACAAACTAACTCCAGGCCTTTGGAAGACATCTTCCAAAACACAAGGATGGCTATAAAAGTGGAGCTTCCTTTGCAAAACAACATCTACAGCGTAAACCCTGGAGTACAAATCTAGCACTGCAGTGCCAACTCTCTTCATTTGCTCTTTGTAAATGCCCATCCCTGTATCCACCTAACATTTTGCCTCTTCTCCTCGAAGAGTATAACAGTAAAAAACCCAAATCTCTTAATGTGTGCCATCTATCCTCTGTCCCATAATTACTTGGGGGTTCTTTAGTACAAAGCGTCATCTGTGCTCATTTTGCTTTTAGATTCATTGGGTTCAGGAGATGATGATGAAGACAGCGATGTGGAGAATGCTCCTATTGAATCTAATGAGGAGCCTGTACACGCCCATCGAGGTTAGTATTGGGGTCATTAATCTATACTTATTCAATCTTGTGGACTGTAGTCTTTTAGGAGCAAAGACAAGGAAAACTATGGCCAGATATCTTCCTTCCATTGCAAATATCTCAAGGAACCCCAAAGTGTTGGACAATTATTACCACCACTCTGCTACCAAGGATGGCACATAACTTGGCCTGCAATTAGTGTCTTTCAGAATGTTGTGTATTCCAGGCAGAATGAATGCAGTGCTGTCGTTCATTTTGGCACACCGTTGAGTGCCTGTGTAACATTTTCTGTTCCTTAAACTCTTGTATTGTTTCTTTTCTTTTCTTGGAAGCCAGTTCAAGGTTCATCCCCCCCCCCCCCCCCCCGCCTCAGTTATAGCACAAAATCCACCTTTGTTCCCAAGAAAAGAACACTTGTGAAGCCTTCACTAAAACCTGAATGGATCATGTCATATATTTTTTTAGCACCTTATTGGACACATCCTCATCGAATGGAGAAAAAGCTGCATGCGGTCCCAGCAGGAAATACGGTTAAGTTCCGCTGTCCAGCTTCAGGAAATCCCACCCCTTCAATCTGCTGGCTGAAGAATGGGCGGGAATTCCGTGGGGAGCATCGTATTGGAGGAATTCGGGTAAGACCTAAATGGGTTGGATTGTTCTTTCCTCCCCTACCTTCTCTTTCCATTCTCTTGGTTAGCCCACCAGGTTTTGTGAATTAGGGCTTTGGGTAGAGAGAACTATAGAAACATGTAATATAGAGGAAGTGGAAGGCAAACTATTCATGATGTGCAGAATTACCAAAGCCTTAAATACTAGCTGTAGCCCTGGTCTCTTTTTAACTCTCCCTGTCCTAAATCACCCAGAACAATACAGGTAGTCCTCAATTTACAACAGTTCATTTAGTGACAGTTCAAAGTTACAATAGCATTGAAAAAAGTGACTTACGACCCTTTTTCACACTTAACAACTGTTGCAACATCCATGTGGTCACATGATCAAAAGCAGATGCTTGACAACTGATATTTATGATGGTTTCTGTGTCCTGGGGTGTGTGTGTATGTCATGTGATCCTCTTTTGCGACCATCTGACAAGCAAAGTCAGTGCGGAAGCAAGATTCACTTAACAACAGTGTGACTAATTTTAACATCTGCAGTGATTCACTTAACTACTGGAGCAAGAAAGGTCGTAAAAGGAGCAAAATTCACTTAACAAATGTTTCACTTAGCAACAGAAATTTGGGGCTCAATTTGTGGTCGTAACTTGAGGGCTACCTGTATTTCCTAACATTGCCCCAAGATGAAGTATCCATGTCTGAGATACGAGATTCTATTAGACTTACGCTCAGGAAAAATTGACAGCTCTGCAAAGCAAAGGATGCTCCAGTAATAACCAGTAGCTTGCATCACTTTTTCTATTCCCAGCTCAGGCATCAACACTGGAGTTTGGTCATGGAGAGTGTGGTACCTTCCGATCGAGGCAACTATACTTGCTTGGTGGAGAATAAATTTGGCTGCATTCGCTACAGCTACACTCTGGATGTGCTGGGTGAGAAGGCCTTCCTTTGCCAAAACTTGAACGGGACCCTTTAATGGAAAGCAAACACAAAGCAAGGGGGAACCTGTCGGCCATAAGAACACAGTCAGACTCTATTAAGGAGACCAATTCAAAGATATAAAATGGAACACAGTTGAAAAATGAAATGGACCATTTCCATTTTCAGAAGTTCCTAGTCCCTGTGCTGATGAATGCTTGTGAGTTGGGGGCGGGAGGGGCAAAAACTCCAGGTATTGGCAGCCTGCCATTTTCCTTAGGAAGGCAGAGGCACCGCCCTGACCTCAGACTCCCCAGATTGGTGGGGGGAGCCCCGAATCCTCTGCTAGCTTCAAAGGAAGGCAAAGATCTCTTGGGCCACAAAGTCAGATGAAATTAATTAACCCTGCCTGAATCACTAGACAGGGCATTAAGCACTTGCTTTCTTATCTCCACATTCTTTATTATCAGTCTCCTCTGGGGTTACTCTTAATCGGCCCAGAGTCTCTGGAGCCAGCCCTGGCTGGGAGGTCTTCCTGTGGTATTATGTAATATCAGAAGGATAACAAGTTCTGCTGATCTATGGGTGGGGAAGAAATTATGAGTCCCCAAAGTTTTGCGGCAAGGCCATTAATAGTGCTGTGTTAAGAAAATTGCAAACTGCTTACTATTAGATGGCGTATTTTAGCTGATTTTGCTTTGTACTGTTGGCCTGCTCTGAATCATGTTGAGTGATTGATGTACATGGTGGCTTAGTGTTTAGAATGCAGTACTGCAGGCGACTTCTGCTGATCATAGGCTGCCAGCAGTTCGAGTCTCACCGGCTCAAGGTTGACTCAGCCTTCCATCCTTCCGAGGTCGGGAAAATGAGGACCCAGATTGTTGGGGGCCATATGTTGACTGTAAACTGCTTAGTGAGGGCTGTAAAGCACTGTGAAGCGGTATATAAGTCTAAGTGCTATTGGTACTGGAGACTCCAGAAGTAACCTGTCTTGAGAGATATGGTGCCCTTTAGCTGTGCTGGACAATTGAACATTTTTCCCTATTTGTTTCTTGACAGAGAGGTCTCCACACAGACCTATCTTGCAAGCAGGGTTGCCTGCCAATACGACAGCAGTGGTGGGCAGTGATGTAGAGTTATTTTGCAAAGTATACAGTGACGCACAGCCCCACATACAGTGGCTGAAACACATCAAAGTGAATGGCAGCAGTTTTGGTCCAGATGGAGTCCCCTATGTTCAGATCCTTAAGGTAAGCAGATCTACTTTTTTTTTTAAAAAAGGGAGTGGAACAGAATAAATCATGTTGCCCAGTGATATTTATATTTATAACACGGCAGGGCTATAGAGACCCTGCCATCAGCAATTGGCTTTCCTCAAGAGGTAGATGAGAAAGAAAATGAGGGGTTGAAGGAAAGGATCTTATTGTCTATCCATGCTGAAGAATTCTGTTAACACCCATGTCGCTTTCTAAACATCCCTTTCAGTTCAAGGGTGGACATGGTGTTTTTGCTTTCAGTGGTTTTAATTTGTAAATGGTTGCTGAGCTATAACCTTGCAAATTAAGGCATGCTCAAATGAAGGCAGCACCTGGTAAACATACAGCCACTGCAATACAGTGACTTCCTTTTAAAAAAGATAGCTTTGTTGTCCCCCAAAAGAAAGACGGGGTCCAAACATAGTGATATTTTCATTTGTATCAACTGTTGGTATTGAAAAATGGAAACTCACCAGTGGTGGGTTGCTCCCGGACCGGTTTGGCCCAGGTTGGTTGAAGCGGTAGTAGCGACAGCGAGAGGCTCCACCCACCCACCTAGATTCTTCTGCGCATGTGCAGAAGTGTGGCGCATGTGCGCAAGCATGCACAGGAGCGCGATCGAACCAGTAGTGAAAGAATTGGAAACCCACCACTGAAGCAAAACCCTTTAATGGCCCCCCAAAAACCCCATCGTTAGTTTAACACTTTTCCAGCTAGAAACCTGAATCTCGTAGGGTTTTTAATTTTAAAAAAATCAATTATAAGCAATAAAAGTTAGCAACAAGTATAATGCATGTATAGCATACCTTCCTCAGAAATGTGGACCTTCGCATACATATGATAAGTTTTGTTTATCAAAGTTTAAAACTGCCTATTCTCACTCATGGAGGGACTCTTGAGTGGTGTGCAGATAAAATACTAAAACATTAAAAAAGTATACGATATTTAAAAGAGGAAGGTTTATTAAAATTTAATAGTAAAAATTAATTAAAAGGTGGAGGGAGGGGTTTCAGAGAGCTAACCCAGCTGACAGCTCTGTGCTCCTCTGTGCAACCCACCCAAGGCTGCAGAGCTATGTTTTCATGTCTTTTCCAGAAGGGCTGAGGAATGGGGACCACCTCAGCTCCAGAGGGCAAGGGCAATGGCAAAAGTCTGTCTTCCTGGATCCTGCCAGTTGGAATTCTTTGATTGGCAGGGTCTTCGCTGCCTGACCAACTGGAAAGAATTGAAGTAGTATTAGATCATTATTACATATTAATAGTAGAAGCAAGCAAATGATTCCTCAACCAAAGAGATGCTTGGACACCTCTCTTGTGTTGCCCACAACTAATGTTTATCTTTTGCCCTTCTTTGGCATTTACCCTGGTAGACAGCAGATATTAACAGCTCAGAAGTGGAAGTCCTCTACTTACAGAATGTCACCATGGAGGATGCTGGTGAATACACCTGTCTGGCTGGAAATTCTATCGGCTTGTCCTACCAATCCGCCTGGCTTACCGTGCTTCCAGGTGAGAAAGAGCAGGAGTGGCACATTTCAGGGCTTGTAAGAAAGCTGTTTGTGGCTACTTCGTTAAAACTAAACTCTTGATAGGAACAGAGTACAAAATACACACAGACACACGCACACTCAACTTTAGATAACCCCAAGGCCACTTTACCAGTTCTAACCTCAATATATTACTGCTCAGGCAAACAGTTTGCTCTGCTTACAACAAGACAATGCACAGATAACCTTCTGAAAAAAGAAATCTGGTTAACTCTTTTTGTGCCCTGTCAGAATAAGCTGATATCATTAAAAGATTGAGAGAAATTCTAGTGCAGTGATGGCGAACCTATGGCACGTGTGCCACAGGTGGCATGCGGAGCCATTTGTCAGGGCACGCGAGGCGCTGCCCTATTAGCTGGCCAGTGCGCATGAGCGCGCTGGCCACCTGAGTTCACCCTTTTTTAAAGCCATTTTTCACCCTCCCCAGGCTTCAGAGGCTTTATAGGAGCCTGGGGAAGGCGAAAAGACCCTCCCCACGCCCCCCCGGAGGCCCTCCAGAGGCTTCATGAGCTTCCATGAAGCCTCCGGAGCATAAAAAACCAGCCCTACGGACAAACCGGAAGTTCGGGAACGGACTTCCGGTTTGCTCGGAGGGTCGTTTTGAGCACTCCGAAGGCTTCACGGACCGTCCAGAGGCCTCCCTGAAGCCTTCGGAACGCTTAAAACGACCCTCCGAGCAAACCGGAAGTGACTTCCTGTTTGCTCAGAGGGTCGTTTTAAGCATTCCGAAGGCTTCAGGGAGGCCTCCGGACGGTCCCTGAAGCCTTCAGAGCGCTCAAAATGACCCTCTGAGCAAACAGGAAGTCACTTCCGGTTTGCTCGGACAGTCATTTTGACTGCTCCGAAGGCTTCAGGGAAGCCTCCTGAAGGTCCCTGAAGCCTCCGGAGGGCGTCCGGGGGGACAGAGGAGGCTGTTTTCGCCCTCCCCAGGTTTCTATAAAGCCTATGGAGCCTGAGGAGTGCGAAGAAAGCATGTAAAAATGGGGGGGGGAAGCGCCTGTAGTGCGCGCATGCGCACTGGGGGTGGCGCGCATTGCACTATGGGTGCGGCCCTCCCGCACACAACCCCCCTTCACTCCCCCCACTTATGGCACGCGAGCCAAAAAAGGTTCGCCATCTCTGTTCTAGTGGTAACACATTAAAGTAGCCAGACTTCTAATTGATTTAGTTTTACCAACTACCCAAGGCAGTTGCTATCACTTTAAGCAGGGGTGGGGAACGATTGCCCCTTTATGACTTGTGGACTTCAATTCCCAGAATTCCTGAGGCAACCAAGAGTTGAAGTCCACAAGTCATAAAGGGACCATCGTTCCCCACCTCTGCTTTAAGGAAGGATCTCTTGGCATGACAGCTCCTTCCTCTGACCTATGGAAATATGCAGATTATCAATGCAGAGTCCTCTGGAGCAGATCCAAATTCCTTCCCCCATCCTTGTCAAAATAGCACAACATATAGAAAGTTATAAAAAGCTGGATGCTGCTGATAGACAAGAGGGAGGTTTTGTAAGCCTAAAACCTTGGGAACCATAATAGGAGCCAGATGGTTGACCACACCAAGAACATTGCTCACAGCGAGATGGGCAGAAAGCAAATTAGAAATAAATAAAAAGAGAGGGAAGGAGGAAAGGAAGAAAAAAAGGAAAGAAATAAAGAGAAAAAGTAATGGACATTTGCAGCTTAACATATCCAATAGCGGTCCCATGCTCCAGCCTTCCAAGCAAACCTTTGTCTCAGGAATCCCAGGAAATCATGAAAGTGGCAGCCCCAGAGGCAAAGGACATCACCACCCAGTGCAAACCAACCCTCTAACAAATTATAGTGGCACGAAACAACAACCCACTAATATTCACCATGTTCAACGCAAACCACCACAAAATTCATCTGACTCGATACAGCAGCATGAGAACATCAAAAGACAGGCCAAATTACAATCAGTGTGTCTTTGAAGCAACTTTTGAACTCATTTCAGCTCTAGAAGGAGGCAGGAGCCATATCACTCATTCACAGGCTATAATGCATTGCCAGGCACCCCTCTGATTGAAAAATAATATGACAACAAAGGAAATGGGATAAAACATGATGCTATTCTATGAATAAATAATGTTTTTTTAAGTAATGTGAAAAAAAGTATAGATAGTTATGGGTTGTTGGTTTTTTTTGCCAGTTTCATTCCTCAAACTGAAATGAATAACATCTGAATGTTAACATATATCAGGGGCCTTTTAAAATACATTTGCCGAGAAATGATTGGTAGCAATAATAAATGTTATATGTGAATATGTGCACATTTTGGAGTTGTTGTTTTTTTAAATGTAGATTTGTAAATAATTTATTATATGTAAGATCACATTCTTAACAGAAAAAAGAGAATTATAAGTGGCTTCCAGATAGCTGCCTTTAAAGAAGACCAACCACGCACGAAACAATTCAATATTTCTTCCTCTGCTTTAACATCTCCATAAATATCTTCAGGTATTGACAGTCAGTTTAATTATAGAATTAATTAACGGAAGATGTATTTGCTACTTGCAGATGAAGAAGTTGTCCAAGAAGCATATGCTCCTGAAATCAAATACACTGATATAATTATCTACACTTCAGGGTCTTTAGCTGTTGCTATGGCTATTGTCATTGTTTCCTTATGCCGCATGCAAAGTCAGCCACGCAAGCAGCCCCTAGAACCCATCGCTGTGCACAAACTCTCCAAATTTCCTCTTATCCGACAGGTATGTAGCCAAAACATTGACCTACTGAAATAACAGGACTGAATTAATTTCAAAGTTCTCCAATCATGAGTAAAGCTATTTGCAGGTAGCTCTTGACGTACAACCAAAATTGAGCCCAAAATTTCTGTTGTTAAGTGAGACATTTGTTCATGAGTTTCACCCCAATTTTATGACTTTTCTTGCCACCGTTGCTAAGTGAATCACTGCAGTTGATCAGTTAGGGTTAGGTTGCAAAATGTGATCACATGACACTGCGACCGTTGTAAATATGAGTCAGCTGCCAAGTCTCCAAATTTTGATCCCATGAGCATGGGGGATGCTGCAAAGGTCATAACTACAGTCATAAGTCACAGTATTCAGTGCTGTTGTAACTTTGAACAGTCACTAAATGGAATGTTATAAGTCGAGGCCTACCTGTGTAGCATGGAACAAATGTTGATTGTAAACAATAGGAATCTGTGGTGCACTAATGATTGCAAAGTACAAGTTCCCTACATCATTAAGGGCTCCAAAAGAACTCTCGATATCTACTAAGGCAGATCTGCTACATTTCCCATATGTAGACGAGTCAGACCAGTTCTGGAAAGACAGATTATTACTAGATGGACCTTGTATGGTGTATTAGAGACCTGTGGCATTTTGTCACTTGAAACTAGCAGAGTTAGATCCCGTCTCTTGCTGCTCTGGAACAGAACGACATTCGGGGAGAAATCTAACGTGTGCCCTCGGTTTACCTCACAGTTCTCCTTGGAATCAAGCTCCTCAGGGAAGTCCACAACATCGCTAATGCGTGTTACTCGCCTCTCCTCAAGCTGTACTCCCATGCTAGCTGGCGTTATGGAAGTGGAACTGCCGTTGGACTCCAAGTGGGAATTCTCACGGGACAGGTAGGCATATAAGGAAGTGGTTTTTTTTTATTGCATTTGATACTGAAAAAGCACAGCTACTTTTACACTATCTTAACAAACTGAAGCTGTTAAAAGATGAAAAATAGGGGGAAAATGCTTATAATTCCTTATTGAGGTCTCTATTTATTATACTACAAGGAGCTGGTTCCCACACTTTCTGCTGTTACCAAGTTTTTTACATCCACAGACTAATGTTTTCTGAGATGGAACTTAGTAAATACTGGTAAGATGATAGTTCCAAAAATGGCAACCCCATTCAGAAAAAATAAAGAAGGAATATGACACATGTACCTTGTTACACATCTGCGAAGCTTCCATCTTCATTTTACAACAAACTTCCACAAGCTGAGGCCTCCCAGATGTGTAGGTTTACAGCTGGATGTTGTGAAATGGTGCTCCACAAAGAAGTGTGCAGCAGACAAAAAAATCCCAAGTATCAGAGTTACCCCAGGCCAGTCAAATATGCCATATTTGGCCATGTCAAAAATGCCCTTCAGTCACTCCTTTCTGGCATATAGGACTATCTGTTAATTGAAAGGTATTGAAAAGGAATTGCTATAGGTAGTCCTCGACTTACGACCACAACTGAACCCAAAAGTTATGTTGCTAAACGTAACAGTTGTTAAGTGAGTTTTCCCCATTGTACGACCTTTCTTGCCACAGTTAAATGAATCACTGCAGTTGTTAAATTAGTAACCTGGTTGTTAAGTGGACCTGGCTTCCCCATTGACTTGGTTTGTCAGAAGGTCACAAAAGGTGGACCACCTGACTCCAGGAGGCTGCAACTGTCATAGATATGAGTCCGTTGCCAACAGTCTGAATTTTGACCACATGACCATGGGGATGCTGCAATGGTCATAAGTATGAAAAATGGTCATAAGTCACTTTTTCAGTGACAGTAACTTTGAGCGGTCACTAAATGAACTGTTGTAAGTCGAGGACTACCTGTAAATGTTATTGAAAGCTAATCAATATCCACACTCGTCTTGACATCTGGAAGAATAATATTCCACTGCTAAGAGGATCCATTGTGACTTTAGTAATGCATAGAGCAGCCTAAGACACAACGCTTAGAATCTATTTAGGGGTGCGTGTTGTTTAAAATCAAGGTTGCAGCCCTGCAGCACATTGTTAATTCTGGCACATCTTCCCAATTCTGAAGCTGTCCTTTTTGTTCCTAGGCTGGTGCTAGGCAAGCCCTTAGGTGAGGGCTGTTTCGGGCAGGTGGTGAGAGCAGAAGCCTATGGGATTGATCCTGAACGGCCTGAACGGCCTCTCACTGTGGCTGTCAAAATGCTGAAAGGTAAATGTATTTTATAGGGCCTAAAACCTCATCCTTCTGAATTTTCTCATTATTGGTGGTATTCTTAAAAAAACAGGTCTTCATATCATTTCAGGAATCGTTATAAGCTTATTTCTTTGCCTTATTAGATAATGCTACAGATAAAGATCTGGCTGACCTCATCTCAGAAATGGAGATGATGAAACGAATGGACCAACACAAGAATATCATAAACCTATTGGGTGTCTGTACCCAAGATGGTGAGTGACTTCATTTCTGGCCAGGTAGCAGGAAATACAGTGGGCATTGGGGGAAAGGAGAGGATGTTTGGGAGGCAAAATATTGAGAAATGATGAGTCAGAATGCAATGGAAGCAGAACTTATCTGGTGGGGGGGGAGAGATAAATTGGGTATTGCAATTGTAGGATCTGTCAGGATGCTGAACTTAAATATGGGCACTTGTGGAATTGGGACCAGAGGTTAGGACATTTTGGAGGCATTTTCTGAGGCCAAGTGTGATTCATAATATCTGACTATAGGTCCTCTCTATGTGATTGTGGAGTTTGCTGCCAAGGGGAATTTGCGAGAGTATCTGCGAGCTCGCCGACCTCCGACACCTGATTATACATTTGACATTACCAAGATGCCAGAGGAGCAGCTTTCCTTCAAAGACTTGGTTTCTTGTGTTTACCAGGTGGCCCGTGGCATGGAGTATCTGGAGTCCAAGCGGGTAAGAGGGATCTGGGCCAAACAGTGTCCACCGCTGTCTGTCATGATGGTGCCCCACAAAACCCTCTTGGGTGTATTAGTCAGCTCTGATTCAGAAATACATAATTTGAGTTCAAAGCTTTCGATTGGGACCACAATACTTTTCTCAAAATGGTGACTAAATTACGTTTTTATTGTGACAGGAGAAATTTAAAATCATAAGGAGTAGTGTTATTTAGTTCTGATTAATTTAAGATCAATTAAATTCTCATGTCCAGCCACTTTAGGGAATGAGACCACTTCTTAGAATAAGATTCAGACCAAATATGTCCTTTGGTCCAGAAAAAATATATATTGATTGAGTGATATAGATTGATGCTCTGGCATCTTCATTCCATTCCATATTAAGTTTGTTATTGAATTGCCTGAGATCCAACAACAGAGTGTTGTATATATCGGGCCTAACAAAAAGAAAATTAGAAAGATGTAAAAAAGTCCCTGCTTCTATTTATGTTAGAAGGAATAATAATCTAATCTATGGTGACATCAAGGGTATAGCAGAGTCCTTGGAGTTTGATGCAACTCTTGTTTTTCTTCCAGTGCATTCATCGGGACCTGGCTGCTCGCAATGTTCTTGTTACTGAAGAGAATGTGATGAAAATTGCTGATTTTGGTTTGGCCCGTGGAGTTCATGACATAGACTACTATAAGAAAACCAGCAATGTGAGTGAAAAGATCATTTGATGGCCACAAGGTTGCGAGAGGGTCTAATGTTGCTTAGGTGCTTTGGAAATGCAAAGCATCATGGGGGGAAAACATGGGTAAATTAAGAATATTGTCCCCAAGGCAGCCAGAATAGCAAGAAGGGATCAGTTGATCTAGTCATCTAAACCCAAGGGATTTATTCTAGATTTATTTGTTTTGAAACAAGCCACTTTTGCATACGATTAAACCAATCCCATCCAATCATTTGTCATTAGAACATTAAAACCAGCAAATCACCCAATTCTGCCTAGTAGCCCTGCAAGGAAAGAAACAGAGTGTTGCTGAATAAGTAAGCTTTTCCATTACACAATTCACCATCAAGGCCCAACAGCACGGAATACTCTCAGACATTGACTGTGCCATGCCCATTGGCTCCTGCCTAGCCGATGGAGTCAAGGGTAGTGATGCAATGGAACCTTTCCAGCACTCTGTTGATGCAAAAAACTGTATTGTGATGCCTTTATGATGGCCTTGTAGAAGACAATGGGTGGGGTCTATTCTGACTATTATGGCTGTTAATGTGACTATCTATTGCCAGGACCACCCATAAGATCTGGCTGTCTAGGCAACTGACAGTATTTTTAAGAGGAACAGGACCAATGGTAGGGTAACAAAGTCATACGGTATCTATCATTTAATGACTCCCTCCTTTAGCAACCATTCACAGCTACAATGATGATAAAGTAACTTTACAACCAGCTCTCATATACATCACTTTCACTATCTATAAAGCAAAGGAAAGCTGAACTAAGTTCATAAGCCTTTAGGGAACCACTTGACTTAACAATGGAGTTGCTGGTTCCAATTGTTGCTAAATAAGGACCATCTGTACTTTTGAAGTATAGAGAGTGATTTAGAAAATAAAGATTTGATAGGGTTGTGGTACCGATACTATTCATTGGAAGGAGAAGGAGAGAACTTGTCAGAGGCTGTTTGTCACCTCCCCAAAAAAAAGCATCAATGAACTGACAGCTTCTCATGTTTACCTGCAGGGTCGCTTACCTGTAAAATGGATGGCACCAGAAGCTCTGTTTGACAGAGTGTATACACACCAAAGTGATGTGTAAGTATGACTGTGCAAGATGAGATGGTTCTTACTATCTAATCACCCCATAGAAACGTGCCTGGTAAAATAACTTGAGTAATGCTCCGTAGTATTTTGAATCTGCTTCCAAAAGTGTTTTGGAATCTAAACCTGCCTGCGACATCTAAAAAAGGCATCTAGGATATTGCAGCTTCTGCCATACAGTCCCAGGAAAAGAGGCATAGCTGTTTAGGGTGTTGAACATAGATTTTATGCTGGTGTTCCCATCAACTTGTGTGGATCAAATCTAAAGTTTTCACACCTATAGATAGATATTGCAAAATGTTTCAGCTATATCTTTTTCACCTATTTAAAAAAACAGAGGAAATCTGCCTTATTTTTTTGGGGACGGACGGACGGACGACCTGTTGGTCTATCTAAATCCACAATATCTACACTGACTGGCTATAACCTACTTTAGAGTCCCAGACAAGGATACCTCCCAGCTGTCCATGGAAATGGTTGAGGCGGGGACTTTTTGCACATTAGCTGTGTTTCTAATACAGCATATTGCAACTCGTCCCCAAGTATTTTAGAAATATGGAGAATAACTGGAATCTATTATATATCACTTCCTTAATGTTCCTAGTGCATGAATCAGAGTTTTCATTGCAAAGCCAGAGCAATGTTTATATCAAACTCTCTGTAATTGATTTATTCAGTAGTTAGTTCCTTCCTGAAATAAATGTTTATTTTCACCCTGGTTTTTGCATACTGGATACTTAATATTTACCGTACTCTGCCATTTGTGGTCACAAATAATTTTGGTAAACATCTGTAATAATTTTCATTCACATTTCATTCATATATATATGCTGGTCTTGTTGTATTCAGGTATTTTCCTGTGTAAGATTGAGATTGTCTTGGCAACATTTTGGCGAGGTCCCACTCGCCATCTTCAAGCTGGTGTTTTGGGCTTCGTGCTTGTGCGAGTAAAGCATGGTCAGAGCGGCCGTCACTCTATAAATCTTGGTGGGAGAGAAGCCGAAAACACCAGCTTGAAGATGGCGAGTGGGATCTCGCCGAAACGTTGCCAAGACAATCTCAATCTTACACGGGAAAAGACCTGAATACAACAAGACCAGCATACCTACACCCGTGAAAACCTATGAAAACATACATATATATATATATATATGTATATGTATATAGATCTTTATAGCCTTCTTAGGCTATAAAGATAAATCTTTATATATATATTTGGAATATACATTCTGAAGATCTTTATAGCCTTCTTACCTTCTCCCTGCCTCTTCCTCCCTTTAAGGTGGTCCTTTGGTATTCTCATGTGGGAAATTTTTACATTGGGTGGCTCCCCCTATCCTGGCATCCCAGTGGAAGAACTTTTCAAGCTCCTGAAAGAAGGTCACCGAATGGACAAGCCCTCCAACTGCACCCATGAACTGTGAGTAGCACTGTGCCTCCTAAAGCCACATTCCCCAGCCTCCTTGTCTTCCAAAGGCATAGCATCCATATCCATAGGCTACAGTCCAGTGGAAAATAGATGCCTGAAGCTTCTCTTTTTTTTCCCAAATAGGTACATGATGATGAGAGAGTGCTGGCATGCTGTACCTTCCCAACGACCCACCTTTAAGCAGTTAGTGGAGGGATTGGATAAAGTCCTGGTTGCTGTCTCGGATGAGGTAGGTTTGAACTCCCAGGGGACGGTTCCACTAAAGATATCTAAACAGCTGGTTGTTGGTAACAAAAAGTAAGGATTTTGCCTTTATCCCTATGAATGCTGATTATGTATTTTTCCCCCTTTTCAGTATCTGGACCTGTCAATGCCTTTTGAACAGTATTCCCCATCCTGTGAAGACACAACCAGCACCTGTTCCTCCGATGATTCAGTCTTCACCCATGATCCTTTGCCAATCACCCCTTGCCTTTTTCCTTATCATAATGTAAGGACATGAAGAGAGAGACAGGCCGTGGACACTAGGGAAGGTGGCATTTTGGGGTCCCCCCCCCCTCCATTCCTAAAGGATTACCTAATTTGAGAACTGAAGTTCTCAGAATGTCCCTGGTGGAAGAAACTGCCTGGAGCTATATTAGCAAGAACTAAAAGTCGCATCAAGCTTCTGGAATCTGCTGGACATCTGCTGCCCAAAGTTCACCAACAAGGACCAGATGTCTTCCTTACATCTGTCTACCGATGCTCCGGGCACTAATACTGATGCTTCAATACCTTGTAATCTCAGGTCCCCTCAAAGCTGTTGTTCTAGCTGAGCCTTCAGTGCAGCCAGCTGACTGAAGACAAGTAAGACCATAGTAACTTAGTCCTGAAAAGAAGGACACTCTCTAACGGCAGGAGCTCTTAGGAGCATCACAGGGTATCCTGCTTATTTTTCTGATACCATTCCCAATTTAATTATACTTTAAAGAGACTTCATGATTTTGGCAGGAGTCAGCCAGCCAGCTTTCTCAAGATGTCCCATCCTTATCTGGACACACAATCCCAAGGATGTCCTACCTGGGACACGGACCTTTCCTTCTGGCTCCTGATGTCCTTTGTACATAACCCTAGAGATAAATATTTATGTACATATCACTTCTAATGCACATGAATGACCCACACCCATAAATTATTTTTTGGAGTAGAACCTCTGCCTGGAGGGTTTTTTTCCCCTGCATCTCTGGTTGGAATGATTGTTAAGACTAGTCTGGCCTCAGTTGGTATGCCTAAATCTGTGAAGTTCAAATGCTGCAAGTTAATTTGGTTCTTGTGTAAGTGAATATCTGTGGGGCTTTAGAAAGGAAGGAATTGTGTGTCTAAACTCCCTTTTTAACAGCTAGTCATAATCTGCCTCCCCAATGATCTGTAGGAGAGAAGTTGATTTGATTTTTCAAGTCAGGACACTGAGACTCTAATGCAGCTAAAGCAACATAGGATCTGGTGGCACTTCAAATTCCAATATATTTATTATAACATGAGCTTTTGTGAACATAACCCATCTCATCCAATGAAAGAATTGTTATCTTCAGCTATTTAACTGAGGAAGTAGAGCATCGTTCATCAAATCTTTTGCTCCAGCAATTTTGTGATTCTTAAAGGCCATAAGACCCTTTTTTTCTCTGGCCTGATGTCATGTTCGGCAGGGTCCTTGTTTCACATTTCCCATCCAAGCCAGATGTTTTATCAGGACATCCCTAAGCACAGTATTCCTAAATTTTGCAATTTTCCCCAAAGTTCCCCATCATTTATTGAAAAACATGAAAAAACCCATTCGGCAATACTGTTAACTTTTCCCAACTTGGCACTCTCCAGATGTGAAGCTCCCTGCAGTATCCCGTATCCATGGGCAATGCAATTGTGCTGAGAGTTGCCATCCGGAGTGTACCAGGTTGCGAGACGATGAATGCGTAGGTACCATAGTGAGAGCCATCTCTGTGCCATGGAAGAGTTTTACACGCTTTGTTTTACTGGACACACTCTGCTAGGCAAAATTCAGTTTAGGGATAAAAATTGAGGAGATCAGCCCTTAGAAATGCAGCTGTTTTTTGTGTTTTAATAAAGAAACAGATTTTGAGCCTAGAAAGGACTAAACACACTCACATGCACCTGTGTGGCTTGCTTGCACGCATAGCATGTGCACCTGTGTATTCCAACATCGTATGGGAAGGCTAATGGTGGAGTGTCCATTCTTCCGAGGTTTGCTCATGCACAACATCTGTTCTGCATTAGCTGCTGTTCCATTTAAGCCACCATGAACTCCACTACCAACATCTCCCTGAAATTGATCTAGCAACTGGCCACTCTTTCAGAGCCTGGGAATCTATCTCAGGATATCGCAAAGCCCAGTGGGACTATTCCACCCCCCACCCGCCGAGCAGCCACCCTATTTTCTTCCTAGTGATTGGTCGAAGCCCCTCAAATGTCAAAAGGAGTCCCTTTCCCTGCTTACAATTCCAGAGGCTCTAACATACCAAGAAATAGAACAAAGATATTCTGGGGAAACATTAAAGTGTGCATTCCTTCTGGTTGTGTCCCCTTTCTCCCGTTAAATATTCTAATTGCCCCCTCCCCCTTCCACCACTGAACTATGGCAGAAAACACACAGGATCAGCCCCAGGAGGTAACTGCAGCTGTCTCTCTTCTTCCTCCCCAGCCCCCTCCCCCAGCTCTCAGCCATCTACTGGGTTTAAAGTTTCACAAGAGATCTTGTGAAGGAATTGTAGCCCCTGCCATCCCACTGGGGATAGGGTTTCAGTGGGCCATTTTCCCCAGTGGTGCTTCCTCTCTTCCCAGCTGTAGCCAATTCCAATCCAGCTGGGTGAAGGGATAAGAAAGGCGGCCTCTTCCACCCACCCCCACCCAAGAAATTGTTTGTGCTTCTGCATTTCCTTTTTCTGCAAAGTAATATATAGCAACGACATGGGGCAAGTGGTTGTATGCTGCAGCCAGTGTGGTGGGCAGCTGGCGAGAAGGTTTTTTAAATTATCTTAGTGTGCAAGAGTTTTCCAAGGACAGAAGAGATGTTGCAACAGGTGCAATAGACATGAGTTGTTGCTAATCCTTTTGGTTCCCTCTGTTATCCGCTTAAAACTCAGTTCTGCACGTTCATCAGTATAGACCACTTGCACTTTTAAGATAATATAACCCAGGCTTCTCTTATTAGCAGCTTCCAGAGTCACATTAATCCAAGGATTCTTTCAGCCCATTCATGGAGACTTGATATTGCGGATGTTTTAGCTTATTCTATTCCATTTTCCAAGAGCACAACACTGCAGAGCCAACTTTTATCAATGGATCAGAGGGCAGTGTAGAAGTCTGCATAACAAACACTGTCCTTCATACATGGTTGCAATATCATTATATGCAGACGTCTGCGAATGTTTACATTTAATTAGAAAAATGCTTATTCCGTAGTAGAGGAATGTTTTTTCCCCCTACAGGAGACAGGATTTTGTAAGAAATATCCAGCCAGATTTCTATGACATTCTCCTGCCCTCCAGTCATTTACCCTGTACAACGATCCTCTCATTTACTTTTGCCCAGTCTTAAAATCAGAAAAATTCTCAGTATTATGATCAGAATAAATGAAGTACTTTTATAATTGACTGTGCTTCTCTCATTCCAGTTGCAACATTTCATACAAATTAAATTGAATTGCTTAGTTTATTCTGGGGAAAATATAGGGGGATTTTTTTCTGATGGCTGATTGTACCTATAGCGGTCCAGTCGCAGGCCTTTAATTTACTCTGTGGATAATACGTTCTCACAGAAACATCCCAGTTTCTATCATCGTCATCATCTCGGGGTTTTGTAGTGGCTTTTTGTTTTGTTTTTCAGTCAGTGTGGACTCCTGGCAACTTCCTGGAGCAGTCCCTGTAGTTTTATTAGCAAAACTTTCGGAAATGGTTTACCATTACCACCTCTTTTGGCTGAGAGAAAATGATTGGCCAAAAATCAGCCAGCTGGCTTTTTGCTTAAGGCAGAACCAGAATTCAGTTTCCTGAATTATCCAAATATTTGCTTTGCTTGTCCATTTGCAGCAGCATGAATTCTTCGCACCCATCAATAAGCAGTGGTCCAGAATACTAGAATAGCCTTACTCAACTCCATATGACCAAGACAGCTAGTACCTAAAAAAGGTGTCTCACTTCCCCTATGATCAGGCAATCTTTGCATAGGACTGAAAAATCATAGCATTTAGTAAAACTGATAATTTACAAGATCATTCTGTCCATACAGATCTGCAGTGAGCGACTAGCTTGCTCAATTTGAGGTTCCTCAAGAGCAGCCAAGAGAAAAAAAAAACTACAAATATAATGGTTTGGAGCAGCAAGATTAGAATTGGAACAGCTAATGCTGAAGGGTATTCAGTCTCCTTTAAGGGGTTCCAGGCGGTTATAAGGAGTTAAAATGAGACCACAATAGAGTAATATCACACATTTGCCTTGTTGTGCTGCAGAGATTTGACACTTTTCTGAATCATTGAGGTCAGTATAGGATTGGAACAGAGGAAGACCCAAATGTCAAGCATTGCTGTTCCTGTGACTTCTCATGCCATTCATTAGGGAATCATACTAGCTTCGACTGTTCCTTGGAGGCCTTTTCTTCAGATGTCAACAGGTCTTGCATAGTTTTTTCCACCAAAGCATTGTAACTAATCTATAATATAACTGACTTCTGAAAGATGAGCTTCCTTCCCTGCTCTCTTGGGACAAGAGCCTGAAAACGTATGTAGAGAAGCGAGTCTAGCATCCTGTGCTTGATCAATGCCAATCCTTTAAAACCACAAAGCCATTCCAAAGGCCAGCTGGGATTCATAGGTTATGGTAGGTTGTCAACCTGCCAGCAAGCAGTGGGTGTTTCAGATGACACAAGAGCTTTGGTTTTGGGCCAATACTTAAAATTGGCAGCTGAATGCTAAATCAGGACCACAATATATTGATGGGTTTCCTTGGCTAAAAGCCTGGGAATCATTGGCATTGGAAGACATTATTATTATTGGAAGGGATGGGACCTTAAATAGAATGGCACAAAATCATCAAAGATGTGAGCACAACAAAGCTGATTCATACAACCCACACGTTCATACCACCCACCAGGAATTTTGAACCTGTGTGGCTGGGTGGCATCCAGGTTGAGTGTTTGCCAACAGGTTTCAATACTCAAAGCAAGATATAGCAATACGCTAGGTCAGTCAGTCACATGGTACAAATTTCCAATTGGAAAATCTCACCGTAGATGAGCAAAGCTAATAGGCTCCTACACAAGCATTTCACGTTAGTTTTCTTTCCACTTAGTCGTAGACCCATGCATCCAGCTGTAAAGAGCTTACATCTTCCAAGCACATTAAATGTTCTTAAAAACAGATATATATATACTTCGTGTGCTTTGTTCATTTGTTTGATGGTTATCTTGACAGAATCCTTTCCAGAATCTGCGTATCCCAAACTCCACAATAAAGATTCTGATTGGGTGTAAGCCTTTTACTGCATTGATGCTGCAAGAAGCGACTGCATGCATGCATTGATACATGCATGCATCAAGTTCTGCAGAGTGGACGTGCAATACAACTTAGTAATTCCTATTGAATCGCTGTGTTGGAAAAACAAAGTGTAGAGCAGATTTCTGGATTCTAGAGTTTTGCCAACAATACGGAAGGTGATGCTACTACTATCAGTAACAATAAAGCTTTGTAAATAGCTACCAGAATAAAACTCTGCCTGATTTCAGATTCCCAGAAAAATACTAACCTTGTGGACAGACTAGTATATAGACAAAAAGGCAGGAAGGAACAGCTTGGAGCTTCTGTATCTGTAGGGCCGTTCTGACTTAGGAATGGATCCATAATATGGGTCCTTGTGGATTAAAGAGTGTCTCCTCTGGACCCCAAAGTCCTTCCCCTACTGCCTCTTATAAGCAAATAGGCCACCAGCAGGTGTGAATCCTACCATGCTCCAGAAGTCTTAGTGGCCCCCTGAAAAAGACCAGCTGCCTGCTAATATGCCAGAACCAATGAATTCATCACAGCTAGTGAATGAGCCCATTGAACAGAATTGGAGACCCTGTTTGCCAGTAGGGGCTTTCTCGATCCATACCAAACAGCTTGCTCCAAGCTCAGGCACTCAGAATTGTAGGAAGGGAGTTGGGGCTTTCTGTCTCATTTCTGTATAAATAAACTAATGCATGAAGAGGAAAGAGGCAGTGGGGAGGGAGGCAGCTTGGTATGCATCTCACTCAGCACTTCATCTTTGCAGAAAATCCCATCCTAGTCCCAGGGCTATTCACCTAGTCCCACACCTCCTTCCCTGGTGCCACAAAATACCAGTAACACCCCCCACCCGGTGCCTTTGGCCTCTGTGCCGTAATGGTGCCTTGTCCAGCCTTGCGTGGGTCCAGGTGAATGAATGATCTCTATTTCAGGGAAGGATGTGGTTTCAGAAGCTTGTTCCTCTCACCCTGTTGGTTTGTGTTATTGCTTTCTTTTCCCTGTCTCCCCTACCCCCACCCTGCACATTCCCTTTCTCTCTGCCTTGCCAAAACTCCTTGAAAACAGCGCCACAGTCAATTACAGAGGCAAGGAGGAGTTCATTAATATTGAACACAAGCTCTGAGCCAGGTGGAGAAAGACAAGGAAGAGATTGTATGTGAGAAAACTTGTAGGCCACCTAAATTGAGCAATTGGACTTGTGTGTTTACACTTCTCTATTCACCCTCTTAGCCCTCACAGCCAGGCCTTTCAAGAACTGCATTGACGAAAGAGCTCCACTGAATATGGTGGAGCCGCCCGGCCCACCCAGGCCCAAGGCAGCCATCTGAGACTGAAATGGAACCTGTGTGTTTGCAGGACCCGGAATAGAAGGCAGTTTGTCACCGGCCCAGGAATAGAAATACTATCAAAGCTCCTGCCAGCGCCATGAAACCTGCCCCGTGTGCACAGATGTGAAGTATTGACTTTGGCAACAGAGATCCTTTGCCTTGTCGCGCTTGCAAAGAGTGAAATGGAACAGAGAGACCAGTGTGGCCCTTCGGCATGATAAAACAGGACATAAAACTTTAGCATTCAAAAAATAGATAAACTTAAGAAAAAATTATCCATGGAGAAGGAAGAGAAAGCCCAATGACACAACGCTCAAAATGTCTTGGCATTTTGAATATTTGTTTTCTCTCAGTATACTAAACAGAGGCTCACTTTTTATTCTTATTAAATCAGATTTTCTTTTATCCCTCACCACCCCTGAATTTCTTAACTGTAAAAACCAAAGGGTGTTTGAAGCATCACCCAACCATTACCAAAGAGATCTGATTCAGTCCTAATCCAAATATTGAAGCCGTGTGCCAATATCACCTGGCATTAGGTAAAAATTCCATCAGTTTGTTCTTTCGTTAAGAAAACGGTCCCCTGAGAGAGGATATGTTACTTTAGTTGTTAGAGTTCTCTGAGATAGGAAAGAGCTCTTCCTGATCTCAGCAGGATTGGTGCTCACAGAAATGGAGCAGATGTTCCTTCCTTGAATTCTTGACCCTGGGCCACATCTAGAGCAGAGGAGAGGGAGCCCCAGCTGCTCTAAGCTGGGCATCGAATTAGCTTCCTTGTTCAAAGTACCTTTGCCTTTGTTTCTGCACCAAGGCAACGCTTAGTTCTTTTGGGATATTAATGAAGTGTGAAAAGTAATTTCTATAAATAAAAGCAGTACTCACAGAAGGGGCATGGGACAGGGGATGGACTGAAGAGCTAATTACAGAATTATCAGCATATTGCTTACTTTCTAAGAGTTTGGTAAATTCAGTGTGAGAAAGGACACCGTTTCGAAGGCTATAGCTGTATGCATGGAAGATACAGTATCTCTGCAGAAAAGATGTCCAATTTCTGGAAGCCAGGTACTAAGAGCAAAGGTACCAAATTACCCTACCCCTTTCGGCTAATGATGTTGGTGTAACATTCAGCCAATTTTGCTATTTTGTCTTCGTTGTAGAATGGGGGCCTTCAGAAACCTTGTTCAAGGCCAGAACCCTTGTTCAAAACACTTCATGTTCTACAGAACGTAGTCTAAAAAAATCAGTTGATGTGGTTTCTGCCTATTCCACTAATGCCCTTAGCCAACACTATTGTGTGCTCTCTGAGCTTGGTTGTTTTCTTTGCAGAGGTTTCATTACCCACACTAGGTAACATTATCAGTGCTCTGAAGATGGTGACTGCTTAGGTTACCTAGTTTGGGTAATGAAACCTGTGCAAGAAAATAACCAAGCTCAGAGAGCACCAAGGACCCTTCATTTCAACCCTGAACTATAGATTTCTCCGCTCTCTCCTCTACAAATTTCCCCCTCTATCTGTACTATTTTTGTTTTTAGAAAATTACAGGCTTCGGTAGAGCTATATAAGTCTAAGACTGGAAAAGTTTGCCAAGTGATTCAGTTCCTTCTTGAAATAGAACCGCTTGCAATTCTCCTACTCCTAAATTCTCCCGAGAAGCAAGGAGGAGAAATAATGCCAGAAGACACCAGGCTGAAACTACAAATGATTAATGACTAGCTGGTATGAAAGACGGCTAGAAAAACTCAGCCTCAACACAGCTGGAATTTCTTCCCATGAAACCACTGACTCCAAACAGACCTAACTTGTTACAGTCCACAAATAATTTACTAGTGAGGGCACAATTATCTCCCAGTCCAAGAGTGTATTATCTGTTACTCACAATTTGGGAGGCTAATATATCTTCTTGATTTGTCTTGGCTGTGAATAAGTTCTAGGGTACTATTAGGTATCCATCTCAACTGAGGAAATATAACATGAATTGTTAAGTTCAATAATTTCATTCAATTACTATATTGATGCTTTTAAAGCTGTATTACAGTTTTGTATTATTTTACCAATATGCTCAAAGTTCATCACTCCAAGTTGAACAGCTAGCTAGGAATCAAGAAGAAATTGACTGTTTATAAAGGCAACTAAAATTTTCTTGAATACATAGTGCTGCCAAATTTTGAAGAGGATCTCATCTATTCATTTGTGAGTTTTCACTAGTAGGCAAACAGCTGCTCACAGCGGCATACTCTCCATTTTCATTAAAAAGCATAAAACAGGCCACCAAAGGTTTATCAGGTCTAACTTTCTCTACCACTGTGGTCGAATCAATTCTCTAGGAAGCCTGCAAGAATGACAGAAGAATAGTAGCTCACCAAACACCATTCCTCAGCATCCGCTGCTAAGAGACAGGTTATCTTTGCTATTGAAGGTAAAATATAGTTATCATGACCAGCAGCTGTTGACAACTTCATCTTCTATTATTTTGTATCACCTTCTTTTAAGGTAATCCATAGCGATTGCCATCATTACATCTTATGGAAGCGAATTCTACAAGCAAACAATATGTTTTAGGTAGCATTCATTTTCATCATTTCAATACAGGTGCCACTTTTAGAGCCACGGGGTTTAAGGCTACAGTTGCTTAGTGAGATAATCCATTTTTTAAGATATGTTTTCTCACTGTCATGACAGCTTCTACACTCCCACAGTGTGTTTCAGTAATGGTTCATTGCAGTGGTGGCTTTCAACCTGTGGCCTCTGTGATATCATCAGGGGGAGTCCGTGAAGGCTTCAAAAAATGCTGTGATTTTAGTTAAGCATTCGGAGTCCGTGGCCAGAAATGATATTTAAAGGGGGGGGGGGGCGTGGTGAAGAAAAAGTTGAAAACCACTGGTTTATTGAATAAACCAAAGTTGAATGGGCTCATACAGCTAAGCTGCAACTATATTTTGGTTGACAAACTGCATGACCCTAAACTCAGTGAGCCACTTTATTGTAACTTCAATTCAACATTGCACTCCTGTGGTTATGGGTGCCTTAAATAGACACCAATATTGTCCATTTCCATGATAGGCTTATTTGGGTTAAGGGAAGTGGGATTAGTGTGCTGTGAAAACCTCCAAAGGAGTCAACCGACACAATCTGCAACTCCTGAGCGGTTTAGATCTAGCCCAAGAAACCCAATCTTGCACAAGCTTCCAATTATTTCCTGGTAAGTTGTATCGTGGGAACACCAACAGCAAGTACATTGCTCTATTTTGCCTAGCGATTCTTCCAAGAAAAGGAATTGATTAGAAGAAGGAGCAGTTCAAAAAGAAAATGAAACTTCCCAACTCAGGTCTCAATGGCAGCAGAGAAGACCTTCCCAAACAGTGACTGATGGCAGTGTCTATACGGTACCCTCTGCTGCTGGCCTGCAGGGATGTTATCTATATTAGGCAAGAAGCATTTCCAACAACTGCTTCCTGCTTCTCATCTTTTCCTCCCCCTTCTTGTTTGCAAGGAGACCACAGTACTTGGCTGAAGTGTACATCTCCATGCCTCTTTAAAGGAAATAAACCCTCCTGGGGCCTCATCTCTCTCCCCAACCCCATCTATGAGCACAGAAAACCAACAACATTGCTTATTCACCCTACCCCACCCTGCCCCACACTTAACTAGGAAGCATTTGAAAATTCTTTTGTAAACCTAATGAAAGCATAGTTGCTCCAGGCCTTCTATCACAAAGGATCTTCCTGCAAGAAGCAGAAGAGACATCCCAAGTGCTCAGGCTGCCTTGAGTGCGGATGGAGGCTCATGCCAAGGACTCAGCCGAACTTTTTGGGGAAAGCCGAACAAAAGTAGCAGCTGGTTCTCGGGAGTCAGACCAAAGCAGCTAGGTCACACTTCTGCAATCCTGGCTAATAGGAAGGGGTTAGGGATGCAAGGTGGATGGATTGAGTTATAGTGGCAATGAGTGCTCTATTGGGAGATTTTTTGGGGCGAGGAACAGATTAGGGATAAATCACCCTGCAGAAAATCCATCTACCGGTATGTGATTGCTAGCAATTGAAAATGACTTCATGATGCCTAATCGATCAATCAGTCAAAGGGGGGGGGGGGGGGGCTGGAGGGAAGGACTCAAGGGTTAGCAGCAGTGGTGAAATGCAATTTTTTTTACTAGCAGTTCTGTGGGCGTGGCTTGGTGGGTGTGGCAGGGGAAGGATACTGCAAAATCTCCATTCCCACCCCACTGTGGGGCCAGCCAGAGGTGGTATTTGCCAGTTCTCCGAAATACTCCAAATTTCCGCTACCGGTTCTCCAGAGCCTGTGAGAACCTGCTGAATTTCACCCCTGGTTAGCAGGCACTTCCCAAAGGGAGTGAGTGGAGGCTCTGCCTTCCACAAACGGCAATCTTTGATCTAGCTAATAAGATTCTGTCCTCCTGCAGACCCCAGTAAGGAGGTCTGACTGGGTTAATGATTGGAGTTGTGGAAACAAAGCTAAAGCCTCACTACAAGTAACCAAGAAAGTTGATGATTACAAAGCAGAAAGCGAGATCTCTGCGGCTTCTTTTTCCCAAGACTGGAACCAGGATTTTTGAGGCTATTGCTGCAAATGACATACACAAAATAGGAAGTCCAAATAACTCTTCATATTTTTTTGAATAATTCATGTTTGCAGAACTTCTGAATGCAAAGCACACTGTTATATTTTGAAGTAATAGCATTATTAGCACTATCCTAGGGGCTGTAATATTTTGGCTGATAATATGCATCTTGTAACTTTGGCATCGCTTTCACAATTTTGTACCGACTCTTAAAAACTAACAGATATTAAACAGAATATATTGATATTTTTCATCTGTGAGCATTTTTAAAATTCATGACTGTGTAGAAGAGCTATGTACGACATAAAGTACAGGTATTTCTTCTTTGAATTAGGAAAAAAACCCTAAAAATTAACATTTTAAAATTATATTTTGGAAAGTGGCCCCCAATATATTGATTACTTATACTTTGAGTCCATGCTTTAACGTGAAAGCAAACTTATTTTTCAGTCAGTTTCAGAAAATATATGTCTTCTGTGTCAGGGAGAAAATTTGATTTGTTCTCATCAAACCTTTCCTACAAATTAGTAGGAAATCTCCTTTTTCATCAAGTTTTTCATCAAGAGGAACTTTGGTATGCAGCAACAGCCTTTGTTCCATCCTTTGCAAAAGAATATACTGATTTATTGGAGGCTGACCATCCAATGGTTAGTGTGGCAGCCCCATAATCTACAAAATAATCGGGTAAACTAAAAGGAATGAATGCAGCCTTGCTTTCGGAGAGAGAAAACTCTTAACTAGAGGCACATGTGGAGCCTGAGGTGGGGGGAGCCCTCCTCCAAGCCTACAACAACTGGAGGCCGTTTTATTGTTTAACATTCCTGATATTTTCTGTCAGGGCTGAACCAATTGTCCCTAATCCACCCAGCTCTACTGGCCAAACAAATGCAGCTGAATCCTGTTCCCACCGAACAGGCATCTTTTGTGAGGGGGGATTTAGAGAGTAGCCCAGTAAATCCATCTAGTTTCCTGAGTTGGGGTTCCCACACACACACACTCTCCCAGCTGCTAGCCCTTCCCACCCTTTGGGGTTATGAAGATGCCCTTTCCTCCTGCCCTACTGGGCAGTATCCATGGACCCCATGTACGAAATGTAAGTCTTTCTCTCTTTCCTTCAGTTGCTCCTTCTCATATCTGTTCCGCTTGAAAGCAACTGCCATTCTTTTTAAAGTACCCTGTCTTGGAGAAATGGCCAGGAAGCCATTTTAGACCCATAGAAAACCTGCTCGCTGTATATGACAAACTTAATTTGACAGTTCCAAAGGTCTTATGAAAGTTTCACTAAATGTAGAAAAGAGGAAAATCTTGGGATTCAAGGGTTAATTTCTATTGTCGTGCTCAGTCAAGGTTGTTCCTTTGTCATCAGAAACAGAGGATCAATCTCCTTGGCAGAAGCTTGCTTGGCCAAGATCTCGTTCCAAAATATTGCCAAGGAAAATCACTCCGAAGCTTGCAAACTCATAGAATGATATTTTTCCTATGGGAAAAACAAATAATGTATTTTGATCATTGTATAAGAAAAATGCATTTGTATTCACTTTGTCTGGTTATTTGTCTCTGTTTGTCTCCATAAGTCATTAGAGAAATAAACATGTCCAGTCCACAAATGGAAAGCCACATTGTATTATGAAAAGTAGCATTTGTGAAGGGGCTGTACAGGAGGTTTAGACAAAAACTTTGGGTCATCTCATATCTTCTTCCCTATTTTGAAGGAAGGAAATTACAGAAATATCATAAACAATTCTGAGTCCTGCATGTTGGCACAGGCAAAAAAAAAATCAATAATATATTCTGTTTCGATTGCATTTATACTGCCCTTCAGCAGAGCCTGCAAAATAATTTATAATTTATAATACATGGGCAGGGGGAAAAGCTGACTAGATTACAATTTTTACATCCATTCTTCCTTGCACAAGCAACAATTTAAAATCTACACACATATATGCTTGTATAAATTACATGGTGGTATGTAAGAGGGCAACAGCCAAATGCCCAGTAGACAGGGCATGTGTTCTAATTATGGAAAAAAGGGATAACTAAACCAGGACTCATCCACCCTTCGAGAACAAGAACACAGTTTTACCCTGGTTTAGAATAAAGGTAATTTATCTACCTATCAGTATCACTTGTGATCATCTTATTTTCTGTCTCTTCTCCCTCTTTGTGCCCCTTTTCTTCCTTTTCCAGTTCTGTCTGGGCTCTTCCTTTAAAGAAGAAAAGTTTTTTTAAAAAAAAGTAGGCAGGAAATCTTATTGTGCCAATGCCACACATTTCAGATAGTGCACAACCACGATTCGTCACTGGCAGCATTTCTCAGTTTAGTGTCTTCAGTCCCAACACATGGAAGGAGCCGCTGAGCAGAAAGGAAGGGTCTTTTCCTGATCTGAATTATAGACAAAGATGGGACTCAGGATGCAGCCTGAGTTATTCTCATCAAATCCTAGCTGAATCATACCAAGCCTTTTACCATCTATACTAGGGGTGTCCAAACTTGGGAACTTTAAGACTTGTGGACTTCAACTCCCAGAATTCCCCAGCCAGCATGGCTGGCTGGGGAATTCTGGAAGTTGAAGTCCACAAGTCTTAAAGTTCCCAAGTTTGGACACCCCTGATCTACACTGAATAATTCTTTTTCAGAAAAAAGAATACAGGGAATAGCATTAAGGACCCAGCCTCATTCATTCATTCATTCATTCATCATTCATTCATTCACTCACTACTCACGCATTCATTCTTTCAACTTTTATCCTGCTTTTATTACTTAATAAATGACTTGAGGCAGCAAACATACATCATACTTCTTCCTCTCCTATTTTCCCCACACATCAGGTGAGTTGGGCTGAGAGAGAGTGACTGTCTCAAAGTCACCCAGCCGGCTTTTAAGGTAGGAAACTAGACAACTATTACAAGTAAAAGCAGGTAAAACCTGTGTGGAGGCCAACTTCTCATTCACTGAGCAAGCTTCCTCTGGCTCCTTTCTGTCAATTTATCTGAGGTAAAAGTGCAATTTGGGGACAAAGAATGGTATAGTAGTGGATGCCTGTTTCTATCAGGGCTGTCAAACTCGCGGCTCGTGGGCTGGATGCATCACGTGCTGGTCATACCCACACCTGGTTTAGTGAAGAGGGGAAACGTCCTGATAAGTCATGTGACGCTGCCATGACAACACAAGTTTGACACCCCTAGTTTAGATACACAGTTCCATAGAGGTTTTTGGTCACCGAACAGGTCTATTGTTCTGAGAACTCTGCATTTCACATCATTCTCTCTGCCATGTACCTAGCCTAAGCATGGGCCTAAAGCCATTCCCTTTTCCTATCCCAGAGCTCTGCCTTTTGCCTTGCACCATTGAAGGAGGTGGCTTGCACCAGCTTCTGAGGCAGTCAACCCTAAAGAGTCCCTGTGTCTGCCGGGGGGGGGGATTAAACTGAATCCCAAGGAATCTATCTTGCAAGGGAGGAAGGGACGCAATTCCCAAACAGGGGGAGGAAGAAGGAGGAACAGGACCATTAATTTAAGGAAATAATGCTTTATTTTCCCAGTGTAGAAATTTGAACTCAGGCAGCACCTGGGACAACAGGCTGTTGATTGCTTCAGTTCTGCTTCCGACGCCCCTCCTGTCCCTTTGCTTCAGCAATAGAGCATTAGTTAATCCCACTTCAGTGCTCAATAGGGAGGAGAGAGGTGGGATATTAAATAATTAAATTCTGAAACATGAGTGAAAGCTTGCTGACCTCTTTTGGGCAGGTAACCCCCAGTCCAATTCCCAGGACTTACCCCTCAGTCAAAACACTGCGGTTTGACATTCTTGTTTTCTTAGCTGGAGGGGCTGTAGTGGAGTCACCATCACCCTGAAGAAGCCTTTAACCACTTCTCTCAGTCCCTTCTAAATGGCCTTTCCATAGTCCATGGCTACAGTGATGTACATAGTATGTTAGCTATGCTAGCTGGAGATATTAGGAATTGTAGCCCAACAGATTTGGTGGAATCATACCAAAACTGTGTTGAGATGGCTGGCTTTATAGATGGCCAAATAGAGACATTTGATTATAATGAACATAGAACAAATATATGAGCACAAACTCATTTTCCAAGGTTTCTTATGTTTCCTCCTTCATACTAAATTCTATAATGAAATACTCCTTTCATCATTTGTTCTCTTCTCCTCTGTGTTAACATTTATCTAGAGTCATTCTATATTATTCTAAGTTACTCTGTCCTTCAACCTTGAATGCAATTGAATGACCTCCATTACTCACAGTCTTTCTTTCTTGTCATTGCAGAGAATATTTTATCTCCCCCACACAGTTCCCAGTCTCTTTTAAAAATAACAAGTAGATGGAAGCAAAATACCTGCAACCAAAACAATTGACTGAATCAGCTCATGTTGCATCCTGAACAATGTCAACTGTAATAAAACACCAGCATTGTTGGATCGTCCTGATTCTAATGTTCGTATACATTTGTGAGAATATATCTATCTTTATGTATATACATACCAGTACTCATACACACAAACACATATACCAGATCTTCTACCAGAGGTTCAGTAGGAATCCTAATTTTAAAAATAAAAACAGTATTATACGTTTGTAGGCTTCTACATCTAATTTCCCCTTGTTGTCTCTCCCTCTTGATATTGATGGATAAGCAGTAGGAAAAATGTCACAAACATCATTTTTATATGTGACAATTGCAACAAATTATTGTAAGCACAAGGATAGAATGATTTTAATTTGTATTTTAAACATTATTGTGTTTAAAATTTTCAATAAAATTATATACATAAAAAAGCTGACCCAAGCTGTGTTTGCACGACACATTGAACTGCATACTGGTGGCTGCATTTCTGACAAATGATTGGGTTAAGTCTAGTTCTTTCAATGTGTTCGGTGTACATTGTAAAAGTCCAGAAAACCGGGTTGAAGAAACTACAAGGAAGGATAGCCTAATGGTGGGAATATAAAATTACAAAGTTGGAATAGGCTGTTTTTAAGTGAAGTATTTTTTATCTGTCTCCATTAAATATCATCCTGTGATATATTTTTTTTAATCTATCGAATTTGTTTTGAACATTACATCTGTTTTCTACCATATTGTACTTATTTTGAATCTGGTGAATATCCATTTAAAGAGACTCAGAACCATAAATAATACATCATCTTATAAATGTTCATACTTGATGAGAAAATTAGAAATCACCAGTCCCTTCTTAAAATGCACACTGTGGTAAAGAATTGTAAATAACATTCTTTCAGGGATCCTAAGCTACCTCATGACAGCCACTTAAAATGGATTTCTTATTTTCATTGGGACAGAGCACAGTTGCATCAGGTCTATTCATAGGGGCTGGAGATCCTCCATATTTTAACATCATTTAATTTCAAGCTATGTCATAAGCAAACATCTACAGTAGAACAAGCATGTAACCCTGCTAAGAAACTTTGGGATTCTATTTTATTGTATTACTCATATTTCAAGAGTTTATAAGGTACTGATGGGATTCCTACTTCATATTCATTCATAATTTGCCTGATTACATTTTAATGAATAAACTACAGTGGCTGGATTCACACAATATGGTAAAACATTTAAAAAAAACCAAGCAAGGAGGCATTGAAAGCCAAAAGGGGAGTTGGGGCAGGAGAGAGAATGAGCAAAGCATGTATAAGAAAAGTACTGATTGCATGAAACTCAGATGCATTTCAAGGACACTACAAAGCAAAAGGCATATTGTACAAGCATCTTGTACAATTTAAAAATGATTGTGTAAGATTTAAAAAAGCAATATTTATCGCATCAGATTGTGTGGAATTGCAAAACTTGAAGAAATATTTTTAAAGTGATAAATTAAACCCAAACATGTATTTAATGCTAAAATCAAATTGATGAATTGCTAAGCAATGTCATATCTTTTGAGAGATACCAAGACCAAGCAATTTATAGAATGAAAGATTTCATTTTTGAAGATTTCACTGATTAAATACAAAATTAAAAGGTGCTTATCCTCCTTATTTTTATACTTTACATTCCCTCATAAAAACATTATACCATATACTGTAGGTTTTTGAAAATATCTACGATTTTACTATTTTTTGTTATTATTAACAAAGCTGGATTCAGATTTTTTTTATATATATATATATATATATATATATATATATATATATATATATATATACACACACATACACATACACACATACACACATACACACATACACACATACACACATACACACATACACACATACATACAGGAAAAACAATGAAGCCACAAAAGGAAAGGTTTTTATATCTTCTTACTAGCTAAAATATTTCAGCTAAAGGACACTAGAAAACTATATGTGGAGAGAATGCAGCTGTTTTATCTTTTGGCATTAACAAAGGAGGGTTTTTTTCTCTTCAGTCTACAAAAATGTTATTCTTTTCTTAAAGAGAAGTTGACTGGAAATATCTAGCTGAACAAAATAATAAAGTCAGGAAGAAAATGAATGTATTTTGTTAATGTTGTAAAAGAAAAATATTTTTGATAAAAGATTTGAGGAAAAAGGGAGGTGGATGGAGTAAAGCTTTTAAGGATCCAATAATAATAAATATTGGGTGTCCTGATGTGTACATTGAGCTAATTATTAACAACATTGACTTCATTTCTCCCTAAAATTTTCATTAATACTTTGTTGAATAGCCCAAAAGTGTAGTCCTGAAATTTTGTTAGGTTTTGTTTCTATAAAATGCTTTACTAAAGACACTCCTATTATTTTTAAAAAAACTAATTTTCCCTTGGTCTAAACTTTAAGGGGCCTAATAATCCTAGCCACATAAATTTGTGATATAGACATTCTACTATATATACAATTTCACATAATAAATCTCCATAAGTGAGGACTCTGACTATTCCCTGAATGAAATATTGTGGCTGTCACAAAGAAACATTTTTATGGATTGTAAAATGCTGTAATAGTTTGATTTTGCGATAGAAAATGAATATTCTCAAACAACATTTTTTTTCATCTAACAGTGGCAAAAAACTGAAAAAATAAACAGTCTTCAATTCATTTTTAAAATCACTATAATTTATTCAATATTTTTTTTGAAAACAACTATTATAGCAAAATCTAAAGAACAGCTATGGGCTTTACATACTTCACTTTTGAAATAGATGATTTATATATTTGCAACTTCAAAGAAGTGTATAAATCTGCCACCAATCCCTAAGAATGCCTTTGGCAGGATTATGAAATAATATTGATGAAAGTTTTCCTATTGGAAAAAATAAATTTGAAATGTGAAGATATTATATGGTTGTAGAGTCTACACACACACACGTCCATTAATCTGGTTCTCATCCTATTATTTATATGTATTTATATATTTATTTATATGTATATAAACACATATACATAAATATATACATACATATAAATAATAGGATGAGAACCAGATTAAGGGATGAAATCTAAGAATGTTTAGGGAAACAAGGATATTTAAGGGCAACAAGGATTAATTATAGTTGGCTATTTAGACAATATTTTAAGAATCGAACACAACTGCTCCTTAGAGGAAAATCTTCAATTGCAATCTAAGACTCTAAAGAAACCATTAAGGAAGGGTGAAAGCCAATTTTGAAAAGCAAATAGTTCACATGAAGAACTTCTTATAACAATTGCAGGATAACCAAATATCACATACACAGTGTACTGTACAGACATCGGCCATGTTTTGCAGGCTAGCACAGTGTAAAGAGACATTTCCTTCTGCTTAGATCTTTACACTAGGATCTGACACACTACCATATTCTACATATAAAAGAACCAAGAACCTGCAGGGTATACTATTAGAAATAATTTTAGTTCAAGCAATGTGCCCCACAAAATAAAACTGATAAAACTTTTTCCCTTCTCACCTTTTCCCCCAGGCATTTACCAAGATTTTTTTTTTCATTATCCTCCCTGCCCCCAGCAATAATTTTATTTCCCAATCTTATTTCCTTTTCTCAGCTAGACTAGTGTTTCTCAATCAGTTGGCTGGGTAATTTTGGGAATTCAAGTCCAGGCATCTTAAATTTGCCAAGTTGAGAAACATTGAGCTCAACTTATGAAATTAATAAAACCTCAGTGCTAGAAGATAAAACAGCTGTATTATTTCTCAAAGTAAATATTAGTATCCTTTAATTTACTTGTTTTAACTGATAACCATAGATAAAGCTAGATGATAGATAGATAGATGATAGATAGATAGATAGATAGATAGATAGATAGATAGATGATAGATAGATAGATAGATAGATAGATGATAGATAGATAGATAGATAGATAGATAGATAGATAGATGACTGACAGACAGTATATAGAGATAGTCTTCTGAGTTTTTGAACTTGTCTTTTTGTCTAACTAACTAACATCATGTTTTTCTCGCTCTTCAATCTCTACTCGCTTGAGTATGGATTCTAAAGCTACTATAAATTCTCTTGGGGTGGCATCTCGCATGCTAAATCTCTCACAATGTTCAAGTATTTGTAATTCCTGATGGCTTCATTGTTTGTTCAATAAATTGTGGCGCGAGTTCACACAGGTTTCAGAGCATGGCTTTAATTTGTGGATATTATCCTCCAACTCTTTTCTTTTTCTCACCTGTTTTTCTTTGATCAGGGTCCTATTAACATTTTCTAGGTGGGTGACTAGTTCTTCTTCAAGTTGTGATAGCCCTTATTTATATTGAAAGCTGCTTCATACTTGCCCAATCTTAAATGGCAATCATTGATTAAGAATTCTAACATACATTTACTGAATGCTTTTGCCTTATATCTATCCATCTCCGAGTTGACCGGTGGTCAGTATCATAGAATGACCCTTTCCCAAGTGCATTGGTATACGAAGCTTTCATAAGTGGACGCCTCATCTGCTGTGAAGGATTCATAAAGCCGAACTGTTCGAAGCACTACGTAGCTGCCCATATCTCTCATGAATGAAGGCATTTGTTCTGTTAATTCCCAACAATATAGTATGCTAAACACTGTTTTTTTTTATTTTTTATTTTATAGTGTCCTTGTCAAAGGAATTTTCTAAAATGCAATGATCTTAAACCACAAATATACAAACAGATCACATATTTTAACATAATGAGTGAATCCGGCTATTACTAGGTTTGTACATCATGTTTAGCTATGGTTTGTTGAATAAACCACAACTTGCTAGGTTTTGTTGTATATGAAAACCAAAGAAACTGGAAGTCTTAACCAATGCACTTTTACACGCTCAGGAGCTCCACCACAGAGACATCCTCTTAATGAAGAATGAAGCAGTTCAATCTGCAGATGAAACAGAATGGATTCGTCTAAATCAAAGCAATCTTACATCACTAATCACCATGAAATGAAACCTATTTAAATAATTGATTGAACTAAAGAACACTAATTTTCATGCATTTCCTAAACCAACATGCATTAGTTACTATGGCAATCAGCTTGCAATGCATTTCAGGACTTTGATCATGCAGCCAGCCCATATGCTGTTTGCACTATTGAATTGTATTTAATCACGATGGGGAACCTAGGACTCCAAAATCAGTGAATGCCTGTTGGGCTTTCTATATTCATTGAAGAACTTAAACCTTGAGAAGAATTATAAATTGCATCTCTTTTCCTTTAATTAATGGGTTTCTTCTTGTTTCTTTTTATACAATGATGTCATTTAAAAAAATCTTCTTAAGGTTTTCATTTTAAGCTGTTTTCCCCCTCTAAAAATTATTCCTTGCAGCTCCCAGGGGACAAAAATACAGAACCCCAATATCTTTTTTCCAAGGGAGTAATTTTCAGCAAGAAGAGACTGTTTCACCTCTCAGGCTAAGCCAGCATTTGTTCAACAATCAACATTTATTGAATAGATCAGAAATGGCTGGGTTTGTACAACATATTATAACGTAAACTATTTTATCAACTACACTGTCTTATATGTGTGCACGAAACACCTTAATTCAAAACCAATGAACTACATTATGATTGAATGGTTCTCTCCAGGCTCAGGTGAGAGGGAGAGAATTAGAAATTCATGTCAAACGATGACCTGCATTGTGAGGATTACGTAAACGATGACGATTACCTGCAATTAGAAAGGTCACCTTATATATATTTAAGGGTTAAATGCTTTGCTGTGCATTGTTGTATTTGCATCAGTTTGTAAGGGATTGCAGGGAGGCTTGGGAAAGAATAGATGAGAACACAGACATAAACAGTCAAGAGGTAGAAGTAGGTGAGTTGCATCCTGCCTTCCCTCTGTCTGCCACCACCTCTACTAGGGAACCTCCCATGCCCATGGCCCTTCTCCCAAGATCTGCTAGGCTTTACTTTCCTCTCAGCAGTCATACCATGCTCATTTGCTCCTAACAGAAGAAGGAACCCAATACATATAACCTGCTATCTCAATTAAGGAAACCCGATCCTGTTCAAGGCATCGATAACCACTTACTTCTCCTTGATTTAAGCAAGCTAATCCAAAGGTCCTAAAGACACTCTTGCCTTTATTCCTTCCAGTGCCTAAATAAAAGCATTAAAGCAACTTCCAAAGGAGTGACCACAAGGCAAGGCAGCCTACTAACACCAGGCATCACTAAGTCAGTGCAATGCATGTGCGATATGCCCCCTGCCCCCTGCGCATACGTGTGCAACCCCTCCCCTCGCCGTTTTGGGCCTAGCAGGCCTCCCTGCAGCCTCCTTGGACTAAAAATGGGCCATGGGGGAGGCGCACATCTCTGCACTCCCGCAGCTCCCCACAGGTGTGCGTGTGTCCCATATACGCTCCGCCCCTGCGCATGCATGGTAGAGACCCAAAAACCAGCTGGCTGGCGATAGACGGGGAGATGAGCTTGAGCAACAGCTGCAGAGGGGGCTCTGGGTGCCATCTGTGGCACGCATGCCATAGGTTCGCCATCACGGCTCTAGGCCAATAATCAACACTAGGCCTTACAGAATGTTGTATTGTAGCTATCTATGGGAACATATTATTTCAATCCTCTCCCCACAAAAAAAAATTGAGATTGATTTTTTGGTGAGTTCAGGGACACAGACCTAAAGTTTACTTGACAACTGTATGGAATAGTTTGCTATTGCCTTCTCTCAGGGCCATTTGTGTTTTACTTATCACCAATCTACATACTGTTTATTGATAGCGTCCCAACCATTTCCTTAAGCCTAAGGGCTTAGCTTTCTGAGATCAGCCAAGTTACTAGATGCTACCACTTAGGTGGATATATTCTAAAGAGGAAAAAACAGGAGGGTGAGTGTTCTCCATTAACGATGCTGGGGTGTAATCATATAATTATCCTTTCTGAAAGGTATGTCCTGTACCTATATAGCATTCAGATCCTACCTCATGCAATGTTTTTTCTGCAATATATTTCCAGAGAAATATATTGCATGCTTACTCATTTGGCAATTCTTCCAGCTTCCTCATGCTTTTGGAGTGACAAAGGTTTGGGAATCAGTGTCTTTTAAGTTCTTTTACTCCAGACCAGCTGTTAAAGCCTCCAGGTCAGGACAGGGAGGGGAGGGTCACCAGGAGACATGTTGTGGCCTAGGAAGCCAAGCCAGCTGGCTTGTGTCATTCCAACATCCAGATCCCATCAAATGCAGGCTGTCACCAGAGTTGTAGTCCTCAGCACACACTCAGCAGAGAGATCAGACCATCCACTCACACCCCACAGAACTGCTCTGTAATGGAAGGGGAGGCACAGCCTAGTCATTTAGCAATGTCAAGATAGAAGAGAGCTGGCATGTCAACAAATAACATGATTTCCCAGGCTGGGTTCAACCATTCAATTCCAGAACCACAGGATGTGAACAGTTTCACAATTCAGTGACTCAAAGTTGATCCACCCAATTTCTTGAGCAAGAGGTGGCTGCTTGTTAAGAATAATATGCACTTACTGTTGCCCATCTGCCCCGGAGGTGCTGTTGGGAGCCAAAAAGAATTGAATGCCAAATCCGACGGTCTTACTGCTCCCAGAATAATTGAGGAATTCTGAAACAGCTATATAACCTCTATTTTCATCTTGGTAGTATATGAATATTGTAAACCACCCAGAATTACCCTGCGGTAAGATGGGTGGCCAATAAATTTAATAAATAAATAATATGTGGGTTCTATATGCCATCACAAAGCAAACATAGAAGCTTGCCCGTGGCTGGGCATGTCACATAGCTCACTATTGTTGGTTTCCACAAATCTTGACAGGTGTTGTGGGTTTTTTTAATACAATATGTAGCCTCAGGTAAGCTTTGCAGTTAAACGAAGAATACACATATGCATTTTGGAGAAGGGCTGATAAAATGTAAGCCCACAAAGTCTCCATTAACTTAAGAGTAGAAACCCAGCAGTTGTGTTCTCATGACACACCTAATTGGCTCACTGGCCGGCAAGGTTATGGTGTCATGTGAACAGTTAAACCCAGTCAGCTGTTAGGTTAGAGAGGGTCAGTTTTAATCCAAAACAGCCTAGGTAAATAAACATCCTCTGTTCAACTGAAGAGAAGAATAACACTCTATCAGCACAAAATCAAACACCTAAAGCAGCACCCCACCCCCTTCACCCCAAACTGGGTTTCTCTCTTTGTCTATTTTCCTTTACACCCTGTACTCCCCCCCCCCACCCCCAACACCCCCCCCCCACACACAGTAGAAACAAGAGCAGAAAACGGGTGTAGCAGGATGGATAAACCTCTCTTCATAAGGTCACCATGGATTAACAGGAACTAAGATAAGGACTCCCAGGTCCAGAGTGCCAACATCCGGATAACCACTAGTGATTGTCTACATTTGGCTGTTCCTGGTAGCAGCCGTAAACAAGATGGTTGCTCCTCCTTTGCCTGAGGCATCCTCATAACAGCTGTTTTTAAAATCATTTTGACTGAACTGGCTGCATGTGTATAATCTAATAATATATATATATATATATATATATATATATATATATATATATATATATATATATATATATATATATATATATATATATATATATATATATATATATATATATATATATATATATATATATATATATATATATATATATATCTTAGTTTACAAAACACAGTTTGTACTGAGATGGAATGGAAAAATAGAAGAGATCAGGTTTATTGTCTTCATGGTCAGAGTTTACATGCTACTGACTACAGAATGGTAACAATGCAAGCTGGATCCAAAGCTACTATACAGAAAGAAAGTTACTTGTTAGCTTGCTAGGAAAAAAATTAAATATATATATATATATATTTGTGTTACAACCCCTGGTATGCCTAAATATGGGAGGAAGGTCACACTCCCTCTTTCTGTCCCTCGGCTTCATCACAGAAGACCATGCAGGCAGAAAACCATATTTTTTATTTTTAATGTTGCCTTTTATATTTGTGTTGTATTTATTTTATTTATTTATCAGTACAAATACAACATATATATATATATATATATATATATATATATATATATATATATATATATATATATATATATATATATATATATATATATATATATATATATATATATATATATACACATACATACATACATACATACATATATATATATATATATATATAGGCTTACCTAGTTAAATGGGGAGCAATCCAGAGGTGGTATTCAGCAGGTTCTGACCAGTTCTGGAGAACCACTAGCGGAAATTTTGAGTAGGTCAGAGAACCGGTAAATACCACCTCTGACTGGCCCCACCCCCATCTATTCTCTGCCTCCTGAGTCCCAGCTGATAGGGAAGGAATGGGGATTTTGCAGTAACCTTCCGCTGCCACGCCCACCAAGCTACGCCCATAGAACTGGTAGTAAAAAATCTTGAATCCCACTACTGGAGCCATCATCTTGCCTGGCATTTCAGTTTTGTTTGCAAACGGCAGCTATTCTCCCTTGGCACTTTTAGGAAAACATTCCTTTAAACATGCCTGGTGACCCAACAGGATTGGAGCGACTGCTAATTGGAGGGAGATGTGTTAGCTTGCCTCCTTTGTATACACAAGCCACCCCACAGGATAAGGAGATTAATTTAAATACACCACCTACTGTAGTACTCCTGTTTTGAAAGGCAAATTTGAAGCTGGCTAGATCTTTATCTGATCTGGATAGGCATATTATGTGAACAGATTCTTAACTGAGCTGGGTAAGTTAATTTTGTGATTATTTTTTGAAAATTGTATTTTCAAAACACATTTTCAAAAAGTCAACTATTTAGTTTATGTACATCATGCTTTCAGCGTATCTGAAGGACCACTCAGATGAGAAGTACAAGCTGGACTGGAGAAGATGGATTGACTATATTCAAAACAAATACCAGACTAAAAAAATTCAGTTAGCTTATGAGGAAGGCATAAGGAATGCTACAATTTATTCAAAGCTAGTTTAATAAAAGGGGAGTTAAAGCACAAGAATAGTAACATGTTAAAATTAGTTAGCTTATGTTAGCGTATGGTTGTTAAATGTTTATACCCTGTATTTTGCTCTGGGAGGTCGGGGGGAGGGAGGGAAGAGGGGTAGGGTTGAGGGAAGAGGGAAGGGTAAGGGGGGTAATAATTGTAAAACTTATTACAAATTTTAAGAATAAAAAATATTTTTTAAAAATGAAAAAAAATATAGCATCATGCTTACTATTAATGAATGGAATGTTTATGCCACTGAATCACTAAGACTCATGGCAGATTATAACAACATAAAGTTACAATAGAATATCTTTAGGAATAAAATTAATATAAAAATAAAAATAATATCAGAAAACATCCACATTCACAAAAGTTGTTTTTAATAATAACGAAGAATGCCAGTTTAGCTTTTAGAGGGAGGCTTTTTCATTGGGTTGATGCCGTGGGTCTTGGCCACTTCATCCTCTAGAATTTAGACACCATTGTCTACCATCATTTTTTCCTGGTTAGACCAAGGCCAATCAAGGAGATAATATTAAAATGGTGGACATAATTCACTGATCAAGGCCTGCCCTTTTTGGCTTCATCACATGCAAATAGGCAAGTAAAAATGAGTGGATCTTTAATAATTTGTTCTATTATTTTGATGTTATTCTCCCTCCTTCCCTCCTTCCCTCCCTCCCTCCCTCCCCCCCCTCTCTCTCTCACACACACACACACGCCTTTCCATTGGAATAACTCTGATTTGGAAACACAAACCTCCAGATTCTTTGATGCCAAATTATAAGTATGACCTTATAAATCCCAATCAGCCTTTCCAATTGCACAGTCAGTCCTGATCATAACCACTAGCACCAGGCAACAAGTAAGCCACTATGTTTTAGACTAGTTTTCAACAGGTCTTCAAGGGCACAAGTAGAACAGATTGTTGTTGTTAGTTGCGAAGTCATGTCCGACCCATTGCGACCCCATAGACAACGTTCCTCCTACTACTTCGGTGACTCCATCCAGCCACCTCAATCTCTGTCGTCCCCTTCTTCTTTTGCCCTCAATTGTTCCCAGCATTAGGCTCTTCTCCAGTGAGTCCTTCCTTCTCATTGGGTGGCCAAAGTATTTGAGTTTCATCTTCAGAATCCTAAAGAGCAGTCAGGGTTGATCTCCTCTAGGACTGATTGGTTTGATCGCCTTGCAGTCCAAGGGACTTGCAGGAGTCTTCTCCAGCACTATAGTTCAAAGGTCTCAATTCTTTGGCATTCACCCTTTCTTCTGGTCCAACTTTCACAGTCATACATTGCAACTAGGAAAACCATAGCCTTGACTATATATACTTTTCTTTGCAGGATGATGTCTCTGCTTTTTAGTATGCTGTCTTGATTTGCTCTAGCTTTCCTCCACGGGAGCAAGCCTCTTTTAATTTCTTGGCTGTAGCCCCCATCTGCAGTGATCTTGGAGCTCAGGAAAATAAAGTCTACCTAATCTAAAAAATACCTCCATTTCTTCCCCAACTATTTCCCAGGAATTGAGAGGGCCGGATGCCATGATCTTAGGTGAGCAGTTTGCACCAGTCTAAAGAATGATAAGGGCATGAGTTATTATAACCAGCTCCTCCCTTATATGATTTTCACGTAAAGTTATCTAATTAAGGCTATAGTATTTATCCAGAGATGTGTCACTATCTTCCTTTCTGCAAAAAACCTTTAAATTAGCTCCCGTTATTATTAATGGAAGCTATTTTAATGTCATTGGGCATAGATTGTGACAAGGAAAAAATCAGGAGCTGGTTTACACACGAGCTAGAGTTTGTGTGTGTTGGTGGGACACTGGAGGTAGGACCCCTGCAGTAAGATGTTATAATCTCTTCAATATGCTTGCTCAGAGTTAGCCTTTGGTCCAAGAGAAATGCCCTATTCCTGCCTTACATTCATAATATATATATTTACGCATTTGAACCATTGTATTACCAGGCTCTGTTTGATGGATGGGTTCTAGTCAAAGGGAATTCCAGAAGTTTATTCACCACTGCTCTGCAAATGCTATGCCATGCATAACTGCCAGGGAATAAGCCCCAGTGAAAATTTAGTTACTACTTTGGAAGAAAAATACATAGGGTTGTGCCATAAATCTTTTAAATGACCTATGGCCTTGAACTTGCAATAGATAAATAGGACTGGGAAAAAGTGGCCAAAGTAAATTATGAAGTACAATTCCAATTTATATAATTCTGTTTCATGGGATAAATATAGTCTCCTAAATCCGTTTCATTTCAACTCCTCTTGGACTCTGTCTTGTGTGGTTTTTCAAGGCGAATCAGGCAGGCTGGCCAGGCTGCTGCTGCTGCTGCCTCAGTACAAAAGCCACAGCAAGAGGAGGAGAATCACTGAGATGGCAGCATCCAGAGCAGAGATGGGCAACTTTATGACCTGTGGACTTCAACTCCCAAAATTCCTGAGCCAGCATGATGCCCATGCTTCAAAGAAGTTCTAGACTAGAGCACAGATTCTCATTAGCTCCTTCTAAAGCCAAAGTAATGATTTTAAATTCTGTTGGTGTTTTTGTTTTAAAAATAAACTCAACCAAAATGGACCAAATAATTTTTTGAACTAACCGTTCCTTTTGTCCCTTAGTGATGGTTGGCTAGAAGCTTCCTATTACCCTTCTCTCCAGCAACTGCCTGCTTTCTTAATGAGCTGATCAAAGAGGGACATTAATAGATAAATAGTAATAAATAGATTCAGGGAACCTCTGATGCATTCCAGTGTTTGGTCAGGGTCTTGGGAAACAGATTAATTGCTCAAAGGAAAAAAAATGAGGTGTTTTTTTTTTAACAAGAGTTCCCTTCTTTCATCAATTCCACACTTGAAATTTCCACAATTCTTCCATAGGAATCACAATGAACAGGGAGAAAGGTCTCTTCCACACAGTCCCGACATCAAAATTGCTGCATCTATCTTCTCTGCTTACTGGAAAGCAACAGTGCTGCCCCGATCCAGCAAGCAGGCACCTCAGAGGGCCCACTTTTTGGCCCTTGAAACTAGAGGCATTTTTTCCTAGCAAGCGCAGAGGGAAGGGAAGGCGCAGGGCAGAGCTGAGCCAGGTGGCAGACTGCTCCCGGTTCCTGTGATAGCCGCAGCGGCTTTGCCTGAGCGCTAATCAGCAGGGCCCTTGATTGTCTCCATGAAGCTGTTATGGGGAAAATAACAACCTTGGAGAAGGGGTTCCACAAAGTCAATATTCCTTGTGGCCCAGCCAAAAATTGGCTTCCCCGGAATAGCCCCAATTACCAGCTGGGGCTATCACCCATTTTCTCTACCATTTTTTACCATCTTCGCCATATCCGTCTAACCCTATCATCTGGACATCTGCTCTCCCCCCCCCACTCTCTACTGAAGAATGATCCGGACAATGCCTCTTACCCCCCCACACACTGACTTATGGGACTAATGCCTTCCCCCCCCCCCATACTGACTTATTTTTACCATCTACAGCACCTTAACCCCCACTGGAATTTTGACAATAACCTATTCGAGGTTAGACTTGCTCCGCCTGCGGGAGGCCCCTCTCTCGCAGGTTTGGCCCTTGGCTCTTTCAAGGGCCCGCCTCGAGGACGGGTTCGTGGACCCCGAGAGGTGCAGGAACCGGAAGTTAAGGGGATTTTTAGTAAAATGTTTTTTATCTTTTTTAGGGGGTTCCAGGGTGGGGGGGAGGGCTAATCAGACCGGGAGGAGAGCCAGTGCCCGACAAACAGGTGAGTCCAGGAAGGACGGGGGTGCGGTGGAGGGGGGGAAAACAAAGGTCACTCAAGCAGAGGGTTGTCCTATTACAACGGTCGTGGGGAGGGGGGGATGCGAGGACAGGATAAGATCCCAAGGTTGGTTGGGAGACCGTGGCTGTTGGTTACGCCCGGTCGCTTGTACCAACCCCTGCAGTCTAGGTGGACAGGAACTACAGAGCCAGGGCCTGCGGCTGATGCTTTGCAATGCAAGGTCTGTTACCAACAAGGCCCCCCTCATTAATGAGTTGATCTCAGAGGGGGAGCTAGACCTTGCAGGGATAACGGAGACCTGGTTGGGCCACGAGGGTGGTTTACCCCTCGTGGAAATGTGCCCACCAGGCTTCCGGGCATTCCATCAGCCCCGGGCCCTGGGTAAGGGTGGTGGGGTGGCGGTGGTTATTCGGGAATGTTTAGAGCCGAGGGAATTCACTGTCCCTCAGATACCCGGGTGTGAGTCCCTTGGTGTGAACTGGGGCCCAGGGAGGCAGTGGGGCTTGCTGATTGTATACTTGGCTCCTCGCTATGCATCAGCAGCCCTGCCCGAGCTCCTCGAGCTAATCTCAACGACGGCAGTTGAGACTCCCAGACTTTTGGTCATGGGGGACTTCAACTTGCCGTCAATGGGAGCAGCTTCCGAGGTGGCTCGGGAGTTCATGGCTTCCATGACGGCCATGGACCTGACCCAATTAGTTCAGGGCCCCACTCACGAAGGGGGCCACACACTGGACCTCATTTTTGTATCTGAACAGTGGACGAGTGATCTGGGAATAGGGGATTTAGTCATCACGCAGCTGTCATGGTCAGATCACTCATCCCTCTGGCTGGACTTCCCTGGCGCTATCCCCCACCGCGAGGAGGCGGAACCAGACTCCACAAGCTGGTACCGCCCTAGGCACCTGATGGAATCGGACAGATTCCAGACGGAGCTTGGGCCAATACCTGTAGCCCTGTCCCGCTCCCGCTCCGAGGACCTAGTGACTGCCTGGAATAGGGCGACGACTGGGGCCTTGGACCGGGTTGCGCCTTTGCGACCTCTCCTGCGGCATCGACCCACCCGGGCTCCTTGGTTTACTGAGGAGCTAAGGGTGATGAAGCGCCACAAGAGACGTCTAGAGAGCAGGTGGAGGTCCTCACGTTCCGAATCTGACCGAACACAGGTAAGAGCCTATTTGCGGACTTACCTTGTGGCAATAAGAGCGGCCAAGCGTAGGCATTGTGCCGCCCTTATTGCGTCCGCGGATAACCGCCCTGCCGCCCTGTTTCGGGTGACCCGCTCCCTTTTATCGCAGGGGACGCGGGAGACACCCTTACAGGGAAGAGCAGAGGAGTTTGGGGAATATCTTCAGGACAAAATCGATCAGATCCGGAGCGGATGGACCTCCGTCAGTGGACCAGACGAGCCGTCAACAGCGAGTCTTGAGAGACCATTCTGGGAGGAGTTTGACTCTGTTGCCCCCGAGGATTTGGACAGGTTGCGTGGACGGCTGCAGCCCACCACATGTTCAATGGACCCGTGTCCCTCCTGGCTGGTACTGGCAGCCTGGGAGGTGACACGAGGCTGGCTTCTGGGCCTGGTGAACGCCTCATTGGGTGAGGGATACTTACCAACCGCCTTGAAAGAGGCGGTGGTGAGACCCTTGCTCAAGAGACCTTCGCTCGACCCAATGGAGCTAGCTAATTACCGTCCAGTCTCCAACCTCCCCTTTTTGGCGAAGGTTGTTGAGAATGTGGTGGCGCAGCAGTTCCCACGACACCTGGACGAATCCGACTATCTAGACCCACGCCAGTCCGGCTTCCGACCCGGGCACAGCACAGAGACAGCCTTGGTCTCGTTGGTCGATGATCTCTGGAGGGCCAGAGATAGGGGTTGTTCCTCTATCCTGGTCCTATTAGACCTCTTGGCGGCTTTTGATACCATCGACCATGGTATCCTATTGCGCCGGTTGGAGGGGATGGGAGTCGGAGGCACCGTTTTGCGGTGGTTCGGCTCCTACCTCTCCGACCGGAAGCAATGTGTGTTGACAGGGGGGCAGAGGTCGTCCCTGAGGCCACTCACTTGTGGGGTGCCACAGGGGTCGGTCCTCTCGCCTCTCCTGTTCAACGCATATGTGAAGCCGCTGGGTGAGATCATCCGTGGTTTTGGGGTTGAGTACCACCTGTACGCTGATGACACTCAGCTGTACATTTCAACCCCAAACCACCCCAACGAGGCTGTCGAAGTGATGTCCCGGTGTTTGGAAGCCGTCGGGGTCTGGATGGGGGACAACAGACTCAAACTCAACCCCTCCAAGACTGAGTGGCTGTGGCTTCCGGCACCTCGGTTCAGCCAGCTGACCCCATCGCTGGCCATAGGGGGCGAACAACTGTCCCCTGTGGAACGGGCGCGCAATTTGGGCGTCCTCCTTGATGCACGGCTGTCAATGGAGGACCATGTGGCAGCCGTGGCAAGGGGGGCATTCCACCAGGTTCGCCTGGTGCGCCAATTGGACCGGAGTGCCCTGCGCACGGTCACTCATGCGCTGGTGACGTCTCGCCTGGACTACTGCAATGCCCTCTACATGGGGCTTCCCTTGGGATGCGTCCGGAGACTGCAGCTAGTTCAGAACGCAGCCGCGCGGGTTATTATGGGGAGTACACGATACTCCCACGTAACACCTCTCCTGCGCGAGCTGCACTGGCTACCTGTGGCCTTTCGGGTGCGTTTCAAGGTACTGATTACCATCTTTAAAGCGCTCCATGGCATAGGACCTAGTTATCTGCAGGATCGCATCCTACCACACACATCCCTACGACCAATCCGCTCACACAGGGAGGGACTCCTCCTGGTGCCGTCCGCTAGGCAATGCCAGCAGGAGACACCTAGGAGTAGGTCCTTCTCTGTGATGGGCCCAACCCTCTGGAATGACCTCCCCCCCGATATTCGAACTACCACCGACCTCCGTTCCTTCCGTCAAAAATTAAAGACTCACCTGTTTCAATCAGCTGGCCTGGCACTCTCTTAGTTTTGTCTCCCGGGGATATATTTTAATTGGGTTTGGGTATTTTAATTGGGGATGTTTTTTAGGGTTTCTATAGTATATTTATTTCTTCTACAGTCTTATCTCCTCCATCCAAATGTTTACTATTTAATTGTTTTATATTATTGTATTTTATGCATTTTATTTGACTGTACACCGCCCCGAGTCCCTTTTTGGGAGAGGGGGCGGTTTAGAAATCCAAGAAATAAATAAATAAATAAAGGTTTTGCTCTTTACTTTACTTTACTTTTATTCATACTTATAGACCGCCCCCTCTCCCAAAAGGGACTCGGGGCGGTGTACAGTCAATACATAAAAAGAATACATAGATAAATCAATACTTAGATATTTAAATACATAAATAATTAAATGCTTAGATGGAGGAGGTTAAAAGAACTGTACATTCAAGTAAAGTATATAAAATATAATCTTTAAAAAGACCCCTAAAAACACCCCAAAGAATTAAATTTAAAATGGTTCCCCAGAAATTCCAATTAAAATATATCTGCCAGGAGGTAAAAACTATGAGTGTGCCAGGCCAGTTAATCGAAACAGGTGAGTCTTTAGTTTTTGTCGGAAGGCGTGGAAGTCGGTGGCGCTCTCTCTGGCGGCCAAAGCAAAAAAGGGCCATGTGGGCCGAGAGATTGGTTGCTGCATGGGAAAGGATGCTCCTACTCCAGGCCGATCCAAACCTGCTTATTCGGAAGTCGCGTCATGTATTTCCTTAGACTTTGACTCGGAAGTCTGTATTACAGGAGCGATGATGTCGGAATCATCCTGGGAATCGAGAGAGATGCCTCTTTGCCCATCTTGTCATGGGGGGTGGGGGACGACAACTCCCCAAGATCTCTGATCTTTGCCATTGCCTCTTGCCTAGAAACACCAAAGTTTAAACTTGCAGCTTTTGGCATGTAGAATATGCAGGTTCCCCTGCCTTAACAGAGTCAGCTAATTCAAGGCAATGTTGTGTTGACTGATAGGTTCTGTGTACATTGAACTAATTATTAACCACATCCATTTTATGTCTTCATTTTTACTGTATTGCATAGCCTTTCTTGAAGATAAGGGTACTTGAGAAGAGTAAGGTGACGATATGCCCAGGTGGTTTTCTAAGGGTAAAAATCGTGCTGAGAAGGGGGTGCAACAGTACTGCCCCAACCCAACAAACAAGCGCCTTGGAAAGTCACGTTCTGGCAGCTGCACATAAAATGATTTAAAATATAAAGTGATTTGAAAGATGATAGAAATATATTACAAATCCCAACATACTATTCTAAAGACTATTCAAAGTGACACCCATGTCCAAATAGCAGTACAAATCATTGAAACAGAAAAAAACCCCAACCTACCAGACTTTCAAAGCTCCAACTGCCATAAAAGTCCGGGTTTTCCATCAGGTTGCTAAAATAATTACAAACGTATAGTAGGAATCCAGGAAATTCCTGGCTGTTGACTAGATAGTGGGGGTCAGAAACAAATGCATCCTGGAAAAAGACAGTGCCAAACCATTTATTACTGTGACCAGAAAAACACACTACGTTTTTGCTCCACACTGTATGGAAATGTAGCTATTGTGGTGCCAGCAATAAGTGCAACCTATGCTTGTCACTCCAGGACTGGGGATTAGCAGGTCAAGATGTTACCAACTGGAGCTTTCCTGAATCATATCTCTGACTTTTGTAGCCTGGAGTGCTGCTATGGTGTCATTGAACTGACCCTTAGCAGATTGCATGAACAGCCATTTTTCTAGAATTTTGTATTTTAACACAGGCCATGATCTGATAATGTTTAATTGCTTCTACCTCTATGTTCCCTCATCGAAGGTGGTACACAGTGGTGGGATTAAAAAAATGTTACTGCCGGGTCTGTGGACGTGGCTTGGTGGGCATGGCATGGTGGGCGTGGCAGGGGAAGGTTACTGTAAAATCTCCATTTCCTCCCAATCAGCTGGGACTCGAGAGGCAGAGAATAGATGGGGGCGGGGCCAGTCAGAGGTGGTACTTACCAGTTCTCCGAACTACTCAAAATTTCCGCTACCGGTTCTCTAGAACTGGTCAGAACCTGCTGAATGCCACCTCTGGTGGTACATTGGAACTTAATCAATGGGGCCAAATTCAGAGAATTCAATTATGTCACTATTTGGTGTATATTGCTGAATCAGTCGTAGCTTATGGCAGTTTACCATCCATAGCACTTAGTACATCTACAATAAACACAACTAAATTAAAACAGCCAATAACTGATCAAAGTTAGAACAATACAAAGGTAAATTATAATAACAGTAATAATGAAAAATCAAATCAAATCAATGTTGCCATCTGCTGGCCAAAATCTAAAACAGAAATAAAGACTTCCATCTTTTAGACTTCCATCTAAAAAACTGCCTCACATTTCATCTATGGGGTTCACTAACACACATCATCACCACCCCCTCTAATTTTGGTATCCTGGCTCCCTCATCGCCATCCATCTCACATCCACTGATACGGGTAAGGCTGTACGGTTTTCGAAAAACCCGGCCAAAAATTTCTGAAATTGCTGGCATCCTTTCCCAAGCTTGCTTGCGCATGTGATAAACTCAATACAATAATACAATACAATAGTAGAGTTGGAAGGGACTTTGGAGGTCTTCTAGTCCAACCCCCTGCCTAGGCAGGAAATCCTATACCGTTTATACTATCTTCTTAAAGACTTCCAGTGTTGGGGCATTCACAACTTCTGGAGGCAAGCTGTTCCACTGATTAATTGCTCTAACTGTCAGAAAATTTCTCCTCAGTTCTAAGTTGCTTCTCTCCTTGATTAGTTTCCACCCATTGCTTCTTGTCCTGTCCTCAGGTGCCCTGGAGAATAGTGTGACTCACTCTTCTTTGGGGCAACCCCTGAGATATTGGAACACTGCTCTCATGTCTCCCCTAGTCCTTCTTTCTCTTAAGCTAAACATACCCAGTTCCTGCAACCGTTCTTCATATGTTTTAGACTCCAGTCCCCTAAATCTCATCTGCTTCATGGCCAGGGATGATGAGAATTGAACCTGAACAAAAGATATGATTGAGGGGGTGGAAAAAGGCTGCTTTCAAGTGAAGCCAGGCCTTTAAGAAAACCTTATTTGTTGCATGAATTTCCGGCACCGGCAGTTTGCCTCACTCAACAACGTAGTATCCTGAATGTTGCTGTGGGTAATAGAGAGTTAGTACCTATTTGATCGGAAAAAATGCAGTCCCGTCCCTGGCAGGAGCCATTCTGATTTCCCTGCCTAAGTGCTGCTCCCTGAGACCTGCAGTTATCTTCTTTCATTAGCGAAGTCCGCCAGTCCTTTCCAAACAGGAAAGTTCTCCTTTCCATAGCTCGGGGGATGGGGGGCAGCGAGAGGATTTTGTGTCCCAAAGATGATCGCCTCCAATAGCTTTGCCATCTGTTGATTTAAAAGGTCAGCAAGTCAAAACCTGGCAACATCCTGAACGAAAACAGAAAATGAAAACAAGGACTGAACTTGGTGCTGGGGGTCATTGGGGTCAGGGCTACAAATAATAACTTCCTGCACCCTGTGTGGATCAGGAAGCATGCTGGCCAGCACATTGATGGGCCAATGACACTATCCTTTGTGTTCTGCACAAGCAGCAAAGCAATCGAACCATTGGCTCAGGGTGGAAGGCTTGTCACTTTCTCCTGGAATCCTTGCTGCCTATCGGGCCAGCATTGCAAGCCCTCGTGCTTTTTTCATTGAAGGAAGCCCCAATAAAAGAACCATTTGCCTTATGCAAGCTGGGTTCACATATCATATTAAGCCATGGTTTGTTCTGCAATTTCTCAAACCACAAAATGTACTTTGTTTGCAAAACATACTGAGCCATAAAACGTGCCCCATTTGGTTTTATAAACACAAGCCAGCCGCATCATGGCTTAGACTGAGTTTGGGGTGCCTCTTCACTGGCAAGCACAAGCTCTCCAAAATTTAAATCGAACATTGTTCCTAGCCCATCAGTACTGGGGACAGAGATTGAATTGGGGATGTTTTGCATGCAAAGCCTTATTGCCTACCATCCCATTCCTATGTTAGAGCATCTGTGTTAGACATCTCCAGTTGACTAAAACAAGGCAGGTTAACCAGTGTAATTGGAAGGTGTGTGGTCAGGTAGGGGTTTGGGGTTTTTTAAGGATAATATTGGAGTAGGCAATGCTAGGCATACTGTCCAGAATTCTTGGAGAAAAAGAGAACATAAATTAATAAATAACAATAAACGGGCTCTTGTAATCCTTAAGCCTTCATTCAGTTTGAATTTATTGTCTCAATTTATTATTTCTTGGTTTTTTTTCTTTTTCGTGAAAGCATATAGATTTAGGATTCTAAATAATTGGACAGAGAAAAATACATTAGCTGTTTATCTGCAAGTAACCTTGTGTTACATGGAAATGACATTCCCTGAGGTCCCACATCATCCTTTCCATTCAGAAAACAGCATCTTCAATGCATAAGTAAGCAACTATGAAGCACAGACGCAAGTTCCTGATAAGCAACCCATTCTCTTGCAGGTACCATTTCTTGAACAAAAATGACTCCTTTTTTACAACTCAGAGTCTAAAGCTGAGATTTGACGGCTCATGGATTGGATGGACCAATAAGGCAGTGGTCCCAAACCTTTCTGGCTTGGTGGACTGACGGGGGGAAAGAGGGGGTGGTCCTATGTGAGTGGCGGGTGCCCGCATGCTCCACTTGTGCAATCAAGCTTTCTGTGCATAATTTGCATAATTTGTGATATACTCAAAACATATCATAATGCACATGATGTCACTTGCCTTCATTTGCTCCACACTGGTGGATGTCTGAGCTGCATTGGGGTACATGTTTGTCTATCAGGCAGCAGACTTTCCTGCCTAAAAACATCTTAAAATTGAGATGATAATTTGGGGAGATCAGAAACCCCAAAACAGACAATCACTATTTCTTTATTTTCGCACCCTTGTTCGCCTTCAATCCCACTTTAGCCCGCTTTAGTGGGGTCCAAACAGCTCTCAAAGGGGCCACTTCCCTTAAGCAGCCTTGATAACTTACTAAGAGTTCTGAACTTTAGTACTGTGTTTCCCTGAAAATAAGACAGGGTGTTATTTTCTCCCCCCCCCCCTGAAATAAGTGCTTGGTCTTTTTTTTTTTTTTTTTGAGGTGCAGGAGGCGGCGAGTGTGGCCAACTCATGGCTGCTGCTGTGTTGCAATATTTTTGGGGAGGGCTTATTACCTGGGGAGGTCTTATTTTCAGGAAAACAGGGTATTATGCTTCTTTTTAAAAAAAATATGTCTTAAGTAGTATAGGAACCAGCCAATAAATAGAGTGTTTTGCTACTAATAGCAAACCTACTTAAATGGATGACTTTCTGCAAAAAAAATTATAATTCATAGATAAATAAATAACAAGACAAAGGGGTTTAAAATATATGTGGTAATCAAAGCTACTAAAGTTTTTTTCCCCTCTGAATAAGAAAGAAAACTCTCCCAAACAGCTTACAAAGGAAAGAGGTGACCCACAGAGAATATCCTAAATCAGGAAATGAAATTAATTTTAATGCCTTTAGCTGCTAAAGTTTAAGCACAAAGGAAAGACTGTTAACAGGCTTCATTTTTGTCCTGGGAAAGAGTGTGGTGAAATGCTGCCCTCTACCGGATTTGGTTTAGTTAATTTTATGTAGTGCAGGAAAAAATACATGAAAACATCCCTCCCCTGAATTTCACAAGCCACTTTTTGGGCTGCAGGCAGGGTCTCCCTAAAGCTACCTTCACCCCCTTATTGGCCTATGGAGAAGACAACTTTAAGTTATCCTTAGTTGTATGAGAATATATATTTTTCCTTATAATTCCAATGCTGTCCAAGAGCAGCTTTGATATATAAAACCCGTTAGGTTTTGCCACCTTTAGCCTGGAAAGGAGTCAGAAGACTAGTAGGACCAGGGGACAGGGCAGAGGTGGTATTTAGCGGGTTCTCTCTGGTTCGGGCAAACCAGTAGCAGCACCCACCCCAATGTAATGCGCTACATTCTGCGCACGTGCAGAAGGCTGTGCACATATGCAGGCTCACATTTGTGAACCGGTAGGGAAGGTAAGTGAATCCTACCGCTGGGGAAGAGGCAGTAAAGACAGAATAAAGACAGGATGTGTTGCTTTGTTGTTTCTGTTTCTATCTGTTGTCTCCAGATTTAGGGGGTGTTCAGGGATGGGTAGCACCTCTGGTGGAAGAACCTGCCACGCTCTTTTTAGGGCTCCTTGTTTAGTGACACTCAGCTCTCACTTGTGGCTCCAAGCAGCTGTAACACATGCAGAAGCCACGTCCAAGTAAACTATCTTGGAGAGGCCCCAAACAGTTGAGGGCAGTTGATGAATCTTTGACTCACTGTGAGGTAATGGATTTGTAAATCCGGTGTGTGAAGACTGGCTCTGGCAGACTGAGTAGAGGAAACTGATCAATTGTCCAGGGGTCAAAAAGGCAGGCCCAGCAGGAGTTGTGGAGCATGGCAAGACACTTAGATTTCCTGGTCACCCATTGCAGCAGGAGAGGTCTCCAGCTGTTCTCTATGCCACTGGACTGCCGAGAGAGCGTGACTGCCCTTGTGCAATGGCCGTCCCACTTAAAACTCCATCATGTACAGGTTTCTGTTGTGCAATTTATTGTGTAGTGGGCTTCAGTAGGCAAGAACCAGACCAGCATAGCTGCAGCAGCATTTATTGGCTCAAAATTGGAACTGAGGCAAATGCCTGTGATTTATACTCTAGGCTTATGATGGCAAACCTATACATGCCATAGGTGGAACGCAGAGCCCTCTCTGCAGGCACACCAACGGTTGGCCCAGCTCCACCACGCATGCGTGCATATCTCCCACCGGCCAGCTAATCTTTGGGTCTCTGCCATGCATGCGCAGGGGGTGGGGCGCATGCACAAGGGGGTTGCATTGCATTTTGGGGCCTTGTGCAGCGCCCCTGCACACCATTTTGGCTTCCAGGTTGGTGCAGAAGGCCTTTCAGGCCCAAAATGGAGCACGGGGGGGAGAGATGTACACGCATGCATGGGGGGGGTCATGTGTGTATGCACAAGGGTCACGCACACATTGCATTACGGGTGTGGGCCTGCACGTGCACTGATGCGCACGCATGCTTTCGCCACGCGATGACAAAAAGGTTCACCATCACTGCTCTAGGCCCACAGGGCTTTAACCAATCATAGAACTAGAAAAAGCCCACCCAAATATAAATGTTTTAAATTTCCCTCCAAAACAGTTTGGGTCATCTAAAGGCTAGTTCCGCTTTAGCACAGTTAACACAACTATGTACATTCAATACATAACACAATTCAGCTTCATCTACAACTGATTTGCAAATCCTCTCCGTCCAAACCTAATTTGTTGAGTCTCCTGCAGCGATGGGGGAGTGGCGAATCAATAGGGAGAGATGTCCACGGGTAGCTGTAGTCACAAACCTGCATGTGGGTAACACTTGGGCCAGTGGTTGCTTGTCTGTGTATTGTAAAGCTGTTTGGCAGCATCCAGGGTAACTGAGCAGTCCGTCTAGGATAGCAAGCTGACCCTTGCATGAGGAAATTAAAAAGCTAAAAATTGCCTGTCCCACAATATCTGGCTAGTTAATTGCAGCCAGAAGATCATCTCCTTAGTGGTTGAGAATCAAGAGGGGGGAAAAGGAATCAAAGAAAATTCATGTTTGGGAGCTTGGAACATCCATACCTGGCTGGATAGAGACAAGATGTCAACGTCTGGAAGATGAACAGCCAACTCAGGAAGCTCAAACTGCCCAAAGAGCTGCTGATTCTGTTCTACAGAGGAATTATTGAGTCTGCCATCTGCACCTCTACAACTGTCTGGTTTGGCTCTGCAACCAAGCAAGACAGACATGGATTTCAACAGATAGTTAGAACTGCAGAAAAAACAATTGCTACCAATTCCATTGAGGACCTGCATACTGTAGGAGTCAAAAAAGAGGGCTGTGAAAATAACTACAGATCCCTCACATCCTCGACATAAATTGTTTCAACTTCTACCCTCAAAACGATGCTATAGGGCACTGCACACCAGAACAGCTAGACACAAGGACAGTTTTGTCCTGAATGCCATCACTCTACTTAACAACTAATCCCCACAACAATGTTAAAATTTTACTAAGAATATATTACTATTCTTCTCTGCCTTCCTAGTATCTAGCTCTCCCAGTTATGACTATAATCATGTTGCTTGTATCTTTCAATTTATATTGTTTTTATTTGTTTCCTACTATAATCTGATTGTTTATTAGTAACCTTGACTATCACTAAGTGTTGTATCTCTTTATTCTTGATGAATGTATTTTATTCTCCTTATGTACACTGAGAGCATATGCACCAAAGACCAATTCCTTATGTCCAATCACACTTAGCCAATAAAGAATTCTATTCTATTCTATTCTATTCTATTCTATTCTAGTCTATTCTACTCTACTCTACTCTACTCTACTCTACTGTAGTCTACTCTACTCTACTCTACTCTACTCTAGTCTAGTCTAGTCTAGCTGAACCTTATCATTATAGCATTGGCATTGCTGCACTCAGTGAGAGACCAGGCTGGCAGATAAGAGTTCTTTGCAGGAAATAGTGAGTAGTTATAGAGCTTTTTGGAAAGGAAAACCACAGACTGACGACAGGACTCACACGGTAGGTTTTGCAATCAAAAGTGCTCCGCTGAAGAGCATTTCTATTGTACCCGCTGGAATAAATGAACGCATCACGAAGTTCCACTTTCCTCTTAGCAAGTCTCAGTAGATCACCAATCAACACTTATACACCAACTCTCATGAATCCAGATGAAGACAAGGAAGCTTTCAACAAGGACCGGGCAAAAGTATTCAAATAATTCCTGTCAGTGACTAATTCATCATTCCAGGCAATTTTAGTGCCAGATTGGGGACAGACAGCAAAACTGGGGTGGAGCCCTTGGGGAACATGGGGTGGAGAACAAAATACAGTGGGCGGCTGCTTCTGAGAAAATCCACTGAGCACAACTTGGGCATCATTAGCACTATGTTCAGACCAGCGGTAGGATTCACTTACCTTCGCTACTGGTTCGCAAATATGAGCGTGCTTGCACACACGTGTGCTTCGCTTATATACGCCACCTTCTGTGCACCGCATTACGGTGCACATGTGCACTGCATTACGCCAGGGCGGTTGGGCAGAGCCTCCAGCTGCCGCCGCTACCAGTTTGCTCTAACCGGTAAGAACTGGAAGAAAACCACCTCTGGTTCAGACTTGCAAACAAATGCAAAACTATCTAGATCAGGGGTGTCAAACTTGTGGCCCACAGGCCAGATGCATCACACCCAGGCAATGCCCCCCCACATCCGCAAAGGCAAAAAAAAAAAAAGAATAGAATAGAATAATAGAGTTGGAAGGGACCTTGGAGGTTTTCTAGTCCAACCCCCTGCTTAGGCAGGAAACCCTACACCACTATATCATGATTCGTCATGTGACATCATGGGCCGTGATCGAGTTTGACACCCGTGACCTAGATACATCCCAGATCCAAACACTAGCACCTACTTGACGATTTCATTGTATTCCAGCCCAGTCTTAAAGATGTCCCTATCGCCCGTACCGTGCACGGTGTTGAGTGATGGACAGATCAGAGGTTGGTCCGGTCAGCCCCTTTACATTGTAAGCAACCAAAGAGTGTCAGAAAGTCATTCAACATCTGCAGACTACAAGACTCAGACCAAGTCCAATGCTTAGATATGCTCAATAAAAAAAACTCTCTGTCAGTTTACCGCTTGTAGGCATCTGTTCTGAAACATGGACACAGTTTAAAGATGTCATCACGCAGATTGCAACATCTGTACTCTGAAAATCCAGGTGCATCAAGAACTGGTTTGATGAAAAACACAAAACCATTTCAACAGCCTCTGGGTGAAAAGAAAGGCCTAAGCAGACTTGCAAGATGATCTATCATGTGCCTCAAAGAAAGACCAGCTTAAGTACCTGCAATCCAAAGTATAGACAGAACTGTGAGAAATGCAGGATGGATGGGAGCAGAAGAAGTCTGATCTGGTGGAACCTATGCTGACATGCATGCCACCCAAGAGTTCTTCAGTGGAATAAAGTCACCTTATGGTCCTTCTAAATCGGGATGATGCCCCCTGGCTGTCAGGTGATGAGTCAAAGCTGATCAGGAAGGACTGAAAAAATGGCTGGGCTGAACACTTTTCCAACTTACTCACTAGGCCATGGGTGTCAAACTCGTGGCGCCACGTTGCCATCACATGATGTTTCACAACATTTTTCCCATTTGCAGAGCTGGGGTGGGCGTGACCTGCACCTGAGACATCCAGCCCATGCACCACCAGTTTGAAACCCCTGCGCTAGACCATTCATGGACATTCGTTATATCTGTCAGCAGACTCCTCAGTTGTCAGTCTTGGATGACCTAGACCTGTCTCCTTCTAAAGATAAGATCAAAAAAGCAATCTTGCAGATGAGCTCAAATAAAGCAACAGGACAGGATGGCATTCTTGCTGAAAGCTACAAAGCACTAGATTCAAAGACATCTTGAAAAACATTTGATCCACAGATGATAATTTCCATGATGCTTTTATAGTGATGCTCTATAAAAATAGGGGAAATAAATGAGATGGTGGGAACTAGAGAGGTATCTCACTGCTGTCCATTGCAGGCAAGACCTTTTCCTGCATTCTCCTTAACAGAATTGCCACTGCTGCGGAAAGGAACCTCCCAGAGGCCCAGTGTGGATTTTGGCCAGAATGACAGACACGATATTTGCTATGAGGCAAGTTCAGGAGAAATGCATCAAGCAGAACGAATGAGCCTCTTTACTCTGTCTTCATTGACCTGACAAAGGCATTCGACCCTGTAAACAGGGAGGCTCTCTGAATCATCCTGAGATGTAATGGGTGCTTGAGGAAACTTGCGAAACTCTTTCATAATGAAATGACATGGCAGGTTCTTTGCAACGGTGATATGTCAGCTGCATTTGCCATTTCCAGTGGGGTAAAACAAAGTTGTGTATTAGACCCAGTCCTATTCAATCTGGTCTTCACTTGCATGTGGTCACATGCTCTCCAGGGTCTTAAAGAGAGAAATTACATCAGGTACTAATTGGATGACTCTCCTTTTGGACTTTGCCCGACTGCATGGCAAAGGGTCTCCATACAGTCAATCAAAAAGCTCTCTTTATTGATAGGACGAAGTGGCACATGAAGACAGTGACCTAGAATTTATGCTGAACAAATTCTCAGAGAATGCTATGCTCTGGGGCCTGATTCAGCCTGAAAAAAACCCAAAATACTTTACCAGTCCATGCCAAATACCAAGTCCATAGAACCCAAAATCACCATTGATGACACTAAGCTGTCAAATGTGAACAGCTTCAAATACATGGGAAGCATCATCTTGAGTGATGGGACTGTGAACAAAGAAATTGGTCAACATGGACAGCCAGGCACTGGGGAAAACTAGAGTGTTCAATCAATGTAGGATCTATAGCTCCATAAAGCTAAAAGTCTACAGAGCTGTGGTTACCCCTTCTTCCTTCTATGAAGGCGAGTCCTGGACCCATCAATGCCAAAGGCACATCGAGCAACTGAAGAAATTTCACATGTGTGTGCTCCACGACATTCTCAGTATTTATTGGCAAGACTGTGTCTCCAACTTGGAGGTCTGCAAAGTCCACCAGCATTGAGTCTCTGATTATATCAGATCCCAGATGAGATGGGTGGGAAATGTCATCACAACTGATGACTGTTAAATGCCTTGCTAGTTGCTCTATGGTAAACTGGAGACTGGCAAGAGTCCTCGGGGTCATCCATGCAAGTGCTACAAAGATGCAGTGAAGGAAACCTATGTCCTTGTGACATCCAACCAACAGAACCAGAAGCTGTGGCTGCTGATAAGATTCACTGGCAAGCCTGTGCTATGAAAGCTTTGCTGGCTTCGAAGACAGGCACCAACAAAAACTGATGGAAAAATGTGAGCGGTATTACAGAATACACCCACAGTTATTGTAACTAACAATGGACTTCTAGTGGCCCTATTGTGATAGACTCAGAGCTTCCAGATTGGGACCACCGAGCCACCCATGTGTTCACAAATGAACTGCACAACAGCATGTCTTCTTCAAACCCAAAGGGCTGCTTATCCATCCATCCATTTATTCTTCAGCTTGGCATGGTTGGCACAATCAATCACCTTTCTAAAATCAATGAAGCAGATACTGTATTGACTTCTTTTTTATATTCTTTGGCTTTCTCAATTAAATAGCATACATTCCTCTTAATCTTTCATGTATATGCAAAGCTATGTTACCATCCTGTTGCCTGTGATCAATTAGGTTTAAGGAGGAAATCTATTTAATGCAGGCAAAAGCCAAAAGAATGTGTGTATCACGCAAAGAAAGGGTTTTATATATGTACCATATATAACAGTGATGGCGAACCTATGGCACGCGTGCCACAGGTGGCACGCAGAGCCATTGGTCAGGGCACGTGAGGCACTGCCCTGCCAGCTGGCCAGCATGCATGCGTGCACTGGCCAGCTGAGTTCACCCTTTTTAAAAGCCATTTTTCGCCCTCCCCAGGCTCCAGAGGCTTTATAGGAGCCTGGGGAGGGTGAAAAGAGCCTCCCCCAGCTTCCGAGGCCCTCTGGAGGCTTCATAAGCTTCTGTGAAGCCTTCGGAGTGCAAAAAACCGGCGCTACAGGCAAACCGGAAGTTCAGGAATGGACTTCCTGTTTCCTCGGAGGGTCGTTTTGACTGCTCCGGAGGCTTCAGGGAAGCCTCCTGACGCCTTCGGAATGCTTAAAACAACCCTCCAAGCAAACCGGAAGTGACTTCTGGTTTGCTCAGAGGGTCATTTTGAGCGCTCCGAAGGCGTCAGGGAAGCCTCCTGACGGTCCCTGAAGCCTCCGGAGGGCATCCAGGGTGACAGGGGAGGCTGTTTTTGCCCTCCCCAGGCTCCTATAAAGCCTCTGGAGCCTGGGGAGGGTGAAAAAAGCATTTAAAAATGGGGGGAGCGCCTGTGGTGCGCGCATGCGCACTGGGGGGAGGGGTCGCACATTGCATTATGGGTACGGCACGCCCCCACATGACCCCCCTGCGCTCCCCCCACTTATAGCACGCGAGCCAAAAAAGGTTCACCATCGCTGATATATAACCTTAATCTTTCTAAAGCCTCGTCTTGATCTTAATCTTTCAGTATTGTGCAGCAGTGAATTCACCATAGACCATTTGAGGGTAACGCAAAGGTAGAAGAATTCTGTTCCTCCTCAAGGGGTGGGAAGAAGCTTTCTCGAAAGGAAGATGCAGTTGCTTATTAGCCGGAAAGAAAAAGAAGAATTGTGCCAAAATGGGAAGCAAAGACAATAGCATGTTGGAGGCCTGCTAAAAAAAAAAAAAGTAAAGGAGGCTTCAGCAGAACCACTTTCCCACTTTGAGACGCAACAGGAACTAATACCAATGAAATCCTGTGGTGCGTGTTCCAATTTCTTTTAACAAAATCTTTTGCAAAATCCAGGAGGTGCAGTTTCCTTTGCTTTTGACTAAAACCAAACATCATTTGCCTTTACTTGAGTAGCAGCATTTCTGAGAATCCTGGTTATCTAGGATGGCCTAAGCTACTCCAGCCTGGTACCCCAACTGATATGGGATGGTACCCCAACTGATATGGCAGGGCTGTCAAACTTATGGCCTGCAGGCCAGATGCATCATGCACTGGCCACACCCTTGCTTGGTTTAGCGAAGGGGGGTGGGAAATCACAATATGTCACGTGACACTGCCATGACAATGCAGGTTTGACACTCAGGGGCTATGGTGAAAGACTAGTAGGGAATGGGAGTTACCGGTAAATTCCCCAACATCTGAGAAGTCCTTTGGTCCTTCCCTGCCTTATAACAATCAAGACAAGGCCACAACCTCTGGCATTCTGGAAGTTTAAGGGCACAGAAGCCTGGCCAGTGGAGGGAAATACTTCCCTGATTCAAACATTTTCCTTATTTGAAATAAGCACGTGTTTTTCAGTTTTGAAAACTATTCACTTGGCTGGTGGAGAATGCTTGCTCACTTTCACTCTCTCTTAGCCAAACTTCTCCTCTAGTGTTTGTGAAAATCAATGAGAAAAGGCCCATTTCAATCACCCCTTTTTTTAGGAAAAAAAGTTAATTATAAAAGTAATAGCAGATATAGCTAAATGGGATATTTCACAGGCATGTAACATAGCTATATACACGATATATCTAGCATGTGTGTGTATGTATGTATACACACACACATACACACACACACACCATATTTTTGGAGTATAAGACGCATCTTTTTCCCTTAAAAAAGAGGCTGAAAATTTGGGTGCTTCTTTTACACTGAATACGGCATTTTTTTGCCTCCTGAAACCCTGCCCCCTTCACCAAAATGGCCATGCATAGCCTTTAGGAAGCTTTCAGAGTGCTCCTGGGAGCAGGGGAGGGCAGAAATGAGCAAAAAATGGGCCATTTTTTGCTCAATTTTGCCAGCCCCCAGGAGCACTCTATAAGCCTCCAAAAGGCTATGCATGCCCTTTTTTTGATAAAAAACGGGCCATTTTTTGCTCGTTTTTGCCCCCTCCCCCGAGCACTCTACAAGCCTCCTAAAAACTATTTATCCCCTTTTTTTTAAAAAAGGGCCCATTTTTCATGAAAATATATATCATATTTTTCAGTGTATAAGATGCACTGGAGTTTAAGAGGCACTAAGATTTTGAAGAAGCAAATTTTTTAAAAAAATGTTTGCACTCTGCAAACCTCCCCAAAATGGCCTGTTTTTCATGAAATGGGCCATTTTTGGGAGGTCCGCAGAGTGAAAACATTTTTTTTTATTTGCTTCTTCAAAATCTTAGTGCGTCTTATACTCCAGTGCATCTTATACACTGAAAAATATTTATATTTATATTTATATTATTTATATTTATATTATTTATATTTATATTTATATTATTTATATTTATATTATTTATATTTATATTTATATTTATATTTATATTTATATTTATATTTATATTTATATTTATATTTATATTTATATTTATATTTATATTTATATTTATATTATTTATATTTATATTTATATTTATATTTATATTTATATTTATATTTATATTTATATTTATATTTATATTTATATTTATATTTATATTTATATTTATATTATTTATATTATTTATATTATTTATATTATTTATATTATTTATATTTATATTTATATTTATATTTATATTTATATTTATGGGGCTAGTTGTTTGAATTGTTTGAACACCAACCGCTACTTAAATGCACAATCCCATCACCACCCTGCACAGATCAACTCTGTAGCCAAGACCCTCATCTCCAGAACCAAACGCCTAGTCGACAAAGACCACCTGAAAATTGAATTACACAAACTCACAGATGTATTAATCTCCAACTGATTCCAAAGAAAAACAATCACCAACCTAATCCAAAAGGAGACTCCCCCAAAAAACCAAGACACAGAACAGGACAATGGCATCGCCCTCCTCCCTTACATCAAAGGCACCACAGATAAAATCAGCAAAATTCTCCACAAGCACAATATCAGGACAGCCTTCACCACTGACCAAAAAATAGCTAACATCTTAAGAAACCCCAAAGACAAAATCCAGCTAGAAAACCAAGGAGTCTATGAAATACCATGCAAAATCTGCCCGGCAACATATATAGGACAAACAAACAGGAGAATAAATGCACGCATCACAGAACACAAGAACGCAGTAAGAAAGAAAGAAAAAACTTCCTCCCTTTTCCAGCACCTTAAAGCTACAGGACATGAAATCAACTTTGAAGGAGCCAGGTTAATCTCCAAAACAGAACACCTCAACAAGAGAATAATTATGGAAGCCATCGAAATAGAGAAACACCCCCATAACATGAATAAATGTGATGATACCTCCCGCCTACCAAACATCTGGAAACCAGCCCTAGTCAACAAACGAACACCACCCACCACCCAGGCCGTTACAATACAAAACAACAATGCACACACAGCCAGCACCAATCAGCACCAATCTACCAATCATGATACACCCACACAACCAATCATTCCACTTACTGTAACAAAGCCAGCACCCCATTCCCTCCCACCAAGATTTACAGAAAGACGGCAGCTCCGTTCCCATTTTAAGCCCAAGCCTGAAGATGGCAAGTGAGATCTTGCCGAAACGTTGCCAAGACAATCTCAATCCTACATGGGGAAAGACCCGAATACAACAAAACCAGCATTATATATATATGTTACGGTGAAAGACCGAAATCTGGTGAATGTCGACATTCACCGGTGAAAGACCGAATATTTCATTACATTGTTTTACATTCGGACCTTCACCGGTGAATGTCGACATTCACATAGTCGCTTGGTGTATGTCCGAAAATACCCTTATCCTCTTGACACCCTTACCGTAATCCCCTTACCCTAATACCTCGGCTCCTCGCTTCCTTTTAAGCGTCTTCTTAAGGATCGCAGGTTTAAAAAAAAAAAACTCCGCGAATAGAAGACGCTTAAAAGGAAGCGAGGAGCCGAGGTATTAGGGTAAGGGGATTAGGGTAAGGGTGTCGAGAGGATAAGGGTATTTTCGGACATACACCAAGCGACTATGTGAATGTCGACATTCACCAGTGAAGGTCCGAATGTAAAACAATGTAATGAAATATTCGGTCTTTCACCGGTGAATGTCGACATTCACCAGATTTCAGTCTTTCACCGTAACATATATAATTATTCATGCGTGTGTTTGTATGTGTGTCTATTGCTAATAGACTTACATGACTCACGCTTTATATTTATGAACACACACACACACACACACACATATTCTAGTTTTCTGTTCTAGTTTTTGCTTACTTTTAAGCACTTATCTTTTTTCTATAATGTATATATTTGTGCTTTGTTCCTTTGTTCTTTTTTCGTTATTATTTTAAAAGCGCCAAATTTTTTATTAAAAAAAGCCTTGACCACATTAAGTTGAGTGGCCTTCAGTTCAATGCTGGCTGGAGAATTCTGGGAGTTGGAGTCCACCCATCTTATAGCAGTCAAAGTTGAGGAACGCCGTTAAACGAACACCTTGCTGACCTCTGGCTCTCTGGATTTTTATTGTCAGAATATAGCAGCCCTAGCACAACATCTTGATTTTTTTTTAAATGCTTTAAAATTCTTATATAAATCATTTCTTGTTGCCAATTGATGATTGATTATAAATAGCATATTTTAAATATGTTATTTATCTCATAATTCCAGGGATGGTCTCCTGAGTTCCCCAAGATTGTGCTATTGAAATTAGAAGGCTGATTTTTGAGAGTATGATATTTTAATTTTTAGTATGACTGAGTAAAATGATTGGGTTAAGATTTTGCAAGTGATAATACCCCCATTTCCCTTTTAATTAATTTGATTTTTTTTTAAAAAAAAAAACAAATTTTCCTTCCCCCTGAAATTTCTACCCTCTCCTTGGGTGATATCAATAAGTTGGATTTTCTTTTAAAATGCTTGTGTGTGACAAAGGAGTAATTAAAAAATAGTAGAGTACTATAATAGTAATATTTCACCTTACTCCTCCTTAAAGGCTTAGAGAAGTCAGAATATCAGAAAAGTGGCATAAAATGTGGTATCTCATTATTGATCTACTTATGGAATTATCAGAAAAGTAGATTGATACAACACACACACACACTCACACAACCTGCTGCGTACTTTTTATACTGCACTGGGTCATCCTTTTTTTCCTACTGAAACTTCTGGAATTTTGTACAACCTATTGCAACAGGAAGAACCCAAATGATGTTAAAGATTCCAGGATTCCATTGGTGTGGGTTCGACTAGCTTTCAGTGTGGATCTAAAGCCACATCTGGTAGTAATAGGTTGCTCTGTTCTTTCTCCCAGCCCAAATTAGAAATATAATGCATACCATATCATATTAAGGCTGCAGATATGCAGAGGAGCACCAGATGGCAGCAGAGATATTGTCTTGTATCTTGTGCACCTCCTTGCTGCCATTTAGTGATCCTCTTGGATTTCTGCAGACCAGATGTGGCATAGCAAATGTTTATTCTATGGCCTCTCTTTTTCCCAGATTATACAGTGGTCTGGTTTCCCAGCAAATTTATTTTAATGTCCTTTTACTTTTGATAGTAAGGTGTTTTAAAATTAGAGGAAATTGTTAATCAAAACTTCTGCAGAGGTGAAGATTGGCATGAGGGCAATTAAGAAAGGCCACTTGTGGCTAATACTCTGGTCACAATTTCTTTTTTAATTAAAGGCACAAGATCCTGCAAACGTTTGAAAAATATTTTGCCATGAATAACACTATGCTGTTGCAATTGTATTCTACTGTAAAAACAAACACACAAACATATAGTGCTATATTGGCCTAGCTTGGGAAGCTGAGAAAAGTTCCCGGAAAGAAACATGTTGAAATGACTTCTGTGATATAGTCAAAAAATTGCATGGAAGTGTCTGTGAAGTCACCAGAAATCAAACTCAATTGAAGAGATATTTTAACCATTATATATAAGTGTCCTCCTCCTAATAAAGGCAAGCTGTCTTATAGGTGATTGTCCTATAAATATTACAAACAAATTATTATAAAATGTTGGGCCTATGTAATCTTTATTTTCCTCTGGTTTGAAGAACAAAATAAATGAGTAATACTATTTTGCTATCTTTTGGGATCAGTAAGAGCCGAGGTGGTACAGTGGTTGGAGTGCAGTACTGCAGGCTACTTCAGTTGACTGCTAGCTGCAGTTCGGCAGTTCAAATCTCACCGGCTCAAGGTTGACTCAACCTTCCATCCTTCTGAGGTCAGTAAAATGAGGACTGAAATTGTTAGGGGCAATATGCTGATTCTGCAAACTGCTTAGAGAGGGCTGTAAAAGCACTATGAAGCTATATGCACGTCTAAGTGCTATTGCTATCACAAGAAGTTTTTCCCAAGCACATGGCTGGCAAATCAAGAAATGTGGCATGGTTTTTCTCTCATGTATCCTTGGAAGAAAACGCCAGAGCCACTTATAGAATAACCTGAATTTCATTCAGTTAATATGAGATAAGATGCATTTTTGAAACCATGAGTCTGGATGACCAAAAGAGGGGGGAAATTGCAGCCAATGAGGCAAAAATAGTTCAAATAGTTTAACAGTGTTTATTTTCCTTCCACATGCGTAAGCTGTAGATATCCTCTGAAGATAGCTAATAACCAATTGGAGCATTATACATGGGCATTGTCAGCTCTTCATGGTGAGCCAGGTCAGGAAATAGAACCCATTAAGTACTAATGGGACTCTAGATTGTTATTGTCAGTCTTGAAAGCGGACAGAATTTCCCTCAGCCTCCTCCTATAGAACACAATCAAGATGGGGCTAGCTTGAGTTTCTTTCTTATCCCCTCTTGCACCCCGGGGGACAGTGGATGCTTACTAACTGTTCCTGCATTCCCTCTTCAAGGCTAGTCCCATCTTTCTTTCCAGGAATGTAGGGGAATGTTGTTTTTAAACTGGAAAAGTTGGATGACATGGCATAGGAAGGAGAATCCTACATGGTTTTGAAATAAACTGTTCCCTTATTCCAGTGGTGGGATTCACCTACCTTTACTTCTGGTTTGCAAATGTGAGCACACTCACTTTGCTCGCGTGTGCCACCTTCTGCACACACACTGCCTTCTGCGCCTGCAGAAGGTCGCGCATTATGTAGGGGCGGGTGGGTGGGTGGAGCCTCCAGCAGCTGTTGCTACCGATTCTCCCGAACAGGTAAGAACTGGCTTAATACCATCTCTGCCTTATTCACTATATACTGTGAGAATTGTAGCTAAGAGAATATAGAAAGCCATCCTGTTTAAGACAGTACTACATTGGGATATCTAAGATTTGGTTACGAAACTGACTAGAGAATAAGCAAAGCACCAATGGCCCCAAGGTTTTGCTTCCCTAAGAGATTGATACTAAGGATACATGCAAGAATAAAGGGACAAAGTTTCAAACTGGAACACAGTTGCAGAACAGGAAGTTGGACTAAAACAAACAAGCAGCTACAACGTTACTGGCCAGCAAAACATATGGCTGTTCCAGCCCCTCCTGTTTCTTTGCCTGTTAGAAGATGTGTACCTATGGCTGGTGTCGTGAACACAGCAGAAATTGTATGCTAAGATTTGCAAAGTTTTTACTCAGCAGCAACTACATTTTGGAAAATCACCACCCCTGTTGTACTTCATACTAGATGGGATTCTAGCACAGAGCCTGCCCAAATCCTCTGCCTTCTCTAGTTGGTTTCAAGACAAAAGAGACTTTCCCCATTGTGATTAGGCTGAGGCCTCATTGGTGGAATTGAGCTAAGATAAATGGCTGTCGCTTGAAATGAGAAAATATACTGCATCCTGTTCCCAGTGACATCCTGCCCAGCCAGCTGGTCCTATCAGGAGGAGAAAATGGAAACCGGCAAAACATTTGTCTATTCCACTCCTGTTTATTTTGCCTGGATAGCTGAGGGGAAGTTGCAAAACCAACCAGCTAGTCTTTCTCTTACAATCCCATAAATTCTCCGTTGCAGTTGGTGGCAGCACCTGATTCACTTTGTCTGAGCTCAGAAGCTAGGCAGGGTCAGGCCTGGTTAGGACTTGGATGGGGGTCTTCAGAAGATAGTTAGTTAGCTATAGTTAGACTGGGAAGTTTTAAAATAAGGTTCAGAAGAAGACAGTAGTGACAGATTGCTTCTATGCAATTTCCCTTCATATTTGCAGTACTTGTCCAGAAAATCATTGGAAGTTGAGCTCTTCACACTGTAGGTTTAGGAGCTGGTAGTAGAGGTGAATCAAGAGACACCCCCCCCCCCATAGAGAAGCATTTGAAATATACCTAGACCTCCATCCAAAACCCAGCTTTGCAGTATTTTAAACTCCTAAATTGCAGATGATCTGTGGGAGAAAAATTAAAGACCCATAGCAGCTTTCAGCCTGCCACAGAATTCTTGAATGGATGTGCCCCAAGCTACTTGGCTCAAAGCAGAATTTCTTTATAATGGATCAGGGAAGTTAATTAGGTGCCATCAAGTATGTTTTTTATTCCCAGAGATGGGTAAAGGCATACTATCTTGACCTATTTTGGCAACAACTCATATGCCTTTCAAGTGATTTAGTTCATCCATTCATCCACTTTATCCATTGTGTTCCTCAAAACTTGCCAAGCATAATAATTTTTTCATCCATTGTCTGCCTAAATCATGTGCCTGAATTATATGAGTTTCTGCTGGCTGATCATCACCTCAAGGGAGCCATCAAGTTTGGTTCAGGACCAATTTATTAGTTCTTCTTACTCTCCATGGTTCCTTTCCAAATGCATAATTCTCAGTGGCCAACTTTTGCCTTTCAACCTCGTCACTGAAAACTACTGCTTTAATTATTCTGGTTGCTCTTGTGATGCCCTTTATCCGTTATGTATCTTAGTTTCTCATTGTCTTTGTCCTTCAGCACAATGTTTATCTTTTCTTCAGCCCCAAAAAATCAAAACGATCTACCATCTTTACGCTTTCGTTCTGCTGCTTTCCATGCCAAAGCTACCATTTCACTTTTGGTAATTCAGTTCTGGCTACTTTACTTGCAGATATTTTTGTGTGACAAAGATGCTAGAATTCCAAAAGCATTCTAGAATGTTAATTTACATTAGCTACAGCAAAACAAAGATTGAAGTACTGAAAGAATTCGATTAACCTATATTCGACCAGAGGTGAGTCCCATTTATTTTATATCATCTTCCACTTGTGTTTACTTACTGTTTGTGATTTTATTTAAATGTGCATACTTTGAGAGATGGGAGGCCTCTCTAAATTGTGAGTTTTAAAGTTTAAAGTTATGTGATTGTTATACTCTGGATGAAGTATTTTCTACATGATTAAAATAAGGATCAATTTCAAAACTTAAATTGTTTTCAGATTTATCAGATGTTTTAAACCACAAGAGAACAGAACAGAATAGAACTACAATCAACATGACATCCTTTTAATTCAAAACCTAGAGTAGTAAAGGAACAAGAGGTAAAAGTAGTATCAAAAGTGTTTGAAATACCGCTGGACTTGGGAGCAAAAAAAAAAAGGGGGGGGAAGGAAAGGATTGAACCAAACCAGTGGTGAAATTCAATTTTTTCTTACCATTTCTGTGGGCGTGGCTTGGTGGGTGTGGCTTGGTGGTCATATGACTAAGTGGGTGTGGCTTGGTGGTCATATGACTGGGCAGGCGTGGCTGCACAACTGATTCACACACAATGTAAAAGCAACTGGACTTCACACAAAATGTCCCTTGCAACAAGCAGGAACTCACAGTCACAGAGAGTTCAAAAACCTATCATACTTTACACAAAAATAACACAACAGCTGCACAACTGACTCACACACAATGTAAAAGCAGCTGGACAAAATGGCCCCTGTAACAAGCAGAAACCCCACAGACAATCAGGCACAGCCGATTATCTCACAGCTGATCATTGGAACTTTAACAAAAATTTAAAGCATTTTTTTTACTACCGGTTCGGGTGAATAGGTAGTTAAAAAAATGCTTTTAAAAAGTTTTTCAAAAGTTCGACTATTGCGCGGCATAGCTGATTGTCACACAGCTGATCATCAGAACTTTTTTTTACTTATTAAAATATTTTTGTTTACTTTTTAAAATATTTTTTTTTACTTTTTAAAATATTTTTTTTTACTACCGGTTCAGGGTGAACTGGCTGGAATTGGTAGCATTTCACTCCTGAACCAAACTCAAAACCAAAACCTTGAAACCTAGGAAAGAATGGGCTCAGTTACCCACATGTTCGCTTTGCAAGATCAGTACCTCCTGTTCCACCCCCAACATCCTGAGATTATTTTGAATGTTACAAATTTGCCCACCCTTATAATTCAACAATATAAACATTTTTTTTCCTACTTCTATAGCGGAATTTTCACATTTTATAACATTTTGGACATACATTTTGGTTCATTGTGGGCCCTGGCTTCTGGTGATGCCCTGTTCCTGAATTTTAAATGGAATCATTTTAATGGATTGATGGTTTCTGACTTGCCCTAAAGTAAGGGGTTACATGCTGAAAGGAACAGTGGTTTGAACATGATTGACACATCTAAATCTTCAAAAGTTTAAGTAAAAGTACTCACCAATATAAGATATGTGTTAGCAAGATTTGGAATAGAGGTAGGAATCAGAAAGAGGGGAAATATTGTTATGTACACTCCTATATGATGTTTTAAAATTAATATGTAATGGGAAGGATTAGACATTGAAAAATGAGAGTATTATATACCCTCAAATAACTTAATTATGGTTACCATGGTTATTAGCATTAAGATAAAATAATATTGAATAATTAAATTATGAGGGATTATGTATAAGGTGGAGTAAATATGCTAACACTTTTAATTGCATATTTATAATGTTATAATGATGTGAGTATGACTACTGTAAGAAATATAACTACAATGGACAAGAGATGAAGGATAGAAATAGAATACTGATTAATATAAGATTGGTGTTATCAAGATAGGAAATAGAGGCAGAAATTAGATAGGTGTAAATAATACAATGAATGTTGTTATATAACATGCTAAAATCAGCAGATAGATGAAAGGATAAGAAGTTGAAAGATGATTGTATTTTATATCATGTGATCAGAAAGATGTGAGTATGATTAATGTAGATCAGTGGTTCTCAACCTGTGGGTCGGGACCCCTTTGGGGGTCGAATGACTCTTTCACAGGGGTTACCTAAGACCATCGGAAAAGACATATTTTTGATGGTCTTAGGAATTGAGACACCAATTTTATGGTTGGGGGTCACCACAACATGAGGAACTGTATTAAAGGGTCGTGGCATTGGGAAGGTTGAGAACCACTGATGTAGATGATCAAAATTGTTAATTCTATTATTGTTGTTGGGTATCAAAACCAATACACCGAAGCCACACTGTCCATATGTTTAATATTCATACACATTTAAAAAAAAAACTTATTTAAAAAAAAGTCTAGGTAAAAGTTAAATATGACAGGCTGCCAACTGGAAGTTCTTAAATTTTCTTTGAAAGACTTCTTCCTGCATCTTCTAAGAAAAAAAGAAAGGAAATCCTTTTAAAAATCCATCCCAAAGACCAAAAATTTAGCATTAACAAAACCTTATGAAATAGAGGAGATGAAATTTTACATATAGGGATATTTTTCCTTCCTTCCTTCCTTAGTTCCTTCCTTCCTTCCTTCATCCCTTCTCTCTCTCTCTCTCCCTCCCTCTCTCTCTCTCTCTCTCTCTCTCCCACACACACACACAGTCTCAAGCCTAATCCTATCCCAATGCTATGCTTTTAAAGCAATGAACCAAATCTCCAAATATTAAAAAAAAGTTTATTGAGAAAGAGACAATGCAGAAAAATAAAATAAAAGAAGACCACAGTATTCCAGCTAACAGCATTAAATTAGTTAACTTACATATTGTCTGTTCAAGTAAGATCTTGCTTTTAGGAACATGTTTGGAGTTCACTGAGAGTTGATGGCTTGAGTTAAATTATCTGGAATTGTTTTGTTTCTTACTGTTCCTCTGGCCCCACCCACCACAGTTTTATATAATGCAAAGAATAAATGAAAGACAGCCTCTGGACTTTGCCCAACCAGACAAAATGCTTTAGTGTTGATGTTGTGAATGTAGCTAATAAAAAGAAAAAATGCCTGATTGCTGAAATGAGCATCCTAATAACTCCATGAATGAATTATAAAAGATGCTAACTATTTTACAGTAATTATGTGTTTCATTAAAAGGATTACTGTACATAAGTTATCTTTTTGCAAAAAAAGAAAAAGATGGACCCTGTCTATTCTGGCCTGTCAGCGTGGAAATCAACTACTGTATTGTACTCTGAAAAAACTAGAGATGTTCTGTGTCTCATCCCCTAAGCGCATTGAACAGCCAGACAAATTCTTACACATTTAATACTGTGAAAGAAAGGTTTCTTGCCAGCTGATCTTGATTGTTGCTGAGAAAACATGTACAGCAAAATGCATGCCATACACAAGTACATCTTTACCAAAAACAGGTGCCACATTTTAAAAATCTATGAAGTATACTATGTAATTACACTTCTATTTTTGTGTTTTCTTTAAGATACATATTATAATTCAAATTAATTACAAGTGTAAAAAGTCAATATAAAAAAGAACCATGCTATTGATGACTCTATAAGATAATTTCAGGATATTTTCAATGGTAGAGAAAAAGGGTTACACTGGCTGTACTGGCTGCTGGCTACTTTCAAATATTGCCCTAGTAAAGGTGATTCGGAGAGGCTGCCATCAGACAGGTTGAATCACCTGACACATCCCTAACCTGCGCAGTTGGGGAGTCCTTAGCTCTTCTTCCAAAGAAAGCCAGTCCCATCAGCCTAGCTCCAGGAAAATCTTCCTATCCAAAGCCTACAACTGCAGAACTTAACTAAACCTTGTAAAAGTTGTACAATTATTTAGACTTGCATGTAGCAAAAATTCTAAAGTGAGATTTCATTTTAAACCAATTAAGCTAAAATTACTAAATGTAAAAAGGCATTTATTAGAAACGTAGAATACAGGTAGACCCTATCACCTGGTTTACTGCAGTTGCCACCCTAGCCACCATATATATAATAACTATCTATATAAAATATTATTCACGGTAAAGAATTTTGAATATCTAGTTTTTAATCACATGATTCTGATCCTTTTGCACATGCACACAAGTGTTCAATGGCCTCCACTGAGCTTAACCCCCCTCCCCCAATACTCTTACACGCAAGAGCCCATTATCCAGACTTCCATTATCTGTGATTTAACACTGCAATGCAATTCTGGCAAATGCCAAGGTCTGGATGTATAGGTAAAAAAGGGAAAGGGTAAATATTCCTTCCACCTTTCTTTCAGGTTGTTTTTACAGGTAAGGGCCAAAATGCCTATAACCTGGACACACGTTTTTCCAAACATTTTATACTTTAATATATGAATGGCTGTAAGAATATGGGCATGAGGGTTCTGTAAATGAATTTTTACATTCCTGTTTTGCAAGAAAAACTAGAACTATCAGGAAAAGAGTTGGATGAATCTGATTTTTTGGAACATGCTATCTATACATACTATATCTGTATGTATATTGTCCTTAAGCTAGCTTGGCATATTGGAGAGGCAGTTTGGTCTAGTGGTTAAGGTAGCAGATAGAAATCAGGAGAGTGTGAATTCTAATCCTGTTTTAGGCATGAAAGCTGATTGAGTGATTTCTCAGCCCAACTCACCTCATAGGGATGTTGTGAAGAAAATAGGAGGAAGAAGTATGTATGGAGCCTTAAGATATTTATAAAATAATAAAAGTAGGATTTAAAAAAATCTTTTAAATAGGCCTCAAGCGAGCAACTGGGGAACCCTGGGTTCTACTCCCACCTTAAGCATGAAGCCAGCTGAGTGATTTTGGTCTATTCTCTCTCAGCCCTAGAAAATAGGCAATGGCAAACCACGTCTGAAATCTTGCCAAGTAAATTGCAGAAACTTGTCCTGGCAGTCCCCAAGCCTGACTTGAAGGTAACACACCTACGTACAAACAAACACAGATACACATACATGTATAGTAGGGTTCTTAAAGCAGGATGCTACGCAGGTTTCTAAGATAAGTTCTAGATTTACTTTTTACTTTTATAACTCAACTCCTAATAACTTAATTCAACGAACTTTACTACAATTCATTTGAATTGCTCTAAGTAATATGGCTGATGTAACATTCTTCAAATGTGGCACAGTGGTTAGAGTGCAGTACTGCAGGCTACTTCAGCTGACTGCTAGCTGCAGTTCAGCAGTTCAAATTTCACCAGGCTCAAGGTTGACTCAGCCTTCCATCCTTCCCAGGGGGGTTAATTGAGGACCCAGATTGTTGGGGGCCAATATGCTGACTCTGTAAACAGCTTACTTAGAGAGGGCTGTAAAAGCACTATGAAGCAGTATATAAGTCTAAGTGCTATTGCTATTCAAAACTCTTGATTCCATTTTTCAGATAATTCCTCTATAGATAATTGTTATTTCTCTTCTATAGGCTGGATTAAGCAGGGTTTATGCACTATGTCTTTGGGTTGATATTCTGTTCTCAGGCTTCTTTCTTCCTCTGGTAAGATCCATATTAGAAGATGAGATCCAGTTCATTGGCAACTTCAGAGGACTTTTAGTAGCATCTTTAGTAGTAGTTATCTTTTCCCCATTCCACAGCCTCACGTCCCCGACTCCACAACCTGGAAAATGCAAAGGGTAGGTAGGAACTTTTGGAGAGGAATGGTATCCCCATTTTAGTGAAGGCCATATCATCAGTCTCACAAATTGTTGTAAGTCATAATTGCTAAATCATGTTTTATTAAACACACCACTTGGGGGGGGGGGGGGATTGGTGTGTTATGGTAAGCCCTGAACTATGGCTTTCAAACCAAAATGTGCTAAGCTTCAGGTCTTGTCTCATGTTGGTTTTATGTAAACCCAGCCTATCTTCCATCTGACTTTTTATACAACAGGCTACCTCAAATCTCAAGTATCTAACAAAAAAACATAGAACCAGAATTAATACCAGACACATTGAAATTATCAGCGTTTAAGAGCTTATTTTATAAAGGGTGTTTTGGAGCCTTTTACAAATCAGACAAAGAAACCAATCTCAAATTAATAGAAAATGTATTCCAGAGACTTGGGAAGCTAATTTCCATTTCTGAATTCAGAAATTGGTGACTCCCATAATATTTGTCTACTAACCAGAAATCAGGTTAGGTTTCTGATGTCCAGGAATAACACCCTCCCTTCCTCCCTCCCTTCCGTCCTATCAGTTTTCAACCCATCTTGTAAACTACAACTCTGGACAGTTCATAGTAGTAAAAACTGAAACCAAAAAATCCCAAATGTCTGACCTATCATCCCTAATTCCATCAATCCATATGATCTTCAGGCTCCTTTCCTAGGGGGAAGCCATCTTTTTATAGCTTTCCTGGAAGCTAAAAGGGTGAGGTTCTCCTAGACCTCTTAGGGGAGGGTGTTCCGTAGGGCAGGGGCTGCTACAGAAAAGACATGATTCCTAAGTCCTGTTAGATAGTAAGAATTAAGGGGTGAGACCTGGTATATACCCACCTTATGTGGAGCAGGCAGACCATCTCAGAGAGAGGTGGTTCCCTCAAATAAACCTGACCCCATGCTAAGTAGGACTTCCAAGGTGATACCCAGCGCCTGGGGGGCGGGGGAGAAACTGAGAACCAGTGCAACTCACACAGCAATGGTGTAACATGGGCAAACCAAGGGACATCCAGCACTGTGCATACTGCCATGACCTGCACCAGTTGTAGTCTTCAAGGGCAGCCCCTTGTAAAGTTCAAGGCAATGGTCTAACCAGGAATGACCAAAGAGTGAGTGACCATAAGTATGCCTCCCAGTCCAAAAATGGACGCAACTGGTGCATGATACATTTATATGCAAAGATCTCTTTAGCGAGAGCTGCCACCTGCTCTTCAAGCAGGAGCTGCAAGTCTGGAGGGACTTCCAAATTGTGTACCAGCTCTGTTTGAGGAAAGTCTAGCCTACTAAGTGTGAAAGGTAAACACACCACCAGACCCCGAAGAGGAGCAAAAATCAAAGCTACTTTATCTTGCTAGGCTAGAGTTAAAGTTGGTTCCTCCCCATCCATTCCCTCATAGTCTCAGGGCACAGGTCAGCCCTAAAACAATGTCAATGGCCAGATCAAGGGTGGATGGACATATTTTATTTATTTGTCAACATGTACAAGGTAACAGGTATTAGTATAGACATGGACATTATTGCATGAGATTGGTGCAAATAGATGGATATAAATAAGTATAACATGGCCATGAACACATGAAATGAGTGCATATCAATGGGGACAGGAGGACAGGGACGGTAGGTAGGCCCACTGGTGCGCTTATGCGCCTCCCCTTAGGGCAGTGTTTCTCAAGCATGGGGACTTTAAGTCCTGTGGACTTCAACTCCCAGAATCCCTCAGCCAGCTATGCTGGCTGGGGGATTCTGGGAGTTGAAGTCCATAGGACTTAAAGTCTCCAAGGTTGAGAAACACTGCCTTAGGGTAAATTGCAACACAATTTACACACCATGGCTCTGTGGTACCTTAAGCAAAAAAATGGAAATGAAGAAAGGCCCCAAAGCTGGTTAGCATGGAGACGTTCTAATTTATTTTGTTCTGTTTACATTCCATATTCCTATTCAAGAGAATGCTCAGGGTTGCTAACCAATTAACAAAAAAGGAGATTCCAAAACTAAAAACATGTTAATATGAATTGTAATTTAATATTAAAAGACTGGTGAAAAAGAAGCCTCTTTACGTATTTTTAAAATGATAGTGGTTAGCATAAGTTCTGAGGAAGCATATTTCACCGCTTGGGAGTAATGCAGAAGAAGAGCTTCTCCCCAATAGAAGGCCTCTGACAGCAGGAACATCTTCAGAAAGGCTTGTCCTGCAGTTCTTAGCTACTGGGCAGGACACAAATAAACTCTACTGGGCCTTAAGCCATAACCAGTGCAGATCATCTAGTACAGAGATCAGGGATCCAATATGTTACAAATAGCCCATAGTTTGGTCTACATTTAGAAACATTAAGAAAAAAAAGCAACAAGGTTGCCATTGGAACTGCCCCAGAATACATTGTTTCAGATAATTTACTTACGTTTATTGAGAAATGTAAAAAAATATATATTTCCCCTCTTATATTTCAATTAAAATATTTTATATCAGTCAGGTTGCAGATTCCCAGCTACCAACTGACAAAAATTATATTCTTTTGGGAAAGATGGGTCCAAAAATGATGTACTATTATTTCTGTAAAATAAGAGAAAGGTCCATTTGAGCTGGAAAGAAATGCATGTCTAAGGCCTACAGACAAAAGGAACTGTAGCCAAGATTTTGGGGTGGGTGGGAATTTGAAGTGGATAAAGATGCTGGAAGCTACTCCCAGGAAGCTGGGAGTAGCCATGGTTGAGGCCTAAACAGAAAGGTATGAGAGTTGGGTTGGCTGAAGGAAGTATTTGTTGAAACAATATTTTTACTGTTTTTGCACAGTGTGGAAAACTGAATTCAAGGCAACAACTTTGAGGTTCAATGAATACGGGCAACTGACTGACCACGGTTAAAAGAACAATAGCTAGCACACCACTCCTATGGGAGAACAGGTAGAAAAAGAGAAGCTGAGAAGTGGAAAGAAGAGGTGAAGGAAAAGAAAGTGAAATCCCAGAGAAAGGAGAAACATCAGCTTGTTGATATGCTTGTGTGTTTTATTAACTCAGCCTTTGCAATCATTCTGTTGTGTTAAAGAGGGAATTGTGTTGAATTGTGGCTAACTCAGTCCTAATATTCCTGACTATTGATGGTCATAATACTGAGCCTGCTGGGTTTTGTGGAGGACAATATCTAACTTCCACTCCCCCCCCCCTTTCTTTCCCTCTTTCCCTGGGCAGCTTTCCTGGGAATAATCAGGGTCACCTTTGATTGCCTGTCCCAGATGCGCAAACTTAATCTGAACTACAACTGACAAAGGGATCCTCTTCAGTTATTCTAATAAGCAACAGAGATACTCATGGATGAATCAGGTTTCCCTAAAGACAGTCATCACCGGAGAACTGCAAATGTTCCTTCTATTCTCCTGTTAAAAGGACTATTTTCAATTTGGCAATGGTTTTGTTTGCATGACACATCAGTTGCAACTGTGACAACCAGGTTTTAGGCAAGTACCTTCTATGAACTGACAAAAATTCACAAATTATCCTTAGACCCTGATTATAAACAGTTTGGTCTAGAGGTTAAAACACCAGACTAGAAAGTCGGGGACTCTGAGTTCAGGCCCCACCTTAGCCATGACAGCCAGTTGGGTGTCTTTGAGCCAGTCTCTCAGCTCAGCTCAACCCCACCTCACGGGGTTGTTGTGGGGAAAGGAGGAGAAAGGAGTGTGGTATATGTTCACTGCCTTGTGCTATTTGTAAAAACAATAAAGATGGGATACAAATAAAATAAACAAACCATGTAAATAAACAAGGCCTATGTAAAGCAGTTTAAGCATTCAAAAGCATAAGTATTATTATTACAGTGACCAGGTAAACTTTTACTGCACAGAGACTGGGGGGAGGGAGTGGTAGCTCTTTTTATTCTATGTGGACCATTCTTTCCCAATTTCTTGCTCTCCAGATGCCAATTTCCATTATACTCTTCAGAATCCGGTTCAGGACAGCTTGCAATCAGTAACCACTTCAGAGAACAATACTGTCAATTTCTATTTCATACAGGAATATTTGTGGAAGAGGGGGATTAAAATATTTGTTTTATTTAGATCAGTTTGCATTCTGGCCAAAAATACGTAACAGGAAAGGATGGTCTACTGGTATTAGAAAATACAAAACTTCCTTAATCAGATCATTAGTTTATTTAGACCAACGTCCTGCAACTGGATACATCTTCTGCTAGTCCAAACTTTATTGGGGCGGCAACTTTCCAAATTCTAGCTGGTGAGGCATTCTTTGCACTGCAGCCCTGATGTTTCTGGGGGGAGTCAGTTCAGAGAAGACTGACCTGGACCACTAGGGCACATTCTAGTTTGGAACCATCATTTGTCTATTCTGAGGCCTCAGCAGCTGCAATTTAAACAAAATGATGCTCGGTAATGACAAAAGTAGGAAAACATCCTCTTTTAGAACTTTATTTGTGCCAAGGTTACGAGCACGAGTTCCATCTGAGATGGTAGTTTCAGAATAAAAGTTTGTGATTTGCCCAGGCTTGTTCAAATTGACAGTGGCAAAATGAAATCTTTCTGTGCAATCTGCAGTGTGCTTCGCTTTTAGTGGGGATATTTTAAAAAGCCCGATCCAAGATGTCAGAATGTAGCAGGTTAGTCCACTTGTGGGTATACCCCATCTCCCCCATGCCAGCCTATCCTTGAATGGCAACTCCTCCACACAAGAGTTTTTTCCTCTGGAAAACTAGTACTAAGAGCAAACAAGCTCTTTCAAGGCAGCAAAGAGCAGAAGCTGGGAGATGGCCTTGGACACAATCGCCTCCCCTCTTTGCTTGACTGGGGCTTGCTTCTTGCCTGCTCACCCACAGCAAGGGAAGAGAATTTCGCTGAAGCCGATCCCATTTAAATATATAAATGAACATATCAAATAGAAATAAGGATTAATAAGAAACCGGAGGTCCCGGTTCCCTCTTCAGCAAGGCTGCTTGCTTCCTGCGGACGAAATTCGCCGGCGAGGATTTCAGGTAGACCGAACGAGCCAATCCACCCCTCCCGCTTCAGCCCGTCTGGAGGGGCTTGGGAGCCGCACGGGGGCTGCCAGGAGTGTGTGCGTTGAGTGCGAGCGCCCTGGGAAGGTTTGGCTCGGCTTGGCTCGCAACTCCAATGACTGCTGTACAAAGCAGGTGGGGGGGGGGGTGCCGGGCGGGGGCGACTGCATTCTGCTCCCAGGCGAAGCCGGAGCTGCACGCGGAAACGGGAAGGGAGAACCACACGGTCAAGGCCCGCCGCTCTTGACCGATGTCAAGGAGCTGCAGCGGCCGCGAAGGAGCGGGGAAGCCGGAGCCTGGGTAACTGGGCCGTCGTTCGGGGTCTGCGCCGCACCACCTCCCGCCGGAGTTTGGGGATTGGGCCGTGGTGGCTGCGCTGCGGTGGGTCCCCTGCGAGGCTCCCCGGCCGCCTTCGCCCCACATCAGGAAGAAGCAGCGCTGCCGAAGGCAACAGGCACGCGACGTTCTCGCTGGCCCCGGAGACCAGCTGCGGCAGCGGGGGTGGCCCTTTCAGCGCCCGCAGCAGTAGAGCGGGCTTCTCTCCCCAAGTCAGGCGGGAGACGCTTCATCCAATCTGTGGGGAGGAAGAAGAACAGCCACCCAACCTCACTGCTGGGCAAGCCATTGGCTGGGGAGTGGATCTCCCCCCTCCCCCCTTGAGGGGTTGGGGAGCGGCCTGGTTTCGTTCTGCAGACGAGAACCTAGCCTCGTCTTCCTCTGCTACCCCACGGTTCTCGGGGGCAGTGTGGCCCTGCTCCCGTCTCTGGGAGAACAGGGTCCTTTTAGAATTTGGCGGGGGCCAAAAGGCAGCCAGATCTCTCGCCACAGCCCAGCCGTTTATTTAAGGAGAGACGGCTCCCCTCCCTTAATCGGCGTAGGAGGTGGGGCGGTGGGGGGAAGAGAAAAGAATAGCGACGGAGCTTTTCTTCACCCGCCACCCCATTGTTGGCCGCGAAGAGGGAACAAGTTGACCTGCACAATTTCCCTCATTGTTTGGGCGCGAATACGGGGGCGGCCTGGCTACGTCCTGCTCCTAATCTCAGGGGCAGAAAGCCCACCCGGTTTTCCTCCCCCTCCCCCTCCCGAAGCGGAATAGGTTTACGAGGTCGGCCAGAAGCCCTGGTCAATCCCATAGATGTGGCGAAGGGCAGCTCAGACTCGGCGGCACCACGTGCACCGGAGAGAACCCCGGGACTGCACTAAGCCCGGTTGGCTGGTGGTCACGGGGCGTCAGGAGGACTCCCCCCTCCCCTTATTTCAGGCTGGCGAGGAAAGCGGCGGCTGCCCAGCGGGTGGGTGGACGAGCTGAACAGCCACCATCTTTGCTCGCTCGCTTGCTCGTGCTCTCTCCCGCACCACTTGGCGGGGGAGCTAGCAAAGGCCTGGCCTCGCAGGCGGCGCCCTGCCTGGGGTGGCTTGGTACGAAACGACTCGTTTAGGCTGCGTGGAAGGACGGGTGCTGGCGCTGGGCGCGGGAAAGGCAGGGCTTGTCCAGCGCGGGCAGAGAGGAGAGCTGCGGCGCCATGTGCCGTGGGAAGGAAGGGAGGGAGGCCGAGGTTAGGCCGGGCAGAATTGCTCGCCCACTACCAGCCCTCGGGAGCAGGCTGAGGAGGTAGTCAGTGGAAGGAGCAAGAAGTGGGGCAGGAGGGGCTGCAGCAGTGAGCACTAGGGGGCAGCGACAAGCACACAGGGCCGTGTGGTGCCCAAAGGGGACAGGAGCGGGCGCGCCCGCTCTGATTGGACAGCGCCGCGTTTGCAGCTGCTGAACCCCAAGAGTCAGTCAGGGGGCGCGCGCGAGCGCGCACGGGGGACAGCAGTGGCGGCGGCGGCGGCGCGCCTGCAGCGGGAGCGCGCCTGAGCGGAAAAGAGCGAGCGAGCAAGCAAGCTAAGCGCAAGAGGCCGGCAGGCTGCTGTGCTGGAGTCGGAGCGGGTAGGGGCCGGAGGAGCCAAGTCGGCTCTTCGTTTTGGCCCCGCACTGAGGGAGGGGGCAGGTAAATTTCAGGAACGACTTCCCCGTTCTCCAAAAAAGGCTTTAAAGCGTTTTCTTCAGCCAAATTCCATCCGGACATGGCAAGGGCGCTGCAGCCCACTCCAGATGGGCCTTTGCAAAGGGGAGGGGGGGCAATCCTTGCTCGCTTCTGTCGGGCCTAGTAGGGAAGCCGGGCGGTAGGAAAAGGAGGAGGGATGAAAAGTCCAGAAGCCTTTGCTCGACCGTTCACTGTGTAGCAGCTGGAGCTTTCGGGGAGGTGGGGCGGGGAGTGCGGCAAGGCCAGGCCAGGCCTGCTCTGCTCTGCGGTGCTCCCGGCAAGCAACAGCAGGATGGATGCTGCCCTTGTTATGAAGGCAACGTCAGGTTGTAGCGATTAGGAGGCAACGTTGCTGGAAGTGGAGAGTCGGGGGAAGGAGCCCGCACCCGGCTTGTTAGACGTTCTGCGGCCTCCGGGCCAGAACAGAAGGCGGCTGTCGGGCCTCTGCCGCGGCAGCGGCCGCCGAGAAAAGGAGGAGGAGCAGGAGGAATGGCTGCCATTTTGGAGAACAAGGCCATGGAGGGCTTGGCTGACCCCATTGTTGCTGTGTTTACTTCACAGGTTGATGCCCGTCTCGCAGAATGGATCAGGCCTGCGAAGTGAGCAGGAGGGGTTGGCCGGTTTCTCTCTCGCCGCTCCTTTGGGGCTAGACGCGCTGGAGGAGGACGGGGACAGCAGCCCCTACGTGGGGGAGGGTCGGAGCGGTAGCCCCGAGCTCCCTAATGGGTGCCCCGTGGGGGTTCCTCCAGCAGCGTCCGAGGCTGCATTCGGTCAAGAGCCTTCCTCCTTTTATATCCCGCTGCGCAGGCTGCAGGATTTGGCCTCCATGGGCAATGCTGAATATTTCAATAGCTCAAAAGATGGCTCTGATTCCTTGCAGGAGCTGGAAATGAACGACTCCAGCCGGGACTCCCTGGAGCTTTGCAGTTCGTCGTTGTCGTTAGATGGCTCCAGAGACTACCCTCTGCAGGATTCTGTCAGGATTCTGGATTTTGACTCTTTTTCTTCATCCGAGGAAGACAAGGAGGAGGATTCAGAAACCTCCTTCATCATAGCTGAGGAAAATCCACAGGAAGAAATTCTCTTGAGGATGGCAAATAGAGCTACAGCCACCTGCAGTAAGAAAACCGACTCTGAAAACAGGGCAGACCTCCATCTAGGGGACTGTGTAGAATTTAGACACAATGAGACCATTTCTGCCCTCTTATCAACCCCAGTTTGTTCTCCAAAGCATGTACAAAATAATTCTTACCAAGAGTCGGCTATAGGGAGCAGGACTGAAAAAATGGATCTACCCTCAATGCCTTATTTACCTGGAGATGCTGATCTGAGAAAAGAAAACCAATTCGGTCTCATGAAAGTATCTGAAAAGGAAGATCCAAATCCGACTCCCATCAACTTAGGAAACTTGATAGAAAGGCTTGAATCTTCAATTACTTCAAATCCACCAACTCCAGGATTACCATCTGTAAGCAGCCTTGGGGTACCAAATAAGTTTTCTGGAAATTTATTTTACTGTGGCCACCTGCTGCTTTAGAGAAGCACAAATAGAGGGGAGGAAGGTCAGTCAGTTAAGGAGCAGCCTTCTGCAACCTGGTGCCCTCCAGATAGTCTTGTTCTTAGAACCATTAACTGTCTGAACTAGGATGCTAAAATTTAATTCCATCTGGAAGACATTAGGCTGAAGAAAGTTGTTGTGGGGCAGATTTTTTCCATATATCTGCTTATGTGTTTCTGATGAAAATTGAAATGGGAATGATTTAGTAAAGTGAATAGTACAAATGTAGCTTATTCTGCCTGGCACATAATCATCAAAGTTGGCATATTGAAAAGTAACTTAATACAGAAGCAGGATTGAATCTGTTGTTTTTTTTCTTCTATAGGAATTCCCAGCTTTTCTTGCTTCTTATTGACAACCGTTTGCCAGAATTGGGATGTGATATTTTATTGATTATTTTAATTATTTTTTAATTTTTTTTCATTTGCAACATTTTTTTCTTCCTGCTTATGGTTTCAATTATTAGTATAAATCTGGAATTTCAAAACTACTTTAAAGCCAAAATATTCTTTGGATAGAACATTTGTCTATAGAATTAATTTCTATAGTTCATTGTAATTTGTGAGTGTAGGTTATCTTTAAATCAGTGAAAGATAAACCAGTTCTACGAGCTGAAAGGTATTCGTGCATTTCTAATTTGATTTACAAGGTTGGTACAACCGTTTCACATAAAAGTCACTGCAAGAGTAATAGCAAAAATATGAAAATAAGTGTAATTTTGAGCATTTCTTTTGCATAGAAACACATTTCAGATACTTGCTGTCAGTTTTGTCTTTTTAGTGCATATACATATGATACAACAAACTGATATTGTGTGGTATACTATACATTGTATAGTATACATTGATGTCAACAAGTGTCACATACCAGGTAGCCATGCAAATATATCAGGGTAAAATAACATGAAGCAGGGGGAAATATATTATTTTAGTAAAACTAGAAAGATTTAACTAAAAAAATAGGTTTGAAGATTACATTTTTTTTATAGTTATAAGAAGTTGATCAGTTCATGGGCCCGGAATTGATTGGGAATGACAGCCATGATACTAATAATACCTGGAATCAAAAGTTTACTTTTCAGGAGTAATTTTGCAAATAATTATGTTTTGCTGTGGCCCTATATTCATTGTTGTGAGTGGAAGTATTAAAGAATAAACACAGGGATTGGCTTAAGAATTTTCATTGTGGTTGGTTTGCAAAGGTTGTGCTGAGGCAGTAAATAAATAGAAAAAAGAGTGTGATATAATAGAACAATTCTGCATTTGCCCATTCAGAAGTACATTCCATGTAATTAAATGGAACCTATTTCTTGGTAAATGAGAAAAGGATTAGGAACAGTTGTCTGGTACACATGTACACACATACACTCCACCTCTAAGTTTGGACATATGGTGGGATTTTTTTGAATTTGCTTGTTATGTGAACCAGGCTATTATGAGTTTTTGTGGGATGCAAACAATGTATTTGTACCAAGTGCTGCTATAAGAATTGTTTTATCTTCAACTGTAACATTGACATGTTGTTCATATCAATTGCTACTTTACGGAAGGCTAGGTAATTCAGGGGAAAAGTTGTTGCATCTAAAAACAGCAGCCAACCCAATAATATTTTTGCAGCAGGATTTATACCTCATTGCATGAAGTGGTTATTTCAACTATTAAGCGCACATATAGATATGTGAGGTTCTTAAAGCAATCATCCAGCTGAATTATATGAATTGAGTAATTTATTATATTTGTGGATAGGTGAAATTGATCTGACTAAAGGACCTTATTTATTGTTTTAAATAAAGCAAGCATAATCCTACAAGTGACATTCCTATGCAAGACCAAATAAGAATATCTCTGAAGTAGTTATTTTATGAGGTTGCTACTATTTGTAACTGCTTGCATTAAAATGTTTGGCTTTTTATTAAAGTGAGGTGCAAAGGACAAGCAATGCAAGAGTTAGTCATAGGAATATTACTGTCCTGAATATAATTACAAGTTTCATTTCCAAATTGCTTTGTGTCTACTGTTTTGAGTTAGAATCTCTGTTCTCTTGAGCCTTCTAAGTCTTGAGTGTCCATGATTAGGTCCTGTGGTGGTTTTAAGAAGCATATTTGGATGAACACAGCTTGCTTGTGTGGGATGCTGTTGAGATAGAGAAAAGTAAGAAATCTTTTTTTAAAAAGACTTTTGCCTTTTGGAATTCAGTATTACAATTCTCTTTTAAAATGTTTTGCCTAAGGTTAAATCAGACTAAAAGTATGTTAGTTTACTGGATCACTTTCGTGAGTTTATATATTAATAATAATAAACCAAGTAAATTCTAAGCAGTTATTAACAACCTGTTACAAAGGGTAGTTTCCTCTTCCATTCAACTGAAAGTAGTATTTTATCTAAGAAGAGTTAATAAGGATTACATTATGGTTAATGGTATGAGTTCTCATACTTGAAGAAAGTAGAAACCTTTATAGGTGTTACCACCATTTCTTTGTAACCTTTGTTAGTGACTATTTGAAGTTATGATGAGCCCTCAAACTTATAACTGTCTTAGTGTTCCTGCAGTTACATGATTTAAGTCTGGATGCTTGGCAACCAGCTTACATTTACAACAGTTTTTTAGTCATGTGATTCGTGTGAGTCACGTGATTGCCATTTGTGATCTTCCCAACAGGGTCTGAAAAGTTAGCGAAGAAGCTGGCAGGGTAGATCACAGATCACAATCGTGATGTATCATTCAACCAACACAATTAAGTGCAGTCATGATGCTTTGCTTAATGACCAAACTGCTTAACGACATATTTTCCAGTTCCAGTTATGGTCATAAGACGAGGACTACTTATAGCAGTGATGGCGAACCTGTGGCATGCGGAACCATTTGTCAGGGCACGCGAGGCTGTGCCCTGCCAGCTGAGTTCACCCTTTTTTAAAGCCATTTTTTGCCCTCCCCAGGCTCCAGAGCCTTTATAGGCACCTGGGGAGGGCGAAAAGAGCCTTCCCGCCCCCCCGGAGGCTTCATGAGCTTCCCTGAAGCCTCCGGAGTGCAAAAAACCGGCCCTATGGGCAAACCGGAAATTTGGGAACGGACTTCCGGTTTCCTTGGAGGGTCGTTTTGACTGCTCCGGAGGCTTCAGGGAAGCGTCCTGAATGTCCCTCAAGCCTTCAGAGCGCTCAAAACGACCCTCCGAGCAAACCGGAAGTCACTTCCAGTTTGCTCGGAGGTTCATTTTGATTGCTCCGTAGGCTTCAGGGAATCGTCCTGAAGGTCCCTGAAGCCTCCAGAGGGCTTCCGGAGGGGCGGGGGAGGCTGTTTTTGCCCTCCCCAGGCTCCTATAAAGCCTCTGGAGCCTGGGGAGGGCAAAAAAAGCATGAAAAAACGGGGGGGTCGTGCCTGTAGTGTGTGCATGTGCACTGGGCAGGTCACGCATTGCATTATGGGTTGGCACGCCTACACACTACCCCCCTGTGCTCCCCCCACTTATGGCACGCGAGCCAAAAAAGGTTCGCCATCGCTGACTTACAGCCTGTGACAAACTTGAAATGGGACCTTTAAATTTGTATGGAGCTTAGGTGAGTGCAGAAGCATGTGGCCTGTAGTGTTTCAATGGGATACTAAAGATCGCTATTATTTGAAGCCTGAATCCCTTGTAATAAACTCATATGTAGAACTGTTGCTTTTCTGTGTAGAATAATAGTGGATATTATTTTTTGCTGCGAAAAAGAAAAAATAATTTGATGGTTTATTAACCTTATGATTGGAAAATGTAGATTATGGAAAGAAAGAAACTTTGATATAACCTTAGTAAAAGGGGATAAAATACAAATATTCTTATAATTGCTATTAAGTATATTAAAAACCACTTTTTATTATCTCTTTCATTCATTTCAACTTCATTTCTTTTTTCTTTCCTATTATTTTTCTCTATTTCTCTTTAAGTAAAATTTTGTAATATTTTATTCGGAGGAAAATTTATCTATCTATCATCTATCTATCTATCTATCTATCTATCTATCTATCTATCTATCTATCTATCTATCATCTATCATCTATCTATCATTTAAACCAGTAATGGGGATCTGACATATTCTTGTGGCTGGGGGGGATCTGTAGTCTGTGCCCCTGGGAGATCCCATCTCAGATTTCTCTATGCAAAAATTTCACTGAGGTCATCTTTTCTGCATCTGTTTCTGTTTACTACCACTCAAATTATGAAGGGCTTCCTAAAAATAAATTGTTTCCATTCTACCCCACGTACTCTGCCCATAACTAATGAGACCTTCCGACAAACATAATGGACAGGTAAAAATAATTTTGTAGGTTCATGCTAAATATATTAATAGCACACTTATTAAGTTTTAGTTCAAAATTAATCAGCATTATTTACAAAATGTTGTAGAAATAGCCTTTTACCATATTTTTCAGAGTATGTCGCACCAAGATTTTGAAAAGGCAAAAAAAGGGGGGGGGCAGGCATAGCCTTTAGGAGGCATATAAAGTAGTCCTGGGGGCTGGGGAGCAAAAATGAGAAAAAATGCCCCCTTTTTTGCTCATTTCTGCCCTCCCCAGACCCCAGCAGCACTCTGGAAGCCGCCTAAAGGCTATGCACAGCCATTTTGGTGAAGCGGGCGGGGTTTTGGGAGGCAGAAAATGCTGTATTCAGTGTATAAGATGCACCCAGATATTCACCCTCTTTTCTGAGGGAAAAAGGTGCGTCTTATACTCTGAAAAATACAGTAATTAATTTAAACCAATATTATTTATTACTTTATCTTAAATGTGATTCTAGGACCTGTGAGTGTCCCCCTAAGACCTCTTAAGGGTCTGCAAAATAAAATTTGCCAGACTGTTGAAAAATAATATCTGAGGAAGCATCCCAATTTCATCACCCCATTGCATCAGGTCAGGCACGGAAGGTATGTTACCTGCTCGATTGGTTAGATAATTTTGACTGGCAGGACCTAGATAAAGAGCCTCCTCTGCCATTGCCATCGCCCTATAAAATATTTTGCCTCCAGAGGTGAGATTGTGCCCAGCCCCTTTGGCTTTCCAGAAGAGTACAGAGACCTGGATTTGCCATCTGGCATGGGGATTGAAGAGTCACAGGTGACCCTGAAATTGGTTGGTGGTTGGAGGCGCTCCCTCTGCCTTTTAAGTTGCCTTTTAAACTTCATTCTTATTTTATTTTCCACTTTGTTTCCATTCTGGTTTTCAATTAAGTCTCTTTTACATAGTTTTATGGTTTGTATCTGTAAACCACCCAGAGTCACTTGGGTAGTGAGATGGGCAGTATCTAAATTTGATAAATTAATAATGTAATATTAAAATCCCACCAAACAATCGTAAGAAGTGGCAGTGTGAAAGCAAATGTGTCAGTTTTAATTTTTAATATGATAAATAAAGATAAAAGTAACCCATACAACAAACAAAAGCTCTTTTGGGAATCATCCATAAATTTTAGAAGGGAACTGAGAGCACAAACATTAAGAAGCACTGATAGTGTTTTGCATCATTGATTGTATAGAATAAAGCAGTTTGCCCATTATATCAATATAGAGGGAGAATGTTTCAGGTAGTCTGGCCTGTGAGTGAGAGAGTTTTCATTCAGAGAGAAATAAATCTACCTGCTAAACCCTCCCTTGATCATGTCTTTGCTCTGGGATGCTTCCTGATGTTTTGGATTAAAAGGATCCTCTGCTCCATTGCTGTCCAAAGGTGTTTGTCCTATCTAGATTCTAGTTCAGTGGTGGCGAACTTTTTCAGCAACGAATGCCTAAACAGGAACGCGCATGCGCCAGAGCCCCACAAACTCAAAGACCAGCTGCCCAGTGCGCATGCCGGCCACTTGTTTGTTTGTTTGTTTGTTTTGTTTTATTGGATTTATATGCCGCCCTTCTCCCAAAGGACTCAGGGCGGCGTACAACATTAAAAAACTTGGCCTCTGGGTTTCTGGCACAAGCATGCATTCAGTGGCGGAAACCAGAATAGCAGGTGGCAACAGCGCATGTGCCCACAGAGAGGACTCTGTGTGCCACCTCTGGCATGCATGCCATAGATTCGCCATCATGGTTCTAAGTGTATTCTTATAGTGGCCTGAGAGCCTTTTAAGAATAAAATGTTTTGAAAGAGGAGAAAAAACTGGCCGTATTCCCCAAGATCAATTAAAGAGAGCAAACCCTAGTGAAGCTCCTCCACCCATTACTGGAGGACTCTCCTTGGGCAGTCAGCTTCTTTTTGTTATTGCAAACTGTGCAATAACACAACACCCAGCCACCCCACGCACACTCCTCATCTTTATGGCTTAGAAAATGTTGGAATCACAGAAGAGAGATAGTACCTTGACTAGACTTTCTGACAGACTGGTGGTTTTCCCAATAAATGTGTCCCATAATTGTCGGCCAGCTTGGTATTAGGCTGAGAATTAAGTCCAATGCATCTGGAGAGATTCTTGGGAGGATTTGCTCTTCCTTGGAAGTTTGTGAAAACTAACTTGTATCTTGGGGGTGGGTGGGGGTTGATGCTGTATAATACTTTGTAACATTCAGAGAGATTGTCTTCATTGTTTTCAGAGGAAAAACAATGTATTGTTATACCAGTATTCCTTACGACAAATTGAACAATCCAGGCTAGGCCTGGAAAACATAAAGAATTTAGGGATTAATCCAGACGTTTCTTTCATGCAGATCTCTGCTGAAAATAATGGGGGAGGCAGTTTCTTCCCTCACCCAATCCAGGCACCAGTGGCAGCAATATCTTCAATTCTGAAACATTTGTAGTCCTCCATAGCTGTGTTTTCTGGGTTTGCTAAAATGGGCAAAAAAATAGATCAGGGGTATCAAACTCGCATCGTCACAGTGTCATCATATGATGTATCGCAGATTTTTTCCCCTTTACTAAACCGGGTGTGGGCGTGACCAGTGTGTGACACACCTGGGCCGTGAGTTTTGCTGTTTCAGATTATTATTCCATAAATGAGATGCATAAAACCTTTTATTTTGTGGTTGTACACCAACTGCTTAACAACTTTGTTTATTGTGTTTCTGTTCAGAAGTATGCAAAATGGCTTTTTAAGTTCATAAGACACATGTTTAATTCCTCCATTTTCAGTGGCTATTTTTAGTTTACTTATCACAATTAATTTGTGGAAAATCATAAAAATAGGTGAAGTGAGGCTTAATCTATTATTATGTCTTGTTTTGCAAGTGACCTTTCTATCAGTCAATAGTAATTTTTGCTAAACTAAGTCATAATATGCTTTCCTTGTTGTGTTAAATGAAGATGAGAAGAAATATGCTAGAAATATATCAGTTAAGAAAGTTAAAGATCTGTGTCAAAATATCAGTTTAGCTGTACTGAGCTGAGGACCATTTCAACCAGTTAGTTGTTGATTAAAGACCTTCATTTGAGAGTAGCCAGACAAAAGTATTGATAGTAGCAGTGACGTGCAGTGAGGTTTATGGCTGGTGAAGCACTGACACAGTGGTGGGTTTCAAATATTTTTAGACTTGTGGACTTCAACTCCCAGAATTCCACAGCAGGCATGCTCAGTTCCGATTTAAAACGACAGCATTTGTTTCTCTCTTCCTTCCTCCCCCTCTCTCAAACACACGCACACACACGTGCACACACACACGTTGGATTGGACTATCTCTCCTACCCCCTTCCCTCTCTCACTCACTCTCAAACAAACACACACACAATCACACAAACAAAAGTTGGATTGGATATCTTTTCCAGTGGCTTGAAAGCAGCTCTTCTGCCATCCCCCCCAATTCCCCTGCTGCCTTCCCCAAACACCTCCACCATTGCAAATGCAGCCTGCTGTCTGGGTGGGAAATGCCTGGAATGCAATAAAACCCACCCACTCACCTCCTGCTGGCAGGATGGGGTGAGAGGAGAGGCAAAGAAGCCGGAGGGAGCCGATCCGAGCCTTCCAAAAGAAAGAGGCTGGGGGAAAATGTGTGTGCTACAGCATGGCTCTTTGCCTCGCTGCCATGGATGACTCTGCTTAACTGTTTAAAAAGCCTCTAAAAAGCGCCCTCTATTATGAGGCAGGAGAACTGCGTGCCTCACCTATGTCAGGAATTTTTAGGCTCTTAACCCTTGCTTAACTCTGCTCGAGTGATCATAAAACGCCTAAAGTCAGACTAGATGAGGCATGCAGTTCTCCTGCCTCATAGTAGAGGGCGCTTTTTAGAGGCTTTTTTTAACAGTTAAGCAGAGTCATCCACGGCAGCAACTAGCTCAGCTTTTTCCTTTTACATTTTTTTTTCTTTACATGATGAGAGCGGTGAGGCTGTGCCTCACTTGCCTCACCTGACTGCATGTCAGTGGATAGTAGGCATGGACTTCTGCTTCACATTAGTATCACAAAACATCTATGATATGGACAATACCATGTTTCCCCCAAAATAAGACAGGGTCTTATTTTCTTTTGAACCCCGAAATAAGCACTTGGCTTTATTTTCAGGGAGGTCTTGTTATTTTTGAGGTGCAGGAGGTGGTGAGCATGGTCACCTCATGACTGCTACTGTGTTGCAATATTTTTGGGGAGGGCTTATTTTAGTGCATGCGCTCAAAAGCCCGATTGGGCTTATTATCCCGGGAGGTCTTATTTTCAGGGAAACGGTATATATTCATGCACAATTTTTGGATCCCATGAATGTACAACACAAAAAATGTTTGTTAGAGGTCGGCAAATGTTTATATTCAGAAAATACAGGGTATTTCTTGGTTTTTTTTTTGTGGGGGTAGCACAGCACTTTTGGTCATAGGGCATTTAATAATTGAAATATATATATATGGATTATGGTGACTATTAAGATTAAACTTTCTGACAGAGCTCAAGTTATACTTAAAGTTAGATGTACTGAAATATTACTTCCTTTCTCATATTTAAAGAAGCAATGTGTTTCAATAAATTAGCTCCTACTCAAAATTCAGTAAAGTGTAATTTTTTTCAGAAAGTGGAGTAGTTGAAGCACCAGCCTAGAAACTGGGAGACTATAATAATTTCTAGTGTCCCCTCAACCAGCTGGGTGATCTTGGGCCAGTCACTTTCAGTCCTAAGGAAGCAAGCAATGGTAAACCACCCCGAAAGATTGTGCCAAGAAAATTGCAGGAACCTCTCTAGGCAGTCACTAGGAGTTAAGACTGACTCAAAGGTACCAAATAATCATTTTCTTCGTGCGTAAAATGGGCTCTATAATTAGGGTAAGACAGATTTAATTGTGCAGTTACAGAAAGAAATGGTTCATTATTTAACAGGTCAATCTCCTGGAAGTGAAGGAAACTGGCAAAAAACATTACAAAATGCAATCATGTGACTGAGACACTGCAAATGGCTGTAAAAGGAAACTGGGTGACAAACACCCAAAATGCAGTCACATGACCCACAGGATGTGTATAGCTGTCATAATTCCAAAAATGGTTGTAAGTAAGTTGGGCGAGGTCCATCGTAACTCTCGTCATTAAGTGACCGCTTGGCAGTCGAGGGTTTAAAATCTGGTATACTAGAGTGACTTTCTGCTCTGCTTCTGGCTTATGTAGGGTTACAAAAAAAAACTAGAATTTGATAACTTTAAAATAATATAAAGCACTGAACTAAAGGATAGCTAATTGTAGTAAGCTAATATTTATTCCCAATATAGAAAATGTGCTTAATGTATATTTCTATTTTATTTCCAAAAGAAGAAGAAATAATTAATGTTCTACTCCTCAGATTTCTTTTTTCTTGTCATACATTTTACATTGTTGCAAGCTTTCTAAAACTATGGGGAACAAAAATTAGTAACATCTCTAAGTAACCTGGAATATTTTTTTCTATTGTTACCTATTAGTAATGGAATGTCTGCTGAGAAAAATTCTGGCCCAGAAGATTACCTAATTGCATATGTACACTAAATGACTAAATTTTTTCTTCTGTTAGTAAAGTCAGAATGAATGGATTAATTTGAAGACAAAAGGTTGCTTTTTACTGCTTTTGGAAACCAGGTAGTATCAGCCCTGGTTAGTATTTGAATGGGAGACCACAGGGAAATTTCAGGGTTTTAGACTAGATTAAGACTTTGAAAAAAAAATACCCTGAAAGAAGGCAGCAGGCACTCACTTCTGTATGGTTGCTAACAAAACTGTATGTATATTGTCTAGGAGTCAAACTCAATTTGAAAGAAAAATTTACATGTAAATGAGGTAGTACTTAAGGAAACAGTAGTTTAAATATTACGTATTTTCCTTTCTAAAACTTCCTTTGAATAGTGGTATTTCTTTCGCGGTTGCATGTATCAGTTTGTAAGTGGCAGTATTTTGGGATATAAAAATATTAAGAGTTTTGAAGTGTCTTGCGGGCTCAGTTAAAGGATAATTCAGAAAATAAATTTGTTAGCCTTTTTTCTCCAATGTCTTTCTTAAAGTCTTTTTCTCCATTCCAAGGTGCTGAAGTTTTTAAGACATTTTCCTTTTAATTTTCATCTAAATGTTACTTTAAGAAAATTCTAGTATTTCTGTAGAAAAATATGGAGTCTTTCCCAAGGCAGTGGTGTTGCATAGAAATAGTATTCATAATGAGACTTCAACTTCTGTCTGAACTTCTCTCTCTTGTTTTGGTGATAAAGACTCTTAAGTTTGATTCCCATAAAGAAATCTATCTTTATGTTTGCAGATAATTTCTGGTGCTTCCGCTGAACAACCATGAAATGTTGATTTTTTTAAAAAAAAAAAGCATTACCGTATTTATTCGAGTATAACGCGCAAAATTTTCTACCAAAAAAAGAAATCAAAGTTTGGGTGCGCGTTATAAACGAGGGCTGGGCTGGGGTGGCAGTGGCGGCCGGTCCATTGAGGGCGCAGGCGAATTGTAAATTCGCACTGTGCCTTTTCCGGGCTGCAGCCGCTTACTGTACGCGAGGGCGAAGAAAAAAAAACGTCCCCTCGTCGTGTACAGTGGGCGGCCCGAACTGGGGGTGAGAATTCTTATTATCCGCTGTATGGTCGCCGCTTCATTTCCTCGCCTCGCTCACATGTTACGGCATCAGCAATAAAATGGACGGCATTTATTTATTTCGGTATTGTGTTTATACCAGTTTACGTTGTCAATAAATGATTTTTATCATGGCCGCACGTGTTCAACAACGTTTTTTTGTCAATTACAATGCTTGGTGTGAAACAAAATTTTATACCGATTTTTAATCGAAAATTAGGGGTTCGCGTTATAGACGTGTGCGCGTTATACTCGAATAAATACGGTAATTGAGCTGATATATAGATTCTAAAGCAGGTGCTAACAGCTTATTTTTGAATCCCTATATGTAGCTACGTCATCTTGCACAGCACTGTGGCAACTAGGGGAGTAATAACTATGCTAAGATTCTTTATATGGGGCATCAGTAAATTGGGTACAGCTATATTCCGTTTTGTTAGTATTGAATACTAGCTTTTTCTCTCTCTGCAGTGAGAACTGCTATTGTGCCTATAGCTTTTAAAACATCATTGGGGAGGGGGGGACTCCTTGGAATTAGAATCACTAGTAGGCATGTTAAATAATGAATGGAGTTGAAGAAAGAAAGGTCCTAAAGTTATAAAAGGAGAACCACAAACCATTACTACGTTACTATATTATTAATGATTGAAACAAGATTTCCATTTGCTGTTTTTTCATTTGTGTTGTTTCAGTTTAATTATGAGTTAGCCCAAAATCTTAAATTTTCCAGGGCGCTGCTCTGGAGAGTCCAAAGAAGGGTTAAACACAGCCAATCTGCCCAGAACTGAATTGAAACTTTAAGCCACGCCTCTGGTGCCGACTCTCCTCAGATTTTTTCAATTCAGCTAGCCCAGTAGACGCGCTTTAAGATTTTCTCCAGTTCTAAGATTGATTCCTTGGACTCTCCAGAGGAAGAATAATTTTTTAAAACAGTATATTTAAGGATTTTTAGAGCAGGCTGGTGAGTTTAAATTTAAGTTTGTTTTTTTCCCTTTTTAATTGGGTTTTTCTCACCCTTTCGGCTCTCCTGGAGTCCGGGGCTTTGCTCTGGCTCCTAGAAGCCACAGGCAGCTGTTGGGGGAAGCGCGTGGGTCGGAGTGCCGACGCCAGCGCTGTTGGGGCACCCCTACTGGGGGCCGATTCCCACTGGAAGCCCTCCGTTGCAATTTGTGCTTCTAGCAAGTCAAATTGCTGCGTGGGCTTCCAGGGCAGCCATTTTGGCTTCTTCCCTCTTTAAATTTGGCGCGCAAAAGCTCCGGTGAGTTCCGGCCGCTATTTTGGATTGTGCAACCTTCTGTTTCTACTTTTAAAAGTTTTTTGCCGCAGCTGCCTGGTGCCTGGCTCTTTGCAGGAGCCGCGTGGAGTCAGACTTGCCCGGTGTGACCGGCGACCTGGGCCCCAATCCAAGCAAGTGATAGCGGCGTGGGATCGTGGCCTGCTGGGTCGCCTCCTTTACTCTCCTGCAGGCGCTGGGAGTGAATTCTGCTCGCGCCTAAGAAATTCCAAGCTACTTCAGGCCTTGCAGTTTCTCTGTCTCCTCAGGAGCATCGTGCTGCGGTGGGCTTTCTGGAGGTGGTGAGTGGTGGTTTCCCATCCCCCTACTGCCCCAACCAGTGATTGTTACCATGGCAGATCAGGTCCCTGAGACTTCTGAGGGTGTCTCTTCCAGAGCCCCTGTAAGACAGGCCGGGAAAGCTGCCAGGGAGGCCATTAGAGGGAGTAAGCCTTACTCCAGGCATGGCCCCAAGCAGGGCTCAGGCCTAGACAAAGATGCATTAAGGCGACAGAAGGCCTTAGAAAAACGGTTTTCCAAAGCCCAACAGCAGGCCCAATCTTCCCTTTCGGTGTCTCCTGGGGAGCCCTCCAGGGAAATTCCTCCAGCCCAGGGAGGCCCCATTTCTGATAGTGAAGAAGAAGGGGATTCCTTGGCCATGGCAACTTCTCCAGGCCATTCCATGGCTGATCAGGCTGATCTCTTTGCCTGTCCCTCTGATATGGAGGAGGGACCAGCTCCAATGGGGCCCTTAGCCCCTCAACAGCCGATCCCCGGGTCCACTCAAAGGGTTCGCCCCATTGAGGACCAAGGGCCTAACCTATCCACTGAAATGCAGGAAATAATTAACAGGGCCATTTCCCAGGGCATTGAGGCAGGCATGCGAAAAGGTGGCAAGCGCACTCGCAAGACCCACCATTTGCAACCCCAGGAGGATTCCAGAGAGATGACTCCTAGCCTTCCACCTCCATCCCTGCATTCTTCAGTGGCCTCTGATGAGTCAGACTGGGAGGAAGAAGAGGAATTTCTTCCTAGGCAGGAAGCTGAATTCTCTGGGGATGAGGCAAGCCCCGCCAAAAAGCCGGCCTTTTCAGGCTTATTTAATTTGGATAATTTCAAAACCATTTTAGATAAGGCTAAGATCTCAACTCACATGGGGTCCACCCCCCCAGCTCAGGTGGTTGCAGACCCTGATGATCTATCTGGGGATCTCTTTGAGGAACCCATTTCGGTCCAGGAAATAGTTCCTGTACCCAAGATGTTCCTCAATTTAGTTCAAAGACAGTGGGCGCAGCCAGCTACCATGGCTACCCCCAGCAGCCATGACAAGAAGCTATATACGGTGGATGCCAGCCTGGAGGAGCTGCTCAAGCTCCCTCCTATCGATCCCCCTGTAGCGGCTCTTACCTCCTCTTCTGTGCTCCCTCCTGACCTGTTGGAGGGGCTCAAGGCTGAGGACAAGAGAACCGAAACTGCTTGTCACAAGACCCATCAGGCAGCTGCATGGGCCATTAAGTCCTCCGCTTCAGCCTCCTTTTTCTCCAGGGCGGCTCTCCTGTGGCTGAGGCAGTTGTTGAGGAAGATACCTGCCAAGGACGTTAAAGTCAGGCAGGATATCAATAAAATCATGGCAGCCACAGAGTACACTGCTGATGCCACTCTGAATGCTGCTAAGTTTGCCTCGCGTGCCCTAGCGTCTAATGTTACTTCCAGATGCCTCCTGTGGCTTAGGCACTGGAATGTGGATATGCGCTCCAAATGGAAGCTTGTTACTGCCCCCTTTAAAGGGGACAAGCTGTTTGGTGAGGTCCTTGATCCAGTCCTTGTGGAAAACAAGGACAAAAAGAAAGTGATGCCATCAGTCACCAAAAAGCCTGATCGTAAAGGTCCTGGCTCTTACAGGAGGGAGGCCTTTCGGAACAATGAGCCCTCCACCAGCTCCGTCCCCTATCATCGGGCGTATCCCCAGCAGGGTGAACGGTCTCAGGACCGTCAGTCCTTTCGAGACAGAGGTCGCCAGCAGCCCTTCTCCAAGCGGCCATTTCAGGGGGGCTCCGGTTCCCGACCCTTTAGGAGGTATAAATGACCATCACAGGTCAGCTCCCATAGGAGGGCGGTTGCAGTTGTTCCACGCCAAATGGGAGCAGACCACGTCGGACCAGTGGGTTCTTCAAACGGTCCGCATGGGTCTCACTTTAGAATTCTGGTCCCCCCCTCCCCGCCACTTCATCCGGTGTCCAGTTCCCTCAGGGTTAGTCAAAAGATCCCTCATGGAACAGGAGATAAGCCACCTCAAGGAGATCAGGGCCATAGAACCTGTCCCAGCAGGCCAGGAAGGAAGAGGGTTTTACTCCATCCTGTTTCTGGTCCCCAAAAACTCAGGAGGGTGGAGGGGGATATTAGATCTAAAGAGGTTCAATCACCACGTGACATATCGCAGGTTCAAGATGCAGTCCCTCCAGTCCATCTTGGGGGCATCAGGCCAGGCGATATACTAACGTCCATAGACCTCAAAGAGGCCTACCTCCACATCCCTATCCGTAAAGCCCACCGCAAGTTCCTGAGGTTCTCTTACGCGGGCCTCCATTACCAGTACCGGGCAATGCCATTCGGCCTGTCATCGGCGCCCAGGACATTCACAAAGGTTCTCGCAGCCGTGGCGGCTTTTCTACGGTCACGTCCGGTCAGACTCCACTGTTACCTAGACGATGTTCTCATTCTGTCATCATCGCATCAACAAGCTGTCAGCGACCTAGAACACACCATGCAGGCGCTCCGGGACCACGGGTTCACCATCAACCTGGAAAAAAGTCATCTCGTTCCCACGACCAGACTGAAGCATCTAGGGGCCGCCATCGACACCACCTCGTGCACGGTATCCCTGTCCCCGGAAAGGGTGGCCAGCCTTCGGGAGATGGTCGTTCAGGTGCAGCAGTCACGTCTAGTCAAGGTGGTTCAGCTCTCACAGCTCCTCGGCAAGATGATCTCGTGCTTGTCAATCGTGCCTTGGGCGAGACTTCACCCTGTCCCCTTCAGTGGCTCCTGCTTCCATATCAAAGAACAAACGAAAGCAGCTCAACAAGACTGATTCCAGTTCCAGCAGAGGTACGTCGCTCTCTAAGTGGTGGTTGTCTCCGGCCCTGTTAAAGGGGTCGCCATTCAAGGAGCCAGTCAGGCTCACCATCACAACGGATGCCAGCCTGTTTGGTTGGGGGGCCCACTGCCACAACCAGCTCGCACAGGGCAGGTGGTCTCCTTCCGAAGCCGCTCACAGCATCAACTGGCTGGAGCTGAGGGCAGTCAGGCTTGCGCTGAAGCGCTTCCAGAGCACCGTTCAGGGCCACCACGTGCGCATCATGACAGACAATGTCGCCATCAAGGCGCACATCAATCGACGGGGGAACGCGCTCCAGATCCCTGATGAAGGAGGCGGAGCTCTTGGGTCGATGGGCGGAGAGGTATCTCCTTCTCTTCAGGCGGAGCACATCTCGGGCACGCGCAACACCCAGGCGGACTGGCTGAGCAGATCCACAGTCGACCACTCGGAGTGGCGTCTACATCCGCTGCTGTTCCAGCAACTGTCCCAGAGGTTCGGCCTCCCGCTGGTGGACCTGTTCGCCAACGCGGCCAACGCGCATCTTCCGTGGTTCTTCACAAGGTTCCACGACCCGAGGGCGGAAGGAGTCAACGCGCTGCACGGCCCGTGGCCGAAAGGTCTGCTTTACGCTTTCCCCCCGCTACCTCTTCTTCCCAGAGTCATCAGGAAGATCCTAGCAGAGGAGGCGGAGGTGCTGCTGGTAGCACCGTACTGGCCCAGGAGAACCTGGTTTGCAGACTTGGTGAGTCTTTCGATCACACCACCGTGGCGGATTCCTCCACAGGACATCTCTCTCAGCCAGGGGGCCCTTCAACATCCAGAACCCCAGTGGCTGCAGCTGGCCGTCTGGCACCTGAGAGGGATCTCCTAAGCAGAGGCAAGTTGTCAGACAAGGTGATTGGCACCATCCAAGCGTCACGACGGCAGTCCACGACGCGCATCTACGACGCCACTTGGAAATCCTTCGCCAGCTGGTGCACGGCTCATGGTACGTCTGCGCCCCTTGCTTCGGTTCCTGTCATCCTGGACTTCCTGCAGGAAGGTTTGGACAAGGGCCTGGCACCTAACACCCTGAGGCGCCAGGCGGCAGCCCTGTCAACCATCCTCTCAGTTGAGGGCTACGCATCTCTTGGCCGGAATCCGACCATCCGCAGTTTCCTCAGGGGAGCGACCAACCTGAGACCCCCAGTGGTCCACAGATACCCATCTTGGGATCTCAATGTAGTGTGCGGTCCCTCATCGGGGCCCCGTTTGAGCCCATTAAGACGGCCAGTCTCAGACACCTCACATTCAAGACGGTTTTTCTGGTCGCTATCACGTCTGCTCGTCGCATATCGGAACTGGCTGCCTGTCAGTCAGAGAGGACTTGTGTCTCATTTGTAACGACAGAGTAATCCTGAGGCTGGACCCTTCCTTCAGTCCGAAGGTCAATTCCGGGTTTCATCGGGCGCAGGAGGTGGTCCTTCCAGAATTTTGTCCGCATCCTCGGCACCCGAGGGAAAAGCGCTGGCACATGCTGGATGTGCGCAGGACTATTCGCAGATACATCAAGCGCACGGCCAGTTTTCGGAAATCCGAATCTCTATTCGTCTCCTTTCAACCAGCTTCTCAAGGCAAGAAGGTCTCTTCATCTACCATCGGCGGATGGCTGCGAGCCTGCATTGCGCTTGCCCACGTTTTACAGTCCGTTCCTGTGCCTTGCAATATCACAGCACATTCGACTAGAAGCGCTGCCACCACAGCTGCCTGGTCTACACAGGCACCGATTGAAGAGATCTGCAAGGCGGCCACCTGGACTTCTCTGTCTCCATTTGTCCGAAATTACACACTGGACAGTTTTGCATCGGCGGAAGGGGCCTTTGGGAGGCGTGTTCTTCAGGGCATCCATACCAGCGGAGCAACCCTGATGGCTGAGCCTTCCCGCCCTAGTGACAGTTAGCTTGGGCATGTCCCTTCTTTGGACTCTCCAGAGCAGCGCCCTGGAAAATGACCATTGTCTTACCTGAAGGGTCCTTTTCAGGGCGCTGCAACGGAGAGTCCACCCCGCCCTGGGGTCTATTCTCCGCTGGTGTTTGTGAAGTCACAGTGTTGTTTGTTGTTTCTGTTATTGTTGTTGGACTATTTTTGACTTGTTCCATATTAGACTTCCAGTTGAAGTTTCAGCGCGCAACTGTTCCACGTCTTCATTGAATAAATCTGAGGAGAGTCGGCACCAGAGGCGTGGCTTAAAGTTTCAATTCAGTTCTGGGCAGATTGGCTGTGTTTAACCCTTCTTTGGACTCTCCGTTGCAGCGCCCTGAAAAGGACCCTTAAGGTAAGACAATGGTCATTCTTTGCTCTTTAGAAACAATGCATTACACAACTATGGCAACATGTAGTTTTTCTTTTATAAAGAAACACATTTTATACAGTGTTTTAATTTTATTGTAATTTAGTTTAACCTTAAATCAGTTGTAGTTTCTGTCTCTCTCTTCTTCCCTTTCTCATTCTGGCCTCCCAACATTCTACTCAAAACTTAAGAGTGGTACTCCGTCCATCAGAATACAGCATTATCACGTTATACTATGTCTCAACCATGTTAAAATACATTTTCTAGGTAAATAAAATTGCATAAATTTTAAATAATGAAGCAAAGCCATTGGGGGTTTGAGACAAAACATCCTCTGGCAAGATGTTGTCACACCATTCTTTACTTTTATAATGCTGATCCCCAAAGTCCAGCAAATGAGACAATGAAGAAAATAGTCCAGATTAGATTAAAATTGTTTTGACGTCTTTGGACTTTTGAAATAACAGAGTTGCTCACAGTATAAATCAAATTAACATGAATTTAATGCAAGCCAGAGTTCCTATAAAAAGGATAAAAGAACTAGCTGCCTAGTCTTGTGAAGGATCACAGAAGGTAAAATTCTGCCATGTTTTCCTTTTAGAAAACCCCTTTCCTTTCCACCTTATCTTTTGGGAAGGATAATAGGGGATCTCTTAAAACAAGTAGCACATTTAAAATTTTCTTCTGTATGTAGGAGCATTTTGCATCCTGTAAGATATATATAATAAAGCAAACCCAGGATTTAAAAAACATAGTTACTTGACTGAAATAAACCATAGTTATCTGATTTACATGCAATACATTACAGCTAGGTCATAAGGTTGACTTTATATAATCACAATAAATCAAAAGCAAAGAAAGCTTAGCTTTGAACTACGCTTTTTATACATTCCTTTATATAGTCAGTGGGTCAGTGGGGCTTTAGAGAATCAAATCTAAATCTACATACTTTGTCTTTCCAGTCTACTAGTATATATTTTTTATGTTAAGGGTTCTATTTATTTGTCACTTTCATTGTGCCTCTCATTTCCTAACACTGTTAAATATAATGTTTCAATGTTTATAGATAAAAGGAAATGGCATTAGAACATGTACATTAACGAGGTGGCCTTTTGAACATGTAGGTTGTCTATTTTCTACAACTTGTTTGTGATGATAAGAACATCATTGCTGAAATGCGTCTCTGCTTAGTAACCAGTATGTTCTCTCTGAAAATTGTCTTAATGACCAGTATGTTCCATTTGGAGATGTTCTGTCTGTACCCAATAGACATCTGTCTGCTACTTTCCCTTTTCTTGATTGTTTTCTTTCTTTTTCCTTTGTTCAGGACTTTGATATGCTTCAGATGTGTATTGGATAAAGCTATAGTATTAATCTTTATGGTTGTTTTATGTGTTTGCCAAATCGTAACTTGATACTTAGTACTCCTACGTACTTAAATGCACTGCTCTCTACTAATATTGTCCTGGATCCTAAATAATGCTTAGTCGTGGCTAAGAGGGTTACCAGATTGGCTGCAAATATCTAGATGACCATCAGATAGCAAGAATGGTTTAAATCGGGGCTGTCAAACTTTCGGCCCGCGGGCCAGATGCATCACACACTGGCCACGCCCACACACGGATTAGTGAAGGGGGAAAAGTCCTGATACATTATGTGACGCTGCCATGATGACACAAGTTTGTCACCTCTGGTTTAGAACTTTCTTTACTACAATCTAATGGTTATCTGGTGTTTTTGTTTCCCATATCTACTTCTCAACCTCTCTGTACATGCACAAAAATGTGTCCATATGCACTTTGCTCATGTCATACTTTCTTCAGTATTATTAACTGCTTTCTCAAAAAATGCTTGTTAGCAGTATGAGTTGAATTTTTATCACCAGTGACATCTAGATTATAAGAAAATCACACATTTCTTTAGAATGAACATCTCTTCGCTGTTTGGACCCCTTTTATTTCCATAGCCATGAAAATATCAAGTAACAGAATTTAAGTTTAAGAGGCTATCTATGAATTATTCAAGTGGCTACAACTTATCATTGCTTCTTAGAGCAAAATAATAGGGAGGGTGGTATGCAAGTTCAGAACAGAGATCGAGCTAATGTCAGCACAAATGAGTAGGTTTCAGGTACCATATTTTTTGGAGTATAAGATGCTCTGAAGTATAAGACACACCTAGCTTTTGGGGAGGAACACAAGAAAAAAAATCTGCCTCTGACTCCCAGCAATTTGCCATCTTGCAGCAAACAGCAAACAGCCAACAGCCAACAACCAGTTTCAATTTCAGCACAACTTGATTAGCATAAGCAGCTGATTGTCACACCTCCCCACAATCAGCTGTTTCAGGCTGCAGGGATTGCCATAGCCTATTGCCACCTCTGCGGGGCCCATTTTTGGCCTCTGCATCCTGTTTTCAGCTTCTGCGTGCCCTATTTTCCGGCCATTCTGGGCGGCGGGGATCAAAATGGGCAAAAAATGGAGCATGTGGAGGCTAAAAATGGGGCACAAAGAGACCAAAAATGGGGCATGTGGAGGCGGCAATAGGCAATGGCAATCCCTGCAACCTGAAACAGCTGATGGTCAGGTGGATGATCCAACCAACAGTTAGCTGCTTGTGCTAATCAGGCTGTGGTGAAGCTGAAACTAAAACAAGCTGTTTGCTGTTTGCTGCAAAGAGGCAAATTGCTGGGAGGCAGAGGCCAAAGAGTGGGTGGGCGGGGCTACATTTGTTGTATAAGATGCACCCAAATTTTCACCCTCTCTTAGGGGGGAAAAGTGCGTCTTATACTCCAAAAATATGGTACTTTTATAGAATATGGAGATGGGAGTCAAGAAGCCAGAGGGCTTGGTTGGATGAAGCAGTTTCCTTCTTGGAGTATTCTTCCTAGCAAAAAAAGGAGGAGCCATCTTTGCCAGCCATCCCTTTCAGGACTGAGCCCAGTGTTCTGATGAGTTCTCTAATTGGTGAAAATAACTTTTTCAGAACCACAGAGGCTGTAAGTTAGTTCAAGACCCTATCAAGCCCTTGTTTTTTTCCAGCTTGCCAATAAAATTGCCCACTAAATTAAAAGCTGATTAAAAATGGTCCAATCTAAAGACACTAAAGAAGTGCTACTATTGCAGAAGAAACAGTTTCTGACTGATTTGTGGCCATATTCCCATTTTTTAAAAACACAATTAAAATCCTTTCATCCACGTTAATAAATATAACCACTGCGACCATTGGAATGCCAAATCAGTTCAATGGCGGACTACAGAGTGTAATATTTCCTCCCCTTTCTAATGAGTAAGGAAAATCAGTTAATAAAAAAAGAGAAAACTGCAGAAATAATATTCCCTGTAGATAACACACACAGTGTTAATTTATGCAAACATGAATTATTCTGGTGCTTTCAATAAGCTCAGCGGAGCTGAAAACCAGTTTAAAGTGCATTATGAAAAGGCACTTATTGGACATGTGGAATAATTATAGCTATGGATAGGTGGATTATATTTTAAAAGGTTTTGGCTAGGCTTGATTTGTTAGTTTCTGCCATGTGCATATTTTAATCTTGTATTAATATCAAAATTTATTCAGTTCTTAACTTAGTACCGGAGAATTCCAAACACGTTAGAATGGTACCTATGTTGATTTTTAAGTGAATGTATTTTCAAGTGAGAATAAGCATTTGTAAATTGAATATATAATGGAGCTTGTAGGGTAGTGTGTGTGTATTAAATTCAGGAATATATATATAGCTAATTCTCAACTGTGATGTAAAGGGAATTACATTTTGGATCATTGCTTCTGCAATAAAGTCTGTAGATATTTGGGGATTTGAAATGCTTTCACCATCATTAAGCACCTTTTAAATGCAATTCAAGCAATAGATATTCCATATATATTGTCAGAAAAACCCATATCCAGTATATTAAATATGGACCTTTGATGGGAAGTGGGATAGATATAGTTTAAATAATGAAATCATGTTTAGAAAACTCACTTCCTATACTTCTGTGGACATTCCCTTCATAAATAGCAGAAAGCTTTCAAATCCTTTTGAAACATCTGCAGAATCTTAATGTTCAAGACAAGGGGACAGTAGTTCGACTCAGCAGTCCCCAATCTTTCTGACTCCATGGACTGGCAGCAGCGGTGGCAGTGAGGGGGGAGGGGCTAGTCGTGCATGCACAACCTAGCTCCTGCTCATGCACAAATGAAGCTTTGCGAGTTTGCCCGTTACTTGTGCAATACAGTTCCCAATGGGCCACAGATGGGTTGGGGACCCCTGTTCCAACTGAAATTGGTCTTTCTGCTACATCCATAATGAATAGGTTAGGACACATTCTTTTGAAGGAAATTCATTTTAGACAATTCAGTAAAACTCAAGGTGAAGAATTGCTTCCACATGAGATATGGCAGATGTGTCCTCCAAAAAGTTGATGCTGCTGTTGTGAAGGTCATACTCCCATGGATCTTGCAAGCGTAGAAGGCATTTCCATCAGGGCTATTTGCAGCTGCTTTGTTTCGCCACTACTAGCCCTGCTTGGGAAGAGCCTATGCATGCAGATATATATCCACTTGGCAGTGGAAGGCCTTCACAGCAGCTGTACCAAATTGTTGGGAAACTCTGATCATTTGGACACTTGGAAGAGATGCTTTCTTCAAAATGCTATGAAAAAAATACATGATTTATACAATGCTCATGGATAGTGGTTACTGGGATCCAAACGGGCTCAATCCAAATGGAAAGAACAACTTGCCCTGAAACTCTCAGTAGCAGATGCATCACCAGATTTTTGGTTCACATTGTCCATTACCTCCAGCTGGGGACTCTGTAGGTGACAGGTCTATGTGGCATCTTTCCACAGAGGAAGGAGACATCCTCATATCTGCTATGCAACTTGCCGAACAAAAGTACATGATGCTCAGATTATTTCAGTGGCACAGCCAGCAATGACCCACATATGGCTGGTCTACAGATGCACTTTGAAGTTTCTTAGGCCACTGTTTTGGAGCCCTACGTTGGAGGTTCTGCACCCAGGGTTATAGTTTTTTAGGTGGAATTTACATACTAGGATCCTGATGTGATTGGCGCTGAGTTATAGTGAACCTTGATGCTCTCTTTTGACAGAGTTTGCATATAGTTACTAACTGATAGTAGTTTAAAAATAATTCTCCCCCAATTTCTCATTACCCTAAAACTGCATTTCTTTAATGGAATATTGATTGTGCATGATTTATGTACAGAGAATTTGGTTATGAATATATGACACCAGTTGGCTTGCTTTTAAAAATGTATATCTTTTCTTCATAAAGAAGATAGAAAAACAAGAGAGATAGAAAAAGGAAAATATTGTGAGAAACTGTCATAAAGAAGCACTTACTGGTAGTAATATAATGATACAATGCATTGAAATGTTGGGGTTTGTGAATAATTTTCTGTGCTATCAAAGGAATATTGTATTTATGCAAATTATTACAATTCATTTTTTAAAATCATAGTTGAACCTAGAATATCCTTTTCTTGAATGCAAGTATATATGGGGAGTGCATCTTTCATACAATGGGAGACACAAGTAGTTTCCATAGTGCAAAGTGATTTCAGATTTGTATATTTCCAGTTCAGAAAAAGTAATAAATTGTGATTCTTATTATATTTCAGAGTCAGTGTGATGTTTTTGAGATGAAAAAATCTTGATGGGAGGAAAGTTATTTGAAAAGAGAAGTAGGGAAAGGATTTTCTGAGCACTTCCAGTGTATTCAAATTTATTATTTCTCATGCCTAGGGAAAGAAATTAGGTTTGTCCCTGCATTCTTCAACTTATTTTCAGTTTTTTAGACCATCATTTGAAGTGTAGCTAAAATTTCTTCTTGAAAAATTAGTGATTATATCTATATTCTTTAATATGACTTGTCTCAGGCTTATTAAAAGGTTACCGGGTAAATAGTAGAACTTTAATTGGTTATCAGCTGAATTAATTCCATAAACTTTTTTTACAAAATGTCTTTAAGTCTTCTGAAGCCACAAATTACATAAAGATGCTGCAGAAGAATGTTCTTGTTTACAGAAAGGTGCAGAGATCAGTAAATTATTTATAGAAATTTGCATAGATAGATTCTGTTCAAAAATTGCATCTAACCAAGGAAGATTGCTATGTACTTGTGTTATTTATGTGGTTCATTTGCTCTGGAATTTGAGGTGAGGCCATAATTAATACATTTTCAATCTTGGCTTAGCAATTATAGTCAAATTTATGTCCAATATCAGTGGCCTCCAACCTTTTGGACAGTAGGGAACAATTCCTTGGACAGGTTTTTCTGCGGACCAGAGGGGGCATGGTTTTCCGTGCTGCCTGCATCCCACGGATGGGGCTTTGCTTTTTGGACGGACCGGTTTCTGGCATGACACAGACCAGTGCCAGTCTATAGACTGAGGCTTGGGGGGCCCTTTTCTATATAATAACTGCTGTAAAATTCCAAGTAACATTTAGCTTGGGAAGGCATAAAAGAGAAAACTATTCTCCCATGGTAAGTCAGAACTTACAAGAACTATAATCTCATATGAACAAGCAAGCCTATTGGTAACACATTGTTTAATTGCTCCCAATTAGCTTTTCTTGGCATTTGATGCCTCTAGCCAACTTGGGAGAACTAAAAAATGTTAGAAAGGAAACAACAGATAAGCAATCAAGAAGCTGACTAATTGGAAATTAAGTGTACAGTTCTCCATCAAGAATTGAAATGGGATCTAGAAGTATTTATAGGCAGTTAAGGTCATCAAGAATCAATGAATAACATAGTAGTTCAAGTATATGAAAATTAAGATAGGGGATAATCCTACACTTTCACAAATCCAAAAAAATTAAAGCAATAGACCCTATATCCATGATGGCGAACCTATGGCATGCATGCCAGAGGTGGCACGCAAAGCCCTCTCTCTGGGCATGGGCACTGTCACCAGCTGCTCTTCTGGTTTCTTGCACCCTGGTCTTTGCAGGCACCAAAGTGTTGGAAAATGCCCTGAAAATGGCTAAAACCCAGGCAGTTTTCGGGCCTTTTCTGGGCCGTTTTCCAGTGCTCCAGTTCTTGCAAAGACCAGCTTGTGCCCACAAAGACCATTAAAAAAACAGCCTGAAAATGGCTGAAAAAACGGCCCAAAAATTCCCCTAAACAGCCCGATAAACAGGCATGTGCATGCTGGCCAGCTGGTCTTTGGGTTTCCAGTGCTCTGGCACACACATGTTCTGATTTGGGCCCTTGGTGCCGAAAAGGTTCACCATCACTGCCCTTTATCATTACCTGTTGAATAAAAGTGGTAACAATAGAGTTAATCAGATTCAAAAGATACAGAGATAAGAGAAGGGCCTTTAATCAATTGTTTTGTGTTGCGGGTAGATGTTTGGGACCTGTAGGTCATTAAACAAAGAAGTCACTAAGTGAAACAGCAACTGTGCCTATGATCTTACTTCAGCATTCCTTTGCTTTACGGACCTGTGAAGGTCATAAGTGCAAAGATTAGTTGTAAAGTTACTTTTTCATTATAGCCTTAACTCCAAACAGTTGCTGAACAAGGACTATCTCTACTCAACAGAACAAACCAGAGGACATTGTCAGTGAAATGTGATCTTTTGGGTTGTGTGTAATTTCTTACTTAGTGATTCTTGCAATCTCTTAAGAAATGTTAAAATTGATAAAGGTTTTTCCCCTGTGAAAAGCTATGCATATATGATTTTAAAAGGAAAAGAATCATTGGTAGATATCTTGCATAAGTTTCCACTTGGGGCTAGCTATTTAAGTAAGAACACCTGTTTTCAATGTTTGTATTTCTAATTAAAACTCAAATACTATAATTCAATTGGTGAGGAAGAACTATTATATAATTGTAGCTGTTTTGTTAACTATTTCCTACAGTATGCTGGGTTACAACTCCCCAGCCAGCATAATTATTTAGCAATCAAAGATGATAAGAGTTGTTGGCCAGTGCTGGCTAGTAGAATGTTCGAATTAGCCATAATTTCTGAATCTCAAGCAGTTTGTATCTTTGGAGATAGCATGCTTTGTCGTCTACAAGATTAGAGAAAAAATGAGTGACTCAGAATTAGCTCCATTAAAATTCATTGTTTACTCTTAGCCTTGTATACATAGAATTGCAGCTGAATACCCACATGATCTTTATATTAGAATAGGATGAGCAGATACAAAAGAAGTTTGGGCTTCAGTTATCCTTTGCAAATTTAATCTTCTGAAATTTCCTCTACACAACTGTTAAAGAAGAAACCTAGTGCTCCTTTACCTATAATTTAGCTACCTGAATATAAGTAATTTCTATGAAGGATATGAGTTCTAATTTTTCTACTTGACAGAATGGCTGGACTTAGATGTCTCACTAACCCATTATATGACCATTATATTTTCAAGCTATGATTAAAACAAGCCACAACTCCACATAACATAGCAAGCCATAGTGACCTGGTTCATAAAATACCGAGCGGGAATGGCCATATTTTTGGCTTGTGGCCCCTGAGAATTCTGAAAGCATATTGTGGATCATGTCCTAAAATTTGACTTTGTAATAAAAGATAGTTTAATCAAGAATGGCTGCTCCACTGGCTCTGTTAGTCATAAATATTTGTTTATTAGATAATAAACTGATGAAGTTATTCTTCATGATCTACGTTGTTAGATGCATAGACATTTATCATAGTGTTCCTTTCTGGAATAAGCCATGCACAAAAAATAAGTGAGAAATAGTGAACAAAAGAAATAAAACATTAGATTAAACATTGACATTAGAATTTTAAAATGGAAGTATAGCTAAATTTTGTTTATACTGGTTCTACTATCTATATTTATCCAAAACTTTCTATCCTTTTTATCTTTATATCATCACTTTGAGGTCTCTTCAACTGGAACCCAGAACTCAATGGTGTGGGCAGTGGTGATTATGCCTCAGTATGCCCATATAACATCTCTGCTTCAGGAACTGCATTGATTGCCACTTTCTTTCCAAGTAAACAATTCAAAGTGCTGGTTGCAACCTTTAAAAACCTACATGGCACAGGGCTCGATTACTGAAAGGACCACTTGCCTCCCATAGAGAATCTACCCAGATGATCTGATCTGGCAGGGTTGGCACACTCCAAGTTCCTTTCATTAAACAATGCAGTCTATCAGGACCCTAGAGGCATGCCATCTTGATAACACCAGACCTCTGGAATGAGGTTTTCCGCAAGATTTGAATGCCCTCCAACCTACTGTTGTTTCAAGGACCCCAAGGGCCTGGCTCTTTTATCCAGACTTTTTAGTGGGTGTGACTGAAGAATCCCTTCTTGTTTTTTCCAATTTGGGTTTATTATCTCTGCCAACTTTACTCTTTTTTTCTGTGTAGTTTTCTTAACTTAAATGTACTCAGTGTTTTAAATGATCAGAGTTGCTGGGAGTTGGGCAGCATTTAAATTTAATATATTATTGTTAGTCATATAGTGAGCCCTATGTTTAGACTGGATTTGGCATTTTTACCACCTATTGACTCCTTCCCAAGGGCCTGTGACAGTCAGATGTGTTTCATAATATTAAAGGTATCATCTCAGGATGTAAGCTGCTTAAAGTAAAGCTTACTTTTCATGATGATTTTCTCACTTGGTGATCAGTGGTGCTGCAGTTGTTTTGGGATTGCACCCAAGGTGCCTATTACTATTTGGTACTATCTTTGCTTTCTTTTCCAATAGAGTCGTTTTACCTCTATTTGCAAGTCTTTGTATTTTGTGATTTTTTCCAATGGTTTCTTTGCTGTTTTCAGGTACTGTAGCATCCACATCCAGACTTTTTTGTATTTCTTAACTATTATTAATTAAGATGGCAATGTGCTTAAGATGGCGGCTGACGGCGACGGGCAAGCTTTGCTCGCCCCGCGCTTTCCTGGTGGGCTCCCCACTCCCTGGGGGGCACAGGACGCCCCGTAGAGGCTCCTGCCGGAGGGGCGGCACCGCGGGGGATCCCCTGGATCGGCGGCAGCCAGGGGGCCCCTGCCTCGCTCCAGGCACTGGGGAGCATGATGGGGAGACGCTCCGGCGTCTTCGCTGTGAGGCTGACGGAAGAATAAACGAGCAGAAGGATGCGGCTGCGGTGCGGTGAGGCGAAAACTCCCTTCCATTCCCTTTACCAGTTTGGAGAAATTGCCAGCAGTTTAAACTTTTCTTTCGGCTTGGCTGGAGAAGCGCGGCTAGAGGGAGGGGGATTTCCCCCCCCCTCGGACAGGCGGCTTGAAACAATTCTGCTCTCAGCCCCAGGGGAAGGAGGAGGGGGAGAGCCAACCAATGATGTCACGCTCTTATTAAAAGCGAATTTTGGATTTAACTCTACAATGCAATGATGATCTGGAAATTTTGGAAACTTTGAAAACTTTGTTATGCCTCTTAACCCGAAGCTGGCAGGGCGAGATGGCACACTTCCGTTGTCTTTATGAACTGTGATAAATGGTGATTTTTGAAGATACTCCAGTGCAGCATTGTTGGTGCTTTGTCATGCCATTATCTATGTGATCTTGTAGCACCTAACTAGCTGGTCCATTGTTTCTTCAGCTTCTTTGCAGAGGTGGCATTTACTGTCTGGCTATCTTCTCAATTCTGGCTTTGCCTGCATTTGTTCTTAAGGCTTGGTCTTGTACAGCCAGAATTAGCTCCTCTGAATTTTCTTCAATTTTTGTGCTCCTAGCCATTGCTAGATCTTGTTATTATCCGCTTTGCCTCCAATTTTCTTAGTGTACTGGCCATGTAATACTTTGCATTGCTGTGTCTCTTTTCTGTTTTGTTCTGTTTTTCTTGTATGCCAGTTTGATCTCTCCAATTCTCAGTTAAGACTTCATGAGATTGTAGCTTCAGTGCGTCTTTGTTGCCCTTCAGATATTATTCCAAATCACTTTTTTCTTCTTCAGCTGTCTGGTGCATTTGTAACATTCCACTCCCACCTATGATGCTTGGTAAATAATACCTTTCCATATTGCTGTATGGATGAAGGAATTCATTGTAATTCTTTTTCTGATCTTACTCTCCATGGTTTTTAGTTCTATTTGAGCCCAGACCACTATTCCAGATGTGTATTTAATGACTGTAATTGCTCAGGTGTCAATTTCCTTGATGGTATTTCCTCCATTGAGATTAGACTTTACAATCGTCTTCATTTTCATCCTGCATTTTAGCCATTACCCACTGTAGTTCTATTTTCTAAGAATGCCTACCAGTAGCTTTATATATCCTGGGGGGGGGGTATTCTTGGAAATAATTGTAAAAATAAAGCTGGACTGTTTTCTGTTTCTGCATTGTGCCATGCCAGATTCCTAATCACTTTTTTTAATTAAAAGAATCTTTTAAAAATGAGTGGAAGTTAGAGCCTGTTGAATCCCAAGAGAGATATTTGTAGATACATTGTTGCTTATTGAGATTGCATTGCACATTTGAAGAATCTTATATTAAATTATGCATTATGAATTTTAAAACACAATAGATACATTCATATATAGCTCCAAGCCAAAATAGGCAAATAATGTCAATAGTATATGACCGTGATGGTGAATCTATGGCACGAGGGCCACAGGTGGCATTCAGAGCCCTCTCTGCGGGCATGTGAGCTGTCGCCCCAGCTTAGCTCCACCATGCATGCACGCATGCCTCCCATCGGCCAGCTGGTTTTTGGGTGTCTGCCGTGCATGCACGGGGGATGAGGCGCATGCAAGTGGGCCATGTGCGTATGCGCAGAGGGGCAGAGAGAGCGCAGGGAGTTGCATGCATGGAGGTTGCGCACACATGCATGGGGGAGGGGAGCAAAGGGGGATCACATGCACATGTGTGGGGGTGCGGCACACATGGGGGCACACGCATTGCACTATGGGTGCGCACGGACGTGCTTTTGACACACAGCGACAAAAAGGTTAGCTATCACTGGTATATGACAAAGACAAATTATCTCATGTAGATATGTATGTACGTATGTACCAGTATACTCACACTTGTGTGTTTGTGTGCACCAAAAACATATTCATGGAAATATTGTCTGCATAATTGTATGCAAACATCACTATTTCATAATTACTTGAAATCAAGATTTGTAACAATGGTCTCTTGAATAAGCCATGTTAGCTGAATTTGCTCATGAAGCTAAGCTATAATGGCAGGATTATGCAAAGCCGTGATAGAGTTGACTAATGTTTTACTTAGTATATTATGAGAATCTTTGCAAACTAGGCCATTATGGATTGTTCAGTATTCATGATGTAAAGTCATTTTTTTTAGCTTTATATGAATTTTCCTGCATGCTAGTCTCACATGGAATATACTGTATAGTTTTTAGGAACAGGTATATGAAACCTAAAGAGAACAGAAATCCAGACAGCTGCAGAAAGGATATGGTGCAGAAATAAATGTGGTGGGAGTCATAGGAAAACTTGAAATTCATCTACATGGGACAGATCCTAATTCTATAAATAATTAATTTTATTATTATTAAGTTTTGTATCTAAGAGAATTCAGACTTACATTGAGCTTTTGTGGCACGATTGTATGCAAATACAATCTAAGTACAGAAAGTTTGATGTTGAAATAACATTTTATCAGTCTGCTTGATTTAAAACAATCTTCCAAAGGAATTAAGTATTGATCTACATGCTAAAGCCCCCAAAGGTCTTTCTCAAGACATATTTTATCTTATTCCTGACATACACTATACCTTGCGTCTGATTTTGCTTCAAATCTTAGTTCTTAAATTTTTAATTCTTTTACACAAATGTATCAGATCATACTAGCATACTTTAGCTCAAATGTGTTATGCCTGTTATAGTCATTCCTTAGTTGGTATTTCCTGTTCCAAAATTTTCCTATGTTCCACTAGGAATATCCAACATTTGTGTAATTTTTCTCTTTTCCGTCCTACCAAGCAAGAGCAGAGACTGATTTTTCTTGTTGCCGAACCAATAGTTTATAAAACTGTGCATTGGAAGGGGGAGGGTGGGTAACTGTATATTTACACAATCCTAACAATAGAGTCAAATGAACATCCTTAGCAGAGGAAATGTCTAGAATTGAAAGCAACAAGCTTCCTTCGATACTCCAGTAGGAACAAGAAGATTGCCAGTAATGCTTGTGAACTTGTAAACAATAATTAAAATGTATGTACATGCTGACAGTGGTTGCATAATATGCCAATGTTGGTGAATTATTTTTCTAATGCTTTTCAACAAATAAATGCAATCCAGACTAGCAATTACTATCCTGCTAGGATTCCCCAGTAAAAAACAAAACAAAATATGTTGAATTAATTATATATAAGCCTGGTCATAAACATAGAAAATATATTCTGTAAGGCAAAAGTGAAGACGTCTCTTTCTCCAGATATTGATCAGAGGCATTGTCTGGTTGCTAGAGCCAAACTTGACCATTGCTGAGGGATTCTGATACCTCTAATTCTTCATTCTGGAAGCCAAAATACGTTCCCATGCTTACTGCAAACAGGATATAATACGGTCTCATTTTCTAATTCAGATTTTGCTTATTTATTTGAAGCATAAATTCTTTTGAAATTTAGGATAATTTATTTTTTTTACATTCCGATCTCTGCTTTATGGCTATATCTTTATCAAGCCTTTAAGGCTTTAGAAATATTTTGATCTCTTCCATGGCACGCAAGATTTCAAAATTGGAGAAGGAAAGAAGAAGGCGGCAAAAAGCTTGAAGTCAATGTCTGCAGATGAAGTCTAGTTAGAGGCAGAGGCTGCACATAATACTGTACTGATAACGGTTAATATAAAACGGCTTCTAAGGTTTCTGGAATTAAGAAGTAGTAAACAAATAGATTATTCCTGAAAATAGGAAGTCTGTACAGAAACCACTTTATTCTTAAACAAAAGACAATGTTCCTTAGTAGTAGAAAACAGAAGGAGGGAGTAGTAGTGAACATTTTTGTGGTTATAAAGTTGGACCCTGGGAATAATTTTGCCTAATAGGTACAGGGGCTTGTTGCTATTTTTACTATTATTATTTTACATTCATTGGTCACCCAACTCTTGGGCGACCAATGGGCTCTTGGTTTATCCCTCTTCAGAGAATGTAGCATTATTCCTGCTTCAGATGGCATAACATTCTTTTTTCCCTATATAATTTCTCTGCAATTATGCAGATGACTACCATTAAAAATATTAATTGTAGTTCAGAAATCCATATGAGTAACTAATCATGGTCTCATGGTAATATCCTAAAATGATGATTAAAGTTCAAGCTTTATTATTTGCAGCCCAAGATCAACCCCAGAAAAAAACGCAATCACACAATAAATATTTAAAAAAATGTAAAGAAAGAAAATCCTGAGATAATGAACAGCTACCAATAGAATTTGAAAGGAACCGGATGGTTTCTAAGAGCTGTTGGATAAAAATGTTGCAACTTTCTTAAGTTTGTGGCATTCAAAAAAAGGATAATGGTATTCTGGTCACAGTGACAATATTAAGTGGATAGCAATTGGGAAAAGTAAGTAAGTTCAGTTGCCATTGGGACATTTTAATAGCACATGTGAAATAGATTCTGTCTCCATGACTGAGTAGAAGCAAGCATGGTTTTTGTATGGGAGAATTATTTCTACCAGTTTTTGCCATAATAGGTAATAACACCAATTGGGCCAGTGCAAAGGAGGGTAGTATAGAATATTGGGGAAAGTTGCAGGGACAGTCCAGGGAGGGGAGGAAATTATACAACACAATAGCAGAGTTGGAAGGGACCTTGGAGGTCTTCTAGTCCAACCCCCTGCCTAGGCAGGAAACCCTATACCGTTCCAGACAAATGGCTATCCAACATCTTATTAAAGACTTCCAGTGTTGGGGTATTCACAATCTCTGGAGGCAAGCTGTTCCACTGATTAATTGTTCTAACTGTCAGGAAATTTCTCCTCAGTTCTAAGTTGCTTCTCTCCTTAATTAGTTTCCACCCATTGCTTCTTGTTCTACCCTCAGGTGCCTTGGAGAATACTTTGACTCCCTCTTCTTTGTGGCAACCCCTGAGATATTGGAACACTGCTGTCATGTCTCCCCTAGTCCTTCTTTCTATTAAACTAGACATACCCAGTTCCTGCAACCGTTCTTCATATGTTTTAGTCTCCAGTCCCCTAATCTTCGTTGCTCTTCTCTGCACTCTTTCTAGAGCATAAATTCTTCATAGCGACATCCTTAGTTTCCCAAAGGAAAATGCCATTGATCATAGTATGTTTAAGTGGAAGAAATTTATGCTTGGATATTTGGATGTCTGCCGTTTTGCTACCTCCCTTTACAATATTGTTGTGGCAAATTTTTAATACTTGAGCTGCGTTCTGGTTTGTGTGTGCTGTGATCTGTGGAGAGAGAAAGCCCTACTAAAAAATAGCGGATTCTGGATCCCAGTTCTTCCTTTCATGCAAATAAAAGTTGTTTTTCTAACACTGTTTTATTTGTCTTAAAGAAGCTGCTACTAATAGAGCCCTAACAAGGTACAAAGCATCTCAGTGATCAAATATTGTGTTAGTAATATAAATTCCTTTCCACATTTTTATTGGCAATATTGTTAAGACCAGAGTTCTTTCCTTTCAGAAGAGAGCAGAAATACTAGTTAGGGTTTGTTCACAGATTTTAAAGTTGATAAATTTATTTACCAAAATATCAATATTGGTGCCTTCTTTGATTTTCTTCTTCTTTTCTTTGATTTTCTGGAATAAACTCTTGTAGTGTATGATTTATAAATGCTCAAAACATTGACTTTATACAAAATTTTGTGATTAGGTTTGCCTTGAAGTGAAATAACTCTTGACTATTTTAATTTCCAATTCATATGGTGCATTTTTACAGTGAGGAAGGATGGGAACTAATTCAGCAACTGATTTATTGTGATTTCTTGTTTTACTTCAAAGGGTCGAACCAAGAAGAAACCTGCTCCAGTGAAATATGAAGCTGGAGATCTTGTATGGGCCAAGCTCAGCAGACGTCCGTGGTGGCCCTGTAAAGTTTGTCATGATCCTGTATTAGATACTCATTCAAAAATGAATGGTAATCTACTCATCTTGCATTATATAAGTTTTGAGTTTTTTCATTGAACATCATTAAGTACAAGTAACATTTTGTAAATGATTTATTTGCATTGTGTGGATTAATCATGATCAATTGATAGGGAAGAAATAGAAATGATTCCTAAGCTAGTCCTATCTGCTAGTCCTTTATGAGCTAATCATATTTGTAATGAGTGAGATTTTCTTAATGGAGAGATGGGAAGTACAGAATATTTGCTGCATAGTGAGTGGGCTTGAGTATGGAACAAGTTCAGGACAATACAAATTTCCAAAGCACCCGAAGGCCAGACAAGGAACAATGGATGGAATCTGATCAAGGAGAGGTTCAACCTAGAAATAAGGAGAAAATTTTCTGACAATGAGAATAATTAACCAGTGGAACAGCTTGCCTTCAGAAGCTGAAGGGTGCTTCATCACTGGAGGCTTTCAAGAGGAGACTGGACAGCCACTTGTCTGAAATGAATTTCAGCAGGGAGTTAAACTAGATGACCTACAAAGGTCCCTTCCAATTTTGTTATTCTGCATTTCGAACAACTGTTTTAAGGTCAGAATATTCTTGAATGGAATATTTTGATCTTCCTGAGCATTATCCATATGAATGCTGTCATGCAGCAAAATTCTAAACTGGTATATTTTGAAGTTAGCTGTTTATGCATTGGATTTTTTTTTAATGCAGGTGAAGATTTTTATAATTATAATCCTATGCAGAATATTTTTTTTCAGTTCTTAAGAAATCTTCAAATGCAACTACTTAGGCATTTTAAGTGCATATCTTTAAAAAAATAAACTTTACAATAGAAGGGGGCAGCAGAACAATCATATTTTAAAAAATAATTGCAGTACAGAGTATGTATAGTCCTCAACTATTTTTAGCAACTGTTTGATGTTACAATCAAACTATAAAAAAGCAACTTATGACAATACAATACAATAATGATACAACACAATAGCAGAGTTGGAAGGGACCTTGGAGGAACCTCAGATGACCTGTGAGTTAACCACCATAGACTGACTGCATCCTGCTAATAAAATAAAGCAGTAGCTGTAGAGATATATTTATTTATTATATTTATTCTGCCTTTATTATTTTACAAATAACTCAAGGCAACAAACACATGCAATACTCCTTCCTCCAACAATTTTCTCCATAGCAACAGGCCATGTGATGCGGGTTGGATTGAGAGAAAATGACTGGTCCAAAGTCACCCAGCTGGCTTTCATGCTTAAAGCAAGACTAGAGCTCTTGTTTTTAGGCCAGCACCTTAACCACTAGGTCAAATTGACTCTTTAATTTTAGAGATAAGCAGCGCCTATTAAAATTAAGCCTCTAGCAACATTGGGATTGCTTTGGAGAAATTCTTAGGATATTTAAAGAAAGAAAAGCTTATTTGTTTGGTTTACGTCTTTTAATAGTGAACTTTGATGCCATTAGGGAGCGAGTTGAAAGGTCTCAAAGAGTGCTGAGAATGGTGAAGTTTATTGAAACACATCTTTAAATATACCGAGGGTAATATGGTTTCTTACATCCTACATGGGTGGGGATGGGGGTTATGGGTTCTTATGTTGGGAAATTTTAATCTTGCAAATTACCTAGTGTCATTGTACGTGAGTTTATTTTATTTATTTATTAAATTTGTTTGTTGCCCATCTTGCTGAGAGGTGACTCTGAGCAGATTACAACAATTAGGAGTTAGGTTGCCATATATACTTATTTAATAAATAAATAATATATTTAATAAATAAAATCACTGGTAGAATTGAACATTCTTACTTGTCATGAAATGTTCTGGGGATGTACATTTGGAAAGTCTAATGTATTTCCCTTGAACTCTTGCTTCTAAAAGAAAGCTGACAGAAATCGTGCAAAGGATTTGCCTATAATAAAGTGAACATGTGTTTCAGTAACTTATTTTAGGCTCCATTTGCTAATCCTAAGTTGACAGTTTCAGGCCGTTCTTTTCTGAACTTAGTACAAAATGTAAATATAGCTAATTTTATTTCAATAGTTACTAACCGCAAGCCATATCGAGAGTATCATGTGGAAGTATTGGGCGATCCATCTGAAAAAGCCTGGGTGATGGGAAAATGTATTGTGATTTTTGAAGGAAGACATCAGTTTGAAGAACTACCTATCCTTCGGAAAAGAGGGAAACAGAAAGAGAAAGATTACAGGCACAAGGTAAATCTCTTGTTCTCATGCATGTACTGTGTTTAGGATTCTTGCTGAATTGTAACGCGTAAGTAAGGATCCAGCCAAAAGGAACTATTATTGAAAGAAGCATAGATTGCAGTTGGAATGAAATCACTTGCATAAATACCTCATTAAAATTAGTAGGATGTCAGTTTTGATTATGGCCATAACATTTTCAAGCTGTAATGATTGATATAAATTGAGACTTGAAACTTGTTAGTAATGTTGTATGTATTGGTATATTCACAGAGCTGCCTAAAATGGATTAGAAAATGGCATTTTTTTCATTTTCTTTTTTAATAACAGAGTAGAACTGATAATTTTGAGAAGAAGTCACAATATTTCTAACGATGAAGCATTTGCCTTGGAAGTGCAGGTATAGGATAAGATGACCAGGATGGGGCTTATTTTAGAATAATGAGTCCAGTAAAAACTCGTCTATTTCTGGTTCCTAGCCCTGCATTCCTTTTTCCAGTCCAGAAGTGGTAGTATTAACTGTTTCACTTGAAGTACTCCAGGCTGACCAATGGAATTCTTAACAATTCCATTAGGCTTCATTTAGGATCAGTATTTGTCAAGTTATCTGAATGTAACAATGCTGCTCAAATCTGAGTTGTATATTTTGTTATACATTGCAAATAAACTTTGTGAAGGAAAGTTTGATAATCTCTTAGTGTGATACTGTCATTTGCATATAAGTATTTATTTTCTAACTTCCTCTTGTCTTGTCTTCATTCATTTTTAAGGTTCCTAAGAAATTAATGGCTAAATGGGAAATCAGTGTCGGCCTTACTACTGAATATCTTAAGCAGAATGGCATGAAACAATGTATCCGGACTTCCAGCAAATTGGAGAGAGTTCATTTAATGGGATCATGTAAAAATAATTCCTTAAACGAGCAGAGCAGGCATCTGAATGGATATTTGAAACCATTAGCATTTGATTCTAAACATTTGTCCCATGATAAAGGGAAAATATTCACTAAATCACAAATGAGGAAGAACTCTGATGCAAGGAAGGGGAATAGAATTAAGAAATGTAACATTAAGAGAGAGTGTGAAGGGGAAGTGCCAATGAGCAAAGTTAAAAATACAATTTCTGAAAACATGCCAGATAAGCAGGCATCTCATGAACTTTGCAGAGCAGCAGAAAGCCTTATAGGTTCCAAATGTACAGTGGAAAACTATTTGCTCTCTTCTTTTGGAGAAAGACAATTTGAAAATAAATCTAAGAAAGCAGAATATGATGTCTCTCAAAGAGACTGCCAACTTGAACCCCACAAAATAGATTTGAAGAAAATGAAAATCCCCTCAGGCTTCATGTCCAGTTCAACACAACATCAGCCATATTCTGGAACTGAGGGTGGAAATGAGATAAAAAAAGAAATGGACTCTGATGGTATCTGTGATCTAGAGCCTCTTGACCAAAGTATTGCAGCAGCATATAGAGATCTAAAAATTTGTGACTCTATAAACAAAGGAGGAAAGGAACTGTCTTTGGGACAGAGAAGCATTAAACGTCCTGTACCTCTCTCCAAAAGTAGTAGTAGAAATCAGAAACCTCTGGAAGGCTCTTTAGATAGGAATGCCAATGTTGAAGCAGGAGGCGAGCAATTCCAGCAGCCATCCTTTGAAGCTGAGAGGAAGGCATCTGCTTACAGGAAGGACAATCTTACCATGGTAGATAAGCACACTACACTCCAAAGTAAAGGGCTTACAAGTCACATGGATATTGAACAGCTTCAATTCAGAACTATAAAATGCAAACACAAAGGATCTACTGCCGCCACCACCGAATCATCTCTTAAGAAAGATGAATGTATCCCTGACTGCTGCTTTTCTACTACCAAAGGTGCTCCTGGGTTTCAACTAGATATACCTGCCAAAAGTGGGAAGCTTGATGGCTCTAAACTGCCAAACAGCACCAGAGAGAAATCTCATGACTCTGCTGAAATAGAAACAGCTGTTGTGAAACATGTACTTTCTGAGCTGAAAGAGCTGTCCTATAGGTCCATGAATGATAAAGCTAAAGACTGTGGGCCGCCTAAGACTGCGGTGCCCTTGCTCTTTTCATCTGTCTCTGGGCAAAATCACTTGCCTATTGAGCCTGATTACAAATTCAGCACCTTATTAATGATGTTGAAAGATATGCATGACAGTAAGACAAAAGAGAAACAGATCATGACTTCGCAGAACATTGTGTCCTACAGAAGTTCTAGCAATGGAGAAAGTGCTGGAAGTAATACTCCGAGTGATTTGACACCTTTGACTACAATGGGAGCAACTCCTAAAATAGAAAAAAATCAAGAAAGTGCTCAAGAACCAGAATGTCTTAAACCCAAAGAAGGTCAGTCCTCTTTTTCACATGATATCACAACCAAGTTGATCAATCCTGGTGCTAAAAAAAGGGAACTCACAAATACGGCTGTTGCTGATACACACTGCACCGCAAGGTGCAGCTATCCAAAATCTAAGCAACTATCTAAACTAATAGTTAACACAACATCAAAGAGCAAATCATTAAAACATTTATTCAGTGCAGCAAAGAGAGTGTCCCACCAGCATAGAGCTACCCTAAGCTCTGTTGCTAGATCTCTAGACAAAACCCAGGAAGATTTTGCAAGGAAAGTACCTTGGGAGTTGATCCAACATTCTCCTGGTGAAGACTCTTCGAGTTCCTCTGATGGCAGTTTAGTTCATGTAAAAATGAAGTCAGAATCTGGTAAAAAGAAAGAGAGCTACAGGCCCTTTGAAAATGGGGAGTGCCTAGAGTTGGAAACGGGACGGAATAGAGAAGGCTCCATGGGGGATGAGTCTAAAGATGTAAGCCACGTAGCACCCAAAAAGCGATGGAAGCGTTTTAACCAAAGCAGTTCTAAAGCTGGTAAGCACATCAGTAGCTCTAGGGAAACAGGAGGGAAATATTTTGGTCATCTTTGGTACTGAATGAAACAATTTTGATTGAGTGGAGATCTCCTTGCTTTTCATGGTGATTAAATAAGACCCCTAAACAAGCAAAGTTTGTGAAAACCTTTTAGCTGAGTAATGTTTTCTTGTTTATAATAAGAACTGCAAGTGGGTTGTTTGATTTCCTATAGCTACAGGTGGAATTTACTGTGAAATCTTGTAGATAAAAAAATCATTTTAAAAAGGTGGGCTAGAACTTGGTTCTTTGACATCTTATTTTCCAGGATAATTCTGTTTGTTAATACAAGGATCATGTAGTAAAATGTGTGCCTGTACCTGTTGTTTGAAGTGGTACAGCTGTCAAATTACTTATTGTCTCATTTGTAGGTTGTGAGAACTAAAGTGTTGCAAAGATATAGAAGCAAGCTACCTTTGATAGGAGAGAAAATCTTAGAGGAGAATAGCCCGGCATATATTATGTTGTATTGAATTATTTGAACACTTCTCCTCTTTTGAGGTTAATTTAGGCTTCTAGTTTTTAGAAGTCAAATCAACAACTGTCCAAATAAGAAAAGAAATAAATGTAGGTTTGTTTGTTTGTTTACTTTGCAAAAGGATATTATTTTCAAATGAAACTGCTGTGGAATCAAGCCCAGCTGTACTATAAGCAATTCAAAATGGCAGGAATTTTAGTGTGTCTCTTGTAAATGTTAAGAAGTGTAAGATGTAGAATGTACTGTATTAGGCCTACTGAATCTGGACTGCACATACCCAGATGACAATATAGGCAATTATTCTGAATCTCTTGGCTGCTATCTAGTGTTACCTCAATTTTTGCAGCCCAGGGATAATACGCCTAGTCTGTATCATTTCAATCCATGGACTGTATTAAGTGTTCACTTATATCATTCATGTCCAGCCTTGGGATTGCCTGTTATGCTGTACCCCAAAGCTTAAATAGTTGCTTGAGTTCTGCCAGACTATAATAATCAAAATGACAGAAGTATTATTTAATGCATGATAAATTAATTTATTAACTATAGTTTATATGAATATCTTTACTTGAAGAACCTCTGCAAATAGGCAAACAGAACTGAAAACATTGGGCTGAACTACAGCTCTCCTCTTCTCATATAGTAGCATGTATTTTATGTTCTGCTTTGTATTTTAACTGAGGCAGCATTGAAAAGAATATCTCCACCGGAGGTTAAAATATTCCCATTTCAGTAACGGGTCATGTGGAGGTAGGTTGAGATCTGAAGGTGCAGAAAGCAGGATAAAGGTCAGTTTATAGTTTGATAGTGCCATAGATATTAAGTTGTACCTTCTTTATATATGAAATGTATATTCACACATATGTGCTTGTATGAATAAGGTTAGGAGTTAATAGGCTGCTATCATAAACTGCATCTCTACCTGCTGTTTTATAAAAAGTAAATTAAACACACACTTAATTAGGTTGCTCCCAAAAATGACCTCAGATTTAGTCTTGTAATTCTACTTCATGTTGAAAATAGACCTTGCGATATGCATTGCAAGATATATTTGATTTAAAATTTCAACATATAGGCCATTGTTTTAGTAAACAAGATAATATTGCAAGTAGCTGATCCTGTCTAACAATAAGTTTCTGCACTTTTTACCTAATGTAGTGTTTGGAGGTAGCTACTTGCACATTATATTGGTTTTGTGGGCTCAGCATTAATTACAGTACTAGTAGATTTCTAGGTGAATTAAGAGTTGATTTTAACTTGTAAAGTCCATATAGCCTGGGACTTGGATACCTGCAGAATCAACTACTTCATATGGAGGCTATTGATCCAGTGTGCACATTCCATGTAGGAACCTTAAAGGGAGACAGGAGAATTTCAATGCTTCTAAGATGGTTGAAAGGTTCTCCATAGTCTGTGAGGTTGACCTTTGCTGAGAAGTCTAAAATGGTAAAGAGGGATACAATTTCCCCCAACCAGATTCCTTTGCAGATCATCCCATGAAGCTGAGACCTGAATTCTGACTGAAAGGAATTAGATAATCCAATTTGTCTGGGATACTTTGCAGTTGAAGTACTATCATAACCTTCCCCAGAATTGGGACATTTGAAAATGGATAACAGTTTTCTAACATGGCAAAATCAAGGGAGGGCTTCTTCGTGAGCAGGGGCACTTTTTCAAGGAGAACAATACTAATCTTCCACCAACCTTGGCTTTACCTTCCTGACACAGCTGATAACCCCTTACCTTCTTCCTGAAGGGACCAGGACAGGCAGGATTTGTAGGTTGTGAGAACTAAGTGTTGCAAAGATATAGAAGCAAGCTACCTTTGATAGGAGAGAAAATCTTAGAAGAGAATAACCCGGCATATATTATGTTGTATTGAATTCTTCGAACACTTCTCCTCTTTTGAGGTTAATTTAGGTGTCTAGTTTTTAGAAGTCAAATCAACAACTGTCCAAATAAGAAAAGACCTTCCCCAGAATTGGGACATTTGAAAATGGACAACAGTTTTCTAACATGGCAAAATCAAGGGAAGGCTTCTTCGTGAGCAGGGGCACTTTTTCAAGGCTTTATCTTCCTGACACAGCTGATAACCCCTTACCTTCTTCCTGAAGGGACCAAGACAGGCAGGATTCTTATTCACATGTGGGAGAACTGATACTCTCCACTTCCCCAGAGTGCTCAGAATGAAATGAACTATAGATAACATTGCAAGATGCTTACCTCTGTTAACCCCCATTGATTCTATCCTTTTGGCATCTAGTTTTAAGTGAGTTTAATTTTATAGGCAAAATGTTTTGAGCTTGTGGGCAGTTTTTCTCCACTCTTGCTAGACAAAAGGAAGTGGATCATCCTGAACAATACTGCTGGGACCCAGTCAGCCAGCACAATAAAGACAAATAAGAATACTTCACCACACTTAATCACTATAGTATTGACTCAAATATGAGCTTGTACCAGGTTTATTTAAGCCCACTTCTATGTTTCTTCACCAATGGCCCTGGTGTTTCATTTCCCAGAACTTCATAGTAAATTACTGGGTACCTTGGGATGAATGAACAGGGAGAGAGAGCACTCAAAAGCCATCTTATCAAGCACCATGCTCGGTTGAAATCCATGCAAATCCGTAAAATGTTAAGGGTTCTCCTTCTCTGCAGAATTTTTAGGTGATGACTAACATTAGGTAAGTGATCTAGCCATGGCAAATACTACCAGTCCCATCCTCAAGCATAGATTACTAGCAGCTGCTCCAAGGTGAATACTTAATATGATGGGTGACTGCTTACATATAATACAATAGCAGAGTTGGAAGGGACCTTGTCTTCTAGTCCAACCCCCTACCTAGGTAGGAAACCCTATACCGTTCCAGACAAATGGCTATCCAACATCTTCTTAAAGACTTCCAGTGTTGGGGCATTCACAACTTCTGGAGGCAAGCTGTTCCACTGATCAGACATTTATGTTAATGCAAATATTCTCAACTGTTTTATTTATGTCGCCACTACATCATCATCAAAAGCGTTTACCCTATAAGGTAGAGTTCAGTAGCATGGCCATTGTGGATACCATAGCATATGAGATTCTGGCCAGGTGTGAAAGTAACTCCAAAAAGGCAAACTTGAAGACAGGATGATAAAGCTACTGGCTGAATCCTATTTGTTTTCCAGACTTGTGGGACTAAAGAAGATGAGGATGGAATCCTCTCTGAAGAAGTAAAATTGATGTTTAGAGGGCAAAGCAGGGGTGAAATTCAGCAGGTTCTGACAGGTTCTGGAGAACCGGTAGCGGAAATTTTGAATAGTTCAGAGAAACGGCAAATACCACCTCTGACTGGCTCCAGAGTGGGGAGGGAATGGGATTTTTGCCCTGGAGTGGGGTGGGAATGGAGATTTTGCAGTATCCTTCCCCTGACACAGCCACAGAACTGGTAGTAAAAAAAATTGAATTTCACCACTGGGGCAAAGATACATAAAAATAATTTAAAAAAGTGTTTGCAATGATGATGAAGAAGACAATGGTGATATTTTACAATGGAAGATTCTATCCCACCTCCATTGTTCCTTTTTGAAGTCTGTGAAGCTGTTTCTCTCTCCTCTCAGTTGTAAATGCAGAGAAGAAGCGCCTTAGAAAACCAAGTAAGAGGCTTCTAGAATATGCGGAAGAATATGATCACATATTTGCATCAAAGAAGAAAAAAAAGAGTCAGGAATCATTTCAAAAGGTGGGTGTTGAATCAAACGAGGAATTTATGAAAAATGGGGAAAACTTTTTATGGTTAAAAATTAGGACTAGAATTCAAAATAGGAGTAAATGTATAGAGTGGGGAGAAGCAATTTCTTCTTTTGACTATAGTTTTTGTTTAATGTGTGAATATACAGGTAGTCATTTGGTGACTGTCTCGTTTAGTGACTATTCACAGGACAATAATGAAAAAATAACTTTACAACCAGTCCTTGCATTTAACAACTTTTGCAGGTCTGTAAAACAAAAGCTGAAGTAAGATAAGATCACTCTTGGCTTCACTTAGTGATGGCTTTGCTTAACAACTGAATTGGTGATCCCAATTGCACTAAACAAGGACTCTCTCTAGTAGGAATGAGGAAGGATGGATGGTAAATAACAAGTGACACAAACACCCCCAAATATTTGACTCCTCCTATAAAGGAAGTTTTTTTAAAACAACTATAAACAACTTCTATATCATGTTTGTTTCCTACGAAGGAATAGGATTTGAGTATATCACCAATCAGAAAATTGTTCTCAGAAGCATTACAGTACTTGCCAATCTATTTTGAGTACATCAAGTTTAATCTCTAAACTACAGTCAGATTACTGTTGTTCTTTAAATTATAATTAGGGATGAGAGGAATACATTTGGTCATGAATGACTAAGTATTAATTAGTTGTTTTAATATCTCTGTTTTTTCCCCAATACATAACTTTTTAAAATCATCATTAAAAATAATAAAATAAACCAATTGTAGTTTTGAAATTATGCATCTTATTTTTTTAAAGCATGTATCTTAAGGAACATAGGGATTTGCTTCTGCAAATTAGCATCACCATGATTCTTTTTTTCCTTCATTCTTAGAAATGGCTCTCCATGATCCAAAGCCATCAACTTATTGCTTTCCTCATTCCCACTTAATGGTTATTGTGGACAGAGAAGAAAGTTGGAGAAACCGCTAGCCTAACGATACTGTATCATGGGGTGTAATTTATAGGGGGAGAGAAGGAATATTAGTTATGGAAGTACCAAGTAGTGGCAATACTGTGCCTTTCTTATTTCTCATTTTAATCTTATGTTGTTGTTGTTTTAAAAAAAGAAGAGTTTATTGTATACCTGCATAACTGCTTCCACTAGTAGAGCCAAAATAAAGCATTATTTTCATTGACTATTATCTAAAATATGCTGAAATATGGTAATCTCTTATGTAACTTTGCTCATGATTAGCAGTGATTCCTGCTCTGACCACTATCTCTTTGTTGGTCACTGCTAATAGACTAGTTCTCTGGAGAAGTCTGAAACCAAACAGAAAAGCAGCATTGAGAAACAAGCATGTAGTAAACCTCTTGAGCAGAAGCCCTTGGACTCCGTTTCATCCTCTTCTTCATCAAAAGAATCTCCTCCTGTCCTTGAAGCCGAGCGTCCTCTGTCAGAGGAGTCTGATGTCCAGTCCAGGGAACCCAGATTAGAAATGCCAGTTTTGACGTTATCTTCAGCAGACGGGTTGGAATCTGTTGCCTCTGCTCCAGATTCTCACGCACAGGGAGAAGAACCAATAGTCAAACCAGGTATCAAGATACGTTTTCTGTGTAACTCCATTTGGAAACCTAAGATATTGCATGCAGTATTTATTGGATGGATTTCATTTATACCTTGCCTTTACACCCAGGCAAATACTGAAGTAGCATAATTTAAACAAACAAAAAAAAAATCCCATCTCAGGTTGAAATCAACATTAAAACAGGTACCATAAACATTTAAAAATTAAAGGTTTCGAGAAAGAGAAACTTTTATAAATTGTGTAAATTATTCTCTTGGAAGCATTCCACTTCACAATTTTATTTGTTCAAAAATATTACTCATGTATATAATTCTGGGTGCCTCAATGTTTATAAGCTGTTTAACTCTGACAAAGTGCATAAACACAATTTTCAGACTTGTACCTTATAAAGTAAAATATCAGTTTATAACAGGGTTTTTTTGGTAATGTTTTGAGAATTACATTAGCTACTAGGTGAACATTTCAAAACATTTTAATGTGAATATGGAATGCATTCTGCTTTATTGTTTCCAGGCATTTCTGTTCAACTAAGCCTAAGAAAATCACTGTAGTACTCTTACATTTTCTAACTTGCTAGTTAGACTAGTTATGGTAAAACAACAACCTGTTAAGAAGACCATGAATCCAGCCAGATCTGTAATTTTTCATGTTTGACTTGGCTTTAGTTTTTCTTACATCTCGTCTTTTTCCAAGAGCCATTAATCCACAGATAAAGATCCTTTAGGTCATGGGTGTCAGTATAGTGGTTTACCACTGTATAGGAGGGATCCCTAAACTTTTTGCCATTACACATCGCTTTAGCATAATCTTAATGTATACAAGTCCCCATGAAATCCAAACACCAAAATGAACACAAATTAACAATGAAAACAATGCAATGAGATTTATTTACAATGAATTTATTATTGGAGTGTTTTTTCCATTCAATCCTGTCCAATTCTGAGAGGCTGCCTGAGCCTGCAGTTTTCTTGGCAAGGTTTTTCAGAAGTAGTTTGCCATTGTCTTTTTCCTAGGGCTGAGAGGAAGTGGCTCTCCAAGGTCATACATGGTAGAAGAGGATTTACATCCAATTCTCTGCAGCCCAAGGGCATTAACCGATTCATTGCTGGAACTGGACCTTGCATAATAGAACCTTGCTCACAAGTGGATTGTACAAGTGGAAATACTGCCATTTTTACTTGTTTTAGATTTTATAATAGAGAAACAGGAAAGCATGGGGATTGGGCTTCAAGGAGTTCATTCACCAGTAATTACTAGAGTTGCAGCTGCAGTTGAATAATTTGGGATATTTTATTTATTCTTGTTTTTCTTCCTTCTGTTATGAAGAAGCTTAATAAATCATGCCATTGTTCTTAGTTGTTTGATGCTGCTTTTTTTAATCCTGTGAAGTCACCATTTTATACATATATTTTTCTTGTAGGAAGCTTTGAGAGTAAACGCCAGCGAAAGCCAACAAAAAAGCTCTTAGAATCCAATGATTTGGATACAACATTTATACCAAAGAGAGAGTGGACCTCTATAAAGAAGGTAAGTTGATATTTCTTTCAGCTTAAAAATAATTCTTAAAATATTATCATTTACTCTGAAAATCAGTTACTTTCAAAACCTGGTTATGTGACCAGGCTTGGGGCTTCCATGGAACCAGAGAGTTCTGTAGATGGCTCCATTGTTAAGGAGGTGTTTTTTATTCTCCTTCACTTATCTTTTTAGTTGTTATGGTATTTATTATAGTTGCTTTTATACCTGTACTTGCTCTTTTCTATGTTCTGTTGTAAGCTATTGTGCATAACCCATAGTTGCCTTATGCACCTATATAAATTTGATCAATCAATAAAATTCCTTGTTTGCGACCCTGTAATCCCTTAATTAGGAATAGAGTTGGGGCGACTGGATGGAACTGAGCCTGATGCCCTTCCTGATGCCACACAGAGTGTGCAGCAGATATAGCTATTGCACTTAGACTTATATAATAATAATAATAATAATAATAATAATAATAATAATAATAATAATAATAATAATAATAATAATAATAATAATAATAATAATAATAATAATAATTTTATTTGATTAGCCGCAACCCTCTCCCGAAGGACTCGGGGCGGCGTACAATCAAAACGGATAAAAATACACATAAGACAAACATATATACAAAAGAACAGAGACATATACGCATGTGCATGGAGGAGGATTGACTTATAAGTGAAAGACAGTTAAAAATACAATTTAAAATCCCCTTAAATAAAATTACTAAATTAAAAAACCCATCAGGAGCGTTACGAAGTTATGGTTAGCCAGGCCAGCTATTTGGAAAAGGTGGGTCTTGAGCTTGACACGGAAGGAGCGGAGGTCAGTAGTGGTCCTAATATCCGGGGGGAGGTCATTCCACAGGGCTGGGCCCGCCACAGAGAAGGCTCTGCTCCTAGGCGCCGCCCCATGGCACTGTCTGGTGGACGGCACCTGGAGAAGTCCCTCTCTGTGCGAGCGGATGGGTCGTAGGGATGTATGGGGCAGAATACGATCCCGCAGGTAACTAGGTCCTGAGCCATGGAGCGCTTTAAAGATTGTAATCAAAACCTTGAAACGCACTCGATAGACCACAGGAAGCCAGTGCAGCTCGCGCAGGAGAGGTGTCACATGGGAGTACTTACAGCCCTCTCTAAGCGGTTTACAGAGTCAGCCTATTGCCCCCAACAATCTGGGTCCTCATTTTACCCACCTAGGAAGGGTGGAAGGCTGAGTCAACCGCCTGGTGAGCTTTGAACCGCCAAATTGCAGGCAGCTGGCAGTCAGCAGAAGTACAGTAGCTGCAGTACTGCACTCTAACCACTACGCCACTGAGGCTCATATTTTCTTTGTGCCCTAGGAGAGAAATATATGCCACTACCTAAGATTGAACTCTCAATCTTTTGAGTGAGAGCCGAGAGTCTTCATCACTAGACCACCATGCCACTCAAAAAAAATTATAACTAAATAAATTACAGAAGTATGACATTTTAGACAGCATATGTTTAATTAACGCATAAGAGCAGAGGGGAAAAAATCCATGCAATGTATTTCAGAAGATAATCTATAACATTCCCATTGCATATTCTTTAAAACACATATGTATACACAGACAGAGGTTATATTATGACATGGTGTCTGAATTGTGAACTATTTGGTAAAGAAACCTGGATTGGAACTGAACTGTTTCGTGAATTGTGCCCACTCTTAGTCAGATATCAGTGATTGGGCATTCACAATGAAATCTTGAGTCCAGAGGGGAGGGGTGTGAGTTGAAAAAGCATCCCAGAAAGGACCATTCCTAGTTTTCGGGTGAGAGTAAAAGTAAGGGAGGGAAGAGATACTTTTAGTATGGAATTGTTGGTGCTCTTTGAACTTGGATGCTTGCTGGCAGAAATTTCAGTGCTAGAAGAAAGTGGGGTATTGCTCTGTTATATATATATACTGCTAGACAGTGGCTTTCCCTGTCAATGTTAGTGTGGGTGCTATTTTCTTTTTGGTAGTGCCTTGATTAGGCTCTTCTTTGCTCCTTGTTTTTCTAAGTTGCTAGTTCCTTGATTAGGGCATTTTTACTGCTTGATTATTTGTCTGGTGTTACTCCTGATGTTAATACCTGTTTATCTGGATATTGATTGGGGAGATATTCTGATCTGAGTTTTCTTTTTAGTTTTTAAATGGTGTGTAATATTGTTTATTTCTATGTGCCTGTTGACCAAATAACAAGCTTCCAGGAATTCTGTCATGTTTTTGGATTTACCTTGGTCTGGAAGGCTGACAATTTCCCTGTTGAAACCATTGTTGAGTCTATCTATATGTTGTAAGATTAAGGAACTTTTATTGTGTCTTCTTACTGCTAGTTGATATTCATGGATGCACTCTGCTAGTGTTCTGCCTATCTTTCCTGCATAGTGATTATTACAGTTCTTTTACTGTTGTATGTTGAACAGGTAGTCCTCTACTTATGACCACAACTGGGACTGGAATCTCGGTCATTGAGCATAGTGGTCATTTAGCCCATGTGACTGAATTACTCTGATCGGCTGCAGGAATGGAGCTAGGATTTTCAGGGTCTGACCTTTCAATATTTGGGAAATTAATAATACATTGTATATTCATGGCATCTCACTCCTGTCCAGCCTCACTCCTGCATCTTTCTCATTTAAAAAAATGTGTAACGTGTCAACTGGAACTGTATTTTTAGACAAACTTAGTAAAAATATGTCCTTGTAGAACAATGTATATTCATGTTCTAAATTATCAATGGTGCTTATCCACAGTGTTCTGAGGCTGGTCCTTTGGATACTGAAATGCCTGAATTTTATTCCACATCTCGGCTTTCAAATGCTGTCGAAGGTAAGAAATGCATATATAAGTAAATAATATTAAAGTGAGCCAGGGTTTGGGATTGCATCTCAGAATCCATCATCTATGGTGAACGTAAGTATCTTCATATGAACCAAGTATAAAAGCTCAATAAAAAGAACTATATTTTTATCTCATTAGACTGAACTGATTTAAATGAAATATTGGGTCTACCTGGAATTCCTCAAGAACATTCTGAGGAATAATTCAGGAACATTCAAAAACATGAACAGAGGAAGAATATGAATAGAAGTCATCCTGAGAAGAAGGTTGTGTGAGAATTAGAAGTCTTCTTTGACTTAACTTTGAGAGATTCAGTTCCAACTGGACTATTTTTGGTTATGTTCTAAAGGATGAGACATCCATAGTCAATTGGGGTGATTCCTTAATTCTGATATGTAGTTTTCAAAGAGATTCTTAAACCACTGCATTTATCTAGACGTAAACTGTCTGCATTAAAAGCGAACATGCCCTACAAAGGAAGAATAGGTAGGAAAAATATAATTCCACATTTGCTTGATTATTTGCATTCATACATAGAAATGATTAGGAATTCTCATGTTCTCTCTCCTTCCAGCAAAAACAGTAAGGAGGAGGAGGAGAAAGATGATGGAAGGACAGTTGCATTAAGAATGGAAGCAGAAAAAAGAAACATCAAAATACTATAGAGATGATGGGGAAAAGAGGTTACTAGGCAGAGAAGAGGTCTGCTAAAAGAGTTAAATTTTCCAAGCAAATAGTGTGTACCAAGCAATGACTGGTCTTCAAAGTCACATCTTTTCAGCAGCATTATTTGTAACTTCTATCCATTTGCTTATTTAAAACACTCCCCCCCCCCTATTGTTCTCTGAATACAAAGATCAGTTTTTAGGTAATTACTTGGACCCAACTAATTCACAGATAAATTATTTGTTGCACAATGGTTCTACAGAATAAGTAGGGTGTGCTGTTTGCAAATGGACAGACTCATTTTTCAAACTGCTAAAACCAAAATATGGAATACACATACATTGCCATTACACTGTCTATATAGTCAATGAAGGGGAATCAAAATTTGTAGAAGTTTTTGCTCCATTAACAGAAGGTGCCCACGGTTGGGTTATGGTATTCAGTTCTGAGGACCAGGGATGCCAGAATTGTATTGTGGGGAAGTTAATTCCATACAGTTCCAGGTGTGTGGTCTTCCTTGCTGCAGCTCCTGAAAAGGTTCCTGGGAAACAGAGGAAGAGAAAGCGTCAGCGACGCAGCTTGGCAGCAACTCCCTGTAAAAAAGAAAAGAGTGACAATACCCAGGAGGAAACTCCGAACACAGAGGTACTGCTAAACTTTGTATGAAGTGACTTTGCAACTTTGATTGCTTTTCCATTGAGGAATAAACGTTATATTTATAACAACAACACATAAGAAGGGACATTTTAATAAATACTGTTTTGCCAACAAATATTTCCCTGCTAAAGTAGATACTTGTTTTAAAAATCCTAATCATGTTAATTTTAAAAGATATTGTTGAGAGTCACATGACCAAGGTAAGCTAGGGGTTTTGGGGTAATTTTGTTCTGAAATTTGAGTGGCGTCTAATAATAGTATCTGTTGTTGTTCAGTCACTGAGTTACATCCAATTCTTTGCAACCCCATGGATCACAAAAAGCCACACACACACACACGGTCTTCCACTGTCTTTCGCAGTTTGCCCAAACTCATGTTTGTTGTGTTGACGACACTTTCTAACCATCTCATCCTCTGCTGTTCCCTTCTCCCTTTCCCTTCAATCTCTCCCAACCTCAGAGTCTTTTCCAATGAGTCCTCTCTTCTGGTAGACTCGAGGGAGGGGCGACTCATGGGATATTCTCACAGCCTGATTGGTCCAAAGACTGAGGGAATTCCTTTTAACATCCTCCTTTCCCTGTTGGCTCCCAGTTCCTCTCAGTCTTTTGGTCCAAGTACTGTGTTTTTTGGGTTCCCAGAGAGAGTAAGTAAAATATTAAAGTTGAGTTTAATCCGACCATTGGCAATTCTAAATTCCAACCTTTCTGAGCTGCTTCTTGCAGGGACGGGTCCTCAATCCCGCAGCAAGCCCGGGAAAGGCTAATTGGCTTCTCACCTTTTTTCCTGAGTAAGTTAGGAGCTCGAACCGATCCCTGGCACAGCGGGGGTGTTGGGCTCCATTTCTGTAGCTCTGCGGGAAAGGCTGCCAGTGGGAGACGCTGATCGGCCAGCGGATGATCCAATTAACGTGTGAGTGGAGGCGGCCATTTTTTTCTGGCTCTGTTCCCTGAACTTGCATCGCGGCCAGATTTGGGTCGACAAGTTCTGACCCGGGCAGCCCGCTAGTATTTCCCCAAGGCCCTTACACCGGCTGGTGAACCTGGGCGATAATGCCTGAGACACGTGAGTGGCATCGATGGCGGAAAGCAGGCAGACCACTTCACAGGCCCCAGGGAGGGCTCAGCTGGTGGCCGAGGAAGGAGAGATGATTGGTCGCAGAATGAGGGCAGCAGCTGCGAGGCCCTCAGCAGCCCAACGCTCTTCCAGGGCAACTCAGAAAGATGAAAGCCGGTGTCAGGGCCCTGGAGAAGAGGATTGCTAGGGCGGAACAGCAAGACTAATAAACCCTCTTCTCCTGGCAGATCCAGATCACCCCTAAGGCCTGAATCTCATCAATCGGCCTCTCCCCCCAGGGGGTTTAGCCCTTCTTCTCCCTCTCTCTCCCCCACAGGTGTACACAGACAAACCGGCCTAGAGATTTCTTCTTCCCCTCCTATCTTGCCTCAACGGCCGGGGGAAGTGGTCGGGGATCCTTTGGAGGGTTCATCCCGGGATTTCCTTCCCCACTATGCTTTAGCTCCGCAGGGTGCTGCTTCAGCCCAATTGGAGGATGAATTTGAGGATCTTGAACTGCTCCCTGAGAGCATTAAGAGAGTGATTTCCTCAGCTATTTCTAAAGGTGTGGTCTGCGGTATCCTTGAGGGATCATCAGTCACCTGGAACATCTAGATCCCAGGTTTCCCACCAGGCCAGGGGTCCCTCAGCCCAGGGATTCCATTCGAGGCCTGCCTCTCCCTTTGTTGTTAGTGAGGGTTCAGTGATAGGGACAACCCCCATCAGGACATGTGGTTTTCAGAGGACGAAGAGACTGTCCTCCGAGACCCTCCGGCCTTCCCCAATCTCTTTGCCCCTCCAATGTTTAAACTATTGTTACAGAAGGCCAGAAAGACCACTAAGGTCAGGACAGGAGATCCTGCCATTCCTCCACCTAGAGACCCTAACTTGGTTATGTTTTCCAATACAGCGACCAATAAGGAGGAGGTCCCAGCTCCTGCCCTCTTTTTGGAGGTGGTCAGAGATCAGTGGGATTGACCTTCCACCTTTCCCAACCCGGGCAGTAACGACTGCTAGTTTTACAACATGGAGCAGGCCTTCTCTCAGACCCAACTGCCCATTGTAGACACTCCTATGGCCACTCTGGCCAATGCTTCTTCAGTTGTATCAGGGGATGGGGCTGATAAGTTGAAACCGGAAGACAAGCAGGCAGAGCTTACACTGGATAAGAACTTCAACGCCTCTGCGTGGGCAGTTAAGTAGGCTGCAGCTGCTTCTTATTTCAACCGATCAGCAGTCATGTGGCTCCGTCAGTTGCAGGATCACATCCCTGTTCAGGACGAGCGCCTCCATCAGGACATTATTGCTGCCACCCAGTTTTCAGCAGATGCAACCCTGAATGCAGTCAAATATTCGTCCCGGGCTCTGGGTACCTCAGTGACTTCCAGGCAGTTGCTCTGGTTACGTAACTGGCAAATTGACAGTAAGTCCAAGTGGAGCCTGGCGGCTGCCCCATTCACTGGACCCAACCTATTCAGTGACTGTTTGGAGCCGATTCTCATAGAGAATAAGGATAAGAAAAAAGGCTCTACCCTCCAACTCCAAAAAGACGGACAACTGTCCGCCCTCTTACCGTAGACAGGTCTTCAGAGTCCCAGAGCAGGAGTATGATCAGCAGAGATACACCTCATATAGGTCTGATAGGCAGTTCCAGAGACCCTACTATCAGGACAGGGGCAGGTATCAGAGCCAGTGCAAGCAGCCCTTTCGTGGTGGGGGAGGCCGCCCCTTCCGCAAAGGGAAATGACTCCAATCCGGAGTTTCCCATAGGAGGCCGCCTGGAACTCTTTGTGGATCAGTGGGACCGTGTCACGTCAGATGCCTGGGTGAGGGCCACGGTCAGGAATGGACTCCGGCTGGAGTTCCTCTCCAGGCCCCCGACCTTCTTCAAAACCTTTCCACCATTGCGGGATCCAGAGTGCTGTCGGCTGATGTCTCTAGCCTTACAACATCTGCAAGACATCAGGGCAGTAGAACCGGTCCCGGAGATGGAACATGGGTGGGTCACTACTCCAACCTGTTTATAGTTCCGAAGAACTCGGGGGTCTGGAGAGCCATACTGAACCTCAAAAGCCTCAATCGGTACCTGGTGTACAGATGATTCAAAATGTCATCTCTCAAGTCCATCCTGCAAGGCATCAGGCGGAGGGACTATCTAGCGTCAGTGGATCTGACAGAGGCCTACCTCCACATCCCCATCCTTCCCGCCCATCGCAGGTTCCTCTGTTTTTCCCACAACGGGCTCCACTTTCAGTACAGGGCTCTTCCCTTTGGGTTAGCTTTGGCCCCACGCACATTCATGAAGGTCCTGGCGGCACTGGCGGCTCACCTCCGATTGGTCCCAGTGAGACTTCAATGCTACCTAGACAATGTGTTTGTGCAAGCACAATCCCAGCCCCAAGCCGTTCACAACCTCGAGCTTACTATTCGAATCCTACAGACCCTAGGGGTTTTGGTCAACTTCCTCAAGAGCCATCTCTCACCCGCCACAAGGATTCTCCACCTGGGGATGATGATAGACTCCTTAGAGGGCAGGGTCCGACTATCCTCAGAATGGCTAGTCAATCTGTAGGCCCTGGCAAGGCAGGTGCGGGCAAGATGGTCCATTTCCATCCTGACCTTGTCCCGCCTACTGGGCAAGATGGTGTCATGCATAGGAATCATCCCTTGGGCACGGCTTCATTCCCGAACTCTGCAGTGGGCCCTCATCCCCTTTCAGCGACAGCGCATGAGCAACTCTCCGCGACTCATCCATCTGCCGGCGGACGTGTGTCTTTCACTGCGATGGTGGATGTTCCCAGCTCTGCAGCGCTGCTCAGAGATTTGGGAGCCGGAGCGGGTGACCATCACTACTGACGCGAGCCTCTTTGGTTGGGGAGCACTCATGGACTCCAGGATAGCTCAAGGTCGCTGGACCCGGTCGTGCCCAAGGGATGATTCCTTTGCCACAATATAAACTGGTTGGAGCTGAAGGCTACCTGACTGGCATTGCAGCTATTCAAGAGTTCGATAGAGGGCCGGCACATCCTGCTGATGACGGACAATTTGGTTGCAAAGGCTCACATAAACCATCAAGGGGGGACTCTTTCCAGAGCCCTGGGGCTGGAGGCGCTAAAGCTCAGTTCCTGGGTGGAGAGACACCTGGCATCAGTGGTGTCGGAGCACATCTTGGGTGTGGCCAATCACTAGGCCGATTGGCTGAGCCACACGACTGGACCATGGGGAGTGGCAGATTCTACCCGAACTATTTCAGAAGATCTGCCTGAGCTTCGGCAACCCGCTGGTGGATCTGTTCGCAACCCTGTCGAACCCTCAGCTCCCGAGATTCTTCTCTTGGTTCCCGTCTCGGGCCGCAGAAGGGACAGATGTCCTCTGGAGTAGGTGGCTTCCCGGCCCATTGTACGCCTTTCCCTCGTTCCCTCTGATTCCAGGGAACCTGAGAAAGTTGGTGGTAGAAAGGGCAGACATCATCCTGATAGCGCCCCATTGGCCCAGGAGGCCTTGGTTTGCGGACCTCATCCAGCTGTCCATTTGTCCCCCGTGGAGGATTTCCCCAGGAGGAGCTCTCCCTGCACCAGGGGGTATTAGTCCACCGGAAGCCCCACTGGCTCCACCTGGCGCTTGAGTGGAGCCTCCTGAGGAGCGCCAATCTGTCCACCAGAGTCACAGCAACCATTGAGGCTTCCAGATGCCCCTCTACCATGCGGATTTATAATTTCACGTGGGCGGCGTTTGTCAAATAGTGCAGCCCACTTCGGATAGGTCCCACTGAGGCTTTGGTGGCCCAGGTTCTGGAATTTTTCCAGAGGGGTTTGGACAGGGGTCTTTCCCATAACACCCTGCGATGTCAGGTGGCCGCCCTAGCTTTGGCTTTCCCAGGGGAGGGTAATTCGTCCCTCACTCACCACCTCCTGATCAAGAGCTTTTTGAGGGGGGGGGGCGCTAATTTAAGGCCCACTCTGGTTCATAGGTTTCCAATGTGGGACCACCCACTAGTTCTTAGGGCCTTGACGGGAGCTCCCTTTGAACCTTTGCGCACTATCCACCTTAGGTTCTTGTCCCTGAAGGTGGTGTTCCTGGTTGCCATAACTTTGGCCAGGCGCATTTCCAAGCTGGGCGCTCTGTCTTCCAAGGACAAACTCTGCCAGTTCCACCAGGATAGGGTGGTTCTACGATTAGACCCCACATTTGTCCCAAAGGTCAATTTGCCCTTCCACCGGGTGCAATTTTTCTAATTTTTGTCCGGATCCATTCCATGAGAGGGAGCGCCTATGGCACAGACTGGATGTGCGTCACGCCTTACGCATCTATCTAAGGCGCACGTCTGCCTTTCGTAGGTCTGAGGCTCTGTTCATTTTCTTCCAACCGGGCTCCCTAGGGGCCAGATTTTCCTTTGCCACCATTGGCAGGTGATTGCAACAGGCCATTTCCTTGGCCTATGAAGCCTCAGGCTGTCCCCCCCCCTTTGGGGAACACAGGCCACTCCACTAGGAGTGCAGCCACTACGGCGGCGTGGGCCTCGAGGACCCCGTTCAAAGACATCTGTCGGGTGGCCGCTTGGTCTTCTCCGACACTGTTTATCTGCCACTACCGGCTGGATGCCTTCGCATCGGCCGAAGCCTCCTTTGGGTGTAGGGTTCTACAGCAGGTAGCGACCGCCCCTCCCCCCAAATCCTAGTGGGTTCCCTCCCAGGGACTGGAGCTTGGGTATGTCCCATGAGTCACCCCTTCCTCGAGTCTACCGGAAAAAGAAAGTTGGTCCTTACCTGAATGTTTCTTTTCGGTAGACAAGAGGGAGGGGTGACATCCTGCCCCATTATAGGTAGAGTTAGTCAGTCGGGGTGAGGCGCGGGGTGTGGATTTGCCCTTGTTGTGTCTGTTTTGTGTTTCGGCGGCGTTTAAGCCATGCAACTTCGAGGAACTGGGAGCCAACAGGGAAAGAAGGGTGTTTAATAATAATAATAATAATAATAATAATAATAATAATAATAATAATAATAATAATAATAATAATAATGATAATAATGATAATAATGATAATAATGATAATAATGATAATAATGATAATAATGATAATAATAATAATAATAATAATAATAATAATAATAATAATAATAATAATAATAATAATAATAATAATTTTATTTGATTAGCCGCAACCCTCTCCCGAAGGACTCGGGGCGGCGTACAATCAAAACGGATAAAAATACACATAAGACAAACATATATACAAAAAGAACAGAGACATATACATATGTGCATGGAGGAGGATTGACTTATAAGTGAAAGACAGTTAAAAATACAATTTAAAATCCCCTTAGATAAAATTACTAAATTAAAAAACCCAGTCTGGTCCCTCAGTCTTTGGACCAATCAGGCTGTGAGAATGCCACTGAGTTGCCCCTCCCTCTCGTCTATCGAAAAGAAACGTTCAGGTAAGGACCAACATTCTTTCTCATTTGCTGGCCAAAATATTTGACTTTCAGCTTTAGTACCTGTCCTTCCAAAGAACAGTCAGGATGGATTTCCTATAGGATTGTCTGATTTGATCTCCTTGCAGTCCAAGAGACTTTCAAGATTCTTTTCAGTGGCTCAGTTTTTTTACTATCATATCTATCATTTACTAATCATATACTTTATAAAATATTTTCCCCCTCTTTTATTCTCCGAATGGTTGTTTTCATTTACTTGGTTTTATTTTTAAAATGAAAATGTTCAGATGAGTGGAAGAATTAAACTCATTTATTAAACTTTCGTGTGTGTAATGGCCAGTGGAACATCTGGAAACCACTGGGGATATATTAAATATGGGATGGGATTGTTCAAAATCTCTATTTTTCTTCTTTTTAAAGGGTGACAGATCTCATGGAATAGCTGGAAGCCCTAAGGAAACTACTGAGGAAGGTTCTGAAAATGATCCTGGGTTGCCTTCATCCAAAAAGATGCAGGGGGAACGAGGTGGAGGAGCTGCTCTCAAGGAGAATGTGTGTCAGGTAGTAGCCTCCAATATTTGTCCTAACACAGTAACTGTAAGGATGGCTTGAAACAATTAGACAACCAGAAACACTTTACGTTCTTCCATTCTTTAGAGAGAGTTTGTATAGTGACTGCTTTTGTTCGCATTGCTCTTTTCCTCCCCTAAGTACACTTTTACAAACAAAACTTATTTGTACTTGGCAAACTGCCCAGAATTATTTCAAGTCATCATAATCATCATCATTATTCTCCACGTGATCTTTTATTCTTGAAAGTTGCTTTGTTGCTTTCAGCTTCCCTTACAAGCTTGTTCCGTTGGCATGTTAGTGTTTCTAATGTTCTTTCTGCCTTTCCTGATTATCTCCTTGCTGATTTCTCCTCTTCTGTTTCTCCTATGTCTTGCTACTTTTAACTCCCAACTGAGTTAAAAGCTCCCTATGAATTCATAATGATTTCTTAAGCTTCCCATTCCCCCCCCCCCTCATGGAATAGTGTGCAGTAGTACTTCCAGAATCACTTTTGAGAAAGACCGAACCTTTCTGCGCTGTCTTTGATCTAAGGATTTCTGTCGATGAGATCCATTTTACTGCTACTGAGTTGTTCATTATTGAGTACCTGCATATCCCTCTTGGTCTCAATACACGGCATCATGCTATTTTCTGGGATCCCTGGTAAGTTTCAGTTTAAAGCTCTCCAGATGTGGGTTGCAAAGTGATTTCCAAACACTTTCTTCCCCATTCATACGTGGGTCAGCTTACCAGAGTCCTTTACCTTGGAAGTATCAAAATTGCTTCCATTCCATACTATCTGCATTACAGTTTGAGGTGAAGAAAACACCCGTTTCTTCATTCCCTTCACTCAATCTATCAGTATTTCATAGCACCTTGTGGTGTCTTCAAGGCTCTGACAGGTTGTATCATGTGTTCTTATATAAATCATTTAGGAAGGGCTATTTTTCAGCAGGTGTACAGGTAATCCTCGGCATACAACCGTAATGGAACCTGTCCATCACAGTCATATGTCACGATAGTCAAAAGGCAGTTTGCCCATACTGTAAAATGCAATCGTGTGATTGCAGGATGCTGCAAATTGCTGTAAATGTGAGCTGGTTGCTGGATACCCAAAATATGGTCACCATCGGTGAGGAGATGTTGCAACTTCAGAATTAGGTCGTAAGATCCCTTGGGAGGTCTCTTATAACTTTGAATGATCACTAAGTGACCAGTCATAAGTCAAGGACTTATAAAAATTTTGGGGAACTGTTTCATTATTTCTCCTCTTTCAATAAGCTGTTTCTGGGAGTCTCCTTGATGCTGCAGTCCCAGCATCTATTTCCTGTGCCTGATTTAAAAGTTCTCCATCTTCCCTGATAACCCAAGTGATAGATAATTTGTCCTTCTCTTCCAGAGGAGCAGTCAGCTTACACTTATAGCATGTACGTGTCTTCAAGGGGGGGAAAAAACCCCAAATATGACACATCCCCTGCAGGTCACGAGAGCAGGTTCCTCACCGTCTCGGTTCCAATAATCCACAAAAAATCTCAAAAGTTGGTTTCTGAGTAACTGGCTTCCTTGTATGTCCTATGAAGATGCCCTACCTATACCCGCAGCAAACAGAATTCCAGCTACACCCCAACTTTACTCGGGAAACATTAAGCAAGCAAACACAGGAACATCCAGGAAGCAGCCAGCAGCAGAAGCCGCAATCAATCCACCAGTCTCTCCAGTTTTTCCACTTTTCCCTTCCCTCTTTTCTGCCTCTTTCCTCCTCTCTTTTGAATTCCTCTGCCTAATAACGGTCTGCTCTTCTTATTTATTTGCTTAGTGACCTCTCTGTTTGGGAACTAGCTCCCTTATGTTTCAGTGTATAAGATGTTTTCCTATTGACTTTATGGTAGATAGGAAATGCATGTAAACACATTTGCCAGGGGAAAGGGGGTAGAGGAATTGAGCTAAATTTTGCCTTGTAGGATGAACTTAAATTTAACTTTTAAATTGCTTATATTTCTACAAAAGAATCTGTATACTTAAGGAAAAAAAAGTATTGTTGAATGTTTCCAAATGAAGTTTCAACTGGGGTTTTGTATATTATTATTGTACGTACAAAAAAAAATCAGCTTATGGTGACATACTGTTCATTTACATGCAGATCTGTGAAAAGCCAGGTGAATTGTTGCTGTGTGAAGCTCAGTGCTGTGGTGCTTTCCACCTGCAGTGCCTCGGGCTCTCAGAAATGCCGAAGGGCAAGTTTATCTGCACTGAGTGTTCCACAGGTACAGTACTGGGTGGATGGAAAGAACTTACTATCAAGTGGTGCTGTCTGTCAGCTTGGCAGCCTTCGAAAAAGGGTTGGACCAATTAATGGAAAGCATGGGGAACAATGGCTTTAGCCTTGATGGCATTGTGACTGCCCCTGAAGAACATCTGCTGGAGGCTACTGAGCTTCCTTGTAAAGTTGGCTGTCCACTATGACAACAGCTGCTGGACTAGATAGTCCATTGGTCTAATCCAGCAGGGCATTGCTTAGGTTCTTACTTAGGTAAGTGCTTGAACTTGTTGCAAACAAGTGGTTTTCCTATGGGGAACGGATGGCCTTGTGGTCGGCTGGTTTAGAAGATATCTGAGCTCTTTTGAGACCTTCTCTCTGGATGACTACTTAATTATAAATGTTTGTTGTTGTTTCTTCTGTATGTGAATGCCCCTATCTCTTGTTCTTGATTTCTCCTTTAGGAGTTCACACGTGTTTTGTATGCAAGAATAGTGGGGAGAATGCAAAGCGTTGTTTACTTCCTCTGTGTGGCAAATACTATCATGAAGAATGTATACAGAAATATCCTCCCACAGTCATGCAGAACAAGGGCTTTCGCTGCTCACTGCATATCTGTATGACATGCCATGCTGCTAACCCAGCTAATATTTCTGCATCTAAAGGTACATACAGGGGACTTCTTTATCTAGTCATTTCAGTCATGCCAAAATTTGGAGCAAGATGTGGGTTTTATTTGTAGACATTTAAGGACTCAATGGACTTTTTAAAAATTGAAATTTGAAATTTTATTATTATTTCCCAGACATATTAATTTTTGAACTGCAATTCAATATATTTCTTTTTAGGTCGCTTGATGCGTTGTGTGCGGTGCCCTGTTGCATACCACTCAAATGATTTCTGCCTTGCTGCTGGGACAGTGATTCTTGCTTCCAACAGCATTATCTGCCCCAATCATTTTACCCCGCGAAGGGGCTGTAGGAACCATGAACATGTAAATGTCAGCTGGTGTTTTGTTTGCTCAGAAGGTAAATGCATTGTTTGCTGGATGTGATGCATTGTATGTATTTTAATGAAGACTTCTTTAATGTTGTATTGGGAAGACACCTCTGAAGATAGGAGAGGGAATTTGTGGTGTGTGTTATCAGAAAAATAAAGCAAAAATATCCTAAATATTATCCCCATGCAAAGTCTGGTAAAACTAAACATCAGCATAAGATGTTAAGATGAGTTAGAGCTTGATTGCTCAGAAGCTTCATTTATATATCAGTTAAGCTTTACTCTGCATCTTTCCTGAAAAGTATAGGGATGATTCCTCCCTGACTCCTTTATTATCTTGTGAACTACCCTGTTTCCCCGAAAATAAGACCTCCTTGGATAATAAGCCCAATCGGTCTTTTGAGCACATGCGCTAAAATAAGCCCTCCCCTGAAAATAAGCCTTCCCCTAAAATGTTTAACCGTGTGCGCAGTGGGTCCCTGCCATTTCCTGGGGGGTGGAAGGAGGAACATGCCCCACACACCCCACATGCACCTGCCATCCATGTGGAATGGCCTTGCGGAGGCCGCTCCTGCAAACCCTAGCTACCGTGCCCCTTCTCTTAATGGCGGCCCCCAAAAGAGCGGCAGGCCCAGGGACACTAGGGCTGGCAAGAGTGTGCTAGAAACACAGACAGAACTTCTGGCCCTCCCTGGATCAGTTGATTCATGAGCCGTGGGCCGAGGTTAAGAGGCCTCCTGCACTTCAAAAATAATAAGACCTCCCCGAAAATATAGTCAAGCGCTTATTTCGGGGAGGGTCAAAAGAAAATAAGACCCTGTCTAAAAAGCAATCCCATCCCAGCAAGGGCATCTCTGCACGAATAGGTGTTGTAGCATTAAGTACCTGCATGCTACCTTGGCTTTAAGGCCTCTAATTATAAATCCTATTTCTGATGGTAACTTGGTTCTGACGACTGTGATAACCCACCGTTCGTCCTTACAGGTGGTAGCCTTTTGTGCTGTGAGTCCTGCCCTGCTGCATTCCACCGGGAGTGCCTGAGCATTGACATGCCAGAGGGGAGCTGGTACTGTAATGAGTGCAAGGCTGGCAAGAAGCCACACTATAAGGAAGTGGTCTGGGTGAAAGTGGGGCGTTACAGGTGAGTGAAAGAGGCAACTCGTGTTACACCTAAATTACTAATTTTGTCTCCAGTATAATCTTGAGTCTGTCCATTAGAAGAAGACATCACTATCATCTTTATGGTTCAGGTAGTCCTTGACTTACAACAGTTCATTTAGTGACTGTTCGAAGTTACAACAGCACGGAAAAAAGTTACCTATGACTATTTTTCACACTTAACTGTTGCAGCATCCCCATTGTCATGTGATCAAAATCCAGACACTTGGCAGCTGACTCACATTTATGACAGTTGTAGCGTCTGGGGGGAATCATGTGATCGCCTTTTGCGAGCTTCTGACAAGCAAAGTCAACGGGGAAGCCAGATTCACTTAACAACCAGGTTACTCATTTATCCACTGCAGTGATTCACTGAGGCAGGAAAGGTCGTAAAGTGGAGCAAAACACACTTAATAGATTTCTCACTTAAGAACAGAAATGTTGGGCTCAATTGAGGTCGTAAGTCGAGAACTACCTGAAATGACAATTAAGCTACCTTAACACACCTGTGTGTCTTATCCTCAGTTTTTCCTGCTGAGGCTTTCGCGTTGTGAGGAGAACTTGAAAAGCAGGGGAGTCAAACTCAAGGCCTGTGGGCCGGATGCCGCCCATGGGGTGCTTACATCTGGCCCGCAGGGCCACCCTGGAAACAGCAAAGGATCGGCCCACGGGGCCTCTGCCAGCAAAAAATGGGCTCCCATTTTTGGCTGCAATGGCTTCCTGCAACCCTCTGCCAGTGAAAAGAGCTCGGGAGGGCTGCCTATGGCCATCCCAGCGAAAGTGGAATTCAGGAGCCCGTTTTCACTGGCAGAGCACCCACGCCCACCGCGGTCCCTCAAGGTCAAACACAACCCTGATGTGGCGCCAATGAAATCAAGTGACACCTCTGATGTAAAGCACCTGGCCTTGCCCTGTCGTGATTGAGTTAGCAAAGGTGATTCATATCTGAGAAGAGAAGTTGCAGGGGACACATCTCTTCATTACTCTTACCTTGTGTTCTTTATCATTCAGGTGGTGGCCGGCTGAGGTTTGCCACCCTAGGACCATACCTGTCAACATTCAGAAGATGAAACATGTCATTGGTGAATTCCCTGTTCTTTTTTTCGGGTCAAATGATTACCTTTGGACTCACCAGGCTCGAGTGTTTCCTTACATGGAAGGAGATGTGAGCAGCAAGGATAAGATGGCAAAGGGAGTGGATGGCATTTATAAGAAGGGTAACTTACTTTACTTCAATCCAATCTAAGAAAGTGCATCACGATCATAAAATCAAAAAAAAAAAAACTTGGTTTATACTGCAATACATCAATTTACTTTATTATTTGTGGTCTTGGAGCAAAGGTAAGCTAAAACATTGACAATCTGATATTTGCATTTTTATCACAGTTAATGAATCTGCCTTTGGGTTACTTATATAATATGTCAATTTTGGGCAGGAATTCAGGATGTTATATTTGCTTTGATTTTGTTGACACGAAGCCACCATAATAGCTCATAGATATGTGTCTCTGTCTTGAAGGCTTGTCATTGATTTGGGTCTCTAGCCACTGACCATACAAAGCAAACTTTACACCTTCATTCAGCCTAACTTCCTCCTTGGTTCAGACAGAGCACACTTCATTTCCCTAACTTCCCTGATCTACATATCTCATTGCTGATGCTGGAAAGATGAATTTGAGTTGAAACTTTGCATAGCTTAGGGTATGTCCTCCTCCTTATTTGGGGGGCCTATTGCACATTTATTCACATACGATTCTTCATACAAACATCTTGAGAAACCATCCAGATTGCCAGAAAGGTATATAAAAGTGTCTGTTCAAATATAATAAAAAGAGCAATTCTCAACTTAGCTTTACAGGAAGCTGCTGTAAGATTTGAAGAATTAAAGGCACAGAAAGAACTCCGTCAGCTACAAGAAGACAAAAAGAATGATAAGAAACCTCCACCATACAAACACATTAAGGTCGGAATGCACAACATAAGAGATCTGATAATACTTTAAATGTAATTGGGTAGTTAATGAGGTTGATTGTATGTGACTTTTGCAAACCTTAATTGTATATTAAGCTTTAGTTTTAATCAGGAATTGTTGTTAACTAGTACATACATTTCTTCCTTAGCTTGAATTTAAATTTCTATGTTTCCTAATATCCAACTACTCTATAGAAAGTCGATACTGGATATAAATTTAAGGAAGGGAGGAAATGCTTTGCTATCCTACCCTGGCAGTGTTAAACAAACCACACAAGTAGATTCCCAAACTTTTTACCCCATCCCATCGTATGCAAATTAGCTGTTAGGTGCACTGAGTTGAACTTGGTGCTCACCTGCAATACATTTGTATAAGGGAGCCTCCTGGTTCAGCAAAGATATAAATTTATATATAAATATTATTGGAAGGCCAACCCACCTGACAGCCATTAGATGGTCACATAGAGGAAGTGAAATATGTACTATTTCTTCTGGCAGTGGTAGTAATAAAGTAGCACAAAAGTACCCTCTGCAACTGTAAAAGAAAAAAAGAAGTAATTATTCCAATATTGTTTCCTCATCATTCACGCTGCCAAACGTTATTTATCTTTCAGTGAATGTCAGCGTACTGCCAGTCAGTGCATCTGAGTGGTGTTTTCAAAATGTACACTTCCTAAGACAATGGGTTCACTTCGAATTGTCTACTTCTGCTTGTAGGTGAACAGGTCTGTGGGCAAAGTGCAGATCTTCACGGCAGACTTGTCTGAAATACCACGCTGCAACTGCAAGCCTGCAGATGAAAACCCCTGCGGCTTGGATTCAGAGTGTATTAACCGCATGCTGCTCTACGAATGTCACCCTGCGGTTTGCCTAGCTGGAGAACGCTGCCAAAACCAGTGTTTCACCAAGAGACAGTATCCAGAAGTCGAAATTGTCCGTACTTTAGCACGTGGCTGGGGTTTGCAAGCTAAGCGAGACATTAAAAAGGTACTTTTGCTTTTTTAAAATTTTCATTATAGTTACCACATATCTAAAAAGAAAAGAAAAAGCCAATTTTCTTGTTCTCATATACATCATAAAGACATAGCAGAAGTTTCATTTCTCATGGTACTTTTTCTACCTACATAGAGGTTGGATTATGCAACAATGGAATCTTAAAATTGCATCCCTCAAATCAGTCAACAATTCCTTATACTGATTGCTTTTCCATGTCAATTATTTCTTTTTTCAGTGTCGATTATTTGTCGTACAAATTCTGATTTAAAAGACACAAATTGTCTATGGCAGCTCACTGTTTCTGATACCCGTGTTGTTACATCAAATTACTACTGAATATTCATAATATTCTTAAACTGTACTATAAATAACATGATCCTAAATTATTGTATCAGGATGTAATTGAATACATGTTCCTTAAAATAGTTGTCAGTTTTAGTGTAACAGCTTTTAGTGTACGGCTGCTTCAAGGTTTTTGTAACAACAACCCTGAGAAAAAGCAGAGTGGGAGACTGTAATCTGTAAGCCCATGTAGGCTTCTTAGATTTTGAGTGGAATATAAATACATATGAATATATAATCTTCAGGTAGCCCAATCCCAAATTGTTAAGAGCTCTAAAGTTCAAAAGCAGGGTTTTTTTTTAACTGATTATATAAATAAGTTGGTTATATTTCACTTATGTTGGTTACCTGTGTGACAAATATATAGGCTGCTTCTCTCTAGCAGCTTCATAGCTTCTGGATTTTCAAAAGTAACCCCATGTAGGCTTATTCTTATTGTAAGAGTGAGAACATTATTGATCATGAAACAGATTGGTTTCATTTTCGTGTTTCATGTTCCTCGGACTTTCCTCAAAGAAGTAGCTTGGGATATTGACATTAATGAAGAACTTTTTGTTTTCCTAGTTTTGTAATCAGAGCACTTACTTGTTCTTCCATTCCGGGGAATTTCAGGGTGAGTTTGTGAATGAGTATGTGGGAGAATTGATAGATGAAGAAGAATGTCGGGCCAGAATCCGCTATGCTCAAGAACATGATATCACCAACTTTTACATGCTGACCTTGGACAAGGTGGGCTAAAAACTTTTTTGTTTGCTGTAGATTGAATGACAGGTGACTATATAGAAACAATTTTGTTTCAGGAGTATTTAATAGAATGTCAAAACCCTTGAAAAAACAAATGCTCCTTTGATAGGTTTGTGCGCACTATTCTTGCTGAACTGTTCAATTTGTCCACTTTTGTATTTTTTAAAGTGCTCTGCATATAAGCTTAAATACTGAAATTTAAATACTAAAAAATTAAATATTAAATAATGAAACTTAAATACTTTAAGCCACCTAATGAGAAGGAAAGAATCATTGGAGAAGAGCCTAATGCTGGGAACAATTGAGGGCAAAAGAAGAAAGGGACAACAGAGGTGGCTGGATGGAGTCACCAAAGCAATAGGCATGAGCTTGAATGGACTCCAGAGGATGGTAGAGGACAGGAAGGCCTGGAGGAATGTTGTCCATGGGGTCGCGATGGGTCGGACATGACTTCGCAACTAACAATAACAACATATAAGCTAGTCTCAGCTAAAAAAAGATTAAAGCTATGTTTTTAACAGATGTTATTCCATTTGGTGATTTTAGGATCGAATAATTGATGCTGGACCAAAGGGCAATTATGCTCGATTCATGAACCATTGTTGCCAGCCAAATTGTGAGACACAGAAGTGGTCAGTGAATGGAGATACTCGTGTTGGGCTGTTTGCCCTTGTAAATATTAAGGCAGGTCAGTATGTCTCATAAAAGCTCTCTTTAGAAACATTTGGGGTGACTTAAAAATGCGTAGCTTTGGCTATCTGTTGACGATTATAAAACCCATTACAAATATTTTAGTGTTTAGGAGATAAACTGTTCAGGTGGATAGTTTGTTCCCTGAGTAAGTGGATAGTCTGCTAGCCAGAACTGACTCATCCTGACTCCATCTGCAATTTGTCTTTTTCCTTTACATTTTCTCTGCTCATTTATTTCCTGAAAGTTGACAGAGGACTGTCTGCTGTAGATGCATGGTTCTTCATTTCTTTTCTCTAAATACCCCACAGTGAAGCTTTTTTAACCTCATGTCTTCTTTTTCTACTTCTCTGCTACTTTCTTGCATAGTTTTTGATACCAGGGTTTCTTTCATTTGCTTGGTTGGGGAAATCCTGCCTTCCTTGTCAGCATTAGTAAGACTGCACTTCTATAAGAGCCTATAGAAGTTGTGTAGCTGCTGAAAGAGTTCTGAAAGAAGGGGGAGAAATGGTATAAAAGGAACTGTGAAGAAACACCTATGTTTTATTTAGTGGGATTAGGTTCTGCAAAGGGTTAATCTCTAACAATTGCTATTACTAACCCATGGATACTGCTCTGTGTTGCAGTCATTCTGTTAGAAAAAACATGTCACAGCTATACTTCAGAAACAGTACTGAGATATAGGCGAGTACAGGAGTCGGCAACCTTAAACACTCAAAGAGGCACAAAGATTGTAGCTGGAAGCCCCCCGTTCAATTCTGAAGCTGACCAGAAGTCCAGTTCACCCACTGTAGAGTCTCCTCCTAGCATGGCATCCTTTTTCCTCTACCTGTCCTAACCGAAAGCCCTATCAATTGTGGAGCCAACCAGCGACGGAGCCGCATCAGAGGATGAAAGACCCACATGTAGCTCCAGAGCCGCAGGTCGCTGAGCCCTGGTGTGAAATACTAGTAGATACTACCTAACACAATAGAATAGATTCCCCTCAGCACTTTTAATTTTCCTTCTGGCTTTGTTTATTTATTTATTACATTTATTGGCCACCTATCTTACCACAGGGTAACTCTGGATGGCTTACAATATTAAAAGATAAAACTACATGAATGAAATACTCCAAAAAATATAAAAGTACAAAATACAATACCTGGGGTGGGAGGGAGTAGGATGAGCAAGGGGGGAAGTTGTGATGTGATATTAATCTATCAACCAATCTCAACATGAAGCCCCTCCTTTAGAACCGAACCTTACTGGCAGAGCTGGGTCTTTAAGCTCATGTGGTAGGTAAGGCGGGGTGGAACTGATCTCATTCTGGGGGCGCAGGGGGCAAAGCGGAGAAGACTCTTCTCCTGGACCTTGCCAGCCAGAATATTGAGGCCATCCCTGGCCTGGGTGGGGTGGCCAATCCCAGTGGGATAAGATGGCCCCTCAAAGTAACCTGCACCCATGCCATGAAGGGCTTTAAAAGTGATTACCAACACCTCAAATTGCACCCAGAAGCTGACAGCTAGCGCAGCTCGTAGAGCAGTGGTGTTACATGGGCCACCCTTGAGTCCCAAGAATTGCTATGCTACTGCAGTCTGCACCACTGTAGCTTCCAAATGCTCTTCAAGAGTAACCCAATGTAGTGTGTGTTGCAGTAGTCCAACTTGAGATGACTGGGGCTTGAATGACTGAGCGCACAGACTCCTGATTCAGGAGACGCCGCAACTGACGCACAACTCTAAAGTTGCACAAACGGTCTTGTTTCATTGACATTTGATCTTTCATTCTTTTATGAGATACCGAATCTCATGCTCTAAAACCTGTATGTCATCATCCAGGTGGGTCTTACTGATTTCTTTCATTACCAGGGACTGAGCTGACTTTTAACTACAACCTGGAATGTTTGGGGAATGGGAAAACAGTTTGCAAGTGTGGAGCACCAAATTGCAGTGGCTTCCTTGGAGTACGACCAAAGGTATAACTATCTACCTTTGGATACTTTTCATTAGATGCAGCTATATTAACCTTATATATACTGGATACACAGGAATTGTTTATACTACTGTAGTCCTCTACTATTTGTGTACTTCGCTCCTGTTGATAAAAGTAGGATCCCTGGCTGTCTATTCTGCATTATTTAAACTGAGAGCTGAGAGTACAAATTAAAAAGAAAAAGAAGAGCAGTTCTTGTGTTCCTTGTAGTTCTATTAGAACACCTACTAATGGACCATCTAGGATTAGACATTTCATTATGTACCATGTTTCCCTGAAAATAAGACAGGGTCTTATTTGCTTTTGACCCCCTGAGATAAGTGCTTGGCCTTATTTTCGGGGAGGTCTTACTATTTTTGAGGTGCAGGAGGCCGTGAGCATGGTCACCTCATGGCTGCTGCTGTGTTGCAATATTTTCAGGGGAGGGCTTATTATCTGGGGAGGTCTTATTTTGGGGGAAACAGGGTACCTTACTTAAACAAGTTAAATAAAACTAGTTATATGAGAACATGGATTTTTTTTTTCATCCTGAAGAATTGCTTACTGGAATTTTTTTCTGTCTTCAGAATCAGCCACCTGCTACAGAAGAGAAATCTAAGAAATGTAAGAGGCGGCACGGGAAGCGCAAGTCACAGACAGAAGTCACAAAAGAGCGGGAAGATGAGTGCTTCAGTTGTGGAGATGGTGGGCAGCTGGTTTCCTGTAAGAGACCAGGCTGCCCCAAAGTCTACCATGCTGACTGCCTCAATCTGACTAGGCGACCTGCAGGTCAGTCATGCATTCTCATCTTTTGTTACTGCAGAAGGTATTTCCAGGATGAAAACGGTAGCTCATATCTATGAAGGGAAGACAAAAGAACATATTGCTACATATTGGCTAAAGTTCTGTTCGTTAACTATAAACGTAGTTTTCTTTAAAGGTGTTCTGTGTTTTTCTTCTCATAGAAACGTCGTGTGGCAATGAATCAAAATCTAGGACAAAGTTAGAAAATGAAATTCTTTCCTTCATACATTAAGTGTAGTACTAATAGAAAAAAAAATCTTTTGGATGAATTGGAGTCAGTTATCTCTCCTATATCTTTTTTCTCTCCTTAAAGTATTCCATTTTAACAAGCTTTTAAATACCAGATGTTAAATTATTTAGCTACAACTTCTGTCTATCTAATTTGATTCTCTTGTAAATGGTTCCTAGAGTTTGAATTAAGTAATTTAATTGTTACCTGAAGCAGCATTTATCATTAGAGGAAGGAAGAACAAAGTCAGATCAAAAGAAATGAAAAAAGGAGCCCAGGGGAACCAGACATATGCTTATGAGATGTTAAACAGCAATTAGTTGAAACCCATATACCACCTCTAACTTTTTTTTCTTGAGGTGGGAGAAATGGAAATTTTTATGTCTCTAGTTAAATTCTGTCTTCCTTAAATTCCCTTTAGCCCATCCCTAGTCCTATAGGGTGTAAACTGTTTTAGTGAAAAAGCACACATGTTCCACTGGAATGCAGTGGCTGTTTGTGTGCTAATGTTCCCTTGAAGCTCCAGCTCTCTAGTGGCATGGGTCTGGAAAGAACCTCATTCCTGAATTTGAGAAAGAAACAATATACCTTTGCAAAGTGTTTTTCCCCCCAGTGCTCCCCCCTTGCAGTACCAAGCACAAATACTTTAGATAAAGCAAAGGCATTTTATTAAGGGGGGAGTCTTGATAAAAGGGACAGAAACAAACTATATTTGATATTTATAAGGTGACAGAAAGCAACAAATCAAACAATAAAAGACATTGATTAGATGCAGGGAAAGAAAAACACCCTTACAATATGTGGCATCTTCTCCTTTCCTATCTGGGTTTGTTTCTTTAGCACTTGCAGCACTCAAGGATTTCAGAATACAGTTCTATTAAGTTTCTGAACAGGTTAGTTTTGCAGATCAAAGGAAATGACTTTGGCTAAAGGAAAAACAAGATTTCCTACACTTCCAAAGGAGGCATGGTTGCCATGTTAAAATGCTAAGATCACCTTAATTAAAAAGCTAATCATGAAGCCTAAAATTCCAGGTAACACTAAGGCCCTGTTTGTTTCTGATCATAGATGTCCTTTCTTGTTCTATCGATGGAGGTTCCTGCAGTTTGAGCCAGGGCAAAGTTGAAACACAATAATAGTTACACAACAGTGGAATGAAACCTTTGTATATAATGAATTGGCCTTTGTGGGTTATATCCTTTGTGGGCAATTTAATGCCAGCATCTGGGAATCTGGAGCTGAATTTAGCAATTTACCCTGAACAGCTTTCAGCAGTCAGGCTTTCCTTGCATTTTGATTTCAGGGACTTTCAGAAACTATCATCACTCATTTCAGTCATGCTTTTTCCTGTGCTGCAGGAAAGTGGGAATGTCCTTGGCATCAGTGTGATGTGTGTAACAAAGATTCAGCCTCCTTCTGCGAGATGTGTCCCCGATCATTCTGCAAACAGCATCGGGAAGGCATGCTGTTCATCTCCAAACTGGATGGACGCCTGTCATGCACAGAACATGATCCTTGTGGACCTAACCCTCTAGAGCCAGGAGAGATTCGTGAGTATGCGCCTTCCACAGAATCAGCAGCTGGCTGCCAAAACACTCAGCCATCAGACCAGCAGCCTGCAGCTACAGGGCCGAAATCTCAGTCCTCAGAGAGGCTTCCTCTGACTGTGTCTCTGAGGCTGCAATCCTCAGATAAACCACCTTCCTCTTCATTGGCTCTGGGGCTACAGTCCTCAGACAAGCCGCCTTCCTCGGTGGCCCTGAAGCTACAGCCCTCAGATAAACCACCCTCTACAATGGCACTACGGCTTCAACCAGCAGACAAACTGCCCTCCACCCTGGCCCTGAGTTTAAAGCCCTCTGACAAATTGCCCTCCACCCTGGCCTTGAGGTTCAAGCCTACAGACAAACTATCCTCTGCCCTGGCCCTTAGATTGCAGTCATCAGACAAGCCACTTTCGGCAGTGGCTCTTAGGCTACACCCCTCAGAGAAGTCAGCGCCCAAGGTGGCCCTCAGGTTGCGGGCCTCAGAAAAGCTAGCTTCCCCTGCAGCCCGGAAGGGGCAACCCCCTGAGAAGCTGTCCCCCGCCATAGTTCGGGAGGAACAGTCCTCTGTTGCCACTGAGGAAAAGCCACCTGGATCTGAGACAGCAGCCGACTGCTCGGCCCTAGAGGCACCCAGGAATTCAGATCCATCTCTGATGGGTGCTTCCCAGCCCCTATTGCTAGATAAGTGCCCCAGCACCCCACCGCCCCATGGGCAGGTAGTGGACAGAGCTGCAGAATCTGACTCTCTGAGGTCTGAGCCGCAGGGCAGGGCCTTTTCTGTAGGGCAGCTGCCTCAGCCTTCAGGGAAGGCGGCCCCTTCACTGAGCCTGAAGCCGCAGCCGTCAGTCAGACCTGTCACCCCAGTAGCCCTGAGGTCTAAGCCGTCAGAGAAGCTAGTCGCTCCGACCGGCTCACCGCCTCAGACGCCCAGCAGGCTGCCTACCCCTGTGGACATTCGGCCTGTACCATCTGACAAGCCTTCTACCGCCGCGGGCCTGAGGCCTCAGCTCTCAGACAGGCTTCCTGCCCCACTAAACCCCAGGCCTTTGCTTTCAGAGAAAGCACTGCGGCCAGTCGACCAGAATGCTCAACCCAAAGAAAGAGGCTTTGTGACTGTGGAGCAGAACCCTCAGCCGAAAGAACGGACATCTGTATCTGGCGAGCAGTCTTGTCGGCCAACGGGGAAATGTCCACCCTTCCCAGGGCAAACCTCCTGTCCGCTAGAGAACTTGCAAATGCACGAAAAGACCTCTTGGCTTAGTGCAAAAGGGCTGCCATCCATGGAGCAATCTTTTTGGACAGCTGAGAAACTGCAGTCTCCTGAGCACAGTCTCTGTCCAGGCCAAGAAGCAATATCTGCACCCTCCACGGAGCAGACATTTTGGTCAACAGAGAGATTGTCTGCATTTGAACAACCCCCTTGGCCTGGAAGGGAAGCTCCACTACCTTCTGGGCAAACCTCATGGCTGACCAGAAACATTCAGACATTGGAGCAGATCTCTTGGCTCTCTGGGAAAACACAAACGCCTGTGGGGCAGGGCATCTTGCCTTTGTCTGAGCAAAATGCGGTGCTAGGACTGGACCAGGACTCCCCTGGCCACGAACCTCCTGAGTCTAAATCTAAGTGAAGCCAGTTTGAGGCCAGACGGGTCACCTATTTGTTTTTATTGGTTTTTTAATTGTATGGGAAAGGATTGTTTTTGTTTGTTGTTTTCTTTTTAATCCACTTCCCCAGTTTCTTAACCTTCAGCAACATCGTGCTCAAGCTATTCAGAAGTATTTAAACTAAATCTCTATGATGCCCAACCAAGGAGCAAGAATGTAGGTGGTTTTTACCTTCATTTCGCAGACAATAATGCTGAAATAAAGGAATCCACTTGGGGTAAAATATTTAATTCCATAATCAGAGTTTACTAATTTTGTGAGTCTGAATCTAGGAACAGACTTGGGTTCCTAGATTATTCCCATGTAGCTCCAAAGAAATAGTTGTTATCATAACAAACTTCCTCACCGGCCCCTCGTATTTCCAAAATGTTTAACTAATGAACCCAGATATTGAGGGCACGCAAGGAAATGCAGCAGGTTTTAAGTCCTTAATTTTCATTCCTTGTAGTATAACTGCTGTCAGGGTGGAGCTTTTCAAATGCAGGTGCTTTAAAAAAATACTTGAAGTTAGTTGAGGACGTCAGTTCTGCAAAACAGAAGAACTTGTGCCTCAGTGAACCTAGGTCTTACAGCGGGAGTATTCAGAAATACTATCCGGTTGATTCTTTGGGACTTAGACCTTTAGTGCAATGGCACTGGAGCTCCCTTTTCAACAGAATTTTGACCACTAAAGACACGAACAGGTTAGAAAAATAAGTACATTATTTGTCTAGCTTTTCAGTGCAGCATTGCTGTGTTGGATTTTGTTTTGTTTTTACAGTTTGTTCACCAAAGTCATCTTGTAGTCAAAACTGATAGTCAGTGTGGACAAATAAAACTAACTTTCCTCTTTTCCATGGCAAATCTGCTTGCAAATAATGTTTGCATTATGTATGGGTGCATTTCTAAATTATAAGCTAATTCAGAAAACTAAACGGTTGATGACCTATATGAGAATAAATGTTCAAGATGAAAAGTGAATATTACTATTCTGATTAGTATCTAGCCCAGCAAGCCTTTCATATTGTCTCCTGCAACACTCCCACACCCCAACTACAGAAAATTGACTTGAATTTAGTGGGGCAGCCCCAAGGTGTCCTGTTGTTTAAAGAGAGAGAGAGAGATAGCTAAGGTCATAGTTCTCACACTGGAATATGAAGAGCTCTAGCACTTGCCTGAGGTTCTCGTTCTTTTTTCTTTATTTTCCAGTTAATGCAGCATTTTAGTCTCGACTGGTTGCTAGGTTGGTAATACTGTCTTTCCATTAAGGAGAAGCATTTAGTATTACATAAAGAGGCAGATATATTATCTGCACCACAGAAATATAGCTTGCGATGGTACTGATGGTGGTTTCTTTAAACTGTAGCTGGGGAATCAAATAAATTATTACTTTACCCTGTATATGACGATATAATTCACTCTGCAGGGCCTTCACATATATAATATGGCTTACATTTCATACTACAAAATCAGCAAACTATTTGACCATTTTTAGATTGCCACCCTATTCTATTTGCCTGGGCGTTCTGAACTCTCACAGACTATTAAGCTCCAGTTTGAAGCAGAAACCTTTTGAATAGCTCTCATTTGGTCCTCTTTAGATGTTCCCATTTTGGCACAGAGCAGAAATTCTAACTCTGTCCCAATCTAGAGCCTCTCATCTTGGAATAGATAACTCGGGTATTCAGGGCCTGTAGGCAATCATCAATGTTGCAGTGGCAGTTCAAATTCAGATCCATTACTTTTTTCAATGTTGACTTTCCACAATGACAGTATCTACTCGGCACTGCGAAATATCCCCTACCTGGTTGTGCATCTCATCCTCTTCTCTGATTCATTTCATTCTCTCCAAGTACAGCTAATGACTTTGTAAAAAGCATTATGACTAAATGGAACCTTAGTGCTTAAAGTTGGTTTTCCTTGAACACCTGCAGGCCGAGCGCTGCTAATTGCTGAAAATGGCGAAATGCAAACACCTTTTGTTTCTGCGTGACTCCTGCCCAAAAGGAAACAGGACAGTTCTTCTGAATGAGACAGATACAAGAAACCAAGGGCATTTTACCAAAACTTTTTAAAATGAAAAGACCCACCTTTTTGAACAATCAAGCAAGTCAAGCCAATCATGAGGCTCAGCATATTAAACATTTCTCATGTGGAAACAAAAGGAGGCTCTAAATTTCTCTAGGCCTTCCCGTGAACTGGACTTTATCATGTAGATTGTGTGTTTAGGGCTTCCTTTGTGCCAGCCCCTGCCCTCCCTTCACAGCTGTACTTGTAAGAAGAGAGATATCTGCACTGCTTTATCCAACTTGGTTCTTGCAATGTCATGTGTTTTAACTAGGTATTTGTTTCATGGGAAAAAAAATAAACTGTGAATATTTTTGGTGGAGGCTATTTTAAATCTTTAAAACTCAGAATTTTTTATTTTGAATTCTTTTGTTCAGATTCCTAGGGATCATGTAGGTGACTGTAAGAACTGGGATTTATGTAGCAGCACATTCTGAATCTTTGGCTAGGAACTCATGATTGAACCAATTTAAATCTTTCAAGTGGTATTTCAAAACAATCGCCCAGTGACTTATTTCATATTATGCCTTTCCTCTTTTCAGTCTCCTTAAACTGAACTTGTTTAAAGTCCAAAGCTGTTAACTGAACTAAGCAATGAAATAGAAAACATTGTAAAAGTATAGCTGGAGCAACTTGAATATTTTATCAAACACAACAGACTTCTCCAAGTCTAGATTTAATTGTCCAGTTCATTAAGCTAAGTAAACAAACTACAAAGTGTAACTTCAGGAAAATGAGGCATAAGGAGGAATCGCCACCCAGGTCTTGGTTAGCATAAGGTAAGTTGCAGTCTCTAGAACCAGATGCCCACGAGGCAGGAAATTCTTCATTAGAAGGGACACACTGGTCAAATAGAGAATGCCATCAGTCCAAAAGAAAAGAGCAAATAAGGGTTGGAGAACATAGTTGATAAAAGTTGAATTTCCAGGGGCTAAAAGTGTCTTGAATTTAAAGTTGTTTGGGCATATTTACTCTACTCTGCTGTTGAGTAGTGGTATCTTGCTGGAATTGTGGATTCGCCTATGTGCAAATATTTTACTTTGCTATCATGTTTATTTTAGACAGAAAAAGAGATGGTCTATAACTAAGAGTCTGGTCTAGGGTTGTGCAATTTTGGTAGATAGGGGTCTAAGATCGTATTTTGTCTTTGAAAAATGGGCCAAGAAGGCACATTCCAAAAATTAAAGAGATTGGGGAATTGAGAACAATCTGGGCTAGAATTTAATGTAAATACATACATACACACATACATGCAGTGTGCATTATACAGTTTGGGTGACTGTATAGAACTGTAAAGAATACAATTCGTGCCTCTCCCTTTTCCAAACATTTTATCTAAGCTTTTGGAAGGGAGAAGTGAACCTTAAAGCCTGCAGGTGCCTAGATCTGTTTAGAAACACATGAAGCTGTTAAAAGGTTTATTTTTAATATATAGGCTACTTGTGGGATGTGTACAGTGTAAAACTAAATTGAGGGCACTCCTTGGTCAGTCTTGTAATAGTTACAAGTTAAACGTATGTTTATTTCCCAGAGGCTTAAATGGGGCTTGTTTATACATGATTGTGATAATATTGAAGTATATGGAGAATTCTGGCCAGAACGGTTCAGTAATGTGCTGCTAACCATTCCATATTTCATGCTTCTCTGTACCAGTTTTCTGCATTTTCCTGCAGATGGTAAATTGACTGCAAGTTCTTTCATTTAGGATGTATAGTTTTAAAATGTGGGCGTATTTTTAATTAAAAATGGGAATTTAGAATTATATGTAACATTCTGCAGCATTCATATGCTTATGTTCAATTTTTTTAAAAGTCTTTCCTCCAAATACACGTAATTACTAATGAGCTACATAAAAAGAATTTATTACCCCTTGTGTTGCTATATGAGATTTTACAGTGTGGTTGAATTCCTTGGAATGTACAAAGCTGTTGAAACTAATTGACCATTTAAGAACATTGCATTACAGGAATTGAGATAACATTCACTTCCAAGATAAAGATGCATTGGCCTATTCAAACATTGACAGAAAGTTACAGTAAATAATGGACACATTTCTGTCTCCTTGTCTAGGTTTGCAGTTGTTAGTATATTCAGGGTGGTAGGGAACAATTGATGTGACAGCCACTTGAATGCGCTAGTCCTTTTGGACTTCAGGTATGCTTTGTGCTTCTGAAGGGCAACATCTTGAAAAGTTGCAGAAAGTGCAGCTCAAATTCATCCTGCACTCTTGACTAGATAAATCCCTGAAGCTGTGCATTCTGCTCATTCAACAGTTAAGCCAGATTACAGAGAGCATGCTCTTTCGGTTGTAAAGTTGAAAAAACCCCGAGGCAGCAGGATATCCCATTGATCATTTTTTGATACTGTACTTTACGGTGTGATGATTTTACATTTGCTAGGTCTAGGTCTGTCATCATCTGAAGAGAGATGCTTTTGTCAAAGCCTAAGACCTTATCCTAGGGTGTGGTCAAAAGTATTTAGAGTGGCTTGCTTACACATTTGAGGGCTCAAAACAAAAATAATGTTGTTTCGGGGTGGGGGGAGATGGTGGAAGAGGATCTTGTGTTTATCTGTTGCAGCAAAAGCAAATTCCTTGCAGCATTTTAGAGACTAACAAATTTATGACATAAGTTTGGGGGTTGCAGTTCTTAAAACAGCTGCAGAACTATTGTTCGTACTTTGGGTCATTTATAAAAGTGATTTTAAACTTTTTAAAAAAATCATACGTTGTCTTTATGAAACCAAAATAAAAATGAGTCAGATAAGGTAATTAGCACTTAGCAATGCTAACATGATGGACGGAGGGGGTGGGGGAGAGAATTGGTTCTCCAATATGCATTGTTTCATTCTCAGGCATGTTGGTTATTGATTGTGGAGGGCATCAGTGGGAATTATGGCTAAGCAGAGCTGTTTGCAGGAGATCTAAACAGTATATGCTGCCATATCCCTCCAGTGCTTAATTTTACCTGCATGGATGATGAAAAGGAGTCAACAAAGCAAATACCTATATTTGTGGAAAAAACCAGCCCTATATGGCTATGCAGAGCTGCCCAATTCAGAGAGCTGGCTGTCAGAAGAAATTTTTGGAATAGCTACATTGGAAGAAGATAAAGTGTCTTTGGATTATTATTTTCATCTTACTTCCCATACCTAGTTGACTGTATGTGAAATTTATAATAATTGGGGGAGGGGGGGAAGGTTGCCCTACCAGGTGTTCCCAAAATATGTACTGTAATTCTTTGTATATAAAAGAACGTAATTACTGTAAAGTAAAGTTTAACTTTACTCTTATCTGTGTGCATTGTCTCATTAAGGTCTGGCAGAACATTAAAATCTACTTTAAAGGAAAGCTCACTTTCACAGCAGTTAACCCCTTCAAACAGTTAATGGGCCCAACAGTGCTTAGCTTACAAGAGAGCACAATGTTATCTGTCTGCTTCTCAGGCAAAGTGAAGTCATGCTCATTTCTGGTGACTTTTAAAACTGTCCAAGACTAAATTATTAAAAACTGTTGAAAGTGTGCTGCAAAATTAAAATGCGATTTTTACTGGATCCTTAACATGTGGCATTTTAACTTCTATCTTACTATAGCTAGAAACTTAGGTAACTTGCTTATTCACCATCCTGAATTAATGGAGCTTCTTTCTGTCTTATCATTGACCAAAACATTGTGCAGCTTTTTTTTTAGTGTCTTAGTAAAAGATTCGGTCCTATTTTTAAAAGTCCAATGGTAGAAAAACCATTTTCCAGTGACAAATTAACAGGTAACGAAGTGTAATATATCCAACATCTTGATACTGCTAGTGTTTATCAAAGAAAACATTACTACCCATACCTGTCAGGAAAGGAAAAGCATTTTCATGATTACATCTGTAATCTCGCTCTACAGCCTTCTGGCATTCTCTAGTTCCCATATTCCACCACTGTAACTGCATTGGAACTCCAGTATCCTAATACTACCTACCGTATGTAGTTCTACTCAGTGTGAAGATTTAAATAGTATTGGGCCTTTTTATTTTGTATGCATTGTTGTATTAAATTACTTTGGCCAACTCTGATTAAGCTATCTCAATAGAGACCCCTATTTGAAAGAAGGGTTGTTTCTGTTGCTACATTGACAGCTACTGATTGTCAGAAACTGATGGTCATCCCTAGAACCACTCTGAGATGACTTGCAGGTTAAAAAGTTTCCTCATATGGCCCCTATGGATAGCTCTCATTTAACAACAATAACCGATACCATCATTTCTATCACTAAGCAATGCAGTTGTAAAGTGTGAGGTTATGTAACCATGTCACTTCATGACAGAAATTCCTGCATTTTCAGTTGCCATCATTAAACAAGAATATCACACCATCACTATTTGCAACCTATACATTTCCCTGTTGACTTTGGTTATAGGAAACTGACAAAAGGAGGTCACAAATGGCAATCGTGACCACAGGTATGTTGTGACCATCCTAAGCATCAAGAGAGGTAAGTATCTCTCCTTCAGCTCAATCATAAGTAGGATCACTTTACTTAACCACTTGTTCAGTGATCCTACTTATGATTGAGCTGAAGGAGAGATACTTACCTCTCTTGATGCTTAGGATGGTCACAACATACCTGTGGTCACGATTGCCATTTGTGTATGACGTAGTAAAACCAGGACACGGATTCTTTTCCTAACTTTCTGAAGTTCTGGACATACTGTAATTGCAGATAAATTTTCATCCCCAAGTGCTGCTCCAAATAATCTGAAAATTTTTCAGCAGAAATAGAAAGCTGACCATATCCCACACAAAAGACCACACTGCCTTTTATTTACATGTAGATAACTTATTGGAAGCCATTTAAATAAGCTTAAGAATCAGCAACATCTTCAAAATAGCAGAAACAACCCAAGACAGCCTAAGGTCTCTTGTGCATAGTGATGAAAAATAATAATTCTTGACACAGTTCAATAATTTAGTCAATATCTGCTGGGAAGGGAGCACAAGGCAATCAAATCTTCCACTCAACAAGGCAGCACATTTTGCAGCATATCCATATCCTTGATCTCTTCTGCTTCCTTGGATAGCGGCCAACAAATGATGTTCTACATATCCAAAGGGCAAGGCATTCCAAGTAGCAAGTAGAAGATGTGACCCACCAGAAAAAGCATGAATTGCAATCTGGTGGAAAATGTTACTTTTGGCAAAATAAAGAATTCAGTGATGACAGCAGCTGTAAAAATAGGTGGTAGTGTTCTTTTGATTCAGATCAACTCCTTTGTCCTCTGAAAGTAAACACATATAGGTTATACAAGTTGTACAGATTTCAAACAAATCAAAGTTAAGGCTCCATTAAAATTTCTGTGGAAAATTTGGCAGTCACAATTCACTTAAATGTGTGTAATGCATAAAAGCCAATACCTTTCCTCTGGTCATTATTCCCAATCTTCCTTGTTACTGATAAGACAGGAGTGTGAAAAGATGCTCATTGATTCTGCTGCCTTCCATGCTTCTCAGGACACATTCACAACTATTCTCCTAAATTCAGTTAAAGGTCTCCGGGTCTCAGTTTCACAGGGACTAATATGCTGGATATATGTTTTAATTCAGGAATACAACAAATGATTTAGAAGTGGATGTAGATACTTAGAACACGCCTGGTTCAGCAACTCACCTGTTAACTCAAAAGCAGTAAAATGCACATAATCTTCAGCCACCTTCTGGAAAAGCTCATCTTAAAAAAATAGAGATAGTAAAATCACACAGAGCAATGAAACACTCAAAATACAGCAACCAATGAAAATCCCTTTGATAAACTGCTGAGGCAAGGTAACCCTCTTAGTCTTATTTGTATACTCTCAGTGGAATAGTTAATTTAACTAAGTATAACTTGTTTCTGAACAGATCTGCTAGAATTATATTGTAGTTCTAGCTGAAGAGAAGGTAAAAATAGTTGGTTTGTTTTTTTCTCATCAAGAAAAGATAAAATAACTCCATTCACACTATCTTATCTCCAACACTAGGAGAGAAAAATAGAGGAATGAACATATGATTAAAACATTCTGCCTATTCTGGAATTCGGTTGTTCCAAGAATGCCAGACATGTTTAGCATAATGCATGTACTGCGCACAAACAAGATACATACCTACATTCTGTCCAGTCTTGCTTGAGGTTTCAAACAGCTCAGCTTTGATCTCTGGAATGATGTCAGAAGGCAAGGATAAATGTTTTGTTTTGTACTAAAACTCTCAAAAGTTAGTAACCAATAATATATCAACTATTACAACCCTCAACCTCTGGGCTAGATCTAGAGCAGGAGAAATCTATACAAAATTACAGCCATTTGGAATCAGATCATTTTCCCTTTCTTCCCCCCACCCCACCCCCTTCAACAAACATGAATATTCCAGCCAATGACATTGCTCCAAAAAGGTGGATGCACATTATTTTCCCTGAAGGGCAACACCTAACTCACATCATTGCAAAGCGTAAACTGCTGTTTTAGAAAAGACGTCAGTAGAACTCTTTGCCCTCCTTTCAAAACTGAGCAATTGTTAAGCAGTGTCACCTTCATGAGGAATTATAACCAAAAAACAAACATGGTTTGCCTTTCCAAAGACATAGTCAATGGAATATTTGGACCTCCTATGAATGATTTGCAGGGACAAGAAGGACCCTGATATATAATAGAATAAAATAAAAACACACCATCTGCATAGTCCTGTACATCATGGAAGTCAATTTCTCGTCTTCTCTTATCTTCTTCCAGCAAGTCACTTTTGGTGCCACACAAATAGATCCTGCAGTTCTACAAAGAAAGAAAACAAGGCTAGTACTTTCAACATATGAGGAGTCCACTGACACTTTGCTCCTCACAGGAATCGTTATAGAGCAGGGGTGTCAAACTCAAGGCCCGTGGGCCGAATTCAGCCCACAGGGTGCTTAGATCTGGCCTGCGGGGCCAGCCTGGAAATAGTAAAGGCCCGTGGTGCCTCCGCTACTCGGACACGGGGGGGGGGGGGACGCATATGGGCCCTGTTCTGGGCCTGGACAGCCTCCTGCAGCACTTTGGCAGCCAAAATGGGCCCCCAAAAGTGGCCTGTTTTGGCTGCCAGAGTGCTGCAGGAGGCCGTCCTTGACTCGGAAGGTTATAAAAGGGAAGAAAGGTAAAATATTTTACCTTTCATGCTTGCAGGATTCTGCTACTATAGCCTATGTCAACAATTTATAGTTCTAGTCTTCCTATGGATCTGGTCTCTCTCTCACAGGGTGTTCAAGTATATATTGAAAAAGCAAAATCACAGAAATGTACATCTATCTATTTCCATAAGTGTATAAAACCATGTGTGCGGAGATGTGGTCCCATGTCATGCCTACCATGGCCACGCCCACTCCAGCCACACCCTATACTCCCCCCCCCTCGGCCCTCCGAAGTCAAACATGCAGCCCTCAATGAAATCGAGTTTGACCACCACCACCCCTGCTATATAGAGTTCATATTTATACTGTGAAATCTAGTGTGTCTTCATTCTGTTTAGTATTTTGACAAGAAAGATCTCAGAAGGTCCCCAAAAGCAGTATTGAACTTAATAAACACTGGGGGATTAATTCGATAATGACCAAGTCAAGCTTCCCAAAATATATTTCCAGTGTCTCAATTCCCTACATCGGTGCCTACCATAAGCATCTCCTATGGGGGTGAGGGAATTTATTTTCTGTAAAAACTAGTAGCAGTATTTAAACAACAGAAAAACCATAAACAGATCATCTGAACCATCCAAACAACCATAATCCATATATTATAAAAAGAGACCACTGATAGGACCCCATAAACATCATCCCAGAGTTTTCCTTGAAGTTGTCCTGGAAAAGCCAAGTACCCCATTTTCTCTGTCTACAAATAGAGATCAACGTACTTCCTCAAAGTTCTGTAGTTCATTCACCCAGAATTTTGCTCTCTGGAAACTGCTTCTGTCAGTGAGATCTGTGGAAAGAGGAAGTGTCAGGACTAGATCCCACCCATGGAATTAAATTAAGCAGTTCCATTCATCCCTGCATAAGTAAATTATGTCAAGATACTAGAAGGTGTAATTCAGTTGAGAAAGTAGAAGTATCTTCCTCAAGGGCTCTTAATAAAGCCACTATAGTCATTTGGGCTATTTTATGTACATGTTAAGCGAGGTTATCGGATACCTGACATTTTTATTGGCTCAATTTCCCAAAGAGACACGATTCATTAAATCACAACAGTACAATTCCAATTCTGTATACAGTAGTGCTTAAAAATGCGTGGTTCTTTTTGAATTGTCAGTATTTCTGCCAAAATATGTTGTATGTTTTACACACAAGTTATTTGAGGAAAACTGAGGTAAAGGAACATATTTGTATACGACAAAAAATAAGCCAACTTTTGTTTTCGGTAACTAGTGAACTCCCAATGTTGCAGTAATTCCAACTAAACATTTCCAAGAACTATTGATCGGTCCTGTACATGAGCTAGAGGAATTTTAGGCCATTCCTCCTTACAGAACAGCTTTCAGAAGTCTTCAGTAATATCCTTTTGTCAAATTGTGACAGACTTCCACAACACTCATGTTTTGTGAAGATCAGACTTGAAAGTGAATATCCAGAATTCTGTTGTTTATATAAGGTAGGACCTTCCACATTCATATCTAATTATCAGCCCGTTGATTGAACCAGCTGACAATTTCCCTGAACTTCTAATCCTAAAGGTTCACATAATTTTATAATACAGAAATGTGTAGCTTTAGATAATTTTCTTTAATAAACCAATGAGCTAGAACAGATAGTCCTCACTTCACAACTGTAATTGGGACAAGCAGCTCTGGTGCTAAGCAATGCAGCCAAGTGAAACATCATGTGACTAAACTCAAGACTCATGTCAATTCTGCTGCAGTCATTAAGCAAATCATCTGCAGTTGCTGATGTCTTTTGACCACAACTTGTAGCTCAGCTTTCCCACTGAGTTATGGGAAGCCAACAATGAAGCTCACAAATAGGGATCATGTGACCATGGGATTGTTCTGACCCAGGTTGCCTAGGCAGAGGCAGGCTTCCCTAGAGTCCTTTATTGCTCTGCTAATTCCACAACAAATGGTCCTGCACGGCCGGTAAAGCTCCACCCCAAACTTCCCTGAAGGCAGCGACCCACAGTTCCACAAACAAAGCCAATAACCATGAGCCAGATCGCAGAAGCAGAGAGGAAGTCCAAAAGTGAAGTGCAAATCCATAAAGCAAGGTCCCTAAGTTGTACACAAGATCCCAGATCCATAAGGCAAGGCCAGAGTCCACACACAAGAGTCGAATTCCACGGGCAGAATACAAGGCAGAGGTTTTTCCAAGGCCAGGGAAATGCATGCCAAAGCAAAGCAGGGAGACCTTCGTCCAAGCAGCCTCTCAGACCTCCTTTCAGCTTGTCTCTACTCTACTCTCTATGCCATTGGATCGAGTGGGGAAGGCTGCTGTTCCTCAATAGAGGAGATATGCTGCCTCTCAATCGTACCATCACCCGTCTGCAGGTCATCCCCTCATGTATCTGTGAGGGGAGGCAGCTCCCCATCTGGTTGACCATCTCCCCCAATGCCTGAAGAGCCTAGGACATCATCATCCTCAGCTCCTGACCTCTCCAAACATTCCAGGGGAGCCTGTGGTGGTCTGCAGTTAAGACAAAAGGAGCGACTTGGGAGCAAGGCTTGGAGATGATTGGCCCCCTTCCATAAGACATAAAAGAGGAGCAAAGGGACGTGAGCCTTTGCAGGAAGCAGTTTTGTTCATTCTGCTCTGTTTAAACTCTGAAGCTCTGTTTGACTGTGCTCTGTTTGGCCTTGCAAAACTAATTGGCAATTAGGTCTCTGGCAGTGTTTCAAGGAATAGAAAGGTGGTGTTTATCAGCCTTACTCTGAAAGACTGTGGCAGATTTCTGTTGGACTCTTCAAGACTGGTTGTGAATCATTACGGACTGTGAATGAGGATAATTCACAGCTGTTTAAATAAAAAGAGGGGTTTTGGGACTAAGCATGTGATTTTTACTGTCTCAGGAAGTCTAGATCAGATCCGTGCCATCCCCGTCAGATGATCCTATTTCTAATTCCTCTTCCTCCTCCAAACTGGGATCCGATGGGGCCATAACAGGGACAATATGATGGTCATAAATACCCTCCGGTTGTGAAGTTTCCAAATCTTAATCGCATGACTGTGAGGCTACTGCAAAGACACTGCAATGGCCTTGTTTGAAGATCAGTCGTAAATTTACTTTTTCAATACCATAAGCAAAGCAGTCATCAACTGAAGACTACCTGTATATCTTATTTAATGGGGCTCTCTTTATCTAGTTTTAGGACTTTTGTGGACAAGAGAGAATGTTTTAGGTCTTACCTATGCAGAAATATTGAAAATTTAAAAAGTTTAAGCACTTTTGTATATGAAATTGTTTGATTATAAAGTGAGATTTTCCCCACTGATAATATTTCCTGACCAGGACGAGTCTCATAATGCTGTATTAGATTTAAGTCTATAACATTTGCTGTCAAGCAGCTCAACTATGATTGCTAGGCGATGCAACAGAAGAATAGTTTCTATAGCACTGCCCTCAAACCCAGCTGTATTATAGATGTAGTTCTTCCTTCCATTCTGCCCTTTGTAGCAACAGATTTTAGCTAGAGCCGATTACAAGATAATTCAGGGTGAAATGACTTTCTTCAAGTGGCAACATGGGATGGGGAGAGCTAGATGGAAGTAGCAGTTGATGTCTGAACAGTACAAAAAATATTGCCTTTTCCAACTGGCATCTTCTAATTGCAGTTTCCCCGATATTCCAAGCTAAGACGGTCAGCTTGGCTCTAGAAATCTGCCAACATGCATGTTTACCATAACATAAATGGCAGCTTTATGCAAATGAATGCTTACCATAACATACAATGGCAGCTTTCGCTCCACGATAGTATATTCGGCTCATAGCTTCATACCTCTCTGAGCCGGCCGTATCCTAGAGAAAGGTAATGGAGAAGAGTCAGATTTCCACTTAGTGGGAAAGTATGGTTCTACGTTACATAGTACTATGCATAATGCAATGCAAATGTTGATTAAACATACCTACTGTCAGTATTGCGAAGTAAAATTAAGAAACTTTCTCACATATGTATTATTTCAACCGTGACTTACCCAGATACCCAAGGTTACTGTGCGACCTCCCACTGACATTACTTTAGCCACGAATGCAGCACCTATTGTCTAAAATAACAAAGGTAGATGTGAACACAGATATAGTATCCCCGTCAGTTTTGGAAAGCAGCTGTACACATAGTCAATTTACAACCATAAATGACCCCAGAATTACAGCTATGTTGCTGCAATCCTAACTTAAGGCATCATGTGAATGGATCCATTTTTAAAAATATTTTTATAGTGGTTGCTAAGCAAATTTATTTCATCCAAAGGACTCTCCTCCCCGCCCCTCAAACCAGAAGTAAATAACAGAAGGTAGCAAAAATGTTGAAATTGCAGTCCCTTGACTGTGGGAAGTTGCAAAGACCCTATTGCCCAAAATGCGATCATATTGATGGGGTGGGGTGGGGAGAAGCTACCTCCATATCTTTGAAAACATGTCATAAGGAACTCTGGAGAAGTCCATCTTAACTTCAAACCAGTCATTAAACAACTGGTCATGAATGAAATACTTTTTTTAGAGGCAAATGGATCCTATCCAAGCAACAGTGGCATAAATGATTTGTAAACCGGAAAAACAACTGTTTTAACATTTTCTCTTAGTGAGCATTACTAAGTGAAACACCTGCTGGCAGATAAGACACTATATATTGAGGATCAGTAACTTTTCAGAAAACATCTGCAAAGCTCTCTTAAATGGAAAGTAGACGTCTCTGCCCCAGTTAAAATGGCTCCTTTTTGAAATAGTTTCACTTCAGTTTATCAGCCGCTCCCCATTTCACAATAAGTAATGTAAAAACCATCTCAAATTCAAATTCTGATGACTAGAGCCACAGGGTTGTCATTTATCTATTTATTCACTCTCAACTTCTGAAATCCAATAGAACTATAACAGTAGTTCTATAATAGTAACAGAAGAATATTAAAAAGATCATCAGGAACAATAACATCCAAGCCCAACCCAGAGTGGGGCTTTCATCTTGTACCAGATCTCCTTTCTCAGGACTTTCTTCAATAGCTATGTTTTATAGCACTCCTTAACACTCAGCAAGATAGGGGGCTAGTCTGATCTTAAGAAATAAACTATTTCAATTCTGCACTAGGGAAACACAACTCTGTAAATAAACAAGGAGCTCTTGGCAGCATTTAGCAAAATGGTTTCCTCCTGGATGTTTGGGAACTATCCAATCTAGCCAATGGCCCTGGGATTTCCCAGGCAATATCTTATCTGACTGTCAGTCAAGACCAACTGTGCTTAGCTGAAAAGATCAGCTAATATTGATTAATGTTGCTTATAACATTAAAATAAAATCAAGCCTGAGAATCCGAACTTAGTGAAATGTGGGGGAAGAAATGCATGGAATTGTGAAGGATTCAGTACAAATGAGTGGACAATCTTTCAGCACAAAAAAGACAAAACTCACATTTTGATAAGGTCCTACTAGGAAGCGGTTGTGAACATATCTCTCCACCAAGCTGGTCTTGCCTACGTATTCCTTGCCCAGCATCACAACTTTGGCATCCACACGCTGCCCGCTCATTCTCCTGCCCTCGCAGCCGAGTGTTGCCCTCCAGAGGGATCCTAAGCTCCCGCAACTCAATCAGGTGGAGCAGCCAAAGAGGTGCAGCTCAATTAGGCAAGTTCACCTGGAGGAAGGAGAGGAGGAAGTGCAGTGATTCATCACAACAGAGAAGATATCTGACCAAAAGCTAAGGCATCCTTCTCTTCTGTTCTCTTTCTGTATTTGGCAACCAAGAGTGATGGCGCCTTGGATTAAGAGCCTTAACCCCTTTTCTCACGCTAAATACTCCTACCTGTGAGAAGACAAAGTCACCAGACTAGAAGCACAAGCTTTTTACTCTTCTAGTTCAGAGACTTCACCTAATATCGGTAGGTAACATCAGAATCAGAATAGAGCTGGAAAGGACCCTTGGAGGTCATCTAGTCCAACCCCCTGCTCAAGAAGGAGACCCTACTGTTCCAGACAAGTGGCTGCCCAGTCTCTTCTTAAAGGCCTCCAGTGATGAAACACCCACAACGTCTGAAGGGAAGCCGTTCCGCTGGTAGGCAGCTCGGGAGGCAGGAATCGACCTCGGGGAAATCCCCGGCGCGGAAAGGAAGACCTGACTTGGACTGGAGGAATGGTTGCCCGGTGCATTTAGCATGACATCGGAGCACGCCGGGTACGGACCGCTTGGTTCCAAAGACCAAGCACGGGCAGCAGCGCCGAACGAGGCCCGGCAGATACTGTGGGAGACGCTACAACGATACTCACCCCGGCCTCATGTCGCTGGAACCGGCCGGCCACCGCTACTGGAGACGAGGCGAAGAGAAGCAGCGGCCTCCTTCCGGGCCGCCTGGGCCGAGCAGTTTCCCAGGACATCCCCGGGGAAAGGGGCGGGGCTTCCATCCGGGAGCGGAAGCGCGCTGGAGGGCGGGGGCGGGGCCTGGGCTGAAAGCAGGGAAGGGAGGAGGCAGCGGCGGAAGAAGCGCCGCCGTCGCCCCGCGGAAGTCGTTACTCCTCTCCTGTTTCTGCATGGCGGCTGCGGTGTCCCTGCAGCTGCTGCTCCCGCCGCCATCTTTACCACTGCAGGGACGGGACGGCGGGAGAGCGTGAGCCCGGGCCGGGTGACGCCTCCCGCGCTCTCCGCCGGCTCCTTCCTCCGCCTCCTCTCCCGTCTCCCGCCGGATCGGTGACCGCGGAGCCGATGGGGAAGTACTTCCTGACCCTGAGCGTCCTGAAAGGGCCTTGGGACCAAGTCTTCACCGCCTTTTGGCAGCGCTACCCGAACCCTTACAGGTCAGGGGGAGCAAGCAGGGACGGGGCGCTTCTCTGTCCTGTCGGGCGGGCGGGACTGGCTCTAAACCGCCCTCGTCTCCTGGCCGGGGGGCTCAGAAAGGCGTGGGGGGTGGCCGGGCGGAGAGGGACCGTAGTTACACGGAGCGGGTTCTTCTTTCGGGGCAAGACGCCAAAGGGCTGCCGTTGGGGAACCTCGTCTCATTCATCCTGCTCGCTACTACGGGTGTGGCTCCGGCTGCTGTCTCGATCGCGGGGAAGCTCTGCGCCGACACGGGATTCCCCCCTAGAGGTAAACCTGGGAAGGCACCCGATGAAGCCAAAGGGAAGAAAAGGAGGGATTGTGAATCTCAAACCTTCCTTTTTTTCTTCCCTCCTAATGGCGAAAGCCGCTGTGTGACCCACTAGACCAGTGTTTCTCAACCTTGGCGACTTTACGTCCTGTGGACTTCAACTCCCAGAATTCCCCAACCAGCTGGCTGGGGAGTTCTGGGAGTTGAAATCCACAGGACTTAAAGTCACCAAGGTTGAGAAACACTGCACTAGAGGGAGGAAGGGAGCGAGCAGAGCCGAGCTGGTTTGTGGCTGCTTCGAGCGTCACCTTACAGTGGGTTAAAAGAAGCTTTTAGAGTGGAAGCTGAAATAATAGGAAGTTGAGGTGGTGTTTTAGAAATTCAAAGATTCCTTTGGAAAAGAATGATCAATAATGGTTTGACTCGGTTTAACTGGTGCTAGAAGAAACTGTTGTCAAAATGAGCCCCTCTTAGGGGAAGACCCCAATAGTGTAGATTAAAATAATACTCCTGAGGTAAGTTTAGTTAGCAACTGCTTATCTTCTCAAAGTCAGTAGGCAAAGCCTCTTTTATCCTGATCTCATTAACTTATAAGGTTAATCTTGGTCATTGTGTACTGTCCTACTTAACTTACTTTCCCTACTTTAACACCTATATTTGGCTGAAATAATTAAAAGGTGGTCAACCTAATTAAACATGAGACCACTTGTCTTGCCCATTGGATTCTGAAATAAAATAAATGCATGCTAATAGAACTGAAAAATACGGCATCCTTCACTTAATCCTCCAGGGAAAGATTGAAGGCAAACGAGGTCCAGGCAGAAGAAGATGATCATGGCTTCAAAACCTAAGGGGCTGGTTTGGACAAAACTCAGCAGCACTTTTTCATGCGGCTGTGGACAAAAATAGGATTGCCAACATGATCACCAACGTCCGATGACGGATATGGCACAACAAGAAGAAATAGAACTGTAACTGTCAAAAGTAAACCTGAAAGCAATGCTTCTCCATTCCTCCTTCCCAATCAGGATAGGTGTGGTTTTGATAAAAGATTCTAGATATGAAAATAGGGTAGCTAAGACAGAAATAGTATTATTTGACTCCACTGAATTGTGTGACTAGATAAGTAGGGAGTGTTATGCTGCTATTTAATTATAGTTGCACAACATAGGGTAGTATCTTAAATTCTCTTGTCTTCTTTACTCAGCAAGCATGTCCTAACAGAAGATATCTTACACCGAGAGGTGACTGATGACCAGAAACTGCTTTCCAGGAGGCTCCTAACCAAAACCAATCGGATGCCACGCTGGGCAGAGCGCTTCTTTCCACCTAATGTTGGCCACCATGTCTATATCCTAGAAGATTCCATTGTGGACCTACAGAATCGAACCATGACCACATTCACCTGGAACATTAACCATGCACGTCTGATGGTAACAGTAAAATGTTTTACATTTACTTACCGCCACTACTGCAACATAAAATGACTCAGAACGTTTGGGGAAGTGATTGTTACTTTGGAATGCTGTCTCCCTTGCAGGTAGTGGAGGAGCGATGTGTTTACAGAGAGAACCCAGAAAACAGTAGCTGGACGGAAGTCAAGCGGGAAGCCTGGGTCTCCTCCCGTCTCTTTGGCGTTTCCCGTGCTATCCAGGTAAGGGAGCTACAGATCAGTGTATGCATGACAAAGAAGAGACTGCCTGTAATAAACAATCTGGGACTACTGGTATCTAGCTGAAAAACTAGGCTGATTGCTCAATATTTAAGCTCTCCGAATAAATAGAGAAGAGGCTATTTTTATCTCTTTGCTTCTTGTTCAACTGGCTGTTCTCTTTTTTTAGGAATTTGGCTTGGCTAGATTCAAGAGCAATGTGACCAAGACCACTAAAGGTTTTGAGTATGTGCTGAGCAAAATGCAAGGTGGGTACATCTGTAATAGCAACTAAAAATGCAGTATATAAAATGTAGATTAAGACATTTTTTAATTGCTTTTTTGTACTTGTTCTAAGTGCCACATGTAGTCCTCAACTTAAAACCACAATTGAGGCCAGTTTCTGCTGCTGAGACAGTTATATCCCATTTTACAACCTACTTTGCCACAGTTAAGTGAATCATTGTGTTTATTATTAAAACAGTTGTTAAGTGAATCTGGTCTCCCCACTGTTTGTCAGAAGGTCGCAAAAAATTTAACATGAACCCAGGATATAGCAACTTCATAAATATAAGCCAGTTGCCAAGTATTTGATTATGTGATCATGGGGATGTTGCAAGATCATAAAGGGTGAAAAACTGTCATCAGTCACTTTTTTTCAGTGCTATTGTAACTTTGGTCACTAAACAAATGATTGTAAGTTGAGAACTACCTGTATTAAAAATGTAAAATCATTCTTCATAGATAATGTCTATTAAAATTTTATACAATATTTTCCAAAATTGGAACAAACTAGAGTTTTACAGAAAAACTAGGTACAGTGAATATATTTACTTACTTCTGGACTTTTGGCTTGTTGATTTTACAGGTGAAGCACCATCTAAAACACTAGTGGAAACCGCCAAGGAGACTGCCTTGGCGGTTACTGAGAAGGCAAAGGACTTTGCTGGCAAGGCAGCTACTACAAAAAAGCAACAGTATGTGTGAGAAAACAGTTTTTCCACTGAAGGAACTAAATGCCACTGCCAGAGTGGTACAATAATACTGGAAGGTTCACTTTAACTTAAGCTTCCCTTCCTTTGGAAGTTGACCAGAATGTCTGTAGATTTTATGTTTTTTTTAATTGAGACTGTACAAATCTGACAATCATCTTCTTTCTTAAAGGTGTAATTATCATTAAAAACTAGACTTCAATTTATTTCAGTATCAGGATGTTTTTCATCAATGATTTAATTTTTCTTCCTATTTACACTTGCCTCTTATGCAACTCAAAAGTAAGCCTTTGTATATGAGACTTCAGAGAATTTGTAGCTGTTGGTGAATAAATGTTACAAATTACTGAGGTTAGGTTAAGGTAAAGGTTCCCTCCACATGCGTGCTAGTTGTTTCCAGCTCTTTGGGCGATGCTCATCTCCGTTTCTAAGCCGAAGAGCCAGCGTTGTCCGAAGACTTCTCCGTGGTCATGTGGCGGGCACGACTCAATGCCAAAGGCGCACAGAGCACTGTTACTTTCCTACCAAAGTGGTCCCTATTTTTCTACCTGCATTTTTAATGTGCTTTCGAACTGCTAGGTTGGCAGAAGCTGGGACAAGTAACAGGAACTCACCCAGATACACAGCACTAAGGATTCGAATCGCTAAACTGCTGACCTTCTGATCTACAAGCTCAGTGTCTAAGCCACTGAGCCACTGCATCTCTTTAGGAGGTTAGGTTACAAGTAAAAATAGTTATCAAAATCCCACTGAATACATCTTAAAGTGGTTCACTTTGAGTCAAAAAAGGTCAGAAAAACCTAGATTTTGCAATGGCAAAAGGTCTCTTAAAGCAAAACTTTACTATTAGTCCATTCAACAGCAAGACACATTTCATATTAAAAAAAAAACCTGAACACAGCATTTACCTGTTGTGATATGGATTTTTAAAATCCTCCCTGTAGATAAGAGCTAAGTTTATCTTTTGTTTAAAATGCCTAGCGTTCCTCACCAGCCCAAGTCTCTGCAGAATGGACTTGCCTGTTCCACAAACCTTAACTAGGATAGCATGTAAGATGCATATGTTGTGTATAGTCAGCTTCTAACAATTGTCCTAGTTGGTTTTGTGAAGAAGGTGGAGATGCAGCACTTGGTTTGATGAGGTGGTGCATAGTCTTTTTTGTAAGAAAGGAGGGGTTCTTCTTTACTTACAGAAAACAGTCTTATAGCCATGTATCAGTTATCCTGCCACGAAGTAATTTCTGAAAAGCTTGAAGCCTGTCTAGATGAATGCTGCCCTCCTAACTGAACTTCTGTCCATAACCAGAAGTTGCTGACATTGGAATAGCTGTGCTCCTGCTGAGTACTGAAGGCAGTCATGACATCTCCAACGCTAGCAGATGCCAGGCCTTCTACGTCCACTTCATCTTCTGCAACAGAACAAAAACAAAAAACAAAAAAAACCACCTTAGCATTATGCTTTATTCAAATAATAATAATAATAAATAACTTTTCAACACAGGCATAGCTAGGTTTCCTAGGGGCCACTTATTCCCTGTTGCCTCTGCCTGTCCAGTTCAATCCAGCAGGATTTATTCTGGGTCCTGTCGATTAAAGTCATCTTGTAGGACGCAGAAGCTTACGTACTGTTACAATTCTTGCCCTCTGGAATGATCTCCCCTGCTCTGAGATTTTATAAGCCTCCCATCTTTGCCTCCCTTTTTTTGTTTTAGTAAGTTATTTTTTTAGTTTTAGGCTGCCCAGGATTGCTTGGGAGCCATGTGACCTATAAAATGAAAACAATCTGGCTCAGTCATTCTTCAAATTTACCATGCCTTTTTATCGTTAACACTATAGCTCGGCGATGGCAAACCTTTTTTGGCTTGCGTGCCATAAGTGGGGGGAGCACGGGGGGCGTGTGCAGGCGTGCAGCACCCATAATGCAATGCGCGACCCTCCCAGTGTGCATGTGCGCACTACAGGCGTGACCCCCCCTTCCCCATTTTTTCATGCTTTTTTCGCCCTCCACAGGCTCCAGAGGCTTTATAGGAGCATGGGGAGGGTGAAAACAGCTCCCCCCCAAGCCCTCCGGAGGCTTCAGGGACCTTCAGGCTTCCCTGAAGCCTCCGAAGCAGTCAAAACGACCCTCCGAGCGGAAGTCACTTCCGGTTTGCTCAGAGGGTCGTTTTAAGCGCTCTGAAGGCTTCAGGGACCTTCAAGAGGTTTCCCTGAAGCCTCCGGAGCAATCAAAACGACCCTCTGAGCAAACAGGAAGTCCGTTTCCTGAATTTCCGGTTTGCCCGTAGGGCCACTTTTTTGCACTCCGGAGGCTTCAGGGAAGCTCATGAAGCCTCTGGAGGGCAGGGCGGGAGAGGCTCTTTTCACCCTCCCCAGGCTCCTATAAAGCATCTGGAGGGCGAAAAATGGCTTTAAAAAAGGGTGAACTCTGCTGGCCAGTGCGCACATGCGCGCTGGCCAGCTAACAGGGCAGCGCCTCGCGTGCCCTGACAAATGGCTCCACGTGCCACCTGTGGCCCGCATGCCATACATTCGCCATCACTGCTATAGCTGGTGACTTTCTGCTTATCAGACCCTGCATTTTTTTTGCTGCATAACTTGTCAGCATCAGGAAGATGTAGCACTAGAATCATTACTGGGCATTGCCCACCTGCATTGCCCACCTGAGTCAGAATGCTCAGAGGAGACCCGAGAAGAATCCAGGCTATCTGCTTCTGCCTGTTCCATATTCAGATGGGCTTGCAATTCTTCTAAGCGCTGGTGCAAATTCTGCTGCTCACAATGTAGCCTCTCTTTCACTTGTTGAGCTTTCTGTTCCTGGTATTCTAGCTTCTGGGAGTGAAAGAAGGATGGAAAATAATATTTAGAATTGCAATTGAAATGCTTTTATTTCATATCTCCTAGGAACATCACATGGGCTACTATTGGAAACAAAAAATAACACAGCCACTTTCTCAAATTCAGCTGGAAGCTAGGTAGTCCACGCTAAACACAAAACTGAAGGAATTATAAAAAATTATTCTTGGCTGGATTAAAGATTTCTCCCTTTGTTTTCATTGATTCTTAAATTTACTTGAAGGCTGGCAGTAGTTTTTCTTTTTTAATACAAAATTTATTAAAGTTTAAAAGAAAACATAAAAACTAATACAGAATAAAGGAAACAAAACGGGTGCAGAAAAAAAGCTTCTGATTTTCTTTGTAGCAGATATGTAATGTTACATAATAGTCTTATTCTATGATTACAAAAAAAAGCTCACTTTTTTCTACACATTTTTTTTTTCAAATCATCAAAACTATGAATGTGAGAGGTATAATTTGTTCCATTTCATGGAAAGGTCTACAAGGCATTTCCAGTAATCAAGGAAGTCAATTTAGCCATCTCTGCAAGTTCCATCATCTTCACCAACCATTCCTCTATTGTGGGTAGTGTCAATTTTTTCCTCTTGAATTTTTTTGAATACACTGCAAATGTTGTACGTAAAAGTACAAGTTCTATGTTTTTTTCTAGCTATCCATTAATCCCAAATGAGAAAGTTCTGATTTCAATTGTACATTTGTCTTTAAAATCTTCTGAATTTATTTATTTGTACCCAATTTTTTTTGGGGGGGGGCTTTTACACCATATATGATAAAATGTCCCCTCATATTGTTCACATTTCCAACAGAGATTCGAAATTCCTTTATGCACTCTAGACAGTTTCTCTGATGACAAATTGGTTTTTCCTTCTTTATTCATTTCCATTTATTTTATTTTTTAAAATAATTTTTTTTCTTTAAAAAAACAAGACAACACATACAGAACATTCATTTCCATTTATTGACTTGATCAGGCTTAAACCTTTTTTTATTATTACTATTTTTCAGTTTTAAAGGCCATGGGTTATTTCTAATAAAATATTAAAACTAGAAACCTCAATACCATTTGCAAATTACTAACAACTAAACCAGTCAAGAAAGGCAGTCTCTAATTATTCCCAATATTATTACAGTTACAGCTTCCTGGAAAAAGCGAGGTACATTACTTACTTTAATGTGCAATCTGGCACAATGCAGGAGACTAAGCATTGTGTAACGAGAATGTCCTGTATTTGTGGGGATCTGCTGCTTCAACTGTTCTAAACACTGCCGTAGCTGGGCCCTTCTGCTGGGAAGAAACAGACTTGTGGACAATCACATTTTAAGTAAAGCCTTAATTGAATTCTAGACTCAGAACACGGGTGTCAAACCCGAGGCGTCATGTTGCAATCATGTGATGTTTCGCCTTTTTGCGGAGCTGGGGTGGCCTGCACGTGATACATCTGACCCATAGGCCGCCAATTTGACACCCCTGCTCCAGAACAAGGCAGAACCACATTTTCCAAAGAGTAAATAATTAATATATGTCTGAACTCAATAATTCCTTAATTCAGGGATTTCTGTATTGAGTCACCACTTTCTGGGTGAAATCAATTCAGAGGAGATAGGGTTTTTAAAACTAATTTGGACCTGAGAATGGTGTCATTGTCAAGACTGATTCTCAGGGATGTAGAAAACTAAACCAATGAGTTTAGCCACCTACTACTCACGATAAATTCATTGGGTGGATAGGTTACCTACATTAATGTATGATTTTATAGCACTACAGTACTGAAAATCTAAGAATTGCTGTTTCACTAGGCATAACACTGTATAACATGGATTTCTAATCTTTTATGCTCCCTTGCTGATAAGAATGTAACTAACTCTAGTCATTGAGATGTTATGAAAGAGTTAATGGCCTTGGACTGCATTTCAACTTGAAAATACTTACATAGAAAATACTATCTACCATCTGCTGCATTCCCAGTTCAGTTTCATTGACTTGAAATGAGAACAGCCAGTAATAACAGGCTAATGGAGAACCAGCTATCTGCACTTGAGGTAGCCTGAAATAGATTCTTAAAATATTTAGGAAAAATAAATCAACGGGAAAAGAATTACAAGGAGCATGAATTCACTGCCTTGAATTCATAAAATATTCTTACCAGGGCAATATAAAGACCAGGAAATTGCATTTTTCCAAAACTAAGTTTGGCCAGTGCTAAGCTCATTCACTTCTTGTTGGTGCTCAGTTTGTTATGGAAATTCACCCTGTTTAATTCATGGTATGATGTATTGCATAAGCTAGAAAATGGTTAACTTGGGAAGCAGCTTAAATGTACGCATAAATAGTATGAAATATTGAGAAACAGGTGAGGGAAGTCTTCCATATAAATGGAAGAAATGACTCAGAAAGGTCATTTCCTGGTTTAGAAAAAGGAAAACATATTTTTAAATGGTGACCCTCAAAATTAATGGAGGGATTGGTGCTTCCTAGTTATTAATAGAGCTAGGACCAGGCAGAAATGAGTCCATCCTTCTTCCCTAGCCAATAAAATGTGGGAGAGAGGAGCCTAAAAAGAAAACCAATTAGAACAATATTCCTCTTTAAGTGTACCTGTGTTTCTCCAGCTCATTGTGTACAGACCTGAGAGGAAACAGAAACACAAAACAAAAATGATGAACTATATTTAAAATTCCAACAATTGATAGTTATTTTTATCAACATCATTCAGCAAAGCAAACTAAGCACACATTCAGTCAAACTGAAATCTCTTCTGTTCAATTTCAACCTTCCTCATTTGTGCAAAGAAGTAAATCTTTTCCGTTCAAAAGAAAACCAAACATTTGCTGGGTTTGCATGAAGACAGAATCTCATGCTTATGCAATAGTGGCAAAATCAATTTAAAAATATGAATACTGGTAACTTAAATATTAACATGTTCATTCATTGCACAACCTTAAAAGAGATAAACAAATATGAACTATACTTCATCTTTCAATGTTTTGTTATTAGATAATGAAATCTAGAAGACTCAAAGGCAAGTCAAAGATTTAAACCCAAGTCTATATATGCTTCAGTACCAAGTGGAAAAGTATTATGAAGCATCATTCAGAAACACTAAAGGAATAACTAGTCAATCTAACTACTAGTAAAAAAAAATACTTCCAACAGCCATCCTTTCAGTTAAATCCTGCTTAAATTTCACACACAACCTCCGCTTCCTTTTGATTGTATCTTTGTCTTTCAATTGAAAAGGCATTATGAAGCATCTAGGTAATTCAGAAACTTTAAAGGAATTTGTCTTGTTTTCTTAAACTAGTCAATCTAATTGCTACTAAAAAAAACACTTCCTGATATTCCAACGCTTGCAGTTAAATCCTGCTTAAATTACACACCCAGCCTCCACTTCCTTTTGACTATATCCTGTTCTTTCAATCAGAAAGGCCTGTTTACTACACGCCTGCGTGAATAGTACCTTTCTTCTATACGAGTGCTCTTCCAAGTACTTTTTCTCCTTATAGTGAGAGAAATGAAACTAAAAGTAGACATAAAAACATAAAAACTTGGTCTAGGATTAGCGGCTCTCAAATTCTGGTCCCAGGACGACCTTTACATTATTAAAAATGACTAAGGCCCCCAAAGAGCTTTGGTTTCCATGGGTAAGGTAATGTAATATTTATTAGAAATGAAAATTGAGAAATGTTAAAGCATTTGACTTCACAGATCTTCCCCTCCCCCGCGCCCCCCAAAAGGTCCCCAGACCGCACTTTTAAGAACCTCTGGCCTGAAGGAAATACAACCTTTTTCCAAGACTTGGTTTTCCAAATCAGGATAGTATTCCTCCTCGTCTTAAGCCTTCAGGAAAAAAAGGAATAAAATCAAACAGCCCGAGGTCTAACTGAAGAAGCCTTACCGGAGGTTTCTCGGGGCCTTTCGCGTTTTCGGCTTCCTCTGCGATTGTAACGCATCTGGTCCGCAGTAAGGCGAGAGAGAAGCATAGCCGTGTTCGGCTTCTGGTGTGTGTGAATAGATAGATATAAAGACGTATATGTTTTAGAGGTTCCAACCTGCCCTCGCTTTCCCACTCGCTCCCTTCCTCCCGAGGAGACTCAGTTCAGCCGCCCTCCGGTTAAGAGCCATAGACGCCCTTAGAGAATAAGGGAATACCTCTCTCTCTGCGCTCCAAATAGTCGGCCGCTTGAAGCAACACCTGAATGTTGCTACTCGTGAGCTCCATGACAACGGGGGACCCGCGCAAGTAAGGACTCTGCAGCCCTGGTCACGCAACCGGCCCCACCGCCTTCAGCAACCAACCCCGCCCCTTTCGAACGCTCCGGGGTTCTGGTTCCACCCCTTCTCATCCACAGTAGCAGTTCTTGCTTCGTGGATCTCCTTCGGGCAGCGCCAACCAAAAAGGATGAAGCCAAGCGGACTTTTTTTTTTTTTTTTTGCTTTCGTCTTTCCAACCGCTCAGCCACCCCCTCCCTAGCTCTCCTCGATTTTTAGGTTCGGGGCGTCCTCGCTGCCTTGTTTTGAATCTTAACCTGTGCAGGGCGGGGGTAGGGAAAGCAACGCTGTCATTGGTTGGAGGACGTGACCAGACGTTTATCCGTCACTGCCTCCTTGAAACAAATTCGGGCGGGTAACGAGGAAGTCTTATATTTGAACGGAGGGCGGGGCCTGCACTTTGCTTGTTTGTTTTTTTTGGAGGAAATAGAGCGAGACACGTTTTAATGCTGCTTGGGCGCAGCTCGGTTTTATAAATTAGACGCTTTCGCTTTCGTAAATAATAGACGTTTATGTGTGTACATAGTAAGTGAATGAAAAAAGAGCGTGGTAAAATATCCCGATCGTTGTAGAGTAGAATAGAATAGAATCTGGAAGGGATTTTGGAGGTCTTCTAGTCCAGCCCCTTACTCAAGCAGGAGAACCTACCACTTCAGACAAGTGACTGTCCAGTCTCTTCTTAAAAACCTAGAGTGATGAAACATTCACAACTTATGAAGGCAAGCTTTTCCACTGGTTAATTGTCCTCACTGTTAGGAAGTTTCTCTTTAATTCCAGGTTGCTTCCGTCCTTGATTAGTTTCCAACCATTGTTTCTCATCCTGCCCTTTGGTGGTTTGGAGAATAATTTGATCCCCTCTTCCTGTGGCAGTCCCTCAATTACTGGAGTACTGCTATGTTACCCTTAATTCTTTTCTTTAAACTAGCCAAACCCAAATTCTGCAGCCGCTCTTCATATGTTTTAGTTCTTTTCCTTTGATCATTTTAATTGCTCTTTTCTGAATTTTTTCCAAATTCTCAACATCTTTTTTGTAATATGGTGAGCAAAATTGGTTGCCGTATTCCAGGGGTCGTCTTACTAGGGTTTTATTATTTATTTTACTCTTACTAGGGTTTGATCTTGAGTAATTATCTTCTACGTTAACAATGCCTCTCAATACATACATTCATGTGTGCTCGCTAATCTATCTAGTTAGAAATGATCAGCATATATTTTACTATTAGGGAGAAAAAAATATTTAGAAGTACCTTCTTTTCTTCTCACCTGGACAGTCTGTTTTTCAAAATTTGAATGGGATGAGTTTGCTTATAATATACCATATTTTTCAGTGAAAAACGTTCTCATGCAGCTGCAGTATGAGAAACTGCAAATCTGAAATAAGATGGTATCTTAATAGATATGCATTTGCATGTCTGTATACTTGGGGGCATATTAAAGTTTATACTCTGTTCCAATGGCATTCTTCGTTTACTGGTTTAAACATAGCCATTATCAGGCCCAAGCCCAAATGTAACATAGCAAAATTTAATCCAATCCAATCTTTTGTTTACACCTAATGGACTAAATTTTACCAGATTAAAGCTATATCTCTCTACTTTACTAGATATATCTTAAGAGATTCTAGGTAGGAAGTGGCTATGCTGAACTTCTTCCTCCTTTCCCCCATCCAAGGGGCAATTTGGGCCTCTCTGATAAGATTTACTGCCCACTTCCTGGGAAAGCTCTGTTGCCCAAACTCCTATCCATCAATTCTCCAGATCAGACATGAACATTTTACTGCTCTGGGTCACATCCGGCCCTTTGGCTGTCTCTGTTTGGCCTGCATGAGGTCAATTGAAAATTAGAAAATAAAATGTAAATAAGCGAGCTACAGGAGGTGGGAGAAGCAGCAGACTGCACTCCTTTAATTGGCTGGAGAGAGAAAAGCTTTTCTGAGTGGCAGAATGTGGCTGGGTTGAAGCAAAATGAGGCTCTGCACTCCCTCCTCCCTTCTGTCAGCGGCAGAATTAAGTTCAACCTATTGATTTGGCCCTTCAGGACAGTCCCAGTTTCTTACGTGGCCCCTTGCCCACCCCTGTTCCAGGTGCACATCCCATCATAACCTTGCACTCAATAATTTCTAAATTGCGAAAGAATTTGTAGATGACTATGGCTTGAATATTTTTAAAGACTTATTTGGACCGCAGTTATAAATTCCATTTTAAAAAAACTGGAGTGACACTTCTTTGTTGCATATCAGCAATGCAGTTAGTGGGGCAATCATCAGAAAACAGGGAAATGTTATGATTATTATGAACAAATTGAGCAGATCTTAGGCAAGAAAGACAAGCAAGGGAAAGATTATTGAAATGCTGGTTTACATGTTATTGTTAATAGAGATCTATGTATTACTTCAGTCAATAATGTTACATAGCATTCTTATAATATTCAAGTATGAAAATGTCAAAATCTCTTCCCATGTAGGCAGGTGGTTAAAGTTCCCCTTTAAGCTTCTCCAGGATGACTCATGGGCTGGAAGGCATGCAAACGTCTTGTGTGCAGTTAATAAATGCTGATACTTGCTATTCAACTGACATCAAAGAGATTATCTAGCACATAAAGAACTAGAGCCAAAACCAGTCACCCACATTTGCACAAGCTTATAAATACACAAAATCCTCTGGTTGAAATGAGGTGGGAAAAGAAAAATAGCACAGCAACAAGATTTGTAGAGTCTGTATTTGCAGCAGCAGATTCTGTTGGGTCAACACCCAACAGCAACCGAACAGCTAAATCCAGAAAAAACATTTATTTTGAATTCAGAATACACAAAATGGCAATAGCAACAGACAGCATTTTTCAAGTAAAAAGTTGGTTTATTCAAGTCAGACTTGATTTTATGCAGTTTTCTTGGCAGCAGTATGGAAATGATTTGCATTGCCTTCTTTTGGGATGGATGGATATGATAGGTAGATAAAGAGGGAGGGAGGGAGGAGAGAGAGAGAGAGATCTTTTAGTGTAGCCAGGTTTGCAGGTAACTAGCTCATAAGTCATTTCAGAAAGAGTTGTATGAATCCCAGATACTGTAGGTTTCCAAAGCATCTCCCACAGTGTGGCAGAAGAGTTTACAAGTATACATTGCATACGAACAGTGTTGCAGCCCTTACGCACATCAAGAGCTGAAGAGCAAAATCCCATGGCTGTTCTCCACAAATTGTTGGAAATCCAGGTCCTGCCTTTTCGTTCCAACCAGAAGTATCCTAAAGCCCTTATTGCACATGCATCCAAATCTGGTAACACAATCTCATTTTTCGGGTAAAAACTAACCATAAGACTATAAATTATTCTTAAGTTTTACCAGAAGTCAGGCAAATAGCACCAAGTAATTTCTACATGGGCCATCATTCCATTATAGAAAAAGCCAGCTTTATTAGCACATAGAAGAGTTTGTTCAAACTTCTTTAATGATAGATTCTAGTTCCCACCCCGCAAATCCCAAGTTCTTTATTATAAAAATGCAAGAGTTCATTCCCCCTTCTAAGAACATGGTGCTTCTTCCTCCAACCCAACTCTTGCTTGACAACCAAAAGCCCTTTGTTTCACTCCCTGGAGAATCCCAGTAAGACAGGTGTGATTGCTCCCATAATCCTTTGCTGGTGAGACAAGCTGCAATTGTCTTCCAATTCTTGGAGGTTCCTCAGGCACGAATGGTATTTGATAAAGCCCTCATCCAGAAACTGATGATCACAGGCAACTGGCAGTCTTATTTGTTGAAGGCAAGTGGGTAGTATAGCAGTGTGTACAGATGCGGACTGGCTTCAGATGCCTAAAATGGGGTAGTGCTGCCAAGTGGGATGAGCAACGAGAGCAGAAGATCTGAGAAAAATAAAAATGTGTCCATCAAGAGCAACTTGATAACAAGCCTTGTTTCCTTTGCATGAAAGAAATAATAAACCTATGTTCATGTACTGTATGTATGAACTTGAATAAATGTATGTATAACATCCAATGAAGCAGACTGAAATAGAAAGGATAATAACCATGGTTTAACACCCAATCGTAATTCAACTTAAGGCCCAACACAGGAATATCCTACAAGCTGCAATTTAATCCTTTCTTTTACATGATAGGCTACTCCATTGCTTCTTTCTTACTGTTCTTAACTGCCTGGTAGCTCAGTCACCAAGCCCTGAATGGACTGCCTCTTTCAGTTTGTCTCACCTGGAGATCTGCATTTCCGATCCCCCTTCCAAACACAAGAAAGGAAAGGAATCTAATTCATGAATTGAATTGAACTACGGCCCCCAGCATTCTTGACTCATGTTGGCTGGATCTACCCCAAAGTAGCCCTAATCGCTTACCTTCCCACAACTCCGGCAGTGGTGCCGTCGCCGAAGAAAAGTGAAAGGCACATGGCAAGCCATACAGTGGCTAGAAGTGTTGTCTGGTACCCAGTCTGGTGGCACCGGAGTATCTGTAAAGGAACAAAAAACTAATTGGCAAGATAGTTGCATATCAGTCTTCTAAAGCCACTCAGAATCATAAACTTCCCTGTCCCCATTTTTCAAGTGTTTAGTGTCTTTATTCAAGAAAATATCCCAGAATAGTCAGGCACAGAGCTCATTAAATGGGAAAAAAAAAACCTAAATTAAGGAAGCAAAAACCTACAGAAATCCAGGGAGCTTCAGAATAGGAAATACTAATACAGCCCAGGACATCAGACTGATATGCCTCTATATCAATGGACTATGAACTATTGACAAGTGAAGTGTCATTTATCAGATAATGTATTTCCATGAGTATGGGTGTGTACATGCACGCCTTTGAGTCAGTCTTGACTCCTGGTTACTGCCTGGACAACTCTCTGCAGTTTTCATGGCAATGTTTTTCAGAAGTGGTTTGCCATTGCCTGCTCCTTAGGGCTGAGAGAGAGAGAGATTGGCCCCAGGTCACCCAATTGGCTTTGTGTCTTACATGGGATTAGAACTCCCAGTTTCTAGCCTGGTACTTTAACCACTAACCCAAACTGAGCCTCAGTAGTGACCCTAAGATTATTCCTAAACATAGGAACATTTTCTCTTGCAAATATTGGTTGCAGCCGCTTTGAGAACAAGGTCATCAGAGGCAAAACCCTTGCTTATTAGGGGCTTGTAGAGAACCCATTGCACACTTGGAGCTCTTACCTTCTCTCCTCACACCTTCCCTGCTGCTGGAGCAGAGAGCACAGTCTGTCAAGAAAGGCGCTGTTGGTGCCATACAGAGATCCAACTCTGAAAAGGGGAAAGATATTAGCCTACAAGGCTGCTGTCACTTAACAGAAACATTTCTGTTCCAAATAATGAGCAAATAAAACATAAATAGCCATTCCCAGAACTGTCCCAAAGATGCTTTTTCAAGAGGCAACTGGACTTTCTTGTCTTGGATGACTGAGACTCCCCATAGTTATTTAGCTATGCACTTTGGGATGAACACCCTTCAAATGATATGTATATGTATATGTAATAATTAAAGAAAAATATGCAGAGTAAAGGAAAGACGTAAGAAATAGCAAACCAAATAAATGACAGGCAAGAAATGAAAAAGAAACACAACTAAAACTATTTTATGTATACTATTCACTATATCTTTCCATATCCTTTTATCTTTGCAAACCCCCTCAATTCTGTGACATTCATACATCCTTTTATAATTGCTTTTTGTTTTTTCTTACCTCTTTTCTCATCAACCTCATCTGACTATGACTCTCTTGGCCTTCCCCTTCCTTTCAACCTACTCACTTTTCCTTCATATCTTCATTTTGCAATCTGATCTTCATTCATTCTATATAACCAAACCAACTCAATGTTCTTCCTTTCCACTGGTGGTTCATGATTGTATACAATCCACATTCATTTATCATTAGTTTAGGGTTATTTGCCCTATGGTTTTACTATGCACTTAAGTTCAGGCAGTCACTCACTTAATGACCATTCATTCAGCAACAATTTGAAGATACAACATCACAGAACAAATGGTAGTTACTGTATGCCTGTCCTTGAAGTTACAAACATGGTCGCACCCTCATAGTCGCATAGTCAAAATCTGGGTGCTTGGCAGTCTGCCTGCATTTATGAGCACAGCATGTGCTTCAACTCATGTGGCCTTGTGAAGGGTATGGGGCACATCTTGTCAGCAGTGAAAGAAGACAATAAAGAGCAGCTGGGGCCAGCAAGGATAGTAGATGGGAGTGGAAGAGGGGTGCAAAGGAGCCGAAAGGGAATAGATGGGAAGGAGATAAATGGATAGGGGAAACTGAAATGAGCATGCAGGACAGGAAGCCTTGCTAAATGACTGTTGGTCCTCATCTAACAACCACAACTGGGACTCCTGGAACTGCTGTCACTGCATGATGCAGTCGCATTATGCTTCGCCTAACAAATGCTTTGCTTACTAATGGAAATTGTGTTCCTGATTAGAGTTGTTAAACGAGGACTACTTATACCCCATTCATTTTTTTTAGCATTCCTAGCTCTTCCTTCCATATAACAAAGTGATAGAAGCATGTTTTTCTTCAGGGTTTTTTTCTTCTTCTTTCAGCAAACATCCATTCACAATGGATCATATATTGGCCACAGCCTTCCTCCTAGGATTTTCACAGCCGTTCTCCACCCATTTTCTCATCCTTAGGATACATTCCATCAATGTACACAAATCCTATTTGCTCTAGCTTTCCATCATCTATGTAAAATTTGTAAGCTTTCAGTCTGTTTTCCTCTCAAATGCAACTACTACTATACATGCATTCATTTTGATGAAGGAACATGATTGTCCTAACAGGTTAACCAGTTTGAACTGGTTTGGGAGAAATAGAATCATGCTACCTCTGGAGTAATGTGAACTTGATCCAAATGTAAACAAATATGTGCAGTTAATAGAGTTGAGGCTTGTCAGTTGTGGCACCTAAGTGAGAAATAGGTTTTCTTGCTTGAACCATTTAGGGCAGGGGTGTCAAGCTCGTGTCTTCATAACAGTGTCACGTGACATATCACAACTTTTTTCCCCTTTGCTAAATTGGTTGTGGGCATAGCCAGCGTGTGACGCATCCTACTTGTGGGCCGGGAGTTTCACAGCCCTATATTAGGAGAGTTTATTCTGGCAGATATTTTTTTTTCATTTAGAATCTCTGATATTTTTATTTTGCTGATGGACATTGTAATGTTTCCCAGTTGAAAGAAAGCAACAAGGGAAGAAGATTAATGAATCACCTGGAGCAAGGGATCCTATCAGCTACAGCAGTGGTGGGATTTAAAAATATTTATTACCGGTTTTGTGGGCGTGGCTTGGCTTGGTGGGCATGGCAGGGGGAAGGATACTGTAAAATTTCCCTTCCCTTCCCGCTCCAGAGGGAAATTACTGCAAAATCCCCATTTCCTCCCGATCAGCTCAGACTCGGGAGGCAGAAAATAGATAGGAGCGGGGCCAGTCAGAGGTGGTTTTCCGAACTACTCAAAATTTCTGCTACCGGTTCTCCAGAACTGGTCAGAACCTGCTGAATACTACCTCTGAACTACAGCCTTCCTGGTAATTAAATGTAACTGATCTAAGTATTACAGGATCCTGAATCTTGATGCATCACTATTACAGAACCTGGTAATTTTGTGGAACAGCACTGTATGTCCTCATCATAACATGCCATCTTCTTCTCATGCTGCTTTGCACAAGGTGAGGTGGTTATGGAGCTATAGTTAGCAAAGGAGTTTCACTCACGTCCAGTGTCTGTTATCTCCAATTCTTCCACTTGGGAGGTCACAATTTTAAAGACACTCTTCAGAATGCTGCGCAGGTCACTTGCAAAATTAGTTTGGAGCTGGTCTGCCACTCCTGCCAAAACACAGCATTTTGAGCATTTCACTTGCATATGGGGAGGGGATCATGGCAGACTTTGGTACAAAAGACTCCTTTCATAATAAAACAAAATACACAATAAGCAAATATTTTTATTTGAATGTTATTGATACAAAATGCCCTGTTTTTATTACATTATCTGAAACAGAGCAGACTTTTGAACATCTAAATAGTTTAGCATGTTAGAAAAGAAAAATGATATACAACGATTTAAATAAATACATTTAAATATTATTTGGGGGCCAACTAGAAAGTCAGCACAATGCCTAAGATGAGCTGAGCTGTATCCAATTCAAACATATTAAGCCAGTTATTCTCAACCCCAGTATTGCCATTTAGGAGTAGTACTAGCCATTCTTACAAGATGATTGTAAAAGATTTCTAAACTAAAGTAAAAAACAAAATATAATACTAGTAACAACAAATGAAACAAATCCCTTATATAAGCAGAGAGTAACTGGGCGCATTGTTCTAACATACCACATATGGATCTGCCCAATTTTATTTTCCTAACATGATTAAGGTTACCTGTAGGCTAAGCCTTGGTTTTTTGGAACTTTGCTTCATTTTAGTAGGACTTTCGGTTTTTTTCTTCTCTCCACTAATTTTTGCAAAAAAAGCTACAAAAAGTCATCAGATCCGAAGGCATTAATCTGGTACATTGAACTTGTTCTACTGTACGTTTATTTCCAAAAAGAAAAATCTTGCCACTTTAATAGGCTTTATACTTGTTCTAAGCATAAATAGTTCCCAGTTACTGATCTTATCAGTAAAAATGGACCAAGGTAGTGATGGATGGCTTGAAGAAAACCATATCCTTTATTACTACTGACATTTCTATGTTGCTCCACCCTAAATGATTGTGAGTGGCTTACAGCAAAATACCCTTATTTAATCATTACTTTGCAAACTGGTAGACAAAAACTAATAGCTATAGAATGCTATAGAATACAATCAATGGAGCACTCACCAGAAATACAGACAAATAATGTGTGAATCATGTCCTCTATATTGCGGTAACGGCCTCGTAATTCCAACCCTCGAGAGTTCAGTGGAATACCTGTGAACATTCCTCTCTGAGCACTATCAGATTCCTGCACAAAAGGCCTGTTAAGAGGAGAACAAGCCTTTAGAAAAAAATGTAAAGAGCTTATTTTTATTATTGCATTTCAACCATACCCTCCCTTAAAAATCTGTATGCCAATCCAGGAACTACTGAAATAAAGTTATGCACACACCGTGTCTCTGCTTTATCTTGGGGACAAATGAAAATATCAACTCTTTACATATTTTTTAGGAAAGAGAAACATGACCACATGAGACTGCAAGATATAAGATTATGGATCAAAGAGACTTCAGTCTGTGGTTTCTCTCTCTGACAGCTTCTGTTATCAATCTACCCCTTTCATCTCAAGTAGTTAATACTGGACAAAAACTTCCCATTTAATTGCATACTACAAAGTATGTCCTGGTCCTGACCTTTTGATGGCCACAAAAGACCTTCTCAGCAAGCTGTATATGAATATCACTCCCAATTTATAAGCTGAAGTTAGGCAACCCCACATTCAAATGGGTGGATGGAGACTGCAGGGGAGAAGAAAGTTCTTAGTCACACCTTGGTACAGATGGGCAGGCACACTGAGATGCAAAACCCTGGAGGTCTGGAGAGTCCCTATTACTGCAGGGCTGTGAATCTGCAGTGCATTCATTCAGCACACGTTTCTCAAGCTTGTACAACTCCTCCTTGGAAAGCACACGCAGCAAATCCCTGTAAGAGGAAGGGTCCATGAAGGAAACATCAGTGGCAACAAAATTAAGTGATCCTAATCTACAGGATGGACAGCTGTGTTGTAACAATACAACACAGGAATGTCCATGGGGTGCTTTTTCAAGAGGCAACTGGATTGTCCGGTTTTTCTTTGAAGACGTTTTGCTTCTCATCCAAGAAGCTTCTTCAACTCTGACTGGATGGTGGGGAATGGAAGGATTTATAAATGTATAAATCCTTCCATTCCCCACCACCTAGTCAGAGCTCACCTCAAAATCACCTTTGGGACAACCATCACCTGGATGACTGGGAATCTCCATAGGCATTGGAGGGTATTGTTGCTCCAAATTGCCCATACCATATGGTATGATGTAAAAAGCAATGCAAAGCTAAGCATGGAAAAAATGGGGGGGGGGGGTAACATTTCTGCATGATATGCATCACACTTCATTCTCAGAATATCTCATCTTCTCTTCTGCTAACTCTATTTAGAGAAGAAAGTCACTTTAAAAGACATTGCCTCCTACTTTTAAGGATTACCTTTTAAGGATTACCTTAAAAGTGGATAATTTTGATCGCAATCTTTTATTTGTTAAAATGTATTCAGGGTTGCTTTACTTCATTGGAGAGCAACACAAGAACTGAAGTTTAAAAAATAACCCTATCCCCCTTTTTAAAAACCCATGGTTATGTTAAACCATTGCATCAGTGAGAACAAGTAAACAAGAAACTACGTCTTTCTTCTGTACTTAATTACTAGCTATAGAGAACATTAGTGAAAGATTTTAGGCTGTAATCTGAAGTGCTTTGGTCCAGGAAAAACACACCTAGAGTTCTGTAGAATATACAATTTGGAAGCAAAATCTTCCACTGACACCCCCCATCCCCGCTTAATGATTAATTGTATTCCTACACATCAGTGCTATACTCACACACCTGATTTTTCTAAGCAAGACATAAAAAGGGCTGAAGACTCGAGAAATCTCCTCTGGTCTCCTTTCCAAATTGAGGGGTCCATCTGGATAGATCAGAAGGCCACTGCATAGAAGGCAATAAAATAAAATGGCAATTAGGGGTACCCAACATTGTCCATTAGAATAAAAGTACTTGACATACTGTATACAGACAGAGTCTCATGGAAAGCACAATCTTAGTAAAACCAGATTGTTCATTTTTTTATTCCTTTTAGCAATAATTTTTGAGCATACTAATTGCACTGTCATAAGTGTCATCTTGCTTTCTGAAAGGCCTTGAAGAGCTGGTTCTTCCCTCAAGCATTAGTGTAGGATGAACGCAACAAGATGATATGTGGATGTGTGGGAGAGTGTTGCCCCAGGAGTACCAGAGTTTTTATTATGCTTGTTTGGTTGCTTTTATTGTCTTGTGATTTGCCCAGGATTGTGGTTGTAATCCATAGCTATATAAGCCTTTTAAATAAAATAAGAAAAGATATACAGTACACCAAGTTGTCTAAGCCTTTCATCAATAAGCTTTCATTTTCAACAGCTTTCAGAATTACTTTTCTTAAGCCCTTTCATTTCTTACAGAGGTTATTGTTGACCATCATGCATCTTAAAGAAGTATTGTTACTGCTTTTTGCCAAGATAGGAGACACCATGTTTTGAAAGACTATTGCAATTATAATTTGGCAAAACCAGAAGTGAATAGTGAATAGATTTGCCATTAGCAAATTCTATCTTAGTAGGGATCCATAGTAAAATAAAATTTGCTTTTGAAAGACCAATCCAATTAAAGACTTGCCACTTCTTCCATCTTACCCCCACCTCAGGAAAGGCAGGCAAGAGGGCTGTTTGAAGAGAGAGCTATCCAGAAAATTTGAATTAACAATCTCAGTTCATGTTCTACACCAGCTACTAAGAATAACTTGATGGCAGTATTAAGAGATAAGTAGGGTTCCTTTTTATATCAGGAACAAATCTGATATGCAGACTCCTGTGCTTTAAAAAGCAGAAACAAGTTCATATGCATGATGAAGATCACAAAAACATGAAATGTGATTTTCAGATGAAGAGCTATGTCAGGAAACTAATATGTCACAAGAGAATTTCAAATGAATTTAAATAAAAGTTAGACCTTTTACTATATAAATTCTAACCAGGAAACAGATTCCCAAGGTTTTATACGAAATAATTTTTTTTAGAAATAAATCAGAGTTGCAGTTACGTAGCAAAGAAGGAGAAAGAATTTCATAAATTGCAAAGCACTCTTTGGGGGAGCATATTATATTCACCAATGTCAACCATGAGGAAAGCACAAGAAAAGACGCAAATTGGAACCCATAGTAATAACTCAAATTACTTGTTCCAAATTCTTTTGCTAGGAATATATGGATCATGCTACTTTTGATCATTAGAACTACCATGTCCAACATTTTAGGAATTCCAAACCTACAGAAGCTTCTATAGTTTCCATCTTGTAAGTGGCTGACTTGGTAGTCAAAAACCAGCTGTTTACTAAACACATACCTAATAATAGCTAGGCGGGGAATGGTGAACATCAGCTGGGGTTCATATCCATCAATCATCTCCTGAGTCAAGTAGCCAAGTTTCAAAGCTCTAGGTAAGCAAAGGGAATGAAGAGGCAGAGAATTAGAAACTAAATCTGTGGATATGTCTAAATTCCAATTGATTATTCTGAATGTACATTGGGCCAAGACAATGATGCTATTCAGCCGGTTCTATCCGGTCCGGGTGAAACGATAGCGGCGGTGGCAGGAGGCTCCGCCCACCCGCCCGGACGCCATCATGTCCAGTTTTTTACACTCTGCACATGCACGGAAGGTCCAGCGAAGGTGATTACCACCCCTGGGCCAAGATAGTTATCCAAAGGAATGCTTAAAGATTTGCTTACAAAGCCTAGTATCTTTGTATTATATATATATATATATACATGTGCTGGCCCAGACTACAGAGAGTGAAGAAGCTGTGTCAGAATGCTCACCTAGCCACTGTTTCACAGAAGAGCACAACAATCTCCTGCTGCCTATAGATCTCTTCAGGGGATTTAACAGAAACTAAAGACGACACATAGCTGAAAAAGAGACACAGTTTGAAGTGCAAATGAACATACAATGCAACCCCTCCACATTTAAATCCCAAAATATTTTCCTTCTTGTTTTTTATCAAACACCATTTTGTTCTCACTCCTTAATTATAGGTAGCCCTCAACTTACAATTATTCATTTAGTGACTCTTCAAAGTTATAGAGGCACTGAAAAAAGTGACATGATCAATTCTCACACTTATGACCGTTGCAGTGTCCCCCCCCAGATCACGTGATCACTTCTTGCAACCTTCTGACAAGCAAAATCAATATGGAAATTAGATTCACTTAAACATTATATTACTAACAACGGCAGTGATTCACTTAACAACTATGGCAAGAAATGTTGCAAAATGGGGCAAAATTCACTTAATAAATATCTTGCTTAACAATGGAAATTTGGGGCATAATTTTGGTAATTGTAAATCAAGAATTGTAAGTACAGGATTATGTGTAACTAATTGGATTTATCCAAGATATTTTTTGTTTTGTTTATGATCCAAAGAACAGCAATTAGGACGTTTCATCTTTGAGTCCACCTATCACTTATTGCTCCTTAGTCCAGTTCAGTTTATTCAGTATATTACGTAATATACTTTACCAAGCCTTGTCCCTATAGCTACCTTTTATCAATGACAGCCCCACTCCAAGCAGCTGTTTTCTTCTCAAAAGGTTAGTTCTGCGTATTGCTCCCAAGGTCAGGGACTCGCAGCCCATACTGTGGTTCTTATTTCTAACTCTGACCAAAGTCCTTTCTAACTCTGATTTCTCTGGGGGATCGATAAGTAGGACATAAACTGATATATAAGTGAATTTAGTCATACCTCAGTTCAAACTCGGCAAAAAGCACATCAAAGCGGATTAATGCTCTCCGGATAGTCTCTGAATAAGGTCCAGGTTGGTTTAAGCTTTGCTCTCGGAGTACCATCCGCACCACCTCTAAGCTGCATAGCAAATCTTTGGCCAGAGGACGCAGCCGTACTCCATCTGCCTCCTCCACATCAATGTAGGTGCGTGCCATAAGACACTAAAGGGGGGAAAAACCAAGAATACAGGAACACTCCTTATCCCTTAGCTGCCTTTCCACAATAGAAGACAACACGTTCTAATTCAGCAATGGTGAAGGATGCTGAACCACAAGGCCCTCCCTATTCACCAGGACAATGCACAGCCCATCACAAGATTGAAATCCTGTAGGCCAGCTTGGAAAACAGCTATTCACTTAATGTCTACCCAATTTAACCCTGACAATGCCTGGAGAGTGGAATGGTCCAAGGTACCATCTTGTGGCCTGACTATTAGTGATTCCTCTACCAAACCACCTGGTTTTGACTTGCCTCACTTTGTCTGGCTGAAATGGAACAGAATTGGGTGTGATACTGGAAGAGGTGCAAAGAGGAGGAGGAGAAGAAGAAAGAAGAAAAAGAAATGATGACGATAATGGGAGGGTGGGGGGAGAAGAAGAAGAAGCAGCAGAAGAAGCTTTTCCCCAACACAGCATACAAGCTGTTGTAGAGCAATCCTCACAAGGTACTAAATTTTAATTTATGAAATAATTCTAGGCTATATACCTCAGTAAAGAAGGAACTTTTATGTCCTAAATATTTAGCAACCATTTGGACCATACCAGCTGATTTGTGAGCCACTCAAGAGTTGTGGTGTCAGATGGACAATCATATATACCGGTAAATGTTTTAAATACATAAATAGCATAAAAAGCACAGGAGGTGGATATTGGAACAACAAAATCAGATTATCAGAGAGCATACCCATGCAAATGCTTTATATCTGAGTGCAGTTCCTTTTACACTAGATATTAAACGCAATACAAAAATACGAGACATTTGATTCTACTAGGGCATATTCTGGAGCTATGGTGGCATCTCAGTATCTTCCCTCCATGACTCACCTCAGCAGCAAACAACATATGGTTCCGTAGGTTGTCCACTAGAAGGTCTTCAGGGAATTTGATAACATAGTCACGACCATGACGTTCTTTGGGGATACATTCCTTCATGATCTGTTCTATGATAGCCAGTAATTCAGCCTGCCAGAAATAAAAGAAGTATTTCTACTTTTTCTAAAAATATATTTGACTTATTCCCAACATATCAATAGACAGTAATCCATTCGTCTCAGATCCATACTGAAGGGCAAATTCAAAGCCCTGCATTTGAGCTAGAAATGAATAAAGCTACAAAGAATCAGCAGATGATAAGAGAGCACTTGTAATAATATGCTCTTCACCAGGGGTGTCAAACCTGCATCGTGTTGTCACGTGATGTATCGTGACTTTTCCCCTCTTTGCTAAACCGGGCATGGGTGTGGCCAGTGCATGATGCCTTTGGCCTGTGGGCCATCAGTTTGACAGCTCTGCTCTACACTGAAATCAGTGAAAAGGGGAGTATCCAGAATTGAGTTTGAACCATTTACAAGAATGGGCCACTTTTTTCCCCTTTAGCTGAAGCGAGGGATAAAATTCTATTTTGGAAATATAAAATTATTTTAAATACTTAGTAAGACACTATACATTGCTGCAAAATGTCCATATTTCTTCTTGCTACTCAGTGCAATACAAACTGCACCACACAACTGGTACACTGGAAAGAGGGAAAACCCAGATTAACCTTTAAAGACAGTTTGGTATAATGGTTAAGGCACGAGTTCTAGACTTGTCTTGAATCCAAAGCCAGCTGAGTAACCTTGGACCAGTCACTGTCTTTTCATACCTAGTAAAAAGGCAGTGACCAATCACTTTGAAATCTTGCCAAGAAAACTGCAGGGAGTTGTCCAGGCAGTTGCCCAGAATTGAGACTGACTTGAAGACACCAACAATATCAATATTAGTGCCTCAAATTCAATCCCAAAACATCTGGAGCACCATTTGAACACAATCAGCATTGACAAAATCACCCTCAGTCAATTGCGAAGGGCAGCTTTACTTGGAACAGCTTATATCCTGTGACAATACCTTTAATATCGTTAAAAAACAACATCTATCTATTTCACGCTCTTGGGAAGGACTCAAAAGGTGGATAAAAATGCCAACTGCAGTCTAAACACCTGGCTGACTGTGCAGGAAACCATAATAACAATCCTTTAGTTGGTTTCCCTGAGTATGATCAGAACTGTAATTTAACCCATTTGAAGGGCACGAGCTAAGTGGATTAATGAGTCAGGCTACTCAACTATCAGGGTTTGCAGTCCAGCTTGAGTGGAAGTATCAGGAAATAGAATGACCGTTTATACCATAAACCTCTTACTTGACAGGAATAACCTCTAGTTCTGGAGTTCCATCAGGAGAAAGGCAAATAGAAATCTTTGCAGGGACACATGTGGCCATACAGGAAAAATGCTAGAAGAAAGTTCCACTTCTGTTTGGGAATGCTGCACAGTTACATTCACCACCTCCTGACTGCTGACCGGTTGCCACCTCGTACCTTTTGCTCTTCTCCAAACAAAAATCTTACCTGACTGAGATGCAACTGGTTTAACAGTGTCAGATACTGTTGGGGATCAGTCTCTACATCCAGGCAGTTAATTTCTGTTACCACTTGAGTCACTCGTTCATCAGCATAGAAAAACTGCGACAGCAGCCTTGGATCAGAACGCTGAGGAGAGAGAGAGAGAAGCCTGGGTTATACAGAGCCATACAATAGGAGACACTCATGTTCAACAGCACCTTAATTACATGTATGCTTTGATATCAACAAGGAAATTCCCTTGATACAGAAAAGAAGTTGCCAGGTGAATTCTAATCTGGCTTTTTCCCCAATGTGCTTGTTTTCTATATCTGAGTAATTTTTTTAATTAAGGTGCACACAGCCCAGCTGCATTTCATGGTGACAAATGAAGCAAAATTATATCTGTAATCTAGGGATATGTTTATAATATTTTAGATTTTATGTTTCATATTTTCTATTTTTATTCCTTGTGATTTTATCAAAAAAATGTGATGTGAATGTGCCATACGATAAATAACAGTCCAGCCTGCCATCTTACTCCAGAATGGGGACTATATCTACCAATAGGGCTTCAGTCAGAAAAGTGCCACCTCTTTTTAAAAGCCCTATTCACATTTTTGTTCTTCTGCCAAGAACTATTGTTTTCCTACAAAGGTCAATTAAGGAAGATTTATAATTCCTCCTAAGTCAGTCAATAGTGAGCAAATAGAGTAAAGTCTACAACTTTAGATGATGGGATGTTGGCAGGAGTCTCCGATTCTTACCCCAGAGAAAATGGTTGTATAATTAAGGAACTGAGAATAGACACCTTCAAAGTTGAGAGTTTACTGGATATATGGCTGCAGACAAACAAGCTGGAGGAAAAGGTTCAAGATTTGGAGGGTGGGGGTGCAACAAGCCCAGAGAAGACAGGATTCCAGAGAATTTCAGACAGAGAACTTTTATATACGACGGATTTCCTAATTCGTGAAAATCTCCTTGCCTAACATTCTGGTGCTGCTTGGGAATGCAGAGCAGACAGATTCATTCTTTTGCCTGATATGAAACCCTGCCATTAAGCACAGAAGAAAGAGAATTTTCTTGTTACACACTTTGCAACTATTTCATTGAGCAGAAATTCTCCAAGGGCTGGTTGCTCAGCAATATCTCTACTTAATTCAAAAATCAGAAACCAATCTCTGTTTTCTAATTGAGCTTATCAACACGATAGAAAGATTAAAATGTATACCACAGGAGAACTATGAATGCAATACAGATTAATATATAACTAAAACAAACATAAAGCAAGTGAAATGGACTTCAGAACCTTGCAGTATATACTTGCAAACGGACGTGCAAAATCTAAAAGGGCATGATGTAATTATAACAAAGGTGGAGAACCTTTCTGAAAAAGGGTCCACTGATAGGCATTCACCTGTTTAGGATGACCCACTCCCCTCTGGATAGGGAGGGCCCCATAGAACATCTGTGGAGCTGCTGTGAGTATTAATCAGGATACCTGGCAGATAAAATTGCTCAGATCCATTCTGACTTATCTGGGCAGATCAGACTGCAGTGCCTGGGGTGTGGTCTAGTCACTGGTGGTATGATCTGGGATGAGTTAGCCAGTGACTCCTGAAGAAATGACAGGGTTATCTCGGTTGTCAGCTTCACCTCCATTCCTAGGTTATAAAAGTGGCCATAGAGATGAGCCATGGTTGGGTCCATGCTATGGTATTGGCCTTGTATGAGATTGTAGTACCTCTTGCTTTGAGAGAGCTAGTGAGGCAGCATCTGCTCAAGAGGCTGGGGGAAGATTGTTGAGCAGCTAATCAGTCTGCAGTTGATGAGACCCCTGGAGGGAATGGATTGTGTAGACCTGTTTCAGATTGGGATTTAGCACTGACACAGCATAGATCACTTGTGGTAGAGAAGGAAGGGAGATGGTAATGGATGTGGCCACCCATCCTTGTGCTCTTGATCTCTCAGTAGCTTGAATATCATTGACCCCCTAGCTTTCTGAACTAACTCTGGGGGTTGGGAATTGGGGGCATGGTTTTATGGGGATTCTTTTTCTCAACGACTAGTTTCAGTTGTGTTAGTTGGGTTGGATAAATCGCTCCCTAGGCCATTCCCTCTCTCCCTTCCCCTTTGACAACCACATGAAGCTACTGGATAAGGTTATCCACTGGTTTGGGGTTTGGTATCGTTAATATATTGATGACACACAATTACATATTTTGATGGTGGGCTGGTCAAATGGGGCTGCTGAGGTTCTATCCTAGTGCCTAGGACAGGGGTGTCCAAACTTGGGAACTTTAAGACTTGTGGACTTCAACTCCCAGAATTCTGGGAGTTGAAGTCCACAAGTCTTAAAGTTCTCAAGTTTGGACACCCCTGGCCTAGAAGTTTGTGGGTAAAAATAGGGAAGAACTGTCTCTGACTTAATCCTACCAAGATCAAGTGACTTGAGATGTAGAAATGTTCCACCTACACTATAATTCTGAATGGAGTAGCACTTCCCCATTCAAGAGTGGTGCACAGTCTGGAGGCCTTCTTAGACCCACAACTGCTACTCACTGACCAAATGGAGGTTGTGACAGAAAGGCCTTTGTATCAGTTGTATGAGTTGAAAGCTCTCCCAGATTGGGAAGCCCTTGAGACAATCACTCATGCCTTGGTCAGCTCATGGCTTGATTACTGCACAACACTTTACACAGGGCTGTCCTTGAAGATCATATACAAGCTTAACTGGTCCAGAATGCAGAAGTACAGATAATGATGGGCAAGCCTCAGTATGACCGTGTAACACCTTTACTTTGCAAGTTACGTTAGTTATTAGTTTGTTTCTGGGTATAATTCAAGATGGTGGTAATTGCCTATACATGGCAAACAGCCTGATTACTTGAAAGAATGCCTTTCATCCATAGTAGCTGCCTGAGATTTGGCAGCGTTGGTGTGCTCTAGGTTCCTTTGATTAAAACAATGTTAGCTATCAAAAGCAGATATTCTCTGCTATACCACCTGCCTTCTCGAATAAAGTTTCCCTTGAGATCTAGGAAGGCTCTGCACTGCTGGTATTTTGGAGAGCCTTGAAGTCCTGGTTCTTCAGTCAGAGCTATGGCAAGGTAACTGAAACCTCTTCTGAGTAATGTGAGATTACTTTGCTTGTTGTCAGGTTTGTGCCACCTTTGTTCTTTGATTTTATTATTGCATTATTTGATTGTTCGGAGTGTTTTTACTCTGTGAACTGTTCAGAGATGCCATAAGTTAGGCAATGTAAAAAATCCAATATAGTATTGTAAATAAGAACAGGAATAGGGGAAGAGGCAGAAGGAAAAAGATCTTAAAAATATTATTACCAGTTTAGTTCATTACAGATGATTAACTTTGAGATTAAGCTTGAAATTTGAAAAAAACTGAAATCAGACAGTAACAGCTAGTGTTTGCATCTGTTATCCCTTTGAGCCCATTCCAAAGAAGAGATGCAGTCCAAATTTCAGACAGAAACGAATCCTAGCCTTTCACTCAGATTCCACTAACTGGTAGGACTATTAATATGTTATGTTCAAAGGCCTGAATGTTTTCTATCACTGCAATAAAAAAATACAGCCCCATTAGTCAGCTGCTTTGTTCTATTCATATGGGGAGGTTTGGGGTTGTTTGTAATGGTAAAACAGGGTAGAAATTTGGTAAACAAAAACAAAATAGGTTGTTTCCCAAATTAGGTCATGTCATAATGAATCTTTAAAAATCACAAAACACTTCCTTTTTCTTGCGCCAGACCAACCTAGCTATTTCTCAAGGATTGCTAACATTTAATCAACTCAGTTATTCATGCTAAGCACTGTGTTCTTGTTGTTTCTGACTCTTTGTCAGCTGACAGATAATTTTATGAGGATGGTTTCTCAGTAACGCTTCTTTAAGGTATGGTATGCTCATGTTTATGTCACTAGTATTGGTATCTGGTCATCTTTTTTCCCCCATCAACTTTTTATTTGCATTGTTCTTGATTTTTCAAGCATCAGGGTCTTTCTTGCCTCTGCATTATGTCTCCAACTTTTCAATATTCGCATTTCCAGTGAGCAATTTGGTTTTACTCCTTCTAATACTATATTATTTTGTTTCTTCTTGAAGTGTTGTCAAAAACTGTCTGCAGCATTATAATTCAAAGGAATACATTTTTCTTTGTTCATCTTCTCACAGGGGCTTTCCTAAGTGTTACACAGCTGTGAAATCTAGACCATGTCCTTGATAGTATACAATCTTGTCAGTCTGATGTCTCTAAATATGAATAATTTGTCTCAATCCGACTTTGTTTTTCCCCAAGTAGCAACATGTTTCATGCCTACAATTACTGTCTTTTTGAACATTTGATTTTTATGAAAATAAGATATGTTATCACTTCAACTTCTTTTCCACTGTTTGCATTGAGTCGACACTGCTTGTTATTATAATCATTTTTTGTTATTTTTATTTTGTTAGTATTGATAATCATACCAGCTTTTGACCTCCATTTGTTCATCTTCAACAAGAGATTTCACAAGTACTCCTGACATCCAGTCACCAATCTGGGTTGTTGAAGTTTCTCCTAGCATTTTTAATTCCAGTTTCTATTTCTTGTAGTATGTTTTGCAGGCAAGCCAAACAAATAAGCTAACGGTATGCAACCTTCGTTCTTTTCACAATTTTAGGACAATTTGAAGTTATTTAATTGCTCCCTTATTCCAATCTAACTGGTCACCACACAAATTCAATAGGCCTGCTTTTCTTATGTTTTTAAAGATTACTGAAAATTTGTTTTGGTCGACACCAGTGAAAGTTTTTCTATACTATCATCTATGAAGAAAAATGAGCTTTGCTGTTCCCATTATCCTTTGGATGTTAGCAATATGATCTCAGCACTCCTGCATTCTCTGAATCCAACTTGTACTTTGTACCATTTTATCCCACGTACTGTTGAATTCTAGATTGCAAAAGCTTGAGCATTATCTTACTAGTATGTAAAACTAGCATGTGATATAAATACAATGGTTCAATAAGTTGAACACAACACTGTCCTTTTTTAGTGTTGGAATATAAATTATTTTTTCACTTCTTTGTCTGTTGCTGGATTTTCCATATCTGCCTGCAAACTGTAGATACCAATTTAACAGCATGATCTGGTAAAATTTTAAACAGTTCTGCTGGTTTATCATCAACTCTGCAGCATTATTTGCAAAATTTCCTAGAGGCCCTTTAGTTAGATCAACAATTTTAGAAACTTTTTGATGAAGTTCTTCAACACATTTGTACCATCTCTAATTTCTTTCTTCCTTTCTCAATACAATTTTGCTTTCATCTTTTATGATGTTCATTTATGCATACGAGCTTTCTGTACTTTTCTTTAATAGATCTCTTGTCCTTCCCATTCACTTTTTTGCACTGTTTATTTAAATACATCATCTTATTCCTTCTTTGTCTTCTGTAGCACTCGATGTTTAATTGAACAATTTTTCCTCTGTGTTTATTTGTCTTTTTCTTTCTACATTTTTCCAGTTACTTTTGATGGTTCAGCAGACAGCCATTTTGCTTCTTTTTCTTTTTTCTTTTTGCATTTGGGGATATTTTTGTTCATTTCATTTTAATGAAATGCAGAATTGGATCAGATGCTGATTAATTTACCTAGAATTCCATTTGAGGTCATTTTTATCATTTTTGGGATTGCATTTAAGTACTCAATTTTGATCCATTCCTTTTCAACAAAAATAGCAGCTGCATTGTTTCCACGATTTTCTTGTCCTCAATAGAATTTCTGATATGAAGTGAACCATTCTGGTCTACTTCATTGTCCTGTTTTGTGAATGTTCATTTTGTTTGTTTGGCAGAATACTGGAAGTGTTTCTTCTTTTTGTCTCCAATAGATCTTTATCCCATCCTGTCTAAAATATGACCAAGTCTTTCTGAACACATTATTAGGCTGGGAAAACCCCTTCACTATTGCAAGTTAATAATCCATGAAGGAGATTGAGTATCCTAATGGCCATTAAATAAACTCTATTCCTCTTCGCTGGAGTAAAGGACAGATATAATATCAATTACAATGGCTTTCTTTAAGAAAATAGAAACCATTATAATACTTCCAGCATAATGTTTTTTCTGCCCGTGTAAAAAAAGCCCATATATAGTGGTTACTAGATACGGTTTATGGAATCTTTTTTTAAGGATTTTCACCTCCCTGGGAAAAAATAATTTTGATTGTACCTTAACAAGGCCAAAGAGCTGTACAAATAATAACTAAGAAACCTCAGTGAATGGGACTGTGTTCCCTATTTATCCCAAGCACATCACCATAACTAGCAAATGTAGTAGGGTACTAATTCTTAAATTTCCTTGTAAGCTGTTTGCCTTCTTGTTTTTCATACTGTACCTCTACCTCTGTAAAACAAATAAAAAGGTGTAGGCCTAATCTTAAAAATGTTCTAGGGCCACCAAAACTATTTCTTACTCACCACAAAAAAGTTAATCCTTTTTCAATATGCAGCATTCTCCAAATGACACTGGATCAGAACTAACAAAGCCAGCACCACAGATTTTAAAAGTTTGTCTTTTTTAAAGTGACTGTCTAACTTAGACATAGAGAGATTTTTCCCACTACTAAATTAAAGTGCAACCTATGGGCTAAAGCAAAGAAAAACAGAAAACTAAACAGTGACTACTTCTACAAATTAGAAATAACAAGAAGTAAACAAACTCAACTTTACAAGAAGAAGAAACAATAAAAATATAACAAATATGATAAATATCACCATTAAACACCAACATCTGCCTATCTCTAGGCCTTGGGAAGGACTCAAATGGTAGATAAAAATGTCAAATCTTGTCTGAATAATTGGCTGACTGTGCAACAAATTATATTTAATAAGATCAGCTTCATGCAGTGGCTAAGGACCCAGGCTAGAAGCCAGGAGACTATGAGCTCTAGTTCCACCTTAAGCACAAAGTCAGCTGAATGATTCTGGTCCCGTCACTCCTTCTCAGACTTAGGAAGGTGGCAAGAGCAAATCACTTCTGAAAATCTTGCCCAGAAAACTGCAGGACTAGTCCAGGCAGTTACCAGGAATCAGCATTGAAGCATAGACTTGAAGGCACACGCATACAAATAATAAGTATGTCATAGAATTAGAATATTTCATAACTATCCTATTCTAAGTACTGGCAAGTAGTTTCCTTTACTTTTCATAGATTGCTCTAAGAAACAATAACTAAATGAAAGAAGAAGGGGCTGACCAGAAAGTTAGAACATATCTACAGCAGGCTGAAATAGCTAGTAAGTGCTTCTCTGCTATCGGTCTTCTAAATTTCTTAAGTACTACAGTGACTGAAGTTTAACACAGCATAGCTGTTATTGAATCAGGGTGTGGGAAAAGCACTACTTTAACAAAGATAATGTAAATGAGATATGAACTTACCTAAGGAACTTCTAGGATATGGTAAACTGGGCTGTCTGACTCCCTCAAGGGGTTCTCTAAAACTTTTTTCCACAATGTCCTGCTTACTTTGTTTGCAACAGCTTGGAAGATGTTGCTGTTCCTCCTTTGACAAACAAGGCTAAACAAAGCAAAAAAGTGGCACCCTGACTTTGTTAAAGTTCTTAAAATGGTCTCTGTTCATTATCTAGATCAACAGATTGGATTTTATTGACAAATCAAAATCAAACAGTTTTAACTTTTACATATCCAAACTTCTTGGTATGAGATTTTCCCCATTAACTAACTTGTTCATAGCCTGGGAAGGAGGTGAAAGCAGTTTTTGGAGATTTAGAGGGGGTGGGGAGAGGGCGGGGGGGGGGTATCCAGAGAATATAGCGATTAGACACAAGTGCAGAAAGGCTCAAGATCACATAGACAAAATAGCTCTATTGTATAGCAAGAATCCTCCTTATAGTATGATTACGAATATCAAAAAGAGATGATAAGGAACTAACTGGGTTGGATTGTAAATGTGCACGGTGTAGTAATCATTTTCAAATAGTTGACTTAGTAGTGGCATTTTACTGTTAAGATAAATTATACTGCAATCGCAGGATGTGCCCAACCTTTTGGTATAAAGTCATACCACAATCTTGGGAAGGCAGGAAGCTTTAACCAAAAAAAGAGATAATGTTCTTAGAAGTACAAACACTGCACTTGTAACAATCACTAACTAGCTATTTCTACTCATTTAGCTGGTGATACCCCTTGAGTTCACATAATTATTAAATAAAAACCCAGAGAAATGGAACAGGTTGAAAAGTCAAACATCTAAAATAAGGCTAAGCCTGACTGGACTTCCATTAGGATTTTTACATAGACTTTTGCAATTTAAGATCTGTTACAAGTCACAGACTGCTTAATTCCTCCCCCCCCCCCAAAAAAAAAAAACAAAAAAAACTGAGAATAGTAATTTGGTTTGGTTGATTAAAAAGTCATCTCCCAAAAAGACATTAGAGTCCATAATAAAAAGTCAAATAAGGGATGGAGCAGTTCTTAGCCAAAAACTCTAATCAGAAAGAAGGTGATGCTAAAAGACCTCGTAGGACTCCAAGAGAGATTACATCTCCGTACTTCTTCAAGGCACCTGAGGGTAGAACAAGAAGCAATAGGTGGAAAATAATCAAGGAGAGAAGCAACTTAGAACTGAGGAGAAATTTCCTGACAGTTAGAACAATTAATCAATGGAATAACTTGCCTCCAGAAGTTGTAAATGCTCCAACAGTGGACATTTTAAAGAAGATGTTGGATAATCATTTGTCTGAAGTGGTGTAAAGTTTCCTGCCTAAGCAGGGGATTGGGCTAGAAGACCTCCAAGGTCCCTTCCAACTCTGTTATTCTATTTTATTCTACTTAGCCACTTCCAATAAAACTTCTCTGGGTGGGAAATGTGGACTTCTTAAACAGGATTTTTGCTGAGATGTTAAATTTTGGGGCAGATCTGCTTAAACCTTCACATCTGATTGTTAAACATTTTGAGGATAACACTCACATATGGATTGTCCCATGAATGCAGCTTTAGTTTCAGTGCCTCTGAAATGGGTGTTGTTGGATAGGGTGCAGTTCTTGAGGCCACTTAATATCCACAGAATATCAGCAAATAGCCCGAGCATGTAAAGATGAAGTGAGGAAAGCTAAGGCTCACAATGAAGAAAGGCTTACCACAAAAGTAAAAAATAACAAAAAAAGCTTCTTCCAACATGTTGAAAACAAGAAAAAGGTTAAGGAAACAATTGGTCCATTGCTGGGAAAAAGTGGCAAGAAAGTGACAAGCAACAGGGAGAAAGCAGAACTATTTAACTCATGTTTTGCATCTGTCTTTACACAAAGGGATAAAACAGTCCAACCTATCAAAAACAGCACCACAAAAATCAGATTAGGAAGACAAGTTGAAATAGGGAAAAATTGTAAGTGAGCATCTGTCTACCCTAGACGAGTTCAAATCACCAGGACCGGATGGATTACACCCCAGGGTTCTGATGGAACTGGCAGACGAGATCTCAGAACCACTGAACTATATCTTTCAGAGATCCTGGAGCACCAGGGAATTGCCAGAGGACTGGAAAAGAGATGATGTGGTTCCCATCTTCAAAAAAGGGGAAAAAATAGATCCAGGAATCTACAGACCTATCAGCCTGACCTCAATACCAGGAAAGATTCTGGAAAAGATAATCAAGCAACAAATTAGCGAACACCTAGAAGCAAACAAAGTGATAGCCAAAAGCCAACATGGGTTTGCCAAAAACAGATCATGCCGGACTAATCTTATTGCATGCTTTGATAATGTGACAACATTAGTGGATCAGAGGAATGCCGTCGATATAGGTTACTTGGACTTCAGTAAGGCATTTGTTAAGGTAGACCATAACCTACTACTAGATAAAGTAGAAGAATGTGGGTTGGGCAGCATCACCACCAGATGGATTCGTAACTGGCTGACCAACCGCACTCAACGTGTAGTCCTCAATGGAACTGCATCTACATGGAGGGACGTATGCAGTAGAGTACCCCAAGGCTCTGTTTTGGGCCCAGTACTCTTCAATATCTTTATCAATGATTTGGATGAGGGAATAAATGGGGAACTCATCAAATTTGCAGATGACACCAAGCTGGCAGGAATAGCCAACATTCCAGAAGATAGGCTAAAGATACAGAAGGATCTTGACAAACTTGAACATTGGGCACTATTTAATAAAATGAAATTCAATGGTGAAAAGAGTAAGGTTCTACATTTAGGCAACGAAAACGAAATGCACAGGTACAGTATAGGTGGTACCTTGCTCAACAGTAGTAACTGTGAAAGGGATCTTGGAGTCCTAGTGGACAACCATTTAAATATGAGCCAGCAGTGTGCAGCAGCTGCCAAAAAAGCCAACACAGTTCTAGGCTGCATAAACAGAGGGATAGAATCAAGATCACGTGAAGTGTTAATACCACTTTATAATGCCTTGGTAAGGCCACACTTGGAATACTACATTCAGTTTTGGTCGCCACGATGTAGAAAAGATGTGGAGACTCTAGAAAGAGTGCAGAGAAGAGCAACAAAGATGATTAGGGGACTGGAGACTAAAACATATGAAGAACGGTTGCAGGAACTGGGTATGTCTAGTTTAATAGAAAGAAGGACTGGGGAGACATGATAGCAGTGTTCCAATATCTCAGAGGTTGCCACAAAGAAGAGGGAGTCAAACTATTTTCCAAGGCACCTGAGGGTAGAACAAGAAGCAATGGGTGGAAACTAATCAAGGAGAGAAGCAACTTAGAACTGAGGAGAAATTTCCTGACAGTTAGAACAATTAATCAGTGGAGCATCTTGCCTCCAGAAGTTGTGAATGCCCCAACACTGAAAGTCTTTAAGAAGATGTTGGATAGCCATTTGTCTGAAACGGTATAGGATTTCCTGCCTAGGCAGGGGGTTGGACTAGAAGACCTCCAAGGTCCCTTCCAACTCTGCTATTGTATTGTATTGTATCTGTCCACTCTGTTAGATCGGGGCAACGAGAGAACAGACTACGGACACGGAGTGACTTATCAGCTCTTTATTAATAGTAGTAGTGATCCAGCTTGCTCTGTGGTAGGAGGGTTCCCCTTTTATAGGGATCGGGTACGCCCCTCGACCAATCAGAACGATACCTGTTTCCCGCTGTAGCAGCGGACCAGAGAGGAGACTTGCCTCGATATATGCTAATATCTAACACCCCTCCCCTCCTAGGCGGAACGTTGCGGTAGGTAACATAGTCTTTTAGGTATGTTGGGGGTTGCCTTACTCGGGAGGAGCGTCGTAGTTCTGGTTGGTCAGAAGTGGTTGCAGGATCGGATGCTTTTCCTGTTCCACGTTCTGAAGGTTTCGTGCCCTCGTAGCTGGGGCGTTCCGGAGTCTGCTCGGTTGCGTTGTCTGGGGGTTGCTCTGCTTCGTGCTTGCTTTCTTGTTCCGAGCTTGGTTCGCAGGTGTCGTAGTTTTCTATGATGGGGCTCTCGCGTGGCTGACTTTCTGTAGGCAGGAAAATCTCGTCCTCGTTTCGAAGGTCTGAGTGTGCTAGGCGACCCCGAAGTTGATCGATGTGCCTTTTCCAGTTCCACCCATCTTCCAGCTCCAGCAGATACGATCGTGGACCCGTGATGCCAATGATCTTTGCCGGCATCCACAATGTTCCCCCTGCATAGTTGTGGGCGTATACGGAATCCCCTATGCTAAAAGACTGAATTTTGCTTGTGGAGTCTGGGGGAGCTGTGGCAGAGTAATTTGGGTGAAGACGGTCCAGGTGAGACCGTAAACGGTGGCCCATGAGTAGTTCAGCGGGGCTCCTACCCGTCGTTGCGCTAGGGGTAATATGCTGAATCAAGAGGTAATGGTCAATGCGTGTTTGCCAATCACCTGGACCCATCCTAGCGAGGGCCTCTTTTGCGAATCGCACCATTCTCTCCGCCTGTCCATTTGATGCCGGATGGAATGGCGCGACGAAGGCGTGCCGAATTCCCTGACCTGCTAGATATGTCTCAAATTGCATGGCCGTGAACTGGGGCCCGTTATCGGAGACCAGGAGGTCGGGCAGGCCATGGGTGGCGAAAAGTCGCCGTAGAACCTTAATGATTGCCTCTGCCGTGGTTGAAGTCATTAGGACTACTTCTAGCCATTTTGAGTATGCATCCACAACTATAAGGAAAGTCTGACCTTGGAATGGCCCTGCGAAGTCGATGTGTATTCGCAACCAGGGTGCTTTAGGTTTCTCCCATTCTGTGGCGGGCGCTTCTGGGGGTGCTGGTCTCGATTCCTGGCATGGGTCGCAAGTGGCCACCCACTCCTCTATTTCTTTGTCCATGTTTGGCCACCAAACGTAACTTCTTGCTAACGCCTTCATCCTAACAATCCCCGGATGACCCACATGTAAAGCATCTAATACATTCCTACGTAAAGCATACAGAATAACAACTCGATCCCCCCACAATAAGCAACCTTGTAACACTGAGAGTTCGTCCCGTTTTGACCAAAACACTTTGAATTCCGGGCCCACGTTTCCCTTCGGCCACCCCCTCCAAACCCAAGTTTGAACTTGCTTTATTAAATTGTCTTTAGAGGAGAACCTTGCAACGTCGTATGAAGAAACCGGTCCAGAGTCCAAACAGTCAATGAGCAATACCGGTACTTCTGGAGTGGGGTCTGGCAGAATGTCAGGTAATGGGCAACGGCTGAGTGCGTCTGCGTGTCCGAGAGTGGAGCCCGGTCGATGAATCAATTTGTATGAGTACGCAGCCAGGAAAACAGTCCACCTGGTCATGCGTGGAGAAAGGGAGACTGGAGTGGGGCGGTTTCCCGCCAAAAGTCCCAACAGCGGTTTGTGATCCGTAATCAGTTCAAAATCGCGGCCGTAGAGGTATTCGTGGAAACGTTTTACTCCAGCTACAGCAGCCAGCGCTTCCCTGTCCATTTGGCTGTAATTCCTTTCGGCCGATGAAAGAGTCCTGGAGTAGAAGGCGATGGGTGCTTCTTTTCCGTTGGGCATCCTGTGGCTGAGGACTGCTCCAACTCCGAAGGGTGATGCGTCGCAGGTCAATACCAGCGGTAGGGTCTGGCTGTATTGGACAAGCAGTGAGTCAGTGGTGAGCAGGCGCTTTACTCCGGCGAAAGCTGCAGCTTCGGATCATCCCCATTTCCATGGTGCGTTCCTCTGGAGTAGACGGTGTAGTGGCTCAGCAACGGTCACCTTCTGCCTCAGAAAAACGCTGTAGAAGTTAAGTAGTCCGAGGAAGGCCTGCAATTCGGTCTGATTTCGTGGTGTGGGGGCGTCCTGGATCGCCTTAATTTTCTTTGAAGTGGGGTGTATTCCCTGACCATCGATTCTATAACCCAGGAATTCTACGCTAGGCACGTTAATTTGGCATTTTTCCTTTTTGAGGCGGAGACCCTTTTCTCTGATTCTGGCCAAAACAGTTCTGACTCTTTTATTTAATTGCTCCTCGTTTGCAGCGGACACCAAGATGTCGTCAAAATAGGGGACGACTCCCGGTATCCCTTGCAAAAGTCGTTCCATGACGCTCTGGAACAATCCTGGGGCAATACTCACACCGAATTGTAGCCGGTTGCATTTGAATGCTCCTCTATGCGTCACTATAGTTTGGGCCTCCGCTGTGGCGCTATCAACTGGCAGTTGCTGGTAAGCTTGTGCCATGTCTAATTTAGCAAATACCTTTCCTGGCCCCAACGAGTGCAATAAGTGCTGGACTACAGGCACAGGATATGCGCTCTGTTGTAGCGCGACATTAATTGTGCATTTATAGTCCGCGCAGATGCGGACTGACCCATCTGGTTTGACTAGGGTCACGATGGGTGTTTCCCAGCGCGCGTGATCCACCGGCTCAAGGATTCCTTGTTCCACTAACTTATCTATTTCCTTATCTATTTTTGGGCGGAGTGCAAAAGGCACTCGTCTTGGTTTAAGTCGGATTGGCGCCACTTTGGGGTCTAAATTGAATGATATCGGTTTACCCACATACTTACCAAGACCGGGGCTGAACACATCCTCGAACTCCTTAAAAATCTGTTCAGCGCTGCTGTTTTCCACGGCGTTGATTCCGGTGACTTCTAACCCCAGGGCTTCAAACCAATCAAGCCCCAGAAGGTTCTGTAATGGCGCGCTGGCGATGGTCACGGGCAGCTGGGCTACGATGTCCTTGAAACGGATGTGGAATGTGCCTTGGCCCACGATGGGGACTTGGTTCCCCTGGTAGTCTCGTAGCAGGACGTCTGGAGCGCGTAGTTGGCTCTTTCTGAGGCTAGGGATAGCCTGTTTCATGGATGCCCATGAAATGATCGTCAGGGTTGATCCTGTGTCAACTTCTAGCTCGCAAGGTGAGCCCTCCAAGAGGACTGTGACTCTCAGCCTTTTGGGCCGCTTGGGGCAGACCTGATTTATCGTGGTGAGATACGTTCGCAACTCCTCTCTCTGGGTCAACTCTATCTCACCATCTATATCCTGAAAATACTCTCGTTGAGCGTCTTGATAGAACGCTCTCTCAGCTCTTTGCGTGTAGTCTCTCTGGGGATATGCTTGCTCAGCTCCTTGTGAGTAATCTCTCTGGGGATACGCTCGCTCAGCTCTTTGGGAACTTTCTCTCTGGGTAAACACTTGTGGATTTCTCTCTGGCCGCCCTTTTTGATTCCGCCAAGCCCCTGGGTTGGGCTTCTGTTGGCGGTACATGGGTGGCTGCCGTGAGGCAGGGACTCCGCTCCGGCACACTCGTGCGATGTGCCCAAGTTTGTTGCAGTGCGAACAAACAACGTTCCTGAACCTACAAGTAGACCTGGGGTGATTCCCTCTGCAGCTTGCGCAGGGCGGCAAACGGGATCCGGGTCTCCCCCCAGGCCTCAAGTGACTGCTCTGCATCAGGTGACTGTCCTCGAACTCGGGATCCTCGTAGTCGGGGCTTGTGTCCTCGTAGTGCACTCTGGTCTGCCTTGGTGCTGGCTGGTTTACGCTGAAACCTCGTTGTATGGTTACCGATGATTTCTCTGCTGACTGACGCTCTTGCTTCATTTAGCGCTATCTGTAGGGTTAAATTCGGGTTTGCCAACAGCTTCTTTTGTAGTGAAATGTCTCTTAACCCACAGATGAGCTGCGCTAAGATGTGCTCGTCCAGATCCCTGAACTCGCAGTGAGTTGCTGCTTTACGCAGGGCTGCAACATATTGATTGATGGATTCTCCCGCCTTCTGGTTCCGCGTGTTGAATTCCTTGCGGCAAACATGGCGGGAAGGTTTTGGCGCGTAATGAGTTTGTAGAGCCTGTTGCAACGCCGTCCACGATACTGCCTGTATTGGAGTAGGCGCGGTGAGGTCTCTGGCCGTGTTGAAGACTTCTTTTCCGCAGTAGCCGAGGAAGATGTTTTTCTTCCGGGCGTCGGTGATCCCCGTGTATTCGTTCGCTTTGAGAAAACACTCGAAAGGAATCATGAAGGCTTCCCATTCGTCGTTCGCTGGGTCGAATGGAGCGGGGGGAGTGTGCATCACCATCTTCTCTCGTTTGAATTTGCCTCGCTGCGGTGACCTGAGATGGCTGCCGGAATTTCTGCCGAATTCCTAGGCTGGATCAAATCCGGAGATTCTGGAGGTAGCGTTCTTCGTCCTATCTGTCTCTCGATCCCACCTTCGTCGCCAATGTTAGATCGGGGCAACGAGAGAACAGACTACGGACACGGAGTGACTTATCAGCTCTTTATTAATAGTAGTAGTGATCCAGCTTGCTCTGTGGTCGGAGGGTTCCCCTTTTATAGGGATCGGGTACGCCCCTCGACCAATCAGAACGATACCTGTTTCCCGCTGTAGCAGCGGACCAGAGAGGAGACTTGCCTCGATATATGCTAATATCTAACACACTCATTTCTCCTTAACCATGACAACAAAATGGGAATGTGTAGACTAGCTAGTTCCCTAAGGTTATAAATGTGTCTATGTTGGTGGGAATAATATCTTAGCACTCTGATTTAAACTATAATGCCATCATCCAAGCACAAAAATCTTGTGCTCTTTTGGACAAGATATATGTGTTGCAGCATTGCTAATCAAGATAACTTTGGAGGATTGGGATTTTCTGAATCTATTATAAATTGATTCCTCGCTTTTTCTTGACACTGAAATATCTTCAGTTTAATATGTTGCCTGTTCTGGCATGACAAGAGAAATTTGACCCTACTCATTAACCAATATATTTCAACATCTTTCAGCACCAAGGCAGTATTCTAAAGGGTTATCTGACTCTGAGAGAAGTTGTCTTGGAACAGAGAAGTACTGATGGCTCACAACTCCATTTATCTTCCTTAAAATCATGCAAAGTTACAGGAATACTCTGTAGACAGAACACAAGCCAGTAAAATTGAAGCTGAATTCAGACAAGGCAGAGGAACTTAAAGCAGTAGTTTGGCCAGAAAGGTGGGATTTAATGCATTCTAGATGAAGGCTTAGTTATATTTAATTCACTGTTTAATTATGGAGTGTTATTTCATTCATTCTTCACTATGGTCTTTAGCTGGCCATAGAGATACAGTAGATATTCTGGTTGGTTGATATTCTGTTTAACTACCAGAATATGTTTTACATTGGACCCTAACCTGTTGAGAAAGAAAGTCCAGATGCAGACCCCGCTGAAGATGTTAGCTAGTTTGTTAATGAAACGTCCAGCAGTTAAATAGAAAGCTCGGAGAACAGAATCTTGCCAAAAGTCCAGATGGCACACAAATGTAGTCAGATTATACTTAAGGGAATAAATATTTGAAATATGAACACAAAAATAGAAGCAAATATCTGCTTCATTGATTATAGTAAGAACTTTAATTTGTTGACCATGCAAAGCTGTGGAATGTGCTTAGAAAAATGGGAATCCTGGAATATCACACTCTCCTAATGCAAAACCTGTACTGAGGTTGGAAAGTCACAGTCTGAAGAGAACACGGAGAAACAGACTGGTTCCAGGATGGCAGATACAAGGCTGTACATTCTGTCTTTATTTGTGTGTTCAATATATACAGTATTGAGGGAACCTGAATTGGAAGATGATAAGCACAGTTTAAAATGGAGGAAGGGACATGCACTACGTTGATAGCAGTAGTCTGATTACTGAAGTGCAAACAATCTGCAACCCTACTGAAAAAGTCAAAGAGCACAGTGACTAAGTTTAAATATAAAAAAGATGATAAGAAATACAGAAACCAGTTTTAGAATTGACAAATTAAGATATGAAAGAGGTGGATAGCTTCCACCTTTCAATTGTAAAGGAACCAAACATTAGGAAATACTCTGCAGACTAGGACTTGGTCAAATAGCAATGAAAACCTTGGAAAAAGTTATTTAGGTGCTGTGAAATATCTAATATCTACAAAGATCAGAATACTGTAGTACAGGTAATAGCTCAAAGTATTGAGATACTGTGACATTCTATGGAAGTGAGTTTAGGACCTTGAAGAAGGTAGATAGAAAGAATATTGACACTTTTGAATTTAGGTGTTGGAATGGACGATGCGGTTTAGAATATCATGGATAGCCAAGGAAACAAACCAATTAATGATCAGTCAAATTAATCCAGAGTTCTCACTAAAGTCTCAAATGACTAGGCTCAAATTATCCTACTTTGGGCACATTATGTGAAAAACTCACTCTCTGGAGAAAGAGAGAAGGAAAGAGAAGAAGAGGATGACCAGCAACAAGACCCAATTACAGCAGCAACGGATGCACATCTGAAAACCTGAAGGACCAAGGTGAGGAACAGAATATCTTGGAGAAAATCCATCTATATGATCACTAAGAGTCAACATTGATTCGATGGCACATGATCAACCAATTCAATTTCAACTATTCAATTCTAACTTTAAAGCAACTAAAGTAGCACCTATTTTGTTTTTAAGAAAGTTGTAAAGTTTTGGTCTTGATATTGACTGCTCCTCTATGAGCTTCTTTCCATATTCTGATCTTTTAAATCTCTCAATCTCTCCTACATAGTTAAAAATGGTGCTTATTCAGTAACACAACCTGTCTTTATATTTGTTATAACCTGTTTTCAGGAAACAGAGATGCAAACAGGTCAAGGTTCCCCTCACACATATGTGCTAGTTGTTCCCGACTCTAGGGGGCAGTGCTCATCTCGGTTTCAAAGCCAAAGAGCCAGTGCTGTCCGAAGATGCCTCTGTGGTCATGTGGCCAGCATGACTAAACGCCGAAGGCACACGGAGCGCTGTTTCCTTTCCCAGGAAAGGTGGTCCCTATTTTTATATGTGCTTTTTACGTACTTTTGAACTACTAGGTTGGCAGAAGCTGGGACAAGTAATGGGAGGCCACTCTGTTATGCGGCACTAAAAATTTGAACTGCTGAACTGCCGACCTTTCTGATTGACAAGCTCAGCATCTTAGCCACAGAGCCACCGCGTCCCTCATATACCCTGTTTCCCTGAAAATAAGACCACCCTGGATAATAAGCCCAGCTGTCCTTTTGAGCGCATGTGTTAGAATAAGCCCTCCCCCCCAAAAAAATAAGCCCTCCCTGAAAAAGCCCTCCCTACTTGCAACACAGCAGTAGCCATGACCACACTTGCCACCTCCTGCACCTAAAAAATAATAAGACTTCTCCAAAAATAAGGCCAAGTGCTTATTTGGGGGGGGGGGGGAGTGTCAAAAGAAAATAAGACCCTGTCTTATTTTCAGGGGAAACATGGTAAGTATGTACAAATAAATACGGTAGGTATGTACAAATAAATAAATAACAATTTTCTCCTGTCCTGACCCATTTCATGTCTTTTGTACAGCACTCATTCCAAATCTACGGCCTTTTTGAAATAAAAGCTACGCAGAATGCAGTAGACTGAGCCTTCTATGCAGATTATTACTTTTTGTGTTCAGTTCCAATTTTCCATTTATTGGACTATTTATTGAGCTTTTGTCATAACCACAAATGACGTAATCAGACCTGATTTTACACTGACCTGTATAACAAGACTGTCAGTTTGACCAATACAGCCTGTATACTATTTCTTGAATAACTTGAATTACACACATTCATTATTATGACTGACACAGGAAGCTGGACTTAAGGCGTGATGATCAGAATCTTTTGGCTATCCAGTATAATTAAATCAACCTGCAGTGTCCCCATCTGTACGTCATCAAGACAACATCATCCAAATACTAAGATACTAGGTTCAGTTTGGCTTAAACTTATTATGTGTACTTAGCCCCTTGTGGTTTGCAAACTATTGTTTACGGTTCTGGTTTATTTGATTATTAAATAAGTCACAATTACATTTATACAAACTATCATTAATGAAACCATGACTTAGCATATGTGAAACAAGTCTATATACTTTCAAAACAAGTTCCTTTTCTCCAAACATGCACTTCCAACTATTCAGTGGTTTGCAGGATTAATATAGACCAACCATAGATGATAGTAACGAATTATGGCCTCAGTTTATTGATAAATGTAAATATACTTTTATAATTTTTTAGTTTTGCCTCTTTTTATAATTTAGGATATTTTTTCCTTTAAAAAAAATATTAATAAAAAATTAAAAAGTTGCTTTCCCTTGAGAAAAATAATGATGCAGGAAAATAATAGCAAGAGACCATGTTTAAAATCTTACACAGTCTGCAAAATGCAACAGCCACCAGAGTTCAGTACTAAGCTATAGGCAAATAGCCTTTTAGCAATGTTAACAAATACAAAGCATGTTACTGGAAAAACATGATGAAACACTTGATGAAACACTATAATGTGGAAGATACATGCTCAGCTAATTATATATAAATTTTACTTCATCCAGACATCACAATTTCCCATTCCTGGTGTTTATACTCCACAAAATTATTAGGCACACTATATTGAAAATATTTGTATCCAGACATTCCTTTAGGTGGAATATTACAGATAATTATTAACATTAAATCTAGGAACATTAGAAAAAGGTCAGATGCCATTCAACATATACTTGGGCTAATATTTGAGGAAGACTGGATAAAGAATAAGGGTTAGTATGTAATTATTTAACTCTAGAATCAATTCAAGAAAAAAGTTGCTGAGGGATCCTTTTATTGCAAAGAGCTGACAGGTTAAATCAATTATTTTCAGAAAGGTCTCCTCGTTAAGCAAACCTTATTTTAACCTTTCAATGACATGAGTTTAAAACTGAACTAACAGTGTTACGCAATTTATAAAAAATATTGGCTCAGCTCAGGATATTTATTGAGGAGCCCATGATAATGAAATTCTGAAAATCTGAAGGTCTTTGTCAACACTGAAGTGAACCTAGCTGAAGCCATCTTGTGTTGCCATGAAGCCAGAGAGGGGGAAGGGGTGGGGGAAGTAGATAGCCAGGCTCCAGTCAAAACAAAATACTTTCTTGTGGAAACCAAGGTCATTGAAACAGTTGGCCATTGAAAGAGAAGAGCCTGCTTCCATCTTCATTGGACAATGTGAGTAGTGACACCTGGGAGAGGGGAGTTTGATTCCTTTAATTAGGTGAAAACCACGGGAACTGTCAGAATTGGTTTTCACTGGCTGTGCTGATATGATGTATCCAATAAACATATCTTTTGAGGAATCTACCTGCCTCAGAGTTATGCTTTCAATGGGTGCATTACTCAGAACACTGACATTCTTTGGCTAAAGGTGCTCAGCAATACAAGTAATCCTCAAATTTCAAGAGTTCATTTAGTGTCTGTTTGAAGTTACGACACTGAAAAAAGAGACTTATGACCATCTTTCACACGTGATGCTTGGCAAATGACTCATGTTTATGACAGTTGCAGTGTTCTGGAGTCATGTGATCCCCTTTTGCGACCTTCTGACAAGCAAAGTCAATGGGGAAGCCAGATTCACTTAACAAAGATGTTACTAACTTAACAACTTCAGTGATTCACTTAGCAATTGTGGCAAGAAAGGCTGTAAAATGGGGCAAAATTCACTTAACAACTGTCTTACTTAGCAACTGAAATGTTGGGCTCAATTGTGTAGGGGGCTACCTCTATTCTCTCTCTTTCTGAGCTTTGCAACTCACGGAAAACTTTTGATATTTTCAGCTAAAGATCATTTAAAAATGTAGGATGCAGATATCCACAACTGTTTTAAAATAAGTTTCTCTCTTCTTCTCACCTCTTCTGAGTCTTCTGTGATTTGGAAAAGGCTGGTACTGCAAAGGTCTTTCATGTGGCTTCAGTTTGGTCCAAACCATGGAACAAGAAAATTACTTCATAGTTCCCTTTGAACCGGCAGCAGGATAAGACTTTGGGAAGGGGCTGTAATGATCCCAAACTTGTTTTGGTTACTGGGCAAATCATGTTTTTGTGGGACGCTGCTCACAATACATACAAACAGTGGTGACCGCAAGTCTTGAGGAAAGAAGCTGTTTTCTTTGAGTAGAATACAATTTGTAGTGACTTCATGGATGAGCTCATGTGGTTTCTTTATTAATAATGCAGAAGTGGTTTGCCTTCTTCCAGGATGTTTTTCTTCAACTTCCTAGTTTAACCACCAGCCAATGACATAAATCTAATTAAGACCAGGGCAACAGTCACCCTGGCTCCTGCAGCTAAGAAGAATCATGGCTATCCCTGTCTGCTGCTCATTTCTTTCCCCAAACAGAAAGGTGTCAAATACTGGGGATGGGGGGAGGCGCTCAATGTATAGAAGTCCACATATAAGGTCTATCAATAGAAGCATCATGTCCTAAAAGGCCTCTCCATCGACAGGTAAGACTCTGTGCCTGCTTCCTTGACATAGGTGGGAGGCGTACCAAAAAAAAAGCAAGGGAATCTACCAATTGGGGACTGCAGAAAGTGTGATATAGATAGAACATCACTGTGGCTAAAAGGGTTGAAATCTGGCAAGTATTGTCTTAAGCCGGCTTCATTTCTAGATATTTAAGAATGGGAATCAAGTAGCTTGAAGCTGCAGTGCAGGAAAGCCCTTGTTGATTTCACTATCATTGACATGCTTGCTTTGCACAAGTGACAGTTTTAATTTATTACCATGTAGATTTCTCAAAATATTGATAAAGCAGCAGAAAAATCAAGAAAATGGAAACTTTAATGTTTGAACTACTGGAATACAGTCAAGCTGTGACAATTATATCAACTCTTTTTCTTCTATGTACCTAGATTGAAAATATGGCAATTTAATGCAGGAAAATATGCCTGTCTTCCTAATGGCAGCAATAAGCTACGCTCACTTTAGAACTTAGACTTGTAGGCTTACAATAACTTTGTCACTTTGAATGTACACTAATCGGCATACATTAAAATGAAATTTCATTGCATACAGCTCTCAAAGGGTCACCCCCTCCAATATACACTACATAAACATGACAAAATCAATCAATCAATAAATATGCATATACCCACATATATTATATGACACGGAGAAACAACACAGTCTAGTTTGGATGTATACATGTACATGGTGAGAAAAACAAACCTTGCAAGTTTACTGGGCAAATGGCATAGGGAACAAAGCTGTTACAGAATCTGGTAGTCCTGCCAGAAATACTTTGAAACCTCCCTGAAATAGGTGGTCTATACTTTTGAATTCCACATGCATTTTAGACTCTAAGCCAGGCCTATGCCCTTCACACTCACTGTCTCATAGCTACATAAATAAATGTTACTGCCACAAGAGGGAATCTGAGTATTCTGAGCTTTTTGCAGTCAAGAAATGATTTAAACCAAGATCCTCTTTGCAATGGTGCAATGAGCTAAACACTTTTCCTGCTGATTTCTCTTTTCTTCATTTCTTTCCTAAGCATTTCGCATTTATTTTTTGATAATGCTGTGGGTTTTAACAAGTGAGATATGTTATTTTTACTTACATTGTTTGGAGGAAATAAGTAAATCATTTTTTTAAAAAAAGTTTCCAATTCATAAGTATTATAAAAGGTAAATGGAGAGGTGTTTTAGGTGCATAAATTGAAAAAAAATCAAGAACTGGATTTTCAGAAATTCAATTTTTGAAAGAGCAAACCCCACACAACTGATATCATTTTTACACTACATATAAACACTGATTTATTTTTTCAGAACTGGATTGTTTAACACACACCGAATCCCCCAATGGGTTACATGCAACTTTACACCCTCAATTTGTGACTCCCAAAGCATCCTGAGTTTACCCCACCAAAATTATGAGAGGATGTAAATAAGTTAAAAATGATTTAAACTTCTATAAGTTCCAAGATGCTAATAAAACAATTAACTTGTCTAATATGCACAGTAATGTAGTGAAGGTCTGATACAGTACAGTCCTCCATGCCAATAAAATTAAAATCAACACATAAAGAAAAGAAAAGCTGAAAGGAAGAGGTTACTATATTATGGAAAAACATGCAGCTCCCACATACATTCAAAATATAATACTCAGTCATAGCGTTATGCAGTTCTACTTAAGCCACAGCATGGCTAAATCAAATTATAGACCATGTGTGTTGAAAGAACTTCCCCAACACCCTCCTTTGAGCATGCTGCCTAGGAGTTCAGAGACTTGATGTCCCAACAGGTCCAGAAGATACCAAACGAAGAAGAGATTGTGTTGGCACATACAAGAAGTTCAACTGATGCATTCCTTTGATGTCAGGTGAAACCCAGTTATCTTAAATCAAACAATGCTTGCATAACTAGTTCCAGCATGAGTGTAAATCAGGAATACAAAGAGAGAGAAATTCTGGTATAAAATCATGCTGCCATGTTACACATTTCTGTACTCCTGGTGGACCTTTAAGATTCCAATGCCATGTGTTGCTATTGTTAGGTTCTATCAAGTCCTACTTGACTCCTGGTAACTACGGATAAAAACTATGGGAGCCATCCTGGCTCATGCTGCTTACACATTTCTTGCAGGTGTATTTATGTGAACGCCCATAAGCTCCAGAATTGATAGGGATGGTGCAAAAGAAAACTCAGAAAAGAACAAAAATGATGGGAGGGGGAGGCTGTGGGAGCCATAGATATACTCAAGGAAGGCTAAGATATTTCATTCAAGGCAAAATTTAAGATAGTCAACTCAGCGGAATTCCATTATGATGTTCAGATGTGAGGGATGGGCTCTGTGTAAGAAGAGGAGGGTTAACTCCCTTGACCTAAGGAGAAGATTGCTTCAGATTCATCAGAAACAGTGGCTGGAAAACCAACCATTTGTTATGGAAGAAATCAAGCCAGAATGCTCACTGCAAGTAAGGAACAAAACAAACTTTTATACTTTTAATATGAAGACTGATGCATCTGTACAAGAGATGATAATTTTGGGCAAGGTGGGCGGCACGCAAGGTGGACAAATTACCATAAACCACAGAAATGCAATGCAATTTACAGTTTGCACACCATATGGCAAACTTTGCCGGTCTACCAAGAGTATAGTATACTTCTCAAATTATATCTTGCAAAATTGAAGCCTGAGTGGAAAGTGAGTCATAAAATAAATCAGCAGGAAGTTATTCTCTTGCCAACCAATAGTGGGTACTGCTCCCTGTAAAGCCTGTTGCACTCACCTTCATCTAAAGAGGTGATGCAGCAAGACAACTCACACACAAACCTCAACTTCTCAGCTCCACCCAGAGCCAGCCTAGATCTTCCCTCTGTAGGCAACTATTCTGGGAAACTTTTTTTTTTTACAAAGGCAGAATGTAAGACTTCTTCTTCCCAGGCAGAATTTTGACAGGTTTAGACTAAAAATTGATTGATATAATGTTTCTAAACATATCAATTGTTTGCCAGTTGCAATTCATTTTATACTTGGTCCCCCCCCTCTTCCTTTTTTCTTCGCTCAGAATCTAGCATATCTCGTTACATACCAGAAAGTCAGATACCGTATAAGTATGAATCACAAGCCTCGCCTCAACGGCTTCCTACAGGATTAGGAATACTGTACCCAGCTCAAAACGCACCGACTGTGTCTCCTCGAACGGCGACGAAACGTTCGCGACCCAAATGCCAAGCTCTGAGCTCAAACCAACAGCCATACTAGCTATACACACGTGTACTATGAGAGCCAAGGTCCCGAATTCAAACCCCCGAAACGGAGCTCAAACGGAGGAGAACACTTTTGAAGCACTCTTGAGGGGAGGTTTACCACTGAAAGCTTTCAAGAAGAGATTGGACTGCGATTTGTCAGAAATGGGTTGGGTCTCCTGCTTGGGCTAGATGATCCACAAGGTCCCTTCCAACTCTGTTAATCTGAATCCGATGGCACAAAGTTGACGGACAGGACGGAAAGTTGGAGCTGCAATTGCCACACGCGCTATCCTGGAGCCAAGGCGTAGCTTAAGAGTAGCTTTCTGGAGTATCAACTCATCAGCAGACCAAGAAAGAGGCAAGAAAAAGCCAAACAAAAACAAGAGATCCCTACTTAACCCGACACAATTACGGGCGGGAGCACAGACACACCGCGCGTCTGGAGCTCAGCTACGGCACCGCTGCTCACACTCACAACGGGACCTCCCGGGTTCGCCGTCGCCACGGCTAAAACCGCACGAGGCGGACCAGACAAAGGGGGGGACGGAACACCCGGCCAACCATCCCACACTCGCGTAACAAGAGTCCATTATTCGAATAGGAATAACCGCCGTTTGTGCCGATGGAACCCCTATAGCGCACTCTGACCAAAGCGAACGGCAGCCGCCCTTCCCTCCCCCCACCCCCGGCAGCCGCCGAAAAAGCGGGGAAAGAAAGCAGCGCTCGGTTTACCCAACCCGCCTCTTCAACCCCGGGAGGAGCGAAGTCTTCGGAGACGGTCTTTCGGTTCCTTCCTTCCGCCGCTCCCCCCCTCCCCCCTCCCCCCCAAAAAGAGAAACGGAATCGCGGCCAGGAGGAGCTGCGGGTTGCGCTCGGGGAAGAAAGACTGCCCGGGGCGGCGGGGTGGTGGTGAAAGGGACAACTCCAGGCCTAGTTCAGCAACTACTAGGGAGAGGGTGGGAGTGGGGGGGGGGGGCAGAAAGAGGCACCCGGCTACTGCTCCCCGCCGGGACTGCCGCCAAGACCTCCAGCCTCACCTTGGGTCTGTGCAGCCACCTTCGGACAACGGCGGGCAGCATGGCTGGAGCCGGCAGCGCAGCGGCTGGAGAAGTCGCCCTCCCGACTCTACCCGGCACACCTGCGCTCAGCGCTCTCAGGCTGAGACTCGCACCGCCTACAGGCGGCTCAGAGGCTTCTGTCAGCCGGGCTGGGATATTATAGCGCCTGGCCACGCCCAAAGGAGGGCGGGCCATTGGCCAACAGGAACGCGGCAGCGTAGGGTTGAGATTAGGCTCCCTCCGCCGGCGCGCGGCTGATTGACAGAGAGGCCGTTCCCTCCTGGATCAAAGTTACTGAGGGGGGGCAGCGGCAGCGGCAGCCAACTCTCCGCGGGACGTGCGAACAAGACAGTAGTCCCCCGGAGGACGGCAGCGGAGGCGCGGCACGACGCCACTCCGCTCCTGCCGTGGACCTCGCTTCATTAGAACTAAAGCGACCGGGGGCGGGGGGAGGTGTCTCGCCGGCTTTCCCCGTTCTATCGTGGTTGGGGACGTGCGGTTGACCGGTATCTTGATCGGGTCATCCTGATACAAGCTTAGGTAGCGATGAGAGGCTGCTAGGCGATTCTTCTTGCCTTAAAGCTGCCATTTCAGGTACATTAAAAAAAATCCACAAGGATGGTTGCCTTTGCTTCCTTGTGGGCTACCACCCCGACTGAACCTCTCGAGGTGCACCGAGTGCCAACTGAGGCAAAGGCTCCGGTGTTGAAGTCCAACCTATCTGAAGGGCGCTAGTTGGGTGCTGCCAGTCCCGACAGCGATCTTCAGGGCAGGCCCTACCAGGGATCCTCCTTGACCAACAAACTCCATGGGTGAGGTGGTTGCCTCCCCTGCTGTGCTCACTTTAGAAAAGGGCCCTGCAAGTCAGTTTTTGGTGTATTTAAGGAAGAAGAGGTTTTAATCCCATTGTCTTTTTTTCTGTATTGACTATTGCGTAAGAAACATTTAACATTATATATATATATATATATATATATATATATATATATATATATATATATATATATATATATATATATAAATAAAGGATTTCCCCACTTTGAGATGACCAGCTAGATAAGAAATGAAGAGCAAGGAACTCCTTTTATTTTAAAAGTTAACCAATATAACTCTCTGTCAGGAGGAAGAGGCCAAGGCACTTCTAAATGTGCACTCACAAGCAGTCTTTCTGACAGCCCCTCTGTATTTGAATGCTCTGCTTCTGGCATGATAACTATGAGGCTGCTGCCCCTCTTAGTGTTTGGTCATATAGTGAGGATTGCTAGGAGGCAAGCAGGAAGGAATGGATCCCAAACACAAAATAGGATCAGAGAGAATAAAATCTGAATGGCTCCCTCACTGAGAGTCAGCAAGACGAACCCTGGACGTATGGTACAATAGAGATATTAGGTATAGAGTTTCTTGTTGAAGAGGAGCACTTTAAGATTTCGCACAGGAGTCCTTCAAAGGCTGATGTAGAGTCAGTCCAGTCCACAGATCCTTCATGCACTGAGTTCCACATCCTTCCCAATCCCTCTGATTTGTATTGGTGATCCAATTAAAAAAAGATCTAGTCACAAGAAGAGTGTCAAGATTGTGTAGTTTCAGAGAATCTGAACTGGCATATTTTTATTTTCCTACATGTACACCTTATATTTTCAGATATAATTATTCCCAAAGTAGTTACACAATTTCTTCTTAAGGATTTCACAGGCAATTATAATTTACTGACCAGATGAATGTTTCACAGAGGAGATGAACTGTTTCCATCATTATTTGGGATTATAAACACAACCACTCTGCTACTATTGAACTGAACTACTCCTTAGTTAACTGGCTGTAAATCTGTACCTTGTATAAATGTGCTAACAGCTAATTAAAGGGGAAGGGTGGATTTTCACAAATCTAAATGTGAGATTATTTTCTTTGCCAAATACTCTGGTTTTGCTCTTGAAGAAATGTACAACTGTTTTATCGAGAATTTTGGATAAACCTGTATCTACAATTGCCTATAGTTTGGGAAATTGGCCTTAAGATGGTATATCAAATTAAAAACAACAACAACCCTCATGCTCTCCATATTCCTGAGATCACTTTCCATGGCCTTTTTCTAAACAAAGGTTGCTGCTGTCGTAGACAAGAAGATTAAGAGATACTATCATTATAAATGAAGTGATGCTTACATAATCCCACAGGGAGGATTAAAGATGACATCACCGAGATACCCAGACACTGACATAAGTACCTGCATAACCTAATGTGACGTTTTTTGGTTTAAATGTGGGTATCAAGGTTAACGTTTGTTCTTGCATTCCATAGTGTAAGGGGATTAGATCTCTATAGAAAATGATACTTTTAACCTTGACTGACAAGAAGTACTCTTAAGTGACTGTAGGAGTTTTAGAAATGCAAATAAGATTTTAAGATTAATTCTATATAATTTATAAAAGTTCTGGTTCCAGTAAAAAATTACAAACCTATTGGTATTAAAATGAATATATTGGTATTAAAACGAATTGATATTCATTTTAAATTGGACCAGAAATCTTGCCTTTATTAAATTTATTAACCTCTCAGGTTAAAGTCATATTTATAACAATGAGCCAATGAATTTTGCCCCATTTTATGACCTTTGTTGCAACAGTTGTTAAATGAATCTGGCTTCCTCAATGACTTTGCTTGTCAGAGGATGGCAAACAAAGTGATCACATGACCCTGGGACACTGCAATCATCATAAATACATGCCAGTTGTCAAGTGTCCGAATTTTGATCACATGACCATAAAGATGCTGCAAAGTTGTGTGAAAAATGGTGATAAGTCACTTTTGTCAGAGTCATTAACTTTGGATGGAAATTAAATAAATGGTTGTAAGTCAAGGACTGCCTGTATGACTTTTTGACATTTTATTAAAGGTATTTTGAGCCATAAAACAAGAATAAGTCCAACAGATGAACAAAATAATGAATATATAACACTAGCCATTAATAAAAAATGAAACCAAAACCAAAAGGACTATCAGAATTACATATGCGAATGAAACAAACAAAATGTTAAAAAGTTATGATATTTATATAGTTACTTATCAAGCACATCTAAATTATATTAAACTAACCAAAATATATTTATAATCCCCCAAGCATGTCACAACTTTTGAGCACCCCTAGTGTTTGGAAATTGAAAGTTGAAAAATTTGACACACCCGAAAACTACCTAGGGACAAATAAAGCTATCAGGTAGTCAACTATTGAGCCTAATATTGCAGAAAAGTTATCCAAATGCTACATGAAGCAAATGTTAGCTTTTCAGAACATCATTTCATCTGGAAGATAAAATAAAGTTGCATCTTATATCAGCAATGCACAATTGTGGTTTTTAAAAATTTGTTAATGCAAATGACTGTCTTATATCTAGATACGACAGAGATTCAGCATCTTTTCAGTATTTAAGAAAATGAAATCTAATTGTTAAAAATTATGCAGATAGAGATTTATTATATTTGGGAGTATGCTCTAGTACAATCGCTGTTAAATATCAGAATAATTTAATAGTACATTTTCCAATGTCTTCAGATTCAATTGATTACTAAATCAAATTGAATGAATACATTTCTGAATACAATAGAATTCTTGCCTAAAATGTTTTCCTAAATTATTCTTATCTCAGATAGTAAACCTTGGCAAGATAAATTTATAAAAATCAGTAATTGATTGTTTAATCGATTGACATAATGCTTAATTATAATATATTCAGTGTTGAATAATATGAGTTCTATTTACTACCCATAAGTGATATTGTGGTAAGTGACCAGCTTACCATTAAACTGTTCTTTAAGGAAAAAAGTATGTTTTCAATTTCTCACTTAAGGTGCCTGAGTCACAAAAATGATTGTATCCCATTTATGGTGGTCTGAAGCTGAAAGATGTAATCAAAGGTTTAGAAACATCTAATCACACTGGTTTGTGAGTAACTCAGACATAGCAGACAAAGACAATTAAAAATGATAGTAGTACCTTGGATAGCACCTGGTAAGTACTGCTGGCTAAAGTCCCTTTATCCTCAATTGATCTTGGGGTTAATCTTGGATTGACATCAGACCAATAATCAAGTAAACAATACCCCAATCAAGGAACTGCCAAATAAATAAAAAATAAACATTCCAAGCAAAGAACTTCTAAGACCTCCCCTACTAACACTGGCAGGGCAAGCCACTAGACTAGAATATAAACTGAGAACAAATCCCATTGCTTACTAGTCCTGAGGATGTTATCTAGTTTGGGTAATGAAGCATTCTGCAGGAAAACAACTCAGTTCAGAAAACACCAAGGACTCCTCATTTCAACCCTGAGCTGCAAATATTCTCCTTTGTTGGTATTAACCAGATTAGTTAAAGACACAGCTGCAATCACACAGCATGCTAAACTGGGCTAATTTTAGCTTGGGTTTATTCGTGTGCTTGCTATATTGTGTTAATCCAGTCTATGAGGTTAGTTTATTATTCAATGTCTATGCAAACTCAGAAATAAGTTGATTCAGTAACCAGATGAAGTATGTTGCTATTGTAGGATGCATTATCATGGATGGGCATTCATTTGTTACCAAAAAGAGAAATACTGAGTGAAGTCATTGCTAGGTTTTTTTTTTCAAACCCTATCCTCTAAAAATTGAAAATCAATATAGTAATCATTTGTTTACTGTTTTCAGAACAAAAAGGCTTAAGTTTCCTTGTAGGTCTGGTGGCATTGAGTAAAACGCAATGATTAAAAGGCATGCTACTATGAATAAGCAAACAGAGCTAACTGGAAAGACCCTGGAAAGCAGACACTAAAAACAATAGTCTGATAGATAAAAAATAGAAATCACACAAAAAGGGCTTTCTGAAGGGGTACAAATTCATGCAAATTAACAGAGTTTGGTAGTTGGCCATTTTTTAAAAATGGAAGAGGCAAAGCATTTCTGTTTATGTCCATATTTTAGCTTGTAATTATTAAATTAATGCAGGTTAAAAGATATGATAAGATAATTTGCATTGATGTTGTCTGGACTGAAAGAACAGTGCCCTCTGCTGTAACTGTAAAGGTAGCATATCAAAGTAAAATGAATATCAGGCCCTGTCCTTGAAGACCTACATATAATCTTCCTAGTCTATTGTCAGTCCAGCTACAAAATGCAAAATGCAGCATGCTTCTGGTAGCAGCTCTAATCCTACCCCCACCCATTTTGTTAAAAGAATGTACATACTATCTTGCTGTTCTCCAATTTGAAGCCTTGACTTGGATAGATACTCTTTCGGAGGTGGGTTGCTCCCAGTTCGGCCCAGATCGGGCGAACCGGTAGTAGCGGAAGCGGGAGGCTCCGCCCACCTGCCTGGACGTTTCTGCGCATGCAGAGAAGCTTTGCGCGCCCAAACCGGTAATAGAAAAATTGGCAACCCACCTCTGTTCTCTTTATATAAACGTATATCACTAAATAAAGGAAAAGCACAAGTGGCTTCATAGACATATATACATGTTCATGGATAAATATACAGCCATTATATAAATGCTGTATACATGCAACTCAAAAATAGATTTGTTTCTTTATATACCCCAATTGCTAATCTACATCAATGGGTAATTTATTCATGACTTGCTAATATCACTGCAGACTATTGGATAGTAAGGGGGAAAGTATAAAGCATATAAAGTAATTCATAGTGTGGAAAATGTGGATAGAGGGACGTTTTGATCTTTTTCCCTTAGAGAGTCATCCATTGAACTTGAATACAAGTAGTCCTCAATTTACAACAGTTAATGACTGAAGTTACATCAGCACTGAAAAAAGTGACTTACGGCTGTTCTTCACACTTATGATCATTGCAGCATCCCCATGGCCACATGATCAAAATTTGGATGTTTGGCAACTGCCTCATATTTATGACGGTTGCAGTGTCCTGGGGTCATGTGGTCACCTTTTGCAACCTTCTGCCAAGCAAAGTCAATGGGAAAGTCAGATTGACTTAACAACCAGGTTACTGATTTAACCGCAGTGATTCACTTAACTGTAGCAAGAAAGGTTATAAAATGGGGCAAAACTCACTTAACAAATGTCTCACTTAGCAATAGAAACTTTGGGCTCAATTATGGTCTTAGATGGAGGACTACCTGTATAGGGAGATTTCTTTACTTAATGGATATTTACATGGTAGAATTTGCTGCCATTACATTGGGAATGGTTAATTTTGACAGGTTAAAATGGCCACTGGATAAATTCATGGTTTAGGCTATTAATATCTGCCAGACTGGATATATATTTACAGTTTTGCTACAAGAATTACAAGCTGCACATCTGTCTAAATTTGAAAGCTTGCAGAAGGTATTTATTTGCCTTATATACCACAGAGAATGCTGGAGTAGATGGGCCATTAGCAGAACTCTTTTAGGTACTGTTTCCAGCATTGATTGAAGACAGACCACTTTACTCAAATCTTTCCTTTTTTCCTGACAAAATATGTGGTGTCATTTTTATGAACACTGTTTTATTGAAATTGTTTTACATTTTATGTTGTTTTACTTTATCCATTGTGTAGGGACTATTTTAACAATGTGGTTTAGAAATATTTCAAAACCTACAGTAGTCAAGCTTTCAAATACACATAAAAACGACATACTGCAAGTTTCTTCTAAACTGCATGGCGATCTTAACTGAGGCGATCAGTGAAGGCACTAATTGCAAGGAAACGTAGTTGGAAAGCGAAAAGTCAACGGGGCAGGGACGAGACGAGGCGGTCTATATAGATGAGGGCGATGACCCCTTTTAACTGGATGGAGAGGTAAAATGCTCAGTTAACATGTCTAAACGCTCTTCCTTCTGCATCAGTGCCCGGGGATGAACGTTACCTGACCTGTACCCGTTTGTGCTAAAGAAACCTTCCCGCTCTCGAAAACTGCCTCCAAACGACAATCAGCCAGCTGAGCCCGGCAGAAACGCTGCAGAGGGAAGGAGGGAGGGACGGAGGGAGCAGGGATCTCCCTGCCCAAAGCCACAGGCTTTCCTCCCGGGCCATTTAATCTCCGCCGTGCGCTGTGCCTGCTTCCAATGGCGTCTCCTCCAGCCACTGGGGGGCGCGCTGCCCAGGCACTGCCCGCCTCGGCGATGGCGGCGAAGGCTTCCCCCGCGGGCAGGGGCCGGACGGGCCGCGCCGCCATATTGGCTGTTGTCCTGTCTGAAAGCAGCAGCGGCGGTGGCGGCGAGCGGCGTTAGCGGCGGCGAGCGGCAACGGCATTATCGGCGGCGAGCGGCGGCGGCGGGAGCTACTGCGCAGGGTGCAGGACAAGCATGACTCGCAGGCGGAATAAGGCGGTGGGCGCGGCTGGGGCGCGGCGGGAGCGGGCGGGGGGAGCAGCCCCCCCGGAGCCGCCCGCGCCCCCCGCTGGGCCCGGCCTTCCCGAGACCCCCGAGGTGGCGGCGGCGGCGGCGGCGGCGGCGAGTGGCGCGGAGCAGGGAAGAGCCTCACAGGTACTGGGCGCGCGCGCCCCCATCTCGCCCGCCGTCAGACCCGAGCCTGCATCCACACCCCTCAGCCCGCTTATCCCCGCATCCATCGGCGGCGCGATCCACCCTTCACCCACATCGCTGCTAGCGCAGTGGGATCACCCGCATTCAGCCACCCGGAGTAGCTTTTCGCCATCCCTCCTCCTCCGCTCGATGGGATCGCCCTCCCGAATTGCGGCTCCCGCAGCACGTTGCTTCAGCACCCTCCTTTCGTGCCCCCTGTACATCCAGCAGCACCCGCTTGGTCGCTTGGCGGTCACCTCAAGATCCACCTTGGATCCAGGCTGCCTAAATCCCCGTAGAGCATTGTGTGTGCCTTTTATCAGCCCCCACCCCCACCCGCAGCCACCTGCTTCCCCCGACATCTAGCACCCATCAGGCCCAGAGCCCCTCCACTTATTCACCACCAACATCACCTGCCGTCAACCTTCTGATTAGATAAACAGTTAGCCTGAAATAATATCTGCTGTGCTTGTCGGTATTATTTTCGCCTTTCAATTGCCACCTTTTTCCTTGTATGCTATCCTAACTGATTGTGCATATAGTCCACTCCAGGATGCAGAAGGCAGGGCTGCTTGCACATTTGCTGCAATTTCCCTCTCATTTCAGTAGAGAAGCACCATACCATATGCTGGCTGCACCTTGTAATCATCACCAAAACCTATTTAGATTTCTTTTGCAAAAGCAGTTACATATTTCTTAAATCTTATTCTGTATTCTGCCTATTGGGCATACAAAGACAGGCCTTTCCCAAAATAATCAGTTAGTGTTACACATCTGTATCCTAGCATTCTGTTTATATTTTGAGTACTGTATTTCATTTGCTTTTCAGTGGGCCCTGCCCTGGACTATGCTGCATCTTGTCCTTTAGATTGTGCCTAGGCCTGTTTCAGAATCTCTTTCAATGCATGAATCCTTTCCTACTAGGTACTAGGAGATGGCAGTTAATTGGATCTTATGCGGTTGAAACATCCTCTATTAAACAATAAAGAGTTAATTGACAGCAGGAGATGGTTACCAAAATACTTTTTACAAGAAGGCTGCCTTGCAAGAAGGACGTATGTAGATCAAAGAATCCTGTAAGGCCAAAAGGAGACATTGACCATGTTCCACAAAAGTCATTGTGTAAGTGATGTTATGTCCCCCAAGAGGCTCACCAAGTGGACCTCAGCAGTAACTTTAATTTACTGATTTATTGTGGGAGAACTGAAGTGGATCTTTGCTACAAACATAATGCAGTTTGCCCCAAAGAAACAACTAGAATCTGATGTATGCCAGGATTAGTTCAGTATTGCTATTGAGCCCTATTCTGGATAGGTGGCATCTGTTCTATTGGCACAGGGCAAAATAATTCTACATCTGTATTGTTCACCATCTATAGTGAGGTGGCAAATGCTTGGGATAGTTTTGTGCAAACTAAGGCCTGTGAATTAAACTGGGAAGCCAGACTACCATTGGTAGACAAACATGCCTAAGACTCAGTCAAAGCAGTACAGAATATGTAGAAATAGGGCCTTGTCTATATACTGTGCCAGTTGGCAAGACATTTACAGTCTTAGGAGGCTGCAGGCTACTGCACTTGTTTACATATTTTTCAGTATGGCTAACAAGAACTGTTTGATGGACACTTTAAGTGAAACAAGGACAGAGAGTTTTCTAGAGTTAGAATGCAGCTCACCTAAAAGGACATTAGTTTCTAGCCCAAGGTTAAAAAAATGTCTATGCTGCCATTACCTGGCTGCTTGTAAGCAACCCTCTATTTACTTGTCCCTTGTTATTTTCAGGAGTAATTGTATAGCTATCATTTATAAATGTTAATGAAATGGCATCAGAAATGGCTTGAAATATGCTTGAATAAAATAAGTGCTTTCTCCAATCAAATCTGTAAGTCTTAGGTGTCATTCCAATTTTAGCCAAACACATCAGCCCGCTTACTCTTTTTAATCTTGCAAAAGCTGTTATAATGGCTTTGAGTTAGAAATTAAAGAAACTAGGACCCTTCTGATCTGTCACAGAATATTCTATTTTCTGAATTCAGAGAATCCAAATTAAGACAATGAGGTGGGTTTTTTTTTGAGATACCAAGCATTAGGATTGCCCCTTAACTAAGAGTATTTTCCTTGCTTTTTAATGCATGATGTCCTTTTTTCTCCAGATGACTTTTATCTAGAAAAGTATTCCGGACTTGCCTTGTGGCCAGGAAAACACTCCTAAAACTTATAAAACTTCAACCTTTTTAAGAACTAAAATCACCATAGGCATCATCATTGGAGAAGAATAGTCTCACTTACACATACATATACATAATTCCACTGAGTTCAGTGGATTTTACTTTAGATAACTGGGTCCTAGGTTGTGGTTTAGGATTTCTTGCTTTGGTGCTTAACAGATTATATTTATTAGAGAAATCAAGATTTTGACAGATTGGCACAGACATGAACTAAGCCAGGGCAGCTCTGAAAGTTGAGAAAGCAATTAACATCCACCTGCCCTACCTGTCATAAAGATGGGTAGCACTCTGTTTATGCTCGCTTTTTTATTTTTTGCTCCCCAGCCATTGTACCATTATTAAACACCAAATGCATAACTTTTTAACCTTTATTATTTTGGCAAGTTGAGGTTTAAGTACTGCATTTTAAAATCCAAATATTGTATTATGTGTGGGAAGACTAGGAAGCCACAGTTTGCTTCTGACTTTCTGGTGGGAAGTGGAGACAGATTCCCCTGAAATAAGAGAAGATACCACTTTCAAGAAGCTCTTACGGGACATAGCTGACACAATTAATTGCTCCACTTTGGGAAATACTCCTTTGCATTTTGGGCATACAGTCATGGATGCCCTAATCAAATTGGAAGTGACTGTCTTTGACAGCTTCCCTCTCAAAAGAAACAAAAGCTTATCACTACCTGTCATTTTTAATTTTTTTGTATTATTAAAAAAAACCTAAGGTGGACACAATTGACCCAGTGTTGACATAGTTGAAGGAGACTTCTCTGCTTGTTTCTTTCGGTTTTAGCCCCCATATAGTGGGTATAAAAAAGTAAAACAAGCTGTAAAGTGTTGCTAGAGCTTCCTTTTTTTTTGTAGGGCCACTCTAGATTTTGTCTCTTTGACAGCAGTAGCAAGAGATTTTATGCAGCATAAGAGCTAATGTAACCCTGTTGCTTCTTAAGCTTGTCAGTGTGAACAGTATGTATCTTTGTCTCATCATTTTCAGAAAGAATGGTCCTGGCATAAGGGATAATTAAATTAGAGACATGCACCTTCATCAGTTTGGCTATGATGAATCGATCACCTGTTTTTCAATTGTAATCTTGATTGAAAAGTGTTATTTATATATATATATATATAAATCTAAAGGTATATATATATATATATATATATATATATATATATATATATATATATATATATATATATATATATATATATATATATATATATATATATATATATATATATATGCCTTTAGATATCCTAAATTACCTGTTTGTGGCAATATCATCTATGAATTGTGAAGATTAAAACTTAGCTTCAAACCATCCTTTTATGTGAAAGAGGGATGGGTTTAAACATCTGATTTTGTACAAGATACTGCCCAAAGCATCCCTGTAGCCTCATTTTCTGAAGACCCAAATCCACATGTTTGAAGTTACTATAACTGACCACCCTGTTGGAGTGCTGTCTGATGTATGAAGGGTATGACCTAGGTAGTAGATAGATGATTGGCTAAGAACACAGATGTCTTGGTTTTCTGTAAGACAATGAAGCACTTAAATAGATGACTAAGCTGACTTTTGGTAAAGCAAATTAAGGCCGTCTTTGTAACTGATAAATCATTTCTCTCTAGCCCAATGTTCTCCCACAGAATTATTTTGGGTTCTTCAGAGACTATTACATTCTAAGTAATGAGAAGAGTATTTCCCTATTTCCACAAAACCTATTATGATAAACTTTATAACCTTGTTCTGATAAAAGAACCTTTTTCACATGAAGGTATATTACGTAGCTTCTAATGTAACTGAGGCAACCACTTCTTTAGTTTTGATAAATGGGATTCACTTAAGGCCATGAGCCAGGTTGCCTAGAGGAATAAGGCTGATTGCTCATTACAAGGGACGTAAGTCTAACGTTTGAATTATCTTGAAAATGAAAAGCAAAGATGATTAATTTCAACTCCTCTAATAATAATAATTTTGCAAAATAAAGTCTTTATTTAATCCTCTTTAACTAGATAACTGTCAGCAAACATCCCATTTTAAAAATATAGTCAAATGTAGGAGGATATAGCAGATATGCCAGACATGACATCACAACTCTAAGTGTTCTTGGGTGAAGACTATTGTTTCAACCTATTCCATTTTGGGTTCAAGCTTCAGTAAACCCTTGAGAAGTTCATACTGGGATCTAAACAATAGGAATGCATTCTGTTAGTTGTTTGGGGCCTTCCATCACTACCAGGATAAATGCATCTTTCAGAAACTGGCTAATTTAGGATTGAGGGAAAATATATTAGAGAGGTTCCTGAATGTATTGGCCAGATGTTTCCAGAAACTGCTACTAGAAGACAATTTCACTGCCTTTTGGTTCTTGGCTTATTGGATAGATTCTTCAGGCATATGTATTACCAAAACTCTTGTGTCTATATGATTGATTGTAATCTTCAATTGCGTGAAACAGTGCAACATAGGGCAGTTATTTTTTAAATCAATATACCTCAAATGGGCTAACTTAAAAAATGTGTCCAAACTCAGGCACTCCTGATTTCTGCAGGATTGAAATTTGGCAAGGTGTGGAGACCCCTTCACTGCTGTGGTCAGCCACCATCACATGACCATCATTTTCAATGCTCTCTGTGAGCTTCCTGAAAGAAAACCAGTGGGGAAGCCAGCAGGAAAATGGAACTTACTCTTGGTCCCACTACTTTTTGCCTGCCAGTAATTTTCTTTGTTTAGGTAAGGAAATATTATTGAAGCAATGACCCAATGGGTCATGGGTAGTCTAATATATGCTATCCCTGTAGTTCTTATTTATTACATTTATATGGCACTTCTTCAACAGAAGCTCAAAGTGTGTACATAATACTTGATCTATTTTTTTCTCAAAACAGCCTTGTGAGTTGGTTGGGTTGAGAGATAGTGACTCTGTGAACTTCCAAGGTGGAGAGTGCACTGGGTCTCCCCTTCCTAATCCTACAGCTTAACCATTTCACCATCTGGTTCTTATCACATCATCACAGAAATGTTGGGGAAAATATACTATGCTGATGACATTTACCTCTTTTTTTCAATTGAGCCAAGAAGGCTATGGATGTTCTGGACAATATGAAGGACTGAATATTAGCACACAACTTGAGGCTCAGTTGCGATAAAATGAAGGTTTTAGTGGTCAGTTGATGTAATGACATGTGGGGAAGGCCTTGAGACTAGGACGAAGAGATGCTGCTTAGAGAATGGTCAGATAAGAGACAACATAGCCTGCAACTGCATAGTAGATAGAGCAAGAGGCTCAGAAAGGACTATCTCTAGGTTCTTGGGCTATAATGGTGATAGCAAGAGAATTTTACTTTCAGACTTGCATGAATCTGTTAATGTTGCTTTACAGTGTATTAGAATTAGTTTATCTGATCATGTTTCCTGTTTGGTCTACCTCATAAGATTGACAATGGACAAACAAACCTGGAATTTGGGCACAATCTGTAATGGATGGATTTGTAGCCTCTCTCTCTCTCTCTCTCTCTCTCTCTCTCTCTCTCTCTCTCTCTCTCCTCTCTCTCTCCTCTCTCCTCTCTCTCTCTCTCTCTCTCTCTCTCTCTCTCTCTCGCAATTTTGCATGTTTTGCTGCTTTGCGGGAGTGTGGATTCTTAGACCTAGCACTGCTTTTAGACAACCAAGTAGTCACAGTAGCCAAGCGTTCTTTTCTTTATGCTAGTTACATTGCTTCCTGGGGACAGTGTGTAATCATGCCTTAGCTACCTCTTGGGTGATTACTATAACACTCTGACTGGGTTTGCACTTCACACAATTGTAGTATTTCAATAAATTGGTAGTTAACCAATTATGGCTTAGCACGATGTGTGAAACCAGCCTGTGTACTGGCTGCCCTTGAAAAACTTTGGACTTCAGCTAATGCGAATCACAGCTGACAAAACCACTATATGATTTATGTTTTAGAAACTAGACATCAGCAGATATTAACTACATTGGGTCTCCACTTGTTCCTAAACCCAAAACAAAATGATGTTTTTTATCTGTGAAGCCTTCACAGACTGGAGCCTTGAATATCTGAATGCTGTAATATCTCATAGAGTTTTTAATCACAGGCCTATGTTGTGTCACCAATGAGATTAGATTGTTAGGTTCATGGGATAAAGTGGTTATACTTCAGTTATGGACTGTCCTTCTGGGAGAGATCGAGTTGGTTCCATTCTTTCAGTTTTAGTTTTAGTTGTAATGGTAGTATTGCTTGAATAGCTATATTTTGAAAGTCTCAGATATTTTAAAAAATGTTTTTATTTTTAGTAATTCAAGTTTTATTGCACTTTTTATGTTTTTTTACTGCTCAGGATTTTAAGTATAAAAATAATGATCTATTGTATTCATTTTTTATTAGCCTACTTCTATATTTTCAGTATCCTAAACACAAATTAAAATCACTGGATGATAGGCTTTTTCCCAGTTTTTACTCTGGGACAGAGGCTGCAAGATATCTTAGGTTTCCCAATTGTTCGTGTATTAGCTTTAATTATAATTTGTGCAACAAATTGTGCCTGGTTCATGTTAAGGGATAAATGTTATCTTACAGACCGTAGTGTTAAATGTATGCATCATGTTAAATCAAAACCAGATATACCACATTTTCACATAGTATGATGTGTGAACCATCTTTCAGTTGCAACATCTTAAAGTATCTAACCACCCTAAATGAGTTTATAAAATAGTGTTCAGAAAAGGAACAAACCACAGCACGCTTGAATTTAGGAAACAGAGAAAAGAATTATTAATGTTGTGCATCCCTAATTTAAAGGCAAAAATTGAGTATTATTGAGGTTTCTTCCCCTCTATTTCCTCAAAGTCTTCCTCAAGTAATGAATTTTTAATTCATTTCTGTGTAAGAGTGATTAATAGTGGCCACACAGATAGAAATTCTAGGATCTTAGATGAGGTTTCTGATAATTATATACGGTTTGGCTGTATGGTAAAGCTGTTACAAGATACAGGGCACAAAAATCTGGACAGCAACTAGAGAACACTTTCCATTATCATTATTATTATGTGGTTAATCTTTGGTGAGATTCACATCCTTTGGGGCTGGTTGGTAGCCTAACAGCTCGAGTCCTAGGACCTAGGAACTGTTAAGGTAACGTCGGAGGATATAAGTTGTTCCAATTGGGTGGTTTTTTGTAGGGTCAGAATGTTCAAGTCAGGTAAATTTAGAATTTTCAAATAGCGAGGTAGCCTTTTAGGTATTGCTCCAAGGGCTCCAATTACAATTGGGACAACACATGATTTCTTTTTCCACAGTCACTCAACCTCAATTTGCAAGTCCCGGTATTTTGTCATTTTTTTCTTGCTGTTTATCTTCAATTCGTGCATCACCAGGTATTGCAATGTCAATGAACCATACTTTTTTCTTTTCAATTATTGTTATGTCAGGTGTGTTGTAGGCCAAGTGCCTGTCAGTCTGGATTCTGAAGTCCCACAAGATCTTGACTTTCTCATTCTCTAAAACCTTCTCAACCTGATGGTCCCAGTGATTTTTGCTGTACTCAAATCCAAACTTTTGGCACAATTTCCAGTGAATAATCTTAGCAACGCGGTCATGGCGTTGTAGATAGTCAGTTTATGAAATTTTGCTGCACCCGCTGATCAAGTGGTCGACTGTCTCATCTTTCTCATTACAGAGGCAACATTTGCTGTTGGTGGTAACATGTTGAATTTTTGCCTTCAAGCAGTTTGTGGCTAAGGCTTGTTCTTGAGCTGCCAAAATAAAGCCTTCTGTTTCTTTTTTCAGTACTCCTGACCTTAACCAGTTCCAAGTTAGTTTTTGGTCAGCTTTGCTTCAATACTTTTCAAGTATTGGCCATGCATAGCCTTGCTTTTCCAATTTTCAGCTCGCTTCTCAATTACTTCTTTCTTATATTCAGCTTTTAACTTAGTTGTCTTCAAAAGGCCTCCTTTATTTACTTAATCATTGGTTTTTCACTTTTCTGGTGTAATCATTCAAGTTATGTCTTTCTCCTTCCACAGTCTGCTTTATTTATAGGAGTCCTCGACCACCCTCTGCTCTTGGTAGATACAATCAATCAACATCACTTTTAGGGTGCAAAGCATGATTCATTGTCATAAGCTTCCTTGTTTTTCTGTCCAAATTGTCCAACTCCATCTGGGTCCAGTCAATTATTCCTGCAGAGTATCAAATTACATGTATAGCCCAGGTATTTATGGCTTTTATGATGTTTCCTCCACTCAGTTTGGACTTTAATATCTTGTGAATTCGTTGAATGTACTTGGCTGAGGTTAATTCATTGACTTTACTATGCATTAAGTCAGAGGCCTCTAAAATCTCCAAGTACTTGTAGCCTTCTTTGGTTTTACTGCCTTTATCATTTCTTCATTCTCAAGTTGTATTCCATCATCTTCTAGGACCTTGCCTGCCTTGGTTGCCATTGTTGCACATTTGTCAATTCCAAACTGCATACCAATGTCTTGGCTAAACTCTTTTGTGCTTTCAATTAATAAATTCAGTTCAGCTTTTGTTTTACCAAACAGCTTCAAATCATCCATGTACACCAAGTGTGAAATTTTCAGTCCTTTCTTTGCAAGTTCGTATCCACAGTTCACCTTCTTCAAAATGGTTGTCAGTGGTAGCATTGAGAGTATAAAAAGTAGGGGTGAAAGGGAATCACCCTGGAAAATGCCTCGTTTAATTTCAACTTCACCCAGTTCTTCTCCATTATCCATAAGCTTCGTTTTCCAGAGGTTCATTGAAGTTTCCAATAATAATAATAATAATAATAATAATAATAATAATAATAATAATAATAATAATAATAATAATGGCACAAACCAGCAGTGGTAATTCCAGTGGTAATCGGCACACTGGGTGCTATTCCAAAAGCACTGGAATTACATTTAAAACAGTTAAAAATTGACAAAATCACCATCAGTCAAATGCAAAAGGCCGCACTGCTTGGATCTGCACACACGAAAATATGTTACGACGTCCTAGGCCCCTGGGTGGGGCCCGACTAGTAATTAATGCCAAATCCGGCGAAACAACTGGCCGCTGTGATACAATCGTATAATAATAATAATAATAATAATAATAATAATAATAATAATAATAATAATAATAATAATAATAATAATAATAATAATAATAATAATAATAATAATAACAATAATAATATCATCCAGAGTTTTGCAGCCCAGATCTTGTAGTTTTAAGTATATTCCCAGAAAGTTCTAGTATTAAATTCATTAATGTAGACATGTGCATTTGACCTTGTCCTGTCTCAAAGCATAAATGATGTAGTACAAATAATGATGAAATTAGAATAGTAGAAACACTGCTAAAAACAAAATAAGTATTTTGAATTTAAATATTATTTTCAGGTGTTCAAAGTGCTTTTCAGGCAATTGCATTTACACTAACCATGTGTTCTGGCATATGTGTGATGCTTAGCAGAGGAGAACCAGAATAAAAGAGAGTTCAATAGAAGGACAAATAGAAGTTTGCCCGTAACATGGATACTGAAACTACTGCATGAAAGAAAGAGTACAAATATTTGCACATTTGCAATACGTTTACTAAGTGAGATTTTAGGATGACATTCTTCTTCAAACCTGACACATATATTTCATGCAGCGTAGCTATCTGGATACCCAGATTTCAACATATGTACATTTTTTTTCTCCATCATCTGGAAGTTTTTATCACAAGCTGGAAACTAGCAAACAGCATACAGGTGGTCTTTGACTTACAACAATTTGTTTAGTGACCATTCAAAGTTACAGTGGCACTGAAAAAAGTGACCTACAATGGGCCCTCACCCTTACAGCCATCACAGCATCCCCGGGGTCACGGGATCGAAATTTGGATGCTTGGCAACTGGCATGTGTTTACAATGGTTGCAGTGTTCTGGGGATTATGGGATCACCCTTTGTAACTTTCCCAGCTGACTTTGACAAGCAAAGTCAATAGGAGAAGCCAGATTCGCTTAACAATTGCACGGTTCACTTAATGACTACAGTGATTCGCTTAACAACGTTGACAAAAAGTTTATAAAATCTAGCCTGACTCACTTAACAACCACTTGCAATGGAAATTATGTTCCTAATTGTGGTCATATGTTGAAGACTACCTGTACTAAGAAATAATTGTTGCCCTTCATCAAATAGGACAGAATTTTGGTGCCTTTAAAAATAAGAAGCCAGGAAAAGAAATAGGTGTAAGTTCTTTTATTGTTGTATTAGAATAGCAGTGCCTACTGATAATCTTCCTCTTATACAGCTTGCAAAAACATAGGAGTCTGTTATTAAATTGACATACCTTCTTAACTGCAGTGAGGAAAAATTCTCTTCTCATTTCTAACCCATTAAGAGTTTAATGACAGGGCTGACTTCATAGCTCTTGCTAGTGAGCTTTATTGAGGATAACTTACAATCATTTAATTAAAGTTATTAAAATGAAAGTTGTCTTCAAGGCAAAAGAGACAAGATGCTGACACATTGGCACTCACGTGTTACAATTTTCCAAAGCAGATTAATAATACTAAGCATAGTTTCACACAGTGGAGTTTCTTACCTGCCATATAATTTAAGACACAGATAACAAATAAGCTATCCAGTTGAAGTTGATTAGCATTGCACCTATAGTCTTCAGGTTTAATATATAGAATGCACATATTTTCTAATTTGGAGATTAAGGTACTTCTTAAAGTTACAAATGATATGTGCTATAAAAGACTTAGAAGTACTGTAGGAAAATGTTGCTACAGAAATGCAACCAGTATCTAAATTCCCTATCAGAACACTGTCTTATCACTGCTAAATTTATTTGGAGTTTTCTTGGACTTAACTGTCCTTTCGGGTTCTAGGTGGAGATTGTGCTGCCTATATTTGATCTCATCTTTTATTTTCATTTGCTTTAAACCAAGTCCTGCCCGTGGTCATCTTGGTGTTAGAAACAGATTGTGACAATATGATTTGACAAATTCCCTGATGGTATCAGTCAGTCTGTGGGAGCAAAAGGTGCTCCAGGATTCTTTGCTGATGAGTTAACATTGCTGGTCAACAAATCTCCTCCTTGATTGAAGTACCAGTTGCACTCTTAATACCCAGGGCCACAATCCAGAGGTGCATTAACAGAAGTTATTTTTGTATGTTTCTTTTTTGCAGCTGTCACATCAAGTCAGACTTGTAGTTGGCATCTGTCTCTGGATTAGAACCTAAATGGCTAATTGGATGACAGCAACACAGCCCCCTGCAAGATTATGCCGAAGACAAAATGATATGCAGGGGACTGAACACCTTTTTATTCTTTAGCATTTAAAATAGCTAATAAAAGGGAAGCAACACACTTGTGCACAAAGTGTGAAGCCTCCTGGTTTGTAGCCTTGTGATAAAATGCTTCAGATACTGTTCTCCTAACAGCATGTATGGGTAATCTTTGATTTATAACAGTTCGTTTACTGATCATTCAAAGTTACAACAGCATTGAAAGAAGTGAGCATTCTTCATGACCGTTTCAGCCTTCCCATGATCACGGGGTCAAAATTCAGATGCTCGGTAAGTGACTCATATCTATGGTGGTTGCAATATCCCAGGGTCATAGGATCACTTTTTGTGTGCAAGCAAAGTCAATGTGGAAGCCAGATTCACTTAAGAAGCATGTGACTAAGTTAACAAGTGCAGTGATTCGCTTCACAATTGTGGCAAGAAAGGTCATAAAATGGTGGGAAATTCAATAAATGCTTCACTTAGCAACAGAAATTTGCGGCTACACACACACACACACACACACACACACACACACACACACTGAATTGTTGTAAGTCAAGACCTCCCTGTAATGGATGATATCTACCTCGACTTACGAGCACAATTGAGCCCAAATTTCTCTTGTTAAGTGAGGCATTTCTTAAGTGAGTTTTGCCCATTTTATGACATTTCTTGCCACAGTGGTTAAGTGGAATCACTGCAGTTGATAAATTAGTAAGATGAGTTGTTAAGTGGAACTGACTTCCCCATTGATTTTCTTTGTCAGAAGGTGGCAAAGGGAGATCACATGACCTTGGGACACAGCAATGGTCATAAGTATGAACCAGTTGCCAAGCATCTGGATTTTGATCCCAAGATCATGGGGATGCTGCAAAGGTTGTAACTTTGGAAAACAGTCATACGTCATATTTTTCATTGTAACTTTGAATGGTCACTAAATGAACTGTGGTAAGTCAAGGATTACCTGTATGGTAATATATCTTCCATTACAGGTAGTTCTTGACTTACAACAGTTCACTTACGGACTGTTCAAAATTAGCATTGGAAAAAAATGACAGTTTGTCACACTTACGACCGTTGCAGCCATTCCCGTGGGCAGGTGATCAAAATTCAGGTGCTTTGCAACTGACTCCTATTTATGACGATTGCAATGTCCCTGGGTCATGTGATTACCTTTTGTGACCACCTGACAAGCAAAGTCAGTGGGGAGGCCAGATTCACTTTCAGTTGCAATGATTCACTTAACAACTGTGGCAAGGAAAGTCATAAAAAGGGGGGGGATTCATTTAACAAATGTCTCCCTTAGCAACAGATATTTTGGGCTCAGTTGAGGTCGTACATCAGGGACTACTCGTATAGATGAATCAGTGTAATTTTTGTACTAGAGTATTTGTCAGTTCCTGGAGAATTTTGTGGAAGTGTTTAATCATACATTATTTGGGAAAAGGAGTGTCCTTCCCCTAAGCCCCTCCCCCTTTTGGGTCACAGCCCAGATTGGACAGAAAAATCTAGCAATGAAGCCTGAACTAATCAGCCAATCTATATTTAACAAAATAATTAATTTTAATGTCCTGTCTTTCTGGTAGGAGCTGAAGGCAGTTTACAGGAGGATTTCCATTTTATCTTCACAATAAGAAGCCTATAAGGTTTGAGGTAGGCTTGGCTAAGAGAATGCGATTTGGTGAAAGTCACTTGGTGAGTTTCCACAGCTGAGGATCAACGTGACTCTGCCAGTACTAATCCAACACCTTAACCACCTCACAGCAGCTCTGCTACGCTTACACTAAGAATTCTGTAGTTAATAGCCTCTAAAACATTATATCATTTGCTCACAGGAAAGTGCTTGTGAAGCTAAACAGTGGGAAGAAAAATAGAACAAATAATACTTGAATAGGCATTTTATCGATAAAACTTTGCATCATAAAATAATTTAAAACCATTCTGTCCAAAATGAGTTCCCCCCCTCCCTCCTTTCTTTGCTCCAACAGAGCTCCTCTGAGTAGTTCATGCTTAAAGAGTGGGTTTAGAGACATGGAGAATGAATAAGGTTTTAACAGTAGTATCATGGAGATTCTCACACTATTTGTTAGTTTGTCCAGGCACAGTATACGATGCACTCCCCCACCCCCCTATTTTCAGTTCCATAGGAAATCTCTCTTTTTTACCCTATATGCAGCCCAACTGCAAATAAGTCGACCCTCGAAATATTTATGTTTTAATTTTCAGAACTGGCTTATTTGCAAGCAGCATATTTTTCATGGTATTTTGGTTAAAAATTTGAGGGGTTACTTTATCCATGGATGAGTTTATTTGTGAATATATATGGGATTTACAGATACTTTTTAAAAAGTAATACTTTTTCAGTATTACGGTAATACTCAACATATATATCTGCAGATAAGCTCATCCCTGGATAAACCAAACCTAATTTGCGGGGTCTATTTTGGCACCTAAAATTCTCGGTTTATCGATGAGTGCAGGGTATTTTCGCCATTTAAAGTTTGCATCAACCTTACTGACTTCCAGATGGTGTTGGGACTGCAGCTCCCAGAATTCTCAGCCAGGAAGGCTACTGGCAGAGAATTCTGGGAACTGCAGTCCCAACACCATCTGGAAGGTGCTAGGCTGAAGAAGCTAGTGCTCACTTTGCAAGGGATTTCTCTTTAGAAGCCACCCACCAGACATTCAGAAATTAAGAAGCACTGTCATATGATTTCATGTAGCAGCAGCTATTTTATGTTGTCTGTTAAGTCCTAAGTAGATAAACATTCCATCTGTTCTGTTATAAGAACAAACCCGAATTGTTAAAGCATTATAAGTAGAACCCCTTGATAAAAAATCAACATCATGCTAATGCCAAGAGAGGTTGTCTGCCTCACTAGATTCTTTTTTATATAGTTAACTCGCATTTCATGGTGTCATTTAGAACCATTAAACAGAAATGTTGAATTGTTCAATATCAGACTATTTTGACATAAATTTGCAAGTTATTAATAGGCCCGTGTTTGTTTTTTTTACTATAGTAATATACCAGAAAGCTTTAAAAAATGTAAACAAGCTATTAACTCACAAGCTTACCAGTTAAAGTTTCTCTTGAGAATTTGTTGAATGCTTGCCTGTTTGGTCTACAGATGTAGAAAGTACAGATATAATTCAAATAAATATTCTTCATTGTGCTTTACGTCAGCTTCCTCACTCCCCTGCGCTCAAAATTCCCCTATCCTTCCTTGCCCAAAGGTTAAATTAATTATCTAAGACAGTTTAAAGAGCAACATTATTCTCCAGGATGTCTTTAAAATGAGGTTTTAACAAGTTTCCTACAGATGAGAAGAATCAAAACGAGGCGCTCTCAACAGACAGGATGCAGCCCGACATATACACTTCAACTTGAACAACTTTAAGGACAATCCTCTTAGTAATTAACCAAGAAGAAAGAAAGAAAGAAAAGCCAAGAACTAGTAAACACTTCTGCATGATGGGAAGTTTGTTGGTTAGGTATCTTTACCTAGGAAGGAAAAGATATTCTTTCTTGAAACAGATCTAAAAGCAGTAGAAAACTCTGTCATGCAATATATTTTCCCCAAGTATTTGAAAGGGGATCTCTGGGGGGCCACCTGCTTAGCATCAGGTGTTTTAGCTAGAAACATAGTATCTAAGCTAGTTAGAGCTCTACGTTACAGTTAAAATAAGTTTGAAACTTAATTTGATCAAGGCTTTAATTAATAAACAATCATTAAGTTCAGGGATGGAAGTAGGGGGAATAAAAACTGTTTATCCGGTTATATTTCAAAACATTTTCAGAAATAGGAATGCGGTCACTATCATATTTTATTTGCCTCTTCTCTCTTAATATTATGCTGAAGGATAACAAGCCCCGAGGTTTGTCGGAGCATGCTCAGTATTTCTTTTTCCTGGTTAAGTACAGGATCTAGAAAGAATGTAATTGAAACCACAGATTCTAATTAGAATTCTGTTTTTTCAGTATTTTTGATCTAATACAGTATGTGGAACCAGTTTAATAAATATGAGAGAGCTATTTTCTTTCAAATTGTTGTCTCTAATGGCACTAATTATTTTCATTTTGTAAAGTATATAGTAAGGAAGTAGAGTTTTTTTTAAAAAATTAACGTTGGTAGAAATAAACCTAAAATTGATTTAAAACATTTACATAAAAACAGTTTTTCTTACAGCATTTACTTGGCATGTGCTCTTTGCCACAGTCTCTTCCATAATCATAATTTGCTTTTATCAGTTACAGGTAATATGGGTCATAAAATGTTTATTCTCTGAAGAAAGAGTGCTGTTTATAAATTTTGTTGCAAATTGGAAATGTTTGTCAAATAGGCAAGGTTCTGTAGAGTAGTCATTGAATGTGTCTTAATGTTGGGAGAGATGGCTGTATTATGGAAGAATAGAATTTTTTGCAATAGTGTTTGTGTAAAATACTTGTTATAAAGCAGTGATGGCTAACCTTCTTTGTCGTCGCGTGCCGAAAGCGCGCACGCTCAGATGCATAATGCAAGGTGCACGCGCCCCCATGTGCGCCCCATCTCCCGCACATGCATGTACAATTCCTCCGTGTTCCCCCGCCCCACTGCACAATCGCCCAACCCCCCCCTTGCCCATTTTTGGCTTCCAGATTGGTGCAAAAGCTGCACGGCACCCCCACGGCCCCTATTTGGGCCTGGAAAGTCTCCTGCACCAACCTGGAAGCTAAAACTGGGCATGGGGGTGCTGCATGAGGCCATTGTATGAGGCCACAAAATGCAATGCGACCACCCCCCGTGCATGCCCCCCCCCCGCATTCACGGCAGAGACCAGCTGGGTGGCGGGAGGTGTGCATGCATGCATGATGGAACTGGGCTGGGGTGACGGCTGGCGTGCCCGCAGAGAGGGCTCTGTGTGCCATCAGTGGCATGTGTGCCATAGGTTCGCCATCATGATTATAAAGCCTATTTTGTGGATTTGAGGTCCAAATTATAAACGACGTGCAGAGATTAAGGTTTCAAACTAGGTTGGTTGGTATTAAATGCTCAAAGTTTCATGCAGGGACTTGTAAATAAGCTCCCAATAAATCAATACTTCAAAGAATTAAATATTAAATAAATATCATGTTTTCCCCAAAATAAGACCCAATCAGAAAATAAGCCCTGGCGTGGTTTTTTCAGCATGCTCATAATATAAGCCCTACCCCCAAAATAAGCCCCAGTGTAGATTGTCAGCCCTTAGTGGCGTGGCCAGCACAGGAGGTGGCAAGCGCACAGAGGCCAATGGTGTCTGGCAGCAGCCACAGCCTGCTGTCCCATTGGCCATCACACTCTGGGGCTGCGCAGCCCACACAACCTGTGCAGTCTATGCCGCACAGGTGAGTCTGAGCACTGCAACCACCAGGCTGGCTATCTGCCCATTGAGAAACAAGTTAGAAGAACATTGAATACTGTGAGTATTTGACAGTTCTAAATGTAATCAGCTAAAAACAGGCTAAAGTGGAAGCAAAATGTGTTATTGTTTAGAAAAGTGCCAGATGTTGGATCTGACTGAGTAATAATCTCTATAGTAAAATAAAGAAATATGGAAAAATGACATTTCCTTACTGTATAGTCAGTGGGAAGAACATAACCTAACACACGTTGTTAATGATTCATTTCTTTGAAACTGAGGCACCAGTTATGACGTGATCAAGTTTCAGATAATTTTTTTTACAGAGGTTCATTCTGAGACATATATGTTTTTTAATTAGTTCAAATGAATTTCCTTCTGAATTAAAGCTCAATATAAAGGGCCCAATATAAAGATCGTCACCTATGTTTCATCAGTCTTGGGAACCATAATATCTCCTTTTTTATAGAGAAGATAGAACATATTTTCTTTTTCATAAAAGTAGTCTGTTAACTTACGGTAGTCTCTCATTTATGTCCTGGCCTTTCTTCAAAGCTTCAAAGCAGCATACAATATATGGTGTTATGCTTGAAAACAAGAAGATCCCGAGATGAATAGGTCTTTAAATCTGGTGATGTATATCCATATATGACTGAGGATGTTACTTGGAAACACTGCTTTCTACACTCCTATTTTATTTTTAATAATTTAATGTAGTGTATTATTTACTAGTGTAATTTTAATGCTTGTAGATTTCATAAGAGTCCACTAGAATTAAGGCAGTGGATAAATTGCATAAATAAATACTTTATGCAAGGGGAATGAGATGATGGAGACAAAAATTCTCATTTATTCAAAGACAGCAAGAAGGGGCCGTGGAGTGATGAGATCTAACATTGCATCTTTCCATCGTTGATACACTCAGCATGAGGCATTGTCATGTATACCAATGTTATTATTGTTAGTTGGGAAGTCGTGTCCGACCCATCACAACCCCACGGACAATGTTCCTCCAGGTCTTCCTGTCCTCTACCATCCTCTGGAGTCCATTCAAACTCATGCCAACTGCTTCGGTGACTCCATCCAACCACCTCATTCTCTGTCATCCCCTTCTTCTTTTGCCCTCCATAGTTCCCAGCATTAGGCTCTTCTCCAGTGAGAAGTCCTTCCTTCTCATTAGGTGGCCAAAGTATTTGAGTTTCATCTTCAGGATCTAACCTTCTAAAGAGCAGTCAGGGTTGATCTCTAGGATTGACCGGTTTGATATAGGAGTCCTCAAAAAGGATGCATTGAATGATGAGGCATTTTTTTCCTCCCTGCCGACAAATAGCTGATTCTATTACCAACGATGGCTCTTTGGAAGCATGCTCCCCAGTTTTGAATGGGAGTAACTTTGAATGACCCACTACGACTGTGTACTTGCCTGGGAAGAGAAATCTAGAGGATTGCAGCTCTCGGGAAGAGTGGTCAGTGGTCATCTTTTCCTGCTGTTTTGTGTATTTTGTATTGTTCATATTTTTAAGCACACCTTCATTTTAATATCACTTTTTGAAGCTTAATTGTTAATAGCCTGGATGAATACTGATTTGCTATACCCTTTTGCTTCATTAGAGGTGTAAAATTTCATCATCTTATTTCAGAGCTTTAAAATACTTTTCTCTTACACCACAAAGAAGTCAGTGGCATAGGCAGCTTGTTGGTTTTAAATTTTTTGCAGTGAAAGTAATTTGATCTGATTTATACGGGATTTTTACTCTTAAGGATTTTATATTTTATTAGTTTTTTTAAAAGAATGCCATTGCTTCATTTTACTTTTGTATATATTCTTGTCTTTTTATTTTTAAAAAGATGGGAATTTACCCCATCCCCCCTTTCCCCCCCTTTTTTTAAAAAAAACTTTCTGTTGTGAGTATCATTAGCTCATTCCATGGTTCATTTGTTATGGAACATCTACTTTCTTTGTCCTTCAAAAAGAACTGTTTACATTCTGCTGTGAAAGCTTGGTTATAAGAGAGATTCGGATTTTATAAAATGAAAGCAATAATAAATGAAGGGCTGGGATGGGATTCAGATGACTTTAATGTTAAAACCTTCTTGAAAACTTTGGGGGGGAAATGTTTAGCAACTTACACATTTTAAATGAAAAACTAGATAAGCGGTTTGATGAATTTGTCACAATTTCAGATCATCCTAAAGAAGACCTCCAGGTATAGGCGAAAGTAATCAGCTATGCAATTGGATGAATTGGAAATAAATTCGCTGTTAGTAGATTTGAAAGAGAAGGAATTTTGCTTGAAAACTGGAGATTTTGTTAGAGGATCTGAAGGGGGCATTAACAAACAGGAATTTCTTAGGAAAGTTGATGAAGTCTGTGGAATAGAACCATCACGTGTAACTAGAAGACAGCTGTCAAGAGACATGGTGTTCCAATTTGCAGGAACATTTACTGAACAAGTGCTATGGAGATATATTCAATGGAGACCTACTTTTTGGGGAGTGAGAAGCAGCTGTTAGGAAAGATTCCATTTACAATTTTAAAGAAAAGTAATGATGATAAACTGGAAGGCGTTGCTTTTACTTCCAAGAATCAATCAATGGTATTTGATCCTGGATGGATCAGAGACAATGGTTGCAATGTTTTTGAGAGACTAGAGGCCGCTTGTGGACTTTCTGTGAGTTAAATACAAAAATAGATAGTTAACAGAAGGCTTTGAAGTTTAGCTTTATTGTTGGGATTACCTTTTAACTGTTTTTTTAATAATAGATAGGACAAATTGGTTGATTGATAATAGATTTTGATATTTGTGATATTTTATAATGCCATATAGCCATTTTGCAAATATAGATGTAGAAGTTCATAAATTGTGGACCTATTTTGCGGGGAGGGGGGGATCTATTCAACCGGGAGGGGGGATATTTTATGTGTATCTTTAATATTTTGTTTTATATTATTTTTTTCTTCATCTATGTTTTTGCCTTGTGTTTTTTTTCTTTTTTTGATTATGTATTTTAGCATTCAAAATAATGAATACCATGTTTATGTGCATAAACTCTTCCATATAGCGGGCATCTCAATTAGCCCAGATTGCCCTTATGTGGAAGAATTTAGATGATTTAATTGATAAAATTTAGATAACCTTTGCATGCATGACTAGTATGGTGGGTGAGTGGGAGGAGAGGCCAGGTCCACTTCAGATTATTTTACTTTCTCCTTCAAAGCACAAGGGATGGTTTTAGAATGCTATACTATATCATTAATGTTTTATACATGCATGGAAATTCCCCTTCAGAATCTCTCATTGGGGAAACTGACATTTCCTCTTTCTACAAAGGCTTGCGTCTGATTGGCTGATCCCTGTGTTATTACTATCAGTTCCTTCATTAACTTTTATAGCTTTTTTAATTATATCATCGTCAACATCTACAAATGGGGCTCTTACAGATTGTGATTTCTCTGCTTAAGTATGTTTTCTTTAAAATTAGGCAGCCTGTTTGAATCAGGAAGAGGCAAAATAGAGTACTGAGTCAGAACTGGATATGCTGATTAGTCTGCCTGAAGAATTGCAAAGATAGGGGAATGCTCAGTTCAAGCTGCGTGCGGGGAAAAAGAACAGCGTCTCTGATTTTGAAGCATGACTGTACATTGTCTAGGCTGCCTATATATAAACACATTCTAGCCCATTTCAGTGGCTCTCTGCCATTTTCAGCAGAAAGCTTCAGGAAGTAGCTTTCTGACATATAGTATGTGAATGTAGTAGCATGCACCATGTTTCCCCCAAAATAAGACAGGGTCTTATTTTCTTTTGACCCTTCCCAAAAAAGCACTTGGCCTTATTTTCGGGGAGGTTTTATTATTTTTGATGTGCAGGAAGCGGCGAGCGTGGTCACCTCATGGCTGCTGCTGTGTAGCAACATTTTCAGGGAGGGCTTATTTTGGGGGGAGGGCTTATTTTAACGCATGTGCTCAAAAGCCCAATTGGGCTTATTATCCGGGGAGGTCTTATTTTAGGGGAACAAGGCATATATATTTAAATAAAATCCTGTACAGTAATATAAGTACACAGTGGATACTTGAACCAGGCCTATGACGAACAGGCCAATCAGGCCTATGGCAACTGTTTAGCTGGTGATACTCAGCTTCATTTGAGACCTAATAGAGAAGTCATAATCAGGTTAATAATTTAATTAATAAATAAATAAAGATGAAAGAGGTTTGCCAAGATCATAATTCCTTAATGAATAGAAAAATTGGGTAGAAATGATATGGAATAGACTTTCACCCCATTTAACCATAGAAAAGGGTTCCATACAGCTATGGCTAAAACTCTAATAATGAGAGAGCAAGGTATGAGACAGCATTGTACTTGTAAGCTCAAACTTTATGAAATTTATAAGGGTTTATTAGGGTTTTATGAGGTTTTTTTCCTAATCCAGGTGGTATTGCTTTGTATTATATAACTAATGCTTTATTTCTATTCATCTGTGAAACATAAGTAGAATAATCTAATGAGGAGTGGTAGTAATAGATATTAGAAGATCTGTAAACTAGACTGATTTAAAAACTTTTGGAATAAATACTATATTTATGTACTATATTGATTAAAAGATTTTTACTGCAACATATCTTCAGAGAGGTAGATCTTTCTTCTCTCCTTTTTCTTTTTCCTGATGTGGGACATTATCTTAAGTTCAGGTAAATATAGGGCATTGACTTTTATCAAAATAGCCTCCGATATTTAATAGATGAGCCTTCATCTAATAGATGAGGCAATCAGGTGTTCTCCAGATGTGGTGGATCTGCTGGGAATTGTGGAAAATTTAGCTTATCTGAGAAAAGCCACCTTAAATTAACCTGAGAAATATTTCAGATGAATACAAAAGAAGTTTACAGCTGCTTTTAGTGCAACATTTTTAATGTCTATAATTCAAGCATTCTTAATGGCAGTACTCCAAAACTTGGCCAGCTTATGTCCCTTATAAATTAATAGAAAACTTGTGCTGAAAAAATTACTTGCGTTCTGGCAAATCAATACAAGTAGATTTATTTATTTGGCTATTTTGCTTTTTTCTATTGTGCGGGTATGATTGATTTACCATGTATGATCTGATGTTACCAGATTTTGGTACAATATGAATTTTTCCCCTTGTCACTTTGATTGGCCATCCCAGCCCCCTGAGCACACCTGTTCCTAAAGATGTTATGAGGAGCACCGACCAGCATGCCTTCTGTCTCCCACTAATGCATTCTTTGTGCTTTGAGTCACCTGGGACTGAGACAGGCCATCTGCTTTCCAAAAGCCATTCAGTGCACAGCCTATTGTCCCAGGTTTTTTGCTTAGTGGGAGACAATACAACCTGCCCTTAACACTTCATGCTTGTTGCCCTTTCTTCACAGTGCTGAGTCCGATTTGTTGTCAAGCTTCCCCCCCACCCTCCCATGGCCAGGCATTGTGGTGTGGGAGGAAGGAAAGGAACAGCAAGGAAAGCAACGTCTTGTGTGTTGCAGCTGTTCTTCCATCTTCACTCACACTAAATATCAAGTAGAGGGTCAGAGTCACTTGTTTGACCTAGGTGGCCCTATAAATTGAATGAATGAAAAAAGAAATAAAGAATAGGCTGAGCCCAAGGATCCTTGACATAGCCCTGAAAATATGTGTATTGGGGGTGGGTGGGGGTGGAGGCAGCATACTAGCTGAGACAGAGGTTGAAAGGCATTTGAAGAGATGTATTACAAAATGTATTGTTATCTATCAGAGCATTGAAGTAGTTGCATCCTCCAAAACAGGGGTTTGGCAACTTTAAGACTTGGGGACTTCAACTCCCAGAATTCTTTAGCCAGACATGCTAGCTGGGGAATTCTGGGAGTTCTGGGGAAGTCCGTAAGTCTTAAAGTTGTCATGGTTGGAGACTCCTGCTTCAAAGGTTTCATAGAGTGTCTGCTTGCCCAGTCTCTTTGTTTCACCAGGCGTTCCAGAGCTCGTTCAATCTGGGTCTGCCTGCATTTGAAGCCTTTGAAACAATCACACTTTTTGACGATATAACTGCCTCAGGGTTTTGAGGCAGATCGCTCCATTTAGACCAGGGGTGTCAAACTCTTTATTTCATGGAGGGCCGCATCAGGGTTGTGTTGGACCTCAGGGGGCCGGGTGGGTGTGGCCAGCTCGATGTCACTCGTGTCGAGAGCTTCTGTGGTGACCTGGGTGGAGCTGGGAAGATCCATTGTCTCCAGTGGAAGAAGGTGAGACCAGGGAGTGGGCCAAGCCCTTGTCCTCTAGAGGAGCCTCACCGTCCCTCTCAGGCCATGTGGAGGACACAAAACATTTCTCGATGCCTCCTTGCCTTGTGATCAAATGCCACTTTTGCAAGTAGATAGTTTTGCTAGCACTCTGCCAGTGAAAAAAGGGGCTTGGGGCGGCTGCGCTTCCGAACTCCATTTTCAGCTGCCACAGCCTCCTATAGTATGCTGCCAGCGAAAATGGAGCTCAGGAGGGGCGCAGGCTCTGCCAGGTTGTAGATCAGTGCTGGGCCAAGGCACCACAGGCCGATCGTTTGCTATTTCCAGGGTGACCCCGTAGACTAAGTGCCCTGTGGGCCAGATGCAGCCTGTGGGCTTTGAGTTTGACACCCCTGATTTAGATCAATGTATTTTGCAAAGCACTTAGAGCTTAAGCAAGGCCCTGTACTTATGTACCTTGAGAAAAAATGGCTGTCTGGATGCTTCCTCTGAGCAACGTGTCCTAAGCATGTTTTTGTTGTTCTGCTGCAGGTTCTGCCTACTTCCAACCAGTCGGTGCAGACATGCTGCTTGCTCTGCCATCGGGAGCGCAAAGACTGGCTTGGGCCATCCCATAATGGGCTGGTATCCCCAGGTGAGCGGCTGCCCCCAGACTTTGTACCAACATTGGTACAGAACCTTCTGGGAGAGATGCCCCTGTGGATCTGCCAAAGCTGTCGGCAGAGCGTAGAAGAGGAAGAAAGAAGAGCAGTCCAGGAACAGGCTCTGGCGGTAAGCTTTTAAATGTGGATAAATGTTTGAAGGCCCAGTGGCTCACTCCAGGCAGATGCCACTGGGTAACAAAGGGTAATATCAATATCAAAGCTTAGTGTGGATTTGGGCATTCTCGTGAACACAATTCTAATTGCTTTGGGGCAAGACTGTGAGAGTTGCCAGCTATCACATGGTTTGATGTTTTTTGAACAGTTATTGGCTTTGGGTCTTCTTCTTTTTTTAGTCACTGTTTCTTTTTTGGCGGTAAGAAAGGAAATACAGTTAAAGACAAGACTAGACAGGTCTATCTATCCTCACCCTAAAGAGCCTGCAATTTTACTCTTTTGTGCTATTGCTATGAAAGGTGCTACTGAGTAGGAAGAAACATTAGTCCAATGTTATATTTCCATATAGATTAGTCAGCAGCTTACTTTCCCAAAGAAAAGTGATAAATTGGAATGAGTGGCTACTTAGCCATCAATTCTCTTCCCAGGTCTCACTGTCACATACGGCCTGTAAGTCACAATCCTGCGGGGCAGGCTCCCACTCCTCTTCGTCTTCATCATCTTCATCCTCGTGCCACGGGAACTCGGGAGACTGGGACCCTAGCTCCTTCCTGTCCGCGCACAAGCTTTCGGGGCTCTGGAACTCCCAGCATGCAAATGGGGCAGCTCAAGGGAGCTCCCTTGGGGGAACACCTGTTGTACCAGGTGAGTTCATGTTGGCCCTGGACCAGTGCTTGTTTTATCCCTTTTGGTAGTGAAATTCTCCCTATAGCTTCTTCATGGAGGCTTTTGTCAGTTATGGGGATGGATATTGTAGAACTATATTAAGAAAGTGTTTACCTCTGCTGGTCCAGAGAAAGTAAGGTGTCTTCTCTTTGGGCTAAGTAATGCTCATAGGAAAGTTTCTGCTTACTAGGTTTATCTCTAGAGACCTCTATGATCTTGGACCAGGAGAAGGTTCCACAAGTGGGGGGGTGAGCTAGGGGCCTGGAGAGCAGCCAGCTCCATTTCTGACTCCGTTTCAGGTGACAAGCACCCCGGCCTTCCTCCGGAGTGTGTCAACCAGGCCCCTGCTGTAGGAGGTGGGCTCAAAGCCTGTCCTTACAGCCACACGCTCACCCCAGCTCCCAGCGGCACCCCAGACTCACCTCTGCCTACCTCACTCGACTTCTGCAAAACGCTTCCCAAGCAGTTCAAGAGCATGTGTCGGAGACCCACCCCGCCAGGTCTGTATATGCAGGGCCTAGGGAAGGCCAACAGACCAAATTGGCAGGGCAAAAAAACCCACCACTATATTGTTGGGCTCTTTCTTCCTCCTGGACTACAGAGAGCCTGTTTCTTTTGGTTGAACTTGGGGCTTTTGTGTGACAGATCCAAGCCAGCCATAGTGGACTTTTTTAACCCATCTCTATGGGTTATTGAATGGGCTTAGAACTTAAAGCATCCTTTGAGCCATGGTGGCGCAATGATTAAAGTGCAGTACTGCAGGCTACTTCTGCTGACTGCCAGCTGACTGCAATTTGGCAGTTCAAATCTCACCAGGCTCAAGGTTGACTCAGCCTTCCATCCTTCCGAGGTGGGTAAAATGAGGACCCAGATTGTTGGGGGCAATATGCTGACTCTCTAACCCGCTTAGAGAGGGCTGTGAAGCACTATAAAGCAGTATATAAGTCTAAGTGCTATTGCTATTTACATCCTGTATTGGGTTGGACTTTCTGAAATGCTCTGGAAGGAATGTCACTTGTGGAAATGCCAAGTGTAAAAAGACATATAGTTGGGTTGGGTTGGATTTTACTGTGGTGTCTAGATATATAGCCTTAGACCCTTCGAGATATTACAGAAGGAAAATATTTTGTTGGAGGAAACAGTAGTTTATGGTGGGGTGTATTTGATGTATCAGCTTAGTGATTCAGGGTATTTTTACCCTCTCCGTAATTCATGGAAATGTCTGCCGGAAGGATTAGACCTAACATCACTTTGTTCCCATCTGGCTGCAGGCGAGGCCTTCCATTCCTCAGAGCACCACCGGCATGTGGACCTCACTGCTCCACCCAACAGCCCCACAGGCCTCCCCTCACAGCCACCGGCACTCCTTCCTGCAAAGCAGATGCCTGCCCACACTGGGCCCTACAGCTCTCCTCCTCATGTTCACTTGAGCTCTTCACCGCAGGCGGCCCCATTTCCTACACCAGCCCTTAGTCCACATGCACCGGCCCCCAAACCAGGAGCAGAGTCCCCTCCTACTGGATCTTGTAAGAGCCCACACTTACCCACTGCCAATGTGCCACTCCTGAAGATTCCACCTCCTGTAGGCTGCACCCATCCCTGCAACGGGCACTGCAGCGGTTCCTTGGGTCCTCCTACCGCATCACATCAGCTACCCAGCACCAACAGGTAATTAAGTGGAGTTCTGATTGCTGTGCACTCCCAATATTATTAATCGGGTTCTTGTTGCATTTCCCTTCATAGTTTGCCTGCTTGTCTTGACAGGTCTGCTAAAAATCATAGCTCTCATTGGATACATATTTTTGGAATAACTGATTTTGTATTGAGAATAACAGCTTCATGTATGGAACCTCACATCTCACATTAATCCTTAAAACATCCAGCAAACTAACGACATAGTAGGCAGAGCGTTAGTCCCTTTTTCAAGTATGGTTTTATATGTATTTGATAATCTGATCTTCTCCCCCTGTGTTCTTTCTGGCTACCAAAGAGGGGTGTTGAAGAACCCCTGTCAAATTATTCTCTTTTGGATTTGATTGAAACTCTTAAATCAAAATCCTAGCTCTAGCTTCACCTTATGCCTATTTGTCCCACTGATGACTGAATCCTGATATGTTTCCTCAAGCATTAATGTTGCCATATGGAAGGATATGTGACAGAAGTTAAATAAAAATACAGCATTGCTTATTGTTTTTATTGCTTTTTAATGATAATAGTAAAAAAGTGAAAAACTATCTAAAATTTTTTATCATAAAACAAACAACTCCAGACAATTAGACTACTTTAATCAAAAATCCTCTGCCTTGCCCCACTGTCAACAAAAGAATAATTCACATTATTTGACAAACACATGTATCAAAGTCGAGTCTACTAACCAGGAGTAGCTTTATCTTTTCAGCGTTGTATAATTTAAGTGTTGATAAATCCCTGTGTATAAAGGAATTACAATTTTTGATGCTTTGTTAAATTTGAACTACTGGAGAAATAGCTTAAAAGAGTGTGGATATTTCTTTATTAAATAGGCAATTTATATGACTGCCCATCTTAAATAATTTTGGGTACGTAACAACTATCAGAACAGCAATATAAGAAAAAAACACAACAAAAATTGCAATTAAAATAATTTTTATTTCAGAAACAGCAGTTGACCTAAAGCAATTTGACAGTTCTGTGAATTTTGACCTTTACTATGGCAAGAATAGAATAAGTCAAAATTGTTATGAATTAATATTGCATCGTCTAACTGTAATCAACCATAAGAAAGACCAAATCAACCATAACAAATCTTTGCTGAATATGTTCTAGGATGCAGTATTCCTGTAGAAAAAAAGAGTACTTTTTCTTGTTGTATTAACCACATTTTTATCAGAAGACACTCATTTTTCAGTTTTAAAAACAATCCGTCATTACTTTGCTAGAACAGGACATTCAGATCAAAAGATCATATAAATGCTATTGGTCTCTTACTCATCTGGGAGCGTCAGATCATTCTTCCAAGTTCTTTATTAAATGCAGACTTTCAAAAGCAGTGATATTTCAAGTCCAAATAATAAATAGTTCAAAGCTATCAAGGAGAGTTCTGAAATAAATTCTTAAGTTTTATAAAGTTTTAAAACTCCTTTAACAGGGCTACTTTGATCTAAGATAATCATGTTTTAAGGAATTGAATATGTCTTCCATTATTCTTAATTAGAGTTGACCTTAATTACTTGATGGATAAAGGACCCAAACTATATTGGTTACCGAATATTTTCCATATATTTCTTGCCGCATAAAGTGCAGATATTGAAACTTCCCTTGAGAAGGATCCCAGTATTTTCCAAGATTTTAGTAGCTTTAATAATAACTTTTCAACTGATCCCCAAAAAGAATTAAATTTTGAAAAACCTTGTTCCAAGGAGTAATTGAAGTAAAGAGAGAACAGGATTAGCCTAAAGTCATTCAGGAATAAGGGTGGACTTGTGTTTTTCCTATAGTGACATACTATATCCCCTGAACTACTGTTTCTCAACTTCAGCAACTATAAGATTTACAAATTAGCTCAAGATGGTATATCGCATTCTGTCCTCCCTGTAACAGTCCTGCGATGTAGGTTGGTCTGGGAGAGAATCTGTGGATTTGCTCTTTTACAGGAAAGGGCAACCTTGTTTCTCAAACATATTTCTGTCATAGTCGGACAAACCTTCTACTGATAGTATTTCAATCTTACCCGGATGGGGCTTTTAATATGTTGGCATTCATTCAACTCATTCAAGATATTAGGCATCAATCTAGCATGCCCACTGGAAATTGAGAATCCAGTGTGTGCCTTTTCTTAACCTCCTTTTCCCCCTTCTTTCTCTCACAGGGACCCTGCCTGCAAGGGTCATAAATTCCCAAACGGTACAAGCTGTCATGCACCACAGTCCTGTGAGGCAGATGAGGGGCTTGGGGAGGATGAGGACAGCAGCTCTGAGCGTAGCTCCTGCACCTCATCCTCCACCACCCAGAAAGATGGGAAATTCTGTGACTGCTGCTACTGTGAGTTCTTTGGCCACAACGCGGTAAGTGAAAGCACTGCCAGCAGCCATTCCTAATCTATACTTATAGACTTCGTGTGAAGGACACCTTTCTGGCAATGGAGGCACTGTACTTCCCTTTCTCATTCTAGTGCCGGCCTTCCTCAAGTTGACTTCACTCTCTCTAAACTGTTGTTTTTGTTCCAAGTTTTGAATTCTGATATATTTTGTACTCAAGCATTTCAGCTGGGGTTTCTTCAACAATGAGGGTAAATGCTTTAGATCTGCGTGTTTCTCAACTTTAAGATGCATGGACTTCCAATTCCCAGAATTCCCCAATCCATGCATCGTAAAGTTGTCAAAGTTGAGGAATGCCGGCTTAGATAGATGAGACTTGCTTGGCGAAACTTTGAGTCAAGGAAGGGGAGAGTAGGAAAGATGGGAGTGGTATTCCTTGGCAATAATGTTGGGGTGGTAACTCAAATGTTTTACACCCAACTAACGATCAACTCTGTCCACAGCCTCCAGCTGCTCCAACAAGCCGGAACTATGCTGAGATCCGGGAAAAGCTGCGCTCCAGGCTGACCAAGAGGAAAGAGGAACTTCCTCAAAAGCTGGGACATAGCAGTAGCTCGGGAGAACCAGCTGTAGACCACCGGGACGTGGATGAGCTGCTGGATTACATTAATAGCACTGAGCCGAAGCCTCTGAACAGCGCTAAGGCTGCCAAGCGTGCGCGCCACAAGCAGAAGAAGAAGGTGGGCTTGTGTCCATGTGAGGAGTGGGTAAAAATGAGCTTCTTAGACCCAGCAAAATGATGTAGGAATTCTGCATAATAGATGGCTGTTTATTTATTTAAAAGATTTGTATGGCTCTAGAAACACAGCTCTAGCAACAGCAGCAAAACTAAAAAGTAATGAAAGCTTTTGTAGAAACAAAAACCGAGATGCTTCTAAGAAAACTTTCTACAAACGTCCATTTCATCCTACCCTCCAGCACCTGGGAGAGAGCTAACTCTTTATGGCCTTCTGAAATCTAAATATCAAATAAGGGTAGGTTTGGGAAAGAACTGCCTCAGAAGTATAAACGGTAGTCCCTGAATCTGGGTATATGGACAGATAAGTGGTTTGGTGAAATGAAATACAGTGATACCTCAGTGCTCGGTACTAATTGGTTATAGGAGGTGCGACGGATACTAAAAAGGGCGAATCTCAAACTTACCATGTAATACTTGGTTTTGGCCAGGAAGATTTTTCTGTCTGTTCCTGTCAAGTGCTGGGGAAACCAGGAGATTCAGGCAGTTCAAACTAGTATAAAGATTTATCGCAAGCTTAAGCTCTCTACAAAAATCTGAGCTACTAAAGGTCAAGGGAGAGGAGTGGGAATAAAAAAACATTCAAGGTGGGCTGGACTTAGATCTCTTGCAAGTGCACAGAGATTCATGACATGTTTGACCCCCTCTTTCGGGTTCCGCCTGGTCATCTCCTACAGTCCCTTTTCCTATGTCAGTGACCTACCTAGTATGGACGACTTCCTGTCCACCCTCTGTGGTTGTCCTCCTCCTTTTGCAGCAGCCTTCCCAGCATGGGAATTTCCTGTCCATTGCCCACAGCTGTCTCCCTCTTCCTATAGCAGCGCATTGAGTACTAAACTAAGATCCAGTACTGGGACAACATTTTTACACCAAAATGCATCGAGTACTAAATTCGTTTTGAAGCAGTTGATTACTGAGGTATGGCTATATATACCGTATTTTTCAGAGTATAAGACGCTCTGAAGTATAAGACACACCCAGTTTTTGAGAAGGAAAATAAGGGAAAATACTTGTCTCTGCCTCCTAGCAATTTGCCTCCTTGCAACAAACAGCACAGACAATATAGTGTTACATTTCAGATTATACTTGTACAGATGCTGTTAAAATTGATGTGCTTTCTGGAAGTATAGTTATTCTCTGCTATTTAAAAGAAGATACAATAGCACTGGGTCTCTTCAGATCAAGCATTTATTTTAAAAAGCTTCTTCATTTTGTTAAGCTGTCTAGAACAATAATAAAGCAGTCTTTAAAAAATAAGTCTAATAATTTGAACATTCTATAGGCATTTTTAGTTACTGACTTACCTCCTTGTAGCAAACAGCCTGATTAGCACAAGGGGAAAAAATGTGCCTCCCAGCAATTTGCCTTGTGGAGAAAACAGCAAGTTTCAGTTTCTCCCAATCATCAGCTGTTTTAGGCTGCAGGGATTGCTATAGCCCAGTGACGGCAAACCGTTTTTGGCTGCCGTGCCAAAAGCGGGGGTAGCACAGGTGGGTCGTGCACTGGTGTGCCACACCCATAATGCTATGCGCGCAACCCCCCACCAGCATGCATGCATGCGCACGTTCAGTGACACACACCGCTTTTGCCACATTTTTTCCACCTTCCCCAGGCTCCAGAGGCCTTCTAGGAACCTGGGGAGGGCGAAAACAGCCCTCCCCCCCAAACACCCTCCGGAGGCCTCAGGAGCTTCCCTGAAGCGAAAAACGGACCTACAGGGAACCCAGAAGTTCGGGAATGGTGACCTCCAGTTTGTTCGTAGGGCCGATTTTCGACCTCCAGAGCCTTCAGGAGGCTTCCCTGAAGGCTCCGGAGGGAGAAAAACGGACCTACGCACAAACAGGAAGCCACTTCCAGTTTGCTCATACGGCCGTTTTTTGCCCTCTGGAGCCTTCAGAGAAGCCTCCTGAAGACTCCTGAGGGCGAAAAACAGCCCTACAAGCAAACCGGAAGTCCATTCCTGAACTTCTGGTTTGCCCCTAGGGGCAGTTTTTTGCGCTTTGGAGGCTTCAGGGAAGCCTCCGGAGGGCAAAAAAACAGCTTCAAAAGAAGGCCAAAGTCAGCTGTTCAATGTGCGCATGCGCGCTGGCCAGCTGACAAGGCAACACCTTGCGTGCCCTGACAAATGGCTCCGCGTACCACCTGCCATAGGTTCGCCATCACGGCTATAGCCTATTGCAGCCTCGGAAAGCCCCTGTTTGCTGCAAGGAGGTAAATTGCTGGGAGGCAGAGGCCAAAGGGTGGGGGCCAGTGGGTGGGTGGGGCTGCATTCAGTGTAGAAGACACACCCAAATTTTCACCCTCTTTTAGGCGGTGGGGAAGGTTCGTCTTATACTCCGAAAAATACGGTAATACATTTATAGTCTTCCCAAGTCTATTTGGCTATATTTTCATGATTGACATAAATTCCAAAAACATATGACATAATTAGCTTGTAACATTTTAACTTATAAATGGATTGTGAGTCCCCCCCCTTTTTTTTTCTTCAAATTCTGCAGAAAAAATAGACTTGAAAATACCATATGACCTACTCTGAGTTTAGTGGCAGGAGTCTATTAAATATGCATGTGAATCTCCCAAAAGCATTGTAGACCCTTTAGGGATTAATCCAAAAGCCTTTTTCTCCATCTGGGTATTCTGGAGACTGAAAATATGAAGGTGCATTACACCAAATCAGACTACTTATGTTCTTCCTGAGGCCTGCCAACCTGAAAGGGTGAATGTGAGAGAACGACTCTAAATGCAGCTGCGACGAATTTCCCTGCTACCTTTGCATGGAAGATAAAATAACTTTGCTTTACTGTCACTTTGCAGTGGAAAGATATAAATAAAATCCATGCTCTTGCTACAGGATCTGATCCGCCCCCTGCAATATATAAATAAACCAGAAGTTAGAATGAGTTGAGGATTTTTTCCTATGGTTAACTAAACAAGCACTTCAGCTATTTTACCCCTTGAACTGGGTCAGGCAGCTTGAAAGTTTATATTTGTTTTTCTGCTCACATCTTTCATTCTTTCCTGAATGTTGCACTGCCATGAGCTGAGCTTAGAGCAAGGGATGTAGGAGTCTCGGGACTTGTATACAGAGGAAAATTGCTGTGGGAAATTGCTGTGGGAAATTGCTGGCAGGCTTCCCTAAGGTTTGTTACTATAGCACAGACTTTGTATATGCCGCCTTATTAGTTTCCAGGGTCAATTCCCTAGGATGCTCTGGGGTTTGTGGCAGTGCTTGCCTAGCTGTGTAAAGTGTGACAGGCTGAAAAGCAGAGGCCAATTCATTAGCCTGGGACAGACACTATCCTTCATCCCGCTGCAGAGCGACTCTTTCAGTGGCTGTTTGATTTGCTGAAGCTGTTGAGGGATTCATACTACTAATTCTGGTATTGCAGGAGAAGGAAAAGGCCCAGCTAGAGGCCGAGGCTCAGAAGCATGTGGATCGAAGCCCACCTACAGGTCAAGATCAGGAGCTGCCTGAAGAAAAGCTTCTGGAGTGGCCCCAGCTAGAACTAGAGCGAGTGAACAGCTTTCTGAGCAGCCGACTACAGGAGATCAAGAACACAATCAAGGATTCCATCCGCGCCAGCTTCAGCGTCTATGATCTCAACTTAGATGTGAATGACTTTCCCAAAAAAGCTGCCGTGCTGGAACAGAAGAACCTTCTCTCCCACCTCAATGGCTCCTCTGAGCTGCAAGAGATTGACCTTGACCTGTCTCCACTTAGCCTGAATGCGCCCCATAATCATTCATTACTGAGAAATGAAGTGGGTCCTCGATGGGCTGAAAGCCCTGGAGAGGTAGTACCGCCGCCGGCCTCCGAAAATGGTGTGGTGAAAAGGCTGAATGCTGTACCCAATCTCTCTCGCATGATTTGGGTACAGTCACCCAAGCCGACAGACTCTCCCCAAGAGATTGGAACTAACCATGAATCCAAGGAGGCAGCGCTGGGCAGGGGAGTGGAAGTGCTAGAACAAGTGCCCAACACTGGAAAGCAGAGGAAGGGTAAGCGGCAGGGCTGCCCGGCAAAGAAGGGTGAAGCTCTCTCTTCTAACGATAATTTTGGCTCCAAGGGGATGGGGCAGAAGAATCCCTCCAAGGGCAACCTTTCCGACACTCCAAGAGGCAGCAGTCATGCAGAGCAAGGCGATGGTGCCCGGGGGCTGCGACAGAGCCAGGGATGGAGTTGCGGTGGCTCTAAGGTAGACAAAGAGAAGAGCATTGAGGGGAAGAACCGGAGAGGTGACGGCAGAGCTGATCAGACTGAGCAAGAGCCTGCTCTATCCGGGCCTGGGGACCGGCATCTCCCCCACATAGCCATGCCAGATGATTTGCCTCAACCAAAGGGCAAAGGCAAGAAGAGTAGGAACAAAATGGAGAAAACAAGCCCTTCCATTGGTGAGTTTCAGATGTTCTCCATGCTTTTACTCGGCAACTACCGTGTTTCTCTGAAAATAAGACAGGGTCTTATTTTCATTTGACTCCCGAAGTAAGCACTTGGCCTTATTTTCGGGGAGGTCTTGTTATTTTTGAGGTGCAGGAGGAGGCGAGCGTGGTCACCTCATGGCTGCTGCTGTGGTGCAATATTTTAGCGCATGCACTCAAAAGCCCGGTTGGGCTTATTATCTGGGAAGGTCTTATTTTGGGGAAAACAGGGTATTATTTAGGTATAAGCCACTTAACACTCCAAAGGCTGGCAGTTCTAGACCGCCTGAAACCCTTCAAACGTATACGATGATGCCACTGTCAGTTGACTGCAAGTCATGGAAACCACTGAAACAGGAGAGTTGTTAGGTTTCCTCCTGAATGATATTGCCACAGTCACATTTTACAGCGCTACAGCAGCCTTTTCCAAGCTGGCATTTTCTAGATTGACCCCACTGGCCAAGGCACCTCTTAGGGCCCCTTGAGTGGCCCATGTTACACCACTGCTTGGTGAGCTGCACTGATTGCCGGTTTGCTTCCGGGTATTGGTTATCACTGTTAAAGCCTTGCATGGCATGTTCCCTCCTTTGTCATCCTGTGCTACTTGAGGAACCATCTTGCCCCGATGGGGCTGGCCCACCCAACCCGCACCAGCAGAGGGGGCATTCTGTGGATCCCGTCATTTAAGTAATTTCAGCTGGCGGGGTTCAGGAGAACCGCCTTCTCTGCTGTGGCTCCTGCCCTTTGGAATAACTTACTTTCTGAGGTGAAATTGGCTCCCTCCCTCCTGACTTTTCGTAAGAGACTTAAGACCTGCCAGATGGCCAGGGAACCCAGTGGGGGAGCTTTGCACTGGAGGTGGTTGATTAATGAAAAGCTAATCCCCCCTCCCCTGCCTCTCCCTCCCCCCTTTATCTGGTTCCCTCCTTTGTCATCCTGTGCTAATGATCTTATTTTATCTGCTCTGTTATCTTAAATTGGATGATTGTCATTGTTTTTTTTTTAATGTTTTTATGCTGTAAGCATCCCAGAATCGTTTGACACAAGATGGGCAGCAAATACATTTCATAATAAAATAAACACATTCTGGGAGATGCTGTATCTGCAAGATAAAAGTTTGGGGAATAGCTGGCCTAGAATCTTAGAATGCTGTACAAAAAGGCCTTAACATGGTATTAGGGAGAATTTTACTGAGTCAGGGAAGTAAACTATAAATAATTTTTATGCCTAGTTTACATTTTCATGTAAGATTTTGAGAGGCTGGAATTTTGGCAGGGGCCGGTGTGGCTAACACAGGAGAGAGGTGTGTGGATAAGAAAGAATTATTGTGTATGGAAAAAGAAGAGAGAGAACATTAATGCTAAATACAACCCAGAGCTCCCAAACTGTTTTTGGCCTTCAGTTCCCTCCAAAACCAGCCATTATGCCCAGTGATTCTGGGATGTGCATGCAAAAGGTTTCTGCCTCTTGCTAAAGCCTGCTTTTCATTTTACTCTCATACAGTTCCCCCCTTGCAGTTGTGAGAGTGAAAAATATTATGGATTTATTTAAAGTTGAGAATCACATGAAACCAAGGAAGGCCACATGGAATTTGTCGTTCAGATATTTGTGTTTCCCCAGAAAATATTCTTTCCACCTCAACCTGCCAAGTGGGTTGCTGTGATACAAATACAGAATAAATTTCAATGAAAGACGCTTTGCTTTCTTTGTTTTAACCTGCAGGATGTGGCCTTCAACACATTTTGCATCAACATAACAAAGCACCAGTGGTGAGTTGCAGGCGGTATGCCCTGGTACGGGCATACCGGAGCCTACCCAGATACCGTTCTGGTACAGTGCTCTGGAGGGCCCGCCCTCCTGAGCTCCTTACCTGTCTTTTAAGGCTTCCGTGCATGCGCATGGCGCATACAGTGCCTGTGCGACGCTCCGCTGAGCAGCTGGAGCGTTGCAGAGGCTCACAATGCTAAGATGCATGCGCGTGCTGCGTGCGTCCATGTGGACGCCGCCGGGCCCATTCCAACCGTACCTGTTGAATTGGGATCCAGAACCCACCACTGGAAAGCTCATGCTGTGCTTATCAAGGGAAGGAAATCCTTACCATTGACCTTTCGTTTGAATGACTAACCTTCTTGTATTGTACATTGCTAGATGACGTGTTCCTGCCCAAAGACTTGGATAGCGTGGAGATGGATGAGACTGACAGAGAAGTGGAATACTTCAAGCGGTAAGATTTTGTCACATTAAAACGGACCTTTGGGATCTTTTCACCTCAGCTTCCACACGGGAAGGAGATCAGCGGCATGCAGCTCTAATCCGAACGCCACAGTCAATGAACCTGGTTTGTTGAATAAGCCACAGCTTGTTCAGTGCACACAATATGTGAAGCGACAAATCAGAGTTTATAAATCACAGTGCTAAATTGTTGCACCGCTCTACACCAAACCGTATTACGGCTTAACACAGTGTTTGGACCCTATTGCAAGGGTGAGATTGGCTCAAAGGGAATGGAAAAAGAATCTTTTTGTATTGCAAAGTATTAATTTGCAAGGAGGTGCCCTCCAGCCTCACAGGGTCCCTCGGAAGCATCATCCATCAGGGAGATGGTTAGGAAGTGGAAGTTCAGATGCACTATGCCGAAAGGAAGAATTTGCTGGTTGTTGTTTTTTCCCCCCATGAATTTGGTAGCTCGTGATTGTTTATTTCTTTTGATGTCCAATTCCTGCTATTGTGGTTTGCAAAGCATGGCTAATGGGTGGATCAGTAAGCGAGGGGTGGTTGGTGCTCTCTGAGCTTGGTTGTTTTCTTACATCAGGGGTGTCCAAACTTGGGAACTTTAAGACTTGTGGACTTCAACAGTTGAAGTCCACAAGTCTTAAAGTTCCCAAGTTTGGACACCCCTGTCTTACATGTTTAATTACGAAACTAGGTAAGATCATCAATGTTAGTAAAGACTGAAGGTTGCTGTTAATTTCTATTCTTTCAAAGCATTCCTATTAAAACGAAACTAGATATTATGAGTCATCCAAGAGAAGAGTATTGTCTTAGTTTTCTTTTCGGGCACTTTGATAGCTGAATCTTGTAATAGAAATGCAAGGTACATTTTTAATAAATAGGAAAGGTTGACAATAATTGCTAATTGAAAGAATCATGTTTTCACTCTAGTTAATTATTGGCCATTTTCTTTGAAGAAACTATAAAATGATTCTGAACAATACATACAACATATCTATGCAAAATATCTTCTATATTTTATTCCTACAATGTTTACCTTCCCATTGCCTTTATGATAATCTGTCTCAAAGCTTCCTACCTACATCACAAATTCTTTTCAAATGTGGCCCTATTTTTCCTTATCTACAGTTTTTTTAGGGCCTTCAATTCATTAACCTTGAATTTCCTCCAGTTTTCTATATACTGCTTCATCACCCATTTTACTTCTATTATCTACTGTCTGTTCATCAAATGCAATATTTTTAAAAAATCAAATCAAATGTTTTGGCTAGAAATTCAATACAAAGTAGTCACACTTGAAGCATTTTAGAATGTTTCTACAAAACAAAACTTGAAACATATTTAATGTTTCATCCTTGGGAATAAAGGGAATAAACTCCTCGTTCCCTTATTTATATCTTAGGGCCACAAAAGTATATGGAGTGGGAATCCATGCTAAATGTTATTTGCTATCCATTCACTCAACAGAAAAATTGACCCAAATAGAAGCAATACAGTAGTGAACCGTACTTTTTACACTCTGCCAGCAGCAATATCTGCAAGATTGAGCTTAGCAAAGTGACACCAATACAGTCCTGTCAACATAAACAGTAAATAACACAAAAGCAAAATCTCTGGATATTGATTTAAAGCTTCTACCTAACTGTGTGCACATTTGTATTTGGCAATGTACCTGAAAAAAGAAAGTACAACAGAAGACACGATAACATTATTATACTCCAACCCAGGAGCATTACTTCCCCATAAGTAAATAGCTAAGACTTTCCTAGCAGTTAACCATCTTCTCTCTGGTTATTCAGCCATTCAAAATTGCCTCTGATGCAGGTTTAGAACTAAAGCGCTTTGTCCAATCTTTGTAAGTCATCAGTGTCATTATTAGCTACCTACAAATATTAGTTTTGGTGAAGAATTACTGATGGGCAACTGCTGGTGTTTGGGGAATAAAGCCAAGAAAGTCCAAGAGGAGAAGGTTGATTTTCAGAAAAAACGACTTCTCCACTGAATCAGTATCCAAGTATGAGGGGATGCAGGATCCTATTTGTTAGGCACGATGTGTGCTACTGTAAAGTAGTCAGTTAACAGTTGTGGGGTCTGTTGAGATCTGCACATTAATTAATTAATTGCCTAAGAGTGGTCTGGAATCCATCTGCTATTTTTCTCTGGCTTTGCTGATGCAGTATAAACCATTTCTTCCTGCAATATTGAGTACTCCATAAATGCCTTGAAAAGAAGCCAGGCATATACCTCTATCCCAAGTTCTGGGAAAAGCAGGTGTGCACTTGTCAAGGAGAAGCAATCGAAGTAATATTAACAGTAGGCAACTGAATGGCGGGGAAATGTCTGAAACAATCAATTTCGCTGATCTGCAAATCAGTCTTGTGGTCTCCAATCGGTTACTCTCATAAAACAGCTGCCTAACAAGTTCCTGATGTCTCATTCTATGTCTGAAGACAAAGGCATGACCCATGTTTCTGTGTGTGCATATGGAGAAGATAATGAAGTATAGATTTGTATGCCTATACAGCAAGAACAAATTACTACTCCGTTCTGGGATTCATCACCCTTTTACATCCCTCCCTCCTTTGTATTGCAGGTTTTGCCTGGACTCAGCCAAGCAGACCCGACAAAAAGTGGCTGTGAACTGGACCAATTTCACCCTGAAGAAAACCACTTCGAGTGCAGCTCAGTGAGGTGTGCGGTGCAGCCCTGGTATATCTGCAGGGCCCCACATCTCGCCTTCCCTCTCCCCAAACCCATAGAGAGACACTTGACCTCACTGACCCTTGGCCCTCCCCTTTCCCCCTCCCCATGGGGCTCCCCATCCCTAGCCCATAGGCAGGGCCTGGACAGCCCGTGTCCCTCACCTCTCAGTGTTCGACGTTCGGGGAGATGCTGACTGAGCCGCCCCAAGCCCAGGGGCAGTCTTACTCGGCCAAGGCCCAGCGTGGCACAGGGACCAGGCTGCACCCAATAAAGGACTTTTTAATTTTTTATTTTATTTAAAAAATCCATCTTCTCTGTTGTTTGTTCTGCCTTCACTGGGCCTTTGGTGCCAGGGCGTGGCCCTCTTCGTGGCAGGTGTGGCATGATGGAACCCCCTCTGCTCCTGAGCGCTTTCTTACATGTTGCTTCAACACTGTTGAGTTTCCTAAGGGCAGGAGGTGCACAAGGAGCTCCCTTTACGAAGGAGTAAGAAGTTGTCTTCTGCTTTGAGAACTAGATATTCCCGTGCAAAATTTACAGTGGCAGAGCTTCTGTGTGCGATACAGCCCTTGTCTGTTTCTGTGTGTGATACAGCCCTTGTCCGTTTCCAGAAATTGCACATGTCATTCAATGTGGCTGTGTTACCTTACTTCTCAGGGAATGTTATTCTCTCAGATCGACACACCGTAAAGTGCAGTATTGCTGCTAGGATCCCACTAGTAGTAATAAGAGCTGCAGCTTCATTTTAAACAGGTAGCCCATGGCCTCTGACAACCAGCCTGAGCAATGCTGATAAAGCCTGCAAATTTTAATCTTTTCTCTTATTGTCTTCTCCCCCGCATCTAATAATCATTCTGGATGGATATTTCTTCAGCACAGGCAATTCTGTACACTTTCTATGTATGAACAGCACACACCTCTTTGTTTCTCCACAAGCACACACAACAGAATTACCCCCCGTTGGCTGCATCAAACATAGTTCTGCTCTTTGCACATGAAGATATATGTGTTATGTCCTACAGAGACATATTTATGGAGAGTCCTCGTGTAAAACAGACTTACTGAAGAGTAAAACTGCACATCTGCTGTGTCATAGATTATGTATTTAAAAATCAAATGTGGAGTGTGACTCCATTCTTTCTTGCTGCACTAAAAGTCCATCATTCCATGACTGTTACCCTTTTCACGTGTTTGCAAACTCGAGCCTCTCTCTAAGGGTTCTTGCTGCAGTTGGTCACCCGATTCATCCGATACAGGTGTATCTGATGATGCTCCTTGTGTCTGACTGCAGAAATCTGATTGCTTCTACTGAAGATAATCTTACAATCCCACAGCAGAGCCCTATTGTTTTTCAGTTCACGCACTGGGTATTGTCATACCAAGGATAGTGCATCTGGAAAAAAGTGCAAATGACGGAATCCCTTCTAAGATGTTTCCCAAGCAAAGTTTCTCTCTCATGGATCTCTGTTTGCCTTCTACATATTTGTGCCTATGCCCTTAGAGCAGGGGGTATCAAACTCGCAATGACACGGCGTCACGTGGCGTATCCCAACGTTTTTCCCCTTCGCTAAAACGGGGGTGGGGGTGGCTAGCACGTGACGCATCCAGCCCCTGTGCGCAAGTTTAACATCCCTGCCTTAGAGTCTCCCATACAACATGACTTCTTGAGCTCTACTGGATTTAAATTTGCCCTTGAATATTATGTTGAAACGCACTGGTTTCACCCCTCTAGCAACGTAATTGGAATGATCATCTCCCCATCCATCAGTGTTTCTCAGCCTTGGCGACTTCAAGTCCTGTCGACTTCAACTCCCAGAATCCCCCAGCCAGCACAAGTCCACAGGACTTAAAAGTCGCCAAGGTTGAGAAACACTGCCATACGCGATACTAGCTAATTTACTCTGGCAAGTGTTGCGGGGGGGGGATTTCTCCCCCTTTGTATCAGTGCATGACTGGGCAATCATTGTTGCCTGGGTGATATTGTTTGTCACATATCATTCTTTGTCTCAACAAATGAGTGCATGGACCATTGCTGAACTAAATTTCTGGAGGTATCCTGCCTCCTCCTCCTCCTCCTCCTCCTCCTCCTCCTCCTCCTCCTCCATCTTATGAGATGGATGCCTTGCCTACATCCCAGAGGGTTTGGAATATGTGACGTCATTATCAACAAACTGATCAGATTTTCTGTTTCTTTAAAGATGCTGTGAAGCATTTTATGTGAGATGATGTAGCTCTGCAGCAGCAGCCGTAGCAAACGTCAATGACACTGTACCTTTTTCGTAAAAACTCCACAGTTGCATACTTGAATTTTGATGTTGATGCAAATGTCTACCTGCATGCTGGTTCATTTGTTCCCCTTGACGCCCTTCTGCAGATGCTCACGCTGACGTAGTCAGAAATCAGCAGTATAATTGCAGCCTATACGATAAGTGCCAAGGAATTGGAGTTTTGGTCACTAAGTCACAATGCAGAAAGTTTAGAGAATTTCACTAAGGCCAAGGCTAGTTGCTGACAACGTATAAATTGCTTACTGTTATCAGCCCCCCCCCCCTCTCCACTTTTTAAGAATTCATCTGGATTATTGGTAGGTGCTTTATTTCAGAAGCAGGGAACGTAATGAATTTATAGCACTTAGTATTGATTCAGAGCTGAAGGCATTCATCACCGCAATACAAGGTAAGATGTGTCATCCTTCCAATTCTAAAAAAACCCAATATCTTTAAATCACTTCGGAAGTTTTCTACAACCGAAGTGCACGTTGTCTAGCTATCCAATGCTATTTGAATTGTTAGAATATTTAATATCTAAAAAGCTAACATTGAAATGGGGCGGAAGATATGGCAGCCAAGGGATCTTTCCTGCATTGGTTAACTTAAACCATACAGAAAGAGAATTTCCACAGTGTGGCATATTAGATTTTTCTTGTATACTTGTTCATTCCATATTGGAAAATCTTGTTGCTCGTAATAGTTTCATGAAATACATATAATGGTCTTCATCTTAAGCAAGTGTTTCTGAACCTTAGCGACTTGAAGAGGTGTGGACTTTTAACTCCCAGAATTGCCCAGCCAAAGTGATTTAAACCATACAGGTTTGTAGCAATCATTCATCAAAACATAGGTACTATATGATAATAGTTCTCTGCTAGTATCTGGGGGAGAAAATTATGGCATATATTGTATGGGGAATTTTGGTTAAGCCCAACCAACAACAAAAATCCAGCTAGTCTAGAAAGCCACACTTTTGTAGACAGAATAAAATCAACGTTTACTTTTTTATTCTATTTGAATGTTTATCCCCCCTCCCCTCCAGCTACTATTCTGTTAGCAGAATAGTAGCTGGGGTAGGGCATGGGGTGGGAGGTGTACTTTCTAGATTGGGAAGGGCTGCCTTTCTAGATGGATCAAACATCCATCTAGTTTACCTGTATTTGCAAAATTCAAAAGATCCCAGGCTGGACATGAAGGCAGCAAACTTTTTTGCCTTCAGAATCCAGTAAAAAGTACTTTAATTTAATCAACAGGCCTCAACTTGTTCTGGGTTGGATTTTTTTTTTAAGTTATCTAAGCCACTTGTAATGACGTACTTTATTACACTATTACTTGTTTTCATCTGTCTGCAACCTGCTTTAATGGACATCTCAGAATAATAGTGCTCTAAGAAAAGCACATGTTTTTCACACAGGATGCTGAAAATTTAAATCACTAACCAAACACCACAGATAAGACACACTAATCTCTTATGAGTTAGTCCAGAATCCTAAATATGGACCCCTTTAAGTTCCCTTAGGAGGAAGGGAAGTACACATAAATATCTATTTACTGTGGAGTAAACCTCACTAATTCACAGGATTGCCTTCTTTCCCACATCAGTCACATCCTTTATTAGAAGATCAGTGTCCCAGACAGGACCAGATCATATACTGGTAAGGAATGATGGTACAGTATACACCTTATTTTAATTTAATGATTATTCTAATCATTACCATTCTTCATTGCTGATATACAGTATTTATCAAATATACTGATTTGATAAATGTTGGCAAGATTTTCACCAACTGATTTTATTTCCATTTGCTTACTGTCAATTTGGGATCCATCTCCTTTCTCTACATAGAATAGAATAGAATAGAATTCTTTATTGGCCAAGTGTGATTGGACACACAAGGAATTTGTCTTTGGTGCATATGCTCTCAGTGTACATAAAAAGACATGAAAAGATACATTCGTCAAGTTACATGTCTTTTGTTAGTAATTTACAGTTGTTTTTCTTCCATACAGTCACGTCCGATTCTCAGAAGTTCCTTGGACAAGTTCCTACAGTTTTCTCAGCGAGGTCAGATTAGCTCAGCATCAGCTACTCTGAATGACGTTTCCCCCCAACATCTCTTAATCTCAGTAATTTATTTTTATCTGCCATGACCCATCTCAGCCTTGTAAAGCATATTGGGTATTATTGAGCAATAGTGCCTCACTTACAAATAATTTGCTTGGTTTAATGTGATCCTAGAATGAGTTCAAGTGCAGTAAATTGGACATCTAATGCCTTCTTTCCTAGTCCTTGTCCTAACATAATTCATTTAAAAGAAAAGAGAAAATATTTCAGGATTGTCTGTATGTGCCTAAAACCATCCGTTAGGCATAACTACTGGTGATCATGCTTGTGCCAAATTCATGGTACAAGCTGGGCCTTCAGATATGACATATTTTGCTTCTCTAAGCAAGGGATGCATAACCTGAACATGACAAAAAGGATTATCAAAACACAGAGACTTAAAACTAAGGAATAAATACAAATCCTATCCTAACTAGCTGTTTCAAAGTTCAGCTGCTTTCTTTTCTCTAGATATAAAATAGACAAAACAAATAGGATGTTGAGTTTTCAGAAACTGCTAGATCTAGGGAGCTTCTGAATTGGGATAACCTGACTAATGCCTTCTAGATAGTTTGGGATTCAATTCTCAGAATCCTTGATCATTGACCATCTTGAGCCTTATGGGAATATACTGTAACTTGAAACTTTGTTGCCTATTAAATAACACGGGTATGGCATCATAATTTATATAATTTAATTATATCAAACTACCATCAGGGAATATGGAAATTCCACATACATTTTTTAGTTTTATATATGAACTTAAGGACATGTTACATATTTTTTATTAAATCAGTTTGAAATTGAATTAATATTTGAATATTATGAACATCTAGATGAATATTAGCTGGATCCAATTATGTGTTTTCAGTTAAATAATGTACTGTGCAAACTTCACATTCCAAAGTCAAGATGCCAACCCAAAAGACAGAGCTATCTTCCATAGCCACTTGCCAAACTCCTGATGGCTTCTGAACACAGAGAAAGGACTTAATAGATATTTTAGACCATTTTGGTCTTTAAAGAAAATAATTTGAATTAGGCTTACTATTTTGAATGTAGCAAATGTATACTGAAGCATCTGACCTTTAAAATTAATTTTTAGACATCCTGTATTTATCACATAATCAAATCTGGGTGCAATTAAAGAATCAGTAGTGGTTAATGTACCAATTTGCAGAAGACACATATTAAAATACCTTGTGCTTCAGGAATCTGCCTTATAAATAAATAAGTGTGTGTGTGTGTGTGTGTGTTGTATTTGTGCTGATAAATAATAATAATTATAAATTTGGGCATACCAGGGGTTGTAACACACATACATACATACATACATACATACATACATACATACATACATACATATGCTGGTTTTGTTGTATTCGGGTCTTTTCCCATGTAAGATTGAGATTGTCTTTGCAACGTTTCAGCGAGATTGCAAAGACAATCTCAATCTTACATGGGAAAAGACCCGAATACAACAAAACCAGCATACCTACACCCGTCTACGAAAACAAATATGTATGTATGTATGTATGTATGTATGTATGTATGTATGTATGTATGTATGTAATCCTTATTTAGCTGCTGCTTCACATAGTAATAAAAATGTAACTTTGCGATCAAAACTTTAATTTAGGACTTTCACAGTTCTGTAAAACAAAGCTGAAGAAAAATTATAGATTTACCTAACAACTGCTTTGCTTAACAATCAAGTTGCCAATCTCAATTATGGTCAATAACCAAGGATTACCTGTAAAAACCAGAATTGTACAAGCAATTATTATGAGACTGCAATCAGCTCTGATTTAAGAAATAAATTAAAATGCTAGGGCACAATTAAAAAATAGTAGGTTGTCATTTGTATATTGATCTCATCTCATTCAAAGTTAATATAAGAATTCACCAAAAGATTTCATGTATCATGTGAAAAACAGTCCACCCCCATTCAAATTTTTCAACGTATTTTAACAGACATGTATTTAGTCATTTCAATCCTATTGCTAGATAAAAGATACAACAAATGTCACATACAATTTACACTGTGTGGTCTATTGTTGAATTTAAATAAACAAATGCAAATTTCAGATTTGGAAAAAGTAAGTACACACATATCTATCACAACCTCAAATAACTAGGATCTTTAGGATAATTAGGATCAGGAGCATCAGATCAAGTTAAGTGTTTAAAAAACAGTACAAAGGATCTCGGAGTCTTATTTAATTTCAGGTGTTTAGTTATAGAGTTTGAAATCACCATGACTAGACTGAAAACTCTTTGAGGCTTCCAGTAAGTTTATAAATGCCGATGAGTCTGGGAAGGAATTTAAAAAGATTGTCTAATGATTCAACATCAATTATTCCATTGCCTGGAAAATCTTCCACAAGTAGAGATTTCAAACAACTGCCAAAATGCTCAGGCCAAGCCGCCTGCAAGAGCAGAATACACAATGCTAAAAGAAGTCTCCAAGAACCCCAGAATATCCCCTAAGTTACAGGTAGCTCTCCCCATTACTGATGTCAAAGTGCATGACTGAACCTTTAGAAAGAAGCTGCATAAATTAGGTCTACATGGAAGGTGTACCAGGAAGAAACCTCTGCTCCCCAGAAAGAACAGGGCAAGGTTAAAGGTCACTGTGACGGACTGTGCCTATGAAGAGGGGCATATTGGTTGGACTACAGTGAAACAGCAGTTTCCCAGGAAAGAAGGAACACATTCCAAGGAGTAGGATGAAACAAGAGATAACACCCAAGAGTTGGATGAAAAAAAAGAGAACTAGGACAGCCACTTACTTGAAGTTCCCAGGTTATATCGGTTAAGGGTGAGAGTAGTATAGGTTTAGTCTGGCAAGATTCTATTTGGTACAAGCAAATAAAGATCAAGTTTGGCAAGGATTATTCTATGTCATTCTTAGGCTGAGCTGATATTTACTTATGGAATAGCTAGGCAAAAGCCAGGACTTGTGGAATAATGTGCTCTGATAGGTGAAGCAAAGATAGTATTATTTGGCCACAGTACCAAAATACAGCATATTTCACCAAAACCAAAGACACCATTTCACCAGAACCTGGTGGCAGCTATAAAGCGTGGTGGTGGACATGTTATGATTATCTGCAGCAGGGCAGATATGAATTCTTCATTGTACTAGAGCCGTGATGGTGAATCTATGGCACAGGTGACACACAGAGCCCTCTGCAGGCACGCCAGCCATTGCCCCAGCCCAGCTCCACCACGCATGCATGTGCGCCTCCCACCGGCCAACTGGTCTTTGGGTCTCTGCTGTGCATGTGCAAGGGGTGGAGCGCATGTGGGGGACACGTGCATGCATACGCAGGGTGTGTCTATATGCATGTGCAGGGCCTGTTCGCATTGCATTTTTGGGTTTTGTGCCTGTGCAGGGTGTGTCTGTATGCATGCGCGGGGCCTGTTCGCATTGCATTTTTGGGTTTTGTGCCTGTGCACAGTTTTGGGTCTGGAAAGTCGTCTACATCAGCCTGGAAGTAAAAAATGGGTGAGGGGGGTGGAGTGCATGTGCAGGGAACTGGGGTGCATCACAGGCGGTGGGGTGCATGCGCAAAGGGCATTCACATTGCATTTTGGGGTTCCGTGTGCGCACGCTTTGGGCACTTGGCACCAAAAAGGTTAGCCATCACTGTACTAGAGGGTGTATGAGAATGTGAGAATATCTGTTGAAAGACTGAAGCGCAAGCAAAAGTGAATCTTGCTACATGATGACCCTAAATATTCCAGTAAATCCACCAAGAATTGGCTGTGGGGGAAAAGGGAAAAAATGGATGGTTCTGGAATAGAGAAAATGCCTGGCTATCAATCCCATTGAGACACTGTGGGCCGTGCATGCAAGAAACCCTTTAAGCATCTATAGCTGAAAAAATCCTGTATGAAGGAGTAGGAAAAATGCCTGTCAGTCAATGTCAGAGATTGGCAGACTATTATAACAAATGCCTACTTGAGGTTGTTTCTGCCAAAGGGGGAAGAGTAGAGCCAAGAACGTACTTACCTTTCCCATAGAAGAAAATGTATCTTTTACTTTTTTATTGAATAAATATTTGCAATATTAATATTAAATTTAATTAATGATTTTTCAACAGTACGTTGTTTAAAAGTGAAACTTTCTGAAAAATTGCTAATCCAGGGAAGTGCTGAAATAATGTAATACAGCAAAGAAACTACTTGAACAATTTACATAATTATGGTAGGACTGGATAAGAAATTCTCGACAAACATAATTTCCGTATCTAGTTTTGATAGTTCAAAACCCTAAACACACCAGAGTTCTAGAACTGCATTAACAAATAAAGTTTTGTGATGGCTGAAATATCCTTGGAATCATCCTTTTTGATTGTTTTATTATCACCTACTGTATGCCCATCTTGTCTGATCCATTATGGATCTATGCATCTGAAAACTGCAGATATTTCAGCTAAATTTCCCATCCATTTACTTCTATTGTTTTAAGCCAGTGGTTCTCAACCTTCCCAATGCCGCGACCCTTTAATACAGTTCCACATGTTGTGGTGACCCCCAACCATAAAATTGGTGTCTCGGTTCCTAAGACCATCGAAAATATGTTTTCCGATGGTCTTAGGCGACCCCTGTGAAAGGATCGTTCGAAGGGGTCTGACCCACAGGTTGAGAACCACTGTTTTAAGCTTATCATTTAAAATGTTCCAAATATTACATAATTTTTAGCAACCTTTCAAAGTCAGCTTCTTCACAGGTTCATTCCACAGTGGAGATTGAAAAAATTCCATCATGAATGACAAAGGAATGCTTCGTTTTAAAAATTAGAAAAGACTTTACACTATAAGAGGTGTTCCTGTTTTCTATGACTATAGAAAATAGATGATTGTCCTCCAAGAATGGAAGTGTATAGTAGTACTCCCAACTTTTCAATTTCAATGGTCAGTCAACAGAATGCTTGAATGTTATTGAGTTGTTCTACAATATGACACAGAAGCAAATGACTAACAATTGCATGCATGTGCATCTTTCTGTCCTAGAGCCAGTTTGGTCTTCTGGTTAAGGCAATCAATACTTGGTTGATCCAGAAAAAAAGCAGAACCTGCAATTATGGGAAAAAACATTAGGAAGAAAAGTCTATAATCAGAGCAGGATTCAATCTATGAATTAGTTTTGATACATACATGAAAACCGATAATGAAGAGAGTCATCATTAGGAATCAGTTTTTCAGATTCTCTACTTATATAATGTGAAGAATGCTCATGTCTTATAGTAGTTCAATTATTTATTTTCATAAAAATATGTGTTCCCCTAACTTTTTCTAAAATCTGTTGAATGCTGAAGCTCACCATTTATTATCCTATTTAATTATGCATTGTTTGCTAAATTCTGGATCAGTTGTAAACAACACAGGCATTTATTTCTTAATTTTACATTTTATTAGATTAGGACTCCTTTTCAACTAATGGCAACTTACTAGGTCCATCCACCACTAATGAAGCAGCATTGGGAATCAAAGTCCCCGCCCCCCTCAAATTAAGCCTAAAAATTAACGCCAACTTTGATGAAACAGCACTTTAAAAGTAGTTGTCTATATCATTATTCTGCACGCCAGGAGGCAAGAAATAGCATCAGACTAAGGTTTATGAAAAGCAGCTCTCTTAGAATTGATCTCCACGTTTTCCACTCGGGGCAGGATGGTCTTGCTGCCCCTAACCTGGGGAGAAGCAGAATAACAGTATAATAAGAGTTGGATGGGACGTTGTAGGTCATCTAGTCCAACCCAACCCCCTGCCCAATCAGGAGACTATTTCTGACAAATGGCAATCCAGAAACGAGACCCTCCATCTGCTGGTTCAAGCAGTGACCCCAGCCACACAGAATAGGACCAATAAAGGAGAATATTTCTAGCTCAGGGTTGACATGAGGGATCCTTGGTGCTCTCTAAGCTGGCTTGTTTTCTTGCAGAGTTTCATTACCCGAACTAGGTAACATCATCATCCGTGATGGGTAATGAAATGTCTGCAAGAAAACAAGCCAGCTCAGAGAGCACCAAGCCCCCCCCCCCTACAGAATGGGTTGGGGTTTTTTTGCCCGACTGCACCCGGCTCTCCTTCTCGCCGGAAACTACCAAAGAGGTCGCAAAAGCGAATCCAAGCTATTAGCGCCAACTAAGGTTAGCAGCCTGCAATCGGCAGCGGTCCCGGCGCGCTCCTCTGCGCCCGACGGCCCCAGACCGGACTTCCGCTCTGCCTTCCCGCAGTTTGTGCGGTCGCACATCCGTTTTCGTCACGAGAATTTATATTTTTTTGGGGGGGGGGTTGTTTTGCTTGTAGGCGCGCCTGCTGTCGCTAAGCAACGGTCACCTTTCCCTCATTGGATACGTGCGCGCGCGTGCGCTCACGCGCGGAACGCCGAGTGAGGGGAGGAGCTTGAAAACATGGAGACCGGAAGTAGCAGGAAGGTAAGGCCGCATCGGGCCGGCGGGGTCCCGGGCGGGGTTGGGGATGGCCGGTCGAATGATTCTTTTTTTCCCTGACTCTCTCAGAGGCAGCACGAGCCAGAATCGGAAGCGTCGGGCCTGTCTGGAGAAGAAGAAGAAGACGACGAAGAAGAAGAAGAACGAGTGAAAGGAGAGGTCGAGGAGGAGGAAGATGGTGGTGACGGCGAAGACTACCAGCCTTATGTGCCCCTCAAGCAGCGCAAGCAGGAGCTGGTAACGTGGGATAGGTTGGCGTGGGGCGGCGGGAGCCATTAACGGACACCCCTTGTTGCTGCCTTCTCACTGCGCAGCTGCGGGGCCTGTAACCCGATCCTGTGCACCCTTATGGGGGGTTTTCTAGTAGGGTCTTCTAATTAGGGTCGGTGCCCTTTCTCTGCTTCCCCGTTTCTAATGGTTGCTCTGTTGGTCCCAATCTTTGGCTCTCCGCAGTTAGTTGTATGTTTTGGGGGGAAAGGAAGAGGGACCCCTACCCTAGGTCAGTGGAGTCTGTGGGAAATGGGTGAGACTCAGAAATAAGTGAGGTGGTATAGCAGAAAAGTCACTGGCACTTTAGTTAAGCTTTTAACATTATATGAGAAATATTTTTTAAAAATGTCCATGAACATACACATCTTCTTTTGAGAAAAGTAGCCTTTGTGTATCTATCATGGTGGGACCCAGTGTGTTTGGCAGAGTGGCTGGTGAGAGTTAATAGAATCATTTTGCGTAACGGTTTGAAAACTTTTGTCATGTAGTGGTTTGCATATCCCGAAAGGGCAGAGCAGGTAGACATATCTAGTTCCCAAAACTGTATATCATATGGTTATTTTCATTTTCTCTTCTATGGACATTCAGATTTATTTTGGGGGAATACTCCAGCTATGTTAACCAGTTCTATACAACTCATCTCCAAAAAGCTATGCTATAAAAACCTTGGTATAATTTTTGCACTTTGTGAGAATTTGAATACAGTACTCTAAACGATTATATGAGTTTAGATTCTCATTCCCCTTGATTCCTACTTACTCTTTTAAATGTGAAAGTACTGTATTTTTTGGAGTATAAGATGCACCAGAGTATAAGACACATCAAGATTTTGGCAAATTAAAGGCAAAATTTTTAAAAAAGGTTTGCACTCTGCAGACCTCCCAAAAACGGCCCTTTTTGTGAAAAGGGGGCATTAATAGCCTTTAGGAGGCTTATAGAGTGCTCATGGGGGATGGGGCAAAAACTAGCAAAAAACAGCCTGTTTTTTGCTCATTTTTGCCCTTTCCAGCCCCCCAGGAGCACTCTGGAAGCCTCCTAAAAGCTATGCACGGCCATTTTTGCAAAGGGAGCGGGGTTTCGGGAGGCCAAAAATGCTGTATTCAGTGTATAAGATGCACCCAGATTTTCACCCTCTTTTTTGAGGGAAAAAGGTGCGTCATACTCCGAAAAATATGGTACTTTTCATATTTGCTGTGAAAAATAAAAACCTGACTATTTAAAATTAGCCTAGAACCATGCAGAATTGAATAGGTTAGATATATATTGATGAGGTGACAAACAGTTGAGAATACAAATCTCAGAGGGTTCCAATGAATACAAGATCTATGTCTGCAAAGACACCAGTAGTTAAAGCCTGCCTCTAATGGAATTCTCCGCTCATAACTTTATGCCTCTAGTTGCAAAAGGTGCTGCAGATTCGTCGCAAAGGAGTGCTGGAGGATGAACAAAGAGACAGTGGCAGCGAGTATCATGGTGATGAAGATGACATTCCCCTGGGCCCCCAGTCTAACATCAGCCTTTTGGATCAGCACCAGCATCTCAAAGAGAAGGCAGAAGGTAACAATCAACATACTAGGTTTGATTTATTACTGGAGAGAAGATTTTGGGCTAATTATCTAACATGTTACTCTTCCCAGCACGTAAGGAGTCAGCTAAAGAGAAGCAGCTTAAAGAAGAAGAAAAGATCCTGGAAAGTGTGGCAGAAGGGCGAGGTAAAGTGCAAAAAAAGTTTTTTCAAATAGCTTTGGTACTTGGGAAAATGTTGATGATGTTATAGAAGATGGCAAAATTGGGATAGCTGGGAAATAAGAATTAATTTTGAACACATAGTGAATGAAACATGCATTATGTTCCATGTCTAGAAGAAGCATGTTAAGGCTCAGGTGTTTGGATGGGCCCTTCTGGAATGCTTGTGACCAGCCAAACTGAAACCCATAACATATTAGTTATTCCACATTTTGGCTGAGACAGACTTAGAGGGGTCTTTCAGGCGGAAAGGACAGGGCTGATGCACCTTGTCTAGATGGCCAGTGGGTCTCCTGATTGATTGATCTTTCTTACCTTCCTTTCCTGTGTCTCCATTGCTATGCTTACCCAAATTTTCTGTGCCTTTAATTCCCTTATTTCAGTTTAGCTTCTACTATGTACTGTAACTTCTGTTGACTTTCGCTTTTACCTCATTCTGGAACATATGTGTTCCATATTCATGCCAAAATTGCAGAACAATTAATTCATGGAAGGTTTTCTACATCTCCACCATAAATCCCAAGTGCTTCCCAGGAACTTTAGCTTTTTGTTGCTATTGCATAGGATAAAGCCATGTTCAAATAGGTTGCTTTTATTTTTTCATGGCTGCTGCTGACTGATTTCTTTTTTCTTATGTAGCTCTGATGTCTGTGAAGGAAATGGCAAAGGGCATCACATATGACGATCCAATTAAAACCAGGTAGATGTACTCTGGTTGTACAAGACCTTTTTCAAAATACGACAAACATTTCTCTATAACATTTATTTGTGTTAAAGTGCATAAAAAGGTGTGCCTCTATCTTGAGGTTCTACCTTGAAATAATTAACTTTTGCATGTGACTTTGTGTACTTATATAGATAGATGGGTATTAAAAGTTGCAATCACATATAAGATTGTAGCCACAGTGTTCATGGGTTGGATATAACATAGGTGGTTCATCTCTCTGTCAAATCTTCTGTCCAATTGTTTACAAAGAAATGCCTGAAAGTTGCAGTTGATGTTGGCTTGTTAGGAGAGCAAACACTCTGTTTAACAATTTCTGCTTAAAACATCATGACAGAAATTTTCAAATGAAACAATCAGTATGATCAGAAATAATCATAATAAATAAGGTTTTTATGTGTTTCTGTACCAGCTGGAAGGCTCCCCGGTATATCCTATCTATGTCACAAGCAAGGCATGACCGTGTCCGTAAAAAATACCATATCCTTGTGGAAGGGGAAGGCATTCCACCACCTCTCAAAAGTTTCAAAGAGATGAAGTTCCCAGGGGGTAAATATCTATGCTATTGGTTTCAAATTTGATTTGAGTGTTCAGATTGTGAGGCCTACATATTTGCTTTAGTTTGAAAAACAAATAAATTAGCAGTTCTATAATATGGTAAAGCCTTCAGGCATGTACAATCTTTGGATCAAGACCCAGTTATCTAGTTCGCAAAATGTTCCAAACCTACTTTTATATTGCCCCAAATAAATTGGATTTCCCTTATACAAGACCATCCCCAGCAGTCAATGAGTATATTTGAACTAATATGTTTATTTAATCACAAGGCACAGCTAATAAATTATGTGCATTTCCACAAGAGAGAATGGAATGCGAACCATTACTCCATCAGTGCATAAACATGTGGCAGCTCTCCTCTCTTTGACTATAGTCCAGAGAAGAGGGGATGAGATTCTCTCAGAGCCTATAGAACAGTGATGGTTAACCTTTGTTAAGGCACTTGGTGCCGAAACTGGAGTCCACGTGTGCATGCGCACACTGAAGCACTGGAACCTGGAAGAGAGCAGCTGGCCACCAAGCATGGCCACAGAGAGGGCTCTGTGTGCCACCTCTGGCACGTGTGCCATAGGTTCACCATCCCGGCTATAGAATGTAGGGAAGACTGAGTGTTGAAAAGAGTTCTAAAGCAGGTTCCTTGAAAGTTAAAAGAGTATTGATAAATGCCTCTATTGTTTCAAGAGTTCAGGTAATTGATCTCATATATTACTTAAAAATCTATCATCAAATAATTAGATTTCTACAATCACCAACATCCAGGAAATCAGAATTACATCAAAGGACGTTGGTCTGTCTAGCTCATCTGCTGAACATTCAAACAATAGAACAGGTGCATCAGCATGAGAGATTTACTAGCCTGTTCTTGATATTGTTCATGATCCCAAAGACAATAGATTTGGAGACTTTTTAAATTTGAACCCATTGACCAGATAGATTAAACACTCTATTCAAAATAAAGACATTTGACAAAAGGTTTCCTGGCCGCCATAAACCTGCCTAATGCATACCTTCACATCTCCATTAGAGTGAATCACCACATATTTCTCAGGATTGCTTCAAACCAGACCCCTTCCACTTGACTCTGCTTCACCCCCTGTAATCTTTGAAAAGTTACTCATGGCCCTAATCAGGAATGTGAGGACCAACAGATTCATATCTATGCTTATTAGGATGACTTACTATTCAGAGTGTCCTCTCACAGGGCAAAGAGGAACACAGTTTAGAGTAGATCATCTTATGTTGTATAAATGTGAGTTTATGGCGACTTGGGAAAAGTTCTCTCTCTAGCATTTTAGGTGGATGTTGGATTTGGGGGAGGGGGGGGGTTCACAACAACCAGTCAAAATAATATTTATCTTTCAAGAGTATGATGAATTCATGCTGCAATTTGGGAAATACTAATATTTTGGAAGCACTTTCTTGTGGCCTTTGTAAGGATATAAGGAATTGTGATTACGATTCAGAACTCAGTTTCCTTAGATTTAATCATATGCAAGACTACCCACCACAGTAATTTCTATTTGTGTTTCAGAAACATAATTGTTTTAAATACAAGTTTAATTCTGTAGGTTACAATCGCAGTACAGGTAGTCCTTGACTTACAACCAGAATTGAGCCCAAAATTTCTGTTACTAAGTGAGACAGTTGTTTTACCTCTTTATACAACCTTTCTCACTGGAGAAGAGCCTAATGCTGGGAAACTACAATACAATACAATACAATAGCAGAGTTGGAAGGGACCTTAGAGGTCTTCTAGTCCAACCCCCTGCCTAGGCAGGAAACCCTATACCGTTCCAGACAAATGGCTATCCAACATCTTCTTAAAGACTTCCAGTGTTTGGGCATTCACAACTTCTGGAGGCAAGCTGTTCCACTGATTAATTGTTCTAACTGTCAGGAAATTTCTCCTCAGTTCTAAGTTGCTTCTCTCCTTGATTAGTTTCCACCCTTTGCTTCTTGTTCTACCCTCAGGTGCCTTGGAGAATAGTTTGACTCCCTCTTCTTTGTGGCAACCCCTGAGATATTGGAACACTGCTATCATGTCTCCCCTAGTCCTTATTTCTCTTAAGCTAAACATACCCAGTTCCTGCAACCGTTCTTCATATGTTTTAGTCTCCCGTCCCTTAATCATCTTTGTTGCTCTTCTCTGCACTCTTTCTAGAGTCTCCATATCTTTTCTACATCGTGGCGACCAAAACTGAATGCAGTATTCCAAGTGTGGCCTTACCAAGGCATTATAAAGTGGTATTAACACTTTTTTGGCAGCTGCTGCACACTGCTGGCTCATATTTAAATGGTTGTCCACTAGGACTCCATGATCCCTTTCACAGTTACTACTGTTGAGTAAGGTACCACTTATGCCAGTGATGGCAAACCTTTTTTTTACGGCGTGCCAGAATTGGTGTGTGTGCACTATTGCACGGACCCGCGTGCCTACTCTATTTCCCACCCAACTGTGCATGCGCATGTGACCCCGCGCATGCGCATGCAACCATTCCCCAGGCTCCGGAGGCTTTCCTGAAGCCTGGGGAAGGTGCAAACTGCTTCCCCTGCCCCTCTAGAGGCCCTTTGGAAGTCAGAAACGAATCGGTTCCGAATTTCCAGTTGTCCAGTTGGGGCTGTTTTTTGCCCTCTCCAGCCTTTGGAGGCTTTCCTGAAGCCATTTCCGGGTTCTGGTGGGCTGGGGGAGGCCGTTTTTGCTTCAGGAGATGGTGGTTGTGAGCCTCGGGGCTCCTGGGCGGCCATGTGTACAGGGCACTAGGCTGGCTCCGGTTGCAAAATGTCAGAAAATTCCCCATTTTGCAAGGCAGCTCTCAAAGAGAATGAAGTGGGTGCGTGTGCTTCTTCCATTCTTACAATGAGTAGTAAGGGAAGTGAGCGCTGGCCAATATCCCTGCCTCCTTCCTCTGAGAGCTCGCGCGGCAGCATGTGGTGTGTGTGTGTAAGGGAGGCTGGCAAAGAAGCCTTGGTTTTCCCACTGCCACGGCTCTCGGAAGGAGGCAGGCGCTCACTTCCCAAGGCTTCCCAAGGCTTCTTTGCTAGCCTCCCTTACACACACACACACACACACACACACACACACACACTCTGCCGCGTGAGGGAGAGGCTGGCAAAGCAGCTTTGGATTCCCCACTGCCGCGGTTCTCGGGGGAAGGAGGCAGGGACATTGGCTGGTGCTTGCCTCGTGTGGCAGCAAGCAGTGTGTGTGTGTGTGTGTGTGTGTGTGTAAGGGAGGCTAGCAAAGAAGCCTTGGGAAGTGAGCGCTGGCCAGTATCCCTGCCTTCTTCCCCCGAGAGTCACTGCAATGGGGAATCCAAGGCTTCTTTGCCAGCATCTTCCTCTCCCTCTCCTCCCGATTTCTCCCCGGTAGCACTCAGGCGCACATGGGCCGCTCTGGGTTTTATTCACGGGTGCCCAACCTGCCAGGCTGCCCGATGCCCCTCGCAGCTGCAACGGCGGCGGCTTCAGAGACGTTGGTCGGTGGGGGTGGGGAGGCTAGGCGAGCCATGTTAAACCCCCTCCAGCCTCGGCTCCTCTGAAGAAGCGCCACGGCCGCTTCCTTCTCTTTGAGAGCCACCTTGCAAAACAGGAGAAGGAACCGACCACCAGCGCTACTCAGGGAACTCGGCTTGTGGAGTCTGGAGTTCCAAGGGGAAGGAAACTCCGCCGCGGCCCGCTCCCCACGTAAGGGGTTCCCCCCATCCACTGACGGCCTCTGCCTCTTGCTCCACTTCCTTGCCAGCGGTAAGCGGCGCTACGGCCAAGGAGCAGGCAGATGGCTGGGTGGGAAGTCAGTGGGCTGCTTTGGAGCCTGAAGCCCCACGGAGCTGGCATGAGAGGCATGCGGGCCCAACTGGAAGGCAGCATCTTCCTCAAGTGGGGGCGGGGGCTCTGCCTTTGCAGAAAGGGAGCGGGTGCATGTGCAGCAGCCCCGGGCCGCAGCATCGTTGCTGCCGCCTCTCTCAGCCCCATCACAGCGTCTGCGTTTTCACCAAGGGCCGCCCACTGGCCGGGCTGGACGCTGATCTCAGAAGGCTAGCGGGCATAGGGATCCGCCGGTAAGACCACGTGGAAGGCAGGGAAGCATGGCAGGCTGTGGGGAAGGGGGAAGGGGTAGCGAGCTAAGCCACGACTCGCAGTCTTACCTAGCAGGAGTGCAGCTCTTCAGGCAGGCAAGCTGCAGAGTACAGACTGGGTGGGTTGGGACAAGCGAGCTGTGACCAGATAACCGATTCGGGGCGAAAAGGCCTCCCCTGGCCCTCTGGAAATATAAAAAACCAGGTAGCCGGCACGCGCATGCGCATCAGAGCTGACGTCTGGCGTGCCACTCAATATGGCTCTGCGTGCCACCTGTAGCACTTGTGCCATAGGTTCGCCATCACGGACCTATACTGTACCTGTGCATTCCGTTTTTGTTGCCTAAATGTAGAACCTTACTCTTCACCATTGAATTTCATTTTATTAGATAGTGCCCAATGTTCAAGTTTGTCAAGATCCTTCTGTATCTTAAGCCTATCTTCTGGAGTGTTGGCTATTCCTGCCAGCTTGGTGTCATCTGCAAATTTGATGAGTTCCCCATTTATTCCCTCATCCAAATCATTGATGAAGATGTTGAAGAGTACTGGGCCTAAAACAGAGCCTTGGGGTACTCCACTGCATACTTCCCTCCATGTAGATGCAGTTCCATTGAGGACTACACGTTGAGTGCGGTTGGTCAGCCAGTTACGAATGGTGATGCTGTCCAACTCACATTCTTCTACTTTATCTAGTAGTAAGTTATGGTCTACCTTATCAAAAGCCTTACTGAAGTCCAAGTAAACTAGAAAGATTGAGGGCAAAAGAAGAAAGGTGACCACAGAGAATGAGGGGGCTGGATGGAGTCACTGAAGCAGTAGGCATGAGCTTAAATGGACTCCAGAGGATGGTAGAGGACAGGAAGGCCTGGAGGAACGGTGTCCATAGGGTCGTGATGGTTCGGTAACGACTTTGCAACTAACAACAACAATCTTTCTTGCTACAGTTGTTAAGTGAATCACTGCAGTTATTAAGTTAGTAACACGGTTGTTAAGTGAATCTGGCTTTCCCATTGATTTTGTCAGAAAGTCACAAAAATGTGATCACATGACCCCCAGGACTTCATCACAAATATGAGTCAGTTGCCAAGTGTCTGAATTTATCATATGATCATGAAGATCCTGCAGCAATCATAAGTGTGAACAAGGGTCATAAGTCACTTTCTTCAGTGCCGTTGTGACTTCAAACGATCACTAAATGAACTGTTGTAAGTCGAGGACTATCGGTGGTCACCTCCTCTTGGTGGTGGTTAGCATTGACAATTTGTCAAGAGGAATGTCCTTGGAGAACACTAGAAGGACCAAATCATCATGAGTCCCAGCCTGTTGGGTTTGGGAGATCAGTCATTCATGACCTGATTCAGGGAAGAATCATGCCTTCCCAGCAAGCTGTGGTAGGGTACCTAGCATTGGAAGACAGAGAGAAGGGAACCATATGTTAATTTGGACAGAAAATATCTACAGAAAAGCATACCCCACCAGTCAAGGTGGGGAAAGCAGGCTGAAGATTGAGGTTTCTCACTTGTTTCTGTGGGCAGAAAGACCTCATGCCTTCTTTTCAGTGGAAAGTATATAATAAAGTGGATGTTGAATGTGTCTGCAGATTGATTATATAAAATCCCTGACACAAGTAGAGCAGACATTGTACCCGGAAATATTTTAGACAATCATGGATTAGTGGAGAGTCCCTTCAGTTGGCCACTGCAATAAAAAAGAACATGAAGGTGACCATGGTTTTCTCTAATTTTCACAATGTCAGTGTAGAAGGGACCAAAGCTTTGATGTCTCCTTGTCTTTAGTGCTTACTACATGCATTCTCACCTGCCTCGATATTATCAAAGGAGATGTGCAAATTAAGAAGGATAGGTTCAAGTGGTAGAATGATTATTCCTTTTTGACTCAGGAAATCTTGGTTCTAGACTCAGGTCCAAATAAGCATCCAAGAATTATGAAATCTTCCAATGTGGCTAAATCTTCTGAGATAGGAACCTGTTGTATATCCAGGTCCAGGTGGCACCTCTGTGCCTGGAATTTAAACAGGAGTAGCACTTAAAAACGCTTCTCAAAAAAGCAGTAAACACCCATTTTAACAGACAGGTATCAAGCACAATTCATATACACAACTTGACTTGAGCAGCTTTTATTCATTAGTGCAGAAATAAGTTGTCTTTGAGAGTACTAGAAGTTTCTTATGGGTCTACACAAGGCTATTGGAATAAGCAAAGTTAAACACTTTCTTAGAGGTTCCAGACTAATTTTCCATCCTTTTATTCATCAATTTCATCGGTGTGATTCATCATGAGTAGCGATTTCTTTGGAACTCAATAGATAGGTTTCTGTTAAGATGTTGACTTGCTTTTCTTGTGATAGTCACTTTGACTAGAAATGTCCAACTGCTCTATTGTTTGGGGGAAATATGTGTGTTTTTCACTCAGGTCAAATATTATGGCAATCTAATCTCTCCTTTTTCTCTGTAAACTTAGTTTAAGATTGTGTAGGAGTCAGGATATAATTTTTCCCAATTTTTATTGAAATCCCAATAATCTCAGCAGAGTTTGTCTATACGAACTGTGGGGAAAAGGACTGGAAAGGGCTGGAAAGCAGGCTTTCTGTTAGTAAGTCAAGGACTGTATTGTCCCACCAACTAGAAGTGCTGACCTAGTGCCAGGAAGCTATCAGTGTCTGGAAGTGGAGGAACAGACTGAATGCCTCCAAAATTGAGTGGCTTTGGCTCGGTGGGCAAGCAATCCCATAATTGCACCAATCTTGCTCTGAACAGACTTATACTGTCCCATCCAAAAATAGTCTGCAACTTGGGATTCACCTAGCTATAGTTTTTGCTTAAAGAATCAGTGGCAGATGGCCAGGAGGGCTTCAGTGCAGCTCTGTCTTGTGTGCCAATTGTAGCTATTTCTGGACTAGGGACTCCTACTCAGAATCATTCATGTCCTAGTCACTTCCCCTTTGAATTATTGCACTATAATACACTCTATATGAGATTGCTCTTGAAAAGCCTTTGGAACTACAGCTGGTGCAAAATTGATCACCAGGGCAGTGACATGTATTTCCCACTATGGTTAGGTAACCCTAGTGTTTTGGGAACTGCATTAACTGCCAATTGGCTTCTTATTATAAATAAATCAAAGTGGTAATTGTCACCTTTAAGACTCTACACCAGGTGCGTCAAACCCAATCACATTCTCTCTTCCCAAACTGAACAGAGGGGACAGAGAATTAATTGATACAGAACATTTCTGTCCCCAGCAATCTAAAACTCATAGAGTTATCAGTGCATGTAACATAGATGTTTGTGCAGGTAGGATTATCATTCCCGCTGTCAAGGAAAACCAAGCATTTAATAGTGAGTGCCATACCATGTGCACAAATCATACAAGTGGCAAGAAAATAGGGGAAGTCAGGCATAACACAGGTTATGTAGACAGTAAACACAAGGTCAATCAAAATGGACTCAAATGTCTATACACCAATGCACAGAGTATGAGGAATAAACAGGGCAAATTAGAAATTGAAGTAAAAGAGAGCAGATACAATATTGTTGCCATTACATAAACTTGGTGGGATGCAACCCACAAATGGAACATACAGCTAGAAGGATTTAAATTATTTAAAAGAAATAGACCAAATAAAAGAGGAGGTGGAGTTGCACTATATATAAGAAATAACTACATCTCTACAGAAATAGAGCACAACAATGATGAGAACTATCTTTAATACATTTGGGTCAATATTAAAGGTTGGGGGGAAATGACATTGCCATAGGTCTATACTACAGGCCACCCAACCAAGCAGAGGAAGTAGATGAACTTTTTGCTAGTCAGCTAACTAAGGTACGTAGGAAGCACACCACAATAATAGTGGGGGATTTTAACTACCCTGACATCAACTGGGAAACAAACTCTGCATCAAGTGGAAGATCCAACAGGTTCCTAACGAACCTAGCAGACAACTTTGTTTCCCAAAAAGTAGAAAAGGGAACAAGGGGATCAGACTTGATTCTCACTAACAGAGAGGAAATGATAGAAGGTGTTGAAGCCATAGGAACCCTGGGGGCAAGTGACCATGCAATATTGGAATTCAACATTATGCAAACCCAAGTAGTAGAACAAAGTCAAACTAGAGTCTCGGATTTTAAGAGAGCTAATTTCAATAAACTTAGAGAGAGCTTGGGAAGAATTCCATGGATGAGAATCCTCAAGGGGAAAACAACTCAAGAAGCTTGGGAAATTTTGAAAAATGAGATTACAAAAGCTCAGTCTAGCACAATACCAATGAAGAAGAAAAATAACAGCTCCCCAAAGAAACCAGCAAGGCTGCATAAAGAACTCTGACAAATTTAAAGACAAAAAAGTTAAGTATAAAAAGTGGAAAGGGGGGGACATAACTAAGGCAGAATATCAGCAAATAGCCCGAGCCTGTAAAGATGAAGTGAGGAAAGCTAAGGCTCACAATGAAGAAAGGCTTGCCACAAAAGTAAAAAATAACAAAAAAAGCTTCTTCCAACATGTTAAAAACAAGAAAAAGGTTAAGGAAACAATTAGTCCATTGATGGGGGGAAATGGCAAGAAGGTGACAAGCAACAGGGAGAAAGCAGAACTATTTAACTCATTTTTTGCATCTGTCTTTACACAAAGAGATAAAACAGTCCAACCTATCAAAAACAGCACCACAAAAATCAGATTAGGAACACAAATTGAAATAGGGAAGAAAATGGTAAGTGAGCACCTGTCTACCCTAGACGAGTTCAAATCACCAGGACCGGACGGATTACACCCCGTGGTTCTGAAGGAACTGGCAGACGAGATCTCAGAACCACTGAACTATATCTTTCAGAGATCCTGGAGCACCCGGGAATTGCCAGAGCACTGGAAAAGAGCTGATGTGGTTCCCATCTTCAAAAAAGGGGGAAAAAATTGATCCGGGAAACTATAGACCTATCAGCCTGACCTCAATACCAGGAAAGATTCTGGAAAAGATAATCAAACAACGAATTAGTGAACACCTAGAAGTAAACAAATTAGTAGCCAAAAGCCAACATGGGTTTGTCAAAAACAGATCATGCCAGACTAATCTTATTGCATTCTTTGACAAAGTGACAAAATTAGTGGACTAGAGGAATGCCGTCGATATAGTTTACTTGGACTTCAGTAAGGCATTTGATAAGGTAGACCATAACCTACTACTAGATAAAGTAGAAGAATGTGGGTTGGGCAGCATCACCACCAGATGGATTCGTAACTGGCTGACCAACCGCACTCAACGTGTAGTTCTCAATGGAACTGCATCTACATGGAGGGAAGTATGCAGTGGAGTACCCCAAGGCTCTGTTTTAGGACCCAGTACTCTTCAACATCTTCATCAATGATTTGGATGAGGGAATAAATGGGGAACTCATCAAATTTGCAGATGACACCAAGCTGACAGGAATAGCCAACACTCCAGAAGACAGACTTAAGATACAGAAGGATCTTGACAAACTTGAACATTGGGCACTATCTAATAAAATGAAATTCAATGGTGAAAAGAGTAAGGTTCTACATTTAGGCAACAAAAACGAAATGCACAGGTACAGTATAGGTGGTACCTTGCTCAATAGTAGTAACTGAGAGGGATCTTGGAGTCCTAGTGGACAACCATTTAAATATGAGCCAGCAGTGTGCAGCAGCTGCCAAAAAAGCCAACACAATTCTAGGCTACATAAACGGGGGGATAGAATCAAGATCACGTGAAGTGTTAACACCACTTTATAATGCCTTGGTAAGGCCACACTTGGAATACTGCATTCAGTTTTGGCCGCCACGATGTAAAAAAGATGTGGAGACTCTAGAAAGAGTGCAGAGAAGAGCAACAAAGATGATTAGGGGACTGGAGACTAAAACATATGAAGAACGATTGCAGGAACTGGGTATGTCTAGTTTAATAGAAGGAAGGACTAGGGGAGACACGATAGCATTGTTCCAATATCTCAGGGGTTGCCCCAAAGAAGAGGGAGTCAAACTATTCTCCAAGGCACCTGAGGGTAGAACAAGAAGCAATGGGTGGAAACTAATCAAGGAGAGAAGCAACTGAGGAGAAACTTCCTGACAGAACAATTAATCAGTGGAACAGCTTGCCTCCAGAAGTTGTGAATTCCCCAACACTGGAAGTCTTTAAGAAGATGTTGGATAGCCATTTGTCTGGAACGGTATAGGGTTTCCTGCCTTGGCAGGGGGTTGGACTAGAAGACCTCTAAGGTCTCTTCCAACTCTGCTATTGTATTGTATTGTAAGGTCTATCAGGCGGCCAGAATGGCATCTCATAATAAGTTCAATTTATGTTTTGATCGATTTTGCCAAATCCAGGCTATATATGTAATTCAGTAATAAATTCAAAATTTGTATCACTTTTTAAACTATTGCGAATGAGGTTATAGGTTTTTTGGGTGGGGTTTGTTTGCTATCATTGTTTTCATGTATGTTTTAGAAATAGCTAATGATGCATATATGCCTTATTCATATTCAACAGGATAAGTGGGAATTATTTGATGATGTCTCATTATTAAATCTCAGCATGAACAGTACCCCATCTTGCTTCAATATTCTTCTTCCTGAAACCCACAACTCTCTTTTCTGATCTACTTTGCTCAGTTTGCTAATCTTTTCACTGAATTCTCCCTCCAGCAATTCTACGAGGCTTGAAAAAGAAGGGGATCCAGCAACCAACTCCTATCCAGATACAGGGTATTCCTACCATGTGAGTGCTGCAAGAGTACTGCCAGCCTGTTTCTAAAGGGTCACTACTAAGCACTGTGTAAAAACTTACTATTAGAACTTACTTTTCACCTCATTGCCATGAAGAAACTGTACTGTAAAATCTTGTAGTTTTATTGTGGCAGAGATGTTTAGGTGACAGAATCCATTTTATCAGATATTGGCAAAGTTGAGTCTCTGTTTCAAATCTCTTTTTAACAACAATGAATATGTGGGATATTTGATACTGCAAGACGATTTGCTGCAATCCTCCCCCCTTAAAATCTGGCAGGGCTTGGCCCTCTTCATTTTCTCCAAAGTGATAAATTGCTGGCTCTGGGATAATAAGATTGGCACTGGAGATTACATGGAGGAATGAATCCAAATGATGGATTTGGCACCTGGTTTTTCTTGCTTTTTGTTTTATGTTTATTGCTGTTAGCCATCCAGAATAGTGCTCACAGAATGGGTGGCCATATAAATCATTGAAATAAATTTATCATTGCAAGCATCTCTAAACCCTAATGCCAGATTTTGAATTAGCTTGCATCAAACCATTATTGATAAGCTGCTGCAGTTTAAAGCAAAGCATTAAATCAATAGCAGTTAGAATAATACAGAATTGCATATTGAAAAGCAGTTTTGCTTGCTATCATTTAATGTCTTTTGATGCATATATTTTACCAGATCTGAAATCTAAGCCTTCAAAGGCTATCATCAACATCTTAAACTGGAGCTCCAAATTCATAAGCAATATAATTATTGCAGTATATAGGCTCTTCAGCCGCCGCCTCCCTTTCCCAGTATTTGAGAAGTTGCACTCTATACCAGCTGCAGTTTCTGAATAGTTTTTAAATGTTGCTCTATGTAGAACATATTAAAATAGTCTGTAAGAAACAAGGGCAATTTAAACCTAAGGCAAGCTTCATTTTCTCTAGACAAAGTACAGTGTGTACAGCAAGCTGATTCAAACGATGTCATATTCTAGATAAAGTACAGTTTGTGTATCAGCCAAAATTATCGCTGTCACAAGTTATCCGTGATACCACCAACGCCACTACACACTGAATCAAGTCCAACAGAGTCCCTGAATTGATGATCTGCAAAAGAGTCATTTCTGCATTATTTTGGAATTGTTTATTAAGGGTCAAAGCATGCAGAATGTGGACAAAAATAGAGAAAGAGACTAGGACCCAAGTAGATGGTCTGGACTTTTTGTTTTGTAAGCTAAATAAGCGTAACACATATACTATTGGAAACCTCAGTTCTTCCATTGCCTTTAGACTTTCTATGATTTTAAATACATTAAATACATAAATGATTTTAAATACATTTCTTAATCAGATAAAGCGGTGGAAGCAACCTTTGGATCTCTAGAATGTTAGATTTCTTACCTTCCATCAGCTTCGGACAAGGGCAGACTTAGTTTATAATAACATTTGTATAATAAAAAAAAAAGGGCAGACTTTAGAGTTGACAGGAAATATATGGTGCCTTCAGCATCTGGAGGCTAAAAGTCTAAGTGATCTCAACTTTTCAACATGCAGGTAGTCCTCAACTTACAACAGTTCATTTACGGACTGTTCAAAATTACCACAGTGCTGAAAACATGACCAATTCTCAATCCCCCCCCCTTCCATGGTCACATGATCAAGATTCAAATGCTTGGCAACTGATTCCTATTTATGACGGCTGCAGTGTCCCGGGATCTTGTGGACACCTTTTGTGATCTTCTGACAAGCAGAGTCAATGGGGAAGCCAGATTCACTTAACAACAGTGTTACTTAACAATTGCAGTGATGCACTTAACAGCTGTGACAACCAAGGTCGTAAAATGGGGCAAAACTCACTTAACCACTGACTCGCTTAGCAACGGAAATGTTGGGCTCAATTGTCATAAATTGAGGATTGCCTGCATTCTCCTAGTCTGCCATGCAGCAGCAGTTCAGCTCCCCTCCTCCCCTGGCTAGTCTACCCAGAAGCAGTTCATTCCAACTACAGCAAGGGTTTCATTGGCTCCTCTGTTCCCCTCCACAGACTTTCCGGTAGAGACATGATTGGGATTGCCTTCACCGGCTCTGGCAAGACCCTTGTGTTCACCCTCCCGGTTATCATGTTTTGCCTGGAGCAGGAAAAGAGGCTGCCGTTTTCCAAAAGGGAAGGACCATACGGTCTCATCATCTGCCCCTCCGTAAGTCACCCGGCTTGCACGGGGCTTGTGCATTCAGTGTGGGGAGTGGTTGGGCCAAGAGAAAGAGGGGAGAGTAAATCGGCATAGTGACAGCGGTCCCCAGCTGATCAGGTTTTTTGTTTCTGCAGAGGGAACTGGCTCGACAGACCCATGGCATCCTGGAGTACTATTGCCGCCTGCTGCATGAGGACGGGATGCCTGCCTTGCGCTGTGCTCTCTGCATCGGTGGCATGTCCGTGAAAGAACAAATGGAGACTATCAAACAGTAAGGGCAACCTTTGAAGAACATTTAAAGCAGAGTGGCTACATTTTTCTTGTGTGGGTGTTAAGGAAGCAAAGCAGCATTCAGCTTCTTGGTCTCATGCGTTTTCTTCCTCTTCCTACACAGTATAAAAGATTGTGGTGTTATTGTCAAAAGGCGGCCTGTTATTTTTCATCTGCAAAATTCCTCTTTTGAAAAGATCTGGATCTCTGTCTCACCGATATTGGCTACCTACGTATCTAAATTAATCTGATTGATTCCTGGCTTGCTAGGAGTCCAGAGCAAAAGCCACATTGATCTCCCCTCTAATTCTCCTTGTGGAAGGGAGGAAATCACAGCTATCTCTACATGCAAAAATAGATAGTGGGTTGATGTGATGCACGTGGATGCCCATGTATCATCCTGCCCTCGCATCGGCTTGCTGTATCTCACCCGGATGAGTTAAAAGAGAAAAGAAGGACCGTGCAGCATCTGTGGCACAAATTACTGGTTATTCCACTCTTCTTGTGTCAGGGATCTTGAATGCTATCGTTGTGAAGGAAAGAAAGCTTCATTGCTTAATGACCCTGCTCCAGTGGCATCGTTCCCATAATTTAGAACTTGATCTGCTGGTTGGTGGTAAAAATAAGCAAGGCCCCTAGAGGCCCCACAGACCAGTAATCAAGGTCTGTATGGGTACCACATTTATGAAATGTGGTTTCCCTGGTGAGATGCAAATGCTTCACAGGGGAAAAACCACATTGTTAACGCTGTGCTACTGTTATGGTTGCTAGTACAGGGCGCTCTCCAGTGTTCTAACCCTTCTGTTTCACAGTGGTGTACACATGATGGTAGCAACCCCAGGCCGTCTGATGGATTTATTACAGAAAAAGATGGTTAGTCTGGATGTCTGCCGCTACCTGGCTTTGGATGAAGCTGACAGGATGATTGATATGGGTTTTGAAGGAGATATCCGCACCATCTTTTCCTACTTCAAGGTACGAGGGAGGGCAGAATTTGCTCCAAATCTGATCCCAGTCAACCCTTGATCGCCTAAATGATTATTTTTCTCTCAGCCTTATGCATTTTCTGGTACCAGATGTGTGGCTAATGACAACTGTGATGTTTTTCTGGCCTAGATAAAAGCTTTAGGCTAGTACTGTTTCTCCCCGAAAATCAGACAGGGTCTTATTTCTGTTTGACTCCCGAAATAAGCGCTTGGCCTTATTATTGGGGAGGTCTTATTATTTTTGAGGTGCAGGAGGCCCCTTAACCTCAGTCTGTGGATCAGCTGATGCAGGGAGGGCCGGGAGTTCTGTTTCTGGCACACTCTTGCCAGCCCTAGCATTGCTGAGACTGCTGCTCTTTTTGCAGCTGCCACTAAGAGAAGGGGCACAGTAGCTAGGATTCGCAGGAGCAGCTTCCGCGAGGCCGTTCCACATGGATGGCAGGTACATGTGGGGCATGTGGGACATGTTCCCCCCTTGCCCCCCCCCCAAGGAAATGGCAGGGACCGGCTGCGCATGTGTTTAAATATTTTCGGGGAGGGCCAATTTTAGCGCATGCGATTGGGCTTATTATCCAAGAAAGTCTTATTTGGGGGGAAACAGGGTAGTAGAGATAAGATTTAATCTGCGCCTGTTAGGATCTTCTTTGTGTGTTGGACGCCTCCATTTGTTGGTCTTATAACTTACATAAACCTGACAGAACTTTAGACTAATTGGAAAGATTGCGAGGCAGATTGGCAATCTGGTACATGTGCTCTTTTTAGAAATCAGGCTCTGTCTGAGTAGGTAGAATCACAGCTGTTGGAATAATATATTGTGAACAGCTACTTATCATACAAATTCTTCTTTCTCAGAAGAGCCAGCTTCCGTGAGAACTTAGGATAACATTTAATTTTCATGCTGCGTCTTGAGATAATTCATCGTAGTTCATAGTCAAAAAGCTATGTGGGCCACTAAGCCCTTTTTTCCTGGCTATTAGAAATTCTGCCACCTCTTGTTTTCTCTTTCCTCTAGTACAGGCGGTTCAGACTCGATTTCTTGGAGGGCCAGGTCAGCATTGTAGTTGTCCTCCACAGGCCAGCCCGGGAGGGGGGGGGAGAGACAGGATGGACGGTAGGTAGGACAGATGCCTCCTGCAACATTCTGCCGGCAAAACAGGGTGCGGGGGGGCGTGCACAGCTCCCCCCCCCCCCGCGCGCCCCATTTTTACTAGCAGAGGCACCACTATTTCCACACCGGCTCTGCTTGCCAGATCTAAGCACCCTGTGGGTCAGATCATAGGAGTTTTTGGAGGCATTATTTTCTGTCTTTTCAAACTTACTTTTCAGAAATGAAAGATGAGATTCTCAGTGTTCTAAATTGCTTGCCCAGTACAAATGTCGGTCTGCAATTATTCAGACTTGCAAATACCGTACAATATATCCTGTGGCCAGATCTGGGAGCAGAATTTTTAGGGTGACATCAGCAGAGCAAGTTGTCCATCGTTGCTCATTTGCCATCTCTGGTTCTCTTTTTCTTTTAGGGACAGCGACAGACCCTTCTTTTCAGTGCTACCATGCCCAAAAAGATTCAGAATTTTGCAAAAAGTGCCCTTGTAAAGCCTATCACAATCAATGTGGGACGTGCAGGAGCTGCCAGTTTGGATGTCATACAGGTATGTCCCTTAGTTTAGAGCACTTCATTAGCTGTTTGACCCTCAAACTGTACTGCATAGGAAGTCCAAATTAAAGTGAGCTGCCTGTGAGTTCTTTAGCTTGTGGGTGTTGGATAGGAGAAATCTCAAAATGTTCTGTTCATTCATTCTTATGTCATTAATTCATTATATCCTACTTAGCCTTTACTCATGCATAATCTCAATCTTGGTTTTTCATATCTATACTCAATACTTCAAGTTACTAATTTGTTGAGCCCTACTGAGCCACCCTGTGCTGACTTCCCTGTAGTATCTTTCACTTTGTCTCTCTCGTTCTATCTAGGAAGTAGAATATGTGAAAGAGGAAGCTAAAATGGTGTATCTACTTGAATGTCTACAGAAGACTCCACCACCCGTAAGTTCAGACTCATCCTGATCTGATCTGATTTTATCACTCCCAAAGTCATCTCATTTTTGCACTTGTCATAGAAAAGGAAGCAGTGTCGCATGAGAACAATCTGATTTTTTGGCTGTTCTGTCATTGTATTCTATCTTATTTCTGAAGTGGGATCTCCCTTTGATTAAGTATAGTCATCACTTATTTTTTGTTTTTCTTCGGCAGGTTCTTATTTTTGCCGAGAAGAAAGCTGACGTAGATGCAATTCATGAATATTTATTACTCAAAGGTGTAGAGGCTGTGGCCATACATGGTGGAAAAGGTCTGTAAAACCTTTTGGTTCAGAATCAAAGTACTCCTTTGGTCCCAGACATAAACACAGTAATTTGAAGGAGCAGAAACCGGATATATGACAATTTTCTGGCTTAACTATAGTTAGGTTAGATTTTTTTTAAAAAAATGTATCTTCCTGCCAGCCATAGAGCCGTGTTGGCACAGTGGTTAGAATGCAGTATTGCAGGCTACTTCTGCTGACTGCCGGCTGCTAGCAGATGGCAGTTGGAATCTCACCAGGCTCAAGGTTGACTCAGCCTTCCATCCTTCCAAGATGGGTAAAATGAGGACCCAGATTGTTTGGGTCAATATGCTGACTCTGTAAACCACTTAGAGAGGGCTGTGAAGCACCGTGAAGCGATACGTAAGTCTAAATACTATTGCTGTTCTTTTACATCGCAGAATTGCAGTCACATGGTGTGAAGCATGGTAAAGGTTAGAAAAGGATCTAGAAAAGAAGATTCAAGCAGGAGCTCTGGCAGCTTTATCAGATCCTTTAGGGAGGGTGATACCAGCCTGTGGTATCACACGAATCTCAAAACAAATTATTGTTTGTTTTGTTCAAATTATTGAACCAGCTTTGGCCAGTAAAGCAGTTTACTCTTGTCATTTCATGAAAGTGTCCGTGAAGATAAAGGCTCTCTTGTTTCAAGAGTGTGAATCATGCTCACAGAGAATGGAAGCTTCTGGATTAGGGATGAGGGGAAATCCTTCTGCTCTTCTTAATGCATGACTTCATCTTACAGACCAAGAGGAGCGGACAAAGGCTATTGAGGCTTTCCGGGATGGGAAAAAGGACGTTCTTGTTGCAACAGATGTTGCCTCCAAAGGCTTGGATTTCCCAGCCATCCAGCATGTCATCAATTACGACATGCCCGAGGAAATAGAAAACTATGGTATGAAAGAGAGGGAGCCCCGTGGGGGTTTTGGTTACCGGGTTCATGTGTTGCAATCCTTAAACATAGGCAGAATTTATCCACTGTGACAAAAGCAATATTAAAAAAAATATTGAGTGAAAAAACAATCAACCGGCAAAATTTAGCTTGCGGGGCCACTGCAGAAGTTATGCATACAGTATCTGAGTTCTAAAATGGGTGCTGCTAAAAGAGGATATGAGACACCACCTGGCTTTTCCTCTTATCCATGTTTTGCCTGACTCACCTATTACTGTATCTTTCAGCTTTATTACTGGGCGGGGTCCAACAAATGAATGCAAATAGCAACAGAAATCAACTGTGGAGGATGCCCGAAGATTAGGAAATGAGGCTCCTCCCTGTTGATAGTGAATTTGAATTCCTTTTGAGAAACCTAACAGCTTCTCATCAGCAAAGGGGACAAGGGACATCAGCTGCATCATTTTGCAGATACAGGTAGTCCTACGACTTACAACAGTTCATTTAGTGACCGTTCAAAGTTACAACGGCACTGAAAAAAGTGACTTGGGACCGTTTTTCACAGTTACGACCTTTGCAGCATCCCATGGCCATGGGATCAAAATTCAGCCGCTCGGCAACTGGTTCGTGTTTATGACCGTTGCTGTGTCCCAAGGTCATGTGATCCCCTTTTGCGACCTGACAAGCAAAGTCAAATGGGGAAGCCAGATTCACTTAACAACCAGGTTACTTAACATATCAACTGCAGTGATTCACTTAAGAACTGTGGCAAGAAATGTCGTAAAATGGAGCAAAACTCACTTAACAAATATCTCCCTTAGCAGCAGAAATGTTGGGCTCCATGGTGGTTGTAAGTCGAGGACGACCTGTAGTGTGGGTTGTGTAGTTGGAACAATCAAAACTTATTACTCGCATGCTGCCTAATTCTCAATGCCTCTGGCAGCTTAAGTCAATCAAACAAAAGAAATTGCGATCAATTCAATACATAAATGGCAAGTGTTTCATCAAAGCAAAGGGTCTGACTGTCCCTGGCCAAAAGCGTGAATGAAGAGACAGGTTTTCATGGCTCTTCTAAACAATACCAGATTGGGGGCCAGCTGGATCTCGGGGGAAACTTAGTTCCAGAGGCAGGTGCTGCTACAGAGCAAATGGGCTTCTGGGGTTCTGACAGATTACCTGATTTACTTGAAGGAGCCTGGAGCATGTCACTCCCCATTGAATCTGTCGGTTATATATTATGGGATACAGGTGGGGTTTTTTCAAGTAACGGATTTACGCCATGTAGAGCTTTATGGATAACAACCTGTATTTTAAATCACACCGAGAAGTAAACTTGCAGCCGGTGGTATTCACAAAGCTGACATATTACATTGGCCACTGCTTTTTGAACCAGCTTCTGGGTGGTCTTCAGGGGCGGCCCCGTAGAGAGAGTGTCACAGTGGTCAAGCCACAAGTCACTCATGACTGAAGGTCCCCCCACCCCCCATATGCAGATTTCATAATACACCTTAATTGAGTGACAATATTGTGATGTGTGCGATATCACTTTGAATTACTGGAGATTTGTGGCTTCTGTCTACTTTCTTTTGTTTTCATACAAAAGATTTAGTTTTGTTCCCTTTCTTTTTCCTTTCCAGTATTCTTCCTCATTTCTATTTTCTCCTCCTCCCCCCCCCCTCTTTTTTGCTGCTTCTCTTGGAAGAGCAAGGGGAGTTTGAATGTATGTGGGAGAAGGTATCTTATTTTGCCCACAACTAATGAAACCGGGGCTTATGAATTCAATTAATTTGTATGAGCAGCCTGGTCCTGATTTTATTTGGAATGTGGCTTTTGTGGGTATATGTAATCATCTGTAAATGCTCAGCTGCATTCAGCTGCCACGACACCACTGCTATAAAAGGGATGACAGAGTCACAAAAAGAAAAAAAAATGTAACTATCTGTAGGTACATGTAAAGTGTGACACGTCACACATTATTCATGAGGAGTGGGAAGGGCTTTCCAGGATTTTTTTCCATTGGATAGGCTTAAATTAACTTGATGGGGAAACTGAATGGTCTGTTTTTGGTCTGTTTTTTGTTTACTAATTTCCCATGGCTTCTGTATTTTGCTTTGGTGAAGAAGCATAATCAAACCATATTTCTTTGGGCTGAAAGTGGTAATTGCGTCTGAATCTTTTCCCTCTCCAGTTCATCGGATTGGGCGTACGGGCCGCTCAGGGAATACTGGCATTGCCACCACATTCATCAACAAAGCCTGTGGTAAGGAACTGAGAAACTGATATAAAAGCTGGGCTGTGATGAACGGAGCCAGAGGAACTAAGAGGGTGAAGGATGAATGAACTTTGACTAATTGTATTTTTGTCAGCTGGGCTCATCCAGTCATGCTTCCTAATGAATCATTAACAACAAAGAATATTCTGGGGAACTGGGATACGATCAGTGAGTGTATCACAAGCGATATCTTATAGAGACAGCTACTTGCATAGGCACTGCCCCTTGTCTACTGTAATTGAAATGCCTTTGTGCTATATCTGAGAAATTGGCCTTCGTCTACATGACTTGTCTCTTGGTCCCTAGATGAATCAGTACTCATGGATTTGAAGGCGCTGCTGCTGGAGGCCAAGCAGAAGGTGCCCCCTGTGCTTCAAGTGTTGCATTGTGGAGATGAATCCATGTTGGATATTGGAGGTAAGTAGTCGGTTCGTAAAGAATGGGATGAGAGGAGGCCTGGGAGACTAAAATAGTTTTACAGTTGAGACAGTTCAACCTTCGGCATGGCTGTGTTAGGCAAAAGCATGTTGGAATTATGGTCTATTTGAAGAAATGGAAGGAATTATCTGCTCGGTGGCCTCATGAAGGAAGGAAAGAAATAACTGCTATGCAAATTAGAAGTCAGCCAGGTGCAATTTTCACAAAGTGTGGGAGGTTTTTAAGTCACATTAGAGCTATAATAAGACAGGCGTGTCTTGTGGCTGAGAACTGCATAGGCAATCTTCCTACTCCTCCCATGTGGTAATCACCTTTCAGTGATCTGAACTTTTAACTGATGCAGTATTTTCACTTCCAGGAGAAAGAGGCTGTGCTTTCTGTGGGGGACTGGGCCATCGTATCACAGACTGCCCCAAGCTGGAAGCCATGCAGACCAAGCAAGTCAGCAACATTGGACGCAAAGACTATCTGGCACACAGCTCCATGGACTTTTAGACTGATTCTGCCTTTTGGCTAGGCATAGGTCCTTTTTTCCTGGAAAGGCATCTTCTCTGAAATAATTCCAATGCAGTTTCTGGAACAACTATCACCAATAGGAAACAGGCTGGCAGAGGAGGACTTTTCCCATGTGGGGATCTGAATGCTTCTGTTGAAAATATTGATCCTACCTTGAGGTGAAGTGCTAGACTTGGTGGTTCTATCTCCCACGCTGCCTTCTGTGTGGACATTTTGTGCTAATTTCGAGACACCACCTTGGTGCCTGCACATTCTTGAAAGGCATGCTCCATCCTTTTTAAACACCTGTTTGTTTTTAAGCTGTTCAGTGTCCTTTCTCTTGAGGGTAGCAGGCCATTGTTGCAATAATCAGTTGCATCAGAGATTGTCACGTGTGCAGGGCAAACATTGCCTCTCTCCTCAGCAGTTGACCATAATGAGGAGCCAGAGACTCGGTATATAGTTCACATTCTACTACTGGTTTCTGGTCCCTATAAAAACTGTATAGTTTTATTTACCCCTTGCCTTGACTCCAGCCATCTTGCTCCCACCCATGTTGCTTTCTCTAACAGCTCTGTTTTGGATGACAGCTCCTGCAGCTGCAGAAGAGCTGTTCTTGCCTGCAAAAAGTTGTTGAGTTAAATGTCTCCTGGGACAGTCTGTCTCTCTTGGGACTTTTTGCCTGTTATAACTTTCTGCGTGCTTGCAGGCCCCAAAGAGGAAGTTAGCAGGCAGAGGAAGTTGCCTGCACTATCATACTTACTGACTCATCCCTTGGGCAGCCACAAGAGCTCATCATCTTGACAGTCTCTGTCGTACACTTTACTGGGTTGCTAGCTTGGATCTGACTCCTATGGAGCACCCTATGAAAGATGGGTTCCTGTATATTCAGCACCCGAAATTTGGGAAGGTAAATGTGCTTGTATTGCGAAAGCTGATTTCTACAGAATCGTGAAGGTAGAGATGAATGGATTTGTGGATTTTGTTTGCCTTGTCAAAGTCAAGGAATCTTTTCTGTCTACTTTTCACTGTTAGGGCTTAAGATGTTAGCCTTGGTCGTACAAGGCAGAGCCTGCAGTAGCTGTGATTATCTGGTATTTATTTTCCATTCTCTTGCTATATTGTTATATTGAATTGTGAGTGTACAGCTCTATATTCGGTGGTTTCTGGATATGATTAAATCAAATGACAAATAAAATTAAATGCTGTATACATTAAGGAGTGTAGCATAAATGTGTATGTTGGCAAAATGTGGTAAATTGGCCCGAAGCAATCATTCTGAATGGAATATGGACAAGATTACTTTGTAAGGTATGCCTTTGAACAGAGAAACCCAAGACCAGGGCAGTTTGTACCGAGTCCAGAGTCTTCCAAGTAGGGGAGACTCAGGCATTTGTTAAATTTGAGGCAGCCATGTTGAGGCTGGGATGGAGGGGACGTTTGGATCCCCTCGTCTTATTCCCCACCCTCTTCACTTTCCTATCTCTTCTCAGCTCTGGTGTTGCAGCTACCAACTAATGCAAATGCAATCAAAGTCTTCCCAAAAGTAACATTTAGCAGTGTGAGGTGGGGAAATCACCCGCACAAAATCCAAACGGGTCAGTGATTTTCTCGTTTTCAGTCACTTGCCTTATAGGCCAGGGCTGGCAGATGTCAGGTGATAACGCCAGACTGGAGAGGAGCCATCACTTGGCTTTGAATATTCTAACATTTCCTGAAAGTATTTCCATGGTGTCAAGTGATGTTATCTCACTAAGCCTGGTGGCTCCCAGTGAAGCCAAAATCCCACTGAAGACTTTCTAGCTGGCAATTTTGGTTACTGGTGACAACTGACACATCAGGGAACTAGATTTCAAACCCTCTTTCATTAATCTCTGATTGTACTTTGAAGTTTGGGAAATGGCTGCTGGCAAGGAAAATTAAATGCCAAGTTGAAGTTGTTTTATTGTAACCACTCTGAAAATTTGACTTCGTGGAAATTGATATAAGCTAAAATAGGTTGTTACCATGCTAATGGCTGGAGCTTCCAGGCCTCAGTATTATTCCTTTAGTACTAGTGGAAAAATATGTTTCATACCAAACTTTTAACTCGCTTTTAAAATGACACAGAGATTCTATATTGGGTTATCTAGAGTTCTGCTTTAAAAAAAATATTTTTATCTCATCTTTATTATTTTTATAATAATAATACATATCTAATACTGCTTCCTCCTCTATTTTCTCCACAACAACCCTGTGAGGTGAGTTGTGGCTGAAAAAGAGTGATTGGTCCAAAGTCACCCAGCCGGTTTTCATGCCTAAAGCAGGACTAGAGCTCGCAATCTCCTGGTTTCTAGCCTGGTGGCTTAACCCAAAATTGGCTAAATTTCTTAGCCAACTGAGATGCTCTTTCTAACAGCTTTGTCATATCACGCTCCGCAGAAGTAAGCGGCTCATACAGTACACTAAAACTAATATGAGTTGATGCTTTGGTTTGGCATGGTGTGAACCAAGCTAACTATTCTTTCTAGAATAAATGATACTTAAATAACCAACAGCTTAACAGTGATTGATTCGGTGTATCCCTTTGATAACTGCTACTCATTGAGGAATTTTACAGGAGGAGCACCAATTGGTGTGGGTGAGTACCATGATACTCCTCATCTTCCAAATATTTATATGTGCCTTCCTAAATCTGGTGCTTTCCATCTTCTCAACAGTATTTCCATCATTTTCAGACATTTTGTCTATACTTCTCTTAGAATCAGATCCTCTGTTGCAACAAAAATTAGGTGGGTGGTTATAGAAAATAGCTCAGCTTACATTAGATTGGCTGAAAATTATTGACGCTGATAGGTAGCAGTTTCATAAGATTTGGAGCGATTTTAATCCTGTCTGGAAAAGCTGACGAATCACGGGTATTTTATGTTTTAAAGACAAATCCACTTAAGGAAAAGCAGTGCACCCACCTTCCTCTGGCCTTTTTTGAACAAATTACATATCTGACTTGTGTAATGGAAATTACTATATTTCACTTGCTCAATCGCTGATCTCAGACTATGAAATGCAATGTCAAAAGGGAAGGGACAGGCATGGGCTGAAGATGAGCTGGTCCAATAAATAATAGCTGAGGGCCCTGAAACCATTACTCACTATCAAGTCTGTCGTTTTTTTGAATCCCACGAGGTTTAGAAATTTACATTTCTATTGATTGCTTTGATCAAGGAACCCCCCCCCCCCCAAAATAATACCTTTGTTTCCACCTGGAAACCAATTTCTAGATTTTGTGCTTGAGGTAGAAAAAAAAGAAACTTTGATTTTGGATTTTACCGGTTAGATAGATTTGTTGTTAAAGAAATGGCTAGTTCAAACTATTATGTAAAAGTAAAAAAGTTGTGGTTTGATGTTATTACCCTATTCTACTGCACCAAAGGGAATTGGAAGTCAATGCCTTTTCTTTCTCCCCCTCCCCCCTGCCTTTTTACCCACAGTTTTCTTTTCCCTTCCAAATTTTTCCTAGTATTTGCTTTTGTATTTTTTTTGTATGTTATATTATAAACCAATAAAATCGCTATTAAAAAAATTTTTTTTTATACTGACGTACAAATATTTTCTATGCTGATTATAAATGGCAAAGAGGGACTATGAAATGCCTTTTTGTGATTCTATACATTGGCTCCTACTTCTGTGAGTAGCTCAGTAGCAGTGGAATCGTATTTATTTCTGTTTCTGGGCAGTTACTTCAAACTTACTTTCTTATTTCTTCCTTGTGTGTGCAAATATTTGACTGCAAATGGATTGTTTCCTGGATTGCTTCATCCCCCCTCCCATCCCTTTGCCTCCATTCGCAGAAGACTTGGCGGAAAGTATGGGTCCAACTTTTTGCTGACAGTCCCTTTGGTGTGGCCCGTCTTGAGTACTTTGAAGCACGTGATGGTGGTGCAGCCGGAAAAGCAACCCTGAGGAAAGGGGAACGTAAAGTGATTCGCCTCTCGGACTGTGTTTCTGTGGAAAAAGCAGAAGATCAGAGCTCCCCCAAGGACACAGTGCCTTTCTACTTGTGCATGCTGGAACGCAACTGGATGTTCGCAGCAGATCAACCAAACGAATGGATTGAATTCATCTGCCAACTAGCTTTTCAGGTATTGATCAGAGTGTAACTGAATAGCATTCGCTTGCATCTACTTGAACTGAATTATAGGATGATTTCCCATGCCCAAAAGTTAGCCATACAAACAATAGCACTTAGACCAGGCATGTCCAAAGTGTGGCCCGGGGGCCAAATGTGGCCCTTTTTCAAATTTCAAGCAGCCCGCAGACTCTTCTCTCCACTGGAGTTATTTGTTTAGTCTTTCATAAAATACCATATTTTTCGAAGTATAAAGATGCATCTTTTTCCCCTCAAAAAAGAGGCTAAAAATCTGGGTGCATCTTATACACTGAATACAGCATTTTTTGCCTCCCAAAACTGCTCCCTTCACCAAAATGGCTGCGCATAGCCTTTAGGAGGTTTTCAGAGTGCTCCTGGGGGTTAGGGGGGGGCAAAGTTGAGCAAAAAATGGCCCATTTTTTGCTCATTTATGCCCTCCACAGCCCCCAGGAGCACTCTAGAAGCCTCTTAAAGGCTATTCATGCCCTTTTAAAAAAAAAGGCCCATTTTCGTGAAAAATGGGCCATTTTTGGGAGAGTGCAAAAACTTTTTTTTTAAATTTGCCTCTTCAAAATCTTGGTACGTCTTATACTCCGAAAAATATGGTAGTTAATTCGCATTTAATGTTAAGGGTTCAAAGAATGTCAGGCTGAATGATCGGCCCCACACATTTTCACCTCACCAAATCTGGCCCTCCTTGCAAAAAGTTTGGACACCCCTGACTTAGACTCATATATCTTCACAGTGCATTGCAGCCGTCCCTAAGTGGTTTACACTTAAGAGCCTATTGCCCCCCAACAATCTGGGTCCTCATTTTACTGACCTTGGAAGGATGGAAAGCTGAGTCAATCTTGAGTCGGCGAGAATCGAACTGCAGGCAGCTAGCAGTCAGCAGCATTCGCCTGCAAGTACTGCATTCTAACCACTGCGCCACCACAGCTTTTATAAGCCTTAACTGAATTGCATACCAGACTGATAAGGTTTGAGATCCGGTGTAGCAAAGTAGTCAGGGCGTTGCATTAGGACCGTGGAGACCAGCTTCAAATCGGTACTGATCTCAGTGATCTCAGACAACTTATTTCACTGGCGGGTGGAAACAATCATAGGCAGAGGATCTTGGAGGAAGATGGGATGTAAATATATCAAAACATAAGTTGCAGCAAGTTTTGCTGGATATGGTGATAAAAGGTGGCGGTAAGGTTGTGATAAAGAAGGGCCATTCAAATACAGTAACTCTGCTTTTATCCGAGAATCCCTCTCATTGCTTTCACTTTTGCTCTGGTGCCTGCAGAAAAGACCTTCCCAGTCCAGTACAGTTGGAAACACCTCAAGCCCTCAACTCCTAATGGAGGAGAATTCCATCTACTCATCCTGGAAGGAAAGTACGTACACTGACCCAAGGGTTGGGATGAAGGACCTATAGCCAGCCAGGTCATTAAAAGGGTTAACACTTGTTTGGGCTGACCAAAGAAAAACACTCTGGAGAAAGCCAAGTTTGACAACTTGCTGTAACTGACAGGGTTGTTCTAGAGCAGGGCAGTCAAATTCACAGCGCATGGGCCTGATGTGTCACGCCCACGCCCAGTTTAGCGAAGGGGGGGGAAATGTCCTAATATGTCACGTGACACCTCCATGGCGCCGTGAGTTTGACACCCCTGCTTTAGAGCAATGGAAGCTCAGGCCCAAAAGCTGTGGTTATGGATCCCGGTTTTTCATCTAAAGCAGTGTTTCTCAACCTTGGCAACTTGAAGATGTCCGGACTTCAACTCCCAGAATTTCCCAGCCAGCATTCGCTGGCTGGGGAATTCTGGGAGTTGAAGTCCGGATATCTTCAAATTGCCAAGGTTGAGAAACACTGATCTAAAGCTTCCATCAGATTACAGGTTTAATTTAATTTAACATGTCTTTAATTTTACTTAAGTTAAACCAAATTGTTTTTGTCCTGGTCCCATCCAAGTTAACAGGAGTGCAATCTCTCCATGCCAAGGGCAGTCCCGTCTCCACGCAAAGGTTGCTCACCATTGGGATACACATTCTAGCACTCGGCTTTGTTAGTCTACATCTGTCAGTGTTGACAAACATTCTCAAACAGCAACCGTCCTTATGGAACAAAATAATATGTAAGCATCCACAATATCTTCCGTCCAAGAGATAATGTCTCAAATTGTACTTTCAAAAGTGAGTCCATAGTTGTACTCTGAGTTTAAAACTAAGTCTTTGGTATTTTTATCAGTTAGGCTTTCCTGCTCTCCGGAGCTGATCGCTTTCCTTTGTTCTTCAAGCATGTCCTATTTATTTTCCCATAGCTTTTAATGTTATTCTGTGAGCTGCCTAATGTTATGATATATAAACCGTCTTTTTAAACAAATAAATTTGGTTCATGTTGTCAAACCCAAATAGTCACCCCAGAATGAGAAAGTTTAAAACCGTAAACATCCACGTTCTTATTGATACCAATGCAATCCCCACTGAAGGATTATATAAAGGACTAAGAAAGATTCTTAGATAAATAAATAATACGTCTGATATTTTTCCCAACAGTTTGTGAGTTCCCCGTGAGTGTGTTGCCAACAGAGGCTTCTGCAAGATGTCGATTGAAAGGGAACTACCTGATGGTCTCTTTACCTCAGCAGCTGGTCCTGAAGGATGTGCAGTCTGGACAAATACAATATAACTGGCCTTATACCTTCCTCCGGAGGTTTGGCCAGGAAAAGGTACATAACTTTCCCCTCTCTTCGTTTAGGCCAGAAAAGACTTAAAAGCGTCGAACTTGGAAGAGGATTTCCTCACCTGTTGAACCACGTGAGAGAGTTGTCAGTCGTTCAAATGGACCAGACTAGGATATCAAAGTTATGAATGCTACTTTCATTGTAGGATTAGAACCTTGCAACAGAACCTTGCAAGTCTGAATGTGCCTCTCCTTCCTTCCTTCCTTCCTTCCTTCCTTCCTTCCTTCCTTCCTTCCTTCCTTCCTTCCTTCCTTCCTTCCATCCATCCATCCATCCATCCATCCATCCATCTTCAATAGAACTGCAGAGGGTCAAGTCCAAGATGCTTTCTCAATTTACATTTCTACTTCAGACTCATTTTTTTAAAAAATCTGACCGTTGCCTTGATTCTTTTTTCAGTTCCTCCAGTTTATTCTTACTGCCATCAGTTTCTGTGAGTGATACTGACAGGCCCTAATCAGGTCATGAGACCATCAGCATATTTCAAAATAACCAAAGCTTAGTAACCACCTTTTGTGGGAAGGTAACAGCGTTCTGTGCGCCTTCGGTCTTTAGTCATGCCAGCCACATGACCATGGAGAAGTCTTGAGACAGAACTGACTCTTCGGCTTTGAAACGGAAATGAGCACTGCCCCCTGGAGTCAGGAATGATAGCACATATGCGCGAGGGGAACCTTTACCTTTACTTTAAAATTATACACACACACACACACACACACACACACACACACACACAGGCAGTCCTCAACTTACAACAGTTCATTTAGTGACCATTCAAAATTACAACAGTTCTGGAAAAAAGTGACTTATGACCATTTTTCACACTTACGACCGTTGCAGCATTCCCATGTTCCTATGATTTACATTTGGATGCTTGACATCTGATTCATCTTGATGACAGTTGCAGTGTCCCGGGGTCACGTGATCCCCTTTCGCAACCTGACTAACTCCATGGGAAAGCCAGATTCACCTAACGACGAATTTAACAACTGCAGTGAGTCACTTAACAAATGTGGCAAGAAAAGCCATAAAATGGGGAAAAACTCACTTAACAAATTTGTCACTTAGCAGCATAAATTCCTGGGGTCGTCATAAATCGGGAACTCCCTGTACTCTTCAAAAGGTGCTTCTCACAGGAAGTTTTCCCAGCAGAATACTACAGCCCCCCCCCCCCCCCCAGCTCCCTCGTCACTGAAATATGGAAATTAACCACAGAAACAGGAGGAAGATCAAACAGGAAGTGCTGTGGCAAGACAAGACCCTGCATGCAATGTACCTTCGACAGGCAGCTAAGGTGGCCAACACTGAGAAATTCTACCAGTGAGTGGAAAGGGCCGGACTGAAAGACAGCACTGAGGCGCTGATTATAGCAGCACACAAGAACGGGCACTCAGCACCAGCTCCATAGAAGTGGGGGTTCTCCACACTAGACAGGACTGAGGCACAGAGTGTGCAGAGAGGCCTCGGAGGCACTCCAGCACACAGTGGCAGGATATGAGATGTAGGCAGGAACAGCATATACTGAGCAGCACAAGCAGGTAACTGGCATTGTGTGCAAAAACATCTCCACAGTGTATGGGTTAGACCCTCCCAGGTCTACATGGGGGACTCCACAGAAGGTCAGGCGGGTGTGAAATCCAGCAGGTTCTGGAGAACCGGTAGCGGAAATTTTGAGTAGTTCAGAGAACCGGCAAATGCCACCTCTGCCTGCCCCAAGGAGTGGGATGGGAATGGAGATTTTGCAGTATCCTTCCCCTGCCACACCCACCAAGCCACGCCCACAGAACCGGCAGTAACAAAATTTGAATTTCACCCCTGAGGTCAGGGCCAAGTTCTTGAGATCCAGATTGGCAAGCCGGTACTGACCAATTAGATATCCTGGTAGTAGAGAAGGAGCAGAAGACAGCAGTGGTAATAGATGTAGCTGTGCCAAACGACAGGGACGTCATGGAGGAGGGGTATGAGAAGCTGGAGGAGTACAGGGTCTGAAGGGGTACCTGGGGAGGGATATGGAAAGTAAAGGCCAAAGTGGTTCCAGTGATGGTAGGAGCTCTGGGGGCTGTCACGCTTAAGGTGGGAGAGGGGCTCCAACTGGAACGAGATCCCAGGAATAAAACCATAATTCTGTGTCCAAAAGGGTGCAGTGTTAGGAACAGCTAAAATACTCTGCGGAGCCTTCAAACTCCCAGGCCTCTGGTAGAGGATCTGAGATGGAAGAAGAGATATGTCCCCCATAGGGGTGGTATGGGATTATTTTGAATAGGCGATAATATCGAGATCGAGGTTCTCCCATATAACACCCATCCTGCGCGAGCTGCACTGGCTTCCTGTGGCCTACCGGGTGCGCTTCAAGGTGCTGGTTACCACCTTCAAAGCGCTCCATGGCACAGGGCCTAGTTACCTGCGGGATCGCGTCCTGCCCCATACATCCCTGCGACCCGTCCGCTCACACAGAGAGGGACTACTCCGGGTGCCGTCCTCCAGAGAGTGCCAGAGGGCGATGCCCAGGAGTAGGGCCTTCTCTGTAGTGGGCCCCACCCTTTGGAATGACCTCCCCCCAGACATCAGGACAACAACCGACCTTCGCTCCTTCCGTATGAAGCTGAAAACCTACCTGTTTTGACTAGCTGACCTGGCATAATACTACAATCTCTCCAGCCCAGGGCATTTTTAATTGGTAATTTTAGTTTTTAAGGGTTAATTTCATTGGGGTTTTAACTTTTTTAGGTATTGTAACTTATTTATTTATTCTTACCTCCTCTGTACGCTATATAATACTTTTGTACGTCGCCCCGAGTCCCTGTGGGGAGAGGGGGCGACTAATAAGTTCAAATAATAATAATAATAATAATAATAATAATAATAATAATAATAATAATAATAATAATAATAATAATAATAATAATAATAATAATAATAATAATAATAATAATAATAATAATAATATCAATGATCTGGCTCCACATGAGAAAGATGATTGATTCCAGCAGCTTATATTTTATGGATCTACTTTCATGGATTTGAGAAATTGAGCATCACCTGAAAATCTTAGTAGTTGTTGGCAAAATTGAACAAAGGATGGTGTCGGTCTGCCTCATTGAATCCATTAGGCTCCCGATTCCTTTGATCAGGGCCATCTATAGTGATCTGGGAAGCATTACCTTCTGTGTTGTGGCACTTTCCTTCTGGAACGAGATTCCTCATGAGATCTAGATTGCTCCCACCCTGATAGTATTTCAGAGGGCTTTTAAAGCCCTGGCTTTTCCCTTTAAGTTCTGCGCTAGGTGATTGGAGCCCCTTCCTTGGTGTATGATTTTTACTTTTGTTTTGTTCGTTTGTTTTGCTTTGCTGACCAGATTTTCTCTCTTATTTAATGTTCCATTTTTATTGTCTGTCTGTTGTTTTGTTTTTATGGTTCTTTGTGCCCTGGGTCGATTGGAGTCAAGCGGCATTCTAAGTCAAATAAATAAAACGATTGCTAGATGGAGTGCAATCTAAAAGAACAACTGTTGAAGCTTCCTTTTTCTTCTCTCCCCCCCAGGGTGCCTTCTCTTTTGAGGCAGGTCGCCGCTGTGATTCAGGAGAGGGTCTCTTCTCTTTTAATACTTCCCAGGCTGCAGAAATAGGCAAAGCTGTCTCCGCTGCAATAGAGCATCAGAAGGCCATCCTTATGGAGAACAACAAGAAAGGTGGGGTTTCTCAAGCTCAGGACTGTATGCAGAAAGCCGGGCTAAGGTCATGGGCCTCCAGCACGCAGGGTATGGACGAAATGCAATCACTTCCAAAGGGGAGCATGGAAATTAACCTCTCTAGCGAAAACCACTCTGTTTCTCCAGAGCTCGAGTCTCCTGAACCGCCCATCATCTACGCTTCCATTGGCAACAGCTTTCCTCTCACGTTCCAGCCTTGGGGTAAGACAGAGGCGGAATCCCAAGGGCAAGGAGCACAGCTCTCAGACCATCTCTACGAGAACCTGCACGATATGGAACAGCGTGCCTCTGCCCCAGAATGTCTTGGCTTCGGCTACAGAGACTCCCCCAAGGGCAGCAAAAACAATGACCAATTGCCCGTTTATGACAGTCCTAAAACACTCAAGCGCTTGAGCGGCCATTTTGTCTCGAGCGCAAGGGCGGACTCCTCTCCGGACGGACAGTGTCCATCTCATCTGCTAGACGGTCAGGAGACCGCGAGTGGAGGTGAAAGGAGTGGTAGGCCCAAGGGAAGAGGTGCGTTCAGACACAAGCTGGTTACCATGCTTAGCAGAGATGGAGGCGGTGGTAAAAATAAGAACTCTAATCATGTGGACAAGCCTTAATAAACAGAGAGATCAAGTCCCAAGGCCTGATGTTCTTCAGATCTGCATATCTTTTATTTTCTTTCTCTTGCCTCATAGCCATAACCTCCAAGCAGGGATAATCTATGCATGGTGATCAGTGACGTGCGGTGAGGTTTATGACTGGTGAGGCACTGACACAGTGCTGGGTTTCAAATATTTTTAGACTTGTGGACTTCAACTCCCAGAATTCCACAGCCAGGCATGCTCAGTTCCAATTTAAAGCGACAGCATTTGTTTTTCTCCTTTGCTCCTTCTTTCTTTTTCTTTTTCTTCTCCTTCCCCTCCTTCCTACCTCTCTCCCTTCCTCCCCCTCTCTCAAACACACACACACACACACACACAGAGAAGTTGGATTGGACTATCTCTCCTACCCCTTCCCTCTCTCACTCACTCTCAAACAAACTCCCACACACACAAAAGGCCGAACCGAGCCTTCCAAAAGAAAGAGGCTGGGGGGAAGTGTGTGTACTACAGCATGGCTCTTTGCCTGGCTTCCTGCCTCCTCCTGTGGTCTCCTCAGTGCTCACTTGTGCTCTCCCTCCCCAAGTGTAGTTTGATTGCAGGTGGAGCCACGTTGCCTTTTCAAACTTGTAATCAGTGAAGCTGGGCTAGATTTTTATATAGTTTTATCCAGCTGTGTGTGTGAGAGAGAAATTAATGGGGGCCTGGGGAGGAAGTCACTACACTTGGGGAGGGAGAGCACCAGTGAGATTAAGCAGAGTCATCCACGGTGAGGCAGCAACTAGCTCAGCTTTTTCCTTTTACTTTTTTTTTTCATGATGAGAGTGGTGAGGCTGTGCCTCACTTGCCTCACCTGACTGCACGTCACTGATGGTGATGGTTTGGGTGGAGATAAAATCCTCCAGGCCTATTCCATTCCTTGAAGGCTAAGTGGATATCTAATTGTTTTTGTTTTACAATACCATGTTCGTAGGCAATCAGTAATAACATTTGTTATCTCAACTGTGCGTTGCTGTAGAATCTTGACTCTCTTCACTCCTTTCCAATTATTACAGCTCATTTCACTATATTGCTGGTACTATAGAACTATCGGTTGTAAATCATTTCCACAGGTAGTGAAGATGATAACTCAGTGATGCCAAGACCTTGGGTTTCTTCCATTCCTGCTTTTATGATCCAAGATTGTACAAATGGGGGGAAAATAGTGAAACTTTGGAAAATTGTTGCTAGTTTATACAGAGAGAGAAAGACAGTGGTTGAAATATAAATATTTACGCTATTAAATATATAGTTTTATTTTTAATATAGCCTAATATTTAAACTATATAATGAAATATATTGATAGTTTAACATTCAAGCTTTTGTATATAATTTTATTAGTATATAGGTGAAACTCGAAAAATTAGAATATTGTGCAAAAGTTCATTTATTTCAGTAATGCAACTTAAAAGGTGAAACTAATAAACTCAGAAAATTAGAATATTACATGCAATCAATAAAACAAGGATTGTACATAGAACAATATCGGACCTCTGAAAAGTATAAGCATGCATATGTACTCAGTACTTGGTCTGGGCCCCCTTTTGCAGCAATTACTGCCTCAATGCAGCATGGCATGGAAGCTATCAGCCTGTGGCACTGCTGAGGTGTTATGGAAGACCAAGATGCTTCAATAGCGGCCTTCAGCTCTTCTGCATTATTCGGTCTCATGTCTCTCATCTTTCTCTTGGCAATGCCCCATAGATTCTTTATGGGGTTCAGGTCAGGCGAGTTAGCTGGCCAATCAAGCACAGTAATCCCACGGTCATTGAACCAGGTTTTGGTACTTTTGGCAAAAGCTGAGGCAAGTCATTGCTGCAAAAGGGGGCCAAACCAAGTACTGAGTACATATGCATGCTTATACTTTTCAAAGGTCCGATATTATTCTATGTACAATCCTTGTTTTGTTGGAATATATTTTTATTATTTTTACATTTAAAACAATGCAGTACCTCAAAGTCAAAGTGACCATACATTCACATTATATACAGCTAGTCTCAATCATTAACAGTTAGCCTACTTAATATATTGTCTATCCTTCTGTCCAATCACAATATATACATTTGTTCCAGTCTTGTCACCTTGTCTTATACCAATCATAAAATCTGTTCCAGACTTCAAAATATTCTGATTCCCCTTTATTTTTAAGTTCAAGAGTGAGCCTATCTGCTTCCGCACAGGCCAACCAACATTTTTCTGATTATATCTAGCTCTGATGGTGTATTTTCTTTTTTCCAGTATTGTGCATAAATTATGCGCGCCACAGTTAGTACATGTATAATTAGATAAAGTGTATCTTTCTTAAACCCCTCCGGTATTATACCTAGGAGAAAAATTTCTGGTTTAAACAAGATTTGGTCTCCCACCATTTGTTCTAACCATGATTGAATCATTTCCCAATATTTTTTTTGCCTCATTGCACGTCCACCACATATGATAAAAAGTGCCTGGTGTTTTTTTTTGTACAACCCTAGTTTTATTGATTGCATGTAATATTCTAATTTTCTGAAATGGTGGATTTGGGGTTTTCATGAGCTGTACGCCATAATCATCACAATTATGACAAATCACGGCTTGAACTATCTTGCTTTGCATGCAATGAGTCATATCTCGTATATTAGTTTCACCTTTTAAGTTGCATTACTGAAATAAATGAACTTTTGCACGATATTCTAATTTTTCGAGTTTCGCCTGTATATAGCTACTAAATATACAGCTATTCCGGGTAATTGCTTGGTCCTGCTCTTTTATTTCCACTAGAGGGCAGTGTCTCACTTGCATTTAAGAGGTCAGCTTGAGAAGAGATTCTGCTCCATAAGACACTGAGTGACTGAATTGATGCGGATCTGATAGGGTGCCCATTCATCTTAAACCCTATAAAGCAGGGGTTTTCAACCTTGGCAACTTTAAGCCTGACGGACTTTAAGCTGGCTGGGGAATTCTGAGTTGAAGTCTTCCAGGCTTAAAATTGCCAAGGTTGGAGACCCCTGCTATAAAGCATGGGTGTCAAGCTTGTGGCGTCACTTGATGTATCGTGATATTTCTCCCCCTTTGCGGAGCTGGGGTGGACGCATCCGGCCCGCAGGCCGCCAGTTTGACACCCCTGCTATAGAGTGTTAGAATGCAGGCAACAGAATCTGCATTTGAAGCTCTGTTTCCCTTCTTTTGTTCCTCAGTTATTGGAACGCCATTTACTCTGAAAATTGAGCCTCAGACATTTTAAGGAAAGAATATTATGCATTTAGGGAAATCCAAAGCAATAGTTGCAGCTACAATCTGCCAAGATAGATCATTCAGAAAGGCAATTCAATTTCATATGTAACTTGAAGCCAGCATGCGATTTGCTTATTTCTGAGATAATGTGATACATGGAAATTACACAGATGCCCTTGGCCTGCTCATAAATAATTGCAATTTAATTAGTTAGTGTATTAAGCAGTTAATCTAACTACTACAACTAATTATCCATAACAAACAAAAGCAGGGCAAAATCGCTAATGCAATCTAAAATCTAACATGAAAACGAAAAAGAAAAGAAAAGCTAAAAGTAGAAAAAAAAAGTAGAAAAAAAAGAAAAGATATAAGGAAGCAGGTCCCAATATTTTTCATGGAAATTATAAGTTCAATTATATTTTAACCCCTCTGTCTTTAAAGTTGCATCACGACTTTCTTCTTTCTGTAATCTATATCCCGTCTAATCATCCAAACATAAATCACTTTCATTTTAATTCAAAAAGTCCATAAGAGGTTTCTAGTCATTAATAAATATAAATATTGTCCTTTCTGTAATCAATTTATCCCTCTCAACAAGTTCTATCAGTTTTACCAACCATTCCTCCATCGTGGGTAATGCCAAATCTTTCCATCTTTGTGCATATAGTACCACGGTAACTATATATTGCAAAAATCTTCCATCTAAATCAGTTTTCACCACATGCTTAGAGGAGGAAAACATCCAAGAACTGAGAACTCTTAAGAGAAATGGTATTTATGCATTTGATTTTGTAATTGCCTAACCTTTTATGAATACATTTCTTGGTATCTATTTGGATGAGAAGAACATCCCATTTTTTATCTTTAGAAAAATAATAGTTTTACAGTGTCCTTTGATTAATAAATTGGAACACCAGCACTTCACTTTGACAGGGCAAAAGGCCAGAGAGAGAAAAGGCAACTATTGGGAAGCACTGTGAGAGAGTTGCCATGTAGATTTTTGGTTCTGCGAATAGCTCTAAATAGGATCATCAGTCTTACACACACAAAAAGGAGGAATCTTGACTTTTAGGTTTGTGAATTTACCTTTTTTTTTTCTTAATGGGACTCTGATGGAGAGCCATTTAGTCTAGTGCAGTGATGGGGAATCTTTTCAGCATCGAGTGCCCAAACCGGAACGTGTAAATGTGCCTGCATAGTGCGCGCTGGAGCCCCAAGACGAGATGGCCAGTGCACAGGCCTATTTTTGGGTTGTTTTGGGGGGCGTTTCCAGGCTGTTTTCAGGCCATTATTCAGGCCATTTCCCAGACCATTTTCTGGGCTAAAAAATGGCCTGAAAAACGGCCACAAAACAGTCCACAAAACAACCCGAAAAACAGCCTACTTTGGGGGCATTTTCAGGTGATCTGGCCCCCGCAAAGACCAGCTGGCTGAGGCGCGTGCCCACAGAGAGGGCTCTGGGTGCTACCTCTGGCACGCCTGGCGTAGGTTTGTCATCACAGGTCTAGTGGTTAAGGCACCAAGTTAGAAAGCCAGAGGCCAGAAGTTCTAGCCCCGTCGTGGCCATGAAAGCCAGCTGGGTGACTTTGGGCCTGTCACTATCAACCCAACTCACTTCACAGAGTTGTGGGGCAAATAGGAGGAGGAAGGTGTGTTGGATGTGTTTGCTGCCTTGAATTGTTTATAAGGACAATAAAGGCAGAACGCAAATAAATAAATAGCCATCAACCCGAGCCTAATAAATACAGCCATGAGAAAGGATATGAGCCTATGAATTAGAGCATCAACACGACTAAAACCGTAGTTTAATTAACAAACCATACGGATTTTATTGCAGCATAAACTTAATGGACTAGAGTGCACTTTGATATGCAAACCATACAAGATTGGTGTGTTAACTACAAGAATGATAGAATAAGTGTTGCCACCGTGGGTCAAAGCCACAAAATCCACAGAACGGCAGTATCTACCGTATTTTCTATGCATAGCCCACATATACATACACACAAATACATGGATACGTTGTCTATATGTATACACCTGGATACACGAACATTAATATTACCGTACAGTATGCTATGATTTGTTTTGGATTGTTTCAAAAGGAAGAGTACAAAAATAAACTTTAGAGCTGTTGTGCTTTGAAACATAGACCAGTCTTAAAATATAGGCCATCTGTTAGCTCTGTGTAGAAAAATGAGGGAGGTTCTCCCCCACCCCACCCCACCCCAAGAGCTCAGTTTACAGGCTGCAGCAAACACATGGAGTGGATAGAAGGAAGATTTCCTGTTGCCACCATCTGAAGACAATACTGCAGCCACTTCCTGCTTTGCTTGACTAAGCAAATCCAGATGTGCTCCCTGAATAGAAGCAGCAAGCAACTTGCTGTAAACAACTCCAGACCTCACAGCAAAAAAGGAGGACAGGCCCTGCTCTGCCAGTGCAGTAGCTTAAGTGATAGCTCAGGAATCAGTCACAAATCAATACATCAGGAGGGGCAAGGCTGCGCGAGTCACTACAATTTATTACACAATTATTTCAAATGGGTAGGACAAGGAGAGAGCCCAGGTGCATCAATCCCTGTAGGCTTAGAACTAACATTTCTGTTCGGCCAACACAAATTTACGTTAGGATGGTTTCCATTTGGGCGGATCTCACGCATAAGGACAAGTATCCTGGCTGCTGCACTATCAGCTTTATCCAGCAGAGGGGGTGAGCTGATCAGCTCCTTCAGCTAGTAATATATTGTAGGGCCCCATGGTCCTGCAATATTCCCATTTGCTATAAACTCAGCTGGATAGGCTTGGAGATCTTCTAGTCCAGGGGTGTCCAAACTTGGGAACTTTAAGACTTGTGGACTTCAACTCCCAGAATTCCCCAGCCAGCCATGCTGGCTGGGGAATTCTTGGAGTTGAAGTCCACAAGTCTTAAAAGTTCCCAGGTTTGGACACCCCTGTTCTAGTCCAACACTACTCAATTCCAGTGGCTGTCCAACCTCTTCTTAAAAGCCTCTGAAGGCAAGCCATTAATTCATTGGTTAATTGTTCTCACTGTTATGAAATTTCTCATTAGTTCTAGGTTGTTTCTCTCCTTGATTAGTTTCCATCCATTGCTTCTTGTCCTGCCTTCAGGAGCTTTGGAGAATAGCTTGACTCCCTCTTCTGTGTGGCAACCCCGGAGATATTGGAACACTGCACTGCTAGTTCCTTTTCACTAGACTAGACAAATCCAATTCCTCCAACCGTTCCTCATACGTTTTAGCCTCCAGCCGCCTAATCGTCTTCGTTGCTCTTTTCTGCACTCTTTCCAAAGTCTCTACATGTTTTTACCATATAATGACCAAAACTGCAGGCAGTGTTCCAAGCGTGGTCTTACTAAGGCTTTATAATACTAATACTTCACATGATCTTGATTCTATCCCTCTGTTAAAGCAACCTAGGATTTGTGTTGGCTTTTTTTGGCGGCTGCTGATTGTCCACTGGAACTCCAAGATCCCTCTCACTTCTCTTAGGTTTCACCTAATCTGCACATTTACATTTGGGTTTTCTTGCCTAAGAGTAAAACCTTACTTTTCTCTACATTGAATTTCATTTTGTTAGACAGGGCCCAGTGTTCAAGTTTGTCAAGATACATCTGGCTTCTGAACCAGGACAAAGCTTGCTGGTAATTCAACAATGCGTCAGAATATAGCCAGCGATGCTGCTTCATCCATTAACTTTGGGATAATAGAGTGAATATGAGACAATATATCTCTGGCTAGGGTTAATGAGAATTATTGCCCAACATCTGTAGGATCATGTACGTTTCACCCTTCTGCACCAATTGCTTGAGTTGCAAAGTGTCATTTAAGAAGGATGTAAGAGAAATGAAGCCAGCCAATGTCTTAAAAATGAGTTTTGTTACTGGCATCTGAGTTACTGAAGAGGATTGTAAAGTTAGTTCCGCTCCAGAGCTCCAGTTTCTTTTGTTTTTTACTGACTCTTCTAGAAGACCACAAGCAGAGGATAATTAAGCTTAAAATGGTGGATAGTAAAGGAATTGGCTTCAGGATTGTGTTAGACCTCCCTGTTTCTTTAGTCACTGCAAACTTTGCTCCTCCTCTCCCAACTCTATAGCTTTTCCATTTTTTTTTTACATTCTTTCATTGCCTTTTCCTCCCCTGGAAGCAGTTTTATAATAATTCTGAATTCAGATCTTAACATCTGGGAGGTACATAGCTGTAATAGAATAAATTGTGAGTGTATATACAAACTTCAGAACTATCTTTTAATAAGCCCATTCTGGGAGAAACTAGGCTGCACCTTTTTGATGCTTGTTGTTAGTTGCAAAGTCGTGTCTGACAGTCTGACCCATCGCGACCCCATGGACAACGTTCCTCCAGGCCTTCCGGTCCTCTATTATCCCCTGGAGTCCATTTAAGCTCACGCCTACTCCTTCAATGACTCCATCCAGCCACCTCATTCTCTGTCATCCCCTTCTTCTTTTGCCCTCAATCTTTCTCAGCCTTAGGCTCTTCTCCAGTGACTCCTTCCTTCTCATTAGGTGGCCAAAGTATTTAAGTTTCCTCTTCAGGATCTCGCCTTCTAAAGAGCAATCAGGATTGATCTCCTCTAGGACTGACTGGTTTGATCACCTTGCAGTCAAAGGGACTCACAGAAGTCTTCTCCAGCACCAGAGTTCAAAAGCTTCAATTCTTTGGTGCTCAACCTTTCTTATGGTCCAACTTTCACAGCCATACATTGCAACTGGGAAAACCATAGCCTTGACTATACGCACTTTTGTTGGTAAGGTGATGTCTCTGCTTTTGAGTATGCTGTCTAGATTTGCCATAGCTTTTCTCCTCAGAAGCAAGCGTATTTTCATTTCTTGGCCGCTGTTCCCATCTGCGGTGATCTTGGAGCCCAGGAAAATAAAATCTGTCACTACATCCATTTCTTCCCTGTTTGCCAGCAATTGAGAGGACTAGATGCCATGATCTTAGTTTTCTTAATGTTGAGTTTCAAGCCAACTTTTGCACTCTCCTTCTTCACCCGCATCAAGAGGCTCTTTAGTTCCTCTTCACTTTCTCACTTTCTTTTTTTGATGCTAGACATTAGTTTTCTTCTACTCTCTCAATGACTATAGAATTAAATAACGTGTTCCCTACAGGTACAACAGTAAATAAGTTAAACATACTGTTCACACCTAGTTATTATGTTCTTTTATGCTATTAAGGTTAAAGGAGTATAATCCATAGGACTACACCTATGGATTTCAACACTTCATAATTAAAACAGTATAACTGGATTCATGCATAGCTCTAAATCATAGTTTGCTTCACCATGTTTCATTCAACATGCTGCCATAAATTACAGCTTACATATCCAGTAGTTAGTTTTACATAACATGCTAAACCAAGTCCTCCAGTTACAACCACAATTAAGCCCAACATTTATGTTAAGGGAAACGTTTGTTAAGTGAGTCTTGTCCCATTTTACAATTTTTCTTGCCACAGTTGTTAAGTGAATCATTGCATTTGTTAAGGGAGTAACACAGTTGTTAAGTGAGTCTGGATCCCCTATTGACTTTGCTTGACAATAGGTCGCAAAAGGGGCTGACTGCAATCATCATAAAGACGGACCAGTTGCTAAGGATCTGAATTTCGACATTGTGACCATAGGGAGTCTGCTATGGTCATAAGTGTGAAAAAGTCATGTCACTTTTTTTCAGAGCTGTTGTCTTGGAATGGTCCCTAAATGAACTGTTGAAAGTCAGGGACGGCCTGTACTTTATAGCATCCAGCAGAGGCAGATGTCCTTTCAAACCGTGTTAAGGAATCACTCTGAGCCATAAGAAGGGTCATTTCTTCATCACTGGATTTTATCAATCATCAGCAGTAGAAAGAATCCATCTGAAAGGGAGGGCTATTCTGCCTGACCCAGAACTCCCATTCACCATCACATCTACTATGTGTTTCAGTCTCTGTTTCCTGGAAAGTCACAAATATCTTTTGATAGCTAGAGTGAATGTTATCTTCTGTCCTTTGAACCTAATAGTCAAATAGCTTGAATGCCAACTGAAGAAGCCGGATATCTGGGATAGTTTGCAGAGAGTAGAAACTTTGATGTGTTTTTTTTTTAAATCAAACAGTTACTTGTCACCTGGAAATCAAACTAGTTATAAAGGAGTGTTGCAAAAGCATAGTACATAGTGTGCAGGGTTGCCAAGAATTGTACAGTAAATGTAAGAATACATGGAGGAGCTAAACAGATGTCCGCACAATTTTATTGTTGCTATAAAACCAACAACTTCTTGATAAATGAAACAATTTCTTTCCAATGAAGAAAATGAAAAAACAACAACACACAAATTCCCTTTGTAATTAAGATCCCCGTGTACTCCATCCAAGCTGGCTGGCCTCTGAACTCTATTGTGAAAGTAGACCTGATATAGCTAGTTTAGGTATCTAAATATTTCAATTCCCAACATTTCATTTCATTTCAATCCCTACATTTTTATTTACAGGGAAAGCACTAAGTTAAACTGAGTTATAAGCATAACTATCTCTCTTCTGCTTTTTAAAATATGTATGACCTTAATTTACCAGATCTATTCTTTTCAAAATGTACTTCATTAAAAAAAAAAAGTACTACTGTTTAAAAAATTGTATATTCTATGAAGATTGCACATGCTCAAAAGGAGAGGCTTATGAGAAACCAGTCCTTTGCAAATAAACAAAATAATTGAGAGAACATCCTTAAAAACATAACCAAATGAGGACTGAGCTTATTAACCTACAGTATCATATAATGCAGAGGGACTGTTAGACTAGAAAAGGGTATATCTGAGCTACTGGCCAACATCTGAATTCTGCATTTTCTTCTTTCTGCATATAGACAGGCAAAAACAGCCAAATGCAGACCCTTTCCTTTGTGATAGCATTGAGATTTACTTTCAAAATAATCAGTTTCCACATAATAATTATAAATAAATAGATTACCCATCATAAAAGGTCCCACAAGCCACTAATTTACCATTACAGTGGACATGCAGGTCCAATTAATTTGATCCTTACTCTGTGGTAGGATAGGCTACCAATTATATATATATATATGACTCAGGATATCACTACATTAGAGCTCAGGATGTCATCACACAGGGCATTACCCAGGTCGTTACAACACAAAAGACTAATGGGCACATGGCTAGTACCTCTGCCACACAGGATGTTACGAAACAGCCAAGTAATCTGCATACATCAACTCCATCAACTAATCAAGATGTAACAACACAGCCAACCAACCCGTTTACAGCAACAAAGCCAGCACTCCACACACCCCCACCAATATTTATAGAAAGACGGCAGGTCCGATCACACTTTGCTCGCACAAGGACGAAGCCGAAGGCACCAGCCTGAAGCTGACGAGTGGGACCTCATCGAAACGTCGCCAAGATACTCTCAATCTTACACGGGAAAAGACCCGAATATATATATGTATGTATGTATGTATGTATGTATGTATGTCTGTCTGTCTGTCTGTCTGTCTGTCTGTCTGTCGTCTGTCTGTCTGTCTGTCTGTCTGTCTGTCTGTCTGTCTGTGTATTTGTGTTACAACCCCTGGTATGCCCAAATATGTATATATACACATACATGTATGTACACACACACACACACACATATATACATATATACACACACACATATATATATATATATACATACACACACACACACATACACACACACACACACGCTGGTCTTGTTGTTTTCGGGTCTTTTCCCATGTAACACCAGCCTGAAGATGGCGAGTGGGATCTCGCCGAAACGTTGCCAAGACAATCTCAATCTTACACGGGAAAAGACCCGAATACAACAAGACCAAGCAGCATTCAGGATTTCAGAGCTTGAAATCTAGTATGGTGGAACCTGGAGAGCCACACTGGGCCTCTGGGACCTCACACATCTCCTTTAGAAAGAAAACCTGGTCAGTTTTGAACAGACATGAAAAAGGGTTTTCATCCTTTCGTTCTTTTGGCAAGATGGCGAGTGCTCAGCAGCAGTTGGGAGAATGGAAAGCTCGTTGCTAGACGTTTGACAGAAATATTAAACTAATAATTAAGCAAGATATAGGCCACTTAGAATTGGATTCCTGTTTTATTAGCCAAGTTTACACGTTGCACTATAAACTAGTTAGCCAAATTCATACACCATGCAACCAAGTTTGCTTGCTTTAGATTGTGAGAGCCCTGCTAATGTGCTATATTGTATGAACCCAGATAATTGTGATTAATTCAGTAAACCTAAACTGTTCAGCATGATGTATAAACTCAATCATATCAGCTTGATTCAGAGAACACTAAATCAGAAACCATGATTCATAATACCTAACAGCTAAATTACACATTGTATTAAGGCAAAATGTAACAAATCACAGTATGACTTAACCATGCTATGCAGATCAAGATAATGATTTACTTTGGAACAGACTAAACTGCTTCACAAGGCTTGGGGGAGGATATCATTGGAAGAAAAAACATTGGAAGAAAAAACATATCACAATCACTTTAGAAGAATGGTAGGATTAAAAAATGAATAAATTTAGCAGTTTACTCCCACACACTTGGCAACCTTTTGTGGTTGAAAAATCAAAGGTAAACATGGTTCTCAGACATCTTGGTCTTGCTTTCTCCTGCTTGTTAAGTTAGACTGAAGCAAATGCAGCAAGATCATAGATTCTTACCTACTACCAAAAACCTATGGATATTTAATAAATACAGTATTAGGCAATGTTTTGGAGACTTTCCCTGAAAAGAACTGGCTTCTCAACAAACTATGTTTATTGTTTACAAGGTAAGAAATCTGGAGAGTGTGAGCTTTGTCATCTCCTTTGTAACATGACAGTTCATTCTGGGAATTGTGAATCATAGCATTTTGCCTTACATAGAAAAGAAAGCAACTGGAGATTTGCCTTATTCAGCTGTGCAGTTGCATTAGCCCAGTAATTTTTCCTGGCTCTGTGCTGGCTTTTAACTCCTCCGTAAGGCGTCCTCTGGTAACCTTTATATAATATTGATGGAACTGGTGTGTGTGTACATAAAACCATATGTATTGGTTCCATATGCAGAACTATAGATCATTTTATATCCTTTATAGTTTTGTACACTACTTTCAAATTTTTGCTATTTTCTTTGGTCATTTGCATCTCTAAAGTACTTTTACCTGTAATCGTTCAAGATTTGTGAAAATAAGAAATGAAATACTTTATGTACTCTAAATAAACCTGTAAAAATTTTCCTCAGAAAACCACACCTGAGGTCACCCTTACAGACATAGTATAATCGTTTACAGAAAAGTATAATCCTTTTCTTGTACTTTTAGTACGCATATTTTTCATCTTGGGGGAAGATTTTGAGAGGAGAGCTAATTGAAAATGGCTGCAGTAGAAGGTTTTTGATTCATTGTGTGAACAGGAGTAAGTGGCAGAAATAGTTATGGGCACACAAGTTGAACACTGCAAATAAATGAAGCTATGAAATCTCTTCTTTTTCTCTTCAAAAAAGGGATTATGGCAGATTGCCCAAGGAATTATAAGCATGCAAAACAAAATCCCAGAATCATTAGAACTTGGAAACAAAGCCTCCTATATGTATCTTCATGTGACCAAAATTTGTGCCATGGTCCATCAAATGGCTCTCAAAATTGGAACAGTGCCAAGCTGCATACTTCCTGAGCTTCACCTGGATCTTACCAACATGCTCTTCGTGCTAATATTTTGCTTGTTTTCTTACATTCTTACTTTAAATTGGTCAATGGTCATAACAAAGATGTAATTTGGAAACAAAGCAGTACATAGCTTCAACAAGTTAAAACACAAAAGATGTTTGAAGATCCATCCTCATCACAATTGTCTGAAGCTAGTATAAGTGTTGTGACTCCTGGAAGAAGCTCAGGTATTATAATTTTCAGAGGTGTTGAAAATTCATTAGAAAGCTTTGGAGTCCTTCCAACTGAGAGTTTCTACCGCTAATAATAATTTTGAGATTACTATCCAGTGATTTTGGCTTTCCTAAGTTTTCTTTGGTAAGAAAAAAATGTGAAGAAAACTCTGGGAAGGCATGGGTGGGTTGCAAAAATGATATTCCCATTCCTCTCAGTAAATGCAATGCAATCAGGGTAATTGGCCAATAAAAAGCTCATTAGTTAATACAGCTACTTTCTGTAGGGAAATTCCTGCCTCAAAGCCTCGAGAAGCTACACAACATTGAATCCCACTTGTAAATAATAGATGTGTCACACCCTTTATATAAAACCAGGATCAGCTTAATTGTTGTCTACTTCATCACACTCAGGCAGAGAGAACAGCCTTGCTTTTTGGAAAAAGCTAGATTCCTGTACGAACTGCCAACTTTCCTCAGAGGTTTTATCCCAAAAATGGTGATGTATCATTTCAGTTTTTGCTCATGCAAGGAACTAGTCCAGTCTTGCTCATTGTTTTCAACATGGAAATGTCCCTTAAATCGCACCACTTAAAAGTAATTGCCTTACATGCTATAAACCCAAGCTGGCTTTGTGTACGTACAACTGTCAGAGCTATTGTGTATGCTTGCTCTGTACACAAAAGCCCACACATTTAGGGGAGACAGCTTACTCTACCTAATGGTGAACCTTTTTAATTTGACCCAGGGTCAGTAGATAAAAAGTTTATTCAGCACACCTTTAACAACCTGATGCTTGATAACAATTAGATCAAATCCATGTTAATGATGTGGACCAGTGGTTCTCAACCTGTGGGTCAGGACCCCTTTAGGGATCGAACGACCCTTTCACAGGGGTCGCCTAAGACCATCGGAAAACACATATTTTTGATGGTCTTAGGAACCGAGACACCAATTTTATGGTTTGGTGTCACCACAAAATGAGGAACTGTATTAAAGGGTCGCGGCATTGGGAAGGGTGAGAACCACTGATGTGGACCAATGCACATGTGGGCAATAAAGAATGAAATAGGAGAAAAAAGTTTCACCATATTCAAGAGAGGTTGAGAGTGTGGCCTGATCGGAAATGGCAACCATGGCTTTGCCGTGTGCTGCATTCTCATTGCTGGGAGTCCCTTTGGAAGAGGAGTCTCTTGTGTGCTTGGTTTTGTGTAATGAAGTACCCTGGCATCTATTATTTGCCTCCTCTGGGGAAAGTACTGCAAACATAAGGGTCATGTGCGCTATTACCGATTACTTTATATGGCATGTTTTCTGACTTTGGAATGCTCTACTGTACCGAAGTCTTAATTCTATCTGGGCCACTTCCCAGACTGCCCGCACATCGGATTACGCTTCTCTACCCAGAGAGTGGATAAGATGGATTGCGGAAACAATCCCCCCCCCCAATTTCAAACCTTTCCCCCTTGAGTTGCTTTTTTTTTCAAAAATAGAACCAGCTTGCAGATGGTTTAAGTCAGTCAATGCAGAGATCTTCATGCTTCAGTTGTGTGAAGCAACAAGTATCTCCTGAGCATATGTAAAGTTTCTGTTTCCTTCCAGAAAGAGTAACCACAGCCCCACTCCCACCCACGCTGGCCCCAACATTTCTAGGCGTTCAGCAGTTCTCTATTTTCCTGTGTTCAAATACGGCAACCCTAAAGCATCCCGCCGACTTGGAAAGGGAGCAGCGGCCACAATTTCCTAGGCTTGCTTCTGTACAAGGAAGGCTTTCAAGAGCCGGCTAGCAGCCGAATGCTAGCAGCCCCACCTTCTCCCCCAAACGGGATCGCCTTTCTTGCTTATCCAGTCCCGCGATCGCTGGCCTTGGAAGTCACCGCGGCGCCCGCGGCCGCGCCCTCCCCGGAGACCTCACCCCCAGCAGCGACTCCAGGGGGAGACTTCGCACCGAGGCGGCGCTGGCTCCCACCGCCGCGCATGCGCTCTCTTACCCAAAGGCGCTCAGGGGGTTTGGCTAAACGCAGTGAGGGCGGGGCTTTTCTATCCGGACCGGAGAGGAGCGCGAGGGATATCTATATATAAGGCTCGCTCTCGTCTGCGCGGCGGCGAGCGCGCTGGAGCATTGAGGGGCCCCCTCCGTGTGAGCCGAGGCGGGAGACTGCCGTGCGCGGGCCCTGCAGGTAGGTAGCCCACTTTATTGGGGGAAGGCGGTAGGTTTGGCCTTTTCTGGGAGAGCCTTAAGGCTGCTGTAGCCTCGGAGGGAGGGGAAAGAGACCGGCCACTGAAATAGGTGCCGAGACGGGACTTGTGTGTCTCCGTCGTAGCCCGGATCGCGCCGTAACGCCGTGCAAAGCGACCGTCCTTGAGCCAAACGCCGCTGGGTCCCCGCTTGCTTTCCTGCACCTCTTTTCCTCCTTTCCCCACCCCGCATCTTCGGCGCGTGTCCCGGAGGTGGAAAGAGCCGGGCCACCCAGTAAGTCATCTAGAGAGACTATCCTTCCCGTCCTCCCCAGCCCCGGTTCTATGTTGCCGCCCAGCGCCAGACCCGATGCAAAGCGCGCGTAGCCTCGGCGCCCCGACTCCAGGTTGCTGCGACACTGTCCGGGATTTTTTTTTGTTTTTTTGCGCGGCCCTTGAGGCGTCTGCTATGAGCTTTTAAGCTCCTTGGATGTTGCCGGCTTTCCCGGCTTCCTGTGCCGGATCGGAATGCCCCGTTTTCTGGGAGTCAGCGGGGCTGCAGACAACGGCAGGCTCTCCTCTCAATTGGGGAAGGGAACAGGGGCTGTGGGGTCCCGCTGCGTCCGAGGGAGAAAGTGGCATCGGGCTTTTCGTGAAGGGAGGAAACATGAACCTGACGAGCCTTCCCTGAATTTAGCTATTCCAGTCTGTTGGACTACATCACTCGATGCCATTGGTTATGGATGATGGGAGTTGTGTTTCCCAATGCACCTGGGCTGTCCCAAGGTGGGGAAGTCCCCTGTGTACAGTAGCATTCTGTCACAGGTTGCCTCCTAGCAAATGGACCTTTCGAGTATTCGGTATTTTCGAGCTCAACTTAATACAGTATTATAACATTTAGGAGAACTCAGCTCCAGGCTAGCAGGGAATACTGTGGCTTTTGTAATGGGCATCAGCTAGGATGCTATTAAGATGGTAAAGCACTTCTCTGACATTTTAACTCTAGGACTTTAAAAAAAAATCTGATTGTGAATAGATTTGAAAGAGATAAATGTCACCCTCCACACAAACAGCAATCCTAGTTGTTCTTTAATGGAGTTTTAGAAACATTTGCCCACAGGATTCTGAGCAAAATGATCTTTTGATCTTATCTAGTGGGGTTCTTGTTTGGGTAGCTTAAAGAAATTATTCTGTCAGGGGAACAAATAAACTAAACGACATACACATCATATATGTGTGTTTCTTTCTTAGTCTGTGATGTGAAGTGACATCCTAACCAAAAGAAAGTTCAGTTCCTATGTGTCAAAATTTAATTGTAAGGAAAGTGTGGTTGGTCAGGGCTATTGAATTATTAAGTCATTTATCTTAAGCAACAAGATTAGTGAGGAAAAAGATTTGCAAAAGGGATTGGGGTTGGGAGTAATACTCCCTGGCTATTGCTCATCTGCTTCTTTCCATTTGGGAGAACTGCCAGCTGAATCCACATAATGAATAAACTGTTTCTGGGGAAGTGCAGGGTTAAAGAGGGAGAAAGGAAGCCTAGTCATTCTCCATGTCTTCCATTGGCTCCACTCCAAAGTGACCTTACTCTGAAAAGATGAAAGTTCTGATGTTTGCAAACATTAGGGATCTTAAACATGACATCTCCTGGGACAGAACTTGCCTCCCTGAAGTTGAGAGATTTGTGTGCAAAACAAGCAAACAAAAATCCTTTGGGTCGCTCTCAGCTAGTAGTGAAATAAGAAGATACGTTTTCTTTTCCCAAAGTGAAGAGGGAAGGGATATTTCTTTTTTTTTTACTTCTAAAAGTTTTATTATAGAAGAGTATTTTTATGTTAAACTTTGCAAGGGAGTAGGAGGCTATTTATTGAAAGCTACAATTCAGCAGTGCTGGTAATATATATGGAAAAGTATCTGCCTTTTTTTAAAAAGCACAGTGGACTCCAGCATTGCTGAGTGATTTTACTTTCAAGACAGTACAGAAGTGCTTGAGTAATTTTATCATTCTCTTCTGTTTCCAGGCAGAAGTCTCTCCTTATTCCCTACTTTTTAGTTAATACCTGTCAGCGGATTGATTAGCTTTCCAGTTTAGGTTTGTATTCTGCTTTAAGATCCTTGGATCACTAGGGATTCTAATGTGGATCAAGAAGGGGAAGCAAAGCAAGTGATGAAATGTGTGACTGACCTCGTAAAATGAACTCTCTGACTTATTTATGTACTGTAAGGGACTGTATACAGTACATACAGATGGGACAGAGTTTATCTCATGATGTTGGTATGTGGGTTACCATTTCCTTGTCAGAGTGGGTTACCTATAGATGCTATGCTATGGTCAACTTCCTTGGTGGAACTCTTGGTGCTCTTTGAGCCTGGTTGTTTGCTTTCAGAACTTTCATTACCTAACTAGGTAACATCATCAATGCAAGTCATATTTGGGCAATGAAACCAAGCTCAGTCAGAGAGCACCAAGAATTCTACAGTTCAGTCCAGAGTTACAGAAATTCTCTTATATTGGAACTTCCTTCATGCCTGTCAAATACTCTGCTTTGCCTGACTTAAGTTTTTGAAATATTCTAACTTTAAAGTACAGGGATAGGCAATCTTTTGATGGCTCAGTACATTTGGGAAGGCTGTAGCGGGACACAGCCTGGAGTTCAATCCTGACCCGCTCAAGGTTGACTCAGTCCCTTCTGAGGTCAGTAAAATGAGGATCCAGATTGTTGGGGGCAATATGCTGACATTGTGAACTGCTCAGTGAGTGCTGTAAAGCACTATGAAGCGGTGTATAAGTCTAAGTGCTAGTGCTATTCAGCCACAGTGCACTTGGGGTAGGAATTTTGGAAACTGGTATAAATTACCGATAGTTGCATGGTTATCATGGTTAGAGGAGATTCCACATTGTTTGTAACTCTTAAGACTATAGGCCTAAGCATGTATTAAATATATGATGGCCATCCACTCTGAGTGGCTGACAATATTGAGATATATAATTAAAACTAAATTAAAGATATCTATTATAATCCACTGTGACAAAATGATAACCTGTGTCATAATATCATTACAAACAAAATTCTGTGCTTGCATCATGAGGTCTTGTGAGGTATTTCAATTATATCATTTGCATGATGAGGTTATGACACCTTTGTCATAATTTGTTCTCTCGTAGATTCTTGTGTCTGTAGCGTGTCCACAAACCTGGATGGTTACACAGTCTGTTCTTCTTTATTTTTCTTTACTAGCTGAGAAAAAAGGCAAAAACAAATTGGGTTGTGGAAAGCATCCATTTGTGGATGGGAATTTGTCAGTTTACTTTTTGATAAATGAATTATTTGATGATTGGCTATGCATATCAGGGCAGCCATCTTGGGAAAACACTAGTAACATACACAACATTTCAAATGTGCCTATCAGCTCTTTAAAAATTGTTAAGCCTGCTTGAATATAATTTCTTCATTCCAACCTTAATGCTAATCTTAATACCTCAAACCTTCCTCCCAGCCAGGATAGATATGTATGCCTGTTTAGAATAAGACGATGAAGTGATTTCTGATTCATGTAAACAAATACGTTTGTTATTCTTTAACAATACCAAAGTGCTTTGAGGGAAGCAGAGTCTGTTTCTGGAATCTCTGTGGTTCCTGTCTCCTTCTTTTTCAGTAGGCAAATCCTAGCAGTGCCTGGTGATGTAGGTAGGTATGTTACCCCTATCCAACTGACACATTGCTTCAAAATTTGGTCACTACGGAGAAAAGCATAGATATTAGTAAGGCAGAAATCTGACTGTATGAAAACCTGTCTCTGCTGACTAGCGTTCCCCTGCATTTTGAGAGAGCCTTTCTTTTTCTCAGCACCTTGATTCACCTTTATTTTTCCATATCCAGTGTGTTTTATCAAAGGACAGCTGATTATATTATTGTAGTTTTCTAACTACAAAAGCAAACATTGCTCCAGTCAAGAAACTACCAACTCAGACAAACAAGCTAACAGTAAACAACAACCCAATCAAGGAACAACCAACTCCACTCCCAAGAACAGGACAAGTCACTAGTACATAAAATGAGGAAACCCCACTTCCTTACTTACACTGATGATGTTATTTGGTTATTTGGTTGGTAATGAAACATCTTCAAGAAAACAATCAAGCTTAGAGAGCACCAAGGACCCCATAACGAAAAAGTCCTAGTTTGTGTAGTTCAGTGTTTCTCAACTTTGGCATACTGTCTGGGGAATTCTGGGTGTTGAAGTCCAGACTTCTTAAAGCTGCAAAGGTTGAGAAACACAGACGTAGCCTGAGACTGCAACTGCTGAGTAACCCAGGATGCTGCCACTCTCTATCCTGGTACTCTTGGCTGGTGATGCTCTGGTGAGTCTGAGGATGCTGTAGAAACCTCCTACTAGGCAGTCAAATAACTGATGAGTGAGCTCTTGTTGTGAGGCATAAGACATTCCTCCTGCCCGCCCAGGCATGTTTTGCCGACTCAGGTTTGGGAGGAGGTGGGAGAAATCTAGGCTCTCAGATTCCTCCAGCCAAGCATGTTCCTCTGCGATTCCCAAGGAGAGAAGATATTAAACTCCTGGAAATGTTCCAAGCTGAAGTACCCCAAGGGTGCAAAGGAAAGGATGGTTCAAGCTTGTATGCTGCTGCTGCCGCCGCCATAGTTTTTTTCTCAGGGAGCGGATGGGGTTCATTATACTCCCCCCTCCCCCCTTTGTCTTCACGCTATACTTTCCCATCCATCCTGCATTAAAAGAAGGAAAAGGTTTTGGGTGTGGGAGGACATTTTTCATTTTTCCTTCTGATTTGTCCTGATTTCTATTAGATCAAATAAGAACGAAGTTGACACTTGGAAGAGTTCCCAGTGAGTGCTGCAGCCCTGATGAGCAATCCTTGGAACATGACAGTAATGCTTGCCTTATATAGGCAACGCACTGCCTGTGGGAAATGGAGGAGGCAAAGGAAGGGCTTTGTGTTCAGAGGAAACCTTTCCTGCTTACTGTACAGGGAGGCGTTTTTAATCATCTTATGTTGTAAGGAGATAGGTGATAGCCATGTCTAAGAGAAGGTGTCTCTTCCGTAATATTTAGGGGAGGTTCTAGGCATTGCTATTATTTGCCACCCAGTAGCTTGCTGAGGTGAGGAATCTGTGGTCCTCCAATCATTGTTTGAACAAAAGCTCTTACCATTACCATGCCAAATAGGGGTACCAGGGTTCAGGAGTGTGGGAAACTTCCCAACTCTGGCCAGTTGTCTTAGCCATAGCAGCAGAACACTCCCCCCCCCCCCCTGTTTCCTATCTCTCTAGAATAGCATTCGTATCAGATATTCCCTTTTCAGTTATAGGAGTGCAGAACATGATTAAGGACGGATCTTAGAATCAATCAGAATAGAGCTGGAAAGGACTTTGGAGGTCTTCTAGTCTTCTGGTTCAGGCAGGAGACCTTATACAATTTCAGGCAAGTGGCTGTCCAGTCTCTTCTTAAAAACCTCCAGTGATGAAGCCTCCACAATTTCTGAAGGCAACCGTGCCACTGGTTAATTGTTCTCACTGTCAGCAAGTTTCTCCTTAATTCCAGGTTTGCAAATGTAAGCGCACGTTCACATTTGCGAACCGGTAGCCAAGGTGAGTAGATTTCACCCCTGTTCTCAACTATGGCAATTTCAAAACGCATGGACTTCAACTTCCAGCATTTCCTAGCCTGCATGCTGTTGGGGAATTCTGAGAGTAAAAGTCCACATATCTTCAAACTCTCAAGGTTGAGAAACAGTGCTCTAGAATTGGAGGTGCTGTCCTATCTCCCCTATTTTGATAGGGGAGATAGGAAGTTGACTTAAACTTGATTGATTTGAGGTATGCAGGGAGAAACAGTCATACTGAGTTAAATAGATTGAAGCACTAGGTCTTTACATAATTCTGCCATTTTCAGCCTTTGTTATTAGTTGCGAAGTTGTGACCGACCCATCGTGACCCCATGGACAATGTTTCTTCAGGCCTTCCTGTCCTCTACCATCCCGTGGAGTCCATTTAAGCCAGTGGTGGGTTTCCGGTTTTTTTACTACCGGTTTGCTCATGTAAGCACATGTGCTGGTGCGCACACACAGCCTCCCGCCGCCATCACTACCAGTTCCCCCAATCTGGGAGCAACCCACCTCTGATTTAAGCTCACGCCTACTCCTTCAATGACTCCATCCAGCCACCTCATTCTCTGTCGTCTCGTTCTTCTTTTGCCCTCAATTGTTCCCAACATTAGGCTCTTCTCCAATGAGTCCTTCCTTCTCATTAGATGGCCAAAGTATTTGAGTTTCATCTTCAAGATCTGGCCTTCTAAAGAGCAGTCAGGGTTGATCTCCTCTAGGACTGACCGGTTTGACTGCCTTGCAGTCCAAGGGTCTTGCAGGAGTTTTCTCCATAACCATAGTTCAAAGGCCTCAATTCTTTGGTGCTCAGCTTTCCTTATGGCTCAACAGCCTTAGGGATACCTACATTATTAGAGGCAAAATTTCCCCGAATTAACGTTTTTAAAAATACTTCTTGTTGATAAATTTAACCCATGCATTTTAAAAACTGAATGGAACAAGGAGTTGGCAGATTTCCATTTTGCCTAAACAGTGGGAACATATTTACTGAAAATTTTAGTAGATCTTAGATCTTTCATCCTGATTGGGCCCCATTACAAAAAAATATTGTTGTTGGAGATGCCATGAGAAAAATAGATTTTTATACTATCCTAAAATTGCTATGTTCTAACATTCCACATACTAAGTTGACTTTGAGACAGGTTGAGACAGGTTGGGATGGTTTGGTCATCAGTACTCTTTTGAACTATATACTTATTGCATGGAAGTGATGGCTGAGCAAAAAAAATGATTTTTTGTATCTTTCTGATTGCTAAAAGTCTTGCCTTTTCACATTGGAAGCAATCATTTATGGCCCCAATTAATGAATGGATTGAAGACATGACGTTACTTGGAATTATGAAGTTGCATAGATACAGTAGATCTAATGAAATATGATAATCATGTACTGTATTCAATCATGTAAATGCATGTATGAGAAGTCCTTGAATATATATAATGCCATTTTGTTAATTTGTTTTTTATTGTTTTCCTTCTCTGTTCTGTTTAATTAAATAAATGCATGTGAAACCTGGTTTTTTTAAAAGGAAAAAAGGAGGAAAAAAAACAGTCTCCCATTTGTACCTGTCCAGGAGTAAATTTAGTACCTAAGTATGTCTTATTTATCCAACTACTTCAGGGACTTAATAAAACCTGAGCAAAATTGATGGGAATATAAAAAAGCCCATCCAAACACCAGGTCAATGGGCCCCAAATATCTGAAGCTCCTGTGCATCAAGGCTATTGGAAATACAACTCAATAGAGAAGTACCTCGGCTTCTGATAACAGGCTTTCAGTATGTTTTTGGACGAAGAAAGCTTGTGGGCATTTTCTGTAAAGAAGCGGGTGGGGAATGAAACTAGCTCTGGAGCAACTGGAAGAAGTTTAATAGTGCAGCAATTGGGCAATGTTGTTTGCATAAAAAAAGTAAAATTGTAAGATCTTGCTCTGCAACATGCCACCATTCGCTCACCTTTTGGCACCGCCCCTCTTCTGCATGCCTGATGTTTCTGGTTTCTACTGTTTTGGGTAACTATTAAGTTAATATTTTCTAATCCCTTAGAAATGTGCGACATGGACTCATACAAGGTTCTTCTGGATGGGCCAGCGCCATGGGGGTTCAGATTGCAAGGGGGCAAGGACTTCAACATGCCACTCTCCATTTCCAGGGTAAGTGGTATCATCTAAAGCTTCATTAACGGAACTGTTGTATTCTTCATTTCTCTCTCTCTCTACCATGGAGGATATTGAGACATTGCGACTGCTGTATTACTTCATCATTTTGGTTGCAAACATTTAAGTTAAAATGTTCACAGCAAGTTGTGGGCTTGTGTTTCGTTCGCCAAGCCAAGCAAGGCCCTTCCCTCAGGAAACTGCCAGTTTGGATTGCTCCCATGATGTCATGAGAAGGACCTCAGCATTTAGGCTGTTACTTGATATCAGGCTCTTGGAGCTCCCACACACTATTTTTGAGTCTGTGGCAATAGCTCTTGCCATGTGGCTAGGTGGAGATAGCAGTACAGGAAGGGATTGTGGTAATATGAATACACACATGCCTGCAGTTCCAAATGTGTTGGCAAGATGTGTAATTTAGTTGATCCAGAGGGCAGCAGTTTCGGTTTGACACATTACTGGCAGCTGATGTTTGTTGGTACCTAATCAATCTTGTTTCTTTCCAGCTGTTGGGTTTGGGCTTTTTTTAGGTTCCCTTTTGCAAATTCAGGAGGTTTTCCATTTAGGCAAAATAAGACTGAGTTTTGTAGCAGGATAAGAATAAGATGCACAGATCTTTTTGGAGATTACTCACTCTAAGCTCGGTCTCCGCATCTCCAAAATGAAATATATAGGAGCCGCCCTCACTTTCCCTATTCATTTTATATATATTTTTCACACATTTTACAGGAAAGCTTAGAGATTAACTCTCCTGCCAGAGAGACTGTGGGCAGAAAAGCCACAAGACAGTACAAATAAGGTCTTACTAACCTGGCACTCTGGCATTTATTTTATTGGTTATTTATACTAATCCTTTCTGCTTATATAAGCTCCAAAGCAGATAGACTGGGACTCTAGCTGTCAGTATTATTATTATACCAATCATCATGCAAAAATTTCTGAGTTGCAAGTGGGATCTGAGATTACAAAGAACCAATAATTTGGGAATGTTCAATTCCAGTTCCAAAACAGCATTAGATAAATACTTTTTAAATGCCTCAGGAATTCTCAGCCTTATACAGGAATCACAACAGCCTCTTCATAAGGCAATAATGGATGCATGAAAGGCCAGTTTGATATTGGGATTAAAACCAGGTGATGATGAGTTCTAGTCCTGCCTTAGGCACAAAGCCAGCTGGGTGACTTTGGGCAAATCAGTCTCTCTGTGTACTGAGAACAAAGCAAAGATGAACCATTTATGATAAATCTCACTAAGAAAACTAATGGGCTTGTCTGTGTACTTTCTGGGACTGACATTTCCCCCCTCCCCAAAATAAGACGTTTCAGCCACAAAGTGCCACGAAGGCTGTTTTAGTGTTAAGGTTAGTAAGCAACTGCTCCTTAGGATCTGCAGGCATTTAAAAAAGTATTTCCTATTGTTCATTATTAAGGGTACCCTGGGCTTTCTTTCTGGGCTTGGAGGGCCATCTTAACTGTCGCCCAGTGTGGATCATTCTTGATCTGAAAGTGCCTCTCGGGGTTGATTTGGCTGCTTACAAAGCTGTCACTGGATGGCTTGCAGACAATCCCCCCCCCCTTCCTTGGAATTGCCTTATAAGCCTAGGAATGCTGAATGCAGCCACTGCTGACGCCTGCAGCCCTTTGGCAAAGCAGAAGGTTTCTTTATGAGCTAGAAGCCCTCAGGGCTGGAGAAGGGCACCATGAAGTCTCCCAGAGCTAGGCACCTCCTCCCCATGGAAACCCGCTCCTACATTCTGTTTTTGTACCTCTCACCCTGCGGAGCACCACTCTCTTTTCAGTTCGGTTGTCTGGGGCGGTCCTTTTTTAATTCTGTGCTTGGCTATTCCTGCAAAAGTGTTCTTTGAGCCCATCTCGGGGTGGGGGTGGGGGTGGATGAGCTCTGCTTTCCTGCTAGGAGGTTTTCTGCTGAAACAGCCCCAGCTATTCCCCCTCCCTCCTCCCTCTCTCCTTTTGGAAAAAGGTTTCTCTTGGCTCACAGCCAGCTCTTAACAAAGCCCCAGCCTAGACAGGGTAGAGCCGTTCTGTGGCGAGACCCCAGCTAGTGCCTCCCACAAACATACCAGACGAGAATTGCAGCCCCTCTCCTTGGCCCTAGCATGCCACAGCAGCCCATCCCTTTTGCAAGTGAGGTGGGCCCTTCCTTAGTGGTCAGACCTTGGGAAAACTTCCCTTCCTATGCTGTTGTGGCTCACTACATTTGCCAGCAGGCATCGTGGCTAAGAATAGTCAGCATCCCTCCCTCCCTCCCTCCCTTGCTTCCTCTGCTGCTTGGGCAAAGGCAGATGGATACCACTGACCTGTACTCTGGCAGAGCACTGTTGTCTATTTTGGCAAGCTTCAGAGGGAATATGGTGCAAAGATTCATTGCTGATTCTGGCACTATTACATATTTCCACTAGAGTTGCCTCATTTTACTTTTGTCCTTCCAAAAACGATGTGTTCATTTTTCAGTATATGCTTTCCTCTTCTTTGTTTTTTTTTAAAAAAAAGAAGTTAATTTCCTTTTCTGCTTAAATCAATACTGGGAAATTTGTGCAGCTTCCGGAAGGAGATGGTCAGATATGTTGATTATGAGGTATCAGGAATGGTTAAGCTAGTTTGTTTCTGTTAAACATTAATAAGGCATTTCGGTGAAAAAATGCTAAAGATGCCTTTCAGTCAAGCTGAATACTCTATGACTACATGGACCAGGTTGAGGAAAGGGGCGGTAGAGATATTCAAAGACTGGAGGTGAAGCTTGTTGCTTTCTAAAGAAAACTGAATTGCAATTCTCAGCTGGTGTGATCTTAGTGAGGACTTTGGGAGTCGTAGTTCAGTAAAATTTTTGTTTCATAAAACTCGGAGGGTATACGAGAACATGGAGTTTTATGAGACTAAAATCACATGCTCCCTTGCCACTATTTTTTACTTTTGTCTTTTTTTAAAAAAAAATTGGGCCCCTTCATCCAAGCGATGTTAATGGTCCCTATATCATAACAATTTTAGTATATGTGCTGCTGAAGAAAGCACACTACAGCTTTACCTTTTGATTAGAGGTGCTGGAAAAATTAACTTTAACCAGCTTCTGGATCTAAAACAGTTTGTAAACCCTTGGTCTTGATGGCTGTAGTACCCCAACTACGATATGAGTAAAAACATAGGGCAGAGGACAGCGTGAAACCCCCTGGGCACAAAATGCAGAAACATCTAGCATGGAAAATAAATAGTGGAATACAAATAGGTATTGCACTTGCATCTCCCATTCAAATATTAGTAAAAAATTTGTGAGATATTGAACATGCCCTTAGTCACATGTGCAGGAATGCCCGATTACTATATTTAGAGTTTTCAATAGACATGATCACATACAAGCTTTTATAGTCTAAATCTAGAGAGTAGCAGCTTTAGTATTATAAAATAAAACAGAATGGCAACAGTTAAATTGTATATTATATAGACAGCAGGTGGGAAATATCTGAAACCCAAAAATGGCTATTCCGGGATATGGTTCATATAATGTTCGGCTTACTTGATTAATGGATATCATCCTTTTTATTTGGGAGAATATGAGTTTTAGCTTTCCTGAATCCTGAGCCTTGTCCTGAGCCTTTTCACATGTTTTTTTTTCCTTTGCACTCTGAAGAATGTTCCTTGAAGGTCAGAAAGGTGGTTCAAGTTTAATATGGGAATAGTTATCTTTCAAATAATCCAGATGCAGCTCTTAGTACCACTTACCCATAAATAACTAGGAAGGCAGTCAATTACTACTGCCTGAAAGTGAAGTGAGTTCCCAGAAAACTGCTTTCCCTTTTTGGAGTCATGCTTCTAAGGAATGGCCCAGGATGACTGAAATGGATTTCTAGAGCCCATCTGTTCTGAGATGGCTTTCTGGAAGAGCAGAGCTTGACTAGCGCATTATGCTTGGGGAGCTTTCTTCCCCTTAGTTCTCAGTTCCCCCTGTCCTGTCCATTAACCACTAGCTTGCATAGCTAGTTAATGTCACGAGGGTGAGAAAGAGTACCTTTATTAAGGCCACTTTAGTGAAGGCAGCAGCATAGCTGCTAGCTTGAATGGAGATGCAGCCATAAACAGAAGCAGCTCTCTTAATATTTTAGTGAGTGATTCTGCAAAGATGAATGTGGGTCTTTCTTGGAAGAGACAGTTATGTTCTTTAGCGTCTCCACCCAACTCTGCTATGTGTGTGGGCTTCTTTCCCGAAATCGTTGGCATAAGATGTATCTAGTAGAGAAAGAAGTGAGAGATGGTGGGAGATGCTATTGCAGCAGGCGTTCTGTTTCAGATATTATAAGTGGATCAAGGGTGGGTTCCGACAGGCCGCTACTGCTGGTTCGTTCAAGGATGCGCCATGCACACTTGATGCATGCTGTGCGCGCATGAGCACTGCAACAAAAATTGTTCTGTGCATGTGCAGAAGGCAAAAACAAGATGGCGCTGCCTATGGTGCTGCCGAGAGAACCAGTTCAGGGGCGTGGCAGGCCTGGGTCGCTGTTGTTTCCAGCTACCCAGGCCGCCAAGTTACTACCAGTTCGGCCAAACTGGTCCAAACCTGTAGGAACCCACCTCTGGAGTGGATTTGTATTATGTAGGCCACTTTGGCTAACTTTTTGTCTAGGCTCCCAAGTATAGGCCAGTTCGACTGAAATTAAGTTTTAAATTATATTTTAGCTAAAGCCATCCTTTCTACGTAAATTACCTGATGTCTGATGGGAACTAGAACTGGGTGGTCTGTTCTCTTAACTTGTTCTTTACTTCTAACTCAGACAAAGTTATGCAGTTTAGTCAGCCCCTAGTCTGGCATTTAGATAGGAGTGAGGAGGAATACACAGTGAGTTTTTAAAAAGCCTTTTCTGCTATAATACGCAAGGTTTCTTGGGTAGTTCTGTAACATTTAGACAACTATAGCCTAGTTTGTAAACCTCTTAACCTGTCAACAATCTACAAGAGAATAGTATTGCTTTGGTGTTCATTTAGCTTTGATTTATAAGCAAACTACAATACTCAGAGCATGGTATCATTTAAAAAAAAACTATTTATTTATTATTAAACTTCTAAGCCACCCATCTTACCAAGGAAACTCTAGACAGCTTAAGGTAAAGGTAAAGGTTCCCCTTGCACATATGTGCTAGTCGTTCCGGACTCCAGGGGGTGGTGGCTCAAAGTGACTTCCAGTTTGCTCATAGGGTCATTTTTCGTCCTCTGGAACCTTCAGGGAAGCCTCTGGAAAGCCCCTGAAGGCTCTGGAGGGCTTGCACCGGCCCTACGAGGAAACCGGAAGTCCATTCCTGAACTTCCGGTTTTCAATTCAATTCAATTTCAATTTATTAGCGCTTATAGACCGCCCCCTCTCCCGAAAGGGACTCGGGGCGGTGTACAGTCCATGTCAAAGAACAAAATTAAAACAATTAAAAATACTACATGGAGAATATATATATACAAATATAAAATGGATGGATGGATAAGAGGAGGATAAAAGATGTGCAGGACTGTATTGCTAATAAATAATTAAAATAAACAGACATTAAAATCCCAATACCCAATAAAATTAAGTCTACAGAATAATACCCTTAAAAACCAGTAAAATATAAATGCCAGGAGATAGGCGTTGAAATTATGCCAGCCCAGCCAGTCGAAACAGGTGAGTCTTTAGTTTCTGCCGGAAGGAGCGGAAGTCGGTGGTGGTTCTAATGTCGGGGGGGAGGTCATTCCAGAGGGTTGGGCCCATCACAGAGAAGGCCCTACTCCTTGGCGTCGCCCGCTGGCATTGCCTAGCGGACGGCACCAGGAGAAGCCCCTCTCTGTGAGAGCGAATTGGCCGCTGGGATGTATGTGGGAGGACGCGATCCCGCAGGTAACTGGGCCCTATGCCATGGAGCACTTTAAAGATGGTGGTCAAGACCTTGAAACGCACCCGAAAGACCACAGGCAGCCAGTGCAGCTCGCGCAGGAGCGGTGTCACATGGGAGTACCTGGTACTCCCCATGACCGCCCGCGCGGCTGCGTTCTGGACTAGCTGCAGTCTTCGGGCGCGTCCCAAGGGAAGCCCCATGTAGACAGTGTTACAGTAGTCCAGGCGAGACGTCACCAGTGCATGAGTGACCGTGCGTAGGGCATCCCGGTCCAGGAGGGGGCGCAATTGGCCCGGTTTGCCCGTTGGGCTGGTTTTTCTGCGCTCCGGAGGCCCCAGGGAAACTCCTGAAGCTCCGGAGGGCCTTCGTGGGGGTGGGGGAGGCTGTTTTCGCCCTGCCCAAGCTCTTCTAAAGCCTCTGGAGCCTGGGGAGGGCGAAAAAGCATGCAAAAAATGGGGGGTCATGCCTGTCATGCGCGCGTGCGTGCTGGGGTGTATGTTGCACATTGCATTATGGGTGTGGCACGCCCACGCACAACCTCCCTGCGCGCTCCCCGCTTTTGGCATGCAAGCCAAAAAAGGTTCACCATCACTACTATAGGTCATCTAATGTCTTTCTGGATGTTATAACAAGATCAGCTGATCTTCATTGCCAGATCAGATCTTTTCTCATGAATGCTATCTTTAACTACTGCAGTTATCCAGGAAGAAGTAGAGACACCTACAGCAGCTATAGGACTTATTTTAGAGTCCTCTATAAATACAGAACAGGTGCATTCATTCATTCATGGAAAAAATAGCCAAAAGTCTGTTAAAAGGATGAAAAGAAAATACATGTCTGACTAATATAGCGGGAGCTTGCTTTCTATATTCTTCATCAGGTAGGTGTTCTGCATAGATGTGACTTGTTTTAGTCTGACATAAACAGCTAATTTACCTGTGTCAAGTTCTTAAAGTTTCTGCTGTTACCTAGTCCTGATTAAGAGGCTGAGTTTCTTTTCTGGAAAAATAGAGAAAATAAGTCATTTTATGAATTAGAATTCAGAATAGAGTTGGAAGGGACTTTGGGGGTTTTCTAGTCCAACTCCTGTGGCGGTCCAGTCTCTTCTTAAAAACCACCAGTGATGATGCAACTAAAACTTCTGATGGCAAGCCGGTTAATTGGCCTCACTGTAAAATTTTCTTCTTAGTTCCAGGTTGCTTCTGTCCTTGATTAGCTTCCATCCATTGTTTCTTGTCCTGCCTACAGAAGTTTTTGGTAATAAGTTGACCCCTTCCTCTTTGCGGCAACCTCTCCAATACTGAACTACTGCTCTCATGTCAACTCTTTTTTTCTCTAGACTAGCCAAACCCAAATCCTGCAATTGTTCTTCATATGTTTTAGTCTCCAGACCTTTAATCGTATTAGTTGCTCTTCTTTGCACTTTCTCCAAAGTCTCAACATATTTTTTGTAAAGTGGTGATCAAAACTGGATGCAGTATTCCAGGTGTGGCCTTACTAAGGCTTTATAAAGTGGCACTAATATTTCACGTGATTTTTGAATTTCTCCACATTAAATTTCATGTTGTTGGATAGGGCCCATGGTTCAAGTCTGTTAAGATCTTTTTGGATCCTGAACTTGTCTTCTGTTGGCTATTCCTGCCAGTTTAGTATCATCTGCAAATTTGATGAGGTCCCCTTCTATTCCCTCATCTAAGTCACTTATGAAGATATTGAAAAGTACTGAACCTAAGATGGAACCTTAGTTGTTGTTGTAATTGTAGTATCATTAAGGATAGTATGGTTTGTCAGCCAGTTGCAAATCCATCGTGTGGTGATGCTGTCCATCCCACATTTTTCTAGCTTACCAAGAGGTTTTGAGGCTTCTTACTTTTTAAAAAAGAAGTTATTTGTTGGGCAGATTTCTCTACAGTTTGGCTGGTCTCTTCTGCAGAACATTCAGAGATGCTCTTTTATTCGAGATAGTAGAACACTGAATAATCAAGACATCTACCCCATTTCCCCCAAAATAAGACCTCCCTGGATAATAAGCCCAATTGGGCTTTTGAGCTCATGGAGTAAAATAAGCCCTCCCGGAAAATATTGCAACACAGCAGTAACCATGAGGTGATCACGCTCGCCACCTCCTGCATCTCAAAAATAATAAGACCTCCCCGAAAATAAGGCCTAGTGCTTATTTCGGGGGTCAAAAGAAAATAAGACCCTGTCTTATTTTCAGGGAAACATGGAAGCTCATTTTGTCTGTGTGGTTAGAACATCCTACTGGACTTGAGAGCTGGAAGAACCTATCTTCCAGGAATACGGAGTTTATCATCTGTCTGGTTTCTGCACTGTGGGGTAGATACTAAATAAACATTAACCAGTTGCAGTACAGCAGAACCCATTGGCTCATTAAATCCTATGCCTTAGAACCTTTGAGGGTTTCATGGAATGTATGACTGTTCTGTGCTGCCTGCTTCCTTTAGGTCATTGTGAGCTTGTAACTTATGCATAGTTCAAGTGTGCAAGTAGAAAGATGTGTGAGTCACACACTGGGCAAGTAGATGAAATATTTTGGTTTCCTTATTGCAGCAGAGTGGTCTTGCAACTCATGTACAGCCGGAGAAGCCCAAAGTTTTTTTATGTTTGTTCTGATATATCTAGCTTGGCACAACTTGCCAAGGAGTAAGAAGTTGGATGAATTCCATTCCTCAAGTTCCTGACTCTGTTCATCATACCAAATGGTCTGCTTTTTCTTGTGCCTGGTGCCTCTCTCCTAGTAGGGAAAATGTGCTGGAGTAAGGTTATTTGAAGAATTACCTAAACCAACAGCCAGGATGATGATATTGTATGGGGCATAGATGCCAGATCCCTGCCCTTCCAGAAGAATGAGGGAATGGTCGATGACAGAAAAAAGCAGATGGGATGATTTATCCCCGTCTTGTTCAGCTGTCCCAAAGCTGAGTTCTGAAAACCAGGGAGGACTGCTGAGGTCAAATGGAAAACAGGATAAAAATACACTCCTTGCTGTTAAATAAGGTTGAAGGAAGGTGGGCATTTTCCAAGGAGGTTCATTGGCCAGCTGGAAGAGGTGCCTCCCCCAGGTGCTGTACATAGCCTTATATGGGACATTTCCCCAATTTGTCTTGGTAGCTTGGGAACTCTGGATGCAGAACTGCTGATGACTGAGCAAGGGATCATTGACAGATTTCTGAAAACCCTGGTTAGATACCTAAAACAATTGTTGAAGTTTGATTGTACCAGAACTGTAGCGGGGAAAGGTTGCAAACTGAGTTTGGCTCTATTAAGCAGAGAAAATTTATTCCAGGGTTGGAAATCTAGGTTAGAAATCCATGCCAGATGCTCTGAACTGCCTAAGTCAGTGGTTACCAACTGGTGGTCCATGGACCACTGGTGGTCCGTGAGAAAATTTTGGTGGTCCGCAGAAAAATTATTTGTATTTTTTATATTGCACTAAATCTATGATCCCTGGGGCAGATACATGCAATGAACGTTTGTGTTGCTGCAGAGAGTCTCCCCGTTCAGGTTTTTTTTGTAGGGGTTGGGGGGGCGAGAAATTCCGACTTGAGGTCTGCTTCAGCCTCCTGGTGTGGGACTTTGGGCAAAGGCTGGAGGGCCGCAGGTGGCAAAGAGCTGAAGGACCTTGTTCCAGCGGGACTCCATCATGGCCTGGAACTGGCTGACCATCTCAGCCCGCTGAGCCTCCAGGCGCTGGTACCTGGCCTTGCACTCCCGCAGGTCTTCTCTCTGCTTGGAAAGCCTATGCTCATAGTCCACAGTGAGGTGCTTCTGCTAAGCCGTCTCCTCAGTCAGATCCAATTTGAACTGAGCCAGATATTTTGCCAACTCTTTCTTGTGGTGGCTGCTTAGCTCCAACAACTGCTTCCTATTGGGGCCTTAAGGAGTCTGAGCGGGTTGGCTGGGAGGAGAGGGGTGAGTAGAGATTGGTGAGGGGCCCCTTGATGTAAGTAACATCGAGTTGGCCACACCCATCCAGTCACATGACACCCCCCCCCCAGCCACATCCACCCAGCTGGTCATTAGGCAGATTATATTAGTGGTCCATGGGATTTTAAATTATGAATTTAGTGGTCCCTGAGGTCCGAAAGGTTGGTGACCCCTGGCCTAAGTCATGCCAGTCAAGTGTAACTGTAATAGGGTCAGTTTTTTTATCGGGGTGAGAGGCAGAACATGGAAGTCCTTCCTGAGGTGCTGAGGGCCAATAGAATCACCCTCTGCTTTTCAGGTTTCTGCCAGATATTCTTGCTGTCCTTTAAAACTTGTTTTCATTGAGGGCCTGGCTCTTCTTCCCCAAACTGTCCATCTATATCATTTTGATTACTGCATATATAATTTTGGACCAGATTGAACTTGATGGATGTTGGTCAGTTGAGGAAGGCTCGCCTACTTGCCCAGATGCATGTCAACAAGTACACACACACACACACACCCCCCACATGTTAAACTAGAAAAAGCCCCAGTAGTAATATTCCTACTTGTGAATGCTTGTGAATGCCTATATCTATAAAATGCAAATACCAGTCCCTGAAAGCAGCGCCAAATAAGAGCAGTAAAGATGAGTTTCAATACACATGTGCAATTCTTAAAAAGCAACGTATCACATTAACCTTCCCTGCCTAAACGCTAGTAACAGTAGGATAGCAGTTGGCTCCGCAACATCGGTTCAACAGGAGAGCTAGATGTTTGAATGGAGGACCAGTTTCAGTGTCTCGACTCTTCTTTCAAGGTTGGCTGCAGCAAGCAGGTATGGGACCTCCAATGGGAAGGTTGTCCCTGTTTGGGAAGGTCAGGGAATGAAGAAGCATGAAGTGCAAAAGGAAAGGCCAGAGGGTGGAGAGTGAAGGAAGGAAGCTGAAAGCCAGGTGCAGGACCGAAACCTCAACCCAGGCAGGAAACAGGGAAGTTCTGGCTTACAGAAGGAACATGACCTGCCTGCTTTCCCTGGAGTGGAGATTGTGGGGCCTCAGCGATGATGTATGCCTGGGAATAGACTGCCTGTCCATAGGGCAGACCCTGGAGCCTTGAACTTCCTGCCCAGCCTGATTAAGTATACAGCCAAGAGAGGGCAGTTTGTAGTCTTATTTGGTCTGTAAAGAAGGAAGGAAGTGGGGAGGAGGGAGGGAATTCAACTGTGCCAGAAAATGGAAGGTTAGTGCATTTTTGATAAGCGCTGGTTGCCCAGTTTCAGGTCTTTGATATTCCTGGTTCTTGCTCCGAGCATTCCCAGCTCTTCCTTTGCCCTTTAACACAGGGGTGGTGGGCCTGTATGCCCTGCTTGTCCTTTAAAGGTTTTTTCTGTGTGTATTGTGCTGTACAGTACTCTACTGAGGGTGGGGATGTATTATTGTTTTTCAAGGCTAGTTTTCTCTTCCTTTCTAGGAAGCCATTTGCATTCTTCATCCTGAGGAATGAATTGGTTGTTTTAATGTCTAAACTATCTTATGACTGAAGACTTCCCTCAGAAGGCCTAGAAAAAGGCTGTCTTATGTTCATATTAGGCACATTATGCCAAAGGATAGGTTCCAAAATGGTGGTCTGTGTTGTGGCTTGAGCTTCTCAGTCTTATAGAAACTGTTATGGGTCTCATAGCAGTAGCACTTAGACTTATATACCGCTTCACAGTGCTTTACAGCCCTCTCTAAGCGGTTTACAGTCAGCATATTGCCCCCAACAATCTGGGACCTCATTTTACCCACCTCGGAAGGATGGAAGGCTGAGTCAACCTTGAGCTGGTGAGAATCAAACTGCCAAATTGCTGGCAGCTGGCAGTCAGCTGAAATAGCCTGCGGTACTGCATTCTAACCACTGCGCCAGAGGTGGGTTCTTACCTATTCGGACCTGTTGAGCCGAATAGTTACTAACTTGGCTGGACACATGACCGTACCAGTTCAATTCTGGGCGCTGCCATCTTTATTTTCTGTTCTGCACATGGGCAGACAGTCTTCATTGAAAAAAATGTTCGGGCACAGAAACGGTAGTAATACCAGCAGTAACCCACCCCTGCAATGCCCCATCACGCTTCTCATCCAATATTGCTCCCATCTAAAAGGGTTAAGTTGATCTGATTTGATTACTCAATTCCTCAAAAGCCCATCAATTTCAGTTTTCTCCTATTCTTCTCCTCTCCGAGACTGCCCCACTAGGTACACCAGACAAAGAGGTCTCCCCACATCACCCTACCAATAGATCTTACATGCCTCCATCAAGATCACCTTCCTTACTCTTTGTGTCACCACATTTTCTGAATATTAATACTCCTGACATTGTTTCTTCTAACTTTGCCGATACGTGGCTTTATAGAGAATTCTTTCCTGATGCGGCATTCTGTGGATTGTGTTGGTTTTCCAACATTTATAGAATTTGTCTCAAAACTCTTGGAGTTGTTGTTCAAACATATCTGGAGAGTACTATTTTGGAAAAGGCTGGTCTTGCTTCTCACATTATGGAAACTCATAGCTGTGTGTATTTCTTGCAGTAGTTTTCCTTTTTTGAAAATATGAACGGATAATGTTTACTTGAAGAAAAAGTTTAGCTCTGAAGGACGACTGCACTAGCAAATATCAGGGCCAAAATTCCTTTGTAGCTGTTTCTACCTTGTTATCATTCTCACTTTTCCAGCCCTACTAGAGCATTCTATCCTTGGTATTGCTTGCATGTCTCTTGTGATCTGTTGTCACGATGTTAAGTGTGATATTTACAAGCCCAAGGACAGTTTGAATCTGCGTCAAGAAAGCAGGACTTTACTGCTGGGCTTCCACAGAGATTTGTTACCAAGCGCTCAGTCCTTTTATGTTCATGTCGAACTGGACATACACAAATACTTAATTTTTTCCCAAGCACTAGGAAATCTCCATTCCAAAACTGCAGGGCTCACTAGCATCTTTAAAATACATATTTTGTCCTATTTTTCTGCCACTCCAAACTTAATATATATATATATGTGAGGGAGATGGGAAGCCCAATGTTCGTGTGTTTATTTAATATGATATGGTGACATTTTCTAAACATATGACTCCTTATCTGTGTGTTCATACCAGGTGGCTATAGTAGTTATGGAGTTCTATCTAGGAGAGTTGCTGAGGAACATGGTTGCTTGACTCTTTAGAGTAAGTATCCATGGAAATATTGATGATGGCATTGAAAACTTCCTGGGATATACAAGGCAAACGAAGCTTCTTCCAGAAAAAGCTGTAGCAGCATTTGCGTGGAGGAGATTGTGGAGTATCCTGTGAGGAAACTCACGGTGGACTCCATTTGTATGCATATTATCACATATTGTCTCTTTTCCTATAATCTCTATTGCTGTAGCCTGAGTTGAATGCAGAAACTGTTACTAGCTTGTGGATAAGCAAGTCGTAATTATACCTTTGAACCCCAGGAGAGTGGACCTTTGCATTCTTTTCAATTCATCCAGCAGTGGACACTCTCAGTACTAATATGAATAAAGCAACCCCCTCCCCAAATGCATATCATGTATTCTGCTTCTAGATGATCCTCCCAGTCCTGCTTTAAAGGCTTCTGGGGGACCCTTTTTCTTACTCATGGAAGGCTGTGGAAGAAGGAAGAGTATGAGTAACTTTTGTGTGCAAGCTGATGTACTCCTTTCCATTTTTATTGGGGTCAGGGAGGCAGGCCTCAACACTTAAAAGGTCATACTGATTCCAGGGCCATCTTGGGAAACTAAGTCATTTCCAGACAAAGCCTCCTTGCTATAGACCAGGGGTAGGGAATGACAACCCTTTTATGACTTGTGGACTTCAAATCCTAGAATTCCTGAGCCAGTTGGCTCAGGAATTCTGGGAGTTGAAGTCCATAAGTCATAAAAGAGGCCATCGTTCCCCACCTTTTCTATAGACATTGGAAACAAGGAGTTTCCATATGAAACTGTTTTCTTACAGTCTTTGCAGATGACTGTATCTATGTTCTCCAGCTAGGCTTCCTGCTTCTCCCTCTTATATATTGCACTGGGGACTGTCACGTCTCAGACCTAGCAAAATGGTACAAGAGCAGTTCTGCTTTCCTCTGCTTTGGCTGCTGCTTGGGGCCCCTGTAGCAAGAAGGCTTTGAGTTAATGGTTCCCTGCCCCCAGGGTAGGTATTGCATTGCTGCTGATGAGCTAATGTCTCTGTTTGCTGACAGAGGGAGATAAATTAGTTGCCGGGAGAGGTGAGCCCTGTGGAGAGGTGGGCTGATTGTAGCCCCCTTCCGTTTCACAGAGCAGATGTAAAAGCTTTAGGAATTCTTGTGGCTTGGTAGCTCTGAGAAAGCATGAGTGTGACCACATGGATTGTGTTACGAGAAAGGTGTTGATTCACTCCAGTGCCCTGTTCTCTCCTTGAAGTCTGGTGATGGTCTGAAGGTGCTGGAGTCAATCAACCCCTCCTTTTCTGAATGAGTCAGGCTGGAAGAACAGTTCAGTGGGTTCCTCCAAATTATCTTCTGTACTTTTACAAAGATGGATATGCACACTAGTTGTGTATGCGTGAGAACTTTCTTTGTAGGGTATAGAATGGAATTTGGGTAAGAGAGGAGGACACAAAGAAGTACCTATGCAGTTAATCAACTCACTGTATGTCTGAATTGGCCCATGAGGAAGAAAACGTAAGAGTGACTACAAAAGAGTTCTTTCTAACTGGAAGTCTGATACTGTCCCCATGTTAGTTTTATTCAACATGGTTTTATGAGAAAGCATATGATTGGGGTGCATACGGGTAATTTCTCTTCCGCAGCTCTGGATGAACTGATTAAAATGGTGGTTAGATTATCAATGTAAATTAGAATTAATGTTCTGACATCATTTTAGTATTCAGTTCTGGAGATAGGAAAGAGAAATGAAGAATGCTGGTCCTTCCCCAGTTCAACTCTCTGAAATTTCTCCTTTAGGCCGTGCGAGGGTTAAGCAATGGACAAGTGGCCTTTATAAATCTAAGATTTACTGAGATTATGATTTTCCAGTTTGAAGAAGATAGGCAAACCACATGGTGATTGTATTCTCCAGGATATGTCCAGATGATCCATGATCATGCGTACCAATCCAAAAATAACCTTCAAAACTATTCAGTTTTCCTCCATTTCAGTTCCATTAACAGAAGACATGCCTTTTATATTTTTAAAGATGTGTGTACATTAGTGTGAGGTGTTGGCAGGAAACCATAAGTTCCAGCACTGGAAAAAGTTAGCATGTACCACACCTAAACAACCTTGTTCCCTCCATATACAGTATGTTAAACTTTATTTCCATAATTCCTAGCCAGTATGGTTGTTGGCCATGTTGCCTGGGACTTATTGGTGTCTGACAATCTGGAAAGCATTTGGAAGGGAAACTGGTGCCATAAAAGATTTAAAAAGTCAGTTTTCATGACCGAGAGTTGCTCACAAATAGCAATACTCAGGAGTTCCTACAATATATTCCATACAATACCCACAGTAATTTGGGTCAGCTTCCTTGAGGGAAATGTGTACATCACAGAGCCTGCTTGGTGTAATAGTGAAGGCGCTGACTAGGAACAGGAGACAGTGTGTTCTAGTCCAGCCTTAGGCATGAAAGGTGGCTTGGTGACTTTGGACCAATCACTCTCTCTCACTTCATAGGGTGGTTGTGGGCATAATAGGAAGAGGAAGAAGTATTACATATGTGTAGAGATGGGAAGGCCTGGAAAAAAACCTAGGAAAATTGGGGGGGGGAGACAGAACACCCCCCCCATTTTCCTGTTTTTTCCCCAGGCCTTCCCATCTCTACATATGTCTTTCTCCTTGAGTCACTTATAAAATAATAAAGATGGGATTAGAAAACATAATTAAGTGTTGAGGACAATCTGATATCCCTCAACTTCCGTAGAAAATAGAAGCTTGAAAAAAATGCAATTTTAAATCACCTTCTCTGAGGAGATGGCTGTTACCTAACTAGAGAGACTGAAGCTATTTTAGAAATTTTTAAAAAGAGAATGTCAGCCAACATAAAGTAGGAGGCAGCTAGATCTGCATACCAACCAGGTTATCCAGATTAACCCAAGTGTGAATTTCCCCTTCAAAGATATCTTTTAAGTATCTTTGAACTTTGAATGAAGCTGTTTGTTTTAAAACAATAGAAAACAAAACTCCTAGAAAGACCTGTTATTAGCCCTACAGAGTAGAGTCACCCTTTAAAGACCTTATAAATCAAACCAATACACGTTTAATTACATGTCAGAAATTTAAAATATATTCCCAGCCTCCTTGGTGTTGTCTGAAAAATAAAATGCTTTTAAGCATACAGAGAAATGTTATCCAAACTAAACTATCAAAAGAAAACTAGAAATTGTAGTGTCTTCCTCAGTTTTCTGAATATCTTATCAATAGTTGCATCTGATTCTCCTCAGATGATTTCCAGTTATATAAATTATAGTCTTTTACGTTCTTGGCTTGACATTTTAGAAATACCAGGTTATGACTGTTTCTAAGTGAGAAAAAAACCCCCATTTCCCTACCAGTCTCTCTGCTCTGTGAAGTAAATTAAAATATTTACCTGATCTGCAAAGTCTTTTATGTTTTAAGGCTGTAAACATTTGAACCTAAGTTGATACTTTTCTGAAAGTCCCTGTGTAGTAGCTAATCCACAATTGTCCTATTGTGAGGAAGAATGGAGGTTACTCAAAGGTTAATTCTCAGGTTAGTTAGTTCTCATTCCTACCAACAGTCTTTGTCATTAGTCATTAATGCTGCTTATCTTCCCCATTCCTCTCCCCCTTTTCTTTCTCAATAAGGCACTACATTTTTTTCTGCTTAAACTGTGTAGGTTAGCCCATTTAGAAACCTATTGCATCATGATATTTGAAATACTTAGTGCAGCAAGAACTTTGGTTCTAGCTTGCTTCCCTAGATTCACAGATACCACCATCTAGTACAGACTTGCAATCTGGATTTAAATGATGGCCAAACTGCAGAATTTTACCACTTGCACAACTGCAATCATCTTTAGCCCTTCTCTGTAGGCTACCAATAGCTGTATTTTAAAACTATCTTGGGGATGCAACTTTGTGGGATTCCTTTTTGCAAAAAATAAAATAAAAATAAAATCCAAATTTGTCATGAAAAAGGGTCAGTCTGAAGGTGTGTGGCTTATCTCAAATTTTAAGACTTTATGAATGTTAAGAAAGTCATAAAACAATAGTGATGGGAGTGTGAGGCCAGTCACAAATATCCTATTAAACAGAAGAAAATATGGATAAAATAAAGGCCAGTGTTTTATCCAAACACCTGGGTGGAAGGTACAAGTAGAATAGCATACACACACACACACGCACACGCACACACGCACACACACAAACCCCTCATTCCTCTTGTATCCCCAGTTTTTGTTTGCCAACCGTTCCATAAACAAATATTTCATTTCTCCCAGTCCCCTCCAATTAATTCATTATTCTGCCTTTTAAACTCATATGAACATGAACCTCCCCCACTCCCAAAGCAAACTCACACATCCCATCCTGCAATGTGCCTGCAGTGCACGAAAACTGTGCTGAAGACCTAATGCCTGTGATTTTGCCTCCTTGGAACACGCAGCTCTGTTTGTGCAGACCTGGATAGAACACTGAATGATGGGATTCATTCCCACAAGATGTAATATTTAGATCAAGTCATGCCAGATGCAACTATCAGATGCCCTGGTCTATCAGTTGTTGTGCACAGTATCAGAGGAGGGACCCGTCAAAGTCAGTTGGAAGGCAATAAGAGTAGAAGAATGTTGTTGTGCTTTCGGGAAGTGCTACATTAGCTGTGGTCAGAAGTGTGCCTTTTGCCTAATTCAGGAGTCTATGGCAGTACTCAGAAAGTAGAGGGAAAGGTATTCCAATTCCTTGTGTGATCATTTAGGATGGATGTAGCATACTTTAGGTGCTCTCAACATGATCATAACTGTTGGCTTTAGAAAACTGCAGTTGTTGGTACAGGGTTGCTGGGGCTTTCCTGCAAATTTTCAAATTTTAAAACAACTTTTGTAAACGGACATTCCGCAATCACCGGAATATTTACTTATTACAATAGGCAGGTGCACGCGCTTTATTTCTGCTTTTTTAGTTCAAGACATTTTGACCGGGAAGAAAAAATAAACAAGCAAATAAGCCAGCAACCAACCCAGCTCTAATTTTGAACGTCTTTCATTTGGGCTTCCAGATTTCCACATAGGATTCCAATCTTGCAGGGAAAGTGGAAAGAGATTTTATTCTTCTGTTAGAGGTTTAGACTGCCGATCCTGCAAGCAAAATTGCTCTTCAGAGCATCGTGTGAAGGCCACATTTCAAATTGTGTGACTTAGGTGTATAGATAGTGTTTTCTGAATATGATTGTTGTTTCCATTTCTAAGAAGGTAATGTGGAAATACATCTAATCAAGGCAGAAAGAGAGCAAAGAGGAGGGAGCCAAGGACAGTCCAGTCTGAAAATGGAAGATATTTTTATTTCTTCCTCCTTCTGTTTTCAATTAATCTTTAATGAACCAATGGCTTTAAAAAAAAAATCAGTATCCTTTGTGAAATTAGGTTCCCATATTCCAGTGTTCAGAAGATGAGGAGTTTTGCCAGCTTGTTCAGATAGTCTTAATTGGGATGTCCTCAAAGGACCATTTGTGTATGTGAGCACATAGGTGCTAAATTTGGGAATGATGCAAAGGGAATATGAAGCCAAATATTTTATGGGGAGGCGTGTTATTAGATGGCAAAGGCTTTCTGACTTACCTTGCTTTAATAGTTGAATGTCACACATAACAGCAGGTGCACCATCTCTGCCACTTGGCTGACAATTGGCGTGCTCCAATTTAAAGGCCTTAAGGAGTGCGCTTTGGATCAGCAGCTGGCACCTGCTCAGCTCTGCTGAGGTTGTTCTGTCTGATCTCCTGCATTCATCAGCAAGTCTAAACTCTCCTGCAGGCCTTGAGGTCTTCCGAAGAATGTGCTTTTATTGCTCAAGCACTGTACATTGGTTGCTCAATTTTTTTTAAAATTTTGCAATGGCTCTGCTAGATAACCTGAGTGCTGCAAAGGATGATGGAGAACCTGCTGGGGTGGCCATTGAAGGCATTTCTGCAGGTTTCAGCTTACGATGCAGGAATTAAAAATTTAGCACCTAACAAAATCTCTGCATCTGTACAGGTGTTACAGTGGTAGCAGCCTGGCTTACCCAGTTTACCTGTTTTAGCTCTCATCTTGTACAGATTCATTTTTAATCCATCTCTATGCTGCTTATATTGACTTGCATTTTTTGGTTTTTATAAAAGTCGGCTTGATAACCCTTTTGTGATGAAACTCCCCTTTAAGGTAGGCCAGTTACACACATTACTGTAATGCTGGAACCTCCCTTTCTCTTTTAATCCTGGCCTAAGGCCCAGAATATTTTTTTTGCTTAAGAGTGCTAGTAAGTACTATAGTTAGAGCTCTCCCTTCCTTGTGGACAAAGCCAACTTGCTTTTCTCTGTCCCATTAGGCACACCAGGGTAACATACCAGTAGTAGAAGCTTGCCACAGACTCACCACTTACAATTTAGCTTAAGATCCAGTTAAAAATACTTTCTAAAATCAAAGAAAGGGGCAAAGGGAGACAAAGAAAGAATAGAGGAAAATAAAGTGGTAAGAAGTTTGTTATCCTTTTCTAAGTCTCTTGGAAACGAAGCTGCATATTTGCACATTTGGCCAAAAAAGGTTTAGTCTGGAACATACTCCGATATCAAAGGATGGAGTGCCGAAAGAAGAGGAAACTTATTCTGTATTTATTATTAGGCAGGATAGACCAACACCCTCTTGAATAAGCTGTAGGCAGGAAGACAATCTTAGCACCCTTTGTAGCTTAGGATATTGTGGTAGGAAGATTTTAATGAAAAAAGAGAGAGATTGCTTTCTGAGCTGCCTGAAGCCTCAAAGACATCAAAGGATTTATCCGAATCCATGTCTGAAACTGTTTTTATTTCAATGCCCTGAGCAGAATGAGACTAGCTATAAGGATTGTGGTGTTTGTGTGTTTGTTTTTACTGTTTTTTTTTAGTGAAAGAAAAAAATACTAGGCAAGACCATTCCTCCATAATAAAGGAAACATGACAGAGGATACTTTTAGTCCACTTACACTTATTTCTCCTCGGTATGGACACATCTGTCCATACATAGAGATAGCTCAGTATGGTACTGGCAGTACTGTAATATTTAAATTTACAGAATAACAGAGTTGGAAGGAACTTTGGAGGTTTTCTAATCCAACCCCCTGCTCGAGGAGGTCATCCTATACCTGCACCTCTACATATACCTTTGGAGAATAGGTTGACCCCCTTCCTTCTCTGTGATAGACCTTCAAATACTAGAAGACTGCTATCATGACACCCTGCCCCTGCCCTTCATTAGACTAGACCAGGGGTCTCCAAACCTTTCAGTCCGAGGGCCACATTGGGCATTTTGCAAACATTCAATTGTTGGGGGGGGGGAGAATCAATTTTACAAATGAGTGAATGAAATTTAATTGAATAAATGTGTTTTATTTTACTCAATGTGATACCCCCCTCTTCTGTCAGAGAAATACAGGGAACCTTACGTTTCTTTCCAAACAGTGGTGAATGCAGCCCTGCTGTCAGTTTTGGAAGCCATTTTGGGGCTGTTTCTTGGAACTCTGCCACCTGCTTTCTCTCCCCGTGGTGTTTGGAAAAGATCAGAGTAGAGCATATGGGAGGAGGCGGGTGGGCAGGAAGGAGCCTTCTGAAGGACCGGCTGTAGCCTGCAGGCCGTAGTTTGGAGACCTCTAGAATAGACATTCCCAGTTTCCACAACCGTTCATTATGTGGTTTAGCCTCCAGTCCCCATCTTTGTTGCTCTTCTCTGTACTCTTTCTAGAGTCACAATATCGTTTTTGTATCGTGGTGACCAGAACATAGTATTCCACATGTGGTCTTCCCAGTGCAGTATAAGGGGTTCTCTACCTAGTTGCTGGGTGGGTGTGGCCATGGTGGGCATGGCCTAGTTGGCGTCCTGCACCACGGCATGGGGGTGGTGGTTTGCCCTCCCCAGGCTCCGGAGGCTTTCCTTGAGCCTCCAGGAGGGCGAAAACGGCCTCTCCGGGCTCTGGAGGCCCTTCCTGAACTTCCAGTAGGCCTGTTTTTCACCTTCCCCGATCCCCCATACACACCCTGCGCTTACCTGCATCCAAAACAGACTGCGTGGGGACTCCTGGGAGGGGAGGGGCCAGCCAGGAATGGGATTTGGGGGTTCTCTGAACTGCACAGAATCTTAGCTAGAGGTTCTCCTGAACCCCTGCAGCCCACCCCTTGTATCACACTGCTTCCACGCACTGTTATCTTTTAAGACACTTCTTTGGGAATAAATAAGTTTACTACGCATGTTATTCAGCAAAAAAGTATAAGGGCATAGAGAAAAACAAGAGTTGTGACTGCTCCCATTTCTCTTTTGTTTATTAGCATTGGAAGGATTTTTGTGATAGGTTCCATTAATGATGTCTTCCTGTTGGGAATAACTTTTTCTTTCTTTGCAGCTCACCCCCGGGGGCAAGGCAGCCCAGGCCGGGGTTGGAGTTGGGGACTGGGTGCTCAGCATTGATGGAGAGAGCACCAGCACCATGACCCACATTGAAGCCCAGAACAAGATCCGTGCCTGTGGGGACAAACTCTCCCTCAGCTTAAGCAAGTAAGTAGCTCTTATGCTGATGCTGGGTTTTTTTCTTTTAGGAGCATAATGTACATGTTGGAATAATGAAGACTTGGTTTCCCCCAGAGGTTTATTTCATTCAGACTCAGTCCTTTTGGATAGCAGCTGCTTGCCAACTTTCATTTTGGTATTTAATAAAACAAACAGCCACCTGCCTGCATTTTACATCCTGAAGGTAAAGGCTCCTGAGTCACACCAAACTGATAGGAAATGTAAACTGAATGTTCTATTCCCCACCCCCACCCCCCAGTGGACTTCCCAACAATCCCATTCCCTGTTTAAAAACTTAAACCAAAGTAATAAGCTGTGTAGAAAGTTTTAGATCAGAGCACCTGGATTTTTAAACTAGGACTCCAGTTGTTCCTGAAATAAAGGTTCATTAGGATTAACAGGAGATAAATCTATCTGGCTGCTTGAATTAGTCCATATATTGCATTTTACCTTTTAAGCCCCTGAGAATCTGAATGGTAAAGCAATATACAAATTTAATATTAATAACAATAATAGCCCAAAGAAAGTGGCAGCTCAGCATCCAGAATTGTTAAGCATATTGTAGAACCTGTGTAGACAGTTTCCTGGATAGCCACTGTGTCTCTGATTCCAGATGTGCATTTTCTCCTACAGAAAAGAACTTAGGCTGACTGACTTGCACTAGCGTGACTTCACATGGATTTCAGCCAAAGTATCCAAGCTGATTTCAGGCTACACAAAAGGGATTCCTAGGTGAAAACAGGTGTGGATTTAAAATAATAAACAATTAACAAGCAAGGTGGTGCTAGTTGGTATTTCCTGAAAGTTAAGAGGCAGAGAAAATGCCTGCCAAAACAGCCTTGCTTGTTAATTGTTTATTATTTCAGTTCCACACCTGTGAAACAGATAGCATGAAAATGTTATAGCCAAAATTAATGTGGGTTGGCCACATTATTTTTGGATGAACGCAGTTGGATTTCCTTATAAGGACAGCCTGAAAGCTGCAATTGGTATAGAATGTAGTTAGTAGGATTAGTCTGTTGCTATGAATTCTAAAACCTAACAGTCAAACATTCACTTAGTGAATGGAAATTCTGTTCTTATCACTGATGGACTTCTTAAATGTGATGCCAAAATTATGAAATGCTATCCCAAGAGGCTTTTTGGTCTCAGGAAAGCATTTTACCTGTCTTTAGTTGAGTGACTTTTAGGGTTTAATTTTTCTTCTGTCTGTTTTATAACATAAATTTGATTGAAGTTTATGTTAATATAAAATACAAGTGAAAATTGAGACAACAGGGAAAGTGGGGCAGGGAAAAGAAAAGGGAGAAAAGATGTGAGAGAAAGAATGATCTTTGTATCTTCAGTTAAGATACAAAGTAAAGTTACAATCTCAGCTTTTTACTTTTATATAATTAGTAAGTAATTAGTAAGCACCAATTCTATAACAACGAACTAATGTAAGCATCAAAACCCAGCCAAACCCCCCTCCCATTTTGAGCACAAAATCCAGAAGCGATCTCCAGGTAGAGACAAAATTGGATACATTTTTTCCCCTTCGTTAGGACAGTTATTTTTTCCATCTCTGCCAGTTCCACCACTTTTTCCACCTATTCTTTCATTGCGGAAATTGACATATGTTTCTATTTTTTGCATATATAAAATTCTAGCTGCAATCAACATATATAACAACAAAGCTCATTTTTTCCTCATTTTTATCCAATAATCCTAAGAAAAAAACGGCTTTCACTTATATATTTCTTTTAATAATGTTCTGGATTAAACATAAACCTGGCCTCAAAATTAATTTTTTTGCTATCTTAATTCTGCAACAGCTTTATTGATTCTCTTACTAATCAGTGCGGTATTTGCTTGTTGCTGTGATTTTCCCCTGCATAAAAATCTAGATATTATAGAATTAAGAAAACATGCATTGTATCTTTATGCCATAATACATACGTGTTCTTGATAAGAACCATGTTTTTTGTCATCTGGAAAAAGGAAGAGTCATCTAACAGGATTTTTCCCTCCAGAAAGATAACATGAACTCAAACAATCCTTAATTGCAATACAAAAATGGCAATAACTATAAAGGGAAAACAATAAAATTTACTCTGTGTTATAATTTAATGGGCAATTGATATAAAATGTTTTACAGATGGTTTATGGCTCCATCAATAATTTTCAAGTTGGATAAATCCATGTTGGAAATGTCACAACAAAGAAGGAACATTTTATCACATATGGTGGTTATGCCAAAAACTCAAAAGTATTGGAAAGCAATACATCAAAACATTCTAAAAATCCTAAAAATAAAATTGAAACTGAAACCACAAACATTTTTATTGGGTACAATCCCAGGAAAAAAAAAATGTTACAATTTACTAAGATATGTGCTGACAGCAGCAAGAACAAATTTGGCACAGCATTAGAAAAGGGGTCTTTGCTGACGGTATCAGATTGGGAGGCCATAATTGGAGAATGTGCAGCAATGGCAAAATTGACAATATATATTCATAATAGAACTCTGACCAAATGCGTGCAGTAATAACTTCCATATAGACTACACATTAGACAGCAGGGCAAATTAAGACATTTGGAATATTGTTTTTAGGAAGGAGGTTATGAGATTAATGAAAAAACATAGATGAAAGAATTGAATCTAGATACTAGCAATAGCCTTACATGTTTAATGTAAAGCAGGGGTGTCCAAACCTGGGAACTTTAAGACTTGTGGACTTCAACTCCCAGAATTCCCCAGCCAGCCATGCTGGCTGGGGAATTCTGGGAGTTGAAGTCCACAAGTCTTAAAGTTCCCAAGTTTGGACACCCCTGATGTAAAGCATGTATACTGTATTTAGGTTGTGGTTAGTAGTTAGGGAGATATCTGAAAGGGGAGAATGTGTTATTAGAAAGTTACCCATAATATTTAGTATGTTTTATTCAAGTTAAATAATGGTTTCTTGGGTGTTAGTCAAGTGTCACTGTCCAGTGTAGTCCACTTTTTAAAAAATCCTGTTTGTCAGGATTCTGTCAGAAAGCAAAAGCACAGGGAAGCACATCTACCTGATTTATTTTACTTTCATCTTTTGTCCCCTGTTATTTTCAGTCTGCAAAAGCAGGTTAACCTGTTCAGGCAGCCTTGTTTAGCGAAGGGGGACCAGTCACTTGGTTGTTAAGCAGAGCAGTTGCTAAGTGAAACCACTAATGTGCTTACAATGCTACTTTGCTTTATAGACCTGTGAAGGTCATAAATGATGAATGCTTGCAAAGTTACTTTTTCAACACTGTGGTAACCGAATGGTCGCTATCCGAGGCAGTCATTAAATGAGGACCATAGAGTCTTTGCTACTGCTTTGGCAGTGTGGAAGTACATACAGTATGCAAATACCCAAGGTGATATTTGTAAGAGAATGTTCTGAACTGATGGAATCATTTTTTTAAAGAGAGTAGGTTGGAATGCAAAGGAGAAATATTATTTCTTCACTGAAAGAATTTCCAGACAGTCTGGGAAACCCCCCCCCCCCCCCACAAATGCACTCATTGAACTGTCTAAATGCTCATGACTGTACTCTCCCAAAGCTTCCTTTCCAGATGCCTTATGCTATGAAAGGAGCTGGGTTGCCTATATACTAATTTGCTTTAGCTCTCCATGGTTACAGATGGTTGCAGCTATGTAGCTCTCTTGCAGCAGAGGGGCTGACTTGCAAAAAAGCTTTGATTGTAAATTGTGTCGCTGAATTCAACTTCTTAGGCCAGTGTCTCTGTTAACAACGGTTTTTCTCTTCCAGAGTCCAGAATCTCCTAGGCAGACCTCAGAAGGTGCGTGTACAGCTGTTTCTCTCTCTCTGTGTCCCTCACTTCTGTTGGGGAAACTGTGACATAAGGTTGGAGGTGATCTCTGACCGAGCCTCTCCTAGAAGTTACAAAGGAAACTGCAATACATAGATACATACCATATTTTTTGGAGTATAAAACGCATCTTTCCCCCCCAAAAAAGAGGGTGAAAATCTGGGTGCATTTTTGACCTCCCGAAACCCCACCCCCTACACAAAAATGGATGTTCAGAGGGTTTGGGTGGCCTGCAAAGGGGGCTGCAGGCTGGAGAGGGCAAAAACAAGCGAAAAACGGGATGGTCTTGCTCGTTTTTGCCTCCACCACCACCCCAGCCCCCAGGAGCACTCTACAAGCCTCCCAAAACCTCTGCATGCCCCCCTTTTTTTGCAAAAAACGCCTATTTTTGTGAAGAACGGGCCATTTTTTGCTCGTTTTTGCCCCTCCCAGCCCCCAGCAGCACTCTACCAGCCTCCCAAAGCCTCTGCATGTCCTTTTTTTTTTTGCAAAAAATGGGCCCGTTTTCATGAAAAACAGGCCATTTTTTGCTCGTTTTTGCTCCCCCCCTAGCCCCCGGGAACACTTTGCAGTCCCCTCAAACTCTCTGCATGCCCCGTTTTTCACAAAGAACAAGGCATGCAGAGGGTTTGGGAGGCCTGCAGAGTTCAAAAACTTTTAAAAAAATTTTATCTCTTCAGAATCATGTGTGTGTCTTCTACTCTGGTGCGTCTTATAGTCCGAAAAATACGGTAATGTATTTCAAAAGCAGGATAATAAATGTCCATATACAGTTGGGTAGAAGTGTGGAAAATATTCCACACTTTGACAGCTCTGACCATGAAACATTTTGCAACCAAGCCAGACAGACTTTGTTCAGATAGTTATTTTAATACCCAAAAGAATAGTAGATATAGGGGACTTAGAGTTTCGAAGGTATGCAGTTAGCCTTCTTAGCCAAAATGGACATCCATGTTGAGTTTCTGAATAATTCCAATTGGAACTTCTCAGCCATCAGTAGAAATGCTTTATTTTTTTCGTCCTTTTTTGCAATCTGATTTTGGTAAGCTACCCAGAGTCATTCTATGAGGGAGATGAGCAGTTGCTAAATATGATACAGGTAGTCCTCAACGTACATACACAATTGAGTCCAACATTTCCATTGCAAAGCGAGGCAGTTGTTAAGTGAGTGTCCCCCATTTTAAGATCTTTTGCCACCGTTGTTAAGCGCATCACTGCAGTTGCTAAATGAATCATTTGACCATTAAGAAAATCTGCCTTCCCCCATTGATTTTGTTTGTCTAAAGCCAACTGAGGAGGTTAGACATGGTGATCCCATGACTCGAAGACAGTGCAACTGTCACACACGCCAGTTTCCAAGCATCTGATCATGTGGCTATGGGGATGCTACAATAGTTGTAAGTGTGAAAACTTTTTAAAGTGCCGTTGTAACTTTGAACGGCCATTAAATGAATGGTTGTATGTTGAGGGCTACCAGTATATAATAAATAAATTAAAATTCTCCTCTCTTATACTTTTTCTTAGAATTAATCTGGTGTTTTAATCTTATATAAATGTGATGTTCTGCAATTGAGGGTAGCAATTGAAAGAACTGTAGAATGCAGTACCTTTTTTCCCCTTCCTGAATTTCTCTCTTCCTGCTCATCGTTAGCTTATTTTTAAATTGTACTTCAGAACTTCCCAAAGTCAGAAATTGGACATGGGCATTGCCCTGGTGTAGCTGTGTACAATTCTCAAAGCAAAAGGGGATATAAATTTGAAGCTACAAGTAGAGCTGTGTTGATTCCTGAATTGGGTCTTTGCTTCACCCAATAGAGAGGCAAACGGTCAGATCCTGGCCTTCCCAAGATCTTGGGAGGGCTGCCCTGGAAGGTCCCCATTCATTTTTTCGGGTCCATGGGTGGAAGAGGGAAATGAGATGAGGGTAGATGAAGAGACACGCATGGTTTGTTTTTGCTCCTTAAAACTTCAGCATGTGCCCCTGTCCTGTTTCCGCTATTTGGATGGAAGGCAATTGATTATCTTGCACACCCTCTGGGCAGCCGTAGAGGGACCCTTTCTGTCCCTTGAAGAGATTTGCTGAGCAAGGCAGTGCCTGTTTAGGAGTAGACAGATAGAGATAGAAACAGAGATGGACCACTGGCTTACGTTACAGCTGCTCTGTGCCAACTTGTATTTATTGCCTTGGTGCTCAAAGAAGAGTCCTGAATGGCCTGGCTTCCATCTGGGACACTGTGGCCTCTGGCTCTGCCTGATTATGGGGTGCTCTTGCATGCTGCCTGCCATGCCAGCTTGGGCATTGTTGTTTTGTCTTTTGTCTAGGATGCACTCCCTTCTTCTCAGCCCCCCAAATACAACTTCACTCCCAGTTCTGCCCTCAACAAGACAGCGCGGCCCTTTGGAGTTAACCCTGCTCCAAACTCTGAGCCCGGGCGGGTGACGAAACCCGTGCGGTATGTTCCCCCTGCATCCGTCTGCACCACACAGCACAATGGGTATGTTGCTGTGCTTCTGGCCACCTGGGATGGGATGGGGGTGGGGGTAGTAATGCAACTGTGAAACTCTGCACACCGGCCCTCCTCTGTACACCTGTGCATGTAAACTTGTGCATGTGTGGCTTTCCACTGAGGGGCACCTGATTGGTAAGAATGTCCCTCCTCCCCATTGAAAAAATATAAACCTCTGGTGTTGCAGTGGCCTCTTGTGGCTGGAAAAGATATTGAACTTCCTGAGTAAAACCATACCCAAATTTAGTGATGTTCATTCAGATAACATCTCACTTTTTAAAACTTGAGTCTTCTTACGTGTTCTGGTCAACCCAATAGATGAAGTTGGAAACATAATGCGATGTCCCAGGGAAAATGTTCTACTGTATCTATAATTCTTTTTACCAATCAATCCTAAATCATTCTTACATCAGATAGTTTGATTGTAATGATAGCATATTATAGCAAGTCAGCTGCACCTACACATTCATTAGTGTCTGCTTATGAGTTATATATTCTATTTTTATAAAACAGAGTAAATGTACTTTCTGGATATCTTTGAAATTCTCCACCCTCATACACTCCCTGGTTGCAGGGTAAATATTTTTTGATCTGAAAGACAGGCTCAGAGAAATACAGATCTGAAGTATAATGCTATTCAGCCTGAAGCTGCACATTTCAGAGAAGACACCAAGAAACAGACTTGAGATGCCGTTTTCCGTTGAATGAAGAACAAAAATGCCATTCTTTTAAACTCAGATTTCTAAGAAAAGTGTTAAAATGAAAAATACACCTTACAAAGGAAATGCACATAAAATACAAGATTTACATGTTGTGGCATCTCGTTGTCCCAACATTAAACTAGTAGTTCTATCTTATCTATCATATGGGAGAAGTGAGGATTAAAAAAAAAACCTTTTGAGCTGTTACCTTCCCCCCACCCCCACCCCACTTTTCCTTCTGTGGAAATTTTAGGTTCTTCTCTTCTCGTTAGCTTTGCAAATTTTGACCAGAGCAGGATCACCAGACTAGACAAAAAAGCTGTTCAATTAATGCAGAAAAACGAAGCCAGGGTACAACTGGCGGAAAGGATGCCGGATGGATGGGGATTAATTCAGTAAAATTAATAAGCTTCAAAAAAAGGAAAGGGGAAAAGAATATGTTTGGAATCAGCAACATTGGTCTGCTTTTTCTGCCAGGATGAGCTGCTCATGTGTGGAAGACAGCCCTAAGTGCTTAACTGCATGCAAGTTGTTGGCAGTTTTTGTTCAGATGTTGCTGAAAATAATGATGCTTTAGTTGAGCTCCTCTAACTTGGTGCATTCTAGCTGGTTCTTACTTTATTTATTTTAAGCTAATAAATGCTACTAGTGGATAGTGAGAATAGCAATAGCAATAGAACTTAGACTTATATACCAGTGCTGTATATTCTTAGTTGTTTCAGTATGACTTCATTTCCTTAGCAAGGAATAGCTTTCCTTGCAACAATTTATAGTGCAAAAGAAGTTGTGAAGACTCACGCTGAACTAATCAGATCTTTCTTTGTAGTTTTCAGCAAAGGGCCTCTATAAACTTTATGTCACTTGCATGTAAATATAACTATGGAGGACTGTTCTTAACTTGTTTGGAGATGAGAGTTTTTACAAAGTAAGCATTTTCTTCTTTGGATGGGAGACTCTTGTCCTGGATCGCCCCACACAACATCCTTAGCGAGCATTATCGTAACCTGTGATGATTGGTGATCACACCTGTCATGATTTAATGTACTCTTTCTCAAATTGGTGCCCTCCAAATATGCTGAGGTTTCAGTTTCCTGATATTCCTGATTAAGAGGGGTGCCATGCTAGAGGTAACAGAAGTAGGGGGATCCAGGGACGGAAGGGGTGTGAATGTGAATGATATCAAAATGGTGGGTGTGACTGGGTGATCACAGCCTTGCTCCTTTTTACCTGCCTGCAGTGCATGTTAAAAAGGGGCTGGGCTTCAGTCACCTGGTTGTGCCTGCCATTCTGCTGCTTTGACTCCCTTGTGGATTCTCTGATTGAAGGCCACCTGTCTCTTAACCAAAATAGAAATGGGGAAGCATTGTTTTCTCTGCTTTTGATTCTAATCTGTCTGCCTTTCCTGTCTTTTTTCTCTTTCCCTCTTTTTCTCTCCTGCAGGCACAGAATTCCGACAAGTCAGTAAGCTTTTGGTCTTCTCTGTAGTCTTTTTTTTTTCTTTTCTAATTTGCATGATGTTTTCCATGTCTGATTTCTTATTTCCCATCTCGCCCCACTTTTGGGGGGCATGGTTGTGACAGGAGTGGAAAATTATCTTTTCCTAAAGAAATCTTAAGTTTGTTTTGATTGGGGACGATGACAGCGACAGAAACTTTCAAAACCCACAACAGGCTTAGATGGGAAGAGCTGTTTTTACCTAAACAAGAAAAGCAAAATTTATTTGTACTTTCTTGACCAAATCCTTTTGGGCCATACTGGAACCCCTTTGATGTCCCATTTTCCTGGAAATAAGTGGAGGAGATAAGACCTCTTTGTATGGCAAGAAGCCACGGAAGTTACCCCTAAGGTCAAGGTTGCCAAAAAGATTTGATTTTTAAAAGAGGATTCTGGTGGCTTCTGCCTGGGGCTGGAACAGCAGCCTGGTGCAGCTCTTCCTAGTCTACATTCATCTATAACTGTGACTGCCTGACCTAGATAAGGGTGAGGAATTGGTGCTAAATTTGGCAGGGAGCTTGTGGCTTCTCTCCTCCCCAGTCAAGCTGCAGATATCTCCGGGGACATCAACTGCTCCCCTATGAGCAGCAGAGATGTAAATGTTGTTGCTATGTTGGGAGGGAATAATATTTCTTACCTGACTGGTACTTTGCTTTCTCTTATCCCTTCCTGCTCCTGTCCTCAGGGTGACTGCCCACCCACCTGAGGTGAAGGCTGCGTCCCCAAATCACCCCCCACCTGATTATGGAGATTACTACCTGGAGGACCAGTAAGACTTGGGAACAGGGTCTGGGGCTAGGATAGCAATGTCAGTGATGTTTGTATTGCATGTAGATGTTTTTGCCTCATAGCTTGGTAATGTTCCTCCCAAAAGTTAGGGAGAACAACCTCTGAGACACCTGTGGCTAAAATGCAAGCATTCTTTTTAAAAAAAACTGCGGTTAAGGGGGTATATTAGAGCATCACCTGGTAAACCAGGCCACTGTATGACGCGGAAGTTCAGGATTTAAGGTCTGTCTCTCACAAAGTCAAACATTAGCCAAGTTGGCCCTCTGACGGCCTAATCGAAGAGCCCTGGAGTAGTCTGTTAACAAACTCAGTGCTTTGGTAACTCAGAATCAACATATCATCCCATGAAGCAGTTCATATTTAACTCCTGATTACAGTTTAACTTGGTTGTTCCAGTCCTTGGGGGGGGGGGGCAGAGAAGGGGGGGGGGAAATCCACTTTTCCCCTCTTAAGATGATTCCTTTGTGGGAGGAGATATTTCTAGGTACCTCTCTCTTGGGCCATTCTCGAAGAGTTCATGCGTTCTTTGATGATCCAGTTTTCTCTGATGCTTTGCACGTCCTTGGGTTTATAGTCCCCCTCAGCCAGGCCCTAAAGGCTGTGAAGCACCCTCCCTCTCCCCCAGCCAGATTGCAATTTATAATTGCAAATGGCTTTTGTTGTGTTTATAATGGAGAACGAGAAGGTTTTTGGTGGTGTTCAGGGTAGGAAGCACTCGGGTTTTTTGTAGCCTTTCTGTAGAGTGGGGTTGCTAGGACACACTCACGTATACCTCACACTCATACACACACACACACACCTCACACACACAAATAGTCTTTCTTTGCTTCTCGGGATTTTTTAAGGAATTTCTTACAATCTGCTGGCTGTTCTGGGGACACATTTTCAAACCCTTGCTCTGGCCTGCAGAAGGATTTCCATGCATTGATTGGCTTGGGGGGGAAAAAAAGGTCTGAATTTTGCTGATGTTTAACGACGAGTCTGGACAGAACAAATTGACATGTAGCTCACAAAAAGAGCTGTATGGACAGACACTATGTTTAAAGCACTTGCTTTTCAAGTGGCCACAGAAGGGGCTGAATACTGTTGCAGAAAGGATGTAGGACCGATCACTTGATAGCTATCCCTTATTCCCTAATCAGACCCTTCATATTCGGTACAATCCTACACTATCGGAGGTGAGAAAATGGCCGGAGTTTTACATCAGGGATGATAGGCCCAAGGCTTTCTGGTCGTGTTGTGTGCGGCTCCTTAGATGCCATCTATATTCACTGCCAAAGAAGCTCTTAGAAAACTAATTTGTCACTGATGCTAACAGTGACACCGCAGCTCTCTAGCCCTCCCCAGCCAGATAACCAGCCCCCTGATTAGTCCCCTGACAGAAAAGCTTCCCTTCTGCTTGAAGGAAGTGCAGATGGGATGGCTTCCTATTTCCTCTCAGAGTCTGGTCCGCCTAGTCTCCCTTCCTCCCAGAAAGTAGAATCACAGGCGCTGGGAAGGATATTAAGCAGCCTTCATAGCCTTCACCCTCCAGATCTGTTAAGATTGTGACTCTCAGGACTGTCAGCCATCTAGCAGTTCTGCCTGATGTATTTCTTTAGCTGCAGAAAATTAACCATTGTAGACAAGGGACTGATGGGGTGAGCTTCAGGATCTCATTATTACTACTGAAGGACAGGTTATTTATCCGGCCCATTAGAGTGGCCATGTCTTGATTCATTGCGGTGTATATGTGTATGTGTGTGTGTGTTTGGGTGCAATGCATGTCCGGCAACTGCTGTTTTCAGTGCAGTTCTGGCTGAGTGCCCTGGTCTGTTTGTAGGCACTCTCTGCGGCTGGTGAGCCTGCCAGCTTTCTTCCCCAGTGATGCCAGTAAAAAGAGACTTATTGAGGACACAGAGGACTGGCGACCACGGACTGGGATTACTCAGTCTCCTTCCTTCCGCATTCTGGCCCATCTCACAGGCACAGAATTCAGTAAGTGCCCCTCCGGTGGGAACTATGTAAGGGGCATGGCAAGCTTTATTTTCCCATCCCTCTGAGTGGCCAGTTCCCACTAGAGGCTTAGGGGAAATCTCAAGCTTTTCTTATCTGCCACTTCAGGAAACAGGTGCAGTGGTGCCTGAGATTTGGTGACAGCTCTGGTCCTTCTCTCATTCTGTCTCAGTGGTCAGAGTCTTACGTTCATCCTCCTCCCCCTCCTCATTCCTGGGGATGCCCCCTTGGCCCCATGCAATCTGTCTGGGGATGCAACTAAATATTCTGCAGACATCTCCTTCTGCTTCCCTCACCCCAATTGGGGATAGCCTTAATTAATTCTTGCTTTTTCTTTCCATCTACCAACCTGACTGACCCAACTCTGATCCTCTCTCTTTCTCCCTTCCTTCTGCTGCCAGTGCGAGACCCAGATGACGAGCATCTTAAGGAGGCCAGGTAAGAAGGGCCAGATCTTTGGGACTTGGATTTCTTAGGGTTAGAGAAAGGATTTTTGCCCGAGTTCCTCAAGTGCTAGGATGCCAGCTGAGATGAGCTTAGGGTTTCAGACTTGTTTATAGAGATACTTTTTCTCTCTTGCTACAGATAGTTTGTACAATACATCCATAGTTAAGCGTGGTTTATCAAGCAAGTTTTCTGGGTTCATGTGGCACACTAGATCCTAAACGAATGGCTTAAATTGTTGTTGGCTGAGTTGAGGTGTTGTATGAACACACTTGCTTCATGGACTTATTATCTACTTGTGGGAAAGAGGGAAGAGAGAGAGAAAAGTCCTCCCCCCCCTTGAGGATGGAATGCTATTGAAATAGGTTGGGCATTGTGTGAAGTGTCTTCTGCATGCACTCTGTCTCTCTTTCCTCTCCCCTCCCTTTCCCTAACATTACTGTTTCCTCTCCACTGTCTGCCTTCCCTTTTCTTTTTCTAGAGAAAAGTTTGTCCTGGAACTCCGGAGCCCCCGTTACACTCACCTGCGTGACTGGCACCACCAGCGATCAGCTACCTCTCTGAATGTGCTCTCCTAGGCTGATCCTGTCTTACTCTTCTGACTCGACCCTTCTGTTGATTGTATGCAATGCAGATGTTATATAGGGAGGGCACATTTCTGTCTGTTTCCTTCTGGCTGTTGAGTGTAACTTGAAAATAGGAAGTCCCCGCAACTCCTGGAATGTAATGATTGATCTGTGCTGGAGAATTACTTAGTTAGGACCTAGAAATAAGCAGGAGGCTTTTCTTTTATGGACTCGCACTTGGAATTCCATGCCTCACTTCCTGTCCTCAATGGAAAGAAACTTTAGAATCCAGCTTTACCATTGGAGAGGAGGATTAGTTTTCCCCACCTTAAAGAAATGTTCTGGAAGAAGGAAGCTATTTCCACTGAAGTGGGAATTATTTCCTGAATAAAGGAACAGCAGGTATCCTCATATTCTACCAATGGAAGATCTTCTGGATTTCTCAGACTGGCCTTGTTTTTATGAACTGTCAAGAGTTTTCCCTCCTGGATAAGCATTACAGGAAAAGATGGCATCTTTAGCCATTTGTTTTGTTTCGGTTCTATTGATGACATTTAAAACTAGCCTTCTTCCAAGGAATGTAAGATCACATGGATGGTCCATTCCTCACAATGCAGTCAGATGAGCTAGGTGCAGCAAGAATGGCTGGCCCAAGGAAACACAGCGCAATTTGTATAAGCATTGGGGTTTGAACCTTAGTCTCCAATACCTGTTCAGGTAGTTCTCAGTTCAACCAATTTGGCATAGAATTTCAGAAAAGTAAGGGATGCACAGTCCACCTTTGCCACTTTCTGATATAGTTTCTCAGCACTGGATTGGAAATGAAGACAGAGTCTTCTCCAGATAACCCCCTTCTGCGTCTCCACAACTGTTAGAGAAAAGGGTCTTCCCTCCCATCTTCCACCCTGCCATGGCTATCCTTTTCCTCTCCTTGTTCCCTTGGCTACGAGTGTTGGTTTGTGTTTGCTACCTTCAGGGAAGGACAGACATTCCTCTCCGGGTGGGCCGATGAGATCTTGAGAGATGGTAAGACTATCTTGCTGCCCATAATTTGATTGGGGATGTCTATTTTGCACTTGATCTATATACCAAGGCGCCTTAATTTGCAAAAGACCACCATGTTTGAGAAATGCGATAGAGGTGCTCTTGCTGGGATCAGAGCAGACTCAGGAAGAGGGGTGAATTGCTCTGTGTCTCTTTCTGCATCTAGAATGTCCTTTCCCCTCATGGAGGGCACGTCTGTTGGCTACAACTCTGCCATTGTGAGAGTTTTATCAATGTCTGGTCTACATGCATGATGCGGAATTCAACTATTATCTGTACAGTGGTATAACCGCCCACACTTGAGTGCCTGAAATGTAGTTAAGACTTTGCAGTCTGGATGGAGACTCACTTACTACTTTCCATTTTGTAGTAAAAATAAATGCTTCTATTCTCATATCTGGCTTCTGCCTATTTATTATTGTATAGGCAACTGAAACTGGAGATGCTGAGTCACTGGTGAACTAAGCCAAGCTGTGGGTGAGGAATTGTTCTTCATTGCATTGTCAGCCTGTGTCTCATCTGAAAGGTCACTTAAGTTGCAGTTGGGAAAGTGGTCTCCATTCACTTGTAAGCTTGGAGTTTCCTTACTTTTTGGTGCTGGTTGATATCTGTCTCCATGCCCTGAGGGTTATGTCTGGGAGAACTAGAGACTTGATGGCCTCCGTGGCAACTGGCAACCACAGGCTTGTCCCAACGACCTCTGCTCCTATGCAGGCAGATTGGCCTATATTGAACATTAATTTTCCTTATCCTATATGTGGAAGGCCTATTTCTCTCTCTGTTGTGATCAGATCATTTCCTGGTCCATTTGAGATGTCCTGCCACTGAAGACTTCTGTGGACTATTATTAGAATGGCCTGTCCAAGACACGTTTCTGGGAGGTCCTTGAGAAATGTCTCTGCACCCGATAGGCAGTTTCATTTATTGCCAGGTTGACCTCTGGAATCAGGAGGGTGATTCAGCTTCCTTGACAAGATTGCATTCACTACTCCTAGAAGTACATCTTAGATTATTGAGGAACTCCGGGAGAGATGAAACAGAAAATGTGACACTTGGAGCGTGGATGGGGAAAAACAAGGACTCAACCTGAGTGTGGGTGGGAGCTCAAACTCAAGCCTTTATCATGGCAGTAAAAAAGTGCAGTTCTCCATTGTTGCATGTTTGTCTGTTTGTTTATATCCTGCCTTAATTACTTTTACAAATCATTCAAGGTGGTGAACATGTGCACCTTCCTCTTCCTATTTTCTCACGACCACAACCCTGTGAGGTGAGCTGGGTTAAGGAGAGAGTGAATGACTGCCTAAGGCACCCAGCTGCCTTTCATGGCTAAAGGGGTGTCTAGAACTCACAGTCTCTGCTTTTTAGCCTGATGCTTTAATTATTAGACCAAACTGGCATTGGTGGACTGTTGATTAACAGCATCATTTAGTAAGTCTAGGGCTTTCTTGGGGAGCATGAGTAGGTGTAGTTGCCTCCTGGCCATTGTAGCTGTTTCATACAGCATTTTCTGATATATTGACTCAGAGATGCTGAAGTTTCCAATGAGGTGACTCAGGTGATACCTTACCATATTATCCTTTTGGCCTGTAGACTCTGATGATGTAGCCTCTGGATACATTGTGGTACCCACATGCCCTCACTTGCTTTGCAAGGTATTGGTGGGGGCATAACTGGCTGGATTTAGAAGGTGGCAATGCCAGCAGTTTTGAAGGAGGCTTTGGTGGAGCTTCTCCTTAATAGATTGTCCCTGCATCTGGTTATTTTTGACAGCTATTTGACACCTCTTTTTAGGGAACGCTTTTGAGTGGGCGGTTGGGAACAGTTCTTACACAATCAAAAACAAACAACGTGATGCCACATTTGGCTGTTATCAAAACATGGATCAAATGGAACTTTCCCATTTCACCCAAAAGAGAGTCACTTGCAGGCATGTACATTGAGCAGGTAGGAATTTAAATACTGATTAGACTACAAGTAGAAATTGCACTGAACACTCAGCAATTGCTGGAATTCTTTTGTCATGGCTTCTTAGACTTTCTGCAGTAAGTCTCATGTTATCGTACCTTTGGGTGATTGTTTATCTGTCCTAGTCCAGTTCACTGGGAAGAAGTTAGTCAAGGATTCCAGTCTAGAAGACCAATCTAGAAGAAGCAGATTATTTGAATGTATTTCAGTTAAACTTCAGTTTTGAGCATAGGACAGAGGTAGAGTTGGACTCAAACTAATGGTTTTATTGAGATTTGCACAGAAGTAGTGAATCCTTTAAAGGTGGCTCAGTGGCTAAGACACTGAGCTTGTGGATCAGAAGGGGGGCAGTTCAGCGGTTCAAATTCCTAGCGTCACGTAACGGAGTGAGCTCCCATTACTTGTCCCAGCTTCTGCCAACCTAGCAGTTCAAAAGCACGTAAAAATGCAAGGAGAAAAATAGGAACCACCTTTGGCGGGAAGGTAACAGCGTTCTGTGCGCCTTCGGCATTTAGTCATACCGGCCACATGACCACAGAGACGTCTTTGGACAATGCTGGGTCTTCGGCTTTGAAACGGAGATGAGCACCGCCCCCTAGAGTCGGGAACGACTAGCACGCATGTGCGGGGAAACCTTTACCTTATTTTTAGTGCACCCTTCATGATCTTTTTAGACTTTTCTGTGCCTTCAGGACCATTAATTACGGGGACTAGATGCATTGTGTGTAGTGAATAATACTGTTTCTTCCTGCGTTCCAGTTGGTTGACATTAAGAGAATAGTTTGGGTCAATAATCATTCCCTTATGGGGTGGCGCAAGATTTGGTCTTCTCTAGTCTGATTTTGAGCATCTACATAAAGCTGCTGGAAAAAGTAATCCACTGTTCAGGGGTGAGATATTAATATGCAGATGATACTTAATTGTACATTACCTCCCTGGGCCTGGCAGGGATGGCACTGAAGTCTTGTCCTGATGTCTGGAGGTTTTGTGGTTCTGCATAGAATAAAACAGAAGGATAAAGATGAATCACTGGTGAAGTTGCTGCTTGTTTACTAGATTCTCTGTTGGTTCCAGTGTTTTCTTGGGTGAGGGAGGAGCTCTATGCTTGAAGGAGATGATCTGTAACTTGGAATCCTCCTGGCTGCTGCTGAGGATGGCCAGATGTAGTTAACTGTGGTTAAAAGGTAAAGGTTCCCCTCGCACATATGTGCTAGTCATTCCCGACTCTAGGGGGTGGTGTTCATCTCCATTTCAAAGCTGAAGAGCCAGCACTGTCTGAAGACATCATGGTCATGTGGCCATCATGACTAAATGCTGAAGGCACATGGAACGCTGTTACCTTCCCACCAAAGGTGGTTCCTATTTTTCTACTTGCATTTTTACATGCTTTCGAACTGCTAGGTTGGAAGAAGCTGGGACAAGTCAAGGGAGCTCACTCCATTATGCGGCGCTAGGGATTCAAACCGCCAAACTTTCTGATCGACTAGCTCAGCGTCTTAGCCACTGAAGCCATCCCATTCTTTTTTAAGTTTAGGAGGGCCGTTGTCTAGCTTCATTTAGTATGCCAATCACAACCCTATGTAGAGTGTGGTCATAATGGAGACTCGGGCCCTCATTAGTGTTTTTTTGGAATATTCCAATGTGACCCACATGGATTGCTTTTGCGAGCCACTCAGTAACTGCAATTGGTTCGGAACACACTGGTCCATTTGCTATCTGCCATGAGCATATTATACCTGTACTGTGAGTGTAGAACTAACTGCTGGTTTTAATCTATATTGAAAAATACTTAATAGTCTGCCACCTTGGTATCTTGCAAAACCATTTTCTCCAATTAGAATTAACCCATCTCATACATCTATCCTGGGGAAATATGTTGACAGTATCCCATATGTGTAAGGTGAAGTCCAAGAGACACTTCTTAGTAATCGTGCAAATATTCTGGACTATTTTAGGTTAATGCTGCCTGTGGTAGCATTCCATAAGTTAATGAAAGTGGAATGTGTGTATGATATTTTATTGTTTTGTCTGGTTTTTGTTGTGATGCTAATAGCTGTGAGTCTTTGCAAATTATGGCTCTGTGTGTGTGTGGATATATGTATGTATGTATGTACAGTATGTATGTATAGAGAGGAGAAGGGAGAGATCTGAGGCTACACACACACGCACATATACATATATATACACACAGACATATTAATATGTGTGTGTGTGTGTGTGTGTGAACACACACACACACAAGAAATCAGTATTTTCAGGTGCTGTTTTATCTTGGCACCTTTGGGAGCAGAAGCCTATTAGCAATCTGGAGCTTCCTTCTTTTCTTTTCCTCAATGCACTATTTTCTAGGATTACATTATTAGGCGGAGTGAGTAAGAAACAGGATGGTGGCTGAGCCTTCTGTTCTTTTCATGGGGCACAGATACAAAAAATATCTTTTAGCCAAGTCATTGTATGAGTGGACTAGAGGTAAAAATGCACAGAGGGTTGCTGTTTTTTTTAAAAGGACAAAGTCCCTTGATCTAGAGCAGAACAAACCACTGCATGGCCTCTGTAATGTGCCAGCATTCCATTGTTCTTTTCAGCCTGGGAGGATGTGGTGCGGATCTTGCTGAGCTGTGCCACTTTTCACTGCAGGTGGGGGATCTTAAGTGTGAGGAACAATCTGTGTTAAAAGCGGGAGGGAGGGAGAGGAAAAAAAAACCCTCTGTTTCCTGCCTGGTGATACAAATATGTGAGATTCCCCAAAAACACGACAGTCTCTGATGTGAAGAAACATTGCCTGTGTGTGTTTTAAAGGTGTGTGTGATCATGTTCAGATCTTCAGTCCATCGCTTCGCTTGTACTCAGAATGGTAGAGTTTAGATAAAAGCACCACATACCACATTTGTTCTTGCATGGGATGGGTGCGTGTGGTGTGCTTGCACCCTGAGGGGGGTGTTTTCTTTCAGATCACCCCAATTAGGTATTTGAGAAAGGGGAAAGAAAGAATTGGTGAACGTCCTAGGAGGTCTCTGTTTTATTTTCCCTCTCTTGGGGCTGCTCAGGGGCATTCTCTGCCTCTTTACTTCACTTGACAAGCTGCATACATTTGTTCAGTTCTTCCATCTTTCTGTTTTCGGTGAGCTTCTGCTCCAGCGCAGGCCTGCTGCTCCTGGCCGGCAGCATTTTCTGCTGAAGTACAGGTAGCATCTTGCTCTCTTCTTCCTGGATCATCTGCTGGAAAAAAGGCTGGCTCCAGGGCTGAGGTGGCTTCCTCTGCGATTCATCACACAAACTAAACTGCCACTTGATTTCACCTCTTCCCTGCCATGGACCTCCCTGCGGTAGTATTTGGCCTTGAAATGTCCCTCTAAGCTCTGCACCGATAATTTATTTCTACTCGATGATCTACGGATAAGCCGGTTGTCCTTTTGCAGGCACGAGGCCTGAACATCTGGGAAAATCCAGCATGGTCCTATTTACCCTGTTGGTTTGGGATGGCCATATGTTCCCATTGAAACACCCCTGACTAGAGCTGCATGTGAAAACAGCATGAAGCTAGCGTTGGCACCCAAGTGTTCATCCCCATTCCCCACCCCATCCTTCCATGATACTTCATCAGGTATCACAAAAAGCATGTAACCATCAGAGAGATGAGGGCAGAAAGAACTGGGTTGGCTTAATTTTCTTTAAATGTTAAGAATTTACTTCAGTGTCATTCCAGTAGGATTCAGAAAAGATGGAGTGTTCTGGGGATGCTTTCAAGCTAAGTTTGGTTTTTTTACAAAAGAAAAAGCTGCCTCCTGACAGCTACACCAGACGCACAGCTTAAGTGTACGTTGCCAACTCCAAAACAGTTTTGACACTGCAACAACTTTGTCTCAAATGCCTCCAGTCAGAGGTACCGGATGACGTTTTGTGCCTTGTTTTGATCAGGATCTTCAATCCTGCTAACTCTCCTGTGTGGGAAAGTCCTACTACCCCCTGCAGGGAGCCTTAGTAGAGTGCACTTTTCTACAACATTAATACCAGACATTGTTTCTATATACACCATTGTTTAATGACTCGGGAACTGCCCCAACAACTATTACCCTAACAACTGCCCCAACAGAAACACTACTTAATAGATGTTTCCTTTGTAAGCAGGCAGACGCGAACCTCCTCCTGCAGCCTTTGACACAATCTTGACTGGCCTGGAGGAACGCGGTGGGCTGGAGAGGAGTAGACTGTTGTTTTCTATGTCTCTTTTTAGAAAGGGACACTATATAGAGGAACACATGTTCTTCTGAGTGCGTGTGGAGACAACAATCCAGAGGTGGGTTCCTACTGGTTTGGCCCAGTTCGGGGGAATAAGTAGTAACTCGGCCGCACACATGACGGTACCGCTTCTATCCAGGGCGCCGCCATCTTTATTTTCTGTTCTGCACATGCGCAAAACAATCTTCATTGAAAAAATGTCATTTCCCCCCCTTTTTTAATGGTGTGTGCATGCCAGTCCCAGAGAGGTCCCAGAGACGCCTCCCCCAAAATGGGGGCGTTTTGGCCTTCCCCCAGCCTCCAGAAGCACTCTGCAGGCTTCAGCAGGGCTGGGGGAAGGGAAAATGTCCCCCTTTTTGCCCATTTTTCGCAAAAATGGGGGTGTTTTGGCCTTCCCCCAGCCCTGCTAAAGCCTGCAGAGTGTTCCTGGGGGGCCGGGAAGGAGAAAAACTTTTTTTTTTCCTACTGGGTAGTTTGCAGGTGCTCCCTTAGCTCCGGCGAGGCTGGAGTCCTCTCCCCCCCTCCGTCAAAACTTTTTGCCATTGTTTCGGTGGGCATGGCTTGGTGAGGGGGCCATGTGACTGAGTGTATGTGAGTGACATCAAGTTGGCCACGCCCACTCAGTCACATGCACCCCATCTAGCCACGCCCACTGAACCGGTAGTAAAAAAAAATTTGAAACCCACCCCTGCAAGAGTCCCTTTTCCTTAGCGCTCTCTACAGTAGTTCTTTAAACCTTCTTTTGAGGCTAGTTAAATTGGACTTTTCTTTGGTCCTGTGGAGGGCCAAAGTGGGATGCCACCTTTCTACATAAGTTGGAAGAATACTTTTCTTCTCAGGTAGCTTTGGACTTTCTGGGCTCAGAACCGACACTTCCTCCTTAGTTTCATGAACTCCCCTTCCTTGAACTCTCCTGTATGTTGGGGAACCAAACCAGCCAATAGGGGTCACTGCTACACAGAGAACTTGGCCTATGCTCTCCTTGTCCTGGTTTTAATTTCTGCCTGGGGAGGAGGAGGAAAGTGGGCCCACCCGGAAGCCTAAGAATTTAGGTTGGGTTCTCTCCTCTGTTAAATATCTTCTGAGGGGCCAACCTCTGCTTGGGTTATAACGTAAAAGGCCCCGTTATTTGGAACTAATTGGTTATTTTGTAGCCAGGTCTCCATACCAGATCCGCCTTCTGCACCAGCCTTGACAATGGAGCCTGGATATGGTAAGCAGGAGCCCTGCATGCTGGGGAGAAAGGCAGCTGGAGTGGTGGTCCCTCAGCAGGAAAGTTGGGGAGTGGGGTTGGGGGCGGGGGAAGCCTCAAAGGAGTGTCTCTTTCCTGATTGTGGAAGCTGCTACAGCTTTCAACTCTGCAAATCAGTGAGCTAATTTTAAATTGTCCTTTTGTGCCGGCATGGATTAGAAGCAGATTTATTATTTCCCTAAAGAAAAACCGAAGGGCAAGGTATTCCCAATGACACACACGCAGAATCGGAGCGCGAGCCTTGCACATTTGGGCTCACCCAAGCAAGAACCCATAAACGTGCAGTGCCAGATACGCCTTGTGTAATTTCCACCAGGTTCTACTTCTCCAAAGCCTGCGCCTATCACGGGCCCTTCCAGCCGTCCACCCTGGGCTGTGGATCCTTCCTTCGCTGAGCGATACGCGCCAGATAAGACTAGCACTGTGCTGAGCACGCACAGCCAGCCAGCCACCCCAACGCCTGTGCAGAACCGCAACTCTATTGTCCAGGCTGCACAGCAAGCTCCGGAGAGTGCCAGCAAAACGCCCGTCTGCTATCAGTGCAACAAAATCATCAGGTAAGCCACAGAGGCGGGGAACTCACTGTGGTCTCCCTCCGCTACTGTATGACATCGCCAGCCAACCCAGCCAAAACGGCCAGCGGTTAGAAACGCTGCCGGTTGGGCTTCAGCAACACCTCTTAGGGCCCTGCTATTCTTCTCTTTTCTCCCTCATTACTTGATTGAGGAGATAAACGTGCGGATTGCCTTTGCGAATGAGGATTGAATATGTGTGAAGTGAACCAGGAGTCTCAGAAGTGTGCTTTCCGGCTTCCTGCGATGTGCGTAATGCAGGCTGGCGGGAGACAGCTTGTCTTTCCAACCGAAGAGAGTTGCTGCCAATCCGCCACTCACCCTTTCTCTTTGCTTTCCAACAGGGGGCGATACCTGATGGCTCTGGGACGCTACTACCACCCAGAAGAGTTCACCTGCTCACAGTGCAGGAAGGTGCTTGATGAGGGTGGATTTTTTGAAGAAAAGGGCTCCATCTTTTGCCCCAAGTGCTACGACATGCGCTATGCCCCCAATTGCGCCAAATGCAAGAAGAAGATTACAGGGGTGAGTTCAGGTGAAATTTGGCCTTCGGGGTAGCAGGTTACAGCCTCAGGAATGCTGGAAGTTAGGAACATTTAGGAAAGCCTGGTTGGCTCTTAACCCTTTAGCTGTTCCTGACTTACACTTCCCCTCCTTCCAGTTTTTTACTAGGTCCGGCTAAGCCAATGAGAGCTGAACTCCAGAAACAGCTAGAGGGGGGGGAGGGGTCACCATCAAGCTTACATTGCATTAATTCAAAAGTGGTTCATGCCTTAGGACCGTGATGGCGAACCTATGGCACGTGTGACAGAGGTGGCATGCAAAACCCTCTCTGCTGGGTTTTGCATGCCACCGTCGTCCCAGGTCAGATCTCGGTGGTGCTTCTTTCGTGAGCTTCTGTTTCCTTGCAAACAACGCAACGGAAGCTCACGAAAGAAAAATATCTTACCTCTTGCTGCGTTGCTGGTGTTGGGATGCCCCACCTCGCGCCGGCCAGCTGGTCTTCGGGTTTCTGCTGCGCATGAGTGCATGTCCATGCATGTGCACATTTGCACATGTGTCCATGTGCATGTCTGCGCACGTGCGAGTACCTTTCAGTTTGGGCATGCGCGCGCACACCGTTTGGACACTCGGTGTCTAAAAGGTTCGCCATCCCTGCCTTAGGAGATAGCAATATGCTTGTTTCATCAGGGCCTGGAACAGGAGTGGGTGCTGATACGTGGAAGATTAAGAGCTATAAGCTAGAAGTTCCTGGCCCATCTCTCTCCAGGCGTGTTTATCAATCTCCTGCCTACTCCAACCTCTTCCTTCTCCCCCGATTCCTAAGGTGAACACATGCTGGCCTAGGATTATCAAGATGAAGGCTGTACGGCATGTTCAATGCTAAGTGCTCCATAAAGCTCTTTCCTCCCCTAATTATCTCGTCATATTGGCCAAGAAAGTGTATCCATTCAGTGGAGTGACTCACATTCCTGTATTGCTTTAGGAAATTATGCATGCTCTGAAGATGACCTGGCACGTTCAGTGCTTTGTCTGCGCTGCCTGCAGAACTCCCATCCGCAATCGTGCTTTCTACATAGAAGAGGGGCAGCCCTACTGTGAGAGAGGTACTGCATACCGGATAATTGAGGGATGGCTCCGTGATTCAAGCTTTCTGAAAGCCTTTAGCTGCCGTTCCAGCCTGATGAGATGGAATGTGTCCTGATTGGTCCTGGTAGCATCAGAGTTCCTTGTACCAAAAAGGAAAGCCTTGAGCGAAACATATATCATGCAATGTATTGCTAGCCTTGGGTTTTCTATCCTGGGCAGCAGGAAGAAGTTGCAAAATAAAATATTTGCCTTGCAATTCTCTTCTGTCCCTGGTTTGATCACCTTTTGTTGATGGTTGCTGGGCAGTTCCAGTTCTGCTAGGTTGCTATGGAGATGATAGATTAGTACCTGCATCACATAGAATGCCAGAAAGCATGCTGGGAATTGTTGTTTTTTCTCTCTCCCCTCCTTTCATTCTGGGTCTGAACAATACTGCTCTGGAATATTCCATTAGGAAATGGTGGAGGGGAGGGACGTGATTTCACTACCAAAATAGTCACTCCTTCCATCTCCATTGCCTGTTATTGGATGCTGTGAACAAATCTGGTATTCTCCCAGATGAACAAGCAGCTGCCTTTCATCAGAAAACGGGTGGGGACGGTGCACAGGATTCTTAACATCATGTGTAGCCTTGCTTGACTCAACTGTGAGGATCGTCGGCCATCTCTAGCCCGACAAGCAGCACAGTTGTGTTAGACTATAAGCTCAGGTTATAACAGCAGAGAGATGGAGCTGTGGGAGGGAAGGTCAGAAGGAAACCCAGAACAGAAATAGCAGATTTGTAGATCGGACTAAAAGATGTTAAGTAGAGCTGGTAGTATACTTGAGGAGCTCAGGCATTGGAAAGTTAACCCTGAACAAAACCAAGTGAACCGTCAATTATTTTTAAGAGTTGCCATGTTAATAACAAATTAGAAAAGGAGTGGCAGAAGATCCTGTGATGGATTTTCAGAATCTCCCCTGGGCTGAGAAGGAGTCCAGTCAGGAGCCATGGAGAGTTTTCATGCTCAGCATTGCTCAAGCAAAATAAAACTACAGTATATGGATGCTTTGGGGCCTCTCTAGATGCTTCGGGAGCCTGGCCTTCCCACCAAGCCATCCAATCTTCTGCTACTCCATAGGAAATGCATGTTGTGGGGGGCCAGTGCAAGCAAAGCCCTTTTTCCCAGCCTAGGTACAATACTGTACTATGTTTGAGAATGCTGGCTCAGGAATAATGTCATTTTCCTGTCTTTCTGTCTCTCCCCTTTGTGCAAGATTATGACAAGATGTTTGGAACTAAGTGCCGTGGCTGTGATTTCAAAATAGACGCTGGTGATCGTTTCCTTGAGGCCCTGGGCTTCAGCTGGCATGACACTTGCTTTGTTTGTGCGGTAAGACAGTTCCTCTCCTCTTTCCCTCTCTCAAGTTTTAACTAATGTAACTCTACTATCTTCTGCTGCACTTCAGGGAAGTGCATTGTGAAATAATTGCAGGCTATTATTCCCAGCCAGGGGCAGGACTGGCTGGCATAAGATGTGCTTCCTTCTTCCTGTGCATTGAGGTTGGAGCAACTTGATGGTGCCTACACAGGCCCTTTTCTCACTGCTTTGTAACTAGCAACATGAAGGTCTCCTGCTGATGAAATATAGCAGAGAACCAATGTGGCATAGCAGTTGAGATGTTGGATCAGCAGAGAGACCCTTCCGAAGCTTTCTATAGCCATGGGAAATCACGGAATGGCGCAAAGCCTGTCTTCCATTTCAACCAAGCCTACCTTGCAGGGTTGCTGTTGCAGAGCTCCTGGAGGAAATGTAGACATGCAGTTATAATTAATGTTGGGGGAGCAACTGTGATGTGCGTTGATGGTAGCAGTAGGCAGGATTTGTCAGGGTTTTCACACACACACACCCCGCGTCTTCTATCATCTATCCAGGCCTTTATGACCAGGGGAGGGGGAGAGGGGAACTGGTGTGAATCTCATGGAGAACGTCTTTTTCCCAACAGATCTGCCAGATCAATTTGGAAGGAAAGACATTCTATTCCAAAAAGGACAAGCCGCTGTGCAAGAGCCACGCTTTCTCCCATGTGTGAGGCGGAGGAGACCTTAAGTGCCCAAGATGCTGCCTGCCCAAACTCTGCATCCCTCTTTCCTGTCCTGAGAGAGCCCCCAGACCAGATGTCTCACTTCACCATTTTTCCCCATAGAGGGAAAGGGTAAAACGCTCAGGGTCCTTTTAGGGAAGCTTACAACTATTGTATTTTTTTTAACCTAAACTGGTGTTCTTCCTATGTCTTTGGCTTTTATCTCTTGCAGACACCATCCAACTTGTGAATTGATATTACTAGAAGATATTTGGGGAGTTGGAAGTCCAGGACTTCTAGAGGACACCAGCTTAGGGAAGGATACCGTAGAGTTCTGTGCCCATTTCAGCCAAAGAAAGAAAGTCTCGAGAAGTTTCTCCCTAGTAAAGGATCCCAAATGATAGCATGCTTGAAAGGAAGCATCAGCTGGCCTTCCCCTGCAGTCATTAAATCAGTGAAAACTTGCTATTAATGCTCCAGGGAAAAGTGGGGGAAGGCAGCTTTCCCCAGAGTTCACTAGCATTACTTTCTGTCCCCTTTGCAATGTAATTACCAACAATCTTCTGCCCTCCCTTCTCTGGCAAAGCATTTGCAAAGGACATCTATAATCAGGTTGGCTCTGCCTTTTGCCCATTGGCATGTTATTTACAGCTATGTTGCTCAGTGAAATGGCTTTTTCCCAAAAAACAAAAAAAGCCCCAAACCCTCAATCTCTTTTCCTCCTAACCACTTGCTAGTAACAAAAATATGAGACCCCTACCACAGAAAGTGAGTGGCTTATCTAAAAGAACAGTTTCAAGACCCCGCTTTTCACACCAGCAAAAACTGCTTCTCCGTGAGACGAACTTGGGACTCTATACCTAGGAACACAATTTTATATATACTGTAGCACACACAGCTTCTGAGGTCAGTGGTGGCCCCAAAGCACCCCTACCAAAGATCTAGTATTTTTTTGTTTTGCTCTAAATGTACTTCTCAGAATTGTGCTGTTCAGCTAGGAGTCTGTGATTCCTCGCCATCTTTGATCGCCTAATAAAATATGTCTTTTAATTCTTCATCCTTGTGGGCTCTCATTGTTTAAGAGTTCCTAATGCTTGGAACATTGGAAGTAGAGAAACCAGGTGCAAGTAATGGACATTCAAAGCACAGTGCTGTTACTTTCTTTCTGTTCCTCGTCCTCTAATTGTTCTTAGAGGAAATTTCAAGAGAGAGTAATTATTATTGCTGCAATTCAGAACCACATGTTTTATTTTGAAAAGCGGCAGCTAGCAAACATCTTTTCATGCAATGATGATATTTTAGGTCATAAACTGCTAGGGATATTTCCCTTATTATAAGGAAATGGCCTAATCTGGAACAAGGTGGACAGAATACTTTTACTATCCTAAGTAGACAGATTTGTTTCTCTTCCACTGATAGTTCAGTGAAAAATAAGCAGTCTTGGAGGGTGAGGAAACGCCCCCCCCCCCCAAGTCTGTTTAGTGCAAAAGCTGTCCACGGGTTCATACAAATAATAGAAGAGCCATAGTGGGATCAAAAGAAGGAAGATACTAGAGTCAGCAAAATGTGCTAATGTTGCCTTGTCAAAGTGATGGATTCCTAGGAATATGACACCTGCTGAGGTATAATATAATTCATATACTTTGTTTGGAGATGAGGAAAACTTCTCTTTTTGCTCCACTCCCCCACCGTAAATTCTATCTACAAATTAACTTATCCTTTTAAATGAATCATTGCATTATGCTTCATAACCTGGAAAAGTGTTTTCTGCACTTCCTTGAGATATATGGTATATGCCTGCTGTGATTATTTTGGTTTTGGTGTCTGCTTTGGGGGCTCATTTTGTTGCTGGATGTTACCTTTGTGCCTTTGATGATTATTGATTCTAATTTTAATGAAAGATTTATTGTAATGAGGCAACTTTTCAATGGAGCACATTTTTTTAGGGAAGCAAAGCCTCATCAAAAGCACACGCTAGATCAATGCCTTGAGGTCATTGTTTCAAGGAAAGTTGATCTATAAGTAGACTGTAAGATAGATGATAACAAGAGCTTAGCACACATGGAAACCTCTGTTAAACTCCATTCATTCATAATTGTTGCTAAGGAGTAAAGGCCCCCTCAAATTGAATTTGAATCCTGGGCACCATATGAACATATTTTTGGAGCAGCAATATAGTTGTTTGCCATTACCATCTCCTAGGATATTTTTCAACTTCCGTGATATTTCATGCAGGTTCCTCCCCTCCAAATACTAATTAGACCAACCTTTACTCCTAGGATTTTTGGTTTATAAATATTTCTGAATATAGTAGTTTGGCAGAGCCTGGTTCTGCAGGTTTTTGTACTTGTTCTATTGTTGTTGTTGGTGGTGGTGGAGAGATTTGCTTGTTGGATTTTGTAAGGCGCAGATGGAACAAATGGGAATGTCAAGCAGGGGCAATTAGTTTCTCCCTATTCTTCACCTTGTCCAGGTCATCTTTACAGCTGCTCAGTTTGATTGCCTTGCCACTAGAAACCACATAGGCTTTAGCCGAAGAAGCCAGGTGACTAGAAAAAAAAATATGCAGGGCTGAGGGGGGAGAAAGCCTCTCACTTGATGGATTTTGCAAGGTGCCATGACAGCCCAGCTGCCACCCACTCATTATGAGAACGGGCCTTTGTCTGACTTCACAGTCCCAGAAAATGACCTGGAGAAGCTAAACAGGAGGCAGACATCTTTCAAACAGGCAGACATCTAATGCCTATGAGAAGTGCTGAAGAGTGATAGGAAGGAAAATCTGGCAGGGGTAAGCATCCTGCACTTTTCCAAATGCAGCAAGCAGTGATCAACTTAAAAAAAAAAAAGAACACAGGAGAGATCTGTATTATTTGGAGAGAAAAAACCCCCCAGCAGCTGCTCTTGTCTGTATTGATGCAATTGTTCTGGTGTAAATCATCCGGGCTGAGGATGGCTTCCCTGCGCAAATCTTTTCCCAGCCTGATGATATCCAGATGTGCTGGATATGATTACCACCATCCCACACAGCTATCACGCCTGATGGACTTTGCAGTGGGAAACACCCCAGAAGGTGCAAGATTGGGGAAGTTTCCGTTTCCCTTAAGAGTTTATATTGTACTCTGTGATGTTCACCAGAGAATGGAGTTTGGAAGAGGTTGCCCGGTCAGTTCCTTTCTGGCCAGGAATTGTGGGACAAAATCACAACCAGAAAGTTGTTTTATACAAAACAGCCTATTAGTGCCTGTGCACAGTGCCGCTCCTGAGTGAAGTTCACCCCGAGGCCTCTCTGGATACAGTTCCCCAGTGGCTGCACAGAAGGAACAGAAGATCTGTTGGGGATCGCCCATCTCCTACGCCCAAAACTTACACCTGAGGGCACGCCGGGTGGTGGGAAGGGCAGGGCAGGTTCTTTCTCTCTCGTGCCGGCCGGACTCTTTGGCCAAGGCTTTCAGGGCTGCAAGATGGCTGATTCCGCGAACCCACGTGTGGAGAAACCGGGAGGCGCCGGTTTCTGGTGCTGAAGAGACGGGGCAGGGCGGGAGGGGGAGCTTGTGATCCCGGCGTTAGGACCCAGAGCGCGCGCAGGCGGAGCCTCTGCTCCTCGCCCGCCCGGCTCCCTCTCCGCTGCTGCAGTGTCTCCGAGGCAAGCAGGCAAGGCGGCCTGTCTTAATCCGAGCGCGGCTCCGGCACTGCTCTCTGCTCCCGAAAGCAGCATCCTTCCGTCGCCGCCGGCATGGCTGGCGTGAGCTTCAGCGCGAACCGCCTGGAGCTGCTGGCCTCCTATCAGGAGGTGATCGGGGAAGACAGCCCCACGGACTGGTAAGCTCCCCCCCGGAGAGCGGGCGATCCAGCTCTTTGTCCCCTCGGTGGGGAGGGGGGCGGTGGCTCCAGCCGCTTTGTACAAGGGGGGCGTGGGCGGTGTCTGCCTGCCTGCTTTTCCCTGGGAAATCGCTCTCCCGCTCCTTCCCTGCAAGCTCCCCGTTTAGCCCCGGAGGATGATCAAGGGAATTCCGCGCCTCCCACCGGCAAGATGCTCCTTGAACGTGGGACGGATTGGCGGGCGGGCGCAGCCGGAGGCAGAAGCCATTAGCAACCCCAAGTGGTGCATTGGCAACGCCGCTTGCCGGGCGAGGTGGGGCGACGGCTCCTTTTGTGGGATACAAGGAGGGGACCGGCTGAAGATGCTCCGACGGTCCTTTGTGGTCGGAGCTGAAAAAGACGCCCCTAACGGCAACCTCCGTTTGGGCGAGGGGACCAGACAGGGAAGCCCTCGCTTAGGATTTGAGGCTCGAAGGCACGTCCTAGCAGTGGCGTCCTTCTCCGGACGCCCCCACCCCGGCACTTTGTTTCGGGGTCGGGCGGGGGCGGATCCCCTTCGCTCTTTCCACCTGCTCTGCTGCCTGCGCCGAGCTGTCGTAAGCCTCGCGGCCGAAGCCCCACACAAGACAGCCCCAGGCCGTCATCTTGGAAGGCTGCCCCCTGCTGCGGTCATCCTAGAGCCCTTCGTGGCCTTGCCTTCCACTCTTTTCCCCGGTTTTTTTTTTTGGGGGGGGTGAAAGTTCTCCGATAGGGACCCGCTACACAAAGGAAGGTGGGGCCGGGCAAGGAGAGAGGCGGGGGTCTGAAGGCTTGAGGGGAGGGACTGGTGGACTGGGAGGGGGAGGAGGGGGAGGGTCTGTGAGTGGAGTAAAGGGAGGCATCCAGAACTAGGTATCTCAATTCGAGAAATGCTCGCCTCCAAAACTCTGGCAACCTTTCATCCTAGCTGCTGAGGCCTGGGTCTGCAGAAGAGGGGATTTTGTGTGTTTTAGGGCTTTTTTTTCTGTGGCAAAGGAAGCCTATATGAGTCTCTGTAGCCATGGCGTAGCATTCAAAGGCCTTCAGAGGCTTGGTCAAGAGCCTTGAGGCTACTCCTTCCCAGAACAACCTTGATTTGAAGGCTGCCTGTGGAAGCTGCCTCCTTACAGAGACACAACACAATTGGCATCTGCTCCATTTTTGCAGTCCCCCCCCCAAACAGGATGGAGGAAGGCAGGTTTTGACAATGAGACTTGCTTATTCATATTTCTAGCTAATAGGTATTCACAGCTGTGAGCCAGAAGGAATATCCCCTTTATATCTCGTTAATCATTTTCAGAAATTTAAAGCAACTTTTGTTTCAGAGGCCACTGAAGATTATTCCCAGGCAGTTTAGTATGTGTACTTTCTAAGGTGCAGACTTGACTGGAGAAGTTTAGATGGTCCCCTAAATCAAGGTACCAATACTGCATTTAGCCTGAAATTATAGAACAGATAATCTGTTACCTATTATGCAGTTAAAAAAAGGGGACGAGGACTGTTTTTTAGTCTTTAAAGCAATGGTGGCCTATATCCTCTATGAGTGTTTTGAATAGGACTCTCTTTTTCAGCATCAGTTCCCTACTGGTGAAATCCAGCATTTACTCTTACTCTTTTATTTAGATAAGTAAATTAAGGAACAATAGAAAACATGTTTTAGTATAGATGTGTGATATAAATGACTGCTGATGGCTGGATTCCATCCACTGTAGGCTTCATGACACTTTCTAAGGCACCTTAGTTGGACTTAGTTGTTTTTTTTAAAGAATAATTTACATAATCCTGCATTTGTCTTCATAGCAGCTTTTCCCATCTGGATGCCTTCCAGGTGTACCGCTATTACCTTCTTATTCCCATGCAGCTGGGTGCTAGTTGGGAAAAGATGATAGAAAAGTACTTACCATATTTGGAATGTAAATGTAAGTGATTAAAGTTCTAAGATTCCCACGAGGCTTTATTTACCTTGCATATTGACCCTCACATTTTTAATGTTTGTTTTGTTTTAATGCAGGGTTTCCCCTTTCTGAAAAGAGTTTCTTGACTCTCCTGAGCCCGCTACATCTCTCCCTCTCTATCTGCCAGGAAGACTGCTCCCTCTGTCATTGTTGGGGTTCTCTTTCCCCACTCAAGTTTGCTTGAAAGCTCTTGTGCATCCATAAAGTATAATTTTAGCAAGAGTGCCATGGCGTGGGTACTGTGATAAAAAGTAAAACCTCCAAGTTGAGCTTAACCCCTAGTGATTTTAGAAATACCTCCATACAGTTTTTATGGCAACAGCAATGACGTAGTTTGCCATTGCCTTCTTCCTGGGTGGTGTTTTTTTTTTTAAAAAAAAACTTCCCAGTTTAGCCTCCAGCTCTCATTACCCCAGATAGTTTTCTATTGAAACTCTAACTTGGCCTACCTATGCTTGGTTCCCAAACGTAGAGAGCGAGCCAGCGAGGTGCCACCAATATCTTTTATTTCCTCCTTCCAAAGACATATGCCATTGTGTAAGGTGGTGTCTCTTATTTTCTTTGGTCTTCTTGGCAGGATATGACTTCTGGTTCAGAAGCTGAAGCCAACCCTGTTCTGTGCTTTGAACTTGATCTGCCCCTACTTCTCCCTGTCTACCACAATGTCTTTGAAGCTGCCCATATCATCAGCACATTGATTGCAGAAGGCTCTCCTGCTGAGCCATGAGTTTCATACTCATTTCTGGAGAGGAAGATGGTAGACATGGCTTTCTGGAGATATTAAAAGCCTTCATCTGTGCTTTACTTTTTTTCCAACCTATTAGTTTTCTTCCCCTTTTAGTGCTCCTACTTTCTTCCCTACCATATGCACACACACATACCATGTGCTTCATAGGGGGAGGTCTTCTTTCTTTGAAGCTCACTCTTCTTCTTCTCTTTCCTCCACAGCAGAAGGTCTCCAGCTGTTCTTTTGCCTACTTCCTTCCCTTTCAAAGCCCAAGCCCTCGGAAACCCTCCTCCCTGGCTCCAACTTGGAAGCTAGGGCCTCATGGACTGCTTAGCCGGAGACGCTGCCTATAAATCATTGTACATCCACTTGCTAACAATAAAGAGGCAGCTGGAAGAGCATATATAGTATGAGTAGGGTTTGTGATAGGAAGTGGAGAAACAACAATGGGAAATGATCACAGCATTGTATGAAAGAAATTCTATGCTCAGAAAATCATGAATTTGCAACAGGAGGAAAAGTTTGCTGCAAAATGAGTTAAAAGCAAGCAAAGACTATATAACGTATCAAATACAATCATTCTTTTGTTCTGTTCCCACTGTCAGAAATTAAGCTGTCAGCTTTTTAGGATAGTGGCCTGTCATTTCCTCTTCCCACATACTGTAAAATTGTGAAATTAATAATACTGCCTAAGTAGCAACACTAATTGGGAGAGTTAGCGAAAGAGCAAATTGCATTCATGGGATCTACCATGAAAAGACCATATAAAGAGCAGGCTATTTGGGGTGGGTAGGGGTGAGATAATAGTGATCAACATGAAACTGCTGTCAAGCAGGTAAAGGGATCAACATGAAAGAAAATCCCTTGAATCAAAGATGGGGTCATACCTAAAGCATTAATATCTATAAAATTAGGCAGAGTGTTGCAGCAATATTCATGGATTTGCTCCTAAGGAAAAGCCCCTTCTCTAAAAAGAGAGCACAAAATACACCCATAACAGAAGTAGTGCTGCTATGTTTTTAAAGACAAGACTCCTGTGATCTTGATCTCTCCAGAAATGTGTGTGGCTGGATTTTGTAGGGAGAAATCCATCTTGAAGTCAGTCAGATTTGGTAGCTTGGCAGTTAGTTTACTGGCTTTTGTGACACGACATACAAGCTCTTTCTCGAGCTTCTTGAAATTCGAGAGATTCCTGGATCTTTATAATAAGCAGGCAGGCAAATAGTACATGTCAAATCACAATTTAAAATCCTGCCATGACATTAATTCTGCCCTGTAAATCAGTTTTTGAAGATGGCATTAGCTATCAAGTAAACCCCTCCCTGAGCTTTCAGAGATGCTTTCAATTATTATACCAGTGCTCTGTGAGTTGGTCGGAATTTAATTAAAGATATTTGTGCTAACCAGCCTCTCTCCTCCAGTCCCACTGATCCAGCTACCACCCTCCTTTTTGAGGCTCCAGTAAGAATATTAAAATGTCTGTTAATTTGCTGTTGGATCCTGGAATTATATCCATGCAATTTTTCAAGATTTTATTACCATTTGTATTTGCACTGTTGTACTAGCCATCTTTTTCCAGCTTTAGGCCATTTTATCTTCTCCTTCTTCCAAAGAGCATTTTATAATGCTCATTATAAATACTCATAATAACCACATGAATTAACAAAACTGATCACGTGTATCAGTGGTCCTATAAAATTTTAAATTGTGCAGGGATCTGAACCTGAGAATCCCCTGCCCTAGCATGATCTTAGTTCCATGCCCCATTTTTGGCTCTCCTTTCTTTCTCCATTTGCGTTAGTTTTCCACTCGTGCTGCTCTCCTGGCCCTGAGATCTCTCTCCCCTGTTGGCTGGCCTTCCTTTGTCCTCTTGAAGCATTTTCATCCAGCTTGCTCTCCAAGGCTGCTGGGCGGGAACAGTCCCTTCTATCCAGTGCTGCAACAGAAAGTCTTTTTCCTCTTGCAACATGCCGCTTCCTCTTCTAGCATGTCAAGCCTTTCCCATTTGGAACCCAACATTGGACTCTGCCCAGATTTTCTGGGCTGAGTCTCATCCGGTTCACTCTAGTAGTGAAACAGAGAAGGGATGATATCACTGAAGCTGAGAGCATGTAGCTAAAGAACCCTGATGTGTGGCAGCTGCAGAGATTTGGGGGTAGACAGTGGGTTGAAGTATAATGGAATTATGGAGACTGAGTTAGCTTTGATGAATTTGGTAGGTGGGAATTGGGAAGCCACATGGCTCAGCAAAATTGGGCGTGTCTATAGGGCTCTAAATGGAAAGAGTGAGTTTCAGAGAAAATGAAGAGCAGGATTTCCTTTGGTTTTGATCAAGTGTCACCTTTGAAGAGGGAGGAAGGTTACTTGAGCCTAAAAGCTGGTTTTTAAATGGGGCATCTCCCCCTCCCACCTCCTTTTTTAAAAAAACCCACTATTTCCCCCAGTTATCTTGTGGTTTGAACCCATCAGGTCATTGTTGCTCCAGGGCACACTCAAGTGATACAATGCTTTGCCAAAGGACCAAGAGAGCTTGCAAACCTTAAATGCTTAACAATGAATGAGCCAAAGGCTGCAGCACCTTCCAGGATTCAGTGCCAGCGTTAAAAGTAACATCTGGAGGTGGGACAAAAGAAACCCTACCCAAGTTTCTTAAGAAATGGGGCCAAGAAAAGTCTGCTGTCTGGATCTTATTCCCAAAAGATGCTGGGGAAGCCAGCTGGGGATGGTTGGGGTGGGGCTGAACAATAACTTCTTTATGCAGCAAGCCTTACCCTGGCTGGTGGGCAGCTGTCCACACAGCAGGCCCCATCCTGGAGCCATTCAACCCCAGAGTGTGGTGGAAGGATTGTTGGAGGAGGGCAGGATGGTGGGTGGGAGGCACCTGGCCGCCTTCTCTTGTGGCTCAAGGTCATCTGGGTGACAAGAGTCCTTATCTTAGGGAGGGGTAGGCTAACCACTCCTATTCCCTGGCCCTCCTTGGTTAGTGGGCTGTGGGCATCAATTCAATTACGGAAGAGGAATGGTTCCTGGCTGGGAGGCAGAAAAGTGCTGAACGCGGCAGAAACTGCCTGCGGGGTTGAGAGCGAGGACGGACAAAGACTCTGCCTCTCTGCGCTGCTCTGGCGGGGCGGCGGGGGGAGGAGATGGTGGGGTGGGAGCGGGCTCTCTCCCGCCTACCTGGCTGTTACCTTCGGCCCAAAAAATTGGCCCCACTGAGGCTCGCGGGAGGACGGGAAGCACCCCTGGCCTTGGGTCAGAATGTATACTCTCTGGGTGTCCAGCCGTGGGAATCGCACGTGGCTGCTTTGTACGTCAGAATCGAGAGGGCGCGACGCGGGGCGTAGGGAGGAGTTGCTTGGGTGCCGGGGGGCCGCTGCCTTTTGCTCCCGGGGGTGGAGTTGGGGGGTGTGAGGGGAGAGCGCGCTCAGGGCCGGCGTGCCGCCGCCCCGCTGAAAGCCAGCCTGGGGAAGCTATTCCGACAGGCTTTCTAGAAAGGCCGAGAGCAGCCGCGACCTGTTGGCCTTTGCTTTCTCCCAGCATCGGTCCAGCGAAAGCCACGCCCTTGTAAGGCTCGCCTTTCTCGAGCAGCTGTGCCCCCCCTTCCCCCCAAAGGCGGCGTGGTGGTGCTCCCCCTCCTCCACGCCTGGGGTCTCGCCAACCGCCCTTCCCCCTTGCGGAGACTGCTGGGGCCCATTACTTGAGCAGAAAGGAATTTGGTGCCGTTTTCCGCACGCCGGCGCCCTGGGGCTCGTGGTGCATTAGAAACACATGTGCCTGAACCCCCGGCTCCATTAGGCGGCGGCCCGGGGGTGGGGGCGGCTCTTCCTCGCCTTCCCGAGCAGGACAGAGTGCGCGCGGGGGTGGGGAGGGGAGACTGTGCCTCTCCTGCAACCAGAAACTCGGACCATCTTCCCTGGGCTGGGAGGGTCCGATTTTAAGGCGAGCCTCTCTTCTGAGCCTAGCAACCAGCTGCTGATATATGCCGGCTCCCCCTCCCCCCCCCTTTTTTTCCTTTAAAAGCGAGGAGCGCGGTGGGAAAACATGCAGGGTTAACCATGTTCTTTAATTACAGGGTTTAAATCCCATCTCCGCCCCCCCCCCCCCCAACACTAGCAAGCACTGCGGATGGCTGTCATGTTCAAAAGAAAAGAAAAATCAATGTGAAAGTTTAAAACTTAATATCACCATAAGCTAATAGGCTGGAGTAAGAGGAGCACATTTACCAACTTTACATGCAGGAAGAGGAATTTTGCCAAAGCAGTTCCCAGGGATGTACATTCCATAACCTGGGAATAATGCAGAAGAAGGCTAGCCTATCCTGAAGTGGAGAAAGGCTGGCCTCTGAGAAGGGGGTGTCTTTACATTTGAAGGGCTGGACAAGTTCATAAGTTCAGAAAGGGAGAAGCACTAATTTAGGTAATCACATCCTAAGCCATTGGCAGGGTATTAAACACCACCTGCCAAAATCTGGACAACTCCAGATGATAGCAAAGAGATGCAGAAAACTCTTTGCTGCTAACTTCTGGTTGTTCTGATCTTTTTGAAAGGAAGTGTGATTAAAAGTAAATACCAACCCATCAATCTGTGTCCTAGAAACAACTGATGCAGATCTTTCAGATAGGCCCAGCCCTGCTGCCTCCCCTCCCCACCCTGCAACTTCTAGTCAGTTTAAGACTTGTTCCATATAGAACGGTCAGATGTGATCGTAGATAATCACAAACAATTCAGCTGGCTCAGAAGGTTTGCAGTTACTACAGGTAGCTCCCAACTTAGGATCACAATTGAACCCAGAATTTATGTTGCTAAGTGAGAAATTTCTTTAGTGCATTTTGCCGCTCTTTACAACTTTTCTTGCCACATCTATTAAGTGAATCACTGCAGCTGTTAAATTACTAAACCGATTGTTAAGTGAATCTGGTTTCCCCATTGACTTCCTCCGTTAGAAGGTTGCAAAAGGTGATCACAAGACCCAGGAACACGGCCACCGTAATTTGAGTCAGTTGTAAGCATTTGAATATAAATCACGACCATGGGGATGCTGCAATGGTCATTTAAGTCACTTTTTTCAGTGCCATTGCAACGTCAAATGGTCACTAGTTAACTGTTGTACTTCATGTATTGCAGCATTCACTGTGCAAGTGTGCTTCTCACCAAAGACACTGCTTGCAGTTCCAATGAGAGGAAAGAACACTGACGGGGTGTCTCAGGTGTAGTACAACTATTTAGAAATGGTTCTACTCGGTTTAGTAACCGAGTTTGTAGTAACTCAGTTTAGTAACCGAGTTTGATTTTCTAACATAGGAGTAAGGCAGATAAGTATGAATATATGAATTTGCACTAGGAATTAGCCACCCACATTTTAGTCTCCATGGTCTGATGAGGATTCAATGATATGCAAAGCTAGAAAACGGGGATTTGAGTAAACCATGGTTAATTTAGCTGTTTAAGTATGACCTGCAAGCAAGACCTATGTGTAATTACTTTTATACACCCAAGTTGTATGCGGGCATAGTTGGTCTTTATAATATTGCTCTTGCACGTTGTGGTACATGACATAGGAGACCCTCAAACCTCACCCCCATTTGTTTTGCCAGGTGTTAAAAATCAAAACCACAGAAGGTCTTGAGTAAGATCAAGGCTGAAACCTTTTCCCTCTCCTGGATGGCCTGGTTAGTACTATCTCTCCTCCCTTTCGGATAGTCCCCTGATGCAAAATGTAGGCTTGTAATTGTTCGCAAACCAGAAAATGTGACCCACTCTTACCTTTTAGGACACAGTGAGGGAAGGCAGTTGTCTCTGTGTCAAAATGACAGTCCAACAGCAACTGGCTAAAAGACAAAGAGCAGAGCAGCTGGCAGTGAGAAGTTGTGCATCATATCTCCACCCAAAACACTGCCTGCTGTTGAAGCCGGGAGATGTGATACAGCTGGGAGAATCAGGATGAGACTCTACTTAGTTGAGAGTAGCAGCAGCTGCTGCATTTCCATTCCCACCCGTGGGGAACAATTATATTTCAGGGTTAAGTTGCATGCAGCCTTTGCCAGCAGCTTAATTGCTGAATTCAAGAGCATTGGGAGGGCATTGCTCCTTACGACAGGCTGTGCCCCTTTCCGTCCAAATACCCATGGAAATTTCTATCCAGCACTTATCGGCTAGCTGGGTGCCAAATTAGTAGTGGATGGAAGTTACTGTAATTAGTGACGCATTGCTTGAACTAAAGGCCGTGTGGGTGCCTCAGTTGGTGCCAAGCTGGGCTTCTCTGCACAGTGACCCTGGAAAAAGGGCACAGAGCAATTCTGGACTTAGAAATAACAAAGCTCCTGGACTGGTAGTCCCCCATTCAATCAGGAGTACAGTAAGGTAGCAATAAAGTTCTTCTGATGAGATGCCTGCTTTCTGTCTTGAAATTAGGGCTCCGTTTTTCCTAATCCAGCACTATACTTTGTAATGTGACATGGTGATTAGAAAGTGTGGCAACAGCTTCAAAAAGAGGCAAGGCTTAAATCTTTGCTTGACTCTGTTGCCAGGTGACCTTGAGCTGGTCTCCAGTTTTCTAAGCAATCTCTCTGATAGTACTGTTGTGATAATAAAAACAGAAGGATAAATCTCTCCTCTGCTCTTAATATTTTTATTAACTCAGCCTAACTATTAACTGCTTTTGGATTCAGTAATGAAGAGATGAAACATCTCTCTTGGTCCTGGACATCCTTTTTTTCACAGACAGGGTATTTTGTTCCACCCATTTTAAAAATGAATTTTCTTCTTGATGGAAACACTCAAGCCATCTCTGACCGAACCCCTCTCAAAGACCATACTAGGCACAGACTTATTGTAAATGGTATGTTTTGGCAGTGACCTACACTATATTGCCAAAAGTATTCGCTCACCCATCCAAATAATCAGAATCAGGTGTTCCAATCATTTCCATGGCCACAGGTGTATAAAATCAAGTACCTAGGCATGCAGACTGTTTTTACAGACATTTGTGAAAGAATGGGTCGCTCTCAGGAGCTCAGTGAATTCCAGCGTGGAACTGTGACAGGATGCCACCTGTGCAACAAATCCAGTCGTAAAATTTCCTCGCTCCTAAATATTCCACTGTCAGCTGTATTATAAGAACGTGGAAGTGTTTGGAAACGACAGCAACACAGCCACGAAGTGGTAGGCCACGTAAACTTGTCCAACATCAGTGTGTGACCTCACAAATGCGATTCTGGAAGAATGGTCAAAAATTCCCATAAGCACACTTCTAAACCTTGTGGACAGCCTTCCCAGAAGAGTTGAAGCTGTTGTAGCTGCAAAGGGTCGACCAAGGTCATATTGAACCCTATGGATTAGGAATGGGATGTCACAGTAAGTTCATATGCGAGTGAAGGCAGGTGAGCGAATACTTTGGGCAATGTAATGTATCTTAGACTGCAACAGAAGCCATGAATTCTCAAAACAGACCTTAAATTGGAAAAGGAGCCGGTAGAAGGAATATGTTGCCTCTATATTGATAATGGAACACACTGCTACTGAAGAAAAGTAAAGCAGTTGTGTGAAACAATAAATAACTTTAACAATCTGAACACTGCTCATATGGAATGAGGGAATCCGGCATGGCTCTGGAAGGCTGTCAAGAGGAATTTTTCTAGTCCCCAAGCAGCTGTAAGCTAAACTGCTTTGGTGGCAGGATCCTGCTACTGCTGCTTAGAGGTGTGCAATCTAGCTCTTATTGGATCTTTGCCATATTTGCACTTTATGACTATTACAGCAAAACCTGTTCCAGTTCCAGAAAATCTGTGTATATGTGTGTACAAAAGACAGGAAAAAAAATAGAGAAGGGGATACCAGTTCTAAGAAGTGACACCTTCTGAAATTAATCACCCCACTTCAATTCCTTATCCTTTGTCTTCAGTGTTTCAGGCATAGTGGAAATCAAATAATATTTTTCAAAGTACAGATAGTTCTTGACCTACGACACAATTAACCCCAACATTTCTGTTGTTAAGTGAGACATTTGCTAAGTGAGTTTTGCCCCATTTTATGACCTTTCTTGCCACAGTTGTGAAGGGAACCACAGCAGTTGTTAAATTACTAACTTAGTAACACAAACCTAAGTGAAACAAAGTAAATCTGGCTTCCCCATTGACATTGCTAGTCAGAAGGTTGCAAAAGATGATTACATGGCCACAAGATCTTGCAACCAACATAGATAGGATCCAGAATTTGATCATGTGGCCATAGGGATGCTTCAATGGTCATAAGTGTGAAAAATAGTCATAAGTCACTTTTTTCAGTCCGTTGTAACTTCAAACAGTCACTAAACAACAGGTTATAAATCGAGGACTACCTGAATTAATAAGAAAAGGGGGATAAAGCAACTTGTAGCTTAAACCAACACAAGCTATTTCTAAGATAGACTGCAGTAGGCTAGAGCAGATGTTGTCTGACAAAATCTGGTGTTAGAAAGGATGAGGTCTTCCTTTTGTCCTCTTCCTTCCAAATACTGAGTGAAGATGAAAATAGCTAATCGTAGGTGTGGTCCCGTTTCTGAGGAATTACGTTATTAATCCTTCTAGGAAATATAAGTGACTAATATCTTGTGACTTATACTCTAATCAATTTTCAGCCCACAGTAAGGTTAAGCCACAGGAGGAATTAACTTCATCTTTGAATATGCATTTCTCTACTAGCAGGAAGGAATTCTAGAGAGTTTAACCCAGTCACTGGACCCGTGGATAAGACGTTGAGGCTAAGAAGTACATAGTGTAGAGCTAGATGTATCTTGAGGAGCATGATAGAGTATGCTGTGGGAGAACCAGGGGTAATAAATGATGCCTTTGATATTATTGTGGACACCCTTATAAACTCATCAACATAATATGTTTCGTGCAGGAAAATCCCCCTTAATTCCTAGCAGTAAAATAAGTGGATTGAGGACTTGGAAACTATGATTTATTTTTTCCGCTCGGCAAGAAGTGCATTTATCTCTACAGCCTCGTTTTGGTGTTCAGTTTGCCTGTATCAATCCCACGTGGTCCAGGAAGCCCCAAGTCCCCTTGTTATCTGATGTGGCTGTGCTCCCAGCTGCCCAGCTCTGCTGTCCATAGACAGCTGCTGCTTCATTTCAAGCAGTACCATGTAATTTGATGCTTTTGAGGGAGATGTGAGTGACATATATTAGTTCTGCCTCATTGGTACCTTGCTACTCACTCTCAAATCTACGAAGGCATTCCAATCTTGGGGTATTAGTTAGGTGCCTCTAGGAAATAAAACAGGCAGACTGAGGTTAGGCTTTCCTAGTAATACATGGGCAGAGAGGACATTAGAATGGAAAGAAGGCACCCAGGCATTGAGTTAGACATTATTGAGCTAATACTGTGTTGAATCTTTGGGGAGCCTGCATTTCTGGGCTAGGACTGGACTAGGACTGTATATCCAAAGATCCAATGGGGAAGTTATAGAGTGGTACCTTTCCTTAGCTCTGTCACATGGCCTCAGAAGCCAAGCATCTATTTGATTTTCCAGAGCTGACAAACTTATCAAGCTTATCACAGCTTTTTTTACTAGCACCTTCTAAGTGTCCAAGTACACAAATCCATTGTGTGGACCAATTAAGCTTTTCCTTTCTCAAGATCCAGAGGGTCTTTCCCCCCCAACAAATGAGCTGCACCCATATTCAATATTCAAGGAAGGTCGGCAGTTCGAATCCCTAGCGCCGCGTAACGGAGTGAGTTCTCGTTACTTGTCCAAGCTTCTGCCAACCTAGCAGTTTGAAACCATGTAAAAAAATTCAAGGAGAAAAAATAAGAACCACTTTTGGTGGGAAGGTAACAATGTTCTGTGCGCCTTCGGCGTTTAGTCACGCCGGCCACATGACCACGGAGACGTCTTCGGACAGCGCTGGCTCTTCGGCTTTGAAACGGAGACTAGCACCGCCCCTTAGAGTCGGGAACGACTAGCGCATATGTGCGAAGGGGACCTTTACCTATATTCAATATTGAACTAGCCCAGAATTTGGATTTCCCATTCAGAGTCCCTCTCATGTATTCTGCCCTCTGTGTCTAGCTGCCTGTAATGTGGCAGTAGCCTTGGGGAAGGCTTTCCATGATTTTCCTGGATCTTGGTGGCTCAGCAGAAGCAAATTAGGATGATTGGAAAGTGAAAGTGAATCTGGTGAGTTCAGTCCCTATCCTAGCACTGCCAGCCTAACATTTCTCTTTCAGTCCATTGCCCTTTCTACTTAACACATTTTTGATACTTTATAATGCCTATTATTGCCAGTGCAATACTACCTTTAACTCTCTTCAGAAAAACCTGAATTTTCAGAGGTGGCTGGGTTTGTCACCATGTTAATTCAGAACTTGAACTTGAAGGGAAATGTTTGCTCTATTTTTGTGTTCCAGGGCCAGTGCCACCTATTCAGAAATGCTTAGTCAACACATTCATTATGTAGTGAGGGAACTGATGCTGCAGTCTTGTGAGTGCATTTACCAGGGATAGGAAGCCAAATTGAAGACAATCCCTTGACACATCTCTACATAATGGGAATTTCTGCTTATTTTCATATGGAGAAAAAAGAAACCAACAATGCTTTGCGGCAGGGTTTCCCAACCTGGGCAACTTTAAGATGAGTGAATTTCAACTCCCAGAATTCCTCAGACAGCCATGGGAACCTGCATAATTAAGCTGGGGAATTCTGGGAGTTGAAATCTACCTGTCTTCAAGGTGCCAAGAGGAACACTCTTTTACACTGTACCATGGAAACCTGTAGTTTTTTTCTCAATTTATTCATTACAATATTTATTAGCCATTGTTTGCCCCACACAGAGGTCTCTAAGCAGTGGACCAATATAATTCTTTACATAGGACAATGCCAATTTGGAGGGCGGAGCTATGAAATAAGAAGGGAGCTTCAGAGTTGCATTGCTGCAACTGAAAAGGGATCCTACCCTGATTTTGTTTCTTCTGATAGTGGAATGCATAGCAGTCCCTTAAAAGAAGATGAGTTCTACAAGCAGCTTGCTTGTATAGTAGGAAGCATCAGATAAATGGTATCCAACGTTTTGAGCCTTATAAATAAGAACAAGCCATCTAACAGAAGTAGGAAGCCAACCAGAAGCTAGGCATACGGGTAATATAATACTGTATGGCAGGGGTGTCCAAACTTGGGAACTTTAAGGCTTGTGGACTTCAACTCCCAGAATTCCCCAGCCAGCCATGCTGGCTGGGGAATTCTGGGAGTTGAAGTCCACAAGTCTTAAAGTTCCCAAGTTTGGACACCCCTGCTGTATGGTTTACACACTGAAAACTAGGAAGCAATCTAAACTGCAACATTTTCTTCCAATCATGGTTTCCTAATATTATTTTCAAGGGAGGCCATATAGACAGTTGCTGTAATGGAAATGTGAAGCACCTGCACCTGGAGACTCTTCGGTCCATTCAGTCGATGCAATAGCAAGAGCAGGCTTCATTCACCCAAATGTTAAAGGGTGCCCTTATGATGCGTATAGCATGAGGCTCCATGGGTTTCTGTGCCATAGAAAATGTGGCTGATCAGAGGAAACATGCCACATTACAGCGATGTTCCCAAGACTCAGAATTTATGCAACCATTACGAAGACAGTCTTCCAGTGATGTTGGTGCGGGTACGTCTTCTCACCATAGTCCCATGCACATATGTTCATAATTTTGTTTCCCTCAGGTGTAGTGAGCAGCTGCCTTTTTATTGCAAGAGCAGATGCAACCAGCCTGGTGTGAAATATTTGCACAAGCCAAGGGGGTTCCCGGAAGCATCAGGAACCTTAAAATATATTCAAAACCCATAGCTTTCTGGTGCTTTTCCTTCCTTCCTTGTCTGCTGGTGAATCTTGAGTGTGCTTTCCTTTATTGCCCACCCCTTCGTGGCTGCACTCATTTGAATTGGGGTGTTCCAGAATTCAAGACAGGATCGGAACGACTGGGTTTTCACTGGGGGAAACCAAAGTTTCTGCCACTACTTCGAGCTTAAGGATATAAAATGGTCACATCTGCTTTGAAAAATGGCTCCCCGCTTCATTTCACAGGAGTAGAAATTCCTATGTTCAGGTACGATGGGCAAAAAAGCTTATGGAAGGAAGATGAAAGAACGGTAGAGACTGCAAAGGGTGGCCCACAGCTCCAAATTGCTGCTTTCTCTGAGTACTAATTTGCAGCGCATTTCTGCCTCAATTCAACAATGTAAATCCTCATTGACCTTAAATGAAAAAGAAAGAGGTAAACTTGCTTATCACTATCATAGAAATGAGTCTCCAAACTCTGAAAGACCTACCCTGAAGATATCCCCCAAGGCTCCCATGTTAAAAAGTATAACATGGATATTGTGTAACATGGACTCCTGATGAAATTCCGAGGAGAGAAGCTCACTGAGACATGCACTTCTGAGGGCTCTTAGCCAAATGAGTCTTCGAAGCTATCAGTCCAAGCATCCCAGAAACTCCCTACTGTCAACAGTATGAAATGCCCCTGGGAAATCCAGCAGGAACAATATGGATGCCCGCTCCGTGTCTAATTCCTGAGGTAAGGCTCATTCACCAATGAGCTCAATATTGTTACAGCTCCCAAACTGAAAAATAAACTGGAATGAGGAGTGAATCTGTGCTAAACTTCAACAAGAGAGCATAACAAGAGGACTCTAATTATTCCAACATCTGTGCAAAGGCAAATTCTGCCAAGCATGTTTTTTCCAGGAAAGTCTTGATTCTTGCTGATACTGTTTTTCTTCAGAGAGCAAAGAAAGGATCAATAAGACTTGATACTAATCAGTATAAACTTAGTCAAAGATGTGGAAATAGCAAGAAGATTGGGAGAAATGCTGTATCTCATTTGAGGGAAAACTGAAACTAAGTGCAGCTGAACAGAAAGTGCTTTGCAATAAAAACAGAGCAATATAACTCTGATTCCAAGGCAAGATAAACTAATGGGATAAAGAGTTGAAAATGGGTGGGAGTTCTTAAAAAAAACTTGGTCTTGGTTGAGAGGAGTGTTGTTCCAGGATGCAACCAGAAAGAACAGGATGAATGGACAGCATTGAAGTTAGAGTCTGATAGAAATATGGTCAGAGAATATTGGTTTATACTGAATGTTTAAATCTTTTGGCCAGTTGGATTGTATCTTAGAATATTGGAGGACTTTCTGGTTTTATGCATTGAGAAATCCTGAGATACCAGACAATTAGAGGGTTGTCCCTATCTACAGAGGAGAAAAAGTTATAGAGAGATCATAATGTGATTTATTATTAATAATATCCTGCCAGACTAACCTTATTTCACTTTAGCGACAATGAAGCTATTACTAGGAAACATGGATTTTTCAAGAAGCCATTGTCAGACTAAATTAATTTCATTTTGGGGTCAGGTGATTTCCTTAGCATCTGTAGAAATTCTATAACGTACCTTGTAAAACATTTGCCAAAACATCCCATGATACCCTCATTAGCAAGCTGTGGACACGGTGACATGGTTATATAGGCACCTCAAAAAATAAAACACAGATTTAGAAGACAACAAAGATGATCCGGGAACAAGAAAGCCCTATGAAGAGTGTCTGAAGGAAGAGGGAGTATTTAACTGTGACAAGAAAAAACTGGCATCACTCTTCAAACATCTGAAAGGATGTCATGCAGCAGAAAGTTTAAAGACGTTGCCAGAAATGCTGGAGACAGAATAATTATTTGAAGTTAAAGGACAGCAATACAATACAATACAATAGCAGAGTTGGAAGGGACCTTGGAGGTCTTCTAGTCCAACCCCCTGCCTAGGCAGGAAACCCTATACAGTTCCAGGCAAATGGCTATCCAACATCTTCTTAAAGACTTCCAGTGTTGGGGCATTCACAACTTCTGGAGGCAACTTCTGTTCCACTGATTCATTGTTCTAACTGTCAGGAAGTTCCTCCTCAGTTCTAAGTTGCTTCTCTCCTTGATTAGTTTCCACCCATTGCTTCTTGTTCTACCCTCAGGTGCCTTGGAGAATAGTTTGACTCCCTCTTCTTTGTGGCAACTCCTGAGATATTGGAACACTGCTATCATGTCTCCCCTAGTCCTTCTTTCTCATAAGCTAAACATACCCAGTTCCTGCAACTGTTCTTCTTATGTTTTAGTCTCCAGTCCCCTAATCATCTTTGTTGCTCTTCTCTGCACTCTTTCTAGAGTCTCCACATCTTTTCTACATCGTGGCGACCAGAACTGAATACAGTATTCCAAGTGTGGCCTCACCAAGGCATTATAAAGTGGTATACAGCAAATTGACTGGATGTTAGGAAAAAGTGAGCATAAAAGTAGTTTGACATTGGAATCCAATTACACAGAGATGTGGCACTTTCCCCTTTGCTGGAATACTTTCAATCTGGATTCCTCCATGAAGCAAAGGGCTGCACTCTGTGGCTCAATTGCACCCTTCCAACTCTTTGAATCTGTGAGGAAAACTGGTAGTTACCAAGCCCATGTTTATCAAACTATTGCTGGGTGGAGTGAGGAAATGTAATGCTTTCTGCCAATTTTTCCTTACAGATACTTTGGGAATGCAGAGGTAGTTGTTTTCCTTCTAGCTGGCTGGTTTCTCTCTTTCTCTCTCCAGCCATTGACTTGCAAGTAAAATGGGCTGGGTACAACTGGCTTGCATCAAATCTCCAGTTTTAAAGAAGAATTTCTTAGAAATCATATTTTAGAAATGTTCCTACTCCCCCTTGGATATAAGGCCAAGATGGGGCCAAAAGCCCTGTTTTTGGCCTAAAATGTTTTATGTTGCTGCTTCTTGGAAGTGCTGAAGCTCCTCTACACTATATTGTCATAGGCTGTGCTATTGCTTTCATAACAAGGAAGTATTTGGAATAAAGTATGCACATTACACAATTTACATACTTCTATTTGGCTTGGCTTTGTTCCTGTAATTAGCAGTTAACAAAAAAACTGAAAAACAAAATTATAGGTTTACAAAAGAATTATATGTTAGCAAAAAGAGATAAAGAAGTAGGCAGGTAGAAGAGGGAGGAGGACAGAGAGAAGAAGCCAGATTTTCAGCAGGTGAAGAGGGAATCACAGCTAAAAGGCAGATAGGGATGGTAGTTTGGGATATTAAAAATCTGTCGGGCAGCAAGAGTTCTACATTGTTCCAATGAAAAACAAAAGGCATTGGCCCTTATGAAGCCAATTCCATTCCAGATGTTAATTATTGTTTTTTATCTTCATAGAATTCATGTATGCTTGTGTCCATGGTTCATGCACCTTAGCGTGCACTACTGCCAAGTCATTGGAGGCTTGAAGCAGAGTCTAGATGTCCCACTAATATAAAGGCACACGGGGTCAGCATTTGGGGAAGGGAGGACCATTCAGAAACTCAGTCCTGCTTTCACTAACTAAATCCATGCTGAGATCATAAATGGATTGCTTCACCTGGCTTATTGCAGAGCTGGCCTTGGGCATACAGCTATATGAATGAAAAAGCAAACCTAAGCATTACAAAATAATAGAGTTGGAAGGGACCTTGGAGATTTTCTAGTTAAACCCCCTGCTCCAGCATTGAAACTCTATCATTTCGGAGAAATGATTGTCCAATCTTTTCTTTAAAACCTCCACTGTCGGAGCACTCATAGCTTCTTGAAGCAAGCCGTTCCACTTATTAATTGTTCTCACTTGTTAGGAAATTACTCCTTAGTTCTAGGTTGGTTCTCTCCTTGATTAGTTTCCATTCATTTCTTCTTGTCCTGCCTTCGGGTGCTTTGGAGAATAGGATGACCTATTCTTTTTTGTGGCAAACCCTTAGATATTGGAACCCTGCTACCATGTCATCCCGGTCTTTCTTTCCATTAAACTAGACATACCCAATTCTTGCAACTGTTCTTCATATGTTTTAGCCTCCAGACCCTTAGTCATCTTTGTTGCTCTTCTCTGCACTCATTTTTTTTTAATACTGTGGCGACTAAAACTGGATGCAGTGTATTTCATGTGTGGTCTTACCAAGGCATTGTAAAGTGGTATTATAAAGTAGTATTATTCCAAGCTGGATTTCAGCAGAAGTCAAGAAAGCATGAGCTGCATTTGATTCCCCAGGATTCCAAGTTTCTAATGCTGAAATTTAGCAATACTTTTTTTAAAAAATGTGAATAAGGAGCAATAGGAACAGGAAGCCCCTGGGAAGTTTTCTTATCCCCATCCCCACCCACTAAAGATCCCAAATTAGCCTGATGAATGGCAGTTTTGTGCTGTTTCAGAAGGAAGAGATTTAAGATAAGTTTGGTTCCAGGAGGCCCTCCTCTCCTATTCCCATCCTTTAAAAAAAGAAAGTTCAAAAGATTTCAGCTCCACCCAAATCCCCAGATGTCCTTCAGAACAGAGAAAACCTGAGCTGTAATCTATGGCCCTATATCGCTCACTGCATTACTCTTTTTTTTTTAGGCCTGAACATTTAAAATAATGCCGGGAGCAGAAAAAGCAGGCTGGATTTTGTGCTTCTTACTTCCATTACAGAAATTAAGACATCCGCTGTTGCAAGAGAAAATGTTATAATATCTATAACATGTCCTGTGCCAAGAAAAGAAGATTAAGATGCCTCTCTCTAAAAAGAACAGGAGAAGGATTTAGCTGAGAGCAAGCCAGTTAACTAACCATGTTTTTTACTCTCCCTTAATTCTAAGGATTACTATGTGGCAAGGTTATTTTTTCTTACCCAACTGTTAAGTTGGCATCTAGGAGAATATAATACTCTACATATTATTTTAGCCAGAGGTCTTTTAAAGCTCTGAAGTGAGAGCAAAGTGTTTGTTGGATTTTAACTAAGCATGACTAGATTCAGATTGCTGGCCAGCTGTGATTCTCATTGATCAATCCTATCACAACATAATGTAGTTTTGACTGGGTGTTATAATGCTAATATGAAAGATATAAGATATTTACCCAAAGATCAGGAATAGGACTTTACTTAATGGCTGAAAGAATCCACAATCTTCAAGGGCAAACACTTTTTTCCCCTTTACAAATTCACTATTTACCAATTCTGTTCGGTAAGGATTTCCAAACTCTCTGCTATGTTTTACCAATCACTCGATTGTTTAAATTACTCCTACAGTGCGGATACCCTATTATTAAGATAATAATCCCCTCTAAAATGGGGGATAAAAATATTCAGTGTTTGTCCCAGGAGTTTTTATATTAAAATAAAGCAGCCATACCCAGTCTGGTGCCCTCCAAATGTGAGTCACCACAACCACCTTCCTCTCCAGCCTTTTCTTCTCGAACATGGCTTATAAGGGGCTAACTTAAATCTTAAACCTTCCAGGGACATACGCCCACTTCACCCCCGTTTCATTTCTTAAAACCACTGGAAATCTTCCCACTCCCTCTCCCCCAAAACATGTGTTGGATTCTCCCATTTGTGGAATGCAACCCTCAACATGGTGCAGTGCTCAAGCTGATGAAAGCGTGTGCTCCTATAGTAGGGCAACATTCGAAGAGTAGCAGATTGAGGAAGGTTGGTGATAATCTATAGCTGTAAGCTTTTGAACTTTATAACTCTACTGAGCACTGCTTAACTGACACTATCGTCTCTTTGTCTTTCTTGCTTTTCTTCTTCTCCTGCTTGAAAAAATAAATCCTCTGATAAACTGAACTCAAATACCCTGTTTAACATCACACTCAAGATATTTTGAGTGTCACTCCAGGATGTTTGGATAAAAATATGCTATTCTCTGAACCAACAGGCTGCCAGCTTTCGGTTGATGGAAATGCTTTCAGTATAGAGATGACCTGTCAAATTATTTGCTGTATAGAAGGCAGAGAGAGTGAGCAATAAAATAATGTAAATAATTCCAGGAAACATTGATGGCTTTGCATGATTGAAACCGCTGCAGGCATATGTAGTTTCTCAGTATAGATGCTTTTAGCACATGTCAAATTCCATAAACAGCCATCACTGATGGAGACAGATGACTTTTAAACAAGGTTATCTACCTTTTAAATATACATTTGAACTCTTAAAATAACAGGTTTCTTGGTTAAGGTCAGCGAAGAAATGGCCAATCAATTCAAGTTCCTCAAATTTAGGTCATAGCAAATCTTCCTGAGCATTACTTGGGAAATAAATTGCTAACCCCATTGTTACTATGGCAAAAGAGAAATAAGCCAGCGGGCACCCTCAGAGCCCGCATAGAGGCTGCTGCAGCAATAGGAAAGTAAGAGGTTCAAAACCAGGGTACAGGTAGGCACTGCGTCCCTCTTATAACAAATAGGAAATTGTCCATTCATCAACCACATTTTCCAAAGGTGTCATTTGCAATCTGACATCTTTGGCAAACTGATAAACTGGAGGCAGTCAAACTGCTGTCAAATGTTAGTGGAGTTTCAGGGCAGAGTCTCAGAAAGAAATCTCAGTGTAAGCAATGGTGGTCACTTCATATTTATCTCTATCTCTCTGCTGCTATCTAATAGACAGTTTTTTTTCCTGATCAAACATGGCAGCCCTTTTTGATTTATTATGTGCCATCATGTTGGTGTCAGCGCTTAATGATCTCACGTGTGTGTTTGTGTGTATAACCTGGTCTTCCAATGGTGCACTTATAACTATTAGAATACCAGAATAACAGTTGGAAGGGTCCTTGGAGATCCTCTCGTCCAATCGCCTGCTCAAGCAGGAGGCCCTCTATCATTTCCAACAAATGGTTCTCCAACTTCTTAAAAACCTCTAATATTGGAGCACTCATAACTTCTTCAAGCAAGCCATTCCACTTATTAATTGGTCTCACAGTTAGGAAATTTCTCCTTAGTTCTAGGTTGGTTCTCTCCTTGATTAGTTTCCACCCATTGCTTCCTATCCTGCCTTCAGGTGCTTTGGAAAATAGGTTGATCCCCCCCCCCTCTTCTTTGTGGCAGACCCTCAAATATTGGAACACTGCTGTCATGTCACCCCCGGTCCTTCTTTTCATTAAAGTAGACATACCCAATTTCTGCAACTGATCATCATATGTTTTAACCTCCAGTCCCCTAATCATCTTTGCTGCTACCTTGCTGCTGGTCATTTCCAGTCTCCTCTTTCTTTCCAGCCTTCTCCACTGAGCTAATTCTTTGCATAATGTGTCCAAAATAGGATAATTTGAATCTTGTAAAATTCCCTGTTCTGATGCCAAATGAATGGACACATTGCCAAAAAGCTGGTTGTGTAAATCAAATGTTTATTTTTATTTTTATGAAGGATGAAGTCCATGTTAAGTTCTTTAAATTCTACCAGGACTTTGCAGCAAGAAATGGAGAGCAGATGGAAGGTAGTCTATGCTGGAAGGCATGCAGCAGAAAAAATTAGCAATTCAGCAAACGGGGCACATGATATCCAGAAAGAGACCTTACTCAGTAAACTCCCACTTTAGCCATTAAATACACAGAAGCGAAAGTGCCTCTCAATCTGTAATGCCATGGTGGCTCTGCACATGGCAGGAACCTCACACAGCCAACTGTCTCTCATTCCCCCCCCCACTCCCCTCTAAATCACCTTGTTCTCATCATATGAACTGTCTCCCGCTGGATGGCAGTGTAGTTGCCATGGTGATAGAGAGATGCTGGTTGCCTTGATAAGCTGAGATTTAAGTCTCTCCACCCACGCAGCCTAGACCAATTCTCTATGCTCCTTCCTCCTCCTTCACAGGAGGCCCTCGGATGAGGTGGTAAAGAGAACAGAACCCCTCTGCGCTTGGGAGGGTGTGCAAAAGGGTTTGGGCTGGATTCCTGCTGGAGGACTGGCAATGGTGGGCAAATAGGCTTCCCTCAGTAGATATGGAAAAAAAGGGCAGTATCTTAGAGACTGTCTCCATGGAGGCCCCTTCACACAAACCACGATAGCTCATTAATATGCAGCTGCTGTTTTAATTTCACGACGCTCTCTCCCCTCCCTCTCCTTCTCCCTCCTGTGCTTAATGGGCCTGTCCTTCACCGCCAGAACAGTGTGAGTCTTTAAGACCAGGTAGGAGAGCGTTATGCCGTCCGGTTTCTAGTTCTTAATTTGCTGTTTCAGTGGAAATCCTCTCCTCCACTTCCCGACCTTGCAAATGACTTACGCTGTCAATTTACACATAGAGGAAAAAGAATTGGGTTGCCTTGCAATAGGTGTTTTGCTTTGGGAGCCCTAATTGAATCCTATGCTTTTTAGCTATAGTGCATTACAGTCTCCTCAGCCCTCCAGTAGCTTTGCTGCTCCAGGTTGATAGGAGCTGCAGTCCTGCGCACGTGGAAGGCGCTATAATTTGATATCTTTGCCCTGTCATATTGCAGTTGGAATTGGACGTGGGCAAACAGGTCACCTGACTGATTGCTTCAGTCCATCAATCAGTCAGTTGCCTGATACAGATGCCCGTCTCATGGCAGTGATTCTGAATCTTCACTCCGTCAGGCCAACTTCCCCAAAGTAAAGAATATACTCTGGAACATTCTGAGATGAGCTATGTTCTAAAATAAGAAATGATCATTGCTCTCTTTTAACACAATTTTGCGATGATCGTTATTTTGCAGGAACTGTTAGGAAGGTAACTCTGTCGAGGCTGAGCAGTCGACACCTTGCTTTGCAGCCAATTATTAATCTGTCATTCTTTCCGAGATCTCTGAAATATTTTGACAATATAAAGATACATCTAATAAGAGATCGCCTCATTTGGTCCCGAGCCCTCCTAGCCAATGCTGTCTCCACAATGGCCAAGCAGATGCTTTGGGGAATTTGCTGACATACGTGATTGTATTTTGCTTTTCTCTGATGGGGAAAACGCCAAGAAGCTTGAGTATGGGAGGTCCATAACACAGGCATGACACAAAAATCTCCCATCATTTCTCCTGTAACTAGCAATTGCTGCCAATAATAGAGCCATCACGACTACAAGGTGTTGATAGTTTTAGTCTCAAGAAATGTGTCTAGTCTTGTCTTAAAACCCTTCAAGTAGATAAACACCATTGCATTTTTGTAGAAACTATCTCCTTTGGCTTCCTATATGTCTTATAGAAAATTGTCATTAATAATACTTTCCATCAGTTTATTTGGGGCATATTCTAAACGGCTAACTAGTCAACTTTTTAATGTTTCCTCTCCAAATCCTTTAAAAAAAACACATCTTAACCACTTTCATGTTTTCTGGTAGAGAGGATGATATTAGGGATGCTTTTGTTATGTAAGGGTGCTGAATCGTTTTGGACTAAGGACCATTTTTGAGGGGCGTGCCAGGAGATATACTCCAAAAATTGGTCAGGAATAGGACAAAAATTAATTTTGATTTAATTTTAATTGACATTTATCAAATTAACATATTTAAATATAGTTTCCATTTATTTTCTGTTATATTCCGTGGGGTCTGCAAGTGAATTAGAGTGACAGAAGCAGCATCATGATGAAAGATCCCCCCCCCTTTTCCACAGACATCATAAGGCTGTGATGGCAAACCTATGGCATGGATGCCAGAAGTGGCACGCAGAGCCATCTCTCTAGGCATGTGATCCGTCACCTGTTGCTTTTCCGGGTTCCAGCGCACTGGCCAGCTGGTCTTCATGCATGCGGAAGTGCTGGAAAACAACAGCATGTGCGCACTGGGGAAGATAATCTTCCAGTATCCAGCACGCGCACGCTCACTGGCCAGCTGATCTTTGAGTATGCATGCACACCAGAAACCAGAAGACCAGCTGGCTGGTGTACATGCACACACCAGAAACTGGAAGATCATCTTCCTGGTGCATGCATGCACACTAGGCAGCTGCTCTTCCGTTTTCCGGCACGCACGCTCCCGTTTCAGCACTCGGTGCTGAAAAGGTTTGCCAATCCTGTCATAAGGTCACATGGACTTAAGGGCAGAACTTATGTCACAATGCCACACTTGGAATACTGCATTCAGTTCTGGTCGCCACGATGTAGAAAAGATGTTGAGACTCTAGAAAGAGTGCAGAGAAGAGCATCAAAGATGATTAGGGGACTGGAGACTAAAACATATGAAGAACGGTTGCAGGAACTGGGTATGTCTAGTTTAAGAGAAAGAAGGACTAGGGGAGACACGATAGCATTGTTCCAATATCTCAGGGGTTGCCACAAAGAAGAGTGAGTCACACTATTCTCCAGGGCACCTGAGGACAGGACAAGAAGCAATGGGTGGAAACTAATCAAGGAGAGAAGCAACTTAGAACTGAGGAGGAACTTCCTGACAGTTAGAACAATTAATCAGTGGAACAGCTTGCCTTCAGAAGTTGTGAATGCCCCAACACTGGAAGCCTTTAAGAAGATGTTGGATAGCCATCTGTCTGAAACTGTATAGGGTTTCCTGCCTAGGCAGGGGGTTGGACTAGAAGACCTCCAAGGTCCCTTCCAACTCTGCTATTGTATTGTATTGTATTGTATGCTGCAGTGTCCCAAAGGTGCTTTTTTTTCCAAAAAGCAATTGGACTTTCTGGTTTTCTTTCAATGAGAAGTTGGGGCTATGCTTTCTGCATCATGTTTTCCATCCTGCGCCCCTACACTGTTGAGCATGGGCTGATGGGGATGAGTCTGTGCTGTCTGCATCTCAAACTGAAGCGCAAATGTTTCCTGTAGTCTGCAATTTTTCTGGAAATCCTCTGGAGGAAAAAGCACCTTTGGGACAACCATGACCCGGGAGGACTGAGAATCTCCATGCACACAATGACGCAGTGTTGCTTTGATCAACTACTAGGCTAAGGCAATGAGAGCCTGTGGATTGTGCTGGGTGGTATTAATTTTTTGCAACATTAGTGTGGGAGGTGCTTTCAACCCTCTTATTAGAAGACAAGTGATTTCACATCTGAGCTATTTTGAGATCTTCTGAGGAATTATATTCTGGACCCAATGATGTTTGGTATTCAGTTTTTTTAGGAGGGTCTAGATTCACTCTTTGCCTTAATACCTTAATACAACATACCTCTTAGTTTCTTACTAAGGAGACGTCAAATTCAACATAAAATCTGAGATTTGAAGTGACAATATTTTTAGAAGGCACCTTTAAAAAACAAATGAAACACTTCAACCTCCCCAATAATTCTATTGTTACACTTAAGGTGATGTTCAAGAACACAAATATTTCAGGTAGGTATTCAAAAAAATATATATCCAGAATCAAGTAACAATTCATCAAGAAGCTTACTTCTATCTTCTGAAAATGGAAAGTTTCCTGCTTATTTAATTTCTATACCATTGCAATTTGCATGGGCTCTTGGAATTTGACCTGAATAAAACAATATTTCATACAATCAACAACACTTGAGCAATATAGACAATAAGATCACACCAAACAATTATTTCCTGAATGATCTTGGGAAATGTTCAGCCTCCACTAACTTCCAAATAGCCACCAGTGTAAGTTTATTCTGGCCTTGAGAAGAAGAGATAAGAGTTCCAAAATAGGGATTGCAATAAAAATGGCCAGATTTGAACAAGGAAAATGCATCTGGTAGGTGGAAGTGCTCCTGAGGTAGTTTGAAACCAAGCAATATAGGGCTTTATAAGCTAAAAGCATCTGTAATTAGAAACAAATTATAGCCAGTTCAGGCCCTGTGTTAATGGGTGTCACGTAGCTATGGTGATTCTTGTTTGCCAGCAAGTACACCATTGCATTTTGCAACAAACACAGTTTCTGAATACTTTTTAAAGGCAGCCCCATGCAGTAGTCCAGTGGTGGTAATAAGAGAATAAGTCACTGTTGCTAAAACTTCCCAATCCATGTAGGAAGGGTACAACTGGCACAAAACTGAAGAGCTCCTGATCATGCCTTCTACCTACCCATCTAGTAGACTGTGAGTTTAGAACAGCAATGGCGAACCTTTTTTGGCTCGCGTGCCACAAGTGGGGGGAGTGCATGGGGGGTGCATGCGTGCCGCACCCATAATGCAATGCGTGCCCCCCAGTGCGCATGCCCGCACAAAAGGCGTTTCCCTCCCCCCATTTTTACATGTTTTTTTCGCCCTCCCCAGGCTCCAGAGGCTTTATAGGAGCCTGGGGAGGGCGAAAAGAGCCTCCCCCGTCCCCCCAGAGGCCCTCAAGAGGCTTCAGGGATTGTCCGGAGGCTTCCCTGAAGCCTTCGGAGCGCTCAAAACGACCCTCCGAGCAAACCGGAAGTCATTTCCAGTTTGCTTGGAGGATCGTTTTAAGTGTTCAGAAGGCTTCAGGGAAGCCTCCGGATGGTCCTTGAAGCCTCCAGAGGGCTTCCGGAAGGGTGGGGGGCTCTTTTCGCCCTCCCCAGGCTCCTATAAAGCCTCTGGAGCCTGGGGAGGGCGAAAAATGGCTTTTAAAAATGGTGAACTCAGCTGGCCAGCGCACACATGCGCGCTGGCCAGCTAACAGGGCAGCGCCTCGCATGCCCTGACAAATGGCTCTGCGTGCTACCTGTGGCACGCGTGCCATAGGTTTGCCATCACTGGTTTAGAACAACCCTTTCAGAGTTACACCTGAAGCTGACAGACAGCTTCAGGTGTAAACTAAACAGTAGCTCAGTTTTGCTGGGATTTAACTTCAGGCTGTTTGGTTCCTGAACCTCTAATCAGAAGTTGAGGTATATAGGTGAAAAGGTGGAGATGTATACTAAAAGCCATTTAAATAATCTGCTTCCTCTAAAATGTTTGTTAGCTGATGCCTCACCATCTTCTCTATAACTTTCCCCAAAAAGGGAAGGTTGAAGACAAGGCAATAGTTGTCCGAAAGAGCTGGGGTGAAAGAAGCCTCTTGAAATGGCAGTGTACCGCTGCCTCCTTCAAGATGGCTGATATCATCCCCTCCTTTAGAGACTTAGTCCCAGTTAGTGTGCGTCCCACACCACCCATAAAATTAAGCAAACCTAAGGAGCTAAGAGAAGCATGGATCAAGACAGCTTGTTAGACAGTACCCTGTCCCACTTCCTTGGAGTCCATAGGCTGAAAGGAGTCCTAGAAGACATTACAAGACATTATCCCAGCCACCTTTTCTGTCTTTGTTCATGGAAAATCCAGACTGCAATGAAAGTGACTTTTATTATCAAAATGTTGGACTAACAAGTCACAGAAGCCAGGTGGCAGCTCTTCCTGCTCATCCTTCCCCTGGCAAGAATTGAACATTCATCTAAAGCGAGATTAGCAGCACAGGATTGATGCTTTCTTGCTCTTACTGCTATTGTGTAGGCTTGAACATAAGCTCATGCCCCTACGCATTCAGATTCACATTTCATTTTTCCTCCACCAGCATTCCAGGCGTAGTTACTACTGCTTCATCTCCTATATTTTCCAAAGAGCTCCCTAGAATTGGCTAATGGGAAGGGGCCACTTGGGAGCAAACGTATTAAGTATTAAAGTTGCCTCCTGAATCCAAAAGTCTATGGGGTGCTCTTAAGATCATTAAGAAGATCCCCAAATACCCTCTAGAATCCACCCAAATCCATTAGGCTGCAGAGACAGACCTGCTTTGCAGAGGTCCTGGGCAATCATGAATCTTATCTGGACCAGAGAGTTATCTAATTATGATTTTAAAAAGTTCAATTGAATCCCTGCTACCTCATTAATTGCTCTGAGAAAACAACCCAGGTATACCTGTATGAGTATGAACAGATTTATGTGAGACATGCCTAATGGTTGTCCTGGAACTTCTGAGCCTTCTCTGAAGTTCCTCTCAAGATGTGGCAATTTCCAAACTAGTCTTAATAGGTAGGTTTAAAAAAATCATCCTATTCAGCAGGACAACAGTCAGAACAGTTAACAGGACCTCCAACCTATCTCTGTTGCCCAATTGTACACATAGGCACGCCTGCCCTATTTCCCCAGAACTGAAACCTTGGCCACAGACAAGATGTCTCTCATAATCATCACAACCCCACCCAGTCCTGGAGTTGGTTGCTGAAATACTCAAAATTAGAGGATTTAGGGGGAATTTCAGGATGACATCAGTGCTCTTCCCCTACAAGGTTTTGCTAATGCATGCCAGATCCACTTGGATATCCGGTATCAAAGTGTGGATGAAGATGATTAAATTACAAGTAAATCTGGCATCTACCATTAGTAGCTCAAGGCCAGGATCACTAGCCGTTTTACTTCTTAGATTTTGGATTGAGATGTTTGGGCTAGAAGTGGGGAGCATCACCAAATGTTTGGCCCTCCTACAGTAACTTGCCTACTTCTTCACACTGTTTCCCTCAATCCATTTCTTCTTCTTCTTCTTCTTCTTCTTCTTCTTCTTCTTCTTCTTCTTCTTCTTCTTCTTCTTCTTCTTCTTCTTCTTCTTCTTCCTCTTCCTCTTCCTCTTCCTCTTCCTTTTCCTCTTCCTCTTCTTCTATTTACCCTATAAGTATTTGTTTTGTGAATGACTCCTCTTAATACGATTGCATGAATAGTTGTACTTCCTGATTTCATTTTTCCCAGTTTCACTTTTTACAAACTCCTCTCCATAAATCTAAAACTCAGACTAGAAGTGGTATTTCAGCCAGTTCTGACAGATTTTGGAGAACCAGTATTGGAAATTTTGAGTAGTTCAGAGAACCAGCAAATAGTCTGGCCCCATGCCCACTGCCTCCCAGCCTCTCAGCTGATCTTCTTTTGTTGCCCTGAACAGGAGAATGGAGCTGGGAAGCAGGTTAGTGAGGTGGGTGGGGAGGGAATGGGGATTTTGCAGTAACCTTCTCCTGCCACGCCACAAAGCCACATCCACAAAGCCATGCCATGCCCACAAAGCCACACCCACAGAACTGGTAATAATTTTTTTTGAATCCCACCACTGACTCAGACTACTGTATGTTTCAGACTTCGATGAAACAGATACTAATTCATGCAAACATACGTCATGATACTTTTAATTGTAAAAACTTCAGCTGATTGGGAAGTGAAATTCTGTGCAGAAAGCAATATATTTTAAATAAGTCTTTTTTCAAGGCCGGTATGACACACGTTCTGTGCAGAGAGCATTAATTCAGCATCACATGAGAGCATTAATTCAGCATCACATAACTTAACTTTATTAGGCACAGATTTCACTTTTGGAAAAGTGAAAAGGATCCCAAATGTGCTTAGTTCTTATGAAGGGCGAGTTTCACTCCTGCCTATAGAAGTCTCTATTGCAACTAATTTAAGATAAAGTGTTCTAAAGCCATGCACAGTTTTTGGAATAATCAACATATGCAAAACTTCTGCAATATAAGCAACCACACTGTCTTTTTCTTAGTAGTGACTCCGGCTTTCCTTTGTGCAGGTTCAGGAGAGCAAGAATAGTCAGGCTTCTATACTCTATACTGGAACTTTCCTGTTCCAACATGTTTGCATTATTATTATTATTATTATTATTATTATTATTATTATTATTATTATTATTATTATTATTCCAGGGCTTTGTATACCTATGAAGATGACTCTGATAATCTGAAGCTGGCAGCCTCAGGAAGTGAGTATTGGCATCAAATGCTACCTTGCCTTTAATTCGAGGAGTTTTTGTCTCCACAAACGGATATCTGCTCTTCCCTTCTGTAGAGCATAGTTGCATAGACTGGATGGGGGTGGGGGTTGAATTTGGGAGTAAGTTGCTCCTGACATGTGACAGGGATCTCCCCAGATGGCTGAGAAAACAGATTTCATTTTATACAGCATATCATAAGCTGAAAAGCAGAAGGGTCTTGGCTCTTACTTTGTCCCATGAGTGTGTTGCTTTCTCTCCCCAGCTGGTGGCCTGCAAGAGCTGTCCAGCCATTTTGAGAACCAGAAGGTGATGTACGGATTCTGCAGTGTCAAAGATCCCCAGGCCACCCTGCCTAAATATGTCCTCGTTAATTGGGTAAGGCCTAAAAAAGAAAGCCCTCTCTGGGGAATAGCTCACTCTCATTTCCTGATGTTTTCATTTATATGCATGATATAAAACTGACTAGCCTAGAAGAACAAATTATGCTGTATTTAAAATGTATACTAACCAGATACTCTTCCTTCTCCCTCCTCTCACCCTCATTTGATCGAGTAGTCCTATCTGGATTGATACTCAATAGCTAAGGCTGAGTGGCCTGATCCTTGCTCTCACTATCTTTGTTTAAAATAATTAGTAAATACAGTCACATATCTGGTTTGGTTAGAATGGTGTGCGTGCATACGTTCTACCAAGGGGCTAGGAGAAAGAGGCCGCTTCCTAACCCCTACTCAAACATGCAGTTATGCGTTTCCCTCATGGTAAAAACAAAATGTACAAGGACACAATCTTTAAGCTCCACATACTGTGTTTTTTGGCCCTGAGTGGGCTTAGCTATCTTCCAAGAATTGTTCCAAGAACTTCCAAGTGATGATTTCCTCATCACAAAATTACATTCCCCCCCACCTCTTCCTATTCTTACACCACAGGAGTCCTTTTGGGATCTGGGCGTAACAGCCTTAAGATTTAGGTAGAATTTAGGTAGAAAGTGGCCCTCTAATATCATGAAATTCATCCTCCTGATGAAGGTTGGTGTCTCTCCCAACTTTTGGACCAGTCATACATGACAGTTTTTCAACACAAGGTGAAGAACATCTGTGCTTTCTCCTATTCAAGAAAACACCAAGATGCCTCTGAGGAATACAGTGAAGGAAAAGCCGGTACTTTTAGCAGACATATTGCTGGCTTCCATTGACCACAGTAGATTGTACAGTATTGCCCTCTAATGGAATTGCTGTGGTAATAAACAGCGTAAGTTTACACCCCTTGCCTCACCATCCAGAAACCGCCCATTCTCACATTACCATACTGTCTTTCTTTCCTTCATCACTCCCTAGTTTTTAACCTACATTTTCAGCACTTAACTCAGACCTTGGCTAATGGAAATGTTTAAATACACTATTCTTTAGGGAGAAAATAGCTTGCAGACTTTTTAAAGTAAGTGAATTCTTGATAGGAATATACTTGGGAATTTAAAAAAAAGTCCAGTGCTGTTTTCCAGTTATTCAGGAGAAGCCTAGAAATCCTGAACACCAGTTTCCTGCTGCTGTGTCCACACTCTCAAGGATTACCTCCCCCAGATTATTACCCCCTCCCCAGTCCAGATGTGTTGGATTATAACTATAATTACCACCAACCAAAATAGCTAGAGCTATGCTGCTTGGAAATGATAGGGAACACATTTGAGGATGCCAGGCTGGAGAAAACTGTTTGAGGAATATACTTAAAGGATATCCCTTGGTGTTTTGCAGTCATTGAGATGGCAAAGAAGCAGCTGAGTGTATTTGTGAAGTGCAACCATGTCTATCTGGCTGCCTGGGGGTGTTGGCATTTTCCTGGATATCACATGGTTGGATACTGCTGAGCAGCAGACCTTCCTATAAATGCCTTGCTTTTTGATTAAGAGCAGCTACTGAGCTGCAAATTGTTATTTTAATTTAGAAAATGAAAAGGGGATGAACAACATGCCCTAGGAAGAGCTTGTCCACTCCTCCACGATAAGAGGATTCAATATAAAGCAATACAAGTCATGTTGACTCTGTAAGCTCCAGCTTCCTTTTTCCAGATGTTGTTGCTACAGGAGTCCCCATGGAGACCTACCCCCTAATTTGTGTAGTAGGCACATCTGGAATTTCAGAAGTGGGGGACTACACAAAATGGCTCTCATGATCGTCATGGGGGTGGAGGGTTGTGGTGGTCACAGCACTGGTGAGATTGTTCTTCCCCATTCCTCTCACTTCTCTGTTTATCCTTGAAAACTTTTTTTTCCCCGGGTGAGCAAACATTCACACAATGTTTTAGATTGCAGCCATCCATTTTTAAATAAAAAATTCTAAGAATGTCTCTAGAGTTTGTCAATGGAAGATTCTCCGTCATCCAGGTCATGGTTGTCCCAAAAGTGCTTTTTCAAAAGGCAACTGGGCTTTGTTTTTCCTTGAAGATGTTTCGTTTCTCATCCAAGAAGCTTCTGTTGGAACTGAAGAAGCTTTTTAATGAGAAGCGAAAGGTCTTCCAGGAAAAATCACCTTTGGGACTCTTTGTGACCTGGACATATCCTTAGAAATGTATGCATGATGCTTTGCTTTGTTTCCCTTTTAATGAGAATCATATTTCCTAAAGATCAGGGCAATAGGATCACATCAAATGAAGGGAACACCCTGGCATCCATAGAAGTTAAGAGAGGTCAGAAGGAGAGGGGCATTGCTTTTCTACATTGCTCGCAGAATGATATGGCTTTTGTCTAAGTGTCACATCTCTTGTTGCTGGCCCAAATGTATGTCTGGAATACCTTTCATTTCTGAAACCGAAGGAACTCTACTGGTTTTCTTCTACTTTGGCTCCATCTTTGACTCTGTTAATTTTTTCTGGAGACCCTTGATGAACATGTCTGCTACTTTCAATGCACGGAATGACATTTCTCAGCATTCATCTTTCCTACCATTCTTCCCTTTCATTCTTGGCAGGTTGGAGAGGATGTAGCTGATGCCCGCAAGTGTGCCTGTGCTAGCCACGTGGCCAAAATTGCAGAGTTCTTCCAGGTAGGTGAGAAATTATGTGAATGGAACATGCAGGTGGAAATGAGAGGCAGAGCAGGCTAATGATCAAGAGTTGGACCCGGATTGGGGAGAGCCATATGGATGATATTGGTCTGGTCACTCACTCTCAGCTCAGTTTATTCATTGCCGCATTGTTGCTGTGAGAATAAAATTAGGAGATAATCTTTTATAAGCTGCTCTGAGCTCTTAGAGAAAAGATGGGATGTAAATAGAATAAATCAATAATTAAACTTCTGTTGTATCCAAAACGTTGAGATAATAGCCATTTTACATATAGTGTAATGATATTTGGATTCCATGATATTTAGTTTACTTTAGAGCGGGGCATTCTATTGCTCTAGAAATACATGTAACACGTATCTTAATTTCAGCCTTTAAAAAATGTCTTTCTACACTGTCTCTTATGGGGCAAGGCTGTTGCTTGCAGAGAAAAGAAAGCGATACAAAGAGACTGCAAGAAAAATAAGGATGTCAGGAAGGGAAAAAAAGAGGGAAGTTAAAGAACGAATGATTTAGGTATGGTCCCAATCACAGCTTGCTTCAATCCTACCTATCGTGAGCACCCCAACAGATAACTCCTATACATAAGTAATAATAAGACTAAGAAGGATAAGTAATAAATAATAATTTAAAGATGGTCTTCCCCGAAAATGTGTTGATAATGCCCTATTTGAAAGGGCTCCCAGTTCCACATGGTGAGTCTGGGGCGGCCATATCTTGTCTCAGAAAAAACTGATCCTGAATATTTTTGTGTGATTTTAATGCCTCCTCTGACAGGGTGTGGATGTCATTGTCAATGCTAGCAGTGTGGAAGACATAGACCCGGGAGCTATTGGTCAGCGACTCTCCAATGGCTTGGCACGCATTGCCAGCCCAGTGCTGCACCGCCTTCGCCTGCGCGAGGATGAGAATGCCCAGCCTGTGGTAATGCTTCTTCTACACTCTTCACTCAGCCAACCTCATGTTAGGTTTTCTTTCCTTTTTTCTCTCTGTTGAGATAGGAACAGAAACAACAGGAACCCAGCTTATTTCTGGGTCTCAAGGACAAAACGCCTCATTTTTAAGAGTGGCAATACAGAAGAACAACAGTTCTTAGCAGTGATGAAATTAAACATTTTTTACTACCGGTTCTGTGGGTGTGGCTCGGTGGGTGTGGCAGGGGAAGGATACTACAAAATCTCCATTCCCGCCTCACTCTGGGGCCAAGTCAGAGATGGCATTTGCCGGTTCTCCGAACTACTCAAAATTTCCACTAAACGGTTCTCCGGAACCTGTCAGAACCTGCTGAATTTCACCCCTGCTTCTTAAGATTTATCGATTGTTACATGTTCCTTCAGAGGAAGTTATATATTTGGGGAAATGTCTAGGCAGTTATTCCCATGCAATTATGATCATGCACAATGGAAGAAATCATTCCATTAAGGTGACATGCACTCTAGTAAGAATGGATGGTTGCTTTTTAAGGGGGAACAGCAAACCTAGAGCACAAACACACATGTCCCAATGAGACTTCTCTGACTGGTTTCTGAATTCTAGGGCACAGTCTATCAGAAGACAGATGCAGCTGTGGAGATGAAACGCCTCAACAGGGAGCAGTTCTGGGAGCAGGCTAAGGTTGGTCATCCTTCTTCTACATCAGGGGTGTCAAATTCAATTTCATTGAGGGATGCATCAGGGCTGTGGCTGACTTTCGAGGGCCGGGTGGGCGTGGCTGACTGGGTGGGCGTGGCCAGCTGGGTGGGCGTGGCCAGCTTGACGCGACTCCCCAAGCTGCTGTTTCCTCTTCGCATTTGGTAGATTGGGCCGAAGCCACGCTGGTCCAATGTTTCCACTTCGCACTGGGTAGACGGGGCCAAAGCAATGCAGGCCGGCCCCTTACATTTGCCAGGCCGGCCCCACGGGTCAGATCCGACCACATTGCGGGCTGAATCTGGCCAGTGGGCCTTGTGTTTGACACCCCTGTTCTACATAGCTCAGGCTGAGAGACACATATGTGTGGGTGCCAATAGGCTCATCAACCTGCCCAAAACACACGGTCGGTCCTGGCTTCCTTTGATCCCCTCTACTGTGTGATGGGAGGCATGTTATGACTAGAGTTGGCATTGACCATCCCTGTTTCCTCCTTTGCAGAAAGAGGAAGAGCTACGCAAAGAAGAAGAGCGGAAGAAAGCCCTGGATGAGCGGCTGCGTTTTGAGCAAGAGCGCATGGAGCAGGAGAGGCAGGAGCAAGAGGAGCGTGAGAAGCGCTACCGGGAGCGTGAAGAGCAAATCGAGGAGCATAGGCAAGGGAGGGACTAGGAGGAGGAGGAGGATGTGGAGGGTGGGGGTGCTGTTAGTAGTAATAGTGAGTGGGAGAAGCAATAGCCAGATCTATGGCATTCTCCAACTGAGACAAAAGCTGCTTCCTCCCACAGACGGTGGCATTTATGAGCAGCTGTAATTTTGTCCATTATTCTTTTGACGTGTTAGGCTTAGAATTTTATATAGATCTGTTATCTTTTTTTTTTTGTTTTTTTGCCAATCGTGGTTATGTTATGTTTTTCATGGTCTGATTGATTTTCTTTTAGAAGAGATTGCTGGTCTCCTAGGGTGAAGTTATAGTTCTACCTCTCTTTGGGAGGCGTCATTGATGTTATGTAGAAATACAAGGATGTTTCTTTGACACACTTTCATATTAGAAGTAAAAATTGTCTTGTCTCATTGCTTGCCCAGTTGCTTTTCCTTCTGTTTGGCTTGTCCTCGGTGTGTCCAAGTTGTGCCTCAATGTTCTGCCTGCCTTGCCCTAATTTTAATGAATCTGCTGCAGCTAGATACTTACATTATGCTTCAGTACTGGAAAAAGGCCGCACAGGTATTCAAGAGTACATGCTATGTTTTGACAACGGAAAGCCCCAAGTTCAAGTGCTGCTGCCCATCAAAAAGGAATTTGAATAGCTTACAAAAACTTGCTTCATTCCCTAACTGATTAGCCTTTTGCCGTGCGTATATTTAATTGTTGAGTAAGCTATAACTTGTTTTATTTATTACAATAAAAAAAAAACATTTCAAGGAATTTATTCTCCCAGCATGCCTGTGGGTTGATTAGACTGGGATACAGTGACTGCCGGTAGTCCTCCCAATTGGTTTATGGGGATTTCAGCCTCCCCAGTTCATACATAATGTTTCAGACTGTGCTTTATGGCTCTCTTCGGTCTCTTGGAAACATATGACAATTAGAAACAGCAACTCCTTTTCCCCCCTGATTGTGCCCTGTTAGTGAGCATTTACAGAAATCTGTTGGATATGCACTAGACTACAGCATAATCTCTCTCTGTATTTTTAATGGGAAGCCCAAAAGACCTAACTGGCGGCTTAATTGATTAAGCAGCTCTGAGGTGCATCAGGAAATGTCACCACTAGAAGCAAAATTGTCCTGCGGTCCCATTGTCCCCAGAGGGTCTGCTGAGGGACCCTCTCCTCTATTGATAGGCAAGGTGCCTCCGTGAGTGACATTTTCAGTGGGAGACAATAGGTCACAGAATGCCCTCACCCTGAAGCTACTATATATGGCCCCAATTGTTCTTATAGTTCTTTAACAAATTAAAGTGATATTATTCAAACTGATTTTGGACCTTAGTTGATTTGGGTACCTGTGAGTATATGGTTTTTAATTGCCTTGTGTGTTTATATATTATAGTTTTTGTTTTGCCATTCCCTGCTCAAGGTCCATTAGGATTGGGGCAGGCTAAAATAAATAGATTGGACAATGACCGAGATAGATAAAATGCTACTTATCCAGTAGTTTGTAGTAGATATGCAAGGTTATCCCAGCAATCGGATTGCCACCCTTCCACTTGTTACAAGATATCTGTGGTCCCGTTCCTTTCATATGCTTAAATGGACCAGTTGGGAGAATATGGTTTGTTGCAAGAACAATCTGCGGTTAATTGACTCCGGTTAGCTAGAACCCCAAGAGATTCCATTCAGCTCAAAACTTACACGTTACACTAAGTCAGTCAGCTGTATTAGAAGATTATCAAAACCCTATCCAATTGTGTTTTGGGGGGAAAAAATTGCTGAAGAGAAAGAATGGCAACAAAAGCATTACAGGAAGTTCTCATTTAGTGACTGCCTCGGTTGGGACCTGTTCATGGTTAAGATAGTGATAAAGTAACTTTGCAACGAATCCTCACATTTATGATCTCCACAGATCTGCGAAGCGAAGGAAAGCTGTAGTAAGATTGTAAGCAATGTCATGGTTTTACTTAGCGACCACTTCATTTAACGACTGAGTTGCCCGTTCCAAATGTGATCACTAAATGAGGACTACTTGCACAGAACTCACTGCTAATCCCCGTCAGCAGAAAACGTACCTTCCCAACATTGTTGAGCTGCTAGATTCAACTCACAGAGGTTGTTAGATAACTGATCAATGGGGAAGAGGCTAGTGATCTCAAGAAGTATTGCCAGTTTTCTTCTCGAGCAGTGTTTCTCAGCCTTGGCAACTTTAAGAAGGGTGGAGCCACAATTCTTAAAGTTGTTGAGATAGCAATACCACTTCACAGTGCTTTACGGCCCTCTCCAAGCGGTTTATGCAGAGTCAGCATATTACCCCCAACAATCTGGCTCCTCATTTTACTGGCCTGCGAAAGGATGAAAAGTTGAGTCGACCTTGAGCCTGGTGAGGATTGAACCCCTGGCGGTCAGCAGAATTAGCCTGCAATATTGCATTCTAACCCCTGTGCCACCACAGAGCGTGGTGATTGTGAAACATTGTTCTAGTTAAGATACCTAGTTAAGGTATGACTTAACAACATTAGAAATGAATGTTTATAAAACTGGCTGACCTAATTGGTGTGGGGGAGAGGTTCTATCATTTGGCTTATTCTTCATAATAAGAGTGAGAAGTGTCTTTTTTATTATTATAACAGCCATTATTTACAAAGATGATTCATGCAGTTCTTCTGTTTGCCTTTGATTCCTATGTTTAAGGTAGCATCTCTGTTAACAAATGAGAGAGAAGGGATGTAAAAAAGAGACAATTTTTGAACCCTCTGCTTAATTTTGTAGCGGGAGTCGGACAAGAGGTACCATCTAAGAAATCCTATAAGGGTTTGTGGTTTTGAATTTAGTTACGTAAGAAACTCTACACATTCCATAATTTTCCAGAATCAAAAGCATTTTTGCCACTCTTTAGAGACTCTTATCTACCGTGTTTCCCCGAAAATAAGACAGGGTCTTATTTTCTTTTGACCCCCGAAATAAGCGCTTGGCCGCCTTTTCAGGGAGGTCTTATTATTTTTGAGGTGCAGGAGGCGGTGAGCATGGTCACCTCATGGCTGCTGCTGTGTTGCAATATTTTCAGGGAGGGATTATTTTCAGGGGAGGGGTTATTTTAGCACAAGTGCTCAAAAGCCCAATTGGGCTTATTATCTGGGGAGCTCTTATTTTCGGGGAAACAGGGTACATGCAAAAATGGCATTTCTAATCATTCAATGTCAAGACACTGCAAACTTCAGCTCTGTAGGTCTTACTTCAAAGTGCTTATGGTCAGTTAAAACCTAAAGTATCAGCAGCAAATAAGTTTATGTTCATATGGTTGAAACTCAAAGAATTTTAATGGAGGTAGCTTGACCGCAACGCAGACCTGTATTCCAGGGGATGATCTTCATACAGGTACTTGACTTAGAACCATTGTTTAAGCATCTGAAGTTAGAACAGCACTGAAAAAGTGACTTGCAATCCTCACACTTATAACAGTTGCACCATTCCCATGGTCACATCATGGAAATTCAGGTGCTTGGCAACTGGTGTGTATTTACAGTGGCCGCAATGTCCCAGGGTCATGTGATCCACCTTTGCAGCCGACTTCCAACAAGCAAAATCAATGAGGGAAGCCAGATTTGCTTTATGATTCGCTTAACGACTACAATGATTTTCCTCACAACTGTGGCAAAAGTTGTAAAATCAAGCACAACTCATCTAACAAATGCCTTGCTTAGCAATAGAAATTCTGGTCCCAGTTGCGATTGTAACTCAATGACTAACTGTAGCATAATATAGATTAATGTGAGCATAATTGGGCAGTGGTTAGAATGCAGTATTGCAGGCTAATTCTGCCGACTGCCAGCAGTTCGATCGTGACCAGCTCTCCATCCTTCTGAGCTTTCCATCCTTCTGAGGTCAGTAAAATGAGGGCCCAGATTGTTGGGGGCAATAGGCTGGCTGTGTAAACTGCTTAGAGAGGACTGTACAGCCCTACAAAGCGGTATATAAGTCAAAGTGCTATTGCTATATCTGAAGGCTTAGGAAGAATTACATTTTTTAGAAAATGGTGGATGAAATTTTAGAAATTGGATGAAATAGTGAAGACTTGGTTAATTTTCAAGCAGGCATTAGGATACAAAATCAAACAATAAATATGAAAAATAGTTGCTTTTCAAAAAATAAAGTGATAAATTATAAAATGTAATACTATACACAGAAACAACATTCAGATAAACAACAATTTTAAAAGAAGGTATGAAGGTAAGTTGAGAATTGAAATATGATGTTGCAAAACAATTTTTCCAGAACTTAGAATATTATATGGCAGCAATGTTTTTTTCACTTTGGATCCTTCAGGGTAAAATGGTTGTGAACAATTGACAGGTGAAAGGATGTTTAGAATTTCTAAGTTCTGAATAAGAGCCTGAATAGTTTTCTGCTGAATTCTGGCAGGAACTTAAAACATTTTTTTTATAAATCAACTATCCTCAGAATTTCCACAAATTGGGGGAAAAATGGGCCATCCACTTCGGTGATGACATCATTATGATCGCCATTGCCCCCTTTAATTCTTGTGGTCAAATAAATTATTACAATTTGGCCTCCTCCGTCAGCTGCAAAGGGTTATTATTGCCAGAAAGCAGAGATGCAAAACCAGATTTAGAATGGACTTTGAGGAATGAAAGATATGACAAATGAAACATTTGTGCCTGTTAATGAACACTGAAAGAAGACACCAGTAACAGGTTTGATTAAAAAACAAACAAACAGCAGAGTGTGAAATGCTCTCCATGGTCTCTGGATGGATGAGAATACTGAAGTGTGGACATCCAATTTAATGTTAGGAAACTCAAATAGCCTGTCAATTCTGCCTAGGATTCTTGAGTCAGTGTTGCAAATGTCCATCTTTCCTTTACCACTAGGCGAAAGCAGCAGAGCCTGGAAGCAGAAGAAGCCAAGCAGCGATTGAAGGAGCAATCCATCTTTGTAAGTGAAGCTTCAGGAGCTGGGGGAAGGTTGCCCAGTTGTGCAGCCGGCTTCCCCCAGGATCTTGGCAGGAGGAAGAATGGAGCACCAAGGCTGGCTGGGGGACTTTGGGGACTGATTCTGCAGCCAGGGAGATGGCATTCTTCCCAAGGGCTCTCCCTTGCTCCAGCTTAATGCTAGGTCAGGGCATAAATAGGGCTTTTTGGTGTGGTTGAGGTGCCCTGGGGCTGACGCTGACCTCTCTCCCTAGGGGGAGCAGGAGGACGATGAAGACAGGCAGCAGCCCAAAAAGTCTGAGTCGGAGGTGGAGGTGAGTGCGGCCCCGGGGCACAGCATGCATTGTCTAGGCAGAAGACTCCCCTTGCACCCTACTAGGGTACTGCTGCATGAGGTTGTGGCATTGTGTGCAAAGGTTCACAGGGAAAGGTAGGCTTCAGTTTGATGGCTGTGATCTAGCTGGAGTTGTATGTCAACGAATGGAGTCTGTGCTTAAGCAGCAGGGTTGGGCCTGAGTTTTATCTTGGGGGAAGCAACGTGTGTGTGTGTGCGTGCTTTGTATTCATTTCGTTGGAAGCCAGTTTGTCGTGCTGTTGCTCTTGATGTCACTCTGTGCCATTGTTCCTGCTGGAGGGGCATGGGGGGCACATTGCATATGCGTGGCACGTGTCTACTTTTGTCACTCTTGACCTGGCTACTGCATGGAAAGGATGGGGCAGAGAGTTCAGTCTGTATTTAAGGCAGCGGGTATACTATGAAGGGCTGTGCTGTGCTTGACCCTTGTCTCTCTCCCCTTCCCCTCGCTTCCTGGTAGGAGGCAGCTGCCATTATTGCTCAGCGGCCTGAGAACCCTCGGGAGTTCTTCCGGCAGCAAGAACGAGTGGCTTCGGCTAGCTCTGAGACACCCTCACCCTTCAACAGAACAGGTAGGCAGCTTTCAAGGTCTCCTGCTCTGGAAAGAGAAAGCCAAAAATGGCAACAGTGGCTTTCAAGGGACATGACCGTAGAAACGTGGCAATGAAGGTTTGGGGGTTTATTGTCAATACTTAGGTGGCCCTTGCATTGGAAAGTAAGAAAATGCACTTTGATGCTTAAAGGACATGGAATATCCAGCAATTTCTGCCACTGGGAGAATCTAGGCAGAGAATGATGGTGGCAGAAAAAGACAAACTGGGTGGTGGCTGATCTTTTTTTGTTTTTAACTACAGGAAAGCACATTAAGCCAGCACTTTATACCAAAGCTAACTTTTAAAAAAGGGATACCATCTAATACAAATAGAAGGACACCCTTCCACTTAACATATAAACAGGTTTTGAAACTCACACTCACAGAATATGGTAGAATCCAGTTATTCCATAGAATTTGATATGTACAGTATATCACAGACGTGAGTACACCCCCCCCCCTCACATTTTGTAAATATTTAAGTATATCTTTTCACGTGACAACACTGAAGAAATGACACTTGGCTACAATGTAAAGTAGTGAGTACACAGCTTGTATAACAGTGTAAATATGCTGTCTCCTCAAAATAATGCGACACACAGTCATTAATATCTAAACTGCTGGCAAGATATACTTAAATATATGTGCATTATTTGAAATTTGGAATGTGTACATGCATAGGCCTCCATTCCTAACGAAAGTGACCCCGGAATGACAAAATACGTGTTTGAGATCACAATACATCACTATATTGCACCAAGTGTACAAGGGGAGGAGTTTATATCATGATGCCCCAACCTTTTTTTAACCGACTTTCTCAGTTTCTTCTGTTCAGAGGCATGACATATTAATGTTGCAAAGCATTTGCACTTTCGGTCATGGATAGTTTGGGAAGCATGATGAGGGATGAAAAGCTTTATTTATTCTAATACTTAAATACTGCTCCTATCACCAGACTCCAAAACAATAATATATCAGATCAAATAAAATTTAAGTTCATATCACTATCCTTGTACAATGAAAATCAAATTGTTTATCAAACTATACCAAAGGCAGAGTTTATTTTATTTTATTTTATTGTCATTGCATCTCATACAGCGAAATTAAATGCCATCTTCAAAGTACATTATACATAAAAAATGAAACATAGCCCACATCCTTCACATTCTATGCAATTGAATTGAAAACCCTTGATATTGCATTAATATTGCATTATATCGTAGAATTCAGCAGTTACTGCTCTGAGATAGAAGCTGTTTTTCAACCTATTCCTCCCTGTTTTTATAGTCCTGTACCGCCTGCCAGATGGTAATAGTTCAAAAAAATGGCGCCCAGGATGAGATGGATCTTTAAGAATATTTTGAACTTTCTTAAGGCAGTGGGGCTATAAAGCTCTTCCAAAGAGGGGAGAGGGCAACCAATGATCCTCTGGGCAATGACGTTAGCCCTCTGGAGCACTGTCCTCTCTGTTACTGTGCAATTGGCAAACCATACACAGATGCAGTAAGTTAGAATACTCTCTATGGTGCAGCGGTAGAAGGTCAGCAGCAGTTTTTCATTCAGTTGTTGTTTCCTGAGAAGTCTCTTAACTTAAGTTTCGAATGCCCAAATAAAATGATCTTTGTCGCTTCCTGGAGAGAGTGGTGAGGCCATCTTGGCTTCTGGGAGAATCAGTTTTTGCATAATGTGATGGGGATGGCAGTGGGGTGTGTGCAAAGGCTGTAATTGGAGAAGAAGTGCCGGGTCAGCAGAGAGTATCCTTTTCCACAAGCAAACTAGATCTGCTGCTTAGGACACAGATGCAGACTTTGAGAGGAGGAGCTAAACTGAAGGTTTTTTTTTTTTTTCATGAAGTCAGATTGATGATCTGGAATGGCCAATAGCCTTAATGCATTTTGCAATCTCCTGAGCTGCTGCTGCAAGAAATGGGAGGTAGGGAGCTCATGGCAGCCATTGTTAGTCTACTGATCCTTTGCTGCACCTCTACTGTGACTTATTCTGTCTCCTATTGGGTTGACCCCAAGAGCTGGCCAACCACTTCTGTCCCTACCTGCAGTAAGTCCAAAGCCGTACCTTCTGAAATCTTCTGCATTATGCCTTACATTTTGGACCTCCATATTGTCTATGTTTGGTTGGCTCTTTGGGGGCGCAGATATAGTTACTTCAAGTACAAATTCATTTCCCATCACTACTGACATCTCCTGCCTCTTGGCTCTCTCTTTTCTTCCCTCCACCTTCCTGCATAGCTGCTCAAGCCCTTCCCGCTGATCTGTCTTGGCCCTGCCGTTCCATAGTCCCCAACCTTGCTTCCCATTTCCTCCTGCACTGCCCATGGCAGTGTCCTCTCATTCTCTTTGGCTTCCCGGGGGGCTTGCCTTCTTTCCCTGCTACCTGGCCCCGGACCTGAGTATGGACCGCCCAATGGCAGGAGAAGTGGGGTGGGTAACGGAGTGGGCTGCCGGAGGGAAGACTGACTGTTCTCTTCTGCTTTCTTTGTCTTCGTCCGTCTGTCTGTCTTTCTCTCAGCAGGTCGTCTGCACTGTCCTTTCATAAAGACACCTGACAGTGGGCCGCCTTCTTCCTCCTCTTCCTCTTCCTCCCCTCCACGGACTCCCTTCCCCTATATCACTTGCCACCGCACACCAAACCTCTCTTCCTTCTTCCCATGTAGGTAGCCAGGTCCCGGCTGGGCTTTGGGAAGTTGGTTTGCAGAGGTGGCTCTGCAGAAGTGGCTTTGATACACCCCCCCCTCCCCCAGAGGCTTTTTTTGTTTATTTATTTTGCCATGTCCCATCTCATCTCACCTCTGAAAGCAGGAAAAGGAGCCAGTAACTATGCAGGAACTATCCATCACAGCCTGGCTCACGAAATCTCAGCCTTTGGCATCCTGCTTGTGGGCTGGCTGCATGCATCATCCTCAAGCGATAACAAACCCCCCCCCCCCCCCCCCAATGTGTGGATTTATTTATGGACACCATTTCTGTTCTGCTGCAATTTCAGGGACTTTCAGCGGTTTACATAAAGCGTAAAACCAAACATAAAAACCGATGCGCTTAAAAACAATAAGACAATCTCACCCAAACCAAAACTACAGAGTGTAAAAAAATGAGATGCCTTGACAGAAATCAGGGAAAGGCTCTCCAGAGCAACTTGGCATTTGAAAGCTTCTAAAATGTTAGCAAGGAGGGGAGGGGGAGGTGCTACCCTGGTCAAAGCCAGCAGGGTGTTCCCCAGCATCACACTGTCCCAGGAAAGCAGCGCCTCCTCGCTTCAGATGAAAGCAACGGTGCTGGGAAGAGTGAGGTCTTGAATGAGGTTTCCACAGTAACAATCCTCGGGGAGAGTTTCTCCATTCATTTGCCCTCCCTCCCTCCCCGTTAATGCATTCATGGGCTGCTCCAGGAACACTCCTACACCCAACCATTGGTTCCCAGGCCAAAGCATTGACACCACCTGGGGCAACCATAGTTTAAAGCTTTTGATGTAAATTTCATTTGCTGGAAGCCAAAGCACCCGCATGTGAAGACCGACAGCATTTACACACAGCATGGCTGTTCGGGGGTGGAGGGGAGGAGGATCCCTATATAGCTTGTGTTGGTGGGGAAAAGCCAAGGGTGGCCCTCTTGGCTTAATGTGGTTTGGGGACCCTGAGAATCTGGCACAACTGTCTTATCCTATGGCTTGCTGTGGGCTGTGCTTCCAAAGACAGCTAAAAGCGGGATGGATACAGCCGGTGATCTTAAAATGTCACTCGGCCGCAGGAAATCCTGCAGCTGCAGCCTTGCGTTTTCTCGAGTCAGGCCCTTCTCTGTGGTTCTATGATTCTGGGGCTGCCTTTGCTTTTTGTCCTCTCTGGCCCCATCAAAAGCAGGCGGTGCAGGGGGTTCACTGCCCCACTTCCCAGCATGCTTGTCAGTGAAAAGACAGGGAGGATGGCCTTGCGCTGGAACTGTCCTGGGAGGAAGAGAAAGAGAGATGCTGGGAGGACCCCCGGGGTTTCTATTCTCGGCTGTGAAAAAAATCATGTGTTTTTGGAGGTGCTGTTAGATCACATGACTCTTTTGGTTTCAAGTGAAGGTGCCACATTTTTTTTCTGTATGCACTTGGGGGGCCCTGGGCCTCAGGGACTTGTGGCTTTTGCCTTGTCCGCTCCCTCTTGAGTGCCTATGTGGCTCATTCACAGGCAGCCAGACGGAAACACACAGAAAGGCCTCTGCCTCTGCTAGTAGCCCCTGTGACTCCAGTACGGCTTCCACGCCAGTGGGTGAGCAGATTGAGCGTGCCCTGGATGAGGTGACGCAACAGGATGCTTTAAAAGGTAGGCGCTGCTCCTGTCTCCGCAGTCAGTGTTGTCTCTGTTCCCAGACGAATTAGCAGGACGTTGGCTATCTTTGCATTCTGTCCAGTTAACAGAGGGCCAGCCCTGTGCCACCCTCCAAACACCCTCCTCTCGCTTCCTCCCTCTTGCAGACTCCTCCAGCCCGAGCAGTGAAGAGACAGGCATGGCATCTGCTACGAACTGGGCTCCCCCCAGTGAAGAACAACCAGTGGAGAAAGCAGAAGAGCCTCCTGGGGCTACAGCCTGGCAAGGCCCCGACTGGACAGAACCACAGCAAAGTGGGACTGACCCTGTTGAAGACGTGGTGCTCCCCGAGTCCAAAGAAGAGCCTCTCTTCCCAGTAGCCCCGCCTCCCAAAGAAGAGCCTCAGTTCCCAGCAGCCCCGGTCCCTGTGCAGAGTGAGGATGCTTTAGACCTGGGGGAGGCCTTTGGTTTTTCACAACCGCCTGCGCCCCCCTCTGAGAACATTCTTGACCTGTGGCAGAACGACAGCACCGTTGTGGAACCCAACCCTCCTGAAGCCTGGGAGCTCCAGCAGGGTGGACCTCCCACCCCAGCCCCGTGGGATCTTCGTGATGGGCCTTCCATGCCTGCCCCCATGCTGGTTGAGGTGGATGCCCCTCCAGGGGCACCGGAGCCCCTGTCTTCTGCAGGCCTCCCTGAAGATAACCTCTTGAACTTCAATGACCTGCCTGAGCCCCCAGCAACTTTCTGTGATGCAGATCAGGACGAAGAGCCAGCGAGCATCATTGCTGTGGAAGGGCTGCATCAGATGACGCTCAGCTACCAGCATGCCCTGCAGGAAGCCTCCGGGGTGCACCAAGAGCCCCAACTGCTCACCAACGGGGAGACTGCCCAAAAGGAGAGCACGCAGGTAGGGCTGAGGAGGTTTGAAAGCAATTTTGCAATCCCTGTGCCGGCCTTCGGAAGCAGACCAAAGCTCACATGTGATGCTACTATAGCACGGCTTCCCGTGGCACACTTTCGCAGACAGGATTCACACGTGTTTGAGTGGCTCGTTGTGGTTGAGAGCACGGTGACAACCCAGCTGTTGTTTTATTGTGTAAACCAGGCCATCATCATATCATGCCTGGGTATGATTGAAGCATAGAATGATATATGAAGAAAATTAGTAGGTTTTGTTAGTTTGGGCTTAGACATAGCGTTTTCTCTGAACTTTTGCTAACCTTGCTACTGGAGAAGTGATATCTAGAGTTTCCTTTCCTGTAAATGAATGAAAAGAAGAATGAATTCCTTTGCAGCCTTAAATAGTGTTTGTTCCATTCGTGCGGATTAATTAATCTTTGGTGGTTTTTTTTTTTTTTACAACGCTGTCGTACAATGAGAGTTGTGAAAAGATGGGCCTTCTCCAGTTTTCAAATGCATGTTAATGAATAGCAACCTTTTGTGCAAATTGTAATGATGTGGAGTAGGCTAGCACAGATGATGGTTATTCTGTATTCATAAATTGGGAATAGGCACTGTGAACATCTTTCAAAGGGGAGCAAATGCGACCATTTGATTTTCTCTTCCAGACCAGCGAGGGCTATTTTAGCCAATCACAAGATGAAGACTGTAACCAATCAGAAGAACTCTCTGCTAAAGCTCCTCCTCCAGTGTTCTACAATAAGCCCCCAGGTAGGCTCTGAGAGTTATAGGTGGTCTTAGAGAAATCCATTCCATAGCAAAAAAACAAGACATTAATTTAAATGGGAGTAATTTCAAATTGTACATTTGATAGGGGAAAAAAATGTAAGGTACAAATATAAACTCTGGCAGACTTTGCTTGGCAGTGGTGCCTATGAAACAAATCCTTGTCAACCACAAGTTAAGCATGAGCCACCAGCGTGAAACACTGAAGAGATTGGACAACTATTTGTTTGAAGTGGTGTAGGGTTTCCTGCCTGAACTGAGGGAGGGGTGGGGGTTGGACTAGAAGACCTCCAAGGTCCACCTCTTATGGATAAACAGTTATCCTGAGGCGAATTGATGGGAAGAACATAGAATCTAGATTGGTGTTTTCCAAACTTGGCAATGTTAAGATGTGTGGATTTCAAATCCCAGAATTGCCCAGCCAGCATGGGAGTAAAATTACAAGGTTGAGGCTAGAGATAAGGAAGAATTCCTCACTGTAGGAGCTGTCAGCCAGTGGAATAAGCTGACAATCTACGGTAATGGGATGAGTTCTCTCTTGGTTGAGGTGGAGGTCAGTTCTCAAATATGCATTAGTTTATCTAGTTTGAACTAGATAACCTCTGTGGTCCTTTACGGCTCTGCGATTCTAAGAGAGGCTAATTGCGAGGGCAATATAAACAGATGCACGTGGGCCTTGCATGGTCATATTGTACTAATAGAAAGGGGACAACTTAACAGTTTGGCCAGACATGAAAACAGGGTTTCATGTGACTGGGAACTCGGGGGAATGCTGTCCTATCTTGTGGATCATGGTTAGTTCATTCAAGCGTGACCACCGCTATTCCCCAGCAACGGAGGGAATGAAGAGGTGGATCTGGTGGATATCTCTCCATTGCAGCCTGCTCAGTCAGACATTCTTAATGCCTGAACACACTTTAACCTTCTGTCGAGACATAAAATGGGCTCCCTTCGGGATTCCTGAAATAGAAGCATTAGTGATTTCCTTGGAGAAGGCAAACAGCCAGCCCTGCTTGCAGCTAATGTTTTTTTGTTGTTTGTTTCTTCTTCTTTTTCCCTCAGAGATTGACATCACCTGTTGGGATGCTGACCCAGTGCCAGAAGAAGAGGAGAGCTTTGGGGGCAGCGTTTAAGGCTGACTCCCAGGCCAAACTCCTCAACCCTGCACCTAGCAAGTCCAGTGTCTGCAAGCCTGGAGCAGCCGCAGTGAGGGCCTGGTGCCCCCTTGCTCCATATTGTAGCCCTGCGGTCCATGGCCTCAGATTGTACCCCAGCCAGATAGAAAAATCTGGAAGGGGGGGATAACTTTTTCCAGTGCGCGCTCTTTCTCTCTCTCTCTCTCTCTCTCTTTCTCTCTCTCTCTCTTTCTTTCTCTCTCTTTTTCTAATGGTGTCAAATAGGAAACGTGTAAATCTGCCTGGTCCCCTCTTTGTTGGTAGCTTCCCTGCAGACCCCTTTCCTGTTGCCTTTGCCCATGGGGTTTTTTTCAGATCCCTCCTGTCCCAATGCCATTTATGCCATTTGGGTTGATCTCTTGGGATGGGGGGATGGGTGAGGTGTGCAGCTCTTGGGGGAGGATGGGAGGAACTTTTCTCCACTCAGGCTCTGCCAGAGTTTTGAGTATTTTGCACGAATTAAAATAAAATAAAATATGGCAATAAAGTGGCCCTGTGTGGGCAAGGCACTGGCTTCCATCTTTTCCCTTCTCCACTTGGTCCACAGAGGCCTTGTTCCCAGGGAAGCAGAAGCCCTGTCCATTTTTGGGTTCCAGCAAACGTTAGCAGCAAGAGACGCTCTTCCCCCCCACCAACCCCACAGCTCAGCTCCGCTCCGCTCGGTGGCCCTCTGTCTGAGAGCAAGCCTGTTCCAGACCCTTCTCCTCAGGTCTTTATTTGCCCTGGGAGCCTGGGACAAGGGGACACTCTGGATGGGCACCTTTCTCCTTTCTCTTTCTTCTTTCCTCATCCATTCCATGCTTCGTTTTCTCCCTCCCCCCACCCCCCGTACAGTAATTGTTTTTTTTGAAAGCACAAATTCTGTAACAGCAATGTGCTTATGTATGTTAATAAATAAATTGATTCCAAGCAGGGCAGCTGGCTTTGAAATCCAGGATGACTTTATTGGAAAGGGGGAAAAGTGTGGGGGTGGAGATGGGGTGGGGCAAATGCTGAAGAACTGCAGGGGCCCACTGAGTCTGTCCGAGTTCTACAGAAAGCCACGGAGGGCAACTCTATTGTCTGTTTTTATTTCTGGTGGCATCCTTTTCTCCCCTACCATAAATGGTTAGAAATGTACTTTATAAAGAGCGTTGGGGAGGTTGAGGGTTGTGCAATTTTTAAAATTCATGTGGCAAGCAAGCATTTGTGTGGTGAGGGAAACATGGAGGAATGGTGGTAAACATCTGTCCGGTGACCAACCTTGCATGAAGAGAGCACCACTAGGTGGAGCTGGTGATAAAGGAATGCTCCTCCTGGAACAGGCTGTGCCCCTGAGCAGAGGGAGGGAAAGCTGCTGGGTCTTTTGGGTGGGAGGCCAGAGGGCTTGCTTCACTTTGTACCCCTGTACATGTGGATTGCTTTACAAAGGGAAACCGCATCCGCCTTTCTTGTGCACAGACTCAAACAGCCAGTACCAGGTTTGTAATAAATCAGGTTCCACAAACTTTATTGTTGTCAAAATGTAACAAACGAAAGATTGTTTTAACAAAGTTTAGGGCAAGCAAGAGGGCCCCCCTTACAGTCAGCACCAACAGAGCCAGTAGTGGGCCCAGAGAAAGGGAAGTGGGTGAGATGGGGAGACCAGCCTCAATCTCACCCTGGCCAAAGAGGTCAGTTGCAAGGGGGATCTTTGCGCTGTGAAGACGGTGGCCCAGACATGTCTGGAAGGCTTGGACTGTGGGACCTAGTGGCTCCCACAGGCCAAGGGAATAGGCTGCTCAGATCCATGCAGCAACCAGAGTCCCACGTAAGTCGCAAAATGGCACACTACACTGCCGTAGTCCTGCCGAATAAAGGCATTGAGACGGGCAGATGCCAGGGCCCGGGCTCATAGCTATCTCTGGTGCTGAGTTCAGAGTCTGTCCAGCTTGGGAAGAGACGTTGTGAGTGCTCCGACTCCAAGTAAAGGTTGGTGCAGGTGGGCCCCTGCCCGGCTGAGCTTGGCAGGTGGAGGGCAGAGCCGTAGCCCCGGTCCAGGAAAAGGGGCTTATAGCTGGGCGGCTGCTCCTGCTTCTCTGGCTGCTCGTGGCTCAGGAAGGGGGTGTTGATCTTGCGGTATAAGCCACGTGTGTCTGTCAGGACTTCGCTGTATGGTGGTGGTGGCTCAGCCATCAGCACTGCTTCCTCGTAGCATGGAGGCTTAGATGGGTCTGGCTCTGCAAGCAAAAGGATCACAGCCATTGAGTGGAAGCAACAGTTGCATTGGGAACAACATTACCACCAAGCCCTCTGACTGAGGTTCCAGTCATAAGCTCTCTATAAAGATCAATACTGGATGAAGTAGGAACAATGGCGGGAGGAAGATTCCCCCCCCCCCAACTTTCTTATAGCAAGATCCTCTTATATCCGAGGTGCTGAAGGGATTAGGAACTTCCTATCCCTCTTCAAGAAGCACCTTCACACATGGGGCATCATGAGACCTTCGAACTATCTGAGAGTCCCTCCCATTGCACAAGAACGAAACTGAGATTAGGTGGACTTTTCAAACATTAACTCTTTGAAGGCATATCTCCCAACTACAAAAGGCAAGCATGGCTAACCTATGGGTTTTAAGCCAGCAGCATGAAACCCACATTGCACCAACTGACAGATTACATGCCTTCAAGTCAAGTGTCAGCTCTTCCTGGCCTCCCTCCCTGGCATGGCTACCCTCTTTTTTAAAACCCTTAAGAAGCGGCCACAAGTCATCACAAGGGCATCTTCTGGCTCTTACCATGCCTACAGCTCCAAGGCCTTGGTGGTGGGAGGTGGTGAGGGTGGTGAGGCTCAATGCGGAGTCGGTGGGGCATGGGAATGCCTGGTGGGCTTCGGATGTAACCTCCCCCATAGGCAGGGCCCCCGTAGGCAGGGCCCCCGTAGCCCTCATAATGCAAGGGCTCCATTTCCAAAGTGCGCAGGTGCTGCTCCCGCAGCCGCTCCTCCTGTCGCCGTTTCATGCGTCGCCGCAGATAGCTGCAGAAGCAACATAGCAACACAATGAGCCCCCAGATAAGCCAAAAGCCAGCGAAGCAGGTGAGGAAGGTGTAGGTGCCGTGGGACATCACCATCTTTACTTCGGGAATTAGGGTGGGGCCTCAGAGACTTCTCTTAACAGGCTCTGAATTTAAAGTCCTTCTTAGATCCAGCTTGGAGGGGAATAAAGATCCCACTTTCTCAGGTTTCTTCTGCGAAGAGGCAAGGAAAGGATTACTTCTGCAGGTGAAATTGTCTCTGCCTTCCTTGCAACCTGTTCATGCCGATGGGGCCGATGGGGCCGAATGTGTCCCTCGGTCACCCTGCCTGCACTATGGAACAGATCTGAAATCCAGGTGCTCCTGTTGGTGCTACTTCAGTCTGGGACAGTGCTGGCAGGAGCCGATGTCTCAGTGCTGCCAATCTTTCAGTCACACGGTCTTCTGTAAGCCCTTGGCAGTTGTGGCCATGGAAATGGTTCGCCAGCAGATGTGAAGACCAACTCTTGAGCCTTTCACGAAGAAGAAGAAGAAGAAGAAGGAGGAGGAGGAGGAGTTCTTGCCCCTAAAGGAGCCCAATGGAGGAAAGGAGAATGTTGGGAACGTTCACGGATACGACCTTTGCTCTTTTCTTCAACTGCCCAAGTTCTTGGATACTTGGGTTGGCACGACCAGTAACACCAGCACCCAGCCCAACTTCTTCCCATTGCTAGGTTAGGGCTTTGGGGAACCGATGGCAGTGCTGATGGGAATGCTTTCTCTGCAAACAGACAGACAATGCTGGTCAGTGTAAGAGAGAGATGCAAGGTTTACATTCGCAGAGCCTCTATTAGATTTGCTATCATTTTCCAAGTGAGCAATTCAGTGTAAGTTCCCAGAAGGAAACACAACTGTGCCTAGGGTGCAAGCACCCTCCTCCCTAAAATAAGAATATATTACAGCAGGGGGGGGGCACATGATGCAGTTACTGTATGTCAGGGGTGTCCAAACTTGGGAACTTTAAGACGTGTGGACTTCAACTCCCAGAATTCCCCAGCCAGCATGGCTGGCTGGGGAATTCTGGGAGTTGAAGTCCACACGTCTTAAAGTTCCCATGTTTGGACACCCCTGCTGTATGTAGTTTGCTTGATTCTGGATTATTGTAATGTGTGGATTTATTTGCTGCACATCATTTACAACATACTGTAGTAGAGCATGGTGTGAGTGCAACCACTACAGCTTATTCAAACAATAACTTATAACCAGGTCTTAGCATGGTTTCTGTATTTTCAAGCGGATACACGGATGAATGGAAAGCTTCTTTCTCAATTAGATAAGAGGCACTTAGTTCAGTCGCCGTCTTCCTCACCTAAAGCAGCCCCCAGGAAGTTACCATAAGTTAGCCCTGCTCAAATCTGCAACCCAAATTCTACACTGCCACGATACGTGAACTCATCTACAGTCTTGGATAGCTTGTGGTCCTCCACCTGGGTCCCATTACTACAACTAATTCCACCAAAATGATGAGTATCAGGGAGAATGTGACCTAAACACTCAGGACCCAGGTGGAGAAAAGGGGCTTCAGAAAATTATGAAACTATCTACACTTCTAAGGGCAAAGCTTGAGCACCCAAATGCTGCCTCCCCTCGCCTGCTGGCATTGGCAGCCAGCTCCTCTGCTCGCCAACAACCTTCTGCCCACACACTTCACAGCTTCACCCTCAAAGCCTGGCTGCCACATGGTATGTAAGCCTAAATTGCCAAGATTTATTCAGTGTACTATTCCTACACCCAAGTGGGAATATTAGTGCTATTTGTGGCTTGGTAACAAAGGCGTTAAAAGAGGATTTGGACACTTTCATCAGGAAGAACCCCCACAATTTGTTAGCATTGCCATTGAGCTCATGTTCTTGTCCTGAGTTGCTCAGAACTAAGCTGTTATGCTTCCAGCCAAATAGACATATTTTAAAAAATGTTTTGGAAAATGACATTCTCAGCCCATATTTTCTGGAGCACATGTGACGTACGAATAGAAGATTTTTCTAGCACTTGTTCAAGAGACAACTACTGGCTTTTCAGAGTCTCATGAAAAGAGTGCTACCCTAGGGCTTGGTCAAGTGTGGGACGAATGTGGTATGGCAATTAAATGAACACACAGGTGTCCTGAAAATCATACTCAAAGGATGCTTATTCACAGTTTTGCATCAGCAGGAGGAAAGTATCAAGTGAAGTGCCACAAGGGTTAACCTCTTCAACATTTTTCTTCACCACTTGGATGAGGTAAAGGAAACGCTTATTAAATTTGCAAGGAATTAAATTAGAAGGGAAAACAAAAATCCTAGAATCTTTATACTGTAGGTTAGAGAAAGTCAAATAGGCTGGAAAATCAAAGAATGGAATTTAATGAAGACAAATGAAAAGTTACCACTAAGGAAGTAGGAATCAATTATATGGTGTAGAATGGGCAATTCCTAACATGGCAGTAGTCCCTGTGAAAAATAACTTTAGAGCAGGGATGTCAAAGTTGATTTCACTGAGGGCCGCATCAGGGTTACATTTGACCTCAGGGACTGGGGCGGGTGTGGCCAAGGTGGGCATGGCCAGTTCAACATCACTCGTGTTGGGGGGGGGATCTGTGGTGGCCCAGGCGCTCTGCCATAAACAACGGGCTCCCGAACACTGTTTTCAGCTGTGACATCCTCCTGCAACCCCCTGCCAGCGAAATTGGCGCTTGGGAGGGCCATTGCTGCCCCCCCCAAGCTCAGTTTTCACTGATAGAGGCGCCATGGGCCAGTCCTTTGCTGTTTCCAGTGTGGCCCCGCAGGCCAGATCTAAGCAACCTGCTGGCTGCGTCCAGCCCCCGGACCTTGATTTTGACAGCCCTGCTTTAGAGTAATAATTGACTGAGTAAGAGTCAAGTATTCTTAAGAAGGTACAACAAAAGGCAGATGAAATTTTAGGCTGCAAAAATAGATGTCTAGTTTCCATATATTAAGAAGTAATAATTCCACTTTATTCTGCATTTATCAAATCCCATCTCAAGTAATAAATAATTAATGTTTGGGGCATCACATTTTAAGAAGGATTCAGACAAAGTAGAACAGGTAATAAAGATGAAAAAGGGAGCAGAAATGATGACCTATGATGAGGCTGAAGGAACTGAGAGGAGGAGGTGGGTTATGGTAGCAGTCTTCAAATATCTGAAAGAACATCACACAGAGGTTCAGGGCCTATTCATTATTGCTCCAGAGGGCAATACTTGGCATAAAGGATTAAGATACAAGAAGACATATTCCAATTGAATGTTAGGGAAAACATCCAAGTAGCAAGATCAGTTCAATAGCGAAACCAGTTACCTCTTCCAGAAAGAGGTTAAGCAATAACGTATGGGAGTGGTTTAATTGGGACTCTTGCACTGAGCAAAGGGTTGGACCTTATGATCTAAATGGACCCTTTCAACTCTATGATTTTAGTTTTAACAATCCCTCAGGCACAAACATTTTCACTGTTTTCCTAACTGGCACCCTCTAGATCCGGGATGGTGAACCTATGGCACGCGTGCCATAGGTGGCACGCTGAGCCATTTGTCAGGGCACACGAGGCATTGCCCTGTCAGCTGGCCAGCGCACATGCACGCGCTGGCCAGCTGAGTTCAGCCTTTTTTAAAGCCATTTTTGCCCTTCCCAGGCTCCAGAGGCTTTATAGAAGACTGGGAAGGCGAAAAGAGCCTCCCCGCCCGCCTGGAGGCCCTCCGGAGGCTTCAGGAGCTTCTCTGAAGCCTCCGGAGCTCAAAAAACCAGCCCTATGGGCAAACAAGAAGTTCGGGAACAGACTTCCGGTTTGCTTGTGGGGTCGGTTTAAGTCCTCTGGAGGCTTCAGGAACCTTCAGGAGGCTTCCTTGAAGCCTCCGGAGGAGTAAAAAGGACCCTATGAGCAAACTGGAAGTGACTTCCGGTTTGCTTATAGGGTCCTTTTTTGCCCTTCAGAGGCTTCAGGGAAGCCTCCTGAAGGTCCCTGAAGCCTCCGGAGGGGCAGGGGAGACTCTTTTCGCCCTCCCCAGGCTCCTATAAAGCCTCTGGATCCTGGGGAGGGCGAAAAAAGCATGGAAAAATGGGGGGGGAGCACTTCTCTTGCGCGCATGCATTATGAGTGCGGCACGCTCATGCGCGACCCTCCCTGTGCTCCCCCCTTATGGCACGCAAGCCAAAAAAGGTTTGCCATCGCTGCTCTAGATGTATTATTACTACAAGTGACAGAATGCCTTTCAATATCTTGTATAGGCACTACATTTGCTACAGAATTAGGTGATTATCTCATCTTAGCACTGTATTACATGGCTTAAAATACAAACCAATAGCCCAATTAAGTGCATAAATTTTGAAAATGCCCTTAAGGGGGAGCTATTTGTATAATAGCTTTTGACAGTTTAATAAAACCTAAGTCAATCAAAAATTAATAATACCTTTAATCAACTTCAATTACAAAAATTAATTAAAGCCTTTGCAGAAATTCTACCTGTGTGGAAACCTCTTTGATGTTAAAATCAGCTCTACCTCTGCTGTAGTCCAGAGCTCACCAGTGGGCGGGGTTAGAAACAAATGCAAGCGAAGTTCTAACTCCAAGGCCTTGGAACTAGACAAGAGGATAATATTTGGAAAGTGCCAAAGTTCCACATTGGGCAAATTAAACCAAGATTTCATGCACTCTTTAGGTCATAGCTTCCCTATTTGAGACAATTCAATTAATTCTAAAAATAGATCCAAGTAGGTTTTCTACTTGTTGATAAGCTATAAAAACCCAGAAAGATTCTGAATGCCAATTCATCCAAATTTTTGTATCTACAAAAGTCAAAAGGATGACTGTAGAAGATCCATAAGCAAAACTGAACGCAAGGTTGCATCTGTGCTCACCAATATTATTATTGCAAAATAATAATAATAATAATAATAATAATAATAATAATAATAATAATAATAATAATAATAATAAATCTAGCTTCTTCTGCCTCTTTAATCAGTTATGCAGTGGAAGCATTAAAAATCAATCAAATAAAGAGAGAATTATTCCCTTACCCCAAACTTTATCACCATTGAGGTTAAACTACTGTATCCCCAAATCTTCAGAACCCAAACTAATCCATAAATTAGAAAATGTGAACTGGCTTCAGTCTTGTATATGTCGATGGTACTTCATTTTTTGCTAGCCCCTATGTCTGACAAACACAATTTTAAATTGATAAATCAGGATTGCAGAAATTGTTATGTTTAAAATTAAAGTACAAGTTTGTTATGAGCGATATTATTTAAGAACAGCTTCACTAATTCGGACCTCTCCAAATGTATTGGGATAGCATCATCTAGAATTCCCTACTAACAGACAGTGTTTTTACATTTTAAACAGATGACAGAACAGCTTTTTCCCCAGCAAATTTTTAAATGTCAACATTTCCTGGACTTAAACAGTATCTTTGGAATTCTATATTTTGCTAATTTTGTGATTCTCCAGTGATTCCTTTCAGCATGTTATCTTCATTTTTACAATACACTGGAGCAAAGTATTAAACGTCAATCTGAACCAGAGTGAATTATGATTTTACTTGCCTTCAGCAAATGTTACTAGCAATAACATTTATCTAGTCAAGACAGCAAATAAAATTGGATAGATTGATAGAGAACAGATGGACAAACATTCCTGTTTTATACAGCAGATATGCAGCAAATTGAATTTTTTATTTTCTTTGTCAAAAACTCTGAATTGTTGAAATAAGCCTCATTCTTTGCTTTTATCTTATGTAAATCTTGGTTTGGCATATTGCTCTGGTTACCAGGTCTGGGGGAAAAGTATAGAGTTTCAATCACATCCTAACTAGAGAATATCAAGAACTGAAACAAAGACAAGATGTTAATATCAGAAAAAAGCATATTTCTGTGACCATATTAGATCCTTATAAAAAGCTAAAGACCTTACAGTATAAGATTGTTCTGAATATTCTCCTCTAGTGTATTGGGACAGGACAATCCCAATTAAAATAGACCAGAACAAGATAAAATATACAGACATGGATAGGGGAGAAAATATTATGTGACATCATAATTGTACCATAGGCGTCATAATTGAAAAAGTACAATGACAAATTGGAACAAGTCCAGAGGTGGCCTGAGATCTGAAAACAAAGCCCAATGGGGAACAGTTGAATTAATGGGAATGTTTAGTCTACAGAAGAAGAGACAAGTGTGAGCAGATAGGACAACAATACACAACTACCTGAAGAATATCACATAGTTGAAAGACTGCACTTATTGTCTAATGCTCCAGAGGACAGAACCAATGGGTTAAAACTACTGGGAGCCATATCACGCTCTAGACACCAGGAAGAATTGTGTATGAACTGTCAGTCAGTGGAACAGGCTGCCACATGAACTGTTGAAATCTCCTTCATGGAAAGTTTTGAACTATATGCTGAATGGTCATGTGTCCAATAGATCTTGCACTCAGAAGGGCATTGATTTAATTGGCCTTTGTAGTATCTTCCACACACAAAAATGCAATTAGAGATGCCATAAAGCATTGGTCACTGTAGGATAAAATATTTGGTGAATTTTTAGTGGACCCAGGATTATGGTCTGATAATTCCATGAGTGTATAATAAGGCAGTTGTGCGTGATGTCGTGAGCTTGAAAGCTTTTCCAAAACAATGCCTGCAGTTGCTTTTGTATTCTACGGAATTTGGGAGTTCAGGAAAGTAGCAGAAATATTGTTGCCAAGAGAAAGGGCTAGAAAAGCAAAATTTAACTGATCGTTTAGATACAGTAATACATATTATGTGCACTTTAATTCTTCATGCATATGGTTTTTTTTAAAAAAACCACTCTGTTATGAATGTTCTCTGTTGTGTGAGAAAAAGAGACTGTTCTAACAGGAATTGTGCAAAACTAAGAATTCAGTACCTCTCCTTGTACCCACTCCCAAATAAAGGGGATGCCAGTACTGGGCGCTGCAGATTCCAGCATCAAATCATGACCATAAATGTCAATGCTTTAGCTACATTTTGGCACGGATTCTTCCTCAGCATGAATCTGGCCTAATGCAAGGCTGGTATCAATGGGAAGCAATAGAAAATGGCTGTGGCTGGTGGGGGAGTTAAAAGCAATGCATCAAAAGGCTGGCCTACCTGAATAGCTATGCCTCAAAGCACAGATGCCTTAGTGAGAGATAAGACCCCCATCAATCCAGCCAGAACAGAGGCCTCTGACCTACAGCTGGAACTTCTGGTGGCTCATGATAAGCGAACTTCCTTTCTTTTCCTTTGTGAGGCCCAAATCGTGTGCCTCTTTAGCTTCTGACACAGGGTCAGAATGGATGCTGGTTTTGGCGATAAAGTGCCTTGCAGCTCATTTCTGGGCTGCCTTAATGCAATTAACTTGAATCCTCAATCCCTGCTCCAGATTCTTCTTGTGACTTATTTTCACGTATTAGCTTTGTTCATCCAAGCCTGTCATTCTAACCCATCCTTGTGTATAGGCAAGGAATTGAGATGTGTTTTCCTGGATTTGGGGTGGGGGGAGTAAAGGATAGATTTGTGGACATCTAGACAGAACAGAATGGTAACTAACCACCCCTCACTCTTATCTCAGAGACTAGGAGAGAATAATTTATCTCTTCTAGACCTGCAATTGGGGTGAAATCCTTGCTTTGGATTGGCAAGGATTCAGACTCAAGATAAAAACTCAGCAGAAAGCTACTGTTTTTCAACCTTGCCACTATCGGATTCATATACATTGAAGTCTCCTTCAAGTCAGGCTTGGTTCCGGGTGGCTTCATGGAGGACAACTATGTAGGCATCATGTACAGGATTGATTTAAAGACCAAGTCAGGGAAGCTCGGAACCAGTCCCTTAAAAGGATTCTCTGGGAGCACTTGCTGCCTCGAAGGAAAGGAGCCAAACCTCATTCCTGTATCTTCTGCTCCCTCATTTGTGTAGTAGTGCAGCCCTGGGGGTTAAAGGTGTTTGCACAACAGAGGCGTTTTTCTCTTTCATTGCTTTCCATACACCTGGAGCCAGCCCAGAACAAATGGCTCATAACAAAAACTAAACCTGGAATGGCAGGTTGAGATGAAAAGATGACATGCTATTAAGAAGAGTTGAAAGATCCATCACTTGGTATGGATACTGGATACAGAAATGGGTCTTGGAGAAAGAAGCATGGGGGTTGAAAAAGGCCAGACCCCTGAATGTGGTTAATGTCTCCTAGTAAAAAAGGGATACAATGGGAATTCTCCTCCCCCACCCCCAATCATGTTTGTTACTAACTTTGAGCTCTCCCAAACACAGCATTTGGACAATCAAGGCTGGAGAAGATACGGCTAGGAAAACCTCTTGGCCTCAGAGAAGGCAACTGGACCTAAGGAGGGCCCCCCTCCACCTTCCGCCTGCATTTCCACCAACCCTCCTGATCCGTGAGGCATAGAGACCAGTTCTTCGAATAGTGGTTTCGTCTACTATTGTGCCGGTGTCACCCACGCTTTACAGTCCCCCCCCCCTAACCTCTTAGCTGCCCGAGACACACCGATCCTACACTTCTTGCGCCCCGAAGCCACATTTGCGCGTACACCCCCCCCCCGCACACACGAAACGCAGAGCCGAAGCGCGCGTTCCCACAAGCAAACAAGAACGCGCCAAGCTTGTCTCTGCTGCCTCCCCTCCCCCGTTGAGTTCCTCCCCCATATATTGCCCATCGCCACCTGGCAAGTCCATTGCCAGCCACGGGAAAGGGATGCCACGTTCCCAGGCTGTGCCAAGGCTTCCAGGTGCCCAAACGCCAGGAGGCGGCGAATCTCCAATCCCAGATGATGGTCCGAGTCACCTGGCTCCGGGTGGGGGTGCGAGGAAAAAGGCTCCTAACGGCTGGCTGACACGTTAATGGGTACCGGCACGTGGAGAGCGGGGAAAAGTGGGGGGACGACGACAGAGGAGGGAACAGGGGCGCGAAGGCTTAGGAGGACGGACTCCCCCCACCCGCGCTTCAACCACCTTTCCCGTAAGGAACAAGGTCGTTCTCCTCCTCACCGTTTCTTCCAGCGCCGAAATCAGGGATCGCTCGCAGGAGCCCCATATCTGGTCGGCGGCAGAGCCATCCCTCCCTCCCAGCCCCAGACTTCAGTCCAGCGCGGCGGCCGCGCAACCTAGCAAGAGATCAGGCAGCGCGGGGGGCCGGTCCGCTGGCCGCTCTCGCCTTGCCCATGGCCCGCCGCCGCCGCAGCCTCCACGCGGGCGGTGCCGGGCTCTCTCTTTGTCCTCTGCGCTGCGAGCGCTCACGCGTCTCCCTTTCTTTCTTTCTCTGGCTCTTGCCTAGCTCGCTCCCTGCCAGCCCCGCCCACTGGCTCCACCCTCGGCCGCCGCCAGTTTCCAGTCAATTCCTGCCCAGTTCGGGGGGCTTTCCTGGGAGAGATCCCGCGGCCCCCACCGACACCAACACCACCTTTGGTAGAGAGCGGCGGGCGAGGCGTCGAACCGAACGATCCACCTGGCAGCCACCCCCCCCTCCCCACCAGACCTCGCCGCCACGGCGCGACCCCGGGAGGCTCCTGATCGGAGTTTCCTGCCGAAACTCGTTTAGCTCCCTTAGGGTCGTTCCCCCACCCCCACCCCGATCCGGGCGGGCCTCCCGTTCAGTCAACGTCACGAATGCGGCCTCCCTTGACACCGGGTAGCACGCCAGGGCAGCGGGGGAAAGGGAGGGGGGCTCCACAGCGGAAAAGGCTTCCGACCATCATCCACGAGGCTCGATTTCAGCTCCCACAGAGAAATCCGTGCTTGCTTTCCCTCCCCGCTCTCCGAGCCAAGAATAGTGCCTGGAATGGAGGTCTTGATTCATAGCCGCCTTCTCGCTCCCCCACCCTACACATAGATGCAGAATGAAAGCTATTCCTAGAATCTTGTGTCGCTAAATAGATGAAAGCTGGATGGGGGTGGGGGGAGTGCTGGAGCTGTGGGGAAGCCCTGTCACCTGAACGGGCATCGGATGAGCATGCCAGGCATAGGCTGATGACCGTGAACTTTGAGAGCCTCAGATGGAGGAAAAGATTCCTGCAGTAGTTGTATCTGTTGCGATCCTTAGGAAACCACCAAGACAGCCCCCCTTCATCCATGCACAAGCAAGCTGGGGAGAATCTCTTACCTGTGCTAAAACACAAACATGCAACAGAGAATAATCTGCCCCCTTAAATCTTCTTGACAGGCCCACTCGCCCAAACTGTTCAATAAAGCCCAGGTTTGATTAGTGACCCCCCTCCCAACACTGACCAGGGCAGAGATTATTTTCCAGGAGAAAAGGGAGATACAAGGAAGAGGTTGGCTGAAACGCTCTTTGGGCACATGGTAATGATTCTTTTTGCTGCTTTGTAATTTGAAAAACCTTCAGCCACTACTTTTGCGCTATCCTGAAGCAGGTATTTCAAAAAACTATGAAAGGTGTGATGGTCTTTGTCTCCTTAAAATAGTGTTAAGATCAGCCCCGGCTACTAAGACTGGTAGAGCCATATTATGCATTCCCTCCTTTTACCAGTTTTCCTTTCAGTGAATCCCAGTGCAAAAGTTGCCTATCGGAGACAGAATGACTGTAGCAATGGAGCCTCTCTGAAAATGGGAGGGCAGTCTTTAGTCTGGCTTTCCCGTCCTTCCATCAGAGTAGAACAAATAAGGTGTTTCCCTGCCTTAGGACACGCAACAGTTTGGCCTTTATCCAAACCAGACAGACTGTAGAATAAGTCACAGTTAGCCCTTGTTTAGTGGCTGTTCAGTTAACGATGGTGATGAAAAAGCAAATGCATGGCCAATCCTCACATTTCCAACCTTCACCAGTCTGTAAAACAAAGGAAAGCTGTAATAAGATCATAAAAGCAATGGCGATTTCATTTAGGGACTACTTTAATGACTGAGTAAACAAGGGCTAATAACCTGTACGTGCTTTGAATGGCTTGGTAGCTGCTGGCTGCAGCTCATGGGAGTTGTAATGAACATACTTAGAAGGCCCCAATGTATGTAGGGGAGGATGTGTTAGCCCCTAAAAGACCTCCTTCTTTGGGTGAGCCCATTGTGATGCACTGAGGAATTGGCCACCTATGGCTTTATGGCAGGGTAGAGGGAGGAACCTGCGGCTTCCTGCCCCCCCCCCCCATCTATATATTCTCAGCAGAGCTGACAGCTGCCATTCCTGACTGCCGGGAAGGAAGCCCCCTTCTCTGGAATGACAGTGCTGCCTGCAGGCCTCTCTGTGCTGCTGCCATGGCGACAGAGCCCGGAGAAACATACAAAACCACCCCTCAGTAGTTGCTATTGAAAAGTGTCGTGCTGCCTTGGAAAGCGAAGCTATCATGGGCCTGTCAAAGAGATTTAAGGGGGCAGATTATTTTACACCTCAGTACAAGGCGGATAGGAAGCAAAAGCATCAGGGGCTGATTTAGCAGTACCCTAAAGGAAAGGACAGTGAAGGCCCACAACCAGTTTGAAGGCGTAACCACCCCTTGAAGACCAAGAACAGCCAGTCTGCCTGTAACATTTGGCTGCTTCCCTGAAACAGTAAATAGCATTGGCCAATCTCTTCATGAGAGTGGATGATGCACATCGCCCCAAACTACCACAATTCTAGGCTGGAGCTATACCAGTTTGCTAGCCTGAGGGTTCCTGGATTCCATCCCACTCCCCGAAGAAATGGAGATCAGGGCACAGTTGCTCTGTCACTGGAGACCTGTGACTGTGCTGGCATTCCTTGACAGTGGGTCCTCCACATATTGATAAAGCAACTAAAGTCCCCAACTGCATCCCTGCCCAATGGTCTTCCTACCCTCCTGCCTCCCTCTTCGTGCTTGCTGCATCCTCTTTCTGTTGACACTGGCCCAGCTGCTGCCCCGTGCAATATCCCTCTTGTTCCTCATGGGTTCGTGACATAGCTGTTTCCTGACTTGCATCAAAAATGTTATTTAAAGTTTTTTGTGGTGGAAAGGTGGAGATCAGCCAATCAGTGGTGCTGCCAATGAACATTTTGGGAAGCGCAGATCTAGCTGGTTCTTTATGAATCTTTGGAACTAACCAGTTCTGGGGGTGACTTTCATTGCCAAATTCAGGCTTCCCAGCAGTATTAACAACAACTGTGCATCATATGCTTATGTATGCACGTGGGAAGCTAAATGAAAGAAGCTGGCATGCATTCTTGTCCTGTGCCTTCCGATTCATTTGATAACAGTGCTGACCTATGCCACCTTTGTCATAGGCTCCTTTCGTGAATGGGCTGCCTAAGAATCTCAAAAGCCTCATGCGGCATGGGACAGAGCATACAGTTCCTTGCTGTGAGTCAGCTCCTTTGTGTTGTGGGTATTGCCTCCTGTGGAATGCGACCCAGAATAGCGCTTCCTCTGTGTGGGTAGGAACTGAGACTTACTCAGCACTAACCACAAAACATTATTTTCTTACTGGAATAGCCACTTGGATTCCCATTTTTGAGCAAAAAGTGACTTACTCCCGGATGACTTTAGCCTATTTTTGTTTTTATTCATATCACTTAGGTACATTTCAGAAATGGCTTATACCATCCAGTAAAACAAAACAGCCCAGGGTAACAAAAATATGTATGGTAAGTTCTCTACAGTGTCAGTTATTGGGGGTGGGGGAAGCATTACATCACTCTTTGAGAGATGATCTTTGGGCCCAGTATTTTCTTCTACCGATTCATGCTTTCCTTCAGATGACCTGGGGGCAGAAATCTCCTGTAATACTTGAAGCACTTGTACCTTTTTATACTGTTGCTTCTTTTGGATGAGCAGCAGAGCTGATGGTACTTCAAAGGGAAGGCCACCTGGACCTGATTAGGATAAAAAAAAAAAACCCAACAGGTCTGCATTTATACCTGCCTTGCTTCTGCTGAAAGGGAAAGGGAAAATTGGACTAAGATGCAGGGATGCATCTAGATTTTTCTCAAGTGGACCGCAGGACAAATGAGATGAATGGGACAAGTCTAGGTTCTGTTGATTCGGTTGCTCTACCCTAAGCATAATTTACTAAGTCTGGACCCACCCAAGATACTACACCATCTCACATTTTGAATTGGGCTTGTGGAGCTCTGCTTAGCACTGCAGCTTGTGACTGCAACTTTCTCCTGCTTAAAAAAAAAATCAGGTTTGCTGCTGGGGACAGCTTAACTGCGTAAACCAAGGCTAGAACTGAGAAAGGGGAGGGAGCATCCAAGAAAAAAAGTGCTGCTATCAGCCATGTGTGCTATGCAGGATGAAAAGTGTCTCCTAGCAACAGCTGAGAGCATCGCTTGCCGGGCAAAGGAACCTCCTACAGCTGGTCCCAGGAAAGCAACACATCAGGTTGTTGCAGGGACACAAGGGTAGTACAGCCAAAGTCCAAACAGAAGTCAGAGGGAAGAGATCATCATTTGAGATGCCATTAAATGAAGATTATTTCCAGCATTTTGAGCATAGTTGACAATATCACGCTGTTCAGTCGCAGAATCGGCACATCTTCATTTTAATCATCTGAATCGTGACTTCAGTACTTGACCTCATTCCAAGCATGACAATAGAGAAAGTAACTGTTTTTGCAATCTCCTGCAAAATGGCTGTGGTTGATTGAACCTGTCATACGTTATCTAGCCAAGCACCGGAGGATAACATTTTCAAAGGGGGGGGGGGCGAAACTCTCTACGGGCCCCCTTTGAAATTACGGGAGGGACTCTCACTTTGTAACAGTCCATCCTGATCCTGAGGCGGGGCAGCATTTCTCCCCATCGTGTTTATGGAAAAAACACAATGGCTCTAAAAATATAGCAGAACACTTTTGACACATTTGGCATATTCATTCTGGAAGCAGCTTGTTTCAAACTCAATTGTCCAGCATCCTGTTCACTTCGTTTTTGTACCTTCCCAGGAATAAGAATGCGTTTTGGAGAGTACAACAACCATATTGTTTCAGTGATGAGCAACACTCTTAACCAAAATGAGGAAACCTACAGGCTCCCTGCCCCCACCCCCTTTAACCCACAGTATGCACATACGGTAATATATTACATGCATACCTACTGATGAACACTTCTTTCTCTTTGTTCCATTCCTTTTGTCTTAAGTCTCTTCTACATCTGTGAGTGTAGAAACCTGTACATTCCCAGAGCTGCCATTGTTACTATTTCACACTGTAACGGAGATGAGAGTTTATGTTCACATATTATTGTTTATGGTCAGCGGCTCCCAACGCTTTGGGCACCAGGGACGAGTTTCCTGGAGAGAGGTTTTCCCCCTGGACTGGAGGGGGCGTGGTTTCATGTGTTATCTGCATCCCGTGGATGGGGCTTCACTTGTTTGCACAGCCTGGTTTGGGGACTCCAGGTATAGGTGAACCAGGCAGTGACAAGTTAAGGGCCCATCCATGTTCAAAGAAGAAAAATCGAATTAAAAAGGAACAGAAAATGGGGATGGGGTCATTGATTGCATGTTCACTCATATCAACAAATTAAGCCAAGCACCAAATTTCAAGAAATATGAAATATTAGTTGTTACAAGTTCAGAACTATAGATCAGTAACAAATACGATCATATCTTAGTATCATCTACTTTATATCCAACAGATATGTGACAATAAAGCCTAGGGATAATTATTTATTGGGATAACACTATTCTAGTTCTTTTTTTCTATAGCTGACATTAGCTAAATTAGCAGGTTTCCTTTAGAATTATAAGTAAGTAGCTAATGTAGAATCTGTTAAGTTGTTTGCAGATTCCTTGCTGGATACCTTGTATTTTCTATGAGTATACCGGATTAACTATCTTCTCTATAACCTTTGAAATCATCTGAGCAGGTATTGTTTTGAGTGTCACTCAAGCTGAGAAAGAAGATACGGAAAACTGTTTCCCATGGTGATGACCGCTGCCTATAAAAACCCATATGGCCAGTTCACTAAGTTAATGTAAACCAGTGCTTCTCAATTATTTTCTGTCATGCCCCCCCCAGGAAGAAGAAAACATTTCGCGCCCCCCCCCCCCGCGCGACTGTAAATAGTATCATTTGTCTATAAAATTGTTATAAGTACACCTCTGCATAACATAGCACACCGGTCTTTCCTCGTCTCCCACCGTAGTCACATGCTTTCTTTCCTCTTTCCCTCTTACTTGTCTATCCTTCCTTCCACCCTCCCTTCCTCCTTCCCTTCCTTCCTGCCTCCCTTCCAGTTCCCTCCTTCCTCTTTCCCCCTGCCTGCCTGCCTTCTTTCCCTCCTGCTTATCTATGCTTTCTTCCTTCCTTGCACCTCCCTCCCTTCTGCCTGCCTGCCTTCTTTCCTCTTTCCCTATCCTCCTATCTTTCCTTTCTCCCTCCCTCCTTCCCTGCCTCCCTTCCAGTTCCATTCTTCCCTCCTTCCTTCTGCCTCCTTCCTGCCTGCTTGCCTTCTTTCCTCTTTCCCTCCGGCGTGTCTGCTTTCTTTCCTCTTTCCCTCTTGCTTGTCTATCCTTACTCCCTCATCCCCTTCTTCCCTCCCTCCCTGCCAGCAGCTCCTCCAGCATCCCAGCTGGAAGCAGCAGCACAACAGTCGCCGTTACCAGGGGCGAAGGGGTGGCGGTGGCAAGATCGGGCGACCGCCGCCCCTTTGTCCCTTCCCCAACAGCGGCTGTTGCGCTTCCGCTTCCAGACGGAATGCTGGCGGTGGAGCTGCTGGCAGGGAGGTGAGCTACACGGTGGCGAAGACGGGCGGTCCCATGCTTCCCTCCCTCCCACCCCCGCCCGAGCAGGCTTCTTGCACAGCTCCAGCCCGCGGCTCCAATGAAAATCCACAGTCCAAAGTGCTGCCACTTCCAGGCGGGATATATTATGCCTCGCCCACGCCTTCGCCGCCGTTGCACCCAGATGGAAAGGGAGCCTTCGCGCCCCCCTTTACGGAGCCTTGCGCCCCCCAGGGGGGCGCGCCCCACTATTTGAGAACCGCTGTAACTGTTTACCAGGAAGACATTTAGATGACTGGCCCACTGCAATGTTTGCAAGAACTTTTACCATCTTAGATTTTCTGATCCTAGCACTCCTTCAGTGAGAATTGTTTGTCATTTATAACTTGGCCTGTATTAGTTGTCACAACAGTCCTTCGATTGAGAGATGAGATTATATTTGACTGAGAAATGAATGGCCAGTTAGAGTATCCTTAACAACAGGAGCAGAATTGGGTGAATAAGAGAATTGGAGGGAGGGGGAGTCAGGATACGTGGGGCATGGTGTGCTTTTTTTTTTTCTTGATGTCCTTGTCTCAAAGCGCATGACTGTACTATGCTAAGGATAAGCCAAATGGTACCATACTATATTTTGAAGGTTCAAGTTACTAGGTTAAGTTCTTAATATACCCCCCATGCGAAAATAAAGCGCAGGGAGGGTAGATTAAATATTTAGAGAATAAATTGCCAGTCAGTATTAATCTATAATGTAGCTGGATTTCTGACACATATAACAGCTTCCTATGTTGAATCTCTTCAGATATCTGATGCATCACTCTCACTGCAAGTGGCATTCTGAGAAAGATCTGGTAAAGAATAAGGAGTGATGAAATCAGCAGTACCATTTTGCCTTGATTAGTAGTTGCAGCAGTTGGCTTCTCCCTCCCTCCCAAGCAGGCAAGCCAAGGGTTCGAAGCTGGGCTCTGGAGTCAGCTCTCCACTGCTGTTGGATATACCAATGCTCCATGGTAGAGATTATCCAAAGGATTTTTACCTAAAATGCCCCCTTTTCCTGCTATTGAAAAAAAAATCCTCCCACCTCTGCCTGTTTCTATAGCAACAGTTCCCAAGATAACAAACTGCACTTACCAGTCTCCTGAAAAGAAGTGCAAAAAAAAAATGGCCTGGAGGATGTAGCCCACAAGCTCCAGATCATCCCCTGGAAAGCAAAAGGCCAGAGAAGCACAATGAATCTTTAGTTCAGCCAACTGTTTGCACTGAGCCTTGGAATGCCCAAGCCACATCGTATCAGGTTAATGTAATAAGGACCTACCTTTACATGGTCAAGGGTCAATTGTCTTCTTTTTAAAAAATCAGCCATGGAAAACCACAAATTGATAGACTCTGTCACTAATGAAGTTTAGCAAACAGGCAGAGCCATGATATTTGGTCCCCCTTTTCCCTTTTTGGGGGGCGGGGGGCGGGGGAGGTGGGCTTTGGGAATATTTCTTATTTTTTTCCACCGGATGGTAGATGATAGAGTTGCTATGGTGAGACGGGCAGCTGTATAAATCAAATAGTTATTCTGTAAAACACTTTTCCTCAAGGGATGCTGAAAGTGGGCCTATAATGGGTTTAATGGATCCATTCCCAAAGGACCTTCGGGCAGGTTCTGCCCTAAAGGAAAAGCAGGAACACTTGGATTTCTAAGCCAACTCTAAGTAGCGTTTCTAAGGCCAGTTGAATCCAAGGGGATCGGAGTTTAAGCTCCCAGTAATCACAATAGTCTCTTGACTGAACCCCATTGTTGGGTTATCTTGTTGTCTTTTGAACAGCTGTCAATGAAAAAGCTCAAGCTTTCTAAAGGTATGGCTAAAGCTTATCCTAAAGGTAGTTTCCCCTCGCACATATGTGCTACTCATTCCGGACTCTAGGGGGTGGTACTCATCTCCATTTCTAAGCTAAAGAGCCAGCGCTGTCCGAAAACCTCTCCGTGGTCATGTGGCTGGCATGACTAAATGCCAAAGGTGCACAGAACTCTGTTACCTTCCCACCAAAGGTGCTCCCTATTTTTCTACTTACATTTTTACGTGCTTTTGAACTGCTAGGTTGGCAGAAGCTAGGACAAGTAACAGGAGCTCACTCGGGAGCTCACTCCGTTACACGGCACTAGGGATTCAAACCGACGAACTGCCGGCCTTTCTGATCGACAAGCTCAGCGTCTTAGCCGCATCCCTAGGAAGCTTATCCTACATAAGGTCAAAGACCCTTTTGAAGCTCCTGACTTGTCCTTTTATAGCTCCTCAAGTTCTTGCACTTTGACCCCAGGGTTGGCCTGGAGAGAGAGCTCAAAGGGAATGTGGCTTAGGCGTTTGAGCAGGAGGTTTTAGGGTGGAAACAGCTAAACTGAATGTCTTGTCTTGGAAGGTAAAGCACCCATAAAAAGAAAGACCTTGCTTTGCCTACTGCTCGGTTACTAAGCAAAGGAAGGCAATCTGGTTCTCATCCCCCCCCTCCATCACTTCCCCCCACCCAACCGCAGGTGGCAGATCTGAAGTCAGTAAAATGAATCCAGAATTCAGCAGACAGCCTTCCACCCTACGTAACCTGTTCTCGGTCGGAGAGGCGGAGCTGTGACTGGGGTGGGTGGGGGTGTGTGAGCTGAGTTGCTAAGCGCTGCGTTGGAGATAGGTTGGAACGAGTGTCGTCCCATAGCATCAATTCATCCGGCTTTTCCTTCCCCGGAGGGTGGCGCGGGGTGGGTGGGGTCGATTCCCGTCGATCCCCACCTCGAGGCCCAACGACCCTGGTGTGCGTGCGCCCTTGCGCGCGTGGCGGTATCAAAAACAGGCGCCAAGCCACCCGAAGCGGACTTTCCGCCCCCTCGAGAAACAATAAACTTGAAGAGACAGGAAGCCAGGCAGAGCCAAGGTTACGAAATGCGTCGTTAAGGACAAGGCCTTTTCAACAATGGGACAAGCGGCCTTTGCGAGGTTGGGAAATTCTCTCCTTGGGGTATTTCCACGCGGGCCAAGGTGGGGCTTGGCTTCTGCGAAGGCACGTCGGTCGGAAGCCGCAGGCTTTGCAGCCTCAAATCGGGAGGTGGGTGGGACCAGGCGGGAAAGGATCTGTCCCGAAGTTCCTGAGCCAATCCTGAAAGGGGGAACAAGATTGTCCTGTGATCCAAACTCTGTTCTTTCTAACTTGTTTCGATCTTGCAGGCCTTTATATTTCTCCGCCCTTCCCTTTCCTTTGGGCAAGTCAACTGTTCCAAAGGAAAGAAAGAGTACGAGTTAGTGGGAGAGGAGGAGGAGGCTCAGCTGAAGGCCAGGTTCCTCGCAAGCACGTCGAGCGAAGCCAATTGTCAGGAGGCGAGCCGCCTCGGTTTTATTTCACCCCAGCACCGCCTGGTGGAAATACTACGAGTCGCATAAAAAGCACGGGGTGAGCTGAAACTCGCCGGATCCTGGGCGAACCTCATGCTGCGCCAATCCCGGTCTCCGGGCTTCCTTCCCACTCCAGACACTACTGTAACTCCACTTGACAAAGCCAGCCCTTGCCCAAAACAGCCCCGGTCGGTCCCAACCGAAACAATCAACCTCTTAGCGTTGCAAATCGGTGCTGGCGAGAGACAAGAAATAAGGCTGGGCGGATCGGAATCCCCGTTCCAGGACCGCCGCCGCCGCCTACAGGCTCATCATTCTCTCGGAAATGTGGTTGGGGGAGGGGGAGGGGGAAGCAACGAGGAAGGTTCGGGATTTGTAGCCTCTTCCTGGCGTGGAGAAGCCACAAAGGAATGCGTCTCCTTTCTCTGGTCCCGGTCTACCCAGGGTAGGGCAGCCTCTCTCTCGTGACTTTTAATGGCTCATGATTTCTCGCGTTTCTAAACCTCCGGAGTCAAATGATGCTTGGTGGGATAAAACCACTCTAAAAATATGGTTTTAAAAAAATAAAATAAAAGCAAAACACACACAACCACCTGTACCGCATGAGATAAGAGCAGCTGGCATAGACAACGTCAACTTTGTGTTGTCACCATCTTGGCTGCCTTTCAAAATGAAGCTGCTGATCTGATCCGATTGGGGACTGCCAGGAGAAGGTTGATCCTTAGGGCAGGGACACCACCAAAAACCATCATCCCCAGACCTGACCCACCAATCTCACCTGTGTGGAACAGGAGCCTGTAATTTCCCTTTTGAGATGAATAAACAGGACTTGATGGCTTTACCTGGGTGATTGATTTCTTTGAGCACCCCTCTTCTCCCTGCACTTGCTGCTCTTATTACCTGGCATATGATCTTGAAAGAAACAGACAATTTAGGTTTGATTCCCCCCCCCTCCTAGACCCCATCCTGTCAACTCCAGCATTGGTAAATTAATTTGAAAGATTTCACATATCCCCGAATAAGAAATTTGTTTGGGGATACGCTTATCAACGCAAGGTGCAAGTGTGAAATGATAGAGGTGCTGAATTTCTCTCTCTTGATAGCTGTGGTAAGCCCAGTAGGCAGAATTTTTGTACAATGTGTGCTATCACATGGATCTGTTTTGCATTACACACATTGCCTCATTAGTGGAGCATGTGGAGATTTTAAAATTGCCAAGCATTTCAGATATGTTCAATCTGAATTCCAGAAGAAAATGAACCATCGTTGAAACAAGATATAGTAAAGGAAATTATGTAGCTATATTCAAGTTTTAAGGAGAACATTTCAGTCTCCACCTTTTTCAACTGCTTTGAAATTGGACGCAAAGGTTAATGTGGCATACATAGACCCATATCACATTCCGTGATGTGGAGTTCAGAAAAGAAGTAAAAAAAAAAAGTAAGCCAAAGAAACTGAAGGCCTGTGGTAAGGAAAAAAGGGTTATATATAAATCAAGTTATGCCAACACCTTCATTTCTTTCGCCCAGTCAGTTACACTACTTCATAAGTTGTGCTTTGTTTTTTAAACTTTTTTGACTGTCTTTTTGAAGCTCTCATCAACTCCAGAGAACCACAGATTTCTTCTTCCTCTTAATGTATGTTTACTCTTCTTTTATATATTTGTTCTGAAACTCAGTTCTTATTTATTTTCTTTACATGGCCAAACCATCTCACCCTACTTCTTTCCTGCTGGTCATTCACATTTGTATTCGGCCTCCATTCCTTCCCCTTCCCCATTCTTATTTTACCAGGCGCACTTCTTTTTTTTTTTTTATAATAAAATTTTATTGGTTTTTCAAGATTTATAGGGAAAAGGGTAAATGGACAGGTATACAAATTTTGGCAGTTGCAAAGTGTGTGAGGCCCCCCTCCCTCCATACCCTTAGTATACATTTATATATAATGCATTAATATATAATTGATTACAATCAGCATATTAGTTCTATTATTAAATTCAGTCAAATTAAACATTTCAGTATAAAATCCAAGTATAATTCCATTTTCACTTTCGGTCAGTTTATAATAATATGATTTTCTTGTTTATTTTTGTGATCTGAGTTTTCTTGCTATTGCCCCATCTCCCTCCACTGGCAGAGCTCTGGCCCCTCCCGTGTCCTGCGTGTCCGTTATGGTGTCTGGTGGTTTCTCTAGGAGTATTTTATTTTTTTCCATAAAGGCCTGTGCCTCTATGGGTGAATTAATTCTAATTCTTGTCTCCTCCCAAAATATCAGCATACCTTCAGGCATCAACCATCTAAACCACACCCCTTTCTGGTATAATTTATTCGCTAATTGCGAATAATTTTTTCTTTTTTCTCTAATCTTCTTAGGGATCTGCTTCAGAATGGTTATCTCCATATCATGATATGTCAATGCTTGCCCCCTTTGTACACCCAGAATTTCATCTCTTGTGCTTTTTCTAAGGAATTTAATGTGAACCTCCCTGGGTACATTGTGTGTTCTAGCATAAACTGAGTTCACTCTATAAACCAGGTCTATATCCCACCCCATCTGTTGTTTTTCTTTGTGTGTGTAGTCAGCCAGAATGTTTGTCATGATGTCCCTTATATTTTCCCCATCTTCTTCTATAACATTTTGAAATCTAAGATAATAGGACATTCTCTCAAATTCTAATTTCATCTGTTGGGTGTCAAGATCTTTGTTCCCTTTCTGCACAGCTTCCACCCCCCCCCTCACCTCCTCCACCCCCCCTTCCACTAAATTCAGTCTTTGTGAGTTCTTATATATTTGGGCTTGATTTTCTTTAATTTCATCTTTCATTTCCCTTAGCTGTTTCTTGATTTCCTCCTGGCCCTGTAGAATTTGTTGAAGCATTTGTTGAAAATCCATCTCTATAGTCTTATGTTGCAACAGTTCTGTTATCTTTGACTGTGTAGCTGGACTGGATGTTGCGGATGTTGGAGCAGAAGTGGCAAAGCCAGGTTTTCCAGGAGGGGCTCTTTTAGGTGCCATCCTTTATAACATTAAAAGTTCAGTCCAAATATGAAGTGAGCAGTTAGAAAAGAAGGGTAGCCAGGTGAGTCCGGGAGCAGAAGAACCAGGCAGAAGAGAGTCTCTCCAATAAGTCTGGCAATAGAAAATTTCCCCTAGAAGGTTGAAAAAATACCAATCCACAAGAGATTCCTCTGGGAGACACGGGGACAAAGACCGGAAGCCTGAATTTTAAAGGTGGAGTCAGATTTCAGAGTTCATAAAGACAACGGAAGTGTGCCATCTTGCCCTGCCAGTTTTGGGCACAGAGGCGTAACAAAATTTTAAAAAGTTCCAAAAGTCCTCAAATCATTGTAGTATATAAGATTAAATTGAAAAGAAAATCATCTCAGCCTAAGTGAGGCTTCATTCGTCGGCTCTCCCCCCTCCTCCTTCCCCGGGGGCTGAGAGCGAAATTGTTTCTCACCGCTTGTCCAAGGGGGGGGGGGAAACCCCCCTCCCTCCAGCCGCACCTCCAAAAAGCTCCGAAAGTTATTTTAAAGTTCTAAAAGCTGAGTAAATCTTCATGCAAGGTGGGGGATGAAGAGAGAAGCAACCTCACCGCACCGCAGCTGCTTCCTTCAATTGTAGCATTCTCCAGTCGGCTTGTAGCGAGGCGCGAGGCATAGAAACGCGAAGCGCCCTCCGAGCTTGCTCCCCGGTGCCTTGGGCGCGCGAGAGAGCCCCCGCCGGCTGCCGCCGCTGCAGGAGTCCTCCGCGATGCCGCCCCTCCGGCAGGACCCCTCTGCGGGGTGTCCTGTGCCCCCCAAGGAGTGGGGAAGCCCACCGGGGAGCCGGAGCGGGCAAAGAGCTGCCCGTCGCCGCCGCCGCCGGAACCGGAACTCCCAGGCGCACTTCTTTAAATGCCAAATTTCCGCTGCATTGAACTTTCATCTTTCTCCTGATTTACCCATCCCTCACATTCATATAACAAAGTAGGCAGAACTACACTCTTACATTCAGCCCCTTTGACTTTTTTCAACAAACATGTATTCCTTGCCACAGACCATAAACTATCCACTCCTTTCTGCCACCATTTTTGCAAATCTTAAAGGCTGCCATTTGTACTCCATTTGAAATCATTTATTCTTATTCATTTATAAAGATTTTGACTTCGCTTCAATCTTACTGGTTCTAAGTGGCATACATTCAACACTATACACACAAGAACAGTAAAGTAATATATTCAAAAGAAGCGTGATAGTTACAAAAGAGTACCTATACCTACATCATTTATGGCACAGTGTCTCATTTGGGCAGTGAAACCACCCCATTTAGTTTCTGAAAGTCTTTTGGAGAAACCAGGAAAGGGACCACTCTTGTCTCAAGGCGAAAGCTGGTTCATCAGTGCAAAGCTTTCTCCCAACCCAAAATTGCTTTCTTCTTGGTACCCATTTTTTGCTGGGAATCTTCAGCAGACAGCCTCTGTACTTGTTGGACGGTGGATTCCACCTTTATTAGGTGGCCTTGAAGATACCCTAGTCTCAAACCCTGGAGGACTGTATGGGTAAAACAAACAGCACCTTGAACTGCATTGGGTACTAACTGGTAGCCAATGTAGTTCAGTAATGAAGGTGTAACATCATAACACAGGTCTCACCCATTATTAGATGGACACGTGGATTTTGGAGCAGTTAAAGTTTCCAGTTCATCTTAAACAAGAAACCTTTTACATTATCAAACACAGCAGCCTTGATCTTTGATACATTAATTTTGAGATCTATTTGCTGTAAATCATTTGGGTTCTCAACTAACAAACACAAAATTATCTTCATGTAAATGTTCATATGTGTTAATGCTTCTAATCTCTGAATGATAGCAAGCACTCCTTGTACAATGATCTATAAATATATTAGTCAGCCAAGGCAATGTTACACATCCTTGTCTTATTCCCTGCTCAGCATTGAACCAATTGCTAAGCAATACATTTATTTTTATCTATGCTGAACTTCCATCATATATTGTTCTTATCATATTCAGCAACCCGTCTTCAGCACCATATTTCCATAAAACATTTCATAATCCAGACCTCTTCACTTTATCATGTCTTCTATAAACAGCAAACATATACCATAATTAACTTTGTTTTTCACAGCCATACACCTGGCAAAGATCTGCTGAAAAGCAAATATATGGCACATTCTTTGTATTTTTGTCTACCAAATTATTTTCTTCACGGTGCAGAAAAATCTCCTGGAGTCCTAATTTCCATTTTTATTTTGCTACAGTTACACTGATATAAAGGGGTTAGTGCTGGAATAACCAAAGACCTCTCTCTCTTTGAGATGTCCATGCTAACTGTCTGGCGTATTATTTTCAATGGTTTTTGAATGTTCTGTAGATACAGATAAGTAACTAACAAAAATTCTTGTTTCTTGGTTATATCTCTTTCCTACTTTTGCCTGCCTTTTATCTCATTTTGTCAGATCACTTTTTATTGCTTGCTGAAAAAATAAACACCATCAATAATAAACATGAAGCTACACTCACTCACTGAGTAGTGTTTACTGTATGCTTGCACTAAAATGGATATAGGGAGTGTAGATTTCCCTCCATACTGCATTCTTCCCATAGTGTGAGGCAATCTTCACACATACATCACATGAGGTGCGCAGACCTCATAAGCAAAAGCCACATCTATATTGCAACACTTGTCTTGTGTACACTACTAACACCTGGAGCTTTATCAGTTTCAATCATTCTCACCACAGTTTGGGCTTCCTTTTTTCATTGTTTTCTTACACATGATCATTATAGCACGTATTTCCATTCTACCTTTTGACATATTGCAATAATTCCCATATAAAATCTCTAAAAGTACTCCCTGCAGCATTTCCTCACTTCAATTTCACTGTAAATCATTTCATTAGTTCTGTTTTTAATTCTGTTCCCTGTTGGAAGCGAAGTCTGGAAGCTGTAAAAGTGAGTAAAGAGGGTTGAAAAATATTTTCTTTCCATCAAAATAATTTGGCACTGTTTCCACCTCCATTTCTTGCTCTTTTTTTCTGACTACATTCTATGCTGCTATCTTTTTCTACCTAAACACGTTGTACCATATTCTTCTGGCGCTCTTCTTTTTTGCTGAAATCTTTTTCTAATACAATTTTTTCCCTTGTCCACATTTTTCCCCCTCATCCACAATATTTTACTTCATAATTCCATCAAGCATCATTTATCATATCTCAACTATCAGTTCACATGCTTCAGTATTGCAGTCCAGAACATACATTTTTCACTCTGTTCTAAGCACATTCCATACACTGTTTCCTCATATTCACTTTCCACTGATTATGCTGGGAGATTAAAATACCATCTAACCCTTTTTTGTACAGGTGTTATACTTCCTGCAGTCACTCTACTTTTTCTAGTTTCTTTGTCTTTATTCCTTTCTTTCATTCTTAACCCCCCCCCCCCCAATCCACACTGGATGTATTGAGAAAAAAGTCTGTCTCATATTTGGAAGCTCTTGTCACCCTTCATTAATTTTCTTAAGTCTTTCATCATGACAACGAAAATCATGTTTTTTGGGGGTGGGTGGGGCTGACACTGCAATGATACGATGTGCGATCTTGCAGCTCCAAGATCGCCGTTGATATCTCTCCCGCCGGATGGTCCTTCTGGACCTAAACCGTCCCGTAGAGATGGTGATAGTGAAGGGCACATCCTGCCGATACCAGGGACACCACAAAGTCCTTGGTTGATCCAGGAAAAGCCTTTCTTTTCGGTGGTTGCGAGGCAGCCATTAAAGCTGCTGAAGATGCGGGCAGCTCCGGTACGGAAGAGAGAACAGGAGAAAGTGTGTCATTTTGGTGTGAGGACTTTTATTCACTATTATTTGAGAGAACACCCTAAAAGACTAAAATTAAAATTGAAGACTGAAGGGGTTAAGCGGCGAAATTAAACCAGAGTCAAGTTGAGTTTTTTTTTCTCTTTTTCCTTTTTATTGTTGGAATTTGGCTGGATTGCTATAAATGTCTTTTATTTTTAAACTGGACTGATTTGTATTTCTTTGTCTTTTCCTTTTAAATAACTTGCATAACAATTTTCACTGTTTAAAATCTTTTTTCCTATTATTTTTGTTTACAATGTTTTAACTATATTTCCTTTTTGAACTTTTTGAATTTACTTTTTCATTCTTTTATTTTGAGAATAAGGGAGATAAGGGAAAGTGAAAGAGAACACTGCCCCCTGAGGTCTGGAAACATTGTTTTCCTTTTTCAGGTATGAGTGTTCAGAGGAAAGTTAAGACCTGACACTGCACTTCAAGGACTTTGAGTTTGTTTATGAAATGATAGTGAAATGAGCATGGAGATTTGTTTATTCAGGTGCTCTTTTGGGATATTATCAGCTCGTGGAGTTTGGGCTTGAAAGAAAGTTTGGAATCTGAAGAAATAACTTTGTGGTGACCTTGAAAAGAGAACTGTTAATTTTATCTGGAATCAACATAAGAGTCTTGGATTTTACATAGTGGCAGTTCTTTTCTCCCCCCACTCCCTTACTTTCCCTTTCATTTAGCTATTGCCAGCTGGTTGAGGCTTGCTGCAAAAGAAGTTTGGCTCTTTTCTCTCTCTCTCTCTCTCTTTTTAAAGAAGAAGTATTTCCTTTTTGCCTCTCCTTCCTATTTTTTGGGATGCATATATAGCCACTTTCCCCCCTCTTTTTTCTGCTGGATTTTTTTATTCCACTCCGCTGAATTGAATCAAAGCCAAATAAGAGTTTGAAGACTTTTTCCTTTTTTCCTCTTTCTCTTTTTTCTTTCTCTTCTTTTTCTTTCTTTCCTTTTTTTCTCCCTCCCTTTTTCTCGTTCTAGGACTACTTGGGATTACAACTGCCTTCCATATAAGTGGATCAAGGTATAGAAGAACTGGAAGACTTCGTACTTCTCAACTAGATCAACTCTTTGAAAATGAGTAAAAAGATATTGACCGTCGATTCTGCAATACCAACTTCCTCTTCTTCACCATCTGGAGGACAAAGATCAATACAAATGATGCTGCAACAGGAAAAGGACAAGGACAAGGAAGTGACACTCCAGATGATTATGCAAGGAATACAAAAAATACAAGTGAGAACAGAAAATATTGAGAAAAATATGGAAAACATAGAACAAAGAGCAGAGAACATTGAACAAAAAACAGGGAAAACAGATGAAAAAAATTGAGAATATTCACCAAATGATGATGAAATATGAAGAAAGACTTCAAAAAATTGAAGAAAAAGATGAGCAAAGAGATAAGAAAATTGGAGATATTGACAGCTGATTGAACATGGTGGAAAAAGATAACAGTGGAATACTGGGATGGGAGATTGATCGATCAGAATTTTATCTCAGATTTCAAAACATAGAAGAGGAAAAGGGAGAAAACTTGGCAGAAATAATGATAGAAATTCTGGCAGACACCCTGGAGATAACCTGGAGAAGATTATGGATGGTATAGTCAAGGAGTTTCGAGTCTATACAAGATATGCAGTGAGAAACAGTCTCCCAAGAGAAGTTCATATAAGATTCACTAAGAAAGCAATTAAGACACAAATATTACAGAAGGCAAGAGATTAAAAAACTGGAATATAAAGACAAGGAGATTGTAGTTTTGAAACAAATATCAAGAAGAGTGAGAGAGATGAGAAGAGAATACCAATTTTTGATAGATGGCGGATATCAGAAGATCTCATGTTTGTTTGGCAAGGACAAAGATGTAGAATAGACTCAACTAAGAAAGCAGAACTATTCTATGTAGAACATTTGAGAGGGAAAGATGAGGACACAGGAAAGGAAGAACCACTAATTGAACTTCAAAAGAGTGCATAGTTGTGACTGAGAAAGAAGAAGGTGCAGTAGGCAGCATTGAACTTAGAGAACAACGAAAACCGAGATCTACTAGAGCAATAAATCCTACCTATAAAATACATAAACATAGAAGAGAAAAAATTGATTACAATAAATATAAATGGACTTAATTCAGTTATTAAAAGAAGGAAATATTTCATAAATTGGAGAAATTAAAATTGGACATAATCTGCCTACAAGAAGTACATATTAAAAAGCAACATGAACAAATATTGGTGCAGCCTAAGTTAGGGAAAATATTTACTGCGTTGCCAAGATGCAAGAAAAGAGGAGTGGTTTTTTAATATCAAAAATACAGTTCTAGTAGAACAAATTTATACATATGACGATGGAAGGTGGTGGAAATTATGGACAATAATAAGAAAATACTTTTAATAGCAATTTATGCTCCCAATGACAATCAGGATGAATTCTATAGGAAATTACACATGGAAATAATTAAATTGCACTATGCTAATATTTGTATGATGGAAGATTTTAATGGAATTGTAGATCAGAACATGGACTATAAAACACAAAAAATAACAAAACTAAATAGAAAGACTCTTCCAAAATCCTTTTTTTAAATGACTGATGAAATAGGCTTAAAAGATGTAGGGAGAGAAAGAAATCCCACAAATAGACAATATACCTTTTACTCAAACAGACATTTATCATGGTGCAGATTAGATATGATATGGATTTCAACAGATTTGATCTGTAACATACAAGAAGTTGATATGGAAACAAGTACATGGGCGGACCACAACCCAATGACAATTAAATGGAAAGGAGAAAGGAGAAAGTCTAGATGGACGCTAAACAACACTATATTAAAAAGAAGGACTTTCTACAGAAAATGGAGAAAGAATTGGCACTCTTCTTTAAAGAAAACAGAAAAGAAGACACATCAATGCAGAATAATCGGGATACAATGAAGGACTACACTAGAGGCTTGATAATAGACTATACAAGGAAAAAAATACAAAGAAAAGACAAGTCTTTAAAATACTAGATGATGATTACAAGAGACTTAAAAAAGAGTTACAGAAAACCCCACAAAAAAGGATATTAAAATAAAAATGGACACAATTAAACATAAAATGGGGTTAATGGAAAAGGAGGAATTAGCACAAAAAATTAGAGGTGCTAAACAGAATTACTTTGAAAATGCAAACAAACCAAGCAGATGGTTAGCATACAAATTGAAAAAAGAGGGAGAATCAAGAAAAATAATGCAACTAATAGATGATCAAGGGCAAATTTGTTATAGAAATGAAGAGAAGAAAAAAAATTATACAAGATTACTGTGGAAAATTGTATGAAAAAGAGAATATAGAAGAGGGAGGAGTCAAACAGTATTTGCAGAAAGTGAATTTACCCCAGATACCTAAAGAAACTGAAATGATGCTAGAAGACAACATAATGATGTTGGAGTTAACTGAAGCACTTAAAAAACAAAACAATGGAAAGGCTCCAGGCCCGGATGGATTGCCAGTTTAATTTTATAAGATATTGCAGGAAACATTGTGTCTTCCATTACTAGAAGTTATGAATGATGTTATGTCAAAGATGAGGATATCCAAATTGTGGTCAGAAGCATATATTACACTTGTACCAAAAGAGGAGGCCGACCCACTTCAAATTACGAACTATAGACCTATTTCTCTACTAAATTCAGACTTTAAGATATTTGGTTCAATACTGGCAGAACGACTTAAAAAATATTTAAACGATTTTATTCACCCTGATCAAAATGGGTTCTTACCAAAGAGACAAATTAAAGATAATATGAGAATAATTCTGGACACTCTGGAATATTATGAGGCACATGCTGAAAAACAAATGGCTTTGATGTTTTTAGATGCACAGAAAGCCTTTGACAATGTGAGCTGGCAATTAATGCTGATACAGCTGGAACAGATGGGCTTTGGTAAGAAATTTACCCAAGCCATACAAACTATATACCATAAACAAACAGCAAAGATAATGATAAATGGAGAATTGTCAGATTCTATTGAAATAAAGAAAGGGACAGGAAAGGTTGTCCACTATCACCTCTGTTGTTCGTCTTAACATTAGAAGTCCTAAATAGAAGCATCAGAGAAGAGAAAGACATAAAAGGAATGAAAATTAAAAAGGAAGAATATAAATTGCAGGCATTTGCAGATGATCTGGTCATCTTAGAGGACCCACTAGAAACTGCACCTAAATTGATAGAAAAAATAGAGAAATATGGAAAAGTAGCAGGTTTGAAAATAAATAAAGATAAAACGAAGATTTTGACAAAGAACATGCTATTAAGACAAAAGGAAGAATTGGCGGAAACTTTGAAGATTCAAGTCACGAATAAGGTCAAGTATCTGGGGATATATTTGACAGCAAGATGTAGTACACTTAAAGAGACCAATTATCATAAACGTAAACAACAAATTGCGACAGATTTGGCAAAATGGGGGAATATACAACTATCAATAATAGGGAGAATATCAACAATCAAGATAAACATACTACCCAGAATTTTATATTTGTTCCAAACAATTCCAATTAGACTAGGGAAAGATTATTTTGATGATTTAAACAAAATAGTGTTGAAGTATATTTGGCAGGGAAAGAAAGCAAGAATAAAATTAAAATTGTTACAAGATGCTAGAATAAGAGGAGGGTTTGGACTACCTAACTGGGAATTATATTATCAGGCAACAAGTTGGATGTGGGTTAAGGAATGGATAACATTAAGAAATTCTAGTTTATTAACTGTAGAAGGACATGATTTGTTGTTGGGATGGCATGCTTTTCTATGATACAAGGGAACTAAAACACAGGGGTATTTTCGAAGACATATCTGTGAAGCTTTGCTATTAAATTGGGAGAAGATTAAAAGGCAACATTATTTTAAAATTCCAGTCTGGATATCAACTATTGAAGCCTTTTCATATCCAATAACATACAAAAAGGAACAAACTGTTAGATATGGTGAAATATTGAATGCAAAGGGTGAACTTAAATCTATGCAAGAACTGAAACAGCAGGGCATAAAGATGAATTGGTTTTCATATGCGCAAATACATACTAGATATGATAAAGATCTTAAAATGGAAGGTTTCCATGATAAAATGACTGAGAGATAACATTTTGATAGGGACTGATGAAAAAGTAATTAAAAAACTATATGGATACTTATTAGAAGTTAAGCTAGAAGAAGAACAAATTAAAGTATCTATGATTGCTTGGGGGAAAAACTTTGGACATGGGATTGACTTAGAGAATTGGCAGAAATTATGATCTCAAAATTATAAAATGACAATGTCAAAAGCATATAAAGAAAATTTGTATAAGATGTTTTACAGGTGGCACTTATCCCCAACGAGAATAGCAAGAATGTCTAAGAACAAATCGGAAAAGTGCTGGAAATGTCATCAGATACCGGGTTCATATTATCATATGTGGTGGACTTGTATAGAAGCAAAAAAATATTGGACTAAAATTCACACCTAGTTGGAAAAAATGATACAAAAACATTTAGACTTTAAACCAGAAATCGTTTTATTGGGAATTATACCGGAAACATACAATAGAGAATTGAAATACTTGATTGTAAATGTATTAACGGTTGCTAGAATTGTATTTGCTAAAAATTGGAAAAATGAGAAAATATCAACGCAGGAGGAAGTTATTTACAAAATAATGGAATGTGCTGAAATGAGTAAATTGACATTTGAAATTAGAGAACAAGAAGATAAACAATTTAATAAAACATGGGATTTATTTTATCAATGGTTAGATAAAAAACATGGAAATGAAAGACACTAGAGTATGTTATCAATAAAAGAATAATAATAATATTGAATATAATATAAAGATATTATTGGATAGATTGAAGATGATGTAATGAATTGTTACAATATAAATGATTGCAATATTAAGTATATCTCATTGAAAATGAAGGAATATTTAGTGATAGTCAAACAAATAATGTACAATGATAATAATGTATACAAACAGTTTGGATTTGATAACATGTGATTTTATATAAATTGCAAGTGGTGACTATGGAAAGGATGCACAAAAACCTTGTAACCAGTTGACACACTGTATATAATGAAAGATGGCTTTATGTTTTATGTCTTGTTTGTTAATGTCTGTTTAAAAAATGAAAAAAAATGTACAAAAAAGGAAGAAGAAAATACCATGTTTTTATTCATTCCTTTGTAAAATGTACATAAGAACAGATTTATATTTAAACCATGTTTATGAAACGGACCCTTTTGTAAGCAGTCACCATTCTCAATCATTCTTGAATCGCCAACTGGCGCAATAATTTTCTAATTCTCTTTTCTCATTACTCTTTATAGCTGTGGTGGCGCGGTGGTTAAAATGCAGTATTACAAGCTTACTCTGCTGACTGCCACCAGTTCAATCCTGTCTGGCTAAAGGTTGATTCAGTCTTCTATGCCTCCGAGGTGGATAATATGAGGACCCAGATTGTTGGGGGCAATATGTTGACTCCGTAAACCACTTAGAGAGGACTGGAATGGTATGTCTAAATGATATTGCTATAATTTCCCCCAAAACTCATATCTTGTTTTTTTCATTATTGCCAGTCATTGGGACATAAAATCTAAGTATCACCAACCTATGAATTCCTACTTTCCAATTAATCCATCATAACAATCTAGATGTCACCAGTTGATAACTCTTGATATCCAGTTTAGCTCTTCCATTCATAATGAAATCCATATCTTAGGTTTACTCCACTCCACAAACGCAGACCATTTTCATTTGTATTTTTCAACTAATTCCCCCTTCTCTTGTATATTACACCTACCAGGTTATCATTCTGACTCAAGTAGGGAAGAATTTCCTATTGGAAAGTGTAGTTCAGGTAGAGAACCAGTGGTCCAGACAGGTGCTTAGATGCCCTTCAAGAATGTGATGGGTACTAATATTTACATCAACAATAGATATTTTAAGATTTGCTTTTTCTAGATTCTATCATACATAAGGGTAGTAGTCTTATCTAATTTCTGAACCTAGCACTTTAGTGGTTTTACCTTCAATAATATAATTCATATTGTGATACTTCTAGATCAGGGGTAGGGAATGGTGGCTCTCTTATGACTTGTGGAATTCAATTCCCAGAATTCCTGAGCCATTTTCCAGCTTAGGAATTCTGGGAGTTGAAGTCCACGAGTCATGAAGGGGTGATCGTTCCCCATCTAGATGAAGATTTGCTTTATGTGGTTTGCCCATCCTTGTAGTCTTAAAAGCTGCATGGTCTCCTAAGAAAAAACTCATGATTCAGAATAGCTGATTGGTGGTTTAAATACCATTCTCATTAGTAAATTCAGCATATGTGTTTAACTGTTGGGTGTGCAGGTATATAGTTAGCCAGGAAAGAAAGAGAGATCTATCGGTTGGCTAGCCACAATCTTTTAAACTATTTTTCTAAAGTTGCAACATGGGGGGGGGGGGTTGTTAGGAAAAGATGATTCAAGGAGCAAAGGTGCTGTTGTGTCCAAAACCTGTCTTAGGCAAAGCAACCAAATCTATTTGAATAAAAGACGTAATTTTATTAAGCACTCAAATAGTACAGTGTACATTGGCAGTTTGTCAGGTAGCCCTGAACAAAGGCAGAACCAGAGCTTATCTTACCCTTGGCATGCTACATTGCAAAGGTAAGACAAAGACAAAGGCAAACACAATGGATATTGCCACATGCCATTGCAATGTTTTTGACAAACCTACCTGGGTGACTGTTTTATAATTTATCCCTTCCTATTAAGTTGGCATGTAGCCGTACTATTTCTGAGATATGGTCAATGAATATAAACAATTTGGATTTCTGGGCCACAGGTTCCTGACTGATTCTTCCCCTGGTACCAATCAGGGTCAAGTCAGTTTGCTGGGTTTTTTTTCCCCACCAAGGGCACTTCAAGCGGTTTACATGTATTGGGGAGGCAGGGAGCATCTCGTAGGTTTGGTAGTGAATGCAGCTTATATATATCTGGGGCGAAATGTTTGCCACCACAGTGCATTATCTACTAATCGGCGTGGTGGTGGGGAAGAGGAACAGAAAGAGAGAAAACAACCCTCTCTTGTTACACAATCAAACACAAATACCACAAACAGTTAGTTTGAAATTGTTGTCCCAGCTCTGGTGGTAAAATCTACTCCAAACCTAGTGTCAGGTTCCGGCAGTCATGTTGAAGAAACCAATAGAGAGACAGGTTTGTTTGATGCAAGATTTTTATCTCTCTCTAGCAATCAAGTGTTAACCGGCACTGTATGACAATGATACAAAGGTAAGCAAATCCAAGTCAGTTCTAACCAAGTTAACAACATTGCCATATACATATCATTACCCCACCCAGTTCCACCCACAACTCCACCCAGATAACACCCTAACCACCAGTGCCAATCACCATGACCCTCAGCCACCCTCAACCACATCCCCACTCAGTGTCATCATTGCCTCCTTCGTGATCAGCTGCACCAGAGCAGACGAGTTATGTCAGAGTAGGCAGTTGCACCCAAGTAGAAGAGTTACTTCAGAGTAGGCTCTGAAGTGCAGCCGTTGTCCAGGAGGAGTGCCTGCAGAGGTGTGAGGGAAGCCATGAAGAGCCGCATGCAATTACAGGCTGCACTGACATCAGAGTGAGGAGGGGAGGGGCTTCGGCGGCAGCCCCAGCAGCATTAGTGGCAGCGGCAGTGTTGGCGGGTGTGGCGACGGATGGGCTCCTCCTTGAATGGCAGTCCGAGGGCTGACACCTCATCTTTAACCACAAAAGAACCTAAGCAGCACTGCAAAAGTTATGTTCCTTAAGCGAACAGGATTCCAACAAGGCCTCAAAACCATGGCCGTGTTTGTAGACCTATATGTGGCATATGACACAGTTTGGAAAGACGAGTTGTTATACGAACTGTGCCATATTATCCCCCTGCAAAAATCTCTGTCAACCGATTAACAATATGCTGAGTGATAGGTCCTTTCAGATAATAATGAGGGACAGTGTAAGGTCAGAAGATTAAACAGCATGGCTGGCTGGGGAATTCTGGGAGTTGAAGTCCACAAGTCTTAAAGTTCCCAAGTTTGGACACCCCTGATGTATGTAGTCTGCACAATCAATATCAATAAAATGCTGCACAATAAAAATCAATATATGTCTACCATATAGAACACACTTTAATCTGTTTTAAGTTTAAATATAGTAGAAGACTTGAATGTTGGATGTAGGACCTGAGCCAATGTGATCAGAGGGTAATGGCTTGGACAAGGATCAGATAAACCAGTTCAAGTCCAACCACAACCATAGTAACTCACCGGGTAACTTGGGCCTGTCTCTGCCAGTTTAACCCATCCAAGAAGTTTATTGTTGTGTGGGTAAAATACATGGAGTTCCTTTTATAAGCTGTGTCATAAGCTTCAAAGAAAACTATGATAGAAATCCAACAAATAATTAAAAATAAATAGTTTTTTAAACAGAGTCAGCATGGCCACATGCGGTATTAGAAAAGGTATAGAAATGAATTCCCTTCGACAGCAGGGGGTATATTACATTTCTTTGAAGTCGCTTTCAGCTCAAAACATTTTATGAGTCTACTTCTTGGGAACTGCTGAGCCTAATATTTTTCTACTCTGGCAATTCCTAATTATCTCTTACTTTCACTCTAAATGACGGTAACAAATGGCTGTTTGAGGGCTGAGAAACAGATGCTCAATTAAAATAAAAATAAGAGATCATACGAGAATGCTATCTGTGTACCTGGTGTTGTTTTCAATTGGATCACAAAAGATCAAATTTGCAGGCTGTGATACAGCCATGAACCCAGGCGAAATGCTTTCCCCCAGTGGTGAAATTCAATTTTTTTTAGTACCGGTTCTATGAGCGTGGCTTGGTAGGCATGGCAGGTGAAGGATACTGCAAAATCTCCATTCCTGCCTCACTCTGGGGCCAGCCAGAGGTGGTGTTTGCTGGTTCTCCGAACTACTCAAAATTTCCGCCAGAATCTATCAGAACCTGCTGAATTTCACCCCTGCTCCCCCCCCCATCTCAGAGGCATCAGTTGTTAACAACCTGGACAACAATAACCCTGAGAATATCATGATATGTATCAAAGGGAGCTGCCTTTTACTAGTGCAAAATATGGCAATAAAGATCACAGGAAACACGAGAAGAACCCTGCTGGATCAGGCCAAAGTCTCCTTTAGTTCAGTATTTTGGGCCACCTGGTCTACCAAATGCCTTCTGGAAGCCATAGAGATAGCTGCTCAATTGTTACTTCATCATAATTGGTAGTTAAATAATGCTTTTTAAAATGTGGAATTGAATACCATTATCAGGGTAAATAATAGCCAGCCCATATGTACCTTTGCCTTAATTAGTATGATACTGTCTCCAGGCTAAATGTCTCATATATGCGTATACTTGCAGGTATGTAAGTACTTAATTGCAGGTGCTTTTATAATGCTGTTTCAGTCCAGGGAATCTAAGTGACGTAACCATTGTTCTTGGGACTCTGATGTTCTCTCTGCTGGCAAGTCTTGTAAGAGGCAGGTTCAGTTTGGAGGAGGTGGTCTCAGTGACACAGATTACCAAGACAGGTAGAATTGATGGGCTACAGAACATTAAGCAGGATTATTTAAAACAGTTCTTGTTTCCCATGCGTGTACTGAGGAACAAATTGTCCTTAAGTTTCTCAATAATATCTCAAACACATCTCAAATAAATAGATAATGTGTCAGCCCTGAGCCTAATTTCGTTGCTGTCGCTTCCTTTTCAAACTCTTGTCTTATCAACTCGTCTTCCTTGGAAGCATAAAGCAATAAACCTGTTTGACTTTAAAAGTTTGTTGATAGTTAGTTTCAGTACGTGCTTTCCAATATTTACTGTTTAACCTTGGTATGTTGATCTTGTCTCCTGTTTCAGGAACCTCTGTGCTAAATGCAACATGCTACTTCATTTATACTTATAACAGTTCATTTATACAATAACATGTTTACTGTTTTACAGTATACCGAAGGATTAAGGACTCACTTTTCTTCGCATTCAGTCAGCGTGTGCTGTAAAACTTTTTGGATTCAAAAGGGAAAAAAGTATTTTTGAGCATGTCTATGGAGATTCTCAGTCATCCAGGTCATGGTTGTCTCAGAGGTACAAGAGGCAACTGGACTCCATGTTCTTCAGAACTGAAGAAGCTTCTTGGATGGGAAGTGAAACATCAAACCAGAAAGTCCAGTTGCCTCTTGTAAAAGCACCTTTGGGAGATTTTGGAGCATGGGTTGGGTTTCTTGGAGTACTTATTGACAATATTTAAAATCAAACATGAGTCATTGTTGCTAGAGATTGATACAATGCCAGGAAAAGAGGCAATTGCATGACAACTTGCATTCATTTGCAGGCATCACTTTAAGTTCATCAGCAGAACACAGGTTATAGAAGTTTCCTCTTTCAGTTTTCATTTGCTCTTAATATATGTTTAATATACAGTAAAGGTGGAATAAATAATGATATAGCTTTATCTCACTCCTTTACCAGCTTCGAACCAATCTCCAGGCTGTGTTCCAACTACACAGTGGCTTTCTGTCCATTGCATAGATTTCATAGGAGGACAAGATATATTTTGGGATTCCAATTTTCCTAAGGACGTTACACAGCTTTACATGGCCAACGATCTTTCTATAATCAATGGAGCACATATTGACATTTTGGGGGTATTTTTTGGCTTTCTGGATTATCCAGTATGCATTAGTATGGTCTCTTGTTTCTTAGTTTTTGAAAAACCAACTTGAACATTTGGCATTACTCATTCCATGTAGGGCTTTAATTGCATTGGTAGATTGTAAGTATTATTTTGCTAGCAAGTAAAAATAAGGATATTGTGTGATAGTTTAGACCAGTGATGGCGAACCTATGGCACGCGTGCCACAGGTGGCACGTGGAGCCATTTGTCAGGGCACGCGAGGCGCTGCCCTGTCAGCTGGCCAGCGCGCATACGCGCACTGGCCAGCTGAGTTCACCGTTTTTAAAAGCCATTTTTCGCCCTCCCCAGGCTCCAGAGGCTTTATAGGAGCCTGGGGAGGGTGAAAAGAGCCCCCGCCCCCCCGGAGGCCCTACGGAGGCTTCAGGGAACGTCTGGAGGCTTCCCTGACGCCTTCGGAGCGCTTAAAACGACCCTCCGAGGAAACCACTTCCGGTTTGCTCCGAGGGTCATTTTAAGCGCTCCGAAGGCGTCAGGGAACCCTCCGGACAGTCCCTGAAGCCTCCGTAGGGCCTCTGGGGGGGGCTCTTTTCGCCCTCCCCAGGCTCCTATAAAGCCTCTGGAGCCTGTGGAGGGCAAAAAAAGCATGTAAAAATGGGGTGGTGGTGTTGCGCCTGTAGTGCACGCATGCGCACTGGGGGTTGCGCAATGCATTATGGCTGCGGCACGCCCGCACACGACCCCCCTGCGCTCCCCCCACTTGTGGCACGCAAGCCAAAAAGGGTTCGCCATCGCTGGTTTAGACATTCTCATAAGTCACCTTTCTTTGCTATTTGTATTTAAACGGATTTATCTATCCATTCACTATTTTTATTCAATTTCTGGGCCTACCCATGTCAAATACATGACTTTAGGTGCCTAATACTTATGAAAACAAGATAAAAACAATTACAAAAAGTAATAAATAAGACAGACGGCAAGCAACAATGATGGGATTCAAAGAATTTAACAACCGGTTCTCTGCCCTAATGACCAGCTGGGTAGGTTTGGCTCGGTGGTCTTGTGACCGGGTGAGCATGACCAACTCAATGTCACTCATGTCGATGGGCAGTTCGCCTTAGCTGTTACAATGTAATAAGGGTTAATCGGAGAGGCAGTTTCTGTAAGCAGGACAATAAAGATTGGGCTAGAAACAACACCAGAATGTTTTCTTCCTGCCTTCCTTACAGGATTAGCCCTGTAAAGTGGAAAAAACACAAAAGGAGGTTTCTTCCAACAACCGGTTCTCCCAACTGCTTAGAATGTTAACAACCAGTTCTCCCGAATAGGTGCGAACTGGCTGAATCCCACCACTGACTCAAGCGTACCCTCAGGACCCCAGGCTGATCAGCAAAACCAGGTCTTCAGGGCCTTGTGAAAGGCCTGTAGTCTCTTAGCCACTCTGTTCTTCACACGTGCCGCCCAGTAGTGGGATTCAATTTTTTTTACTATTGGTTCTGTGGGCATGGCTTGGTAGGCGTAGCATGGCTTGGTGGGCATGGCAGGGGAAGGATACTGTAAAATCGCCATTCCCACCCCACTCCAGGGGATGGATAATGCAAAATCCCCATTTCCTCCCGATCAGCTGGGAGGCAGAGAATAGATGGGGGTGGGGCCAGTCAGAAGTGATATTTACCAGTTCTCCGAACTACTCAAAATTTCCGCTACTGGTTCTCCAGAATTGGTCAGAACCTGCTGAATACCACCTCTGGTGCTGGCACAGTTAGAACCGTTGCTGATTCTTCTGTTGCTTGCCTTACTTCTGAAGCTCTTCCATCAATTCCTGTAACCTACTAATTTGGTAATATCTTTCTTGGCTTGGGCTTTTCTTCTCTTCTTAGCAGCTTCCACCATCTGTTCTGACATACAGTTTGCTTTCTTCTGTTTCTTTGGCAGTCTCTTTTGACATTCCCTCTTGAACAACTTTGATTTAATTCTACAATTTTATTTTCTGGTTCTGTGTCAATGAAATTCAGAATTTCTAAGTAATTCCTGATGTTCTCCTTGAAAATGGTGAGTATATGCTCAATATCATACCTTGGAAACTGGTTGGATTAGTTCTTTTTTTTCTGCTTGACTCGCACATGAATCTGTTCCACTGTCAGCCCTGGTCATGCCTTTGCTGTTATAACTGAGCTCTTCTACCCTAGTGTATCAATAATTTGATTTCTGTGCAGTCTGTCTGGTGAAGGCCATGTATGTAATTGTAATTTTGCTTGTGGAAGGCTGTGTCAGCAATGTCAACATCATCCGGTTGGTAGAAATTGATAAGTCACTCTCTTGTCTCATTTCTGTTTCTTGGGCCATACACTCAAGCCATGTTTTCGTCGGTATTTCTAATATTGACATTCCAGTGTCCAGTCACAAGCAGTGCATCTTCTTGGCACATTCTTTCAATTTCATATTGAACTTGGCTATATAACATGTCAATTTCATCTTCTGCATCAGTGGTTGGAGCATAAACTGCCATATTAAAGGATTGTACATGAAATCTAGTTGATATCATAAAATCGTTGCTTGCATTGTAATCAAGGACTGTCTTTATTATATGCTTTCTGATGATAAGACAATGCCATTCTATTTTTTTAGGTTACGAGTGGTAAAAACAGTATGATGTTCTAACTGAAAATGTCCAATCCCATCCATCTCAATTTTCTGACTCCTAAGATGTCAATCTGTAGTTGTCTCATTTCATCGTTTATCGTGTTGAGCTTTTCCATGTTCAGGCTTCTTACTTCCCACGTTCCCACCGTAATTGCAGCTTTGGATTTTCTTTTCCCGCGTGGCAACATCAACAATTACCCATCAAAAAGGCTTTATCCTTGGCAGGTCATAAACATTCCATTCGCTCTACGAAGATTCTCAGCTCTTACTCAATAGTATATTGAATACCCACCTGACCCAAGGGGAACCATCATTCAGCACTAGATCACCAATCATTATTTATTTAACATAAGAACCTATACTATTATTTGTATGTTTTCTATCCATGTACTTTTCTTGCTAAATACAGAAGTGGTTTAGCATTAAAGCCACCATAAAGCTAATTAATCATTTGAGTTCTATAGCCACCTAGAGTCATTTGCTGAGATGGGCGGCTATAGAAATCAAAGAAATAAATATATTAAATTCTGTCACACAATATGAAATTAGGTCTGTTGTTGTTGTCCCTAAAGTGACCATCCACCTCCAGGATTTCCCTATATATTGTGGCTGCCAAATTTAGATGCCTGCTTGCTTTAGGTGGGCAGATGAGGTGACCTTCAGTGCCTTGAGTGACCTACTGAGAATACATGCCTTTGACATACGCTCCTGCTGTTCTTGCTCATCTCTCCCAGGACATTCCCTGCCACAATGAGACAGGAGCATAGCAGGGCTTTTGCAGTGAGAGGGGTTATTCTCAGGGGTGAAATCAACTTACCTTCGCTACTGGTTCGCAAATGTGAGCGTGTGGACTTTCTGGGCAGGTGGGCGGAGCCTCCCGCCACCATCGCAACCGGTTTGCCCGAACCGGATAGAACCAGCTGAATTGCACCACTGGTTATTCTCCTCGTTACAAAAATTGGTATAAAGACCTTATCAGATGCCTTAACCTTCTGGGTCCTCCCAAAGGTGCTTTTTCCCCATTATTTTTTGGCTTTCTTCCCTCCCGGATTCAGTTTAATGCTCTCCAGATAAGGTTTGCAAGGTGATTTACAGAAACGTTCTTCCTACTTCTCATGCAATACGGCATAGCCTCTTTTTTGCCAGGAGTCCCGTCAGTTATTCCCATTAGCACCATCTGCTTGGCCAACTACTCACTTTCAGTACTCGCTGCTTTTCTGGGCTATGTTCTTTGATGAGGAAAAAAGTGAAGAAAGGGTGCCTGCAGGGCAGTGGTGGGTTCCGGATCCCGGTGCAACCGGAACGGTGCAACGGGGCCGGGCGTCCACCACATGAACGTGCGTACCATGTGCGCATAGCACACACACGCGTACTTACCATCCACGACACTCCGCGATGCTCCAGCTGCTCAGCAGTGTATCACACAGGCGCCGTATGCTCCGTGCACTTGCGCAGAAGCCACGAACAGCTGAAATACAGGTAAGGAGCGTGGGCTGGTGGGTGGGCCCTCTGGAGCACTGTACTGGAACGGTACCTGGTGCTCCCAGCAGGCACTGGTATGCCCGTACTGGGGTGTACCGGTCGTAACCCATCATTGCTGCAGGGCCTCCATCCTCTTACTCATTGCTTCACAGTTCCTTGCAGTGTCTTCAAGACTAAATCATTTATTCCCAGCTGGATCTGTTGAAAGGGATATTTATCAGTGGCCTTGAATTGTCTTGGGAGGCTTTCTCTGAGATCCAGACCTAGAGCGAGCTTCTCTTGAAGGTCTTACCAGTCAACAGATTGCTGCTGTTGTTTGCTTATTTAGTCTCCTATGACTATCACAGAGTTTGCTTCTTATGTTTTAGGATACGTATTTTATAATGATTACGATCATGATTTATTACTTGTTGCTTGTATTGTATATTGAAAGCTTACGCACTGGAGACAAATTCCTTGTGCAGGGGTGGGATTCAGCCTGTTCAGACTGGTTCAGCTGAACCGGTAGTTCTGGTGAGCAATTGATCCCGCCTAGAGGTGGGTTCATACCGGTTCAGCCTGGTTTAGCCAAACCAGTAGTGGTATGTTGGCCTGGGTCGCAGAACCGGCAGTGACCCAGGCTGGCCACCCCTCCGAACCACCATTGTCATCTTTTTTTCGAGTTCGGCGCATGTACAGAACAATTGCCATTGAACTGCACATGTGCACGCAGCACACGCACACACAAATGAACCAGTAGTAGCCCCGGCTAGAACCCATCCCCAGCCACCCGCCCCTGCCCTTTCCTGTCCTATATTTCCCTGTTTTTTAGCTCAGCTGATTTGCACGTCACAGTGGATTGCCACACGTCATCTGCTTTACTCACCAGCACTGACATAGAAGGTACGTTTTTAAGCTTAAAATTGGCGGTTTTTGAATGCTGCGCGTGCGCACAAGCAAAGCATGTATGCGCACGCTCAAGGAACCAGTTGTTAAACCGGTTGCATCCCACCACTGCTGGTGTGTCCAATCACACTTGGCCAATAAAAGAGTTCTATTCTATACTGTACCTCTAAAGGTTCCTTCAACTGTTGTGTTCATGCCAGAGTGAAAATGCTCCATTAACTGTCTCTCAAGGGCATAATTCTGCAATGTCCTTTTAGCTCACCTCAGACTGCCACAAAGTAGCCTGCTCCCATCTTCCCTTGCTCTGCTCCAAATAATGTTCTTTCAGCCCCTTCCAGCACGATCATGTCATGCCAAGCACTCTGTCAGGATGAACTGTTCCAAAGCAAATTTGTCTTGCTCTTTTTGGCCATCCAAGGTTGGATGTGGGTGGATTCCCACTTTATTTTCTGGCCACTGATTTTCGTTCACCTTTTGGCAGCAAGAGAGCCAGGGCTACTCCTCAAAATGAAAAGCTATTGCTTCCACTTCTCTTGACAACCATCAGTGGCTGGAGAAGCATGGGCAGATGGAAGGAGATGGGTCTCTTGGATGCCAGTTCTTCCAAACACTGAAGCCACAGCACCATCCTATACAAATGTATACAGGTAGTCCTCAACCTACGATCACAATTGAGCCCAAAATTTATGTTGCTAAGTAAGAAATTTGTTAAGTGAGTTTTGCCCCATTTCACAACGTTTGTTGCCACGTTTGTTAAGTGAATCATTGCAATTGTTAAATTAGTAATACGGTTGTTAGGTGAATCTGATTTCCCCAAGTTGCAAAAGGAGGTCACATGATCCCAGGACACTGCAACCGTCATAAATGTAAGTCGGTTGTCCAGCATATGAATGTAAATCACGTGGCCATGGGGATGTGCAATGATCATAAGTGTGAAAAATGGTCATATGTCACTTTTTTCAGTGCCATTGTAACTTTGAACGGTCAGCAAGTGAACTATTGTAAGTCGAGGACTACCTGTAGTGATTACTCTGGAGAGCTGATAGCAGAAGACCTGCTTCTCTGCTTCTTCCCATAGCAAGAAGTTGTGAATGCTCCAACACTGGAAGTTTTTAAGATGATGTTGGATAACCATTTTTCTGAAGTGGTGTAGGGCTTCCTGCCTAAGCAGGGGGTTGGACTAGAAGACCTCCAAGGTCCCTTCCAACTCTGTTATTCTATTCCTATTCCTATTCCTATTCTATCCCTATATCCCTATCCCTATCCTTATTCCTATTTTATTCTGTACAGTTTACCCCTGCAGCTTTGGCACTGCAGCATCTAAATCCCAGGGAATTGGCAACTTCACTGTAGTGTTGGCCAACTGAGCAGCTGTCACTGGCACCCTTGCAATGAAGCCACTAGCATGTCACTGACGCAGGCTGTCAGCAGGAATTGCATCCTGTAGCTCCGCGGCGAAGCCAAGCTTTCCTGTGAGAGTGCCAGCTGCAGAGTTGCTTCCAATCCACACACCCCCTTTCCCTCCCTGTGGGAACAGAAGTCGGGGTAAGCAACTCTTCAGCTGTTGTTCTGTGGCAGGAAGTGGTTCTTTTAGATACAGGCCTCAAACTTCTGCTTCCCTTTTCCCACAACTTTGCCTGCCATCCACGGGTGTCAGGAAAAAAGGGTGGGAGAGGACTAAGGAAAACGGCTTCCTTTGCTTCCATTTCTCTAATCCCACAGTGATTACTCTGGAAAACTGATAGCAGAAGACCTGCTTCTCTGCTTCTTTCCCATAGCAAGAAAATAAGTGAGGGGCAAAAAGAGGAAGGACTCTCTTCTTCCTCTCCGCTCTCTCTTGTCCTGCGAGAGGAAGGAGCAGCAGACATACCCCAGAGCAAAAACTCTCGGGGATCAGGGAACTGACAGCAGAAAAACCTGCAACCAGTTAGTGACATCAATGCTGATAATCCATATTCCATCTCTATCTCTTTCCACCTCACACGTTTGGTGCAGACAGACTTCCTACTATACTTTGGGTCCAGGGCAGACAGGAATTGAAGGTGGAAGTCAATCTTTTGAAACTGCCATAAATTTCTGCTGCTTCCAACAATGGACTAACACAAAAAAAACCCCTTCGTGGTTTTCAATCAACCAATCAAGAACATTCAAGTCTGTACATTTTAGAACTGCCAGCAGAAAAGTATAGGGTCTCCGATTACTATTGCTTGTTGCTTCTCCTTGGGACAGAAGCAGGAATCCTTCCCTTTGGATGACCCATGGAGTCCTCTTCTTCAGTTCCTAGACCTGGGCAGCTGCTGTTTCTGAAACATTAATAGTTGGGCTCAGAAATCTGTTATCAAAGTCCCCCAAGTATAGGCGGTTTGCTTGATAGATGTGTCTCACTGCTCCATCTCATCTGTATGGCTTTCCTCTATCTTCTCAGAAATTGCTCTTTTTCCCCTTCCTAAGCACCTCTTGCGTCTGATTCAAGAATTCCTCCCAAATCCTGAAGGTTAGGTTATTTGGTGTCTAGCCTCTTCACTTTCTCTTCCAAGAAAGCTCTCTATCTTTGGCGGAAGACAACAGAGCAAATCCCTGTAGAGAGCCGTCCTATGCATCTTCTTGATCATCTGATGAACAACTAAAAACAATAATAAAGTATTCCCCTGTCATATTCCTGTTTTTTTTCTTTTTGCTAATTCAGTGAAATTGATCTCTGGGCAGCTGTCTTCCATATAGAGTATGTACCCTGAAGATGGCTCAACTAGATCAATAGCGAGCAATGCTCTAATTACACACAATGGGCAATCAAGCAGCACTCAGGAAGGAGGAGCACCCATCAGCCAGTAGCCTCTTTCTCTCCTCCTGGCTCTTCTCTCGGTTTCTTTTCTCTCTCTAGTCGAATTCCTCTACTAAATCTGCTTAGTCAGTTGTTGAGCTTTAAAATTTATATTGATTTCTTTGCCAAAAATAGACTAACGTTTAAATCACCTATTTGAAACAGACCTTTTTCTAAGCAGATATTCACTCATCACTGTTCTTAGTCTTGGTTCTCAGAATGGTGCCATCACGTTCTCTCTACTTTTTCATCTTTTTCTCACCTGTTCACTCTTGTAACTGAACCGAATTATTCCTCTGCCCTCCCGAAATGTATTGATTCAGAATGTTCATAACTTTCCCCGCATTCAACTCCGAGTCTCCCATTATTACCGTGCACTGGAGTGTAGCATGCAATTACCATAGTCCCTCCTTTTCTACTTAATGCTTTTGCACGTATTTTTTAGCCCTCCACTTCAAAACACTCTACTACATGACCAGACTACTTTCATTTAGATCTGTTATTTCCTTCACCATTTTCATCTTTTCTCAGACCTATTAACACATTTTTCATCTGAAATTCTTATGGCCTTTGCTTTTTATTTCTCTCATAAGTCGCCATCTTCTATATGCCGGGTCATCACCATAGGCATTGAACACCATTACCTATAGTCAACTGTTTGATACAACACTTTTTATCAATGCAGAAAAGATGTTGACTAGATCGCAGCCTTATCACATCCCTGCTGCATGCAGCAATTCCTGCCAACAGGAAGGATCATCTTGATCTGTTCTGAAACATTTTTGGCTAGTATGCCACAGTACAACCAAAGCTGAGTTTACCCCAAGCAAGCTCATGCAATAATACTATGCAAGTAAAGCTAAAATCTCCATAGAATACCTTTCAAGTTGCAAGTCAAGTGGCATAAAGTGATTAAAATAGAACTGGGTAAGCACGAATAAATAAACTGTTGCCTCTCTTTCACCAGTTCAGAACTACATGTAGTGTACTGACAGTAGCTTTCAAGATACCCAACTTCTGCCAACCATCAAAGTATTCTATTCACTTAATAATTCATATATGTAAGAAATAGAATTTAATTCTATACAATAAGAATGAAATCAGTTCAGTCATAGAGGGAAAAGCTATTTGGAGTTGAATCTGATTTTTATTTGCTTCAAGAAAGGGGCCAGGTATTTTTCTTGATAATAATACAAAGATGATTTATCATTGCCTTCTTAACTTACTCGTCCGGAATAGAGCCCCCGGATTTCCTGATACTCTACCATCCAAACACTAATAAGATCCATTCTACTTAATGTTTTTAAGAGATCAAAAAATTTAAGCTAGATAATGCCATTTGTTATGCTGTTAGGGAGAATGCAGAAGTATTCATTGGCCAAGGTCAGATTATATCTTTGGTTTTATGTAAAACACCAAAGTATTAAGCTGAAATGGGCAGGAAACAGACTGGGACTTATGATTTGCTGTAACTCAACCAGTGTTGTTGACTTTATGATTGTTTAATAACTGAAAAAAAAACATTGTTTTTTTCTTCAGCAAATAGGACTGCTGAAATGGAAAACACTTGTTCTAACTAGGAATGGACTTGATTTAAAGGACCATGGGATTAGGTAAGCCTAATTCCAAGAATAGATTGTCCCAGATGTATTTGGTTGATGAAACTTTGGTTTGTATTAAAAAAGAACATCTAATACATCTGAAGTCTTTCCAAGACTGCTGTTTTCCCAACAGCAACCTAAGATTGTTTTATAAACAACAGTAAAACTAAGGCTATTAAAAGTGAATTTATACCTAACATATAGGAGGACATGGATAATTCCAGTAAAATGAATAACCGAGCTCTTGTGTCCTCAGTTAATCTTATTTCATAGCTAAGATGAAGGTATGGCATTCAAAGATACTGAGTTGCATTAGAAACTCTGAAGTTGTCCCAAAGTCACATTTCAAAAGGTAACTGGACTTTCTTATGTCTTTTTCTTGAAAATGTTTCACTTCTCATCTAAGAAATCTCTTTAGTTCTGGATCAACCATGACATGGATAATTGAGAATCTCTATAGACAAACTCTGAAGTTGATTTGAAGAGCGATGTATGATTTCTATAATACTTAAACCTCCAAATAATTTAGGAGAGAGAGATGCCATTTCAACAAATACTTACTTTTTAAGTATTTTCACAAATCATACTTGCAACTGTTCAGCTTATAAATGGATCCATGATAAGATCTTTGAAGGCGGTCCTTTTATGTTCATGGAATTTTGCTCAAGGGACGATGGAGTGGAGAGGATAGAAGAAAACAGTTCCAGAAACAATCACACTTGGAGGAAATAGGGAATAGACTGCTCTAATTTCTTTCTGCAGATATATTTGTTTTATATATCATATCTTCACAGATTTATAATTTTCTCTATGCACCTGTTCATTGTTGCTATATAGACACAAAAAGGGATTAGACAACAATCGTCAGAAAAAGAGTAGATTCCATAAAAGTGCTGATACCCAGGACAAAGCAGGTTGTTATTATGAAGGAGAATCTAAAGATAGATACAATTTTAAACAGCAGCAAGGAAAGCAAACAAACATAGACAGCTACGAATTAGGTTAAAAAGAAAGGAGAAAAAGAATTTAAACCCTCAAAAAGTTAAGAAGAAAGACAGAAAGAAAGAGAGAGAGAGGAGAGGAGAGGGAGGGAGACTCTATTAGAATGAAACCAGAGTTTTAGCAATGATGCGACTGGGGGGTATGGAAGAGAAATGAGCACAAAACGTAAAACTGTTCCTAATTTTTTAGAGCATCTGGCTTCTATTATATCTTGGCAAGGCACAAGCCTGAAAACAGATACAAGGAAAAGACAGATCTCCAGCCTATTAACCATGGTTTTAATCTTAAATTAAATCAAATAAAACCAAATACCTAGTTGACAGTCTAACTGGAGGGGCTGTCAGGTTAGAGGATCTATAGGCTGTTGGTACAAGATACATATGGGTCACTCTAGCAGGAAGGTTCATGGGCGTGTGGTTAAAAATAAGAAACATTTTTGACTAATAAACATGCAAAGTTTTCATTAACTGTTGTGGGTGCCACCTTGACATTTCTCAGCATCACTTGTGGACACCTCTGGACACCAGATTTAGTATTGGGAAATTGTTCTTAAAGAAAAAATGGAAGTAAAAGCTGAGAGATCCCTAGGAAACATTGCCACTCAGAGCAGACAATGCCGGTTAGTGAATACTTTGGAACCAGCCAAGACCTCGTTCTTAAGAAGAACCCTCCTACTTCAGGTTATTCCCCAATTCCAGATTTGATAAAAACTTTATTTGTATTGGAAACTAGCGTACGAAACTGGTATTAGAGCAAAACTGCTTTGTCTTTGCTTTTTACTCTTCAACCCATGATCAAGTAAATCTTTTACTTTGTTATCATCTACAGTCCTGATGGGACATTGTTTAAAATATAAAACAGTTACAGAAAATCATTGATACTCCCAGATTTAATTAAATAAAAAGATGAAATGTCTTTCTTAGCAACATATAGTAGTTTTATTAAATCAAGTAATCCCACACTTGAGAAACAGTTTCTTTCATTGATATTTTTACAATATGTACATTTAAGAAATCTTAAGTCACATTTTTAAAAAATTCAAAAACGACCACAATTTAAATGATAAAATTGTAGACAACATTACTAATTGTGCAATACACTCAAATTTAAATACTGGGATTCCCTGTAATAGATCCACAACCTTGTTCCCATAACATCTATGTGAGCATGGTTGCAGCATACTTTTCTATTTTTAACCTTACTCTCTGATTTAAGATATTGCTTGAGGCGCAGTCATTTAAATCCATGCAGAATATTTTCAACCGTTTTCTTTAAAACAAACAAACCAAAAAAAAAAATTTTTTTTTCAGATGGCCAGAATGAATTTTAAAAGAAGGATCAAGTTAAGGGAAAGAGTAAAGAAAGACAAAATGCGTACACACCCATGTTGGGGAGGTCATACAATATTCTGCTAGAAATTCCAAGGGAAAAATTAAAATGGCAGATTATATATAACCAGACTGTGAAAAACAGTCTCAGAGGCATCGAGAAGTGGGGAGAGTGGCCAAGGGTAAAAGGCAGTAACCAACGCAGTCAGACACACAAGTTAGGTGTGCAGGGTGGCTGCTCTTTATAACTGAAAGGCAGGATGGCTGATGTTCACTTTCTTAAGAGTGCATTAAGGATATTGTTCAGCACCTATGGATGGATTCACGCCACCTCCTTCTGCACCACAGCAATGACGAGTCACTACTTAACAATTAATGCAGTAAGAGTAGTTTCGGTATTGCCAGTACAATGCCATACCAGCGTGAGGTACCACAAGTGAACGATAAAATGGAGCCACCTGTCCCAAAACAAGGCAGCTGCACAAGTACAGCACAGGGCTGGAAATAACTGTGGGGAAGAGATGGAAGGTTTGCACTCTGGACAGGGGTCAAGGATAAGACTAGAAACTTTTTGATCCCAGCATTAAGCAGGACTGAAAGAGGCCTGCTCAGGAGAGCATCATGAAGGCACAAGTGCAGTACCGGGTGGGCCCAGGGCTCCAAGTCATGGAAGACCACCTACGAGAGATTCCAGATGGAAAGTGGATCAGGACTTTGGGTTACGTCGCAGGAGCTCCAGGGCGTCTGTTTTTGGATCTCTCGTTTTTACTGTGCTCTTGGCCAAGGGGCAAATTAATTGGTCTCCAAAGCTGCATTTGCCCCTCTGCGTGACAAGGGAAGGGCTTGTACATTTAATCAATTTCAAGCCTAACAGCAGTTTGGGAATTGCAAGTTTGAATGAGGAAGTTGCGCAAGCGAACATGATTAACTTCCGCCTGAGCAAATCTTGCTCCAAAAATTAAAGACTTCTAACTGCTTTCCAAGGCAGATGAAGATGTCAAAAGATCTGATCTCAAGCCTCCCACTTCAACATAGCTTGGCTCTCTGCTCAAAAGCTTCTAGGCTAAGGGATATGTATTTGCCTTCATGAGCACAGTGGGCAATTTGCAAATTGGCCAGGGCTAAAGTTAATGGGATCGTTTTTTTTTTCTGGAGGGGAAAGAGAATAATGTGCTACAAGAATGGGAAGGAGAAAGAAGAAAAAGGGTGCGCTTAGTTTCCCATGAATGCTGGGAAGAGGAGATATAAACACTTTTCACCCTCTGTTCGGTTATATCAATCCCTACTGGAGTTCCACAACAGAAATAAAGCTAGAAATCAGTGTAATGCCACTAGCAATGGGACTATTCTTGAAATTCTAGAATTTGTCATTCTCATGAAGCCAGATTCCCAAGATAAAAGTCAGAGATTGTCATCCAAAAAAAATCGATGATTGCTGCCTAAACGATAGACTTATCTGCACATTCAAAGGGAAACTTAAAACTTGCCATCATTTCTACAGTGCCTCGGGATAACACACCAAGTCAACAGCTTACAATAGTAAGGGGGGGGAGAGGGTTTGGCTAAGAGAGAAGAAGACATGTGCAGAGACAGTTGTCCTTGCAGCTCACATGTACCAGCCATTGCAGCTCTCTCATTTTACCTGCCACACCTTAGCATCTTCAAATCATCATGTCCAGCGGAAGGCTGGTGTAGGCTCATCCTCAGTAAGATGAAGCAGTGACAATGGGCTAGAGAGGGAAGTGCAGAGAGAAATACAGAAGGACCCTTTTTCCAACCGTTAAGAATGTACATATGTTTTATACATACATTCACATTTATAGTAATATAAATATTAAAAAAAAAAAAACGAACACCAGCAGATGAGCAGGTCAAACACTGGGGTCAGGGCCAGCCCTGGGATATTCCATATTCACTCCTGCCATCATCACTCTCTCATCATGGAAGAGTGGTAGCAAGACAGACAGCTCCCTAGCAGTACACTGAAGGTTTCTGCAGAGGTTCCTCTTCTGCCCGGTCTTCGAACACTTCCCTTCTGGGGTGGGAATCTGCTGCCACCCTGGAACAACGAGCTCCACACATGCTGGTGGTGGCATGTGTTCGGCTGAAAGCGAGGGCCTTCTTTTCTGAGTCAGTTCATAAGCGAGTTGGTTCCTCTTCACTTTCACTGCAGTTCCCGCAACAGTCCTGGAGAATGAAGGGAGGGAGGGAGGGAGGGAGGAAAAGGGAAAAGGGAGAGCACACAGCAAGCATAGAGTGAGTCCACTTATTCAACAAGCAGGGAGCCACAGGATTTTATTCCCATTCCTCACAGAGAAACTCCATTACTCAGAAATACACTTTTTGGCCCAGCCCCACCTAAATCAAGGCTGCCAAAAGTCCTGCTTTCAAAGTACAGTATTACACTCCTGAAGCCAAAAACTCATTGGACCTTCCATTAGATTTCTTTCTGGCCACTATGTGCATTTCCCATGGACCGGTAACGCTTACTTATGGATTATGGAGAACATAAATGCCATTAGCGGACATGAACAAAGCAAATATCACTGTGTATTAGTGAACCCAGTCCAAAGATCAGAATATAACTCAGTAAAATAACAGTTGGAAGATGTGCAGTACAGAACTATGGACCACTTATTCCATCAGACTAAGGCAATTAACCCAGGAACCTAAATTCAGAAAGTTTCAAGTATCCAAAATATTAGTAGGATCTTAAAAATCCCACAGGGCTTTTGGTACGAGTTGAAAAAAAAAGAAAAGAAAAACCCTTTCATTTCCAAGTAATGGGATTACAGATATGGAACGGGAGCCATAATGAACGGAGATCTTTCAAAACTCCATACCAAACGATCGAGATAAAGCAATCTTGGTGTTTTGCAGAAGCAGAAATAGTGACCCAAGGGATTATTAATGCAGAGAAACAGCATTTCTGGATGGGCAGGAGAGGGGGCAGGAAGGAACGGAAAGGGTTAGGGAGCCCACATTCCTTCCCCTTGTCTTGTCATGCCTGCAGTGGAGGAGTCTGGAGCAGCTGGGAGAGAAGAGGCTCCTCACCTCTGAAAAAAGCGAACACAGGCTGTGAGAGGCCCAACCAGGGAACCCTGTTCCGCCATCAAACAGAGCCACTAGAGGAGGTTACTGGAGTTTTACTGGAAAAGCAGCAAGTTTCCATAGAACACAGAGGCCAATTCAAAAGTGCCCTTGTTTACTATATCTATGCAAAGTAAAATAAATAATTAAAAGAAAGGACGTAGCATTGTTTTTAAATTACATGGGAGCTGTGGAAAATGCTCTATTTTTACATCACGAAGCCATGCAAAAAAGAAGGAACAGCCTTGGGAGAAAACAATGGGACTTTCAGTGGTTCTGATCTCTCCTGCTTCTGTCGGCTTGGGAGTTTTCCCAATGGGACGCAGGAATTCTGGCCCCTGTATGGAGAACAGGCCTTTGAGAAGACTCAAGTGTTGCTTCTCATTTCTTAAGAGGCCCTTCAGCAGCCTCAGACTCATCATCCTTTGAAGACGGGGCTACAAATGTGATGCGGCTGGCCCAGGAGGGCTGTTCCTTGCAAAGAGACCTCCTTGCTTCTATGCTGCTGTCCCCGGAAGAGCTTTAAAAGCATTTGGTTGTGGGCACATCCCCCCCCCCCTGTATTCAGGAGCAAGTGGAATGTTTACATTAAATGGACCTTCATGGAAATGACTTCACGAGTGGTTATCATCATTGCACAGAACAGATGGTAGGCTTTAAAACCTATTCCTCCATACAGACTGCTACTTCAGGAAGGAAACTGAGATAACTACAAAGTGGTACACATGACCTTAACACAAAATTACTGCATTTGAGATGCAAAACTCTGGATGACCAGAAATCCTCCATCAAGAATTCCTATTAGCAGCCAGCTAGTTGCAGTCCAGATTTTTTTAATTCAGCTATGATAGCTTTACTGAATTTAGGCTCCTAGGATCAGTTACTGGGAGGACGTCGATCACCCAAGATTTTATTTTTGATGAAGGAAACAGATCTAATACCAGTGGTGAAATTCAAATTTTTTTACTACTGGTTCTGTGGCCGTGGCTTGGTGGGCGTGGCAGGGGAAGGATACTGCAAAATCTCCATTCCCACCCCATTCTGGGGCCAACCAGAGATGCTGTTTGCCGGTTCTCCGAATTATTCAAAATTTCCGCTACCGGCTCTCCAGAACCTGTCAGATGAACCATTCAACACTCTGCTAATTTTGATACACGAGGTGACAATGATATCCCTCATGACCTGCTGCCCAATTGTTTTAAATTCTAAAGCAACTTGGAACAACTTTGAGGGTTCGTGTTGGACCAACCCACATTACTTTGTCCTGGTAATTTAATAAACCCATCAAGTTTGCTCAGCTGGGAGCAGGGATGGGCAATTAATTTTTCCAAGGGGGCCACAAGAAAAACTGGGACTGTGGTGGAGGGTCGAACCAATAGGACTGTGAAGGTGCATAGGCATGCATGCACACACATATGTAAATTTTTTAAAAAATAGCAACTGCCTTCAAAATGAAAACAACGCAGTTGTACTGTGTGAATGGTGTACACTTATTTACAATTGATTTCTAATTTCTGATTGATTTTATGAGGGCTAGACAAGAACAACCAAAGGACCAGATGTGGCCCAGGGGCTGTAAAATGTCTATTCCTAACTAAGTCTAGTTAGGAATAATCCCAAAATTTCATGTCCATCAGCAACTTGCGCCAATGAATATGTAATGCAATAGAACACGCTTCATTTGGTAATCTGATGGATGGAAACGATACTCTGAAGGAAGAAGAGTTATATGAAATAAGCTAAAGCTCCAAAGCTTATGCCTTTTAAGAAAATCGGTTAGCTTAAAAAGGTGCTTTTAAAAGCCTTTTGATTCATCTTTATTTAATGGTCTGTTAGGATAATGGTTTGTTCTGGACTTGTTACTAATATCAACTTTCCCCTAAACAGCAAATGGATCAAAATGGCCACCTGAAGGAGCTTAGGAAATGTCCTGCCTTATTTAGAGAGTGTCAAAGCCTGCTTGCATGGAATACGAAAATGGCTTATTCCTATCATTCCTAATTTGACCTTCCCCTTAAGGCAGAATTAGATCATTCTTGGTAGATGAAAAAATGTTCACCCTGACTGAGACTCCATTACTAAACTGAATTAATAATGGGTTAAATTAATATAACTTACTATATTAGCCGGCAACTACCAGTACTTATCTGCTTTCTTTGAGCTTAAGGAGGCGAATAGGGAATCTAAAGCAGTGAAGGCTACTACATGTTTATCAAACATTGCCCCTCCTTGCTAATTAAATAAGCTAAAAATGATTAATGTCATGGGAAATGAAGATTATGAAAGGTTGCAGGAGGCAATAAACCAAGCTCTTTTCCCGTGATGATCTTGTGCAGGATTGTGATGTGGCCCACCTTATTCAATGAGTAGGTTTATACACGAAACTATGTGGAAGAGATTGCTTGGAATTCTGGAATGTGATATCACCCATATGCTGATGTCCTTTAGCTCTATCACCCTTGGGCAACTACTAGTATGAAGGAAACAGCTCATATCCTCCAATCCTGCTTGGGCTCGATAAGAAGGAACAAGTTTGTAAGTCCAGTTCTCCTGCTGAAGAGGAAGTCTGGTTCAGAGAGTACTTGTTTTGAAAGAGTTTGCAACCCTCCAAAAGAGCAAACCCGTAACTTTGGCAAGAAGTGTTTGCACAATTACATTTAAATGTTCCAGCTGTGACCTTTACTGGGCTGCTATAATTTGGCATGATGATTTATGCTCTTTACAGCAACATATGAAAAGCATCCAGAAACTTATATAAAAGGTTGCATGTAGGCTTTTGACTGTTACTTAATATTAGCACTCTATTATATCAGTATTGAAAAATCTGTATAATTGCTCAATGTTTTCTGTCCTCCATTCAAGGTACTGTAATTCATCTTTAAAATAGCCTTAAAAACTTATGAAATGACTATTTAAAGGGCACCCTGCTTCTTTATACATTTGTTTGGTTATCGATATATACAGAAGATGCCCTGAGATGACCTAATTTGTAAATATTGTTTATTAGATACTTGTCAAAGAGTTTTCTTCTTGCTGCCCCCTAAACTGTGAAATGGTCTTCCTTAAGAGATGCAATTGATTCTAGCTCTACTTCAGGAACAAAAATTAAGAGAAATATCTTTTCAATCCTGCTTGCTAAACTGCTTTTAGCAATTTCATTTTATGGTTAGCGAATAGCAATATCCCTTTGGTATAATAATCTGACAATATTTCTGTGAGATAATTGGCTTTGATAGTTGTACATTGCCTTAAAATGCTTTTTCTTTTGTTTGTCAAGGGTCATAAGGCTAATACAATTAAAAGGAACATGACTGTTTGCTAGTTACCCACCCAAATGAAACAAGCCTAAAATAATTGTATTTTGCTACCTGTCACACTCAGATTCATTCCAGGTTTGCAAACTGAAACCTGTTGCTTACTAAACCTTTTCTGATCATTCAGAGGATAGGTTGCTTTGGATATTAAGGACTCACACCTTAAGGATCTTTCCAATCGACTAAATTTTAACTGTACTCCACTGGTGATGTTACCTAGTTTGGCAATGAAACGTGTGCAAGAAAACAACCAAGCTCAGAGAGGAACAAGGACCCCACATGCCAACCCTGAGCTATAAATATTCTCCTCTGTCGTAAATTAACTATGTTCTAGAGATGCTCCAATACAGGATGTGCTGGGAAAGCTGAGATGGACAGCTATAGAAAACACCTAATGGGAAGAGCTGAAGGGGACCATCTCAAACAAATGTGTCTCAAGGTAAATGAGATCTCCAACTCAGGCAATCTCACCCTCACCTGTCAGATGAATTACCTGTCGGCTGAAGAGACGCTGGAGCAGACCCTTTTTGGGCAGGGGAGGCTGCTGCCCTTTCCAATCCAGATCAGGAGGTATGATGCCATCTGGGCCAAAAACATTCAGCTCCTTGAAACATTCTGTATCTATCATCTACAAAATAATAATGATGAAAAATTTCAGAATTTACTCTAGTTTTGCTATGGCTACCCACTTGTTTCTCAGAGTCGCCTGCATCCAAAATCAGCTATCAGTGACAGTTTTTGTAGCAAAAGCAGATAACCCATTTTTCTGTTTAATTCTCCTTTCAGAAGCATCATTTCCCAGAAGAAAACCTACCTCATTTTGCCAGGGAATAGGGACACTTCCTGTTGCAAATTTATGATAGAAATCATGGTCCGTTGGTTCTAACTCTACCCCTTTGACTGTGGAAAACTGCTCAATATCCAGGACATCTTTGCAATAAATAGCTTGGGGCTAGAAGGAATACAGAAAAAAATAATAATGCATAGAAGAGTTATTTTCTGGCATTTAAAATAGCAAACAATATTGTAAGAGCATAAAACATGGCTGCTCCATTCGTGCATTTTCGACTCACATCAGGTTTAAAGGGTGGGTCCAGCATCCCAGCTTCCAAACGCTTGAAATTCAGATGTTTAAACAGAGGGTGGTCTTTCACCTCTTGAGCACCAGATCCTCCACACCCCAGCCGTTCCAAGGGGTCCTTGCACAAGAGCTAAAATGCAGCACAGGAAGATCAAACACAAGCCGCCTCTGTACAGTTATGCAGCTTCCATTAAAAGGGGAATACATTTAACCCACATTTAAACTGTTAAAACTGTTTCACAGGGGGGGGGGGGGAGGGAAATATGGACATAAAACTTGAAGTGTTCTTTGTAGACTGTTTTTTTTTTTTGTCCTGGTTTTTTTTCTAATCCCAAAACTCATTTTATATTTTTGGCTGATTGGAAAATCGACCTCAAACTGCACTTCTTCTTTTACGCCCTTTACCATAACATTTTGTAAAAAATGGCACAATTTATTAAATGTTTATAAACCTTTAAAAAACCCCAATGTGATTTAAAACAATTACACAATTGGGTTACAACACAAAATAAAATTTAACTTTAAAAAAAACCCCTGGAAACAAACCAGTAAAAAAACACAAAACACAAAAGCGGATAGGGGAAATTAAAGAAGGCCAACCAAAATATACCTAAAATGAGGGAACGTCTGGCTTTGACTTATCAAGAGGGGAAGTGACTGTACATGACAAGAGCCCTTGTTGAGAGAGACGCTCTTGGCAATGGCACCAACTGCTAATCTGCCAATCACAGGACAGGGCAATGTCTGAGAGGCTAATGTATTAGGAGATGCTCTTTTAGCTAACCTATTTAGAATTTATGTTTTAGCCCCCTGAATCTGGCTCATTGGCAACCAGGGCCATGTACACATAAAGCACCTCAATGAGGAACCCAACCATTCCATTCTGCATTAGTTATGGCCTTCAGACCAGTCCCAGGGAGACATCCTTCCCTAGTGCATGAATCATGGTGATCAACCTCAGCTTTTCTTTGTTTTACAGGCCTGTGTCATAAATATGAGGACTGCAAGCAAAATTACTTTTCATCTCTGTCGTACGTTTTAGTGAATGGAATGAGGAAGTCGCTAAATAAGGACTAGCTTAAAGATTTCCCCCCACCCCTAACATTTATGCCTCACTATTTGATAGTTAACAGCCTTTCCAGTATTCCTCATAGACTGCAGTTACAATTAAGAGACAAAATTAAGATCACTTATGTGTCTTCTTGGGATATTTAATGACACTGGGTCAGAAAGGGGTTATTAATTTAATATCACAAGGTGGTGTTAAACTATCATAGTGAGAGACATGCAGATTTCTGATAAGTAGGGATTTTTCCTCTGATCTGAGAGAGATGTGCAAGCTAGTGAGGGAAATGGAGTCCCACAGTGGGGACGTGATTTCACCGTCTATCCTTCCTTCTTCCATGCCTCTCTCTTGTTAGTCAAAAATGTGCACAAAGGATATTTGAAACAATGGCTATTTATTTACTGGTTGATAAACTGGGAAATCAAGTTGCTTTCTAAACAAAGGAAAGTTTCAGAATAAACATCTATACGAGTTTATACAATGATACAAAGGATTTGAAGTACGATTTAACTGCTTTCTGACAGGTAGATGTCAGGTAGGATTAGTTGCTATATAGATACATCAAGATGTACAGCACAATTGAAGCAAGATTGTGCTACATACTGGTCTAAATACAGGTTTGCAGGTAAGTTTAATATATAACATGGTTTGTTTTACTTCAACGTATGCGGGTGATGCATAGCCTCTGTGATCTATAAACCGACTTTAATGGTTTAGAATCTATTAACCAATAATCCATGATTTAGCATATGGTTAAAAACCAAGGCACTGATCACTGATGATGAACTGAAATTCTTGCACTTAACTGGCTACCAAATTACATCAAAAGTACTTCTGTTCCTGTTTTTTTAAAAAAAAAACAATTTAACACATATAGTAAAAAACTTTGATTTTTGTTTTGACTGAACCCATTCTGGAGTAAGCCAAAACAGCAAATTTAGTTTTAATGATATTAGAGTTTCCACCAAGCATCAATCCCTTTGAAAAGGAAAAGGTTTTTGTTGTAAATTCTAACTGTCCCTGATGGTCAAAGAGGCAGCACCCGTACCATGGAACACAGGGACCGGGAGGCAGGTGAGAACTTATCAGAATACTCTTCCTGGACTTCCTTCACCAGACGTTCCACTTCTTCACGCTTGATCTTCTTCCTGCGCTGTTGGAATGGAGACTGGCCCTCAATCATCTCATAGAGCAGGCATCCGAAAGCCCACCAATCTGGGCTGAATGTGTACCGTTCATTCTTCACAACTTCAGGAGCTGCAAAAATAACCATTGGAACCAGATCTTTACTTATATGGGATCTGATCTTAGGGAAATGTCAGAAACGCAAAACATCAGGGCCACACATTAACTTCTCATTAAACTGATTTATTGCTCATGCCTATGCACAGAAATCTACTCAACTAACAGATAGTATTATTTTGGTACTAGATAAGAAGTAACAGAATTCAAGAAGGGTTGGATTTAAGTCTGTTTGTGACAACATAGAGACTCTAGGCCCAAGATGGCGAACCTATGGCACACGTGCCACCTGTGGCATGTGGAGCCATATTTGCCAGCAGCACGGCAGCCCTCAGCTCTGGCATGCATATGCATGCTGGCCAGCTGATTTTTGGCCTTCTAGAGGGCCTGGGGAAGCTTTTTTTCCCCTCCCCAGGGTGCAGGAAAACCTCTGGAGCCTGGGGAGGGGGAAAATCCCCCCCGCATGGGGATGGCTTGCGCATGTGTGGTTGGGGGTGGCTCGCGCATGCACAGGTGGGAGGGGTCACTTGCACATGTGTAGGTGGGTGGGCGCACACACATGCGCAGACAGAGTTTTGGCACACCTTTAGAAAAAGGTTAGCCACCACTGCTCTAGGCTGATTCCTCTTCTGACTTTGTCCCTGAGCTCTGCCACTTTTTCTCATACAAGAAAGCTCCAAAATTCACTGTATGTATCTATCATCTATCTATCTATCATCTATCTATCATCTATCTATCTATCTATCTATCTATCTATCTATCTATCTATCTATCTATCTATCTATCTATCTATCTATCATCTATCTATCATCTATCTATCATCTATCTATCTATCTATCTATCTATCTATCTATCTATCTATCTATCTATCTATCTATCATCTATCTATCTATCATCTATCTATCTATCTATCTATCATCTATCTATCTATCTATCTATCTATCTATCTATCTATCTATCTATCATCTATCTATCTATCTATCTATCTATCTATCTATCTATCTATCTATCTATCTATCTATCTATCTATCTATCTATCTAATGACCAACTCTTGCCAGCTCCCAACCAAGTACCTTCTGATACCTGTGTTTTGGTACTAGATAGGGCTACAAAAGCCTGAAATTTTAAAGAACTATTGCTGGTCAATATACACAACACCAAATTTAATACATCAGCAATCCAGTTCAATATAAGACAACTCTTGGGATTAATGAATCTAATGCACTCTGGCCCAAAGTACTGTGTTTTCCCAGCTTCATATTTACTGTACTGTGGATGGTGGTGGTGCAAAATGAATACTTGGAAGGAAGAAGCAGAAAGAAGCAAAGGATGCATTTTCTATTTCCCCTTATTTGGGATTCAGAGATGTAACACAAAATGCAAGAAGAAACCATCCCTTTCTGTATCTTATTGTAATTACAGGCTCCAACATTTCCATACTGTATCCACAGCATTATCACAAAACTGTTGAGTCCTTTTCCTCCATCTAAGCAGTACAAAGTAATCAATCTCTTAGGGATATCTACCAAAATATTCAGAAGATGAATGCAAACCAATTTGAGCTTTCTGAATATTTCCTTCCAACTACAATTGTATTTCTAGTCTGTAACCCTCGGATGGTTTGGGACATAGAATATGCAAAAAATAGTTGTCAGCAAATGGAATTCTGCTTGTTTAAGTTACTCTAATTCAGTGCATCTGGGTTTGGGCACTGATGTTGCAGGAAGGAATGCTGCTACATTTCTACACAACCCTGCAACTGAATATTTAAAAATCCTCCACAGTCCGAAGTTTGAAATGAAAGTTTATTTCTGGGCAACCTGAAAACACCTTTCCAAGTAGTTGCCTACAGATCTGCCTACAGATCTGCAGAAACATTAGGGATTTATTTGTTTTACCAGTACTGTAATATTTCTGTTGGCTCCACAAAACAAACAATGCTGGGAGTCCAAAGGTAACCCTGAAGGAGAAATATTTGGATCAAGCAAGTTATTGTCAAAATAGAAGCAAATGAAGCGACAAATGCATTTCCTTATTCTGTCCTGCAAGATCGAGCATATGCAACCACTTTCTACCAGTTATTCAAACTTAAGCCCAGATGCCCTTTAGGATGACATTCACCTGTTTTGCCCTGTTACATTCTGACAAAATATTGTGCCCTTGCTCTGATGGGCTTCAGAATTTCCCTAGTTTCCAGTCAACACTTCAGAGCCCTTCTTGGATACTCACCCATGTAGCCAACAGTTCCAACCCGGCCCTTTATTGTCTGTCCTTCCGGAACGTGAACAGCTAGTCCCAGGTCAGAAATGCGGATGTGACCTTGTTAGGGAAAAAGGAGCCGTGAGAATGCCTTGTTTACAGATTTCCCTCACTTACTATAAAAGGGGAGTAGCATCAACTTACCCATGGAGGGGATCAAACGGTCTGTGAAAAAAACATCTACTCACCATGGTCATCCAGTAGAATATTCTCTGGCTTCAAGTCCCTGGAGAGGAATACGGATTTATAAGAGTAACGTCATCAAGATGTTGACACAACGTATTTATCTATATTCTTGGGTAGAGGGAATATTGGTCAGGCAGAACTAGTTTCCTTAGATTTCGCCACACATATTTTCACTTCCTTCGGGGAGGAAATGCATCTACCCAGTTTCTGAACAATAACTGTTAATTTTATAGTAACAGCACTCGATAGTATTTCTGAGATGATCCCCAGCTGAGTTCCAACAGTGCCCAGAAGATAAGTGCATTCTCACCTGTAAACTATCCTCTCTCGGTGGAGATCTTCCAAGCCACAGCAGATTTCAGCTGCATAGAAAACAGCCCGTGGCTCTTCAAATCCTGCTTCTCCCATGTGGTAGATGTGAAACTTCAGGTCTCCACCATTCATGAGAGTCAGGACCAAGCAGAGAGCATCTTTTGTTTCATAGGCATAGGACAAACTCACCTACAATAAAATCAGGTCGTTTCAGAACTAAAACAAGCCTAAAATAGCTCCAGAAAGCACAGCACCCAGATATAAATATGAAGACTATTCACCTTTACAAAAACCCTAGATATACAGAGTCAGAAAAAGCTCTTGAAACGAGATGTTACTCAAGCAGGCATTAATGGTAGTTAATAGCTAACTGTCTGCTATAAAGTTTAATGTAAAGTTAAGTGGTGCAGAGGAGCTAAAAACAATGGAGGAAACAGCGGGAGTAGTGAAAAGGCCAAATACAAAGAGGTCACTGCAATAAGACACTGTTCAATTGGTTTCTATTCAGTGAAAGAAGGACAATTGCAGGTAGGTATGGTTGCTCAGTTATCTCCTGTGCATCCCCTTTGGGATCTTGAACTGGTTTCAATAAAAGCTTCAGTAGAAAGTCCAGCAGATCGCAGGCAAGGCCAATTGTGTATTCTCTCCGATCAAATATGGCCTAATTTAGAATCAGTTGGGAAGGACCAGGGATGAAATTCAGCAGGTTCTGGAGAAATGATAGTGGAAATTTTGAGTAGTTTGGAGAACTGGCAAATGCCACCTCTGGCTGGCCCCCGAGTAGGGTTGGGGATGGGGATTTTGCAATATCCTCCCCCCAGGAGTGGGGAGGTAATGGGGATTTTGCAATTTCCTTCTGCCAGGAGTGGGGGGGGATGGGGATGTTGCAGTATCCTTCCCCTGCCATGCCCACCAAGCCACACCCACAGAACCTGTAGTAAAAAAAAATGAATTTCATCACTGGACAGGATCCATGCAGATGAGCCTACCTATGTAGCCTAAGTTTCAGATGCTGCACATTGACACTGAGACTAAAGCAGAGGTGGGTTTCAAAACTTTTTACTACCTATTCTGTGGGAGTGGCCTATTTTGTGGGCATGGCTTGGCAGTCATGTGACTGGGTGGGTGTGACCAATTTGATGTCACTCACCAGGAGATTCCTGGATTGGGTAAAATGTGGTGAAGCTCACTTCACAATACTCTTGCTTAGCAACCAAAATTTTGGGCTCAATTGTAGTCATAAGTCAAGGACTATCTCTGCCATCCTCTGCATGGCAGTCTTGTAGTAAACTCCTCCTTTCTGGCAATTTTCCTCTCTATTAGAGGCACCAAAATAATCCAGACAATGTAAGCTTTCCTGCTGCAGCAGGGGGTTGGATTAGATAACCTCTGAGTAGCCTTCTAGCCCTAAATTGCTGTGCTGTTTTTCTTTCTTTCTTTCCTTCCTTCTTTCTCCCATATCCCTCTGTGGGAAGCAACCCCGCTCCCAAATAACTGCTGAATGTGACTTTGCAAACCTGAGGAGCTTTTCAATTAAAAGCAGGACTCCAAAGTTTGCAGCTTTTAGACTTGTGGACTTCAACTCCCAGAATTCCACAGCCAGACATGCTCAGTTCCGATTTAAAGTGACAGCATTTGTTTTTCTCCTTTGCTGAATCTCCCAGGAGAAAAGTGAGTTTCCTTCCTTTTTTTCTCTTTCTTTCTCTTTCTTTCTCCCTTCCCTTCCTCCCTCCCTCCCTCCCTCCCTCTCTTACTTTTTAAAGCTTTTCTTCCCCTTGCCTGAACCAGCAGGGGAAAAAAACGTTTTTTTTTTAAAAGCTTCTGACAAAGCTTTTGATGGCAGAACAGGTTCAGGGGTGTGGCCAAGCCACCATTTTTACTACCGATTCTATCCAGTATGCCAGATTTTCACTACCTCTTCTGGTGTAATGGACCACCTCTGGACTAAAGCCATGGAAGAGTTTTGCCATAATTTTATTAAATGCAAGTGCAAAATGGATGGATGGATGGAAGGGAAGGGAAGGGAGGAAGGAAGAAAGGTCCAAGAAGAAGACTGAGGAAGTCATAGTTAGATGGAATTGATAAGATTCTTAGCACAAGAAAGCGGTGAGAAGCTTAAAAAACAAAATATATGAACCCTTGCATGGGCATATTTTCAGGGACCAACAGGTATATATGGGTACTCTATGCTGTCCTGATATAGATTTAACTCTATATCCTTTCTCTTCCCATCTCATGCCCTAATTGCTTTGGCTTATTTTTTTCTAACTCCTTTTCCGTAATCTGCCTAATGTTTCAATCCCCCAAAAGTGTAGTGTGGTAGATCTCTATGTACACTATGTAACATTTAGACATATGGAAGAGGGAGCAGTATTATAGGTAAAATTGCCCATTATCATTCAGATCTTCCACAAAGCATTTACTGGCAGTTCAAGATCCCATATAAACTGATGTCTGAGAGAGGCCAGGAGTCCTGCAGTGGCTATAGGTTTAGCATTATAGGCCAGGAGGGGGAAAGCCCAATAGCCTCTTCTTGCCACCTGGCTAAGGAAATCCCACTTACTTTAGCCCAGGTGTGTCAAACTTGCATCACGGCGGTGTCACGTGACGTATCATGACTGTCCCTCCTTTGCTAAAACGGGCGTGGCCATGGCCAGCGCGTTACGCATCCAGCCCGCCTGCAAGCCGTGGGTTTGACAGCCCTGCATTAGCCCCTGCCCATTATGGAGCAGAGATTGAGCGAGTGGGCCAGGAGTGGGTTTCTGCTGGCATTACTGCCGGTTCAGTGCGGGCGTGATTTGCAGTTGCCTATAAATAGATCTGCGCATGCGCAGAACATTAAAAATGTCAAAAAAAGATGTTGCAGCGACTGGAGAACCGGTTTGGGGGCGTGGTGAGCATGCCATCTCTACCAGTTCGGCAACCCAGTCGCCATTTCCACTACTGGTTCCACCAAACTGGTGCTAACCCGTAGGAACCCATCTCTGGAGTGGGCAGCAAGTAATTGTATGACCAACCCCCTCTCAAGCCCCGGGTAGAAGTAAAGCAGTTCCTATGTACTTACTACAAACCTACTGTTCACTTTCTCCAGTATCTGCTTCTCGTTTAAGGTCATGGCTTCCCCTTTCCGCTTTTTTATCCGCTTTTTCTCAAGCTTCTTGCAGGCGTACATCTTTCCGGTGGCCCGTACCTGGCAAGCACAAACCTGGAAGGGAAGAAATTAAGGGTGATGGGTTTTGGCAGTTCACGGGATTTTATCAGCTTTATCAGTTAAGTGGCTTATTGGATCCTGAAGTCATTACTTTGATATCTTCAAGCAAAAATGCTGTGATATCTTAGCGATTAAATGGTTTATTGAGTCCATCGCAAAAGCCTTGGCTTTTACTGCAAAATAATAATAATAATGAGTTCATGGCCTTCCTGCTGAGAATAATATGACAGTCTTGAAGCTCAGGATCCAACATATATAAATGGGTTAAGATCTCTTTCTTGCTGAATCCTTTCGTGTTTTGCAGCCATTAGTATTTCCTCGGTTGCAAAGTTTGGGGCATCAAATGTAGGAAGCAGCAAGAAAGGGCTTTAAATGCTTAGCGTATCAGTCGTGCTATTCAGAAAGGTACTTGTGATCACCAGCAGCTGAAATAACCAAGATCACATTCTTGTGGAGTTCCTATTCAGAAACAGAAAAAGAACGTTGGTTCTTATCTGAACGTGTCTTTTCAGTAGAATCGAGGGAGGGGTTACGCATGGGTTTTGTCACAGCCTGATTGGTCCATAGACTGAGGGAAATTTCTATAATATTCCTCCATTTCCCATTGGCTCCCAGTTTCCTCGATGTCGAAGGACCGCACCTGCAAAATACAAGCAGACCACGGGACCTCCCGACTCTCCACCTGGCCCATCCCTAACGCTAACTAGGGCGGGTCGTAACCCCTTCCTCTATTCTACTGAAAAGAGACGCTCAGGTAAGAACCAACGTTCTTTTTCCAGTAGAATCGAGGGAGGGGTTACGCATGGGATATACCCAAGCTTAGTCCCAGGGAGGGAAAGGTTAGGACCCAGGGGAAGGGGCGGCTGCCACCTGCTGTAAGACCCTGCGTCCAAAGGACGCCTCCACGGAGGCGAATACATCTAGCCGATAGTGGTGGATAAAGGGGGTCGGAGACGACCAAGCGGCCACCCGGAAAATGTCCTCGAATGGGGCCCTGGTGGCCCATGCCGCCATGGTGGTGGCACTCCGAGTGGAATGGGCAGTGATCCCTGCGGGAGGGGTCCAACCGGAAGCTTCATAGGCTGTCACAATGTCCTGCTTCAGCCACATGCCAATAGTGGCCGAAGACACCCTGGCCCCTAAGGACCTGGGCTGAAATGAAATAAAGAGAGCCTCGGATCTGTGCACCTCTGACGTTCACCTGAGGTAGATGCGCAAGGCGTGGCGGATGTCCAGTCGGTGCCAGAGACGTTCCCTTTCATGAGACGGGGCAGGACAAAAATTAGGCAAGATGATCTCTTCTGCCCTGTGGAATGGAGTGTTTACTTTTGGAAGAAATGTAGGATCCAGACGAAGGACCACCCTATCCTGGTGAAATTGGCATAGATCGTCCCTGAACAACAGAGCGCCCAGTTCCGATATGCGTCTGGCCGACGTCACTGCGACCAAAAAGGCCACCTTCAGGGACAACAATCTAAGGTGGACTGATCGCAAGGGTTCAAATGGAGCTCCCGTTAAGGTCCTGAGGACAAGGGGTAGGTCCCAAGTGGGAAATCTATGTACTGGGGGAGGCCTGAGATTTGCCGCCCACTTTAGGAACCACTTTATCAGGGGAAGGTGAGAGAGTGTGACATTACCCTCCCCCCCGAGAACAGAGGACAATGCAGCCACTTGGCGACGCAAGGTGTTATGGGAGAGGCCCCCATCTAATCCCTTCTGTAGGAATTCGAGAATCTGAGGCACCGAGGCTTCGATTGGACAGATACCAACCACACCATTTGACAAACGCCGACCACGTGGAGTTGTAGATCCCAGTGGTCGACGGGCGCCTCGAGGCCTTGATGGTTGCTATGACCTTGGAGGACAGGTTAGCGTTCCTCAAGAGATGCCGCTCAAGTGCCAGGCGGTCAAGTGGAGCCACTGGGGCTCCGGGTGGATAATCTCCTCCCGAGGTATCCTCCACGGGGGGGGGGGGGACGGATAGCTGGACAATACCAGGGCCATCTGGGCCAATATGGGGCCAGCATGATGATGTGTGCCCTCTCTGTCACTACCTTCCTGAGGGTCCCCGGGATAAGGGAAATAGGGGGAAAGGTGTAAAGGAGACCTGGTGGCCATATGGTCCTGAGGGTGTCTGTGCCCTCTGCGGCTTGGCTCTGGAAGAGGGAGAAGAATGTTGGCAGTTGTGAGTTCGCCGGGGTAGCAAATAGGTCTACTAGCGGGTTGCCGAACCGCCGGCAGATCTTCTGGAGCAACTAGGGAAGGAGTTGCCACTAGCCGTTGTTGAGTGTTGCTCGGCTCAGCCAGTCGGCCTGATGGTTGGATGTGCCCGAGATGTGCTCCGACACCAGTGATGACAAGTGTCTCTCTGCCCAGGAACTGAAACCGAGTTTCAGGGCCTCTAGCCAGAGACTCCGGGAGTGGGTACCTCCCTGACGGTTTATGTGGGCCTTTGTGGCTACATTGTCTGTCAGGAGAAGTACGTGATGTCCTACGATTGAGTCTTTGAAGTGTCGGAGGGCCAGGCGGGCCACCTTCAGCTCCAGCCAGTTGATGTTGTGGCGGAGGTCTGAGGCAGTCCAACGACCTTGCGCCAGCTTGGAGTCCATCAAGGCCCCCCCACCAAACAAACTCGCATCTGTAGTCACTGTCACTCAGTCCGGTTCCCAGAATGTGCAACCCCATCTCAAAGCCGGGGAAAGCCGCCACTGGAGGGACAGCCGTACGTCCGCCAGGAGACGAATGGATCGGAGGGAGTTGCTCATCCGCTTCCTCTGGAAGGGGATGAGAGTCCACTGGAGGGATTGTGAGTGTAGACGGGCCCAGAGCACTATCCCTATGCACGACACCATCTTGCCAAGCAACTGAGACAAGGTCAAGATGGAAACTGACCGACTTCTGCGAACCCAGCTTTCAGAGGCTGACCGGGTGGTCTGGAGACAGATGGACCACTTCCACTTCTGAATCGATCACTGTCCCCAGGTGTAGTATCCGCGTGGAGGGGGAGAGATGACTTTTGGGAAAGTTAACGGAGAACCGCAAGGACTGAAGGGAGTGGATGGTAAGATGGAGGTCGATGACTGCCTGAGAGTGGGACCCTGCCTAAACTAACACATCATCCAGGTAACATTGGAGTCTCACCAGGATGGAGCGAAGGTGAGCCGCCAATGTCACAAGGACCTTTGTAAAGGTACGAGGAGTGGAGGCCAGGCTGAAAGGAAGGGCGCAGTATTGACAATGGAGATTCCCATGTGAGAACCTCAGGTACCTGCGGTGGGCTGGCAGGATCGGGATATGAAGGTAGGCCTCTATTAGGTCTACCGAGGCCAAGAAATCCCCCCGACGGATCCCCAGAAGAATGGACCTGAGGGACGACATTTTGAAGCGTCTGTAGACTAGATATTGGTTTAGACATTTGAGATCCAGAATCTCCCTCCAGCCCCCCGAACCCTTCGGTACCACGAACAGGTTGGAGTAATGGCCCAACCCGCGTTCTGCCAACGGAACCGCCTCCATCGCCTGAATGTCGAGAAGATGATTTATAGCTAGATCCATCAGGCAGTGTTGTTCGAGGTCCTGCGAGGGAGGGAACACCCTGAAGAGTGTCGGGGGGATGGAGAGGAACTCCAGTCGCAGGCCCTTCCTGATGGTGGACCTGACCCAGGCATCCGTGGTGATCAGGTCCCACTGATTCGCAGTGTGTGCCAGGCGACCACCTATGGGGAGATCTGGATTGGAGTCATTTCCCCCTGCGGAAGGGATGGCCACCCCCCTCCCCCACGAAAGGGGCGCCTGGACTGACCTTGGCATCTGTTTCGATCCTGGTAAAAGGGATGTTGGAATTGTCTGTCAGACCTAAAGGAATGGTACTTCTGCTGATGGTCAGTCTGGGGAGCCCTGTAAGAGGGTCTATAGAATGGGGCTGGGTGAGAGTCTGTCTTCTTGGCATTGGAAGGAAGGACCTTTTTCTTATCCTTGTTCTCTATTAGAATAGGATCTAGTGCCTCCCCAAATAGATTAGTGCCTGTGTAAGAGGCAGCCACCAGATTCCATTTGGCCTTGTTGTCCATCTGCCAACTGCACAACCATAGTAACTGTCTGGAAGCTACCGACATGGCAAGAGCTCTAGAAGCATATTTTACAGAATCTAGAGTCGCATCAGCAGAGAATTGAGAGGCGGCTATGATTTTAGTGATATCTTGATGCAGTCGCTCATCCTGGACCAGAATATGGTCCTGTAGTTGATGAAGCCACATGACAGTTGTGTGGTTAAAGTAAGAAGCCGCCGCAGCAGATTTGATCGCACAGGCGGAAGCGTTAAAGTTCTTACGCAAGATAAGTTCCACACGCTTGTCCTCCGGCTTCATCTTATCAGCAGCGTCTCCTGAGACTACGGAGGAGGAAGAGACCAGGGCTGCTACTGAGGTATTGATTGCTGGTAATTGTAGAGCTTGGGCAAAGGCCTGCTCTATGTTGTAGAAGCGGCAATCGCTGCTACCAGGATTGGAAAAGGTGGAAGGACGGGCCCACTGGTTCTTTACCACCTCTAGAAATAAAAGAGGGGCAAGAATCTCCTCCTTGTTTGTGGTGGAACATTGCCAGATTTGGATCCCTAGGTTGAGGGACCATCGGGTCCCCAGTTCCAATCTTAGTGGTCTTCCTGGCCTTGTGTAAAAGTGTCTTGAACATGACCGGTGGAAAAAGGCCAGGAATTGCTAGAGGATCAGGAGGAACTGAGACCTCATCCTCCGAAAACCCCATGTCTTGATGGATGTCCTCCCCTAAAATGGAGCCTTCGCTGACCATGGAGGGGGAGGGGGCCTAATGTGGTGCTGTCTGTGATGAGCCACCTGGGCCCTGCCATATTGTGATGCCTTTTCTCTCTGGGACATACCGGTGGCAATGCCCTGTGTGATAGCTGTAGAAATGAGCCTCCTAATACTTTCAGGAAGGAGAAGGTCATCCTGCGATGGACCCGGGACCGGAGGTTCCTGAGGAGCTAGCCCTGAAGAGGTATGGTAGGACCTAGAGGGGCCCTCCAAGGGATCCACATCTCCACCCCCAATGGTTCTTGGGGAGATGGAGGGGGAAGGAGAAACTTCCTGCCTGGAATGCCTGTGGGATCTAGCAGGAGAGACTGAAGGGGAAGATGGGCTGAAACCTCTAAGAGGTGAACCCCAGTGGAGAGATAAGGGCCTGATAGGAGATCTGGATCTGCTGGCAGAGTTGGGCCTAGTGGACTGGGCCTGCTTTTCTGCCCTTGCGATTGTTTTCTCCAGCGCCCTCTGTCGTCTAAGCTCATCCCTAGTGGTGGCTCTGGAAGGGTGTTGGCCAGCCGAGGGCTTAGAAGCCGTGGCCCTGGTTCTGGGCCTGTCTAATTGCCCTTCTCTGACTTCGCTTGGAGCCTCTGATGGGGCCTGCGGAAGCTCGGATCTTATTGCTGCCATTGTAGCCACTCATGTGTCAGAGTATCAAGGCCACTGTAGATCCCGCCAGTGCCTGGGCCTTCGGGAGCTGTGGGCCACATTCTAGATAAGGACCTGCCGGCCTCAATCAATGGCCACGATGCAGGAAGCGGAGTAGCCGACAACAAGCCTTCTGTAAATGGCTGCCTCCATGTGGCTGCTTCAAAATGGCCACCGCAGCCTCCGATTGCACTGCCGAGAGACTTAGGAAGGGCCGTGGCTTGTCTTTTAATTGACGTGGCTTGTCTTTTAACCACCGTGACTCGTCTTTGGGCAAGTTCGAGCGGCAGGGCAAGTTCAGAGCGGCAGGAAGACAGCGCGATCAATGGTAGTGCCGCTCGCCGCTAGGAGACTCCCGGTGCCAGGAAAAAAAGCCGTGGTTTGCCTTTTAAACTTTGTGGCTCAATTGTTCTTCTGCCGAACTCACAATCTAGCTCCTGGAAAGCTGCGCCTTGAAGCCCGTCACCCCCGCTGGCCCGGGAATCGGACAGGGCTCCTGGCCCCGCAGGGTAGGAAGCGGATGCCCCAAAGGGCTCTTCTATCCCACGCGAAACAGAAACGACTGTCCCTAAGGGCCGCAGCTGAAATAAATTTAGTAATTTAGATATCCAATTAATCCAATCAAATCAATGAATTTTAGCAAGATTTACAATATTTGAAGGTTTCCTACCTAGGAGCCAAAGCAGTGCTTGGACCAAAAGACTGAGAGGAAACTGGGAGCCAATGGGAAATGGAGGAATATTGTAGAAATTTCCCTCAGTCTATGGACCAATCAGGCTGTGACAAAACCCATGTGTAACCCCTCCCTCGATTCTACTGGAAAATTATTCCACATGGTAGATTCCCAAAAGAAGACAGGGGAGCTACTTCCTTGGGGTTGGTCAAATTACATACCTCTCCAAAGCCTCCCTTCCCCAGCACACGGTATTGACGGAAAGTGTTCTTGGTTACATGCCGCCTAAGAGGAAAACAGAGATCAGTTTGCCCATTAGAAGCGTGCAGTGTTAATCCTGTTCTCTTTCGATCGATACAACATGCAAGCAAGATTTTATACATGAGCCCAATAAACCGGAATAAAAAAGCTCTAGCAGGCAAATGAGGAAAACATTCTGATGAGGATTGCATTCATTTTCATTATGTAAGCAAGATTCCCCCTACCACCCAACAGTCAGCAAGATTATTCAGGGCAGGAAACAGGCTCTTTAAATTATATATTGCATAAACAATAGGCCCAAAGAAGCTGGACCACAAATACCACAGAGTCCATAACAAAGTAAGATTTACCTTTCCAGATACTTCCACTGCAGGAAGCGGTTGAAATAAACGCTGTCAAGATAATCTGCGAAAGGTGCCACACTAAGGTAGTCATGGATGAGCCTAGAAAAGGAACTAGATCCTCTTAGGGAAATTGAAGTCACCCCCATGCAGACAAATAAAGATGATGCCGGATGCTTCGATGTTCAAAAAATTGACTGGACACAAGGTGGAAAACCCTCACGGAATTAGGAACACTCATAATTTATGTGGCCAAGGCTATTCCAAAGACATTACCCTACAGGAAAGCCAAAGATATAACACTCAACTTAGATAGCATAAGAAAGTGGTTCTCATTTACAAAAAGAGCAGCAGTCTATTAACTCACTACCCCTTTGATAAAACGTTTTGGACAGATGCAATAGAGGACTAGAAGATTTTGCTAAGACAAATTTGGGCCAGAGCTTGTTACCAGATAATATAAGAGGTTTGAGATATAGAATGTCCTTATTTCTATATGCCCTGCCTCTCTTGGAATCAATATGGACGGTGTTTAAGGAATCTCTATTATAGTTGCGAATCAGGTTGCCAGCTGGCTTACTTTGGTGGAGCACACCCTCAGCTATCTAATGAAGGTATAAGTGTTCTCCAGGGACAAAGAGTATGACCCAAAAGAAAATGTCTGGATCTGAAACGTAAGGTTAGGATCCCTCCTTTTCCACCAGTTATCAAAACTTCAACAGCTCTGCTAATAATCTAAACATCACTTATTAAAATGTGCACCATGCTCTATGTTGCCTAGCAGCTCTTCTATGACAGAGAAATAAATAATAATTATAGAACAAGTTCTAACATTTATCAGTAACGAATTCTCCATGCTTTTGGTGAAGAGCAAGCTTAGATCACCAATTATTGTCCAGAAAAAAAAATATACAGGGCATTAATCAAATTCCACCTATTCTCTCCACTCACTTGGTAGATTCCTTGAAGAGGTCTTCACTTGGTTCCTGTTCCAGTTGCTCAGAACACAGATTCACTAGCTCCAAGGGCACTTCAGGGACGTGGTCCGCACTCTGAGGACAAACCATCAGTGTCAAATGAGGATTCACAGCTCTGCAAGAAGCAACAAATTCCCTCCCGAAGCACCCGTCCCTGGCGGAATTATCGTGGGGCTGGAGGGAATGGGATAGGACAGCAGCAGGAATAAACAGGAGGAAATTACATTAGCCTCTTGGTGTTTCTCTGTGCATTGCTAGACCTTTAGAGCTTGTTGTAGGATAGGAACTTTGGCAATGAATGATATTGACGATCAGTGATATTGATTGATATTCTACAAAGACCAGGCATTGAATAAGAAAGAAATAGATACTTGCATCATCATCACAATCATCTCAGTTGTGACCACCCTGACAGTCTACACACACACCACAAACATACACACAACCACAAAGCCCCGAAAAAAAGACAAATAGAGTTCTCACTAAGGCAATTGTTCTTCCCAAAACCCAGGTTATTATTAGAGCAATTCACAATGACCCCCTTGGCTCCTTTGCTTGGCTGCCATAACCCGAGAAGCCCCTCACCTTAGGATCCAAATACACTTCAATTAGGCGCTTCCCACATTCTTTCCGTTTCTCATCCGGGGTCACTTCATACTCGACCTGAAATGAGAGCAAGCAGCACCATTGCTACAGATCCCTGCTAGAAATAAAAACACAGCTTAAAAGATTCAAAACGGTCATTCTAGGTACAGAGAGACAGGTCAGGGAGAATATTCTCTATGTGTTCCAGTATCTCTTGAGGAGAATCCACTATTGCACTATTCAGAGATAACACTAGACTCTGAAGAGAGCACAACAAGGAAGTTGCGACACAGCTATGCACATAATTTGAAATGGATGCACTGTAGGATCCCCCAATGCAAAAATGTGCAATTAGTGCCCCCATCCCTGCCAGGTACTCTTATTGAGTTGTGCTTACCACAGCATCCAGGAACTTGACACAGCGCATGAGTTCTACTCGTGTGTCACAAAACTGCCGGAACAGCAGGCGTCCAATTGGTAGTTTATCACACAAACTGTGGTAGTCCCGTTCTGAAAGCAAAATAAACATGGTCTCATTATGAAAATACTCAAATCCTCCTTCGTTGTGATATGGCTTTGACTATTTTCATAATGAGACAACGAGACAATACTTAAAACACTTTTCAACACACTGACTTGCTGGCTGAGAATTTTGAAAGTTGCAGTCTGAATACATCTTTGGGAGGGGTTCAACATTGAGGAGGTTGTGCAGCATCGTTTATTACATCTAAATGATGACGTTCAAGAATAAAACCACAATTGCCCTGGAAAAGCTGTCTTTTCACACTGAACAATCTCCAAGAAAGAATTTTTGCATTTCTTGTCAAATAATCTCTCTAGTTGTGTGGCATATCCATTGTCTAACAAGTTTCCAAGGCTTTCCTTGAGAGAAAATCAGCTCAACTACCAGTAATCTGTCCCAGAGAAGATTTGGTATTTTGTTTTTATCTCCTGGTGACTATTCTCAGCTAGAGAAGAAAGGATCTTTCTCTAACCCCATCTCTACTCATGACTTTTGCAGTCCCTCTTTTGTTTCTTTACTGTAGAACCAAAGTAGAGAGGTCTACCTCCCTCAATTGCTTGCCATATTTTCATTAATTATTTTTCTGCCCTTTAGTTCATTTTTACATCCAAGACATTGAAGTGCAGGCTCTCCCTCCCTCCCTCTCTGTTAATTCCAAAGATAAACCTCATTCCAATCTTTGCCATCATTCAAGAAAGCATGGAGGGGTAGAAAAATTAATGTTTAGTTCATTTGTTGAATTCTCCTCTCAAGGAATTGTTCCTGCTTTGGGGGTGTCAACACAACTGGAAGGAGGTAAATATTTAGGAGTGACTTCTATCAAGAGGCAACAAGATAGCTTTTAAATGAAGGTTCTGTTGCGTCAGGTTTAACTAGGTGATGACATGCCAATATCAAGTAAGAAAAGGAAGGTTATTACTATGACACTGGGCAGAGAGCAATATAAGGCTTTATCAGAAGGTGTATACTTCAGCCTCACAGGTATCAAGCTCACCATTTAGCTTGATAATTCATTGCTGATGAACAAAACTTAATGGAGTTGAGAAACAGATTTTATATAATCCAGGGACTGATACATTAACTAATAATCCTTGTGAAGATATCCAGACTTTTTCCCAGTCAGAATGCCTGCTAGATCAGCTAAACTGAGCTGAAATATATAGACAATGAGATTACTGTATTGTTCCAATACACAAATCTTGAGAAACTCCAACTTTTATCAATGTATATATTGGAATTATACCCTTTTTCCTTCGGGATCTCACATAGCACTTCTTTGAATGTAGACTTGAATCGAGATCTCCCTGATCTTAGAGCAACACCTTTGTTGTTATTGTTGTTAACAAACAATAACAATAATAATAAAGGTGTCGCGAACCCATCGTGACCCCATGGACAACGTTCCTCCAGGCCTTCCTGTCCTCTACCATCCTCCGGAATCCATTTAAACTCACGCCTACTGTTTCGGTGACTCCATCCAGCCACCTCATTCTCTGCCGTCCTATTCTTCATTTTGCCCTCAATCGTTCCCAGCATTAGGCTTTTCTCCAGTAGCTACTTACAGATATCTCATAAATTCAAACAATTCTAGAGTCGAGTTTGAATATATCAAACATTTCATTTGTACTTTATAGCAATATATTCCTCTTTTAAGTGATTAGTAATCCTCACATCATTTCTATCATTATCAGTAACTCTGTACTTTATTTTCTGCCACTTTCTTTCTCTCCACAAAGGTCACAACATCCTGTCTGAAGAGATTTTCCTCCAGTATTACCTTCATTTCATTAGTAATTAGACTTTATATTGAAGTCCAGAAATGAGGACCACTGCATAACTGTATTATCAAGAGCGAATGGAATACAATGGTTTTATGCTCTAAGCCCCCCAAAATTGCTTTGGAATGAGCTGGGTGCAGGGGCGAAATTCAGCAGGCTCTGGAGAACCGGTAGCGGAAATTTTGAGTAGTTCAGAGAACTGGCAAATACCACCTCTGGCTGGCCCCAGAGTGGGGTGGGAATGGAGATTTTGCAATATCCTTCCCCCGGGAGTGGGAAGGGAATGGGGATTTTACAGTATCCTTTCCCTGTCACGCCCACCAAGTCACGTCCACAGAGGTAGTAAAAAAAATTGAATTTCACCATTGGCTGCGCAGCGAATAAATTTAATAAACAAACGAACAGCTTCATATTAAGCTTGAAATTTAGAGTTAAAAGCATTGTCTGAGGAGGTTGGTTCTCAGAAACATGCTAACACGGTTATGCAATGGACCTCATTCCTCTGTACACTTCCAAGCTGGGATTTTGGGAAAGAAAGAGCAATTGCAATTTGTTAGAAACCAGTAAAAGGCAGGTCAATAGTTTTGTGCCCAGTAAAACAATGTTTATAGATTTTTCAAGTCGGTATTGAGCAAAAAGCCTAACAGCAGCCTGGTTTGTTTCCCAGATATCCCTCCAAATTCATGGTGTTGTTTTATTATCCTGCTGCATTGTTGGAATCAGGACCAATCATAATTTCACAGGAAGCCTCTTGCCCATAAATCTGCCTGCCCCATTCCTCTCATGGCACATGTTGTAAGACTCTCCTTCTCTGTGCAGCAGTTTCTCTAAGGAAGCTGCGGTTTCCTGATCTGTGAAGCAAAACAACGGCAACTCCAGAAACATGAGGGGGAGGGGCCCCATGCAAACGAACCCGTTTCTTCCTCTGATAGGAAATGAGTGCCTTGAATGAGGGAAGGTGAGGGGTTCAGAGCCTGGCAAGATTATTTTCCAGTACTCAAGAATATGGTCAAGCCAAACAGAGGCAAGAGTTACCTGCTAGTCCGAGGCTTCATATTGTAGGTTGATTTGGCTCCAGGGCTCCATAGTGGAATTGAGGGAAACTAACACATTAGAGTTGAAAATTAGATTTCCTGTGAGATGGGAAAATTCATGCCTTTCTCTAATCTTTCAACCACAGGTTGTCAATTTCACACAGCGTTGCTCATTAGTTAATACATCTGCACAGATTTGAAAACCTACATTGTATTCTGTGTCCAGCTCACAATCTTTAAAGCATCTGTCTAGGCTCTAAGTGGACATCAAGGTTTTAATGTGTACCATCTCTACATATACAGCAGCATTCATTGTGTCATCAATATTTTTGGTAAACTGAAAATTGGGCATTATAAAGAGATGGGAAAAAAAACCCAGGCCTTTTATAAGACAGCTACATTTTAAGATGGGAAAGAGAAAAGTGTACTTTTCAAATAAAACTCAGGTCACTATTACAATTCCTAAGAGAACAAATAGCTAGGCCAATGATGGCGAACCTATGGCATGCGTGCCACAGGTGGCACATGGAGCCATTTGTCAGGGCACGCAAGGCGCTGCCCTGCCAGCTGAGTTCACCCTTTTTTAAAGCCATTTGTCGCCCTCCTAAGGCTCGAGAGGCTTTATAGGAGCTTGGGGAGGGCGAAAAGAGCCCCCCCCCGGAGGTCTTCCGGAAGCTTCATGAGCTTCCCTGAAGCCTCTGGAGTGCAAAAAACCGGCCCTATGGGCAAACCGGAAGTTCGGGAAGTGACTTCCTATTTGCTCGGAGGGTCGTTTTGACTGCTCTCGAGGCTTCAGAGAAGCCTCCTGAAGGTCCCTGAAGCCTTCGGAGCGCTCAAAACGACCCTCCGAGCAAACCGGAAGTGACTTCCGATTTGCTCAGAGAGTCATTTTGACTGCTTTGGAGGCTTCAGGGAAGCTTCCTGAAGCCTCCGGAGGGCTTCCAGGGAGGCGGGGGAGGCTGTTTTCGCCCTCGCCATGCTCCTATAAAGCCTCTGGAGCCTGGGGAGGGCGAAAAAAGCATGCAAAAATGGGGTGGTCGTACCTGTAGTGCACGCATGCACACCGGGTGGTCGTGCATTGCATTATGGGTGCGGCATGCCTGCAAACGACCCCCCTGTGCCCTCCCACTTATGACACGCGAGCCAAAAAAGGTTCGCCATTGCTGAGCTAGGCTATGTAGAAAACATTCAGGTTTTTAGGGTCAGCACTGAAATTCTGGCCAAGATCCAAAACTGAATTTTCCTCTTCCATCAAATAGGAGATAATGCATCAGAAGGAATAATTAAGTAAAACCACTCAAGGAAAAAGCTCAAACATTACTGTGGACAGCACAAGGAAGCCCTAATTCAATGCACGCTTGGGACGAACAAGAAAAATGGTTATGCAGGAACAGAAGAGAAGCTGGACTTAATGCGTCAGTGGTATAATAATACAATCTGTATTCAGTAGGTTCCATATTTAATCTTTCCATTTTAACTCCAAAGAAGCACTGCAAAGTTTGATGGCCACAACAATCCAACTCAATCGATAGCCTGCATCATTTAGAATGAAACATTCCAAACATCAGTCTTCCAAATAAGAACAGACTTGCCATGATTCTGTGTGTAAAAAAACCAAGTTTGGGGATCAGCTTCTTGTTTTCACCTAGGTTTACACCAAAGCCTAATTATGTCAGTGTAAATTTATCAACTGGTGGCACTTCTTTCGGATTCCTTATTTAAAGTTCAAAAAGCCACTTTTTGAACAAGTAACAAAACCCCTTTCTGAGCAGTGATAGGAGCTCACACTATTTTTTTCCTAGTTGTTACTCTGTGGAAATAAATTTCTGCCCCCACCTACCAGTAACAGTCCATGTATGCCAGAGGGTTAAAAACTGAAGTCAACAACTGAGGATCGGCATGCACCCAAACTACCAGCGCGCCTTTGATTTTCCTTAATGCAATTATACTACTACAAAGTTATTTTATTTTCTGAGAGAAAAAAGTATCAAAATAGTATGGTGCATGGTGCCATAAACAGACAACTCTCCGTAAATCAAAGGAGGACAAAAAAAACAAAACAAAACCAAGTCTCATGTAATAGATTTCCTTTAAACAAAAACAGTAGCATTTTTTAAAATCAAAAGTATTTATTTATCTATCCATCTCACAAATGCCCATCTCGTGTCCTAGTGAAGTGTGAAATGGTTACTAGATTTTTAAAGCTGCCTTAAGGAACAGTACAGACTTAAGCTTAAGCCTGTGTTCTCACCCAGGCTTCCCAAGAGCATGGAGCAAACTCCTTGCCACGACAAAAACCCCTTTTATTAATTGACTGTGAATTCTGCACATTCACATCCAGCAAAGTCTTTTGAGGGAGGATTTACAGTCACAGACCTTATCTGGCTTGGAAAGCTGACAGGCCTATACCTGCAAAACTTGTCAAGGAGTCTTGGAGAGTCACGAACCAATTAAGTGAACTAATTGTCTCCTGCAAACTCCACTCCCCTTTCGCTCCTCATTTATTATTGCCTCTGGGAGGGGCCATTCATTGTCCACCTGTAGCCTTACTCCTGTCCTTTAGCTGTTCCCTTCGTCTGGCAACTCTGCGCATGCGCACAGTGGGAACAGGCTCCAGCTGTTCATCTGCCTCACTGATGTCTAACTCTGAAAGCATCTGATAGCTGGCATACGGCTCTGGCCTCCTCTCTGCCTCTGACACAGAGCCCTCATGAGAGCCTTTCCCAGACTCCAGGACTGGCCCATATTCCTCCCCAACCTCCTCACTGTCCAAATCTGCTACCAACTCCGCTGGTGGGCCACAACAGCCTGCTCCTCAACATCCAGACCCTACGAGCTTCTCCAGTACTGAGACTCACCTTGGTTGGCTTCAGGCCAAGAGACATAACTGGGCATCTTCAGCATACTGAGACCATGCTGTCAGATCACCTTGACTGACAGCCTCATGTAAATGTCAAATAGGCAAGAAGAAAATGCTGCGCCCCGAGTAACACCAGAAAACAAGGGACATTGATTCAATCTCTCCCTCCCTCCCACCAATGTTGACTGTAACTGACCACAGAGGAAGGAGAACCACTGCAATATAAATTCTCCTCCTGATCCCTGAGGCCAATCCTAAAGGTTACCATGATGATAGCATTTGTACTGAAAGCTGATGAGAGATAAATCCAGGAGAGTTGCATTGCCCTCATTTTAGCCCCGGTAGATGTGTTCAACAAGCAGAAGCAATGTTGTTTCCAGTGCTGCACCTCAGCCTGAACACGTCTGAAAAGATCATCCACATCCTCCAGATTTATCAAAAAGTTCAAAACTTTCTACCAGCATAGATTCTCATATGGTCTTTATTTGTGTTTGCTGTAAAAACCTGAAGTATTATGCACATTTAATGCGTTACAGCTGTGTTTGGAACTTTTGAAGACGGCGGTGTGTGACTGAAACTTTGATCAGTGACCCTTTTAGTTAACTGATGAACCTACATGCTTGAGCCTACTCTGAATGGCAGTTGCTCATAAACAATTCAAGCAGGAGGTTGTTCCCCCACCGCAGCCTTCGTACTTGAGATTGTCTCTGAATCTACTGCACCGTAAAGTACAGCTGTGCAAAATTTACCATTTCAGGAACAGAATATTAAGCAGAACTCTGGAATGATCCATTTCCCCTCTAACTGAGCCACACTAGGCATAGTCTGGATATTTTCTGAAAGCAGTTTATGGTTTTCTAGGCTTAATATTTTGGACAAAACAAGATAAACTTGTTATTCCTTGAAAGACGAATTTAGTTTTGCAATTCCCTCCTCTAGAAATAGTACTCAACTTACGACCAGAATTGAGTTCAAAACTTCTGTTGCTAAGGCATTTGTTAAGTGAGTTTTGCCCCATTTTACAACCTTTCTTGCCACAGTTCTTAAGTGAATCACTGCAGCTGTTAATTTAGTAACAGGGTTAACTGAACCTGTCTTCCCCATTGACTTTGTTTGTCAGAGGTTCACAAAGGTGATTACGACCCTGGGATGCTATGACCATCATAAATATGACTCCATTACCAAGCGTTGAATTTTGATCACATGATCATGGGGATACTGTAATGGTCATTGAGTGTGAAAAACGGACATAAGTCACTTTTTTCAGTGCCATTGTAGCTTTGAACGGTTACTAAATGAATTGTTGTAAGTTGAGGACTACTTGTACTCTGCTATTTTGTATTGTCCCTTTGTAAGACAATCAGTGGGTCATAATGAGAAGATACCGTACGGGTAGTTGCTGTTAAGGGAGAAATTTGTTGAGTTTTGCCCCATTTCTACGACTTTTCTTGCCACATTTGTTAAGTGAATCACTGCAGCTGTTAATTTAGCAACAAGGTTGTTAAGTCAATCTGGTTTCCTCATTGACTTTGCTTGTCCGGAGGTCACATGTCTCCAGGGACATTGCAGCCGTCAGTCAGTTGTCAAGCATCCGAATGTAAACCACGCGACCATGGGGATGCTGCGATGGTTGCAAGTGTGGAAAAACGGTCATAGGTCAGTTTTTTCAGTGACGTTGTGACTTCGAACGGTCACTAAATGAACTGTCGCAAGTCAAGGACTACCCGTACAAAGCAAGTTACCGTATTTTTTGGAGTATAAGACACACCCAGGTTTTGAAGAGGCAAATTAAAAAAAAAGTAGGTAGGTAGATAGAGGGATAGAGAGGGAGAGAAAGGAAGAGAAATACAGTAGGTAGGGAGGGAGGGAGAGAGAGTAGTTAGGTAGGTAGGTAGATAAAGGGATAGAGAGAGAGAGAGAGAGAAATACAGTAGGTAGGGAGAGAGAGTGTGTGTGTGTAGGTAGGTAGGTAGGTAGAGTAAGGTGACCAGACGTCCCGTTTTTGGCGGGACAGTCCCGATTTTTAATAATTTGTCCCGCGTCCCGCGGCGTTTTAAAAAAGTCCCAATTTTTGGTAAGGTGCACAGCTGTGCACGTGGCAAGAAAATACCGCACAGCAGTTTGCAACTGCCACACAGTGATTTCTACTGTCACAGGCTCCGGAAGCTGGGGGGGTCCTTTGCAGGCGGCTAGAACTGGCCGCCCGCAAAGGACCTCCCCGGACTTGTTTTGATGAGCGCGAGGCGACTGACGGTGGTTTGTGCTGGCCGCGCCCACTCAAACTATTGTCAGTCGCCCTGTGTTCAGCAAAGCAAGCCTGGGGAGGTCCTTTTTGGGCAGCCAGTCCTAGCCGCTTGCGCCTGGCGCTGCGGCTGAAGTGAACCCCCAAAGCCTCCGCCGCCACTAGAATAACTGCTGCTGCTGCCTCCTTCTCCTCCTCCTCCTCCTCCAAGCTGAGGTGAAGCCGCCAAAGCTCCCACTGGTGCCCCTGCCCGTGGCAGCGGCGCCTCCTCCTCCGCTCGGAGCACCTGAGCTGGGCCCCGCGTTACCCCTGCCCCCTCCTCCTCCACCGTGCTTTTGAGGAGCCATGAGGCTGCGGGAGCCAGTAGGAAGGCAGCGGAGGGGGCGGGAGCAGAAAAAAACACCTCATGGCTTCTCAAAAGCACGGTGGTGGTGGAGGAGGAGGCAGGAGTAACGCGGGGCCCAGCTCAGGTGTTCCGAGCAGAGGGGGTGGCGCCCCTGACATGGGCGGAGGCGCCAGCAGGAGCTTTGGCAGCTTCACCTTAGCTGCAGTGCCGGGCAGCAAATGTGGTGGTGCTGTTGGAGGAGGAGGAGGGGGCAGCAGTTATTCTGGTGGCGGCGGGGGCTCGTCGGCATCTTCAGCGGCAGCCCTGCCCCTGGTGAAAAAAACCGAAGATGGAGCAGATCCACGCAGATGATGTCGCCGCAACATGACTGGAGGAGGAATTCTGGGAGTTGAAGTCCACAAGTCTTAAAACTGTCAGGTTTGAAGACCCCTGGGGTTTTTTTCCCTAAAGGGTTAGGGGTGCAAGGATATAGACCAAATTTTTAATCAAGAGCCCTCCCCCCGCCCTCCCCCCATCAATTGTGTCCCACTTTACCAATGTTAAAATCTGGGCACCTTAAGGTAGAGGGATAGAGAGAGAGAAATAGAGATAGAGAGAAATACAGTAGATAGGTAGGTGTTTCTGCTGGCACAGCACTTGATCAATGTAATTCTCATCAATCAGTTAAAGAGCTTTCCAAAAGGGAAAAAAAAAGTTTTTGCACTCTGCAAACCTCCCAAAAATGGCCCATTTTTCAGGAAAACGGGCCAGTTTTTTTTTTAAAGGCATGAATAGCCTTGGGGTGCCTGCAGAGTGATCCTGGGGGAGGGGCAAAAATGAGCAAAAAACAGCCAATTTTTCCCAAAAAACAGGCCCGTTTTTTGTCAAAAAAATTACATGCATAGCCTTATGGAGGCTTATAGAGTGCTGCTGGGGGCTGGGGAGGCAAAAAAATGGCCTGTTTTTTGCTCATTTCTGCCCTCCCCAGCCCCCAGGAGCTCTCTGAAAGCCTCCATAATGGTATGCACGGCCATTTTGGTGAAGGGGGTGGGGCTTCGGGAGACAAAAAATGCTGTATTTGATGTATAAGACGCACCCAGAATTTCAGCTTCTTTTTTGAGGAAAAAAGATGCGTCTTATTCTCCGAAAAATATGATAGGTCATAATTTCATGCCAGAAATGTTTTTCATTACAGTGGCACCATTATGAAATCCAGCACAGTCATGCAAATAATAGATGAACAAACACAATTCATCGAGGACGAATGAGCACGACCTTGTTCCAAGCATTTGAAGTCTTTTCACTTACAACCAAGCAAGCTTTGCACTAGTAAAGTAGGGTCAAGAAAGCAACAGGCAAAATCTTACTCCTCACCCAATGTATGCCGAAGATCTTCACACTGGCTGATGTGTGGGAACTGTAGCATTTGACGCCATTTCTTACTCTTGCCCTTCCGATTTCCCCCTCCACCTACGTGAGGCAAATAAGAAAGAAAACACCAATAAAGAAGTGAGAAAACCAGAATGCACTATTTATACATATCCTGTTGTTATCAATTGTTGCTCACTATCAGATCAATCAGTGGTCAAATCTACCCCAACTTTTTTTCTGAGCAATATGTTATCTGGAACATTTCCAAAGGAGACTCTGCAGACACAAATGGTGAAAGTGCAACAGTGAAGAGCTTCGCTAAGATCGTTAAGATCATGGACCATCTCCCTGTAAATAACCTTCAGTGACACAATGCATTGAAATATAATATCCAGGATTTTCTTCCATATCACGATTGCAGGTAAACAATGCCCTCTACTCAGTGCCAAGTCCTGAATATGCGAATGACATTGCTTTACAAAAGAACACGTGCCAAAGGACAGGAACTTGTAAGATTTTACCCCATAGGACTGTGCAAAGTTTCAGATCACATGTGGAGTGGACTGCACAGGAGCACAAATATAGCACCTATCTGAAATTCTGTGAAGAAATCACGTCTCTGGGACTGAGTAGTCCAGCCAAAGAGGGAAGCCGTGTAAATTTGGGAAAATAGGTCATTTCTTAAAAGAATTACAGATTGATGCTACAGTCCCGTGATGGTGAACCTATGGCATGCGTCATTGGTGGGTTTCTGCCGGTTCGCACCGGTTCAGGTGAACCGGTTCATGACCGGACCCGGAGGTAACAGGACCCGGAGGTAATAGGATCCGGCATCGGCCCTGTCGCTCGCTCGCCCTTGCCATCCCGTCGCAGCTCACTCGCTCCCCCATCCGTCCGCACTAAACTAGGCTAGCCCAGCCCGCTGCTCACTGATTGGCTGGACTCTAGCCAATCAGTGAGCGGGCTGGAGGTGACCCATTTAAAAGCATGGCGCCAACGGCCAACATTTCTCCTGAGCAGTGTAAAATGTGTAAAATTAAATACATATTGTACTCCCTTTCAAATAGCCAGCAAAATATTTCTGGTTTTAATTCCATATCTTGCTTTACCATTGCTTCTAACCACTAACTTCTGAATAGCTACTTGGACTGACCTAAGTAGTGAACCTAATTCATATATTGCTGTTTTTTGGAACTGAGAACTAAATTTCAGAAAAAGGAAATAAGGTGGTGTGCAGAAGACCGTCAAGCCAGTGAGATCCTTTCTCTGTAAGTAGCTGTCTTTATTGCTGGGTGTGCTCTGTGCTGGGTTCATCCTTGAGATAGTAAAGTCTTGCTTTCTGTGTCTCCCCTTTGTGCAGGTTATTGGAGCAAGGTGGTGAGGTGGTGGTGCAGAAGACGCAAAAAAGGACAGTAATTCTCCGTTTCTGTTATTTTTTGTGCTTGTTTCATCCTAATGCAGTGCATGCAATTAAAGTCTTGCTTTCTGTGTCTCTTCTTTGTGCAGGTTATTGGAGCAATGAGGTGAGGTGGTGGTGCAGAAGACCAGCAAGGCAGTAATCTTCCCTCTGTAAGTAGCTGTCTTTATTGTTTTGTGTGCTGGTTTCGATGCAGTGCATGCAATGAAAGGGTTCATTTCTGTGTCTCTTCTTTGTGCAGCCCATTCATTGGAGTCAGTTATACTGAAGACTGGCAAAAACAGTCATCTTCCTTCTGTAAGTAGCTCTTTTATTGTTTTTGTACTTATTTTAATCTTATTGTAGTTCATCCATTGGGGCAAAGAATTCAGTGACATCATCTTGGCCACTCCCACCCAGTCACATGGGCGGCAAGCCACTCCCACCTGGTCACATGGCCAGCAAGCCACTCCCACCTGGTCACATGGCCAGCAAGCCACTCCCACCCGGTCCCATGGCCAGCAAGCCACTCCCACCTGGTCACATGGCCAGCAAGCCACTCCCACCTGGCCACATGGCCGGCAAGCCACTCCCACAAAGCAGGCCACACCCACAGAGTAGGTTCTAAAAAAAATTGAAACCCACCACTGGCATGCGTACCAGAGATGGCATGCAGAGCTCTCTATGCTGGCATGTGTGCCGTCGCCCCAGATCTCCATGGTGTTTCTTTCATGAGCTTCTGTTTTGCTGCAAATGACGAAACAGAAGCTCATGAAAGAAAAAGATCTTACCTCCCACTGGCCAGCTGGTCTTCAGATCTCTGCTGCACATGTGCATGTTCACGCACATCATGCATGCGCACATTTGCACATGTCTGTGCATGCACACATACATCTGTGCATATGCACATTCATGCATGTCTGCGCATGTGCATGGACATATCCATGCATGCACACCTTTCAGTTTGGGCACTCGGTGTCTAAAAGGTTCACCATCAGTGCTATAGTCACATACTTCAGGGTACCTAATCCAAAGTGTTTTGCACAGCCTGTGAAGTCAATTTATGGGTTACCAATATATTGATCATGTGAATCTGAACATTAAATAAGGATATGGCCTAAGCCTAAACCAGGTATTGGCAAACTTAAACACTCAAACAGCCATTTGGAGCCGTTTCCCACAGAAAAGAAAACACCGGGAGCCACAAAGGTCCTAACCAGAAGCCCCCAGTTCAGTTCTGGAGCTGATCGGAAGTTCAGTTCCCCCACCATAGAGCCTCCTCCTAGCGCGGCGTACTCTCTCCTCTACCTGTCATAACCGAAAGCCCTATCAATTGTGGAGACAACTGGAAAACCCTCCCCTTGCCATGGCGTCTTCTCCTGGCACACTGTGCTTCTCTCCCCCCCCCCCCCCGGAAGCTCCTCTCAAAATTGTGGCGCCGACTGGTGATGGAGCCGCAGCAGAGGTAGGGAAGAGCCACATGCGGCTCCAGAGCCGCAGTTTGCTGAACCATGGCCTAAATCAAAATAACACTATATAATTTACAATGCTAATAAAAAGAAATTAAATTGCTGACTTCCTCCAAAATGCTCTTGGGTGCTATGATGGATATAGGAATTTAAAAATACTTCTGTTTCTATACGTACCAGCAATTTGTCATACAGTATCCAGCAATCATTTTCCCCCCACTTAGGCCTTTTTATTGCCTTGACTACCAAGGCAGCATTGACCCATACAGAAGCTTTGCAGAAAAATATTCCTCCCCCCTATCCCACCCAACACCTCCATAACCAGGGGATGTCAAACTCAATTTCATTGAGGGCCACATCAAGGTTGTGTTTGACCTAGGGGGGTCAGGGCGGGTGACGCCAAATTGACATCACCCATGTCAGGGGCGTCTGTGGTGGCCCAAGTACTCTGCCAGCAAAAACGGGGTCCTGAGCTCTGTTTTCAGCTGTGACAGCCTCCTGCAATCCTCTGCCATTGAAAAAGGAGTTCGGGAGGGCCTCAGGTGACCCTCACGAGCTCCATTTTCGATGGCAGAGGCACCACAAGCCAGCCCTGTTTCCCGGGTGGCCCATGGGCCAGAACTAAGCACCCTGCGGGCCAAATCTGTCCACGGGCCTTGAGTTTGACACCCCTGGTATAAACTATACAAGTTGTTATAGCCTTAATATTCCTACAGCAAAGGAATCAGAAACTGAGAAATACTGATGTGCAAGACCACCTAATCAGAATATAAATCAGGATTTAAGTCTAATAGTCATTTCTCTTGCAATGCTTATATTTCTAAGAAGGAAGCAAAAGGGAAGTTTACTCTTAAGAAATATCTGTGAGCCCAAACCTTTAGTAATGAGCCAGTATGGTTAAACTGAAATAGGCTGGCCAGATTTCCTGTGAAACTCTTTTAGAAGAAGATTTAAATGCATATATAGAGTGGAGGAAACAACAGTCAGCTCAGCTGCATAGAAGTTAGAAACTATCTCACAAACTGAAGAAACTCTGTGTTTGCTATTTTTGCAGCTTATAAAGAAAATCCAGTTCTTTGTACCACCAGTGTTCAGTCCATCCCTTGTGTAATCAACTGAAATGGATTGAATGGAAGATGAGCAACATTTCTAGAAAATAAAGCTCCATGTTTGAAAGAAGTACAGTACAGATCACATTATTATATTGAAAAGAGAAGCCTAAGCATTGACATTAGAAATGATATTTAGAATTAACACATCCTGGTTCTGAGACTCATTTTACTGCTGTGGCTGATCTCAGGAACTGAACTTGGTTGACCCTGGTTATTGCTTAAATGGGGGACCAGCTTCAAATTCCAAGAATCTTGGCTAGATTAGAAAGTCAAAAAGAGGCCCTGGAACAATAACAAATCACTTCTTGAGCAATGCTAAGAAAAATGTACAAATTAAATCTCTGAGCTTGAGGGCATCTTTACCTTTCCTGGAAACTTAACCATGGTTTACAGCAAGCAGGAAAGGAAAGAATACAAAAGACTGATCCGTAGCAAACTCCTTTCTTTCTTATTAGAGAACAGGCATTGCTTAAAATGGCACAAAACAATTGTACCATATGATTGACTATACAAATCTAGGAAGGAAGTGAATCAAGGCAATGGGCAGCCATCTGTACAATATTCTCAATTGCAGCTCCATGAAGGGAGACGCTAACTAGCACCAGAAGTAAATATTCCTTATAAAGGTCTATGTTGTAAAGGTTTTACCAATGCAAGGCTCCCAGTGCAATTATTTACCAAACCCCAGCAGCGATCATTATTTTTTCCTTCCAAAGGAGAAATCCATTGCAAAGAAAAAAGAAGACAGCATCTCAGCCATTCTATTCATCTTATCTCTGTAGAACAGTCATCTACCATGGCAGAATTGCTCAAAAAGGGGGAAAGGTCCTTCAATTTCTCCCCTAGTAAAATCCTTACCAATTCCCTTTAGAAAACATTTGTACTGTAAATGAGAATCACTAGGTACATAAGGCACAGCTGAATAAAAGCAGTTTAGTTTTTGTAAGTTATTTTGAAATCTAGAGGGAATTTATGAGAAGAGAGCCAAAAGAGAGACGTATCATAACGATGTACAAAATTAATGTTGTTTTCTTTGATGAGCAGAAGGAGAATGCTGTAAAATCAGAGTGTGCATGTATTGCTGAATGTATGTATGTATGTATGTGTGTATGCGTGTCTATGTGTACACACACACGCATATATATATACTCTGTGTGTGTGTGTGTGTGTGTGTGTGTGTGTGTGTGTGTACATACAAACCTAATGTTGATTGTCTTGGCAACGTTTCGGCGAGGTCCCACTCGCCATCTTCAGGCTGGTGTTTTTGGCTTCGTGCTTGTGCGAGTAAGGGGTGGTCGGAGCTGTCGTCTTTCTATAAATCTTGGGGGAGGTGTGTGGAGTGCTGGCTTTATTGCTGTAAGTGGGTTGATTGGCTGTGTAGTTGCATCCTGATTGGTAGATGGAGTTGATGTTTGTAGATTGGTCGGCTGTTTCGTATCATCCTGTGTGGCTGAGGTGCTGGCTGTGTGTCCGTTGTTCTTTTATGTTGTAACGGCCTGGGTGGTGGGTGAGGTTCGTTTGTTGACTAGGGCTGGTTTCCAGATGTCTGGTAGGCGGGAGGTATTGTCATGTTTATTCGTGTTGTGGGGGTGTTTCTCTATTTCGATGGCTTCCATAATTATTCTCTTGTTGAAGTGTTCTCTTTTGGAGATTAATTTGATTCCTTCAAAATCAATTTCATGTTCTGTAGCTTTAAGGTGCTGGAAAAGGGAGGAAGTTTTTTCTTTTTTTCTGACTGCGTTCTTGTGTTCTGCAATGCGTGCATTTATTCTCCTATTAGTTTGTCCAATGTATGTATGTGGGAGGGCAGATTTTGCATGGTATTTCATAGACTCCTTGGTTTTCTAGTTAGATCTTGTCTTTAGGGTTTCTTTAGATGTTGTCTATTTTTTGATCAGTGCTGAAGGCTGTCTTGATATTGTGCTTGTGGAGAATTTTGCTGATTTTATCTGTGGTGCCTTTGATGTAAGGGAGGATGGTGATGCCGTTGTCCTGTTCTGTATCTCGGTTCTTGGGGGGATTGTCCCTTTGGATTAGTTTGGTAATTGTTTTTCTTTGGAATCCGTTGGAGATTAATACCTTTGTCAGAGTGTGCAATTCAGTTTTCAGGTGGTCTTTGTCGGCTAGGCATTTGGTTCTGGAGATGAGGGTCTTGGATACAGAGTTGATCTGTGCAGGGTGGCGATGGGATTGTGCGTTTAAGTAGCAGTTGGTGTCTGTTTTTTTCTGGTAGATGGTGTGTTGGGTTTTTTTCTGGTAGATGGTGTGTTGGGTTTTTTGTAGATTAGGACATCCAGAAAGGGAAGTTCGTTGTTTGCTTCTATTTCCATAGTGAATTGTATTTTGGGGTGTAGGCTATTGAGATGTGTGAGGAAGTTGTCCAGTTTTTCTTTCCCGTGTGGCCAAATCACGAAAGTATCATCAACATATTTAAGCCAGAGTTTGGGTTTGTGTTCAGATTGTTTCTTTGTACAAAACTCACTCCACTTCATAGAAACAATAAAGAAACAAAACCTACAATCCAGCGACCTACTCGTGAACTTCGATGTCATATCCCTCTTCACCCAAGTGCCTATAAAAGAAGCCTTGACAGCTATCCAGAACAAACACAACCCCCCCCCCCCAAACACATCCTGGACCTGACCAATCACTGCCTAACCAACACATACTTCATCCATAATGGACAAAGATACAAACACATAGAAGGAGCACCCATGGGATCACCCCTCTCACCCATCATCGCAAACTTATACATGGAACATTTTGAAACTAACACCTTAGATAAATCTGAATTTAGCTTAGATAAGCTGGCTTAGATATGTTGATGATTTAGATTTAGATTTATTAGATTTGTTAGCCGCTCCCTCTCCACGAAGGGACTCGGGACGGCGTACAATAAATAAAAAAGCACATATTATACACTTTCGTGATTTGGCCACACGGGAAAGAAAAACTGGACAACTTTCTCACACATCTCAACAGCCTACACCCCAAAATACAATTCACAATGGAAATAGAAGCAATGGTCTATATATATATATATATATATATATATATATATATATATATATATATATATATATATATGCATGTATATTAATATACATGTGTATATTACATATGTATATTAATATACACATACACACACACATATATGAATACACACACACACACGTGTATATGAATGAAAAAATATCGCTATATGTTTAGCTATCATAAAGTCTCCTTCAAATTGTGATTCCTTGCACGTTAATAGATACATGATTGTATCAGGCCAAAAACCAAGTATGACATGTGATAACTCTCCGAAGCTGAGTTCTTTATTGTTTGAAACCGACAGACAAAAATCTTGCCAGACTGAGCACTCTAGTAAGTAGCTACATCTACAACATTCTCTGTTAACTATTAGAGAAAGGCTGCCTTCACTCTTTTTCTCTCACATATGCTATCTGGGTTGAGTTGCCTCTTAATCCTCTGCAATGCTCCCTCCTCCCTCCTAGGGATCTATACTACATTTCATCATATAATGTTGGGTTATGTCCATAGGACCTACTGGTCAGGGGTGGGTTCCAGCCGACTTTACTGACTAAAAAACTAAAAAAAAAGATGGTGAAAGCGGCAACCAGGGAAGTGGTTGGGGGATGTGGCAGGCCTGGGTTCCAGTGACACAGGCTGCCATAACATTACCCGTTTGGCTGAACTGGGCCGAATGGGTAGGAACCCACCCTCTGCTACTAGTGCTGCATTCAAGATCACTTATCTCATACAGTTTGGAACCCCATTGCCTCAGTTCCATCTTAATATTGTTGCATCTCAGGGTTGGGAATTTTAATCCCCCCCCCCTCCCAGAGTCTTCACTGATATGGCTGCTAGTATAATTATCTGCCATTTTGAAGCAGGAAACATAGTACTGTAAGCTCTATAATAGGTTTGATAATGTACCTTTGAGTCACTGTCAACTCTTAAGTGACCACACAGATTTTCTGCTTAATAATCTGTCCAGTCTTTCTTCCGATGGTGCACTCCGTAATTGAGTCCAACCACTTCACTGCTGGCTGCTGGCTCTACTTCTCTTTCCTTCCATCTTTTCCATATTACAGTGTTCTTCAGAGAGCTAGGTCTTTACATAATGTATAAGATAATTTGAGCTTGGCTATTTGTGCCTTGAGTGAGAATTCCAGCTTGATTTATTCAATGAGCCAATCTTTATTTTCTTGACTGTCTTTAGTATTCTGAGGAGCGTTCTCCAACAACAAAGTACAAGGTTGTCAATACTCTACCTATCCTGCTTCTTCAAAGTCCAACTTTTGCTTCCATAGAGTGCCATAGGGAACACCATAGCTTTCTCTATAAGTATAGACTGAACACGGCAACTGAACATTTTTTCCAAGGCATTCATGGCTGCTCTACCAAGTGTTAATCTACATCGTATTTCATGATTGTTTGTTCCTTTATTGTTGATGGATGATTCCACAAAGCAGAAGCTATCCAACCCTTTTGACATCTTGTCAATTTTAAGGCTGGCTTTTGTATCTATTGTCTTTAGTTTGATTTTCTTCATAATAATTTTTTTTCACTGTGCTCTTTGACTTTTAAAAATAAGCAAACTTAAATTCTCTCCTAAGCCCAGGAAAGAAAGAATCACCAACCCCTTTTATTTGCATGATTATCCTATCTTATTATTTTGTTTTTATCAAAATATTAAAACACAACACGCAGAGGTTGCCTAACTCTGTTGTAGTGCAAAATTGCTCCCACCAAAATGCGCAATATTGACCAATATTGAACATTAGATTATAGATACTTTAGCATTAAAAGGTGAAGATTTCAGAGACAGATCCAGCACCAAAGGTAAAGAAGAGGTTAATCTCTAAAGAACAAAATGTTAGTTTTCTTAAAAATATGTCTGTACAAAAGATAATTTAAGAATGTGTTTAGCACTTGATGGCTATTTTTCATAAAGACTTTCTATACAGAAAAATAGTTTCATTGGGAGCCCTCAGGACTTGGTTTAATGATGGGCAGCTACATAAATGTTTTAAATTAGAAAACAAAATCAATCAAGAATTTATATGCAGGTCTTATACAATAACTTAACATTTATTTACGGTATTTTGCTGTACGTACATCTGCCACAAAACAATAGCCAGTTGAACTAGTATAGTACTACCGTTTGTTGTGCTCAGTGAACAGATTTGAACAATGGGCCCTATCCAACCACATGAAATTTAATGTGAAGAAAAGCAAGGTTTTACACCTGGTCCGGAAAAACCAATGGTACAAGTATAGATTAGGTGAAACCTGGCTCAAAAACACTTAACTGTGAGAGGGACCTTGGAGTCCTAGTGGATGATCATTTAAACATGAGTCAGCAGTGTGCAGCGGCAGCCAAAAAAGCTAATACAACCTTCTTGGTTGTATAAAGAGAGGCATAGAATCAAAATCACCTGAAGCATTAGTACCACTTTATAAAGCCTTAGTGAGGCCACATCTGGAATACTGCATCCAGTTTTGGTCACCACATTACAAAAAAGATGTTGAGACTTTGGAAAAAATGCAAAGAACAGCAACTTTGATGACTAAGGGCCTGGAGAAAAAAAACATATGAAAAACAATTGCAGGATTTGGGTTTGGCTAGTCTAGAGAAAAAAAGGACAGGAGGGACATAATAGTAGTATTCCAGTATTTGAGAGGCTACCACAAAGAGGAGGGGGTCAATTTAGTTTCCAAAGCATCAGAGGGCAGGACAAGAAACAATGAATGGAAACTAATCAAGGAGAGAAGCAACCTGGGATGAAGGAGAAACTTCCTAACAGGTGAATACAATTAACCAGTGGAACAGTTGCCTTCAGAAGTTGTGGATGCTTCATCACTGGAGTTTTTAAGAAGAGGCTAGTCAGTCAGTTGTCTGAAATAGTCTCCTGCTTGAGCAGAGGGCTGGATTACAAGACCTTCAAGGTCTCTTCCAGCTCTATTCTAATTATTGATTGAACAGAGCAAAACAAAGAGTTGCTTTGCGAAGTGAGGTGTGTGGCATATAAATCTAATAAATAAACAAATAAAACAGACCTCCAAGTTCTTTGGATGCTTTTTCCTACAAACTACCAGTTTTCATATTGGGCTGAAATTGGAGTTTCTCAAATATCTTAAGAATTCTAAGCTTATTTAGATAGATACCTGAGCCATCTCAATGCACTGCATAAAACATGTGGAAATGGTAGATCTCTGTGCCCTATAAAGTGCTTTCTGTTAGAATTGCAGCATAGCGATTTTTCATTGAGATAAATGGTTGTACCTATGAGACCATCTGTAGATAGAAACCTAATGTTATTGTGTCTACTTTACTCTTTATAACTCTCCTTATAAACAAGCTTGTGCATTTCAGACACAACTCCTGGCAGCGTACACTATGCAAATGACGCACATGGCAGGGGCAGGTCTGGTTGTCTCACATGTATCCATACTTTTTCAGAAGACTATGTCTTATAAAATGTATTGCCCCATTAGAACTAAAGTTCTATCCCTTCCTTTGTCAGTGTTTGAAGACTCATTGTTACTCCTACACAAAAGAAGAAACGTTAAAATACATTAAAAACTGCATCCCCCATACGCTTATCAAACTGTATGATTCAGTGGATTTACTATGAAACAGATATTTATAAGACTCCATTTTTAATTAAGGTCTTGAGTCTTGATAAATACAGACTGACTGTGCCTAGTCAGTCACAGACATTTTCTGCTGCACTTTTAATGGACGCAGGTTAAATTATATCCAGCTGTATTTGGACAATGACTGACATAAAGAAGTAATCTAAATCTACTGCCTGAAAATCTTCCAGATCTAATAGCATGGTGTCTTCTTTTTTAAAAAAAAACCCTAAGTATTTTATAGAAGATAATGCCTTGGCTATTATTTCAAACTTAATACAAACTGTTCCCTCTTTATGATCAACTTAAAATTATGCACTGTATAATTCTATACCTTGATAAGAAAGCCATTCTGGCAATGACCAGACATTTTCTTATCCCAATTCAATTTTCTACAGATTTTAACTTTCCACATGTTTCTCTTTACTATCCCAAAGCATTTTAGTGGCAATTGTTCATTATATATGTCAATCCCTTCCTACGATTCAGGTGGTTTAATTAATAGGGGTGTTCAATTCTATAAATTTTATGATTATTTTCAAGATTTTTTTAAAAGTCTAAGCAGAGACTTCTTCAGAATCTTAATTTTCATACAACTTATCTATCAAAATAGTATCAAATGAGGAAATACTTGCTGTTCTGATTAAAAGAAATCTAGATTTTGTCATATAGAACTGTTAGAAGTTCCTCTTTATTTCACAACAACATTTTGGACACTTTCCTTTATGTTCTTACTTAGAATGTTCAGTTAGTATGAGAAGTCTTGCTTATGTTGCAATGATATCCATACTTTCCTGAGAGCAAGTCCCAATGATATATGGTAAAGTTTTAGTATGCTGCCTTAGTCTGAGTAATTGATTCTCATTTCCCACAAATTGTACATACAGGAAAAATAATCCTATATATAGACAATATAAATCCTATATAAAAGCAAAGGCACCTTTAAGAAAACATGCTTAAGGGTAGATGGCAGAATGCTAAAAGAACATTTTCCAGCAATAAACTTGTAAAGGAAACATCAACATGGCCTTTAATGCAAAGTCATTGCCTTAATAGAAGTTAATTCAACAAAAAATTCTCCCATCAAGCTATAAGAACTTGGTTTCTGAATTCAGAATTCAAACTAGCATTCAATGTGTTACTTGTGACCATAGGAATTGAATCAGAAGAACCAAGAATTTCACAAGTCAATAAACCCTCCCCCACAATAAGCAGAACTGAAATAGTTTAGTAAATCCACACTGATAGCTCTATACAGATTTACATACAAAGCCTCACAGCCATATCAAACCTTTTACAGAGGATATATATTATATGCATGCGTCTATCATACCTACAAATTTGCAACGGCACCCACAGAAATTGTTGTGGCCTAATCCACATACACTACTAAGTCTTAAAAGTTTCATCTGGTAACTATAGTATGTCAGACTACTATAGCTTGTTCAATGAAACATGATTAAATTCTGGGTTGGTTGTATGAAAATGAAACTTATCATCTGACAGAAGCATACTAGTTTAACAAACTTGTAGGGATTCCCTTAGAATTGGGGCTGTACACTGAGGCATTTCTAAGCTCCTTCCAAGCATGGGAAACACATACTTGAGTTGATGCAAGACTTCTGTGGACACCCTCTTGGTGTCCCGATTAAAGTCCAGAAAAGTTAACAGTTTAAAAAAAGAAGAAGTCAGAGCATCTGGATGGTATCTCACCCCAAACTACAGTTCTATCACCATAACCAATACAGACCCTTTCATCTATTTCTTAAATTACAGTATCTATACTTGTTTTCACCACTTCGTGGACAGCTCCTCCGCCAGGCCTAGTAAACGTTCCCCTCTCTTGGCTGCGAGTTGATGACTCAGAAGCTCTGCTGTCTCGTCCTTCCGACAGCCGGGCAGCCGAGGTTGCAAGAGCTTTCTGGCCACCCGCGCCGCAACTTCCTTCACGCCGGTGCTTTTCGAACAAGCATCATTACCTTCCAGCCCAGCCTCACCTCCGCCCGACCACTCACGCCGGTCGTGCTGGCCCTCGGGATCTTCCACCGCCGCCTTCCCTCTGAAGACCACCGGGTCCTCTGTCCATCTTCCCTACCTACCTACCTACCAGCCGGCTGGCCGGTCGTTCAGAGCACAGCTCCGCTGGCCACCCCTTCCTCCGAAGAGGCCGTGCATTGCATAAGGACCGCGATGCCCAGACAGGAGAAGGGGACGCTGGGCCAGGAAGGACCAGCCCTGGCTCAATCCGGAGCATGGCCGGGGCTCCTTTCCCGGCCATCCCCAAACCTTTCCCCAACCGAGACCAGGTTCTCACCCTCGCGCGCCTTGAGCAGCACCGTGTTTGCCACGATATTCTCCAGCTCCATTGGGTCCAGCCCGAGGCGCCGCCGCTGCCGCTGTCACCTCTTCCCACCCGACCGCTCTCATCCACCCCCACCTCCGACCGCTTGGTCCGGCACCCAGCTACTGTACCTCCATTCTTAGCCCGCCTACTGCCTGCTCAGCCCGACCAATCCCCGCGCCAACATGGCCCGCATCGGTCCCTAAATGGCCCGAGAAACTCCCCCGCCTCCACTCTGCCCTTCTTTCTCATTGGTCACCGAAAAAGGGGGGGAGCCACATAGAATGCATGGGCCGCAGTGTGATTGGCTGAAACTGTTTCGCGAGGCGGAGAAAGCTCTTAAAATAAGGGAGCTGTTGGTCGGGTCATCATGGCAAAGACTTTGGTTGAAAGGGTTGGGCTTACTTCTCCCAAAAATGCAATTGCTCGCGAAGTTGGCTAATCAGAGAGTAACAGGTAGCTTCAGAGGTCATGAAACAATAATATCACATATAGTTCGCCTATAGACGAAGCGGAATGTCAAGTGGGTTTCAAGGCTTTTCGCTACTCGTGTAACTTAAAAGTATCTCTATTGAGTAGGACAGAAGGAGAAGCCTCATCTCAGAGACAGATGTAAATATCTTACAGATGAAAGCCCCAATCGAATTTTTGGAGAATTGCTTTAGCTAGAATTGGAATGTGTGCAGACTTGCAAGTCTAATCCTTGAAGAACAACAGCAACAAAATACTAAATCTTGAACATTATGCTATTCAGCATTGTAACAGCTGAGCAAATTAGAAAACTGCTTTTGATCCATTTTTTGGGATGCAAATGCTGTTGTAAGTGCAGACTCACTCGTCTTCAATTACTTTGTAGCCTTTTTTCCTAAATGATTGTTCTAATGGTGTTAAAGGTGAAAACTAATGGTGAATGTTAGTGTAATTATTGCATTGATACAGTACTATATTAAATACACCAGGATATAGTAGTTTCTCCCTTTTTATGTATATGACTCCAAGTCAGTTTTGATTCCTGACAACTGCCTATACAGGGAGGGAGGGGGAGGGAGGGAGGGAGAAGAATACACAGTATTTATAATGGGCAACTCTCTGTATGAGGCTAATTTGAAGGGAATGTATCTTTGTGTATGTGTATATGCATATATTATTATCTGTCCAAATCAATTCACTTCTAGATGAAGCTGTCTTCATTAAAATGTATGGATTGTAATCTAACATGCTAGTCCAGTGCAGGTAGATAGGTGTGTGTATATACTGTAGTTTTCAGAGTATAAGACACACCTTTTTTCCTCTAAAAAAAGGCTGAAAATCTGGGTGCATCTTATACTAAGGTGACCAGCCGTCCTCCTTTAGGGAGGACAGTCCTTCTTTTGTAAGTTCTGTCCTCCCTCGAAAAGTGTCCTCCTACATGTCCTCCTTTTTGATATTTGAAGGCTAATCTGTTGCGCGTTATGTGACGTATTTTATTAAACAGTTTTTAATGGTGTTTTTTTTACTTCATCGCAAGTATATTGAACAGATATTGAATCTTGTGTTGAATTTTTATCTAAAGAAATGCTAAACATTAAAATAGATGACAATTGTCTCTTTGAAGAAATTAGAAGACTGAATGTATATTTAAATTCTGAAAAATTAATACAATGGGAAAATCAACATGTTGAAATTGATAAAAGATGGGTGGATATTTTCAGCCATTTCAAAAATGAACATATTCCATGTGAACATTTATTTATACTTGTTCAATTTACGTTGTGCTGCCCTGGAACGAATGCAGCAGTTGAAAGAGTTTTTTTCAATTGCCAATGATTTTTTGACAAGTGAGAAATTGAGACTGAATGTTGACACTCTAGCTGCAGCACTTGCCGTAAAATTCAATATGAAGGATATTTCTTGTTCAGATATTTCCAATATATTGTTAGAAGATGATACATTGACAAAAAATATTAATTCAATGGAAAAGTACTCATTTAAATAATAATTAACAGGCATGTAAGCATAATTACAATATAAAATATTGCAAATGTTTTTATTATGCATATATCATATTTTAGTGTATTATTGTTGCAATGAATAAAATATTTCTTTTATTTACGATATATTTTTTCCAATTTATTTGTCCTCCTTTTCATTGTAAAAAAGTTGGTCACCTTAGCATTTTGGACAATAGAACGTGTTTTGTCCTCCTTTTCATTGTAAAAAAGTTGGTCACCTTACTTATACACAGAATACAGCATTTTTTGCCTCCTGAAGCCCCGCCCCTTCACCAAAATGGCTGTGCATAGCCTTATGGAGAGCTCCTGGGGGCTGGGGAGAGCACAAATGAGCAAAAAGCGGGCGTTTCTTGCTCAATTTTGCCCCCCCCTCCAGCCCCCAGGAGCACTCTATAAGCCTCCATAAGGCTATGCATGCAATTGTTTTGAAAAAAATGGGGGAGGTTTGCAGAGTGCAAAAACCTTTTTTTCCCCTTTTCGGAAAGCTGTTTAATCAGAGTGGTTGATGAGAATTACATTAGTCAAGTGCTGTGCCAGCAGAAACAAAGTTTTAGGTACTACAGGTTGTCAGCGATTTCCTTCTCCAGCACATAGATAAATACACCTGGAAACATCTACCTACCTACCTACCTACTCTCCCTCTCTGTCTCTCTCCCTACCTACTGTATTTCTCCCCCCCTCTCCCTCTATCTACCTATATACTTACCTACCTATTCTCTCTCTCTCTCCCTACCTATCTACTGTATTTCTCTCTATCTCTCTCTATTTCTCTCTCTCTATCCCTTTACCTACCTACCTACCTATCTACACTCTCTCTCCCTACGTACCTACTGTATTTCTCTCTCTCTTTTTCTCTCTCTCTATTTCTCTCTCTCTCTATCCCTTTATCTACCTACCTACCTACCTACTCTCTCTCTCCCTACCTACTGTATTTCTCTCTCCCTCTCCCTCTATCTACCTATATATCTACCTACCTACTCTCTCTCTCTCTCCCCCTACCTATCTACTATATTTGTCTCTCTCTATTTTTCTCTCTATCCCTCTACCTACCAACCTACCTACTGTCTCTCCCTCTCCCTATCTACTGTATTTCTCTCTCTCTATCTCTCTCTATTTCTCTCTATCCCCCTACCTACCTATCTACACTCTCTACCTACCTACCTACCTACCTACTGTATTTCTCTCTCTCCCTTTATCTACCTAACTACCTACCTACTCACTCTCTCTCTCCCTACCTACCTACTGTATTTCTCTCTCTTTCTCTCCCTCTCTATCCCTCTATTCTACCTACCTCCTTTTTTAAAAAAAATGTCTCTTCAAAACCAGGGTGCGTCTTATACTCCAAAAAATAGGGTATGTAGATGGATGGATGGAGGAAGGTAGGGTTGAAATTCAGCAGGTTCTGACAGCTTCTGGAGAACCGAAAATTTTGAGTGGTTTGAAGAATCGGCAAATACCAGAGATTTTGGAGATTTTGCAGTATCCTTCCCCTGCCTTGCCCACCAAGCCACGCCCACAGAACTGGTCGTAAAAAAATGAATTTCACTACTGGATAGATGGATAGATGGATGTACTGGCATTTGTATTTACTTAAGGCTGAGAAAGAGCGTGGTCCAAAATCACTCATCCAACTTCTATGCCCAAGAGACTACAACCAAACCTTCATCATTATACCACACTTTTCTCCATTTTTATCTCTTTAATTTCCTTGCTTTTTATATGTATTTGCTATTTCTGTGTTATTTTTTATGTTGTGATTGTCAACTGCCCAAATAAATGCATACAGGCATATATACACCATTTTCTTACAGATGGATTTTCTTAGATTTACCTTGTTACTTAAAATAGATTATGTAGATGCGGTGTGGACATATAAATGGGAAAAGCCATTTATCTACTCCATTCTGAAATTAAATTGATTTCCCCAAAGTTGGAATCTTATGCCTGCAGGCCTGAAGGTAGTTTTTATTTATCTCAGTAAGATTTCCAAGAAGACATGTTATTATTATTATTAGTTTTGTCTAGTGGTTAAAACAATGAGTTCAAGTCCCTATCTTAGCCATGAAAGACAGCTGGGTGACCTTGGTCCAGTCACTTTTTCTCGACCCAACCCTCCTCACAAGGTTATTGTTGTGGGGAAAGTAGGAGGAGGAAGATGTGTTGTATACATTTGCTACCTTAAATTATTTGTAAAAGTGGAAAATAAATAAAATCAAAAAATCCATTTGTGTTAATATGTTCTGATATTTTTAAGCATTAACAAGACCATTTATTTTAGCTGCAAGAAATAAAAGTTTACTGCTTTGTGTAACTAAAAATGCTAAAAATGAAATCAAGTATGTTAAGGCATATTTGTTAAGTACTGTACATGAATAATCTACCATGAATACCCAATGAGATGACAACAAAGATAAGATAAGGTAAGTCCAGCATTGTTGATCCAACAATTCAGTAGTTGGATATGCTTTCAGCCATTTATAGTTTCCATAGTTCAATCAGGCTGCTGTAAGGAAAAAGGAGCACAAGGCAAAATTAAAAGAAAAAAAGATCACAGATGCTGATCCAGCCATGTGATCTTAATTTGCAAAGACTGATTGATAGATACCGTGTTTCCTCGAAAATAAGACAGGGTCTTATTTTCTTTTGAGACACCCCCCCCCCGAAATAAGCACTTGGCCTTATTTTGGGGGAGGTCTTATTTTTGAGGTGCAGGAGCAGCGAGCGTGGTCACCTCATGGTTGCTACTGTGTTGCAATATTTTCTGGAGGGCTTATTTTCAGGGGATGGTTAAATTTAGTGCAAGCGCTCAAAAGCCCAATTGGGCTTATTATCAGGGGAGGTCTTATTTTCAGGGAAACAGAGTATATGTAATTAAATGCGCACCTTCAAATGGTTTCAAACCTAAGAAAAATAGATATATTCAATAATTGCAACATGTTCCTGTATCTAGGATCAATGACATCTCTAGAAGCTCTTGTAAGCTAAAAATGATACGTGTAATACTGCCTGTGGAAGGCTTGCCAATTCTTGGGTCAGTTTTATCCTACATCTCAAAATTCTCATATTATCCAAACTGAGACTTAAACCCCGTAATCATTTTGGGGCAGTAAATTTGAATGAATTTAATATTGTTTTTTTTTTTTTACTGTGTGTGTGGCTGCAAAATTCTAGAACATTGCACTCGCTATGTGGCTGTACCTAGGAGCAAAATAAATAAATATATTTTTAGCCAAGAAATTACTCTTGGCCCTGAAAAGAGAATTCTGATTGCCGTTTGAACAACATTTTAGATGATGTGGCTGAACAAGTTGTACTACTGCTTAGGTTAATTGCTCAACAAGGCAGTTACTGTACAGGCCATTGGCACAATTGTCAATGTATATGTCAATTAGGGAACAATATGTTTGCTTCTAAAGTCATGGCTTGAGCAATTCCTGTGCCCCATGGCAGGGTGTATTATAGAAATGGAAGTTTTTTTTAAAAAGTGAAGCCCAATCATCGGCTACTATCAAAAAATCTGAATCTAACCTTCATGTGTGCATTTTTGGATAGAGAGGATGAGAAACTGTTCAATTAATAGTAAAGAAACCAACCTTTTAAAAAAAACCTCAGACAACATTCTTAATATTTTTAATTGATTAAATCTCACACATTGACCTCTAACAGCTTTTGCAGCTATGCTATAGGGCAGTGGCCCTCAACCTTTTGGGCACCAGGGACTGGTTCTGTGGGCAGAGGTTTTTCCGCAGGCCGGAGTGGACATGGTTTTGCATGCTGCCTGTATCCCGCGAGGGGGGCTTTGCTGGGTTGTGTGTCCCTGTTGCTTGCATTCTGCAGACCGGTGTTGGTTCACAGACAGGGAGTTGGGGACCCCTGCTCTAAGGGGTAGCACAGGAGTAATATTTTCTTTTGTGTGCCTTTGAGTCAGTGTTGACTCCTGCAGTTTCCTTGGAAAGATATTTGGAAGTGGTTTGACCTTGCCTGCTTCCTCGGTCTGAGAGGGTGTGATTGGCCCAAGGTCACCCAACTGATTTCATGTGGGACGAGAACTCATAGTTCCCTGTTTTAAGTATGCCCTATAAAAGTGGGCATATAAAGTGGTGGGTTGCTATCCATATTAGAGTTATAACATAATTTTGCAGGGGGCTATTATTATTTGTATCTCCCTATAGCAGATGGGATACTGTATGCAAGGAATTACTTAGAATAATTCTCAGTGTGATCCATAATTCTTTCTGTTTCATCTTGCCCACTGGGAGGTTCCTGAGATTCTCCAGTTTTAATAAACTACCAGTCTATCCACACAACGTGAGTTTTCGGTAACCTCTTTGTTGCCATCTAGTGGTGCTCAGATTTGTACAGTCCAATTAAAGTAGCCCTACTCTTTCTTAAAGGCGGAGACGACCAGGATGGCAAACTTAAGGCATACATACTGGAACTGGCACACAGAGCCATCACTCTGAGCATGCCAGTTGTCGCCCGTTACTCTTCTGGGTTCCGGTGCACATATGCGCGCTGGCCAGCTAGTCTTCGCACATGCAGGAATGCCAGAAACTGGAAGAGCAGCTCCTGGGAAGCTGAGCTTCTGGTTTCCAGTGCGCGCATGTGCGCTGGCCAGTTGATCTTCGTGCACCCAAGCATGCCAGAAACCAGAAGACCAGGTGACCAGTGTGCATGCCGGAAAGTGGAAGCTCAGCTTCCCAGCGCACACATGCCCGCCAAGGAACTGCTCTTCTGCATGCACACCAGAGAGATGCTCTTCACGTTTGTGGTGCTCCCCCACATGCGTCTGCATGCTCCAGTTTTAGCACTCGGTCCCAAAAAGGTTCACCAACACTGACCTAGAAAGAGCTAGCTCCACTTATGTTTTGGGTTGTTAAGCCCTGGGAAAGTGTATCAAATTAACCGGGTAGCAATTGATGTCACACAATCAATATTGCCATCAATGATACAACTCTTAGAGATAATGAGGGCACTTTTGTAAAGCTGCAGCACATTTAATTAATTGCTTGATTTATAAATGACTTCACTTCAAAAGAGAGAGTGTGTTGGTAGTATAGTGCTTAAGGCATCAGGATAGAAAACAGGAGAACTATGAGTTCTAGTCTTGCCTTAAGCAGGAAGCCAGCTGGGTAACCTTGGGCCTGTCATCCCTCTCTCAGCCCGAGGAAAGAAGCAAGAGCACACAATTCCCAAAATATCTTGCCAGGAAAACTGCCAATAACAAATGGCACACATCAGGAAAGTTAGAAATGTGATTAAAATATAACACAACTAATTTGGATTCACAGATTGCTTTGCCTCTGCCTCAGAGCCTGCTAGAAAAGCCGCGTATTCAGAACTTTCTTTAAAATCAGGGAGGTATGGACCAGCTCCAGTTGCCTGTCATCGTGAAAGGCCCAGTGATGCACAATGGAAAGAGAAGGGAAAGAAGGACAAGGTAGTTATACCCAGATTCTTCTCTTTCCCTCTGTACTTACTCAACAGTGCAAGAGCTTCTACAGGCGGCTTGGAACTCTTAGGGAAAATGTCCTGCAAGCGTTATCAATTTATGTTTGTATGTGTTAAGCCAATTATTATTTGGCTACAGATGAATTGCTTTTCTTTAAAAGTAAATTGGACTAAGAAAGTATTTCCCAAATGGTTGCTTTACAAGGTACACAGGAATGACATTTCCTTCCGCCTGAAGGACACCTGGTGGAAAAACCTGTCCTATTATTTACTAGTTTTCACTTATCCAGACTTCTTTTTGAACTATGATTAGTGAATTTCTGCCACATGCCTGAAAAGAATATTCTAACTAAACCACCCTACTAGCCAAGAGTTCTATATAGGGCGAGGGTAGAAACCTGTGACACTCCTATCGGCCCCAGACCACAGGATCTACAGCCCTAATGTAGCAACAGATAAAACAAGACTGAACAATGGGATAATTTCATCTCTGACATTTTGGAAATCCCAAAATACCCTGTTAGAATAGCTTAAGATTCTGGAGTTTATTTATTTATTGATGTGGCTGCCCATCTTGCAAACCAACTTTGTAGTTCCAATCAAGGACGCACAGTGGGGACTTGCTATTCCATAGTGATAAGCAGTAGTGCAATTCAGCTAGTTCTATCCGGTTCGGGTGAACTGGTAGCGGTGGCAGCGGGAGGCTCCGCCCAACCACCTGGACGTCATCACATCCCATTTTTGACGCTCTCCGCATGAACGGAAGGTCCTGCCATGCTCACATTTGTGAACCAGTAGCAAAGGTAAGTTGATTTCACTCCCGGTGAAATAAGATCTGTCAAGTCTCTAATATATACAACTTTTGCAAAATTGTCACAAAAGTTTCTGAAAAACCCAGGAAACTCCGTGTTCTGGATTGAAATGCTTTAGCCAGTTTGGTTCCTAAAAATGTTAATCAAAATCAGATCCTATAGAAATGCCTATCCAGAACCTGCTTAGCCACATTGTGTGATAATAGGCAAACTGAAGTACAGGCTTTCATTATTTAGATCATAGGGGTAAAGGGGGCCTTTTGAGACAGCAAGATGACATTTTATTGCTTGTTTTTTTTTAAAAAAAATCCAGTTATCTCAGACACACACCCAAACCCTCAGCTAGAAGTTATTTTTTTAAAAAAGGATAAGGATCAAAAAGTTATATGGGTTTCTGGAGAACAAAAATTAAAATGAGTGGTATCTGCCTCTGGAAATTTCTGTGTACACAATGTTGGAATAATCACTGCATTTCTCACTTAATCCATCAGAATAGAGCTGGAAGGGACCTTGGAGGTCTTCTAGTCCAGCTATCTGCTCAAGCAGGAGATCCTAGACCACTTCAGACAAGTGACTGTCCAGTCTCTTCTTAAAAACCTCCAGTGATGAAGCACCCACAACTTCTGAAGGCAAGCTGTTCCACTGGTCAATTGTCCTCACTGTTAGGAAGTTTCTCCTTAACCCCAGGTTGTTTCTCTCCTTGATTAGTTTCCATCTATTGTTTCTTGGGCTGCCCTCTAGTGCTTTGGAAAATAAATTGATCCCCTCTTTTTTGTGGTAGCCTCTCAAATACTGGAATACTGCTATCATGTCCCTTCTCATCCTTTTTTTCTCTAGACTGGCCATACCAAATTCCTGCAACTGTTCTTCATATGTTTTTGTCTCCAGGCCCTTAATAATCTTACTTGCTCTTTTTTGCACTGTTTCCAAAGTCTCAACATCTTTTTTGTAATGTGGTGACCAAAACTGGGTACAGTATTCCAGATGTGGTCTTACTAAGGCTTTATAAAGTGGTACTAATACTTCACATGATTTTGATTCTATGTCTCTGTTTATACAGCCAAGGAATGTAAACTTTTTTGGCTGCTGCCACACACTGCTAGCTCATGTTTAAGTGATAGTCCACTAGGACTCCAAGGTCCCCCTCACAGTTACTATTTTTGATCAGGTTTCACCTAAACGGTACTTTTACCTTTGGTTTTTCCTGCCTAAGTGTAAAGCACCTAGGTGCTTTTCTCCACATTATATGTCATGTTGTTGAATGTAGGGCTCATTGTTCAAGTCTGCTAAGAACTTTTCGGATCCTGAGCTTGTCTTTTAGGGTGTTGCTTATTCCTGCCAGCTTAGTGTCATCTGCAAATTAGATGAGTTCCCCTTCTATTCCCTCATCTAAACCCTAAACCCCACCCACCCCATCCACCCCCACCCCCCGGTTTTGAAGATGGGAACCACATCCGCTCTTTTACAATCCTCTGGCAGTTCCCCAGTGCTCCAACATTTTTTTTAAAGATATGGTACAATGGTTCTGAGATAACATCTGCCAGCTCTTTTAGAAGTATGGTATGTAATCTATCAGGTCTCCTCTAAACACAGTGGCTTGTAAACAATGGAGAATGGGAAACTGACGAGGCAACCCAATTTCCTTATAGGGATTGAAATGTCTATCTACTAGATGCTGGTTCTGCTGGTTCCTTTCTGCTTAGTGAAATAGAAGTTGTGGGATTTAGCTCCCCATAACTATCGCTGAATATCATAGACTTGTAAATTGAACACTTGTGCCATGTCTAACAAAATGAAATTCAATGTAGATAAAAAGTAAGGTTTTACACATAGGCAAGAAAAACCAACTGTACAGGTACAGACTAGGTCACGCTTGGCTCAATACCAGCAACTGTGAGAGGGATCTTGGAGTCCAAGTGGACAATCACTTAAATATGAGCCAACAATGTGTGGCAGCAGCTGAAAAAGCCAATGCAATCCTAGACTGCATTAATAGAGGAATAGAATCAAGATCACATGAAGTATTAGTACCACTTTACAAAGCCTTAGTATTGCCACACCTGGAATACTGCACCCAGTTTTGGTCACCACAATATAAAAGAGATGTTGAGACTCTAGAAATAGTGCAGACAAGAGCAATAAAGATGAGTAGGGGGCTGGAGATTAAGACATATGAAGAACAGTTGCAGGAATTGGATATGGCTATTTTAGTGAAAAGAAGGAGTAGGGAAGATATAATAACAGTGTTCCTGTATTTGAGGGGATTTATTCGAGCACCATAAACAAGACAAGAACCAATTTATGGAAACAAATCAAGGAGAGAAGTAACCTTATTCTCCAAAACACCTAAAGGCAGGATAAGAAGCAATAGAATAGATGGAAACTAATCAAGGAGAGAAGAACCAAGGAGAAATTTCCTAACAGTAGGAACAATTAACTAGTGGGATGCCTTGCCTTCAGAAGTTGTGGATATCCCATCTCTGGAGGTTTTCAAGAAGAGACTGGACAGCCACTTGTCTGAAATGGTATAGATCAGGGGTCAGCAACCAGTGGCTCTGGAGCCACATATGGCTCTTTCATCCCTCTGCTGCGGCTCCCTGTTGCTGGTTGGTTCCACAATTGATAGGGCTTTGGGTTAGGACAAGTAGAGGAACAAGGATGCCGCGGTAAGAGGAGACTCTATGGTGAGGGAACTGGCTCCAGAATTGAATGGGGGGGGGGTGGCTTCCAGTTAGAGCATTTGTGGCTCTTTGAGTGTTTAAGGTTGCTGATCTCAGGTATAGATTATCCTGCTTGTGCAGGGAGTTAGACTAGAAGACTTCTAGAAGTCCATTTCAATTCTGTTATTCTATGTCCTATAACCTTGGCTTGAATTCATCTAGTGAAGAAGAGCCCAAGGACCTTGCTGTGGAGCTCTAGGTCAGGGCGGTCAAACTCCCAGCCCACGGGCCAGATGTGTCATGTGCTGTCCACACCCACGCCCAGTTTAGCAAAGGGGGGGAGGAAGTCCCAATTCATCACAAGATGCTGCCATGACAACGTGAGCTTGATACCCCTGTTCTAGGTCATCTCCCAATAAGCGAAGGAAGCTCCAGAGTCAGCTGCTGCTTACACTTTCATTAGAAAGTTAAATGGCTGGGGTTGTGGAGTTGTAGCTGGGCCCATACCTCATCTTAAATTATATTTAGTTTAATCACAATTTATTGAGTAAATATTTCTTACAGACTGCATTTACATATTAGAACTACTACCGACCTCCGCTCCTTCCGACAGAAGCTTAAGACCCACCTGTTCCAATTAGCTGGCTTAACTGATTTATAGTCCCATTTTTCCTCCTGGCAAACATCTTATTGGGTAGTTTTTAAGGGTAATTTTAATGTTTATGTGTATTTTAATTTAATATTGTACAGTCCATATCCTACCTCCTCCGTTTACTCATCTGTATATTTAAATATATCCATATTTTATATTCATACTGTTTTAATACTGTTTTAACATGACTGTACACCGCCCCGAGTCCTGTTTAGGAAAGGGTGCGGTTTATAAATTAAAGATTGATTGATTGATTGATTGATTGATTGAACTTACCATGTCATAAACCCAAGATACAAAAGTGTACCCCAACCTTTTGTAGCTCACAAAGCAATCCCTGAATGAATAGAGCTATACTTTTTTTTGGCAGCCTGGCTGGATTTGTGGGGATGAAGGATTATCAAGTAGATGTTCAGCACTGCAAATTCTTAAAGGCAGGCACTGAAGCCCTTGATTTTTAAAATCTACCTTCAAACAGAGAAGTGGTGGTTGTAGTGGTTAAAGCATCAGACTAGAGACTGGCAGGCTGTGAGTTGCAGTCCTGCCTTAGGACCAGACACTCACTCTCAGTCCTAGGAAGGGGGACAATGGCAAACCACTTCTAAAAACCTTGCCAAGAAAATTGCGGAGACTTCGCCCGGCAGTTACCGGGAATCAAAAACTGACTCAAAGGCACACAAAATGAAATAAAACCTTCAAATAGGCCTAGCCCATTTTTGAACAAGACTTCTGCAAATTCTAGTGTGTCCCTCAAGCCAAAATAAATTTGCATACGTACAATAAAACATAGTGGATAAACTACAAAGCTTGAGTTCACACAACCGAGTAAGCTAAAAGTCCCACCGTGGCTTTGTTCAAGTGAGTGAATCCAGGCTGTACCCCCCCACACACACACTGTTTAGAGCAGGGATGTCCAAACTTGGGAACTTTAAGACTTGTGGACTTCAACTCCCAGAATTCCCCAGCCAGCTATGCTGGCTAGGGAATTCTGGGAGTTGAAGTCCACAAGTCTTAAAGTTCCCAAGTTTGGACACCCCTGGTTTAGAGCTTTGGCTGGCATGTCAGTTATCTGAATGGAGAGGGCTTTAGATGTACTTCTCATGTTTCGGTTCAACCTTGGGTTTAGATTACCATGCATTATAAATGGGGCTGGTTTAACCCCAAATGCTCAGTTGCGGTCAGAGTCTGAGATGACGGAGAGTTGCATCTATATGCTTTATCTTGGCTGTGCTTTTAAATTTTCATCTTTAAAGAAGATGGAATGCTAGTCAAATAGGTCAGTAAAGACTCTCTTGGGTTGGAAGAAGAGGAGGCTGTAGAGAGCATCCTCGGTGTTGGGCATGACGATCCTCCTATAAGCAGAAGACGGCTTCCCTACAGAGTCATGTTCTGATATATTCTTAACTTTCTAGGGTTGTTCACCAACCCAAAGGGGTTGGTTACCCAATGGATTTGTCTCCTGCTGTGACAGACCTAGAGCAGCAGGTGGCACTCGAGGAAAGGAAGAAAGGGGGGTGGGAGGAGGAGGCAGCTTCAGCAGAGATGAAATTCCACTCTTTGCTGTCTTCTCTGAAGTTTAGTTCCTGTGTAAGCATCTGTTAGCCATTTCTGCTCCCCCCCCTTTTTTTTTTATTATTTTTGCATCCATGAGCTTAACATTATTCTTTATTCTTTATCAGAAGCCTCCCAGAAGGGGCCAAAGTGGCACAAATAGGATGTTCTTCTCTGGAGATAACAGTTCCCCAGAGGTGCAAGCAAATGTGAAGAAGATGATAAATGCCTGGCAACTGGATTGCAAAATGAAAACAGACACACATTTGGGAAAAAGATATTTGACTCTGAATGAACGTGCTAGACGGAACGCATTAAGATCAAAGCATCCGGTGAAACCCCATTAGCTTGCTCCCAGTTGTAGCCTAAGGCTGGGAATATTATACAATTCTCCTTTAACTGAGAGGAGGCCCCTTTGATGTACTGTGTTTTCCCGAAAATAGGACCTACCCCGAAAATAAGCCATAACCTGGTTTTTAAGTGTGTGCCTGATACAAGCCCTACCCCAAAAATAAGCCCTAGTGAAGGGGTGTGGCCAGCACAGGAGGCAGCGAGCTTTCATGGGCAGACGGTGTCTGGCTGTAGCTGGGGCAGCACAAGTGAGTTGATTAACTGTCCAAGCAGCAGGCGGAGGCAGAGTCGGGGAGGAGGTATACAATCTGGACAAGCCACACAGGCCATGTGAAAACTGAGACTTGGTGGGCAGGAGCAGACAGGTGGCTCCATGTCTCTTGGCTTGCCTGCGGCCCGTGCAACACATTGGGATCACCTACATTCCACTCCGTGCCTTTGCCTCCATCTGCTGCTGGTGCCACCACATGAAGATGTGCCTCCCACAGCCAGCTTCCCACTCCAGCCCACCAGCTCTTAGCTTTCCTGGGGCTGGTGTGACCCAGATGGATCACCTGTCATGACTCTGCCTCCGTTCTGCTGCTTGGACTGGGAATCAACTCACCTGTGCTGCATGGGCTGCGCAGCCCCAGAATGCCCTGACCAAGAGACCGGTGGGCTGCAGCTGCTGCCGCATACTATGGGTCCCTATGCGCTTGCCGCCTCTTGTGCATGTGCCAGGGGGCAGGGCACCCAGCTGGGCTGATCACCCTGAATTGCAACTGTATCTCCCTGAAAATAAGCCCTAGTGCTTATTTTGGAGCCCTTATATTTATGAGACCCGATCTTATTTTCGGGGAAACGTGGTACAGGTAATTCTCATCTTACAGCCATTCATTTAGTGACCATTTGACGTTACAACAGCAGTGAAAAAGTGACTTATGACAGTTTTTCACACATGGGGTTGCAGCATCCCCATCATCACATGATCAAAATTCAGGTGTTTGCCAACTGGCTCATTTTTATGATGATCATAGCATCCCAGCATCATATAAATACCTTTTGTGAGCTTCTGAGAAGCAAAGCCAATAGGAAAGCCGGATTCACTGAACCATATTACTAACTGCAGGGATTCACTTAGCAACTGTGGGAAGAAAGGTCGTAAAATGGGACAAAACTCACGTAACAAGTACTGTATTTTGGGTAGTACAAGACGCATCTTTTTCCCTCAAAAAAAGAGGGTGAAAATCTGCGTGCATCTTATACACTGAATACAGCATTTTTGGCCTCCTGAAACCCCGCTCCTTCACCAAAATGGCCGTGCATCGCCTTTGGGAGGCTTCCAGGGTGCTCCTGGGGGCTGGGGAGGGCAGAAATGAACAAAAACGGGCCATTTTTTGCTTGTTTTTGCTGCCCCCCCCTGCTCCCAGGAGCTCTCTACAAGCCTCCTAAAGGCTATTCATGCCCCTTTTTTTGACAAAAAAGGGCTCGTTTTCATGAAAAACGGGTTGTTTTTGGGAGGTCTGCAGAGTGCAAAAACTTTTTTAAAAAATTCGCCTCTTCAAAATCTTGTGTCGTACTCCGGTGCGTCTTATACTCTGAAAAATGCGGTATCTCACTTAGCATCAGAAATTTTGGGCTGAATGGTAAATCAAGGACTACCTGTACTCTGTTTCTGAGTCAGTATTTGTTCATTATACTTAAAGTCCACCTTTTCTGTAGCATTGACACTGACCCCCAAATAGTGATAGGCACGATGATGGCATAATCACACACCTAATCTCACACATATGTGTAGGTGGTAGCATATGCATGGTTATAGCATCAGACACGTGTTGTCATTGTCCCTCCTCCCACCATCTTGCAAGAAACCCATGCACTTTTTTTCCATAGCATGTACGATTTTACCATCAACCTCTGTCATCATGACAACCCTGTGAGTTAGACTAAGCTCAAGAGGCTGGTTCAAGGTAACCAGCCACTTCTCCAGGCACTTCTCCCTAAATGAGCATCTGACTCTGGACCTTCTTGGCCCATGCTTAACAATCGCACCACACTGACATTGTTAATCATGAAAACAGTTGAACTTACAAAATAGCACAACTGTGCATACCAGTCTTCTCAAGTTGTCGCTTTGTTGGGACTAAAATGCCCCAAAATTTCAGCCATGAGAAAGACACAATTGCTTTGCAAAATGACAGCTTAGGGAAGTCTGGTGAGTTCCTCTGTTATGACTTCCTAGGAGGGGAATTTCACCCCTCCCCATCACCTGAAACCTTCTGCATCTTGTTTACGTACTTTTTCCCATTGCTACTCCAACCTACAGAGCTAGATAATAGAAGTGAAATGATATGTTGGGGAAAAAGCAGCTCATAGTAATTAAAGCATTTCGTAAACTTAATCCAACTAAGGGGCACATTTAAACCTACAGTATTCATTTCAACTGTGTTGGATATAGTCCATCACCTCCAAAGAGAATATACAAATTCATTCTCTCTCTCTCTCTCTCTCTCTCTCTCTCTCTCTCTCTCTCTCTCTCTCTCTCTCTCTCTCTCTCTCTCTCTCTCCCTCCCCCCTCTCCCTTTCTGTGTGTGTGTGTGTAAAGTCCAAGTAAATATTGAATGTTGGCAGTCAGGAGAGAATTAAATCTGTGATGCCCAAATTATCTGAGAACATCTCAAAACAAAGTGCAGAAAGCAAATTCACAACAGGCAGAAAAGATATTGTTATAATATACAATAATGAGAATAAATGAGGTGAAATGTCATCCAAATATCCCAAATTTATTTCTTCTTCCTAGGGGATCATGGAAAAGGTGCTATCATACCTCAGCCTTTGCCCTTCATTCACGGTGTGTTCAAATTATTAATAATGTGTACAAGACATCTCCTGCGGCATCGACCCACCCGGGCTCCTTGGTTCACTGAGGAGCTAAGAGTGATGAAGCGCCACAGGAGACGTCTAGAGAGCAGGTGGAGGTCCTCACGCTCCGAATCTGACCGAACACAGGTAAGAGCCTATTTGTGGACTTACCTTGTGGCAATAAGAGCGGCCAAGCGCAGACATTGTGCTGCCCTTATTGCGTCCGCGGATAACCGCCCTGCCGCCCTGTTTCGGGTGACCCGCTCCCTTTTATCGCAGGGGACGCGAGAGACACCCTTACAGGGAAGAGCAGAGGAGTTTGGGGAATATCTTCAGGACAAAATCGATCAGATCCGGAGCGGATGGACCTCCGTCAGTGGACCAGACGAGCCGTCAACTGCGAGTCTTGAGAGACCATTCTGGGAGGAGTTTGACTCTGTTGCCCCCGAGGATTTGGACAGGTTGCATGGACGGCTACGACCCACCACATGTTCAATGGACCCGTGCCCCTCCTGGCTGGTACTGGCAGCCTGGGAGGTGACACGAGGCTGGCTTCTGGGCCTGGTGAACGCCTCATTGGGTGTGGGTTACTTACCAACCGCCTTGAAAGAGGCGGTGGTGAGACCCTTGCTCAAGAGACCTTCGCTCGACCCAATGGAGCTAGCTAATTACCGTCCAGTCTCCAACCTCCCCTTCTTGGCGAAGGTTGTTGAGAATGTGGTGGCGCAGCAGCTTCCACGACACCTGGACGAATCCGACTATCTAGACCAGTGTTTCTCAAAGTGGTCCGTACCGCCCCCTTGGGGGGCGTTAAAGAAGTGCAAGGGGGCGGTAGGAAGTTCCGCCTTACATGGGGGCGTTGAACGTACAGAAGGGGGCGTTGAACAAATTCTATTTATTACTTGTTCTGCCGGACTCACACAGCAGTCATTGCGCGCGGCACGTGGGCAAACCTGCAACACCGATCGTTGCTGTTGGAAACATGGCTTTCATACGAGCGAATGTGCACTTCCTTAGTCAGTCTTGGGTCTAACATTGCGTCCCCAGTAGCGCAAGGAATAGAAAATTCAATAAAATCCCATAGAATGCTGATCAAATTTCTATGATATCCTATTCAAATTTCTATGGCTGTGCTACTGGGGGTCTAGTGTTTGCCGCGCGCAGTGTGAGTCAGCCTCCTTTCACTGCGCCAGGAATGGAGGCTTCCCCAGTAGCACAAGGAATAGAAATTTCAATAGAATCTCATAGAAAGGTGATCAAATTTCTACGGTATTCTATTTAAATTTCTATGGCTGTGCTGTTGGGGTTGCTGGGTCTTCTTCCTTAGAGTTTAGGCGTCCTTGGCACATCTGACGAGCGAAAATGCCAGTTTCAGATACGTCCTTCCCTTCTGTCTGAACAGCCAATCACGTTACAGATCGTCATTTGTGTGTCAGACGTCGGAGATGCCCAGTAATTACTACCATAGAGTTATGAATAGAATTTCATCAAATTTCTGTGGTATTCTATTGATATTTCTATGAATATTTTTTTACTGGGATTTTTCAGAAATTTGAGTCATATACCCGGTGGAAAAAAGTCATAGAGTTATGAATAGATTTCCATAGAAATATTGTAAAATTCTATTGATAACTCTATGGCTTTTTCCACCGGGATGATGATGTTGTTAATCGACGGATTTTCAAATTAATTGTACTATCAGCCATCCTAAGATAAGGTGAGTGTTTGACCACCTCTATGGTCGTTCTAACCGTTAGAACTATTGTTATTGATATAGAATTTAAATAAATATTTCGTATAAGTCGATGTACAAGATTACAACATCCGTGCTTCAATATCTTGTTATAAATTAATAGAGTTCAGTCATAAAGCTGGCCTATTGTTTCTGGGGCTCGTAACATAAAAGCTAAGCTGCTTGCAAACTAGGATATAGCAAGCACTTGCAAACATTCCTGTAACATAAAACGTCTTTTCTTGCAACTGCTTGCATAGCCACACGCAAACGTAAAAAATGCAACCACTTGCTTTTGGCAATGTAACATAAACCTCCAATCCGCTTGCAAAGCCGTTCGCAAATTTGCATGCAGCTGGAGGCGCTTGCAAAGTCACCTTTCTATGATTCATCGATGAGAATGAAGAAAAAGCCATAGAGTTATCAATGGAATTTCCTAATACTTCTATGACATCATGTTCATAGATCTACCGGTGAAAAATTTATTTACATGTAATACATTTTGCAATTTAATACATTTTGTATATTATACAATTAAATAATCTTTAGGGGGCGGTGGCAAATCAAATTGTGTCTTAAGGGGGCGATGGTTAAAAAAAGTTTGAGAAACACTGATCTAAACCCACGCCAGTCCGGCTTCCGACCCGGGCACAGCACTGAGACAGCCTTGGTCGCGTTGGTTGATGATCTCTGGAGGGCCAGAGATAGGGGTTGTTCCTCTATCCTGGTCCTATTAGACCTCTCGGCGGCTTTTGATACCAAGGACCATGGTATCCTATTGCGCCGGTTGGAGGGGATGGGAGTCGGAGGCACCGTTCTGCGGTGGTTCGGCTCCTACCTCTCCAACCGGAAGCAATGTGTGTTGACAGGGGGGCAGAGGTCGTCCCTGAGGCCACTCACTTGTGGGGTGCCGCAGGGGTCGGTCCTCTCGCCTCTCCTGTTCAACGCATATGTGAAGCCACTGGGTGAGATCATCCGTGGCTTTGGGGTTGAGTACCACCTGTACGCTGATGACACTCAGCTGTACATTTCAACCCCAAACCACCCCAACGAGGCTGTCGAAGTGATGTCCCGGTGTTTGGAAGCCGTCGGGGTCTGGATGGGGGACAACAGACTCAAACTCAACCCCTCCAAGACCGAGTGGCTATGGGTACCGGCACCTCGGTTCAGCCAGCTGACACCATCGCTGGCCATAGGGGGCGAACAACTGTCCCCTGTGGAGCAGGCGCGCAATTTGGGGGTCCTCCTTGATGCCCAGCTGTCACTGGAGGACCATGTGGCAGCCGTGGCAAGGGGGGCGTTCTACCAGGTTCGCCTGGTGCGCCAATTGCGCCCCCTACTGGACCGGAGTGCCCTGCGCACGGTCACTCATGCGCTGGTGACGTCTCGCCTGGACTACTGCAATGCCCTCTACATGGGGCTTCCCTTGGGACGCATCCGGAGACTGCAGCTAGTTCAGAACGCAGCCGCGCGGGTTATCATGGGGAGTACACGTTACTCCCACGTAACACCGCTCCTGCGCGAGCTGCACTGGCTACCTGTGGCCTTTCGGGTGCGTTTCAAGGTATTGATCACTATCTTTAAAACGCTCCATGGCATAGGACCTAGATATCTGCAGGATCGCATCCTACCACACACGTCCCTGCGACCTATTCACTCACACAGGGAGGGACTCCTCCTGGTGCCGTCCGCTAGGCAGTGTCAGCGGGCGACACCTAGGAGTAGGTCCTTCTCTGTGATGGGCCCAACCCTCTGGAATGACCTCCCCCCCGACATTCGAACCACCACCGACCTCCGTTCCTTCCGTCAAAAGTTAAAGACTCACCTATTTCAATCAGCTGGCCTGGCACTTTCTTAGTTTTACCTCCCGGGGATTTATTTTAATTGGGTTTGGGTTTTTAATTGGGGATGTTTTTAGGGTTTTAGAATATATTTATTTCTTGTACAGCCTATCTCCTCCATCCAAATGTATTTAATTGTTTTATGATTGTATTTTTATCTGCATTGACTGTACACCACCCCGAGTCCCTTTTTGGGAGAGGGGGCGGTCTAGAAATCCAAGAAATAAATAAAATAAATAAATAAGATGCTTTGGATTCTTGAAAAGAATTATCCTTATTCTCTTCTTACTCATTAAAATACCAGTGGTTAAAAAAATCCCCCACAAAACTTGATGGGTGGACTGGAGGTCTCTTGGCAGATGCTGGAGGGTGGCCTCTTGAGAATGCTCTAGCCTGGATTGTGCCCATTGAGAAGGAATTCTTCTGGTCAGGGAAGGCAACCTGCAGCCATCGGTCCATATCCAGCCCAGGATGGTTCCCCACCCCCAGACTGCAGGACCTCAGAATGGCAGCAGTGGGATTTTTCTAAATATTTTCTACTGGAAGAACAAGAAACAAGGACCATGAAGTGTTTCATGAGCTTAATACAACTTCAGGCATAAAACCAAAAGGGAAATGTGCGATGCAACAATGAAAGAGATCTACTTTCTCAGCCACAGTGGATTCACTGGGTGATTGGCTATTCATTTTCACTCAGACCAAACTACCTCCTGGGATTGTTGTGGCAGAAATGAGGAGGGGCAATATAATCTATGTCCTTTGGGATCATCAAGGAAAATCGGGATGCAATTCTGACAAAGTAAATGCAATTGGTCAGAAAATATAAATCAAGAAACAAATTGGTATTATGCTACAGTTTTCCCAACAGTAGATATGATATGCTTGAAGAAATGTCTGTTTTATAGGAACAGAAATTAGACCGAGGGATGTGTTATGTATTGAATATATATAGTTGTGTTAAGCCATGCTAAACTGAAGCTAACTTTTAGAAGACCCTAGCTGTTAACTGCAACTGTTTTGGAGAGAAACGGGTTTTTCATGTATTATGATTGGTTAAGGTCCTGTGGACCCAAAGTATAAATTACAGGCAATTGCCTGCTATTCTTCAGTTCCAGTTTGTCAATAAATGCTGTTGTATCTCTGCTGGTCTGCTTCTTGCCTACTAAAGCCCACTGCACAATAGGATGTCTTTTATTTCCACTGACTACAATGAATCTTCTAACACTGAGGTCTCAGCAGTGGTAAATGCCACAAATGTTCTTTAAAAATTATGCTAGCCTAGCCTTGAAACAGGAAACCAGGACAGGGTGATAATGTTGCCTATAATGTTGTTTCAGAATAATCCCCACCCATTTTCATCTTGTCCAAGTTCTTTGAGCCAGCAAAGGAGCAGGCATCTTCTAGATCACCAAGACACCCAAGGTATGGATACTGCAGGTAGCAGAAAGAATGCCATAGTGGGAATATACTTTTCTTTTTATCTGCCTTTCACATTGTTTTGATGCCTTTCAATTTAATGCATTTAGCAGCCAATTTTGCTTTGTGAGTGAAATGAGAACATAACTTACTTCCTAAAATAAATTTGGATAAGATTTGCTTTGTTCTCCTAAAAACGGAACATATTTACAACTGATGATTATTCCTGAATTGCTCTTGGTCTGGAATTGGGATAATAAAGTTTTGATGACAATAATAGTATTCCCTTTAATTGTGTTGTCAAGTTCTCCCAATCTGCTAGATACATTTCTTACCAGAATAATAATAAAAAATAGCAAGGTAGAAATGCATACTAATTTCAAAGGGTCCTATATTGAACTGAAAAAAAGAATAGGAAAAATTCAGGGTTCTCGTTGTTTGTGGACTTTTTACTCTGTAGAGTGCAATTTTTAATTGCCTCCCTGAGTTAAGTGAAATAGCCATCAGGAAATTAACTCTCTGTGAAAAGAAAATTATATATTTTAGATAATCCAAGCAAGGCAGTGTCTAAAATTGAGACCATTCTTAATACAGCTGTATATCTTCTTAAAGAAATTAATTAGCATATAATTTTCTTTTTTAATCTGCCTTTCCAATATCTCTAAGGGAGATATTGGAAAGGCAGACTAAAAAAGAAAATTATATGCTAATTAATGTGGGAAGGAATATGGCAACCAGCTTCCGCTTTCTGAGCCATTCCTATATTAGTTACAGAATGCTCTGCCTTTCATTTGCAAATGGTGTTTTAGCGTGGTTCAGCTTAATAAAAACTACAGGATATATAAGGAAAAAAATTAAAAGATGCTAGGCTGATGCTCATCTTTGAGTAAGAAATGTTGCAATCTTTCTCAGCCAACTAATTTCTCTGGGGTATGGTGAGCGCTTCCTTTCATGACAGAAGTTGGGGGCATGGGAAGCTTCAGCGGGAAGTGTGGAAAACAGAGAGGAAATGAGCTGTCAAAGGTACTTGTGGGGAGGGAAGCTGACAGCAGGACCAAATGAAACAGATGCTTCCCCCACTACCCAATTCTGAAGTTTGCTTTAGTCTCTAACACAATAAAATATTTCTCTCAACTGTTATAAATCCTTGAGATACACAGTTGTCTTAGAATCATGTCAATCAAGGAGAATATGCATCATGTAGGGAAAATATGTCCTTTTCTAGTAATCTACATATCCTGTCCTCCTGGACTTAGTGCAATTTTGTGCCTATTGACGGAGATTGTAAAGGGAGGGTAATGGACTGGAAAGCATGAGGATTTTTGCCTCGGCAACCTGAGCAATCTTCCAGAGAGGAAAAGTTCAATTCCCAGAATTCCGCCATCAAGAATAGCTCTTCTTCAGAATTCTAAATTTGACATCCATTTTGGATGTTGCCAAGTTTAGTAAATTCTGTGCCAGAACTGAAACCGTTTATTGGCTGTGCCCCTACCTGGCAGGGGGCAGAATGGATGAATAGCTCTAATAGTTGATATGAATTGCTCCCTTCAGTTGATGATGGAAAGAAAACATTAAAAGTTCCACCACACCGAAATGTTATTATTCAAGGCAAGAGCCAACAGAAAACCATGCTGGTTTGAAAAAGTGCTGGTTGCATTCCGGATGGCCTATTTTGCCTTAGCAAGGCAGCAGAGGAGAGGGTCTGTCTGCAGCACAAGTGGGAGGGGAAGAAGGGAAGTGTGGGGGAAACGCCTCCTTTGATGCTGATTTCTGGCAGCAGAAGATCTATGGGAATCCTGCTGTAAGGTCTCCAATCTCACAGGGCACCCTTAAGAATTCCCAGCCAGCATGCTTAAAATGGCTGAAGTTGAGAAACATTGCCATAGGGCAGTGATGGCGAACCTTTTTGTAAACGTGTCCCAAAATTGTGCGTGCATGTGCGATAGCATGCACCCATGTGCCCCACACCCACAATGTCATGTGCCCCACCCACCTGCATATGCATGCATAACCCCCCATGAGTGTGTGTGTATGTGGGGGAGTTTTCACACTCTCTAGGCTTCCAGAGCTTGGGGTGGACGAAAAATGGGTCCAATGGGCCAACCGGAAGTTCAGAAACTATCCGTTTCCACTTTCCGGAGGGCCAGGGGAGGCCGTTTTTGCCCTTCCCAGGTTTCAGGAAAGCCTCCAAGGGCCTGGGGAGGGCAAAAAACAGGCCCAATGGGCCAACTGAAAGTTCGGAAACGATCAGTTTCTGGCTTCCGGGGGCCAGGGGAGGCCGTTTTTGCCCAATGGGCCAACCGGAAGGCACCAGAGTTGATGGCTCGCATGCCGGATGGTATGGCTCCATGTGCCACCTGTGGCACACACGCCGTAGGTTCACCATCACAGTCATAGGGCAATCACTGTAGGACTTGGGAACTGGCAGTGAAAGAGCCCTTCACCTCTACTTCTCCTGCCAGTCAGAAGGGCAAGTAAAGCAAAGGAAGGGAAAGAGGAGAAGGGGGGGTTTCTGGCTTGGTTGATTTTTTTGCTGCCCCTGGCACCACACAGAGCCCCACCTCTCCATGAACTGGCAGCTAAAGGGCTGCTTTCCCAATAGGTCTGAAGTGACCATGCATCTGCAAACCCCATAGTAAAGCTACCTCCAGGTCCAGTGAGAGGCTTCCAGCTGCAGCTTTTTTGCTGGCATCCCTGTGGGAAAGTTGCCATGGAACTGTGGAAGGATTGTGGGTTGAAGGACCGTTTTCACTGACTTGCTTGGGAGTGGAAGCAAGGGAAGCATCCCTCTAGATACTCCAGGGGTGGAAGTGAGTCTTTTGGTTGCTGGCAGAAATGCCCCCTCTCTTTCTTCCCCTGCTTCATCTGCTACCCATGGGCTGGGAAAAGAAGTCAGCAAGATGGCTTCTTGCTCCAATGGGACAGCCCTGACTCTCCTGCTGCGGAAAATGAGTGGCCAGCAGCCAGAAGGGACCACAGTAGCCTCAGAGGAGAAATAGGACCGGGACAGACCCCGAGCCTAAACTTATCTCAGAATAGTTGGCTTTAGATTGACACTTGGCATGGCTTGTGCTGGTGGAAGTTGAAAAAACATACCTTTCGAAGTGGGGAGAGAAAAACAGAACAAGGCTGCTTTCGTGGTGGGTCAGGAAAGAAGTCTGAGAAAGATGCTGTGCATGTGTGTTCTTCAGAAACAGTCAGTAGGCATCTTTGCAGACCAGGCCAAGCAGATAGGCCCTTAAGAAAGAAACCTTAAAGAACGTAGACAGTCCAATCTTTCTCCACCCATATTTCTGCCCTTGTACCTTCCATTACCTTCCAGTAAAGTAATGGAAATACTCTGTGCTCAGATTTTCCACTTCCCATTTGGCCTGGTTTGATTGTTGTTCCTTAAGACGCCCAGAGGTTGTCCACTCTGGGTTAAGTTAACATGGAAGTCTTATTTTTGTTTTGCAGATGTGGAAGAATGGCACAGATGCATCCTTCCCTTTGAGGGAAACGCCAGGCTCTCTGCCTAACAACTCAGCACATTTGCAGTGTGTGGCTGAAGCAGCATTCCAGCACTTACTGTTACCCATCATTTACAGCCTGGTTTGCCTCCTGAGCCTGGCCTCAAATGGTGTGGCCTTATGGAGCGCTTGGTTCTACCGAGCCCAAGCCCCACCCATCATGATCTTCATCTACAACCTGATTATCATTGACCTGCTCTTTGCCCTGTCACTGCCATTACAGGCAGTGTATCATGCCAGACACAATGACTGGCCCTTTGGAGAAGGCCTGTGCAAGGCCACCAATGCCCTCTTCCTAGCCAACATGTTCAGCTGCACCCTTTTCCTGTCCTGCATCTGCCTGGAGCGTTACGTGGCTGTCCTCCACCCTGTCTTCTACCTGCGCCTCAAATGGCCTCTGTATCGTGTGCTGCTCTCCATGGCTATCTGGTCTTTGGTAGGGATTGGACTGCTGATCTTCTTCTCCAAGAGCACCGTGACTCATCGCTTCTCCAATGGAAACACCGCCTGCATGGAAAACTTCCCAGCCCAAGTTTGGAGTGGAAGTCTGGCAGTCATAGTCCTATCTTCCTCAGCCCTGGGCTTCTTCCTGCCCTTCCTTACTATCATTATCTGTTCCATTGTGATTGCCCACCGAATTATGAATCTGGGCCACGGGACAATGCAGGCGTCTTCATTGCGTAGGCATTCCCTTCAAACCCTCTTGATGGTGACGAGCCTGCTCATCTTCTGTTTCCTCCCTTTTCATACCATCCATGTGCTACACACCCTGGGCCGTATTGGCGTTCTTTCGGCTCCAGGATTGCTGCACTTCACTTGCTCAGCCCAGCGTGCAGCTATGGCCCTTGCTAGTATCAACAGTGCTCTTGACCCCCTGGTATACTATTTTAACATGAAGCCTGTCGATTGGAAGCTACCATGCTGTGGCTCAGTCAGTCAAAATCTTATGGAGCCAGGTGAGATTGCTAATAGCACAGGGGGGCGCCCTAGGAGGAGCATAATTCTTAGAGGCTGAACTTTATCTATGGCTTCTTTCTGACATCTAGGTGAAAGGTGGACATTACTGTAACCTAAGTTATATGCTCCACTTTGGCAGAGAAACAAATTGAGAGAACGAGGCAGAGAGGGATTTTATACATGAGCTATTGATTTAATGCTTGCTTTGACTGGCATGATCCATCATTAGCCCAGCCTATATCACGTCCTTGTCTAAGTTAAGATATAGAGGAATGGATGAAACTGTATCTCCCAATCTTGTCTTTACCAGAGTGTTGGTTCTATAGCTCCCCCTGTCCCAAACAGCGCTCCAATAGGACAATGCTGGTTGGTCATCAGGTTGAAGACTAGGTTGGAATGTTCTTTCAAGATCAGATAAGAACTCTAGCCCAAGAACAATCAATCTGAAGCAGTGGGAGCAAAGGTTAGTTAGAGAAGAGGACAGAAAATAAAAATAAACCAGGAATCCAGACTAGAACTATCAGATTTGTGTTGCAATAATCTGGGTTAGAACTGCTCCCTTTTTGCTCCCATCTAATGACCAGAATGTGTTTGCTGCCTACGGTAGTTCTTTCATCCTAATACAGATGACAGCAGGAAAATAATGGTTTGGGAAAAAACACAAGTTTGTGTTTCTTGTGACTCTAATTGGGTTTAGTGTATTGTGCTGAACCATAACATAATTTGGTTTGGGCTTACTGTACTGTTCAAGTTAGCATGGTGCTTTCTAAACTATGTTTTTATAGCTTTGTGCAGTGTGAATTCAACCTTTATAATTAATTTAACAGATTATGGTTAACAAAATCTTGGCAAGGAGAAACTTTGGCAGGCAAGAGTTCAGGAATAATATGTGGCAAGGAAAGTTTATCATGTTAATCAAGACTGGAAGCATTGTAATTGTTGGAATTGTTACTTTCTGTTTATATAATTGTACAAGATTTTGGCTCAAGTCTAGAAGATTGGGAGATAAATAAGTAATAATCTGTACAAATTAGCTTTAGAACTCTTGCAGAATATGGATTAATTTATTACATACTATCATCTCCCAAAGGGACGCGGTGGCTCAGTGGCTAAGACACTGAGCTTGTCAATCAAAAGGTCGGCAGTTCGGCGTTTCGAATCCCTAGCGCCGCATAACGGGGTGAGCTCCCATTACCTGTTCCAGCTTCTGCCAACCTAGCAGTTTGAAAGCATGTAAAAATGCAAGTAAACAAATAGGGACCACTTTGGTGGAAAGGTGTTCCATGCGCCTTCGGCATTTAGTCATGCTGGCTACATGACCATGGAGACAACTTTGAAACGGAGATGAGCACTGCCCCCTAGAGTCGGGAACGACTAGCACATAAGTGCGAGGGAAACCTTTACCTTATCATCTCCCAATACATTTCCCAGTCTTTTACAAAATCTTGATATTAGAAGATCTGGAGAAAATATAAAGCTTTCCGTTTGCAACTGTTAAGAGGGATCCATATAAACAGCATGTCCATTGGTGTTTAAATGAATTTTAATACAGACTTCTTATAATGTGAGATTTATATGGCTAAAGTGTGATGATATACTTCTTCAACAGTACCTTCTGGATACTACAAATGGGGCACATCCATAAGGACATTAAAATACAGAACTTCAGGGTAATTTTAAAAAATTATTGGATGTAGTTCTCCGAGTCAATTTAAAGTTATTATCAAACGGTAGTTCTTTGTAATGGGGCAGAAAAGGAGTCTTAATCCTATGTATCTAATAATCATATATGTTGCAGCTTATTAATTTAATTTCAAATGAAATGAAATCATTTTTATGTCCTCTCCCAACTTTTGGGGAGTGTAGCCCCCAGCTTCCTATACAAAAACCCAAATCAGAGATAGTAACTAAATTATGCAATAATAGGTTCTGATAATGATTCACCATGTTAACCCTTTAAAATGAGAAATACAAAAGTATTTAGGACTTTTAAAGAAACTGGATTATTTCAACACAGCAAGGTGAATCATAACAACCATAAGAGAATATTTTTTCTGAGTATCACAAGCCCCTAACATTTTATAAAGGATTGGCCTTTCTCGTTGTTTTGTTATCACCAATTCAAAATTGCTCTAAATTGAAGTCCTGGAGACATGCAGTCATCTTTGAAAGTAAAACAGAAAAGAAATATTCCACATAAAGATTTTTATTTCATGTCATTTCTTAATAATGATCGCATAGAAGCTCCGGTTGCTTTATTCAGAAAACTGAAGACATAAGGAGAAACAACTTGATATCCTTCCTGAGTGTGGTTGGTCTTTACAGAGAATGTTTCCCCACTTTATTTTCCTTTCTATTTAAAATATTGCTAATGCAGTAGATGTGTTGCTACTTCAGAGGCATTAACTGCAACCCCAAATTTACAGCAATATGCCAGTTTAGTTAGTGCTTTTGTGTCCAATGCTCTACTGAATTAAGTAGGTAAAGTCTATGTACTCATAAAAAAACTGGGGAAAAAATCCTCTATAATAAAATATTATACAAGGTCTACCAAAAAAGTATCCATAAAAGTTAAATGGTTCATTAGAAGCTTTATGTCCCACTATTTTCAATGCAATTAACACTAAACCAAAAAAGCCACATTTTTCTCCCTCTGCCTAAACAAATCAGCTTCTGGCTGTGAAGGAGAGTGAGACCCCTTCCTTCATTTCCATCCAGTCTGTTTTTGTCATTTTTAAAATCTTTCTTCCTTTTAATTGGTTTTACTATAATTCTCTTGTTTTGGGTTGTTGTGAGCCACCCAGAGTCGCTGGAAATCAGGTGGTACACACAAGATAGATAGATAGATAGATGATAGATAGATAGATAGATAGATAGATAGATGATAGATAGATAGATAGATAGATAGATAGATAGATAGATAGATACATACATACATACATACATACATACATACATACATACATAAATACCCTGTTTCCCTGAAAACAAGAGCTCCCTGGATAATAAACCCAATCAGGCTTTTGAGTGCATGTGCTAAAATAAGACCTCCCCCCAAAATAAGCTCTCCCTGAAAATATTGCAACCCAGTAGCAGCCATGAGGTGACCACACTCACTGCCTCCTGTACATCAAAAATAATAAAACCTCCCTGAAAATAAGGTCAATCACTTATTTTGGGGGTCAAAAGAAAACAAGAACCTGTCTTATTTTTGGGAAACACGGTAGGTAGGTAGGTAGGTAGGTAGGTAGGTAGGTAGGTATAGATAGATGATAGATAGATAGATAGATAGATAGATAGATAGATAGATAGATAGATAGATAGATAGATAGACACACAGACAGACACACAGACAGACACACAAACAGACACACAAACAAAAACAAACAGTCTGATGTGTGGTTCTGCATATGCAAAACCTGATTCTGTCAGATTGTAGTCCGCGTTTTTATTCCTGCTCTGGATGGAAGTGGCTAGATAGCATCTCCGGCTCTAACAAAATTTCACACGCCTTCACTAAATAAATTGCATGGGTTCTGCAGACAGACCCATTTCCTCATACCAAAACATAAAAACATCTTGCAGAGTCTGACCCTTCTGAGAATGCCCCAGGCACTACTCCTCAAGCTTTGTGACACTACAACCCTTAAAATGAGGAATGAATTTGTAAGATTGCTCCATAAATAAAGCTAATGATTTCACTGAAATTAGTTAGGTTCAAAAGTGCCAAATTCAAGTTCCATGCCTGAGGTAACATTTAAAAAAAAAATTCAGCAGACACTGTCATGCTTTATGCAATGTCTACAGAACCAATTTCTTACTTATTTCTATTTCTTTTATTTATTTATTTATTTGTATTCTGCCTTTATTATTCTTACAAATAATTCAAGTCAATGAACATATCCAACACACCATATTTATTTGTTTGTTTGTTTATTTGTTTATTTATCTCTCATCCAATGACTCTGGGCAGCTTACAACATACAAACATTGAAAAACATTAAAATCATCCATTATAAAAACACAGCAGACAAAAAAACATTAAGAGTTAAAATCATGGACACAAGAGGGCAAAGAAGGGAGCCAGACATATGGGCGGGGGGGATAGGGTTGAATTTCAATTAGTCAACCACTTCCAGTATGAAGCTTCCTCACTGGGTCCTCAAGCCATCTGGCAGAGCCAGGTCTAAAGGTCCTGTGATACATCAGGAGGTGGGAGCCAATCTCACCCCAGAGGGTAAGACGTTCCAGAGGGCAGGAGCCATGGTAGAGAAGGCTCTTCCTGCCAGCCAAAATTCCTTGGCTGATGCGATCCACAGTTTGCCCCTTCTGCCGGCACAGATGGGCCTAGCCTGTCTCATCAGGACAAGACGGTTCCTCAAGTAGTCTGAACCCATACCTTGCAGGGCTTTAAAGGTGATGATCAACACCTTGAATTGTACCTGGAAACAGACTAGCAATCAGTGCATCTCACAAAGCAGTGATGTAACATGGACCATTCTAGTGGCCCTAAGAACTGCCTGCACCACTGCACTCTGCATCCACTGTAACTTCTGAAAGCTCTTCAAGCATTTGAAGATACACCTTCCTCTTCCTATTTTCCCCACAAAAATAAGAAACCCGTGAGGTGAATTGGGCTCTAGGGAAAGTGACCGGCCCAAAATCACCTTGCTGGCTTTTATATGGTAGGACTAGAACTCATAATCTCCTGGTTTCTAGCCTGGTGCTTTAATCACTAGACAAAATTGGCTGCCTTTCCAATTTGCCCAGAGGCCACCAATGACCCAAATGCCAGCGGTTCCAGGAGAAATGCCCCATTCAAACATTGTCAATTGGTTCAATAAAAGTAAAAAAAACACAGTAAGAATGAATACCTTCACAGCATATGCTTTGACCATGAAAAAGCAAAACTAAAATGAACACTGGCGCATATTCTGTTTGTGGAAAGCAGACCATGAGGCACATCCAATGAAGCAGATGCTCCAGCTGTTCCTCCATGGAGTTTCCGATCTGTTTCCTCAAGACAGGACACTGCTCTCTTGCATGTGGCATGAATTACGTCAGTTATGCAATAGATACATTTGTATATATATAGGTATGTTCCAATACATGGCTATGAAGAACGAACAGCCCCATCAATTCAGAGGAACTTACTTCCAACAAAAGATGTGCAAAATTGCAGCATAAAATTAGATTCATGAATGAATTTTTATAAAATTCCCTAGGAAACACACAAAGAACATATACAAACCTAATGAGCCACAAGATAAACTTATCTTGTGGCTTGGCTTGGCTACTTTTGAAACTCACATACAATACTATTCTATCCGGATGGTCTTTCAATCAAAAAGGAAGGCCTCCAAGAAGTCAAAACCATGATCAGAAAGTTTCTCATTACAGTCAGGACAAACACAAGAACTTGCCCATGTGTTCATGACTATAAATACTTATGATACATTAAGTGAGGCTGAATATATCCCAACAGTAATAGAGACCAAGGGCCTCATGAGGAAGCTCTTATTGTATTAACACGCTTAGTTTGTTTGATAGAAAACCCTTATGAGCTAGAATCTTTATTCTCTGACTGCAGCATCGTCATTTGTATCTGAAACAAGCAGAACAGAAGTAAATCTGTCAGATCCCACATGGCTGCTGCTTATTTTTGCACAAAAGAGGTATGTGAAATTTGACTGGTAGCTGAAAATCCAATACCAATTTGGTAACTGTTGAAAGTACTGAGAATGTTTGTTCTTGTCCTCAGAATGCTTTGTTAAGGCACTCCTGGCAATTTAACCTGAGGGGAAAACCCTGGACCGTTAGATTTTATGATTGGTATAAGACAAGATGATAAGACTGGAACAAATGTATATATTGTGATTGGACAGAAGGATAGACAATGTATTAAGTAGATTAATTATTAATGGTTGAAACTAGCTGTATATAATATGAATGTATGGTCACTCCGACTCCACGGTATTGCACTGCTTTAAATGTAAAAATAATAAAAATATATTAAAAAAAAAAACCCTGGGCTGTTTTTTTTTAGGGAAGAAGACACAACCTTTGGAAAATAAGAGCTAAACAACACATTGTATTGACCTGCAAGCCAAACTCTCAGCATCTTTAATCATGAGCATATTCTGGGAGGGAGGGAGCGGAAGAGAGTGTGATTTGGATCCAGCCTTTGACAAAAAGACTTTCCTCCACATTTCCTTCTATTGAGCTTTTAATAGCCACAGAGGAGCAACCTAAGGGTGGTTTATGGGGAGATGCAGTAACATGGCAGGGAAATGTGAGCAGCTCCTTTCATCATCAGAACTTGGACCTCTTCAATAACTGAAATGTCAGGAAAAAAAGCTCCTAATGAAGTAGAATACCTCAGGGTTGAAATGAGGGGTCCTTGGTACTATCTGAGCTTGGTTATTTTCTTGCAGACATTTGATTACCCAAACAAGGTAACATCATCAGTGCTAGCGCTAGAAGGAAGCTTCCACTACTGAAAACATACACCTTCAAAGCATCTGTGCATCTTTTATACAGATGTAGCTGGGATCCCCACAACATGGCATTCTTGCCAAGTTTCTGCTGATAGAAGAGTGCCTGGGACACATAAATAATACGCACGGTCCCATTAGGGACATCCTCAGTCTTTTTTATTTGGCTCCTAGCCACCTGTTACGATTCGGTGTTTATCCCCATGGTGCAATCTCCATCCTGCTGAGTAAACCTAACACAAAGACCTTTGCTTTCAGATATATCGACCAGGAACTGTTTGTTCTGTCTAAAGCACTTCTCTATTTCATCCATCCCCGGACGCCACCATGACAGCTCAATTGCTGCTTCTCCTGCTATTTGTGATTTATAACCCAGGGGAGCTATTCTTGGTGAGATTCCAGAACATCAAATTTCATATTTCTTTCATTCCATTAGTATTTACACCCAATTCTCAGCCTTCACATATAAGGTATTTGTCTATATGGGGAGGTATAATGGAGACAAAATGGAAAAGGAGTGAGGCATGGTCTAGAACCATGCAAGAATGTGATGCAGAGCTGTTTCCTACCCCTGTTTCCTACCCCAGAATATTTCAGATCTATTACTGAGACTTGCAATGTGCTCTCAAGTCTAGTGACTCAAGCACAAGATTGGGATTTGTGAGTCTCGGGAGGCCTTGTTCTGTGTATTGTTTTGTGACACGAGATATGCTTCATTGTTATTCGCTTGTCTTGTGGGAGAAAAATATCCCTTATTGAAAACAATTGGTTTCCTCAGCACTCAAATAATCTATTGTCCTCAATGGTGTTTCTGGACCATCCTTATATATGTTTATTAATGTTAGGGATCCTGTTTAAAATGTGTGGAAGCTGTGTGGATTTGTTGTCATATCACCAGGGACAGCTAACAGCACATTCCTAATCCCCTCCTCATGGAGACACCATTTTCTTGAGAGATGGAAGATTTTTAAACATTTGCATTTATATTTTGGATTCCAGAGGTCAAGTAGCACTGCTCTTAATTGTTCCCATGGGATTTTTCATTTTGACTTTTAAAATGGTAACTTCTCCAAAATAAAACCACCCACACGCATACTAAATTCCAAATAAGAATGGGAAAACTTTCACAAGGCTATTTCCTCCTGCACAATGCTTTCCTCTTTTGTGAGCTTTTTAAGAGCCATAATAAGTATGTGTGTTTTAAGAGACATAATACCGTAGGTATGTGTGGTTATTTTTTCCCTTCAGCAGAAGTGATTTCATTGTCCCTTGGTGTGAACTGGGGCCCAGGGAGGCAGTGGGGCTTGCTGATTGTATACTTGGCTCCTCGCTATGCATCAGAAGCCCTGCCCGAGCTCCTCGAGCTAATCTCAGCGACTGCAGTTGAGACTCCCAGACTTTTGGTCATGGGGGACTTCAACTTGCCGTCAACGGGAGCGGCTTCTGAGGTGGCTCGGGAGTTCATGGCTTCCATGACGGCCATGGACCTGACCCAATTAGTGCAGGGCCCCACTCACGAAGGGGGCCACACACTGGACCTCATTTTTGTATCTGAACAGTGGACGAGTGATCTGGGAATAGGGGACTTAGTCATCACGCCCCTGTCATGGTCAGACCACTCATCCCTCCGGCTGGACTTCCCTGGTGCTATCCCCCACCGCGAGGAGGCGGAACCAGACTCTACAAGCTGGTACCGCCCCAGGCACCTGATGGAATCGGATAGATTCCAGACGGAGCTTGGGCCAATACCTGTAGCCTTGTCCCGCTCCCACTCCGAGGACCTAGTGACTGCCTGGAATAGGGCGACGACTGGGGCCTTGGACCGGGTTGCGCCTTTGCAACCTCTCCTGCGGCATCGACCCACCCGGGCTCCTTGGTTCACTGAGGAGCTAAGGGTGATGAAGCACCACAGGAGACGTCTAGAGAGCAGGTGGAGGTCCTCACGCTCCGAATCTGACCGAACACAGGTAAGAGCCTATTTGCCCAAATTATCTGAGAACATCTCAAAACAAAGTGCAGAAAGCAAATTCACAACAGGCAGAAAAGATATTGTTATAATATACAATAATGAGAATAAATGAGGTGAAATGTCATCCAAATATCCCGAATTTATTTCTTCTTCCTAGGGGATCATGGAAAAGGTGCTATCATACCTCAGCCTTTGCCCTTCATTCACGGTGTGTTCAAATTATTAATAATGTGTACAAGACCTCTCCTGCGGCATCGACCCACCCGGGCTCCTTGGTTCACTGAGGAGCTAAGAGTGATGAAGCGCCACAGGAGACATCTAGAGAGCAGGTGGAGGTCCTCACGCTCCGAATCTGACCGAACACAGGTAAGAGCCTATTTGCGGACTTACCTTGTGGCAATAAGAGCGGCCAAGCGCAGACATTGTGCTGCCCTTATTGTGTCCGCGGATAACCGCCCTGCCACCCTGTTTCGGGTGACCCGCTCCCTTTTATCGCAGGGGACGCGAGAGACACCCTTACAGGGAAGAGCAGAGGAGTTTGGGGAATATCTTCAGGACAAAATCGATCAGATCCGGAGCGGATGGACCTCCGTCAGTGGACCAGACGAGCCGTCAACAGCGAGTCTTGAGACACCATTCTGGGAGGAGTTTGACTCTGTTGCCCCCGAGGATTTGGACAGGTTGCGTGGACGGCTACGACCCACCACATGTTCAATGGACCCGTGCCCCTCCTGGCTGGTACTGGCAGCCTGGGAGGTGACACGAGGCTGGCTTCTGGGCCTGGTGAACGCCTCATTGGGTGAGGGTTACTTACCAACCGCCTTGAAAGAGGCGGTGGTGAGACCCTTGCTCAAGAGACCTTCGCTTGACCCAATGGAGCTAGCTAATTACCGTCCAGTCTCCAACCTCCCCTTCTTGGCGAAGGTTGTTGAGAATGTGGTGGCGCAGCAGTTTCCACGACACCTGGACGAATCTGACTATCTAGACCCACGCCAGTCCGGCTTCCGACCCGGGCACAGCACTGAGACAGCCTTGGTCGCGTTGGTTGATGATCTCTGGAAAGCCAGAGATAGGGGTTGTTCCTCTATCCTGGTCCTATTAGACCTCTCGGCGGCTTTTGATACCATCGACCATGGTATCCTATTGCGCCGGTTGGAGGGGATGGGAGTCGGAGGCACCGTTCTGCGGTGGTTCGGCTCCTACCTCTCCGACCAGAAGCAATGTGTGTTGACAGGGGGGCAGAGGTCGTCCTTGAGGCCACTCACTTGTGGGGTGCCGCAGGGGTCGGTCCTCTCGCCTCTCCTGTTCAACGCATATGTGAAGCCACTGGGTGAGATCATCCGTGGCTTTGGGGTTGAGTACCACCTGTACGCTGATGACACTCAGCTGTACATTTCAACCCCAAACCACCCCAACGAGGCTGTCGAAGTGATGTCCCGGTGTTTGGAAGCCGTCGGGGTCTGGATGGGGGACAACAGACTCAAACTCAACCCCTCCAAGACCGAGTGGCTATGGGTACCGGCACCTCAGTTCAGCCAGCTGACACCATCGCTGGCCATAGGGGGCGAACAACTGTCCCCTGTGGAGCGGGCGCGCAATTTGGGCGTCCTCCTTGATGCCCAGCTGTCACTGGAGGACCATGTGGCAGCCGTGGCAAGGGGGGCGTTCCACCAGGTTCGCCTGGTGCGCCAATTGCGCCCCCTACTGGACCGGAGTGCCTTGCGCATGGTCACTCATGCGCTGGTGACGTCTCGCCTGGACTACTGCAATGCCCTCTACATGGGGCTTCCCTTGGGACGCATCCGGAGACTGCAGCTAGTTCAGAACGCAGCCGCGCGGGTTATCATGGGGAGTATACGTTACTCCCACGTAACACCGCTCCTGCGCGAGCTGCACTGGCTACCTGTGGCCTTTCGGGTGCGTTTCAAGGTATTGATCACTATCTTTAAAGCGCTCCATGGCATAGGACCTAGATATCTGCAGGATCGCATCCTACCACACACGTCCCTGCGACCTATTCGCTCACACAGGGAGGGACTCCTCCTGGTGCCGTCCGCTAGGCAGTGTCAGCGGGCGACACCTAGGAGTAGGTCCTTCTCTGTGATGGGCCCAACCCTCTGGAATGACCTCCCCCCCCGACATTCGAACCACCACCGACCTCCGTTCCTTCCATCAAAAGTTAAAGACTCACCTATTTCAATCAGCTGGCCTGGCACTTTCTTAGTTTTACCTCCCGGGGATTTATTTTAATTGGGTTTGGGTTTTTAATTGGGGATGTTTTTAGGGTTTTAGAATATATTTATTTCTTGTACAGCCTATCTCCTCCATCCAAATGTATTTAATTGTTTTATGATTATATTTTTATCTGCATTGACTGTACACCGCCCCGAGTCCCCTTTTGGGAGAGGGGGCGGTCTAGAAATCCAAGAAATAAATAAATAAATAAATAAATTGTGCAATTTGAAAAGTGGCAGAAAAAGGACTCCTGCCGCAAAAAGGCTCTTAAGCCTCACATGTGTTATATATGGGATGGAATTAGAGAAGCAGACTGCTCAGTTCAATGCACATCAGGGGTGAAATCCAGCAGGTTCTGACAGGTTCTGGAGAACCAGTAGCGTAGATTTTGAGTAGTTTGGAGAACTGGCAAATACCACCTTTGGCGGGCCCCAGAATGGGGAGGGAATTGAGATTTTGCAGTATCCTTCCCTTGCCATGCCCACCAAGTCACACCCACAGAACTGGTAGTAAAAAAAATTTGAATTTCACCACTGATGCACCTATTTATGCATATATATATGAGTGGTAGGTGGTGGTTCTGTTTCAGTGGTGATTCTGTTTCTTCTCTCCGTAAGTGTTGGCCTTGTGAGGTAGTCCAGACAACAAGCATACTCAGGAGTACTAGTTCTGCCTTTATGGTAAGGTTATGTTAATAGATCTTGGAAGTCTGGAAGTACATCTCTTCCCCCCTTGCCTTTAAACTCCAAGAAATTAGGGAGTGTCTCTTCTGAGAATTTTGCATGTTCCCATTCTTTTTGCAGACTCAGCAGAAGGAATGGGATCCTGCAACTCCCAAGGTCATTCCTTCATACCATTATATTAAGCCATGAGTTATTTTGCTGTGGTCCTGTCTGCTTCTTTCCAGCTCTCTTCAGCTGGAGAAAGAAAAGAGGTTTTTTTCTAACGAGAATGGAAAATATGTAATTTCTGGCAATGACATTATCTGCAGGATTCCACTTCCCTGCTACATAGCAGCTTTCTCTAACTGACAGGGATGGAAATTGTACATGTCTGTATTACGGAAGGCAGCTGTAAAAACAGCTTACAGAGACAGCTGTTACAGCCTTCCAGATATTCCCTTACTACATTAAAATTTACAGTTGTAATATTTTGTAAGTGGACAATATTTATTTATTTAAAAAAATTACATTGCCACTCATTTTATAATCAACGCTGGGTGGCTCTCAGCAACACAAAAATCATAATAAAATGATAAACAACTATAAAACTAAGCATGTTAAAAACACTGAAAACCTGGTGCCAACTTATGTAGTCTCTTATGCCAGCGCTTCAGGGAAAAGTCATATCTTTAAAGTTTTATGGAAGGCTAGGAGGGTGGAGGTTTGCTGAATTTCTGGGAGAAGGGTATTCCATAGGACAGGGGCTGCCATGGAAAGGCTTCCTAGCTTCCATCAGATATTTAGTGGAAAGGACTAGAAGCATGGCCACTCTGTCTGACCAGTGAGGAATTATAGATGTCCTTAGGGAAAGGTGATCTCACAGATAACCTGGCTGGACTAACCTGAACTTTAAAGATGATGACCAGCACGTTGAATTGTATCCATTAAGTCAGTGCAGTCCAAACAACAGAGATGTTACATGCATAAAACTAGCGTTCTCCATTGCCTTGTGCACTGCTGCATTCTGAACCAGTTGCAGTTTCTAGATGGTTGCTTGCTTGTCTTAAAATAAAATACAAATGAATTGTAAAATACAGGAAGTTCTCACTTACTGACTGCAATTGGGACCTGCAGCTCCATTGCTAAATGACACAGTCACTAAGTGAAACCTCACATGATCATTTTTTTATTTTTATTTATTTATTTATTTCGTCAAGCATGAATTTGATAACAGATATATGTATAAACATGATTATGAATACATGAAATGGATACAAATACAAGGGAATATTAGGACAGGGATGGTAGGTACTCTGGTGGGCTTCTGCACGCCCCTTAAATGCTCAACGTAGTACATTTATAAGTACATTTATATTTTACTCTCTCTGTGGTTACATCAACGTTTTCTTTTTTTCCATATTCTACCTTTCTAATCAACAAATCCATAAATCATCAGTTCATTTTTTTATTTTTTCAACAAAAAGTCCATTAGGGATTTCCGGTCACTAATAAATGCAGTAATTGATATTTCCCTAAGCAAATGAGTTAATTTTACCATCTCTGCTAATTCCATCATCTTCACCAACAATTCCTCCATTTGAGGAAGATTTCAGAATCTTTCCATTTTTGCACATACAGTGCTCTCATAGCAATGATCATATATAAAAATAATCTTCCTTGGCTTTTTTCAAATTGGCTGACCATTAATCCCAACAAAAATGTTCTGCTTCGAGCTAAGTCATATTCTTTGGAATTCTTTGTATCACTGTATGTATCTGAACTCAAAATTTGTATGTTTTTTTACAAGTTCATCGAGCATGATAAAATGTCCCCTTATGACATCCACATTTCCAATATAAATGACTGGTTTTCCCATTGATTTTGCTTGTTGGAAGTCGTCTGGGAAGGTCATAAATTATAACTGTGTGGTTTTATGACTGTTATAAATCTGTGCTGGTTGTAAAACATCCTAATTGTGATTATGTAAGCATGGGGACACTGCAATAATTGTAAATTCAAAGACCAATTGTAAGCGTACTTTTCAGTACTGCCATAATTTTCAACAGTTGCTGAACCTGGTAGTTGATAAATGAGGATTATTTGCAAGTTAGAAGAATAAAAACATAAAATAATGTGGAACGTTTAATAAAAAGCCAATAACTTGTAGAAAGGGACAGGAAAGAAAATGTGTAAATACTTTACACTGCTTTTTTTACAAATAAAGTGGAAAGCTTTTCAGGATAGATCTTACTGAAACTACGGATGATCTCTTTGTTCCTTTCCTAGTTCAGAGTGAGCTTTCAAGGTGTTTTGTTATCCTGGAAAGAATGGAAAGTTGCTTTGCAGAGAATGTAAATCAAGTTTTATAAGGTTGCTGTGACACGGCCATTTTCTTTTTTGGCAGGGTGTAATTGGTAAGCCCCACAAGGCGAAACATGAAGGTGAGTATGGCTATCCTAGTCTATAATGTGTCTGAAAGTTGGACATGACTGGAGAGGGAGGGAGGGAGGGAGGGAGGGAGGGAGGGAGGGAGGGAGGGAGGGAGGGAGAGAGAGAGAGAGAGAGAGAGAGAGAGAGAGAGAGAGAGAGAGAGAGAGAGAGAGAGAGAGAGAGAGAGAGAGAGAGAGAGAGAGAGAGAGAGAGAGATTCTTGTATCAGTCAAAGAAAGAGAGCAATCCTACCAAATTCAAGCTTGGAGCTTCTGACTCCCTTCAGCTCAGCCTAAAAGTTGAAATTTCCCCCAAAATGTTTTCTTGAGGGCTGCACCACATCTTTCACTGTTGGATCACTACAACACCATGAGCAATACCAAGAAATTGGATTTTGCCTCCATCATCTCCCCATTAGAGTTGCTTGGAAATCAGGGCAGCTAAAGCAAGAGTTGTGGCTAGGCCACATTTAATAGGAATAGAAGAAGGGGGCAAAGGAGGTGGGGCAGGAAGCAGCCAATGTGCCCAAAGCATCAGGAATAAGGCGAGGTTGCTTCTACTATCTCCCCACCATCCCCACCACATTAGCACTTAAGAAATGCAATAATTTTTCACCAGGGAAAAATGTAAGGGAGCGGAAGCCTCATTACAGGATTGTTGCCTGTGCTTTTGAAAGAACTGACTGTTTATGGTTTCCTGCAGGCAGAGACCACGTGGGGGCGTTTTTGAAAATGGGAAAAGAAGGATCACTATTTATAGATAAAGGAGGGAGGGGGGGGTATAAAAAGGTAAAAGGTTGCCGCTGGGAGAAGAATAACCTGCTTGTATTTTCTCTATGTCATTTATATTCATCTATAGGGCAACCTTTTAACACAAGAAATAGACCCATCTCCCTTTGCTTTGCAGTAACATCATCCAGTGAGGAATCCTGTCATTTCCCTTTCCGCTACCAACGCAAAATGCACTACTCCTGTCTCCCTGGCGACTTCCGTAAACCTCAGCGCTGGTAAGTATTGATTGGCCAGAAAAGTATTGATTGCTCATAGGAATAATGAGAGCTCATGAGCATTCAAGGAGCAGAGAAAAGGACACTCTGACCTTGGGGCGGGGGGGAAGAAGTCACAATGCGCACATTGTGGCATTGGCCCATCTTCCCTGCACACCTTGTATGAGACGAGACTCTTCCCTATCAGGTGTGCCACCACAGAAAACTATGACCGAGACCAACAATGGAAGTTTTGTCAGAAGGAGGAAAGGCCAACAGGTGAGTCAATGGTGTTTATTTATTGTTTTAAGCCTGTGTATTATGGCCCAAACAAAGGATTTTTCCCCCCCAGGGGCAGCATTCCCTGTGAATGTATCTTACATGAAATCATATTTCTGATATGGTTGCAGTGTCAAATTTTACGCCCATGCTTTTACACAGTCAAATATCAGCTGTACCTATCCGAGGATGATGGTCTATAGTCATCTCTTTTCAGGGTACTGTGATCCTAACCCCTGCCAGAATGGGGGTTTCTGCGAAGCTAGGAAGGCTGGATTCCACTGCACCTGCACAGCTGGTTTCCATGGGAGACGCTGTGAGACAGGTATGATTCTGGAGCTGTAGCCCTGTCCCCTTCCTGTCAGGTGTGGAGGTCTTTGCTCAATCAAGGTCAATGTAAGAATAGATCAGGCTTTTCCTTGCTGGAATCTACAGGAACCTATGGCGTTTCAAATTCATTGACTGACAGCCATAACTCCCTCTTAGAAGGAGCTCCTGGATTTCATAGTGTCATATTTTTCCTTCATGACAGTGATGGCGAATGTATGGCACATGTGCCACAGGTGGCACACGGAGCCATATCTGAGGGCACATGAGGCATTGCCCTATGTCAGCTCCTGCGTGCATCTGCGCACTGGCCAGCTGATTTTTCCGGAGGGTGGGGGAGGTCATTTTTTGCCCTCCCCAGGCTTCAGGAAAGCCTCCGGAGCCTGTGGATGTCAAAAAATGGGCCCAATGGGCCTACCGGGAGTTTGAACCTCCAGTAGGCCCATTGGGCCGTTTTTCACCTTACCCGGGCTTTAGGAGACTTTACTGAAGCTTGGGGAGGGCGGAAAATGGACCAATGGGCTTATCAGAAGTCTGGAGGCTTCAGTGGGGCCTCTGCGCATGCGCCGGGGGGGGAGGGCATTGCATTATGGGTGTGGTACGCGCTATTGCTCGCGCACCCTTTTGGCACCTGAGCAGAAAAACATTTGCCATCCCTGGCATAGAGGGTCCAAAAGAAAAGAGAAAGGACTTTATGATATAGTAAAGGGGTTTTTAAGAAGCCAGGTTTTAAAGTCTTTCATATTCTAATGAGGCTATAGGCCAGGGGTGTCCAAACTTGGGAACTTTAAGACTTGTGGACTTCAACTCCCAGAATTCTGGGAGTTGAAGTCCACAAGTCTTAAAGTTCCCAAGTTTGGACACCCCTGCTATAGGCTTCCTTTGAATTGTAGGGTGGGAAGGGATGAGGGTGTTTTGGTAAGCCTCTCTGATGATCAGGCAGTATTGCTGAAGGTTAGTATGAGTTGAGTCCAGTCTCACCCCACATCTTGATTTCACAGAAGGCTGTTTTGGGTCACAAAGACGGTTGCACGTTGGCAAGAAGGAAACATGGCTGCAGTATTTTCCCTCTGCTGGACTGAAGGAGTGCCGCTGTAACAGGAAGAAGATTCTCTGCAAGACAGTGCATGGAAAAGGTCAGGCATGGCAGGTGCAAGCTCTAAACCAATTATGTTGAAATAAAGGGCAGAAATCTCTCCATTGCATGTTGCTCAAAGTATAAGTTTCACAGAAAGATTCAAAGAATTACTTTCCCCCTGAAATTCAAATAGTAGGCTATACCAAATATAATAGTTTTAATAGTGGTTGGTGGCTGATTTGACTGATCTCGAAAAGTTAAGTAGGATTAGACCTAGTTATTATTTGAGTGGAAAACTAGTAAGCAATCCTATGGCTATTGGCGAGATGGGGAAGTTGAAAAAAGATCAAATTTCAAAAACTAAAATTAGTCCCAGAAACCAAGCTTGATTTGAGGAAGTTTTACCTTTTTCATGTATTGTCAGAAGGCGTCATTACATTGACCACTAAAAGGCACTCTATGGCCAATTTTGTCTACTTTTGGAACTCATCATACGTAAGTAGCCAGAAGTTATTCTACCTATATCTAATGAGGCCCAAATGGGTGAAACTGGTCACATAAGATATACTCTGTATCCATACAAGAAGTCATGTAAAACCTCATACATGAGGACATGACATAATATAACCTTTGTACCAGTCTGCTGTGAGAGCTTAAGGGAAGGTGGACTGTATATATCAGTGTTACTCAACCTTAGCAACTTTAAGACAGGTGGACTTCAACTCTCTGTATTAGTCAGCCAGCAATTCTAGGAGTTGAAGTCCACCTATCTTATAGATGCAAAGATTGAGATGTACAGGTACATACTATTATAATAGAAATCGCTGCTCTATCATGTGTGTGTATCTTTCAATAAATCCCAGAGGGTACTGGATTTTTTTAAAAAAAATATTTGGGGTTTCATTGATCTGGAGATGTTTGCATGATAATATTCTTACTCCTTTCAGTAGCCACCATCACTTCTCACCCTCTTCTTGAAAAAGTCTTTTTCTTTAAATTCATTAATGAGGAATTCATAGAAGAGGAGTCCTGCTGGCTCAGGCTACAGTTCCTTCTAGACCCACATACTGTGTCACAGTGACGTGCGGTGAGGTTTATGGCTGGTGAGGCTGGTGACATCATCAGGAAGGCGGGGAATGGGACCACGTGTGCTGGAGCCTGAGGCTGCCTCAGCCTCAAGGACACATGATCCCATTCCCCACCTTCCTGAGCGCGCTTCGCCGGCTCGTGTTCCACGATCCCCAACAGCAGCTGCTTTTCTGTGCGTCTGGCGTTTAGGACATCCGGCTATCTACCTAAATGCCAGACGCACAGAAAAGCACTGAAAAGCACTGAAAAGCCACTTCGTCTTGATGATGTTGCCGACGTCGCTGCTGGATGCGGCCGGATGGAGGTAACCAGAGTGGCGCCGAGGGGTCTGGGCAGACGAAAGAGCGAGTGAGCGAGCGATGGAGGATCAGGCAGCCTGATCCTCGGTCGCTCGTCCGCCGGACTGCCTCAGCACCACTCTCGCTACCTCCGTCCGTCCGCGCATGACAGCTGCGGCGACGTCATCAAGCCCCTGCCACTTCTGGATGTCTATTGCAGTCGCGAGGAGCGTGCAAAGTACAGTGGAGGCAGGAAGGTTATTGGCGCTTCCGAGAACCCTCCTGCCTCCGCCGGTTGCCGAGCTGGCACCACCCCGCGCGCGCTCCTCCTCCTCCCTCCTCTTCCTCTTATATATATGAAACTCCCTTGTGGATATTATTATTATATATTATTATTTCATGATGAGAGGTGAGGCTCTGCCTCCCCTGCCTCCAATGACCGCACGTCCCTGCTGTGTTACTTGGATGCATTTGAGATGCTCACCAGCCTGGATCAGATGGACTATAGTCCCCTTCCGCTTTTACTTCCCGGGACCCTATTTAAGGCATTCTGCTGCTTAGACTCGGAAGGTAGTAAATAGCCACCAATGATAGCAGCCATTTAGAAGCTGATGTTTGACAAAGCTTTTGAATTCCATTGTTGGCAGTAAATTCTGGCAGTAAATTCCGGAAAGCTTAACTGTGCTGTATAAAATGTTTCCGTCTGTCATCCCTGAATAACTTTGACAAGAGAGGGTGATAACCTTTCCTCTCACAATATGATTTCTGCCAGGCATGGATTTACTTAGTGTACCACTTCGCTCCTTGTTCTCTTTCATTCCGAGCTAAAGAGCCCTCCTTGCTGAACCCTTCCTCAGGACCGGACCTGCTCCAGCCTCCTAATTGTTTTGATTGCCCAATTTTGCACCTTTTCTAGTACCATGATTCAACTCTTAAGGGGTGGGGGCTGCATTCCAATTGTGGTCTCACTATATATTTCCTTGAGGGTACAGTTTTACTGGCAGCTGTATGTTTGAATCCCTTCGTAATACTCCAAGCATAGAGTCCGCACTCTTTTTACAGTAGCAGCACGTATTAAAGGCCTGCTGTAATTTGGCTATGTGCATTTGTGTGCAATGTGTACTTAGGCCTCCAGTATTACAGTAAGGTGACTTCAAGTCAGTCATATTCTCATTCTCTCTCTCTCTCTCTCTCTCTCTCCCTCCCTCCCTCCCTCCCTCCCTCTCCCTCCCTCCCTCCCTCCCTCTCTCTCTCTCTCTCTCTCTCGCTCGCTCGCTGGTGAGTCAATTCCTGTTGTAACTAACAGACATTTGGTTGATCCAAAGAAATAGATTCTACACCTGCTGGAAAAATGCTAGGAAAATCTATATATCTATATCTATATCTATATCTATATCTATATCTATATCTATATCTATATCTATATCTATATCTATATCTATATCATCTATATCTATATCTATATCTATATCTATATCTATATCTATATCTATATCTATATCTAATCTATATCTATATCTATATCTATATCTAATCTATATCTATATCTATATCTATATCTATATCTATATCTATATCTATATCTATATCTATATCTATATCTATATCTATATCTATATCTATATCTATACCCACCCACCCACCCACCCACCCACCCACCCACCCACCCACCCACCCACCTATCTATCTATCTATCTATCTATCTATCTATCTATCTATCTATCTATCTATCTATCTATCTATGTCAGGTTAGACTGACCCAGAGGTGGTATTCAGCAGGTTCTGACCAGTTCTGGGGAACCAGTAGTGGAAATTTTGAGTAGTTCAGAGAACCGGGAAATACCACCTCTGATTGCCCCCTATCTCCATCTATTCTCTGCCTCCCAAGTCCCAGCTATCTGGAGGAAATGGGGATTTTGCAGTAACCTTCCTCTGCCACGCCCACCAAGCAACACCCACAGAACCAGTAGTAATTTTTTTTGAATCCCACAACTGGACTAACCTGAAATACACACACACACACACACACACACACACACACACACATCTAAATTAGCCAAACATGCTGGGTTTGCATAACAAATTAAGCTTCAACATAAGTATGTTCCCTAGAAGTTCTCTACCACCTCAGTTTAATTTTGTCTTTTTTTTTCCTGGGCAAGTGGGCAGCATGAGAGAAAGACGCACCTTTAAATAATTTTGAAAGAAAGCCTCTGAATGTCTAGGTGAGCCAAAGACATATTGGAAGTACAGAGTGTTGCCTTGCTCTATAATGCTAGTTACCCCCAGTTTTTAAAACAATATTGTATTATTTTAATATAAAATAAAATGTAATGTGGGCTTGTTGGAGATAAATCCAGGTGGTAAAGTCAACATAAGCTACCAAATGTGAGCCTCCCATTGTTTGAGCTGGCATGACAGTTGCTTCTGTATCTTTCTCTTTTGGGGCCCACAGCCTGCAGAAGCAACCCCTGTCTGAATGGAGGTCAGTGCATACAGCTGGGTCAGAACTTGGTCTGCAGCTGCCCTGAAAAATTTTCTGGACCACTGTGTGACATAGGTACGTTTACAGTCTTATTTTTCATATCTCCATCTTCACAGCACTAAAGCTGTGCTAGAGAAAGGGCAAAAAACAAAAAACAAAGGCAGATATGTCATATGCCAGCATAAATGAAAAGAAAAGAACAAAGCTGTGAAATTATGAGCCCACTGAGAAAAAAATAAAATTGTTATATTTCTGTTTTTGGTTTTGGATTCTGTATAAAATATCCAGTCAATGCAATTATATTTTATAGTTTCCTAGGCTGATGTTATGGACAGATGGGCTCCCACTGCTGGATGTATGATAAAGAAACGTTGAGTTGTGGGTTTTGAGTTACAAAAGCATGTTGAGTCCATTAAATGTAAAAGAAGAGGAGTAGAACTGATTAGGACTATCCATGTAATAGAAATTTTCTAAACAAGGGCCAACTTTATTCCTCTGGCCCAGCATTAACATCCGTTTTCTGTAAAGCTGTTTCAAAGAAAGTAAAATTGTGCCAGCACTATTAGCAGGCAGTAGAATGATTGCCTCAAATGGAGAAAGTTGGCAGTTGGTCATATAAAATGTTGGGAAGGGAAAAACCAGAAGCAGTTCTGTATTCCTGATCAGATAGTACCTATTTGCTGATTTAACTGCCAATCAGACTCTATTTGTGGGCCATCACTTCAAGCCAGAGGCATTGTGGGGAGGGAGTTATTAATAAAATCAAGATCTTGGCCATCATCATGTCTTATTTGAACTCTCCTTGTGGGTACTCCTCTCTCAAGTAACAAAATATGCCCCCTATATGTGACCCAGAAGACGGAGAGCATTCTGAAATCATGGTAAGGAGTAAGATTCCTCACATTTTTCTTCGACACTTTACAATCCGTCTCTGATCTCTTTGTGCCCTAGATCACACTGAAATCTGCTACAGTGGGAATGGGCACCTATACCGAGGCATGGCTCAGAGTAGTTCCTCAGGGGCACCTTGCCTACCCTGGGACTCACCGATCCTGCTTATGGAGTATTCCATCAAACTCAGGAATGCAGTAAGCCTGGGCCTAGGGGAACACGCCTTCTGCAGGTGAGATAAAGTTTTAGGGTAGGTCTTTCCCCACTGGTGAGTTGAAGGACTATCTGCCTACCCTTGTCATTAAACAATATTGCCCCACTGCCAATCTTCTATTAGGTCTGCCCTCTAAGGGTGACCAAGCCAAATAGAGTGTACATATTTTGAGGCCATCCTTGAAAGGTGTCAGAATAAGGAGGGAAATACTTCTTCTAGAGTAGGGGGTCTCCAACCTCGGCCACTTTAAAGCTTCTGGACTTCAACTCCCAGAATTCCTTAGCCAGCTTGAAGTCCACAAGTCTTAAAGTGGCCAGGATTGGAGACCCCTGTTCTAGAGTAAGTCAGCTAAGGATGACCTAAGGCGGTCTCATCAATGAAATGGAGACTAGTTGAAGGGAACCTCATTGGAGCACAAGAAAAAAAGGACATTGATGGGACATGGTTTATGAGGTAGTTAGAGGTACAAAATGGGCAAAGTAGATCCATTTAATGAGAATCAAAGAAAGAGACAATATATTGTAAGCTGCCCAGGATTACCATGTGAAAAGATGATCAGCTGACAAATTTGATGAAAAAAATTAAAAGTAAATTAAATAAATAAATGTAAGGTGTTGAAAAAGCAAAGTATCAGGGATGTAGAACATCCAACTGCCCCTAAGCAGTAGAACAGATTAAACAAAATTGAAATTATAAGAAAGGAAATGCTATATTGTAAAGGAATGTTAGTCTAACCTGAAAAATCCTAAACATTTTCTTTGGGCAGAAATCCAGATAATGACACCCAGCCATGGTGCTTCTTGCTACAAGACAGACGAATCACGTGGGAGTATTGTAACATTACCCGCTGTCACCCCCAAAGTGCTGGTAAGACAAATTGTTCTCTCTGAAAGAGCTGAGTATGGCTGAACCCCAGAAGCAGAGGTGGTATTCAGCCAGTTTTGACAAGTTGTGGAGAACCAGTAGTGGACATTTTTAGTTTGGCAAATAGGCTGGCCCCGCCCCTGCTGCCTCCCAGCCTCCGAGCTGATCTTCTTTTTTTGCCCTGAACAGGAGAATGGAGCTGGAAAGCAGGTTAGTGGGGTGGGAAAGGAATGGGGATTTTGCAGTATCCTTCCCCTGCCATGCCCACAAAGCCACACCCACAAAGCCACACCCACAAAGCTGCGCCCACAAAGCAATGCCATGCCCACAAAGCTACATCCACAGAACCGGCGGTAAAAAAAAATGAATCCCACCACTTCCAAGAAGTGAATGAGTCAGGTGATTTTTCACACAGGTGAACTGATGACAAAAGCGACAGGAGCGCCCCTGGAAGAGATGACCACAAGCAGCCACGTGAATAGCAAACCCAAGTCTGCCACTAGCTCAGCTCCAGTTTGTGGACAACGCTACACAAAAGTCATTTCCTCACGCAGCCGTATCGTAGGGGGTGTGGTGGCACTTCCTGGTGCCCATCCCTATCTTGCTGCTCTCTACATTGGAGAGCAATTCTGTGGAGGAAGCATCATCGATTCCTGCTGGATCCTGACTGCTGCACATTGTCTGGAATTCAGGCAAGTCTCCATGTCTTTTCCACGCTATGCCTATTATTCACCTTTTAGGGACTTTGGAATGTCAGCAGGATCTTACTGATGATCTTGGTGACTAACCAGGCCTGTACTATAACAGCAAAGATAGACTGCCACAAGTTGTCCTGATTCCAAGTTGTTTAGGATCTACCTGATTCAATAGTTAACAGGCGGCCATGAACTTATTTTCGCTTTAGTGTAACCCCTGCCCAGCTCTGCACAGCTCGGTGTCCTATTCACAACCTAACTACCACATTCTACCTCAGCTACAAGTTCCTGATCAACTGGAAGGACAACCCTGGCATTTAATGTTTGACAATTATCTAAGCTTTGCATTACTGTTGTGTAAACAAAAGTAGCTGAGTGTCCCTGCCCCTCGGCCTAAGTAGATGAGGCCATTAGCCTAATTCAAAAGGCCTTGAAGCATTCATTTGAGATCTCTGGCATCACTGATCTTTTTTCTTTCTTGATAGTCTGGTACACTGGGTGGAAAGATTAAAGGGAATATCTGTCCCCACTTTTAGGTTTGGCCCTGCCGATTTCCCCCTCCCTCAAAAGATGGTCTACTTCTGCTCTAGGGAAGTTTTCTATAACACACTGCCCTCAAGATGTTGGAATCATGGGGTTTCTAATTAACACATCATGCATTGTTAAAGGCTCATTTAGATAATCTAGTTCCCACCTCAAAAAGTTCTACTGATGATACATTTTGTGCTGTAGGCCAGATGTGTCTAGAATATCAGTGGTGCTTGGGCAGATCTTCTACAACACCAGCACTGAAGGCACTGTGAAGTTCCAGGTGCAGAAGTATCAACTGCATGAGAATTATTCACAAATAACTGAGGAGCATGACATTGGTGAGGACCTCTTCTTTTAAATCCGGCACTCAAGGGTTACAAATACATATCTATTCCATCCATTCTCTCCAGCGTTGGAAATGAACTTCTCTTCCAGTGTCTCCCAGGCTCAGTACAGGCTATGCCTAGTTCATCATGGATTGTCCACAGGGAGCTCATTGCGTACCAGAGTTTCCGTCAAGGGCAAGCAGCTTTCAGAAGCAATTCAAACCTAGTGGACGAGTGGGGAAATCGATGGAATTAGATTGACCATGGTAGCTGGGTCTGATCAGAGTGATAATCATTATGTAGAATAGCACGGCTTTATTGTTGGACCTTAAGGGACGCGGTGGCGCAGTGGCTAAGACGCTGAGCTTGTTGATCAGAAAGGTCGGCAGTTTGGCAGTTTGAATCCCTAGCGCCGCTTAACAGAGTGAGCTTCCGTCACTTGTCCAGCTTCTGCCAACCTAGCTGTTCGAAAGCATGCAAGTAGAAAAATAAGAACCACCTTTGGTGGGAAGGTAACAGCGTTCCGTGCGCCTTCGGCATTTAGTCATGCCAGTCACAATGACCACGGAGATGTCTTCAGACAGCACTGGCTCTTTGGCTTTGAAACGGAGATGAGCACCGCCCCCTAGAGTCGGGAAGGACTAGCATATATGTGCGAGGAGAACCTTTACTTTTACCTTTATTGTTGGACCCCAATCCATGCACGGTAACTCTAGCATGCTGTAGTAAAAATAATGCTGGGTCTTGGCAGAACTCGTCACATGCTTCTTGATGAAAGAATCTTATTTTGGTCTAAGTCTCCATGCCTTCAGCCAGACTCCATTAGGAGCAATACCAGCCTTTTTTTAATTCTTTCATTCAGTCTGCCTGCTTCCTGAAATCTTCATATTTGAGCCCTAATTCGGTTTTGGCTTGTTATCCCCAGCTCTGGTGCAACTGAAGGAAAAGTCCCCAGGACGTTGTATTGGATTTTCAAACTCCATTTCACCTATATGTCTGCCTGGTTCCTCGGAGACAGCTGACAGCAATGGATCCTGCCAAATTGCAGGATGGGGGCATATGTATGAAGGTAAGGAGGCAATGCTAAACAGATAACAGATAATTATAAGCCAGACTTGAGGATGGCCTGATTGGATGATCATCATTCTATATCAAGCTTCATTCATTCATTAACTTTGTTAGGGGAAAAGTATGTTTTCCCATTTGGTCTCCAGCCCCTTATAACCTGCTTGATGAGCCTATGTAACCCAATATTGTGCTCCCAGTTGCAGAGACAGATACAACGGTACAGGTGAACGCAAGGGCCATAGCCTTCTTATACTTGTGTTTTCCAGTAATTGGCATCCAGATGCAACTTGCTTTTGAGGTAATGGTATGTAGCCATTACTTTTATGGAAGCAGAACAAGATAGGGCTTACAGAAGGCAATTTACAGAATGGTTTTTCCAATCTTAAACTATACCAGTACAATGACTCATTGAAACTTGCTGGTCTTCTCCTGAGATATTTGATTTAAGGTCTAGCACACAATGTCCTTAAAACAGTTTTCCCCTCTGATACTCCCTAGAAAACAAGTCCAATTTTGCTGGTTAACAAGTGCAGGAATACTAGATTGACACATCCAGAGAACACGCTGCCAAAGAAAGGTGCTTTAAAAAGCAGCAGTAATTTCATTTACTGTCTGGTTAGTAAAAACATTTCCTGCAGAACTAAACTAAATTCTTCCTTAAAGGAGCAGTGGTTTGAAGCTGTCAGCAGTCATATATTTTTGCAATGGCCATAGGGTAAATGAAGTTGACTGACTTAAAGGGGATCATTTCCCCCACCCCCACCCCCACCCCAGTGATGGATCCTGTTACTCAACACTTTCTAGGAGAATTTCCGTGCAGTTTTCATTTTCCAGTCTCCCCCGAGTGTTTTCACGTGTTTTGTTTTGATTGCCTTCACTCCTGGAGATTTCAGAATTCTGAGAACAGGCCAAGAATACCAAGAGCCATCTAGCTCTCTTTCTTATCAACCAATAGGAAAAAAAGCAAAAACCATTCTTCTGTCAATGCCTCGCCTTCTCTGAATTACAGCAGTTCCTGGAGTAACAAAATTCTCCTTGGTCAGAGGTCATAGCTAGCTTTTAGGTTGTCTGTGTGCTAAGTTTGGTTGAAACTTGGTGGGTGGGGAAATGAAGGGCAATGAAATGGCTCTGCCTGAAGGGGGTAGATCTTTGTTATGTAGAATAGACTGGCTCAGGCCTTAATGGCTCATTGACAAAGGTGGGGGGCTGTTAAGAGTGAGTCTGTTTCCTGCCTAAAAACATCTTTCTGCATGCCTCCTGCCTTTTTAATATTTCCTAGGATATTTCATTCTTCTAAGAGAGGGGTGGGTGCTAACTTCCTACAGGTAAAGAAAAAGCAGGTTGGCCACCCAGAAGTCCTCCTTCCTTCTCTTCTAGATAGATTTAAACTGAAAACTGTGATGATGGCATACTGCAAATTTGCACCCAGGTGTTTTCCTTAGCTGCTTCGTCTATGACCAATTCCGTTGTATTTAAATACAATGACAATAAGGATTATACTTATAAGTTTCACTAAAGAGCCTCTGTACATGTATATTCATGGGTGTTTGGGAGAGAATAATGGTTCATTTGAGCCCAGAAGCTGGAAGGCATGGTGAGACAGGACTTTAGTGCATCCTGTTTAAAGAAGCAAGGAATGTCAGACAGGGTCATTTTTACAGAAAGTGTGAAGGAAAAACCCGACTAGAGAATTAAGACTGAACTTGCTAAAATATTGCTTATGAAACCTACCAGAGAGCTCTGAATCCAGGCCAGGAAGGCTAGTAAGGCAAGATTTTCTGGTGAACAGCAAAAGAGCTTAACTCCTAAAGGTAAAGGTAAAAGTTCCCCTGGACGTGCGTGCTAGTCATTCCTGACTCTAGGGGGCGCTGCTCATCTCCATTTCAAAGCTGAAGAGCCAGCACTGACTGAAGACATCTCCGTGGTCATGTGGCCTGCATGACTAAATGCTGAAGGCACATGGAACGCTGTTACCTTCCCACCAAAGGTGGTTCCTATTTTTCTACTTGCATTTTTTACGTGCTTTCGAACTGCTATGTTGGCAGAAGCTGGGACAAGTCATGGGAGCTCACCCGGTTAGGGATTTCAACTGCTGACCTCCTGATCGACAAGCTCCGCACCTTAACTGCTGAGCCACCGTGTCACCCCTTTCTGCAAATAGTAAGTGGGAAGATTTGGCCTTGGAGCTGCATTGCAGCCAAGCTACAAGAAAAGGGGCCAATCAAAGGGGACAACTTTGTGGAACGCAAGTATGTGAGTCCAGTACCAAAGCTGAATACATGCTACTAGTAGGTGTGAGAGGCCCTGACAAAAACCGGAGCGAGATCTCATGTGTGCCAATGTGGTTCTTTCTTTGGCTTCCTCCTTAGGAGCTGACAAATTCTCTGTATATCTGCAGGAGGCAGATGTGCCCATCCTTCCCCATGAGCAGTGCCGTTCCCCAGACGTACATGGGTCCCAGATTACCCAACACATGCTATGTGCAGGATATCTGGAAGGAAGAATTGATGCATGCCAGGTAAACCGATTGGAAGCAAAGGAAGATTGCAGAGAGGAGCCTTCTGGAAGTCTAGCCTTTGGGGTAGAACCTGTCAAGTGGGCCAGGAAGTGGTTTTGTGTGTGTGTGTGTGTGTGTGTGTGTGTGAACTTCCCATAGAGTTATACATTTGGAGCCCCTTTGCATCTCAGCTCAATCTCACCTCCTTGCCCCCAGAATGCATGTACTTATTATTTTTACTTGTTTATTAAATGTATATGCTGCCCATCACGTGAGGTGGAGAGAATAGAATAAAATAGATTTGAAGGGGGAAAAAAGATTCCATATTGCAACCTAGATTTCAAAGGCAGACTTTCTGTAGCCTTCTCTAGTGCCAATAGGCTACTTTGCACTTCTCTCCGGTGTTATTCTTCCTTTTGAAGTTCTCGGCTAAATAATCCCACCATATCAACAAAATTATACTTTAGAAGTTTGTGGTGATGCCAAGAAATGCTTATCCAATTCAGGTTCTTAGTAGCTGCTTCAGACAAAACCTACATAATATAGAGAAGGGAAAAATGGGTCTTTCCCCCCGTAGTCTATTGAAATGCTATTCACCTACCTCTGAACTGGCAGAAAACTCTAGAGCAGGGGTGTCAAAATGGATTTCTTCAAGGTCAGATCAGCATTGTAGTTCTCCTCCATGGGCTGGGTGGGTGGGGGAGACGGGGGGAGACGGGACAGACGCTCCCTGCAGCACTCTGCCGGCCAAAAGGGGCACTGGTGGGGCCAGGTGTGGACATGCTGCACCCCGTTTTCAGCCTGGACGGCCTCCTGCAGCACTTTGCCAGCCAAAAGAGGCACAGGGCAGGCTGTTTTGGCCGGTAGAATGCTGCAGGATGCCGTCCAGGCCAAAAACGGGGCATGGGGGGTGCATGTGTCATCTCCCCCGTGCCCCGTTTTGGCTGCCAGAGGCACTGTGGGCCTGTCCTTTGCTATTTCCAAGCTGGCCCTGCACGCCAGATTTAACCATCCCATGGGCCAGGTCCGACCCGCGAGCCTTGAGTTTGACACCCCTGCTCTAGAGGCATAAAATCTCCTCTCCTCACTGCTGAATCTTATCCTGAATGTCTTCTTAATGGCATTTTGATTATTTCACACTTTTAGGAATGCATGGTAGGATGAGCTATTGGCTTATCCCCCTAGCTTTGTGTTAATTTCCCTTTCTAAATGCCATTAACTGGTAGGAATCATTGTCGTTACTTATCAGATGAGAAGATCTTAACCAGTTGAGTTTACCATTGGTTGAATCCAGGTATCTCTCCAAGTACACCAAACCACTGACCTGTGGGGTCATGAGTGCTTTAATGAGTGATTCCCCCAGTAAATTGATTTGTTCGGCAGTGGTTTCAGTATTATCTTGTGCTGGCTCAGACACAATGGGGACCTGTTGATATTGTATGTAACCCATGTTGTCCAATGGCTTCCCTGATGATCTCTGAAAATTTCCAGCTTTGGAGGGTTTTTTTTGTTGTTGTTGTTGTTAGACTTCACTGGTTCAGGTCTCCGTGTATGCTATGATAAGGATTCTTAGTAAATCAGAAAGCTGAGCTGACAGAGATGATCCATTGAGTTTTTGCTTCTGAGTGATTGTATAGGAAACCAGTGATTGGAAGGATATGCATAATTCATTGTTGTGGTCGTATCATGGTATAGTTTGGATGGATTGCTATTCCTCTCTATACCAGTTAGGATGTCCTGCCCCATAAGACTTCAAGAATCAAAATGATTCTGAATGTTTTGGGATTTTCCAATGGATATGATTAGTGTCACCCATTGTACTACTTTTTAAGTTTAATATTACTAGCCGTGTTGCTTAGAATAAAGAAGTTTATTATTAAATTATACTTCCACATTTGTAACATCTCTTTTTATGAAGAGCTTTGGACACCGTAGCAAAAAAAGATGATCTTATATTCTTGGAAGAATGTGTGTGTACTCTAATAGTATGAATGGTAAATATGGACCTAATATCTCATTTGCTGAAGCATATGCACCAATGTTTATATTATCCTGTTTTATGAATTATTTCTCCCTACTTTTAATAAACCTATCTGATTTATCTTGTAGAAATGAAGAGGTATGGGATTATTGCATACCTGCTGTTTTGGGATTTTGCTTCAGTGAAATCAGGCACCCTTTTATGGTTTTCTGGGGACATAAGAAAAGACCCTGCTTACGAACAAGCACTGCAGCCACTTTGTAGGGAAGACAGGGTTCAAACCAGCTCTGTTTTCAAAACAAAATTACTGCAACCAAAATCCCCACAGCCAGGAGCCACAAAATGGTAGCTTATTCTCAGGAAGTAAAGGGCCTGGAGCAGGCTACTACTACGGCAGATGGATTGGCAACCCCTACCAATTTCATTAAGGAAAGCTGAAGAGGCAATACATTTGATGCTGCCCTTTGCTTATCTATCTTTCTCCCCTTCTGCGTTTTAGGGAGATTCTGGTGGGCCCCTGGTATGTGAAGAGCGAGGTAAGGCCACCATCCGTGGCATTGTCAGCTGGAGCACAGGCTGTGCCCAAAGGAACAAACCTGGGGTTTACACCAATGTCGCTCGCTACCTCAGCTGGATTCAGAGCAACATGCATTAGCAAGCCAGAGGGTGGAAAGCCAGTGAAATTGAAATCATGGGCCATGCAGCAGCTCTCCCCATGAGCTTGAACATCTTCTTCTCCCTTATTGTATGTGCAGTTCCCTAGGCTAGATGCTGAACATTACAGAATCGGTGGATACCAGTTGTGTGGGTTGTTTGGGGGGATAATAAACCATCCTGCGCCAAATGTTGAGACTCCATGTTGTAGTCTGAAAAAAAATCTTTACTGAGACAATGGGAGGCCCACTGCTTCAGTTCGATGGCTCCCTCCTCTCTGCTAGGAAGGCTATAAATGGCAGAAAATGGGGGGGGGTGGCTGCCTGCACTGTCTCCTGAAGCCTTACATTTGTTCTCCATGCCAAATACACCTCAGCAACAGACATCTCTTTGGTATCATTCTTGAGGAGATTTTGAAAAGGTAGGTTTTCCCTCCAACGGAAAGAACCACGAAAGCTGGAGTTCCGCGAAATGAAGTCCTTGAATACTGAACGCAGAACTCTCGGTAGAAGAACATTTTCACACAGGCATATCAAAATTATGAATCATTTTGTGTTTTGAGTGACCAAGTTCAGCCAAATATGCTTGGGGGGGGGGAGGTTTTTTTTTTCAACAGAGGTTATTAATTTCCATAGACTCTGAACAGCAGAGGGCACCCCATGTCCACATTAACTCAGAAGCATGGAGGGCAAATTTGCTCTGGCCTGGATGAGAAACTTCTCAAAAGCAGGCTTTGACATAAAACTACGGTAAGTCTTGTGTTTGGCAAAGACCATGTAGGGTTATGAGCTTGTTGTTTTCAAGTAACTGAGAGCTGTCACACAGAACATGGTTGGTTCTCTGTCCAGGGAGCAGGAAAAGATGACACAATGGAAATAAATGGCAAGAAAACGAAAGAATGAACAAACAAACATTTTATTACAGTCGTAAAAGTTAAAACAACCAAATGCAATACGAGAATGCAGAAAAATCTGATAAATTAAGTAAATTACTTAGCACTGTTATTAGGGATCAACATAGCCAGACCTTATGGCTTGGACAAAGAATTTAGCAAATGTATAAGTAATTTTGGAACGCTTATTTTTAAAGGGAAAAAAATCTAAATACTATTGGTCTGGAGGGAGCCTTATCTGTTAAGGATTAGTTGGGAGCATAAGTCTCAAAAACTCAGAAAGCCATGTTCAAAGAATACATATTTTTGGAGATGCAGAGGCATAGTCTGTGGGCAAGACAACAATCTAGCCAAACACTGGAAGTAACTTCCTATACTATATGACTTTTGAACAGGCAGGCATGAATGGCACTAGGCTCTCCTTGTTTGGAGATATTTAGATATATTTAGAGCAAGACTGGAGGGTCAAGTATGCAATTATTTGTCTGCAGAAAGCAGGACACAGGGAAACTGGGGGTACAGACAAATTCCACTCCTAATGATCCTGTGCTCCAGTGTCTTAGAAAGAACTTAACGGATTTAGTATAATGATATCCATTAATCATCACTGTGTGTGATCCGTCAATAAGCTTAGAATCTTATTACCTGCCAGTCAAATGCCTGTGCAAGGTAACTAGATAAGTTACTATATAAATTAGATGTTTGGATTAGATTATCTTCAAGATCAATCCATCTCTACAGGTGTTTTCCATCACTAAGTGAAGCAATTGCTAAGTAGGAAATCATATGACTGCTTTCCTTTTCCTCACTCCTCTACCTTTTGGAATGCTCACCACAGCTCTGGAATAATTATCAAGGAGGATATTTCTGTTTATACTCACATTCATTGGAGAGAAAGGGATTGCAAAAGAGTAAGCAGGCACACAGTAAGGAATGCATATTGAAAGCAATGTAGTAGCATTGTCAGCCCGAGCAAATAGCTCTGTTTGTGTGCCTGTTTATTCTCTTATAATCCTTTCCTTTCCAATCTCTGTAAGGGGGTGGGGGAGAAGAACAAAACAGGTCAGACACAATATAATGCACATTGGTTGTAATAACAATCACTTGACTGAAGGATGCTGCAGTGCAAAGGTCATAAAGGTATATCTTCAGTACTATCACCAACTTCCAACAATCCCTGAACAAGGCAAATGGCAAGTGAGAATTATTTGTACCGTCAAGCGCCAGAAAATTCATAAGATCCAGGCAGTTCAAATGGATATAAAGATTTATTGCAAGCTTAAGCTCTCAACATTAATCTGAACTACTAACAGTAGTTCAGCAAACTGAGATAAGAATCAATGAAATTCAAGATGGGCTAGACTTTGATCTCTTGTGGATGTGAAGGGACTCATGACCAATGATGAGTTTGACCATTCCCTCAGGCTCAACCTGGTCATCTACAATATTATTATGACATGATGTACCTGATTATAATTGGTGGGAAGAATATAAGTGAAAAATTGGAACGTTGTACCCAGGACAGCAAACAGGGATTCTCCTGATTTTATAAGATGTTTACATTGAATCAGTGATGGGTTGCCAATCTTTTTACTACCGGTTTGGGCGCACTCATGTGACATTTCTGCGCATGCGCAGAAGCATCCGGGTGGGTAAGCGGAGCCTCCTGCCACCTGTACTAACAGTTTGCCCGATCTGGGCCGAACCAGGAGCAACACACCTCTGCATTGAATTCTCCTGAAATGATAAGCGAATAATAAATCAAATTTGTCAGCATTCTTTGATCAAGAAAATCCATAGCTTAGAAGATCCATATTGTACATTATAAAAGTAGCAGAAAGTGGCACATCTCCAACTGTAGTAGTCAAGGTGTGTAGATGCAGGTGGTGACTTATGATTTGCTGCTGATCCTACGGAAATCTCATGTAAAATAATTGTGAAGGTTCATGTTTGTTCTGAGTTGTACCCAAAACATTTGGAACTACAATTGCATTTTGTATGCAGATGGCTGTGGTCTTTGTTTTAGTTATGGTTGCCTATAAATAACATGACGATTGTGGAACTTCAAGATAATCTGTGCCTCAGGTTCACATATTTGCATCATATAGTGCCAACAATGTCCGATCCAAACTTTTGTACATATAATAGTACCAAAAATCAAAAACCCATAACAGATAAGATTTTTCAGGTAGCCCCTATGTAAAACAAACCCATGAATCCAACTGTTACCCTGATAAAAGCACTCTGCGCAAAGTTTATGCTTCATGTGAACTGATACCGTGACCCTGACTTAACTGAGTCAATTAAGAGCTAGTTTATTGTGTAAACAGCTAAATCCATTTGGTGTTGGATTTAGAGCAGGGGTGTCCAAACTTGGGAACTTTAAGACTTGTGGGCTTCAACTCCCAGAATTCCCCAGCCAGCCATGCTGATTCCCCCTGATTTAGAGGGAATATACAGGTAGTCCTCAACTTACAATAGTTCATTTAGGGATCCTTTGAAGTTACAACGGTATTGAAAAAAAGACTTCTGGCCATTTTTCACACTTATGACTGCTGCAGCTTCCCCATGATCACATGATTTATATTCAAAAGTTTGAGAACTGACTCATATTTATGACAGTTGCATTATCCTGGAGTCATGTGATCCCCTTTGCAAGCAAAATCAATGGGGAAACCAGATTCACTTAACAATTGTGTTACTAATTTAAGAACTGCAGTGATTCACTTAACAAATGTGGTGAGAAAAGTCGTAAAATGGGTCAAACCCCACTTAACAAATCTCACTTAACAAATCTCACTTAACAACCTAAATTTGGGGCTCAATTGTGGATATAAGTTGAGGACCACCTGTATTTTACTCCAAAACATCCCTGGGATTGTGCAATCTGTTAATCTCAGCCGTATTATAGAAATAGGAAAGAAAGAGTTAACAGAGAAATAACTTTCTCTTCCTGCTGCTGGCAGACAGGGAGAGACATAGAACAACTCTGAAAAAAAGGAGCTGCTATAGCAAATATCTTTATCCCTATTTTTCTTTTCACTCCCTTTTCAGTTACATGGAGGGTAAAAAGGAATGCAATTGCTTTTTTCCCCAGTCATCCTTAAACATCACAACTGCCTTCAAGTAATATTCTTTCCCAGGTGAAATCATTTAACGCTGCTAAACATATTCAGCTTAGTTAATGATCACCTTGGGTTGGTCCACGTGAAACCGGAAATTTGGTTATTTCAGTGATCAAGTTAACTGTGTGGAATGAATGCAGCCCGAGGATATGTGTATGTATGAATATTCTAAGCTATAAGAAGTATTACTAAGGTTTGCTTGCTGAGCTCCTCTGTGATATAACTGAAAGAGAGTGGAGTCCATCATCCGAGCCCAGCCTCAACTCAACTTGCACTGAGGGTTGTTCAGTACAATCTCCTTCTAAAGACCAGTGACTCAGACAAACAACCCCACAATGCTTGGAAACTAAAGGGCTGGAGCTTGGAGCTAGGCCCTCTGGCTTGTGGAATCCAGATCCCCTGGCGCCAATAGCTGTTTTTAGATAGGTTGAGGGTCAGTGTTTCAAGTTTTTCTATTTTCAGCCCGAAAGCTGGGGAAATTGCTCAGCCTCTTGCCTCTGCATGTCTGAGCCAAGAGGGCTGGCCAGTCTGGTCCTTTCAGATACAAACTGCATTCCAGCCTGCCTCTTGAGGAGACTTTCCCTCCTCTGTCACTTAATCTTCTCATGCCCCTTTGCATCGCCGTCTTTCCACACATACATCACAGCCTCGTCATCTTCAGCTTCATCGCCCTGGTGCAAATGTTGTGTGAGAAGAAGTCCCATGTCATTGGACTCTTTCAGAAAGTTGCAAGGTCCTCCCTCATAGGAATTCTGGGCTGCCTCTCACCATCCATGTGCCATCTCTCCCCTTCTGCCCTTCCAAAAGTTGCCTTATCAGCAACTTCCTGGAATGGGGCTCTGCTTGAAACACGGCCCAATGGCACCAATAGAAGCAGCACAAAGTAGCTACAATGCATCTTCATCTAACTTCTTAACCTTCCATTTGGTGGAAATTAAAACAAAAACAGTTACAGTGATAGTAGCCCATCAACAGAAAAGAGATGAAATGAGCTTGAAAAGGAAGAATAAATATTCCCCTCCTAAAATAAAGGTAAAAGTAAAGGTTCCCCTCGCACATATGTGCTAGCCGTTCTTGTCTCTAGAGGGCGGTGCTCATCTCCGTTTCAAAGCCGAAGAGCCAGCGCTATCTGAAGACGTCTCCGGGATCATGTGGCCGGCATGACTAAACGCCGAAGGCGCATGGAACGCTGTTATCTTCCCACCAAAGGTGGTCCCTATTTTTTCTACTTGCAGTTTTACATACTTTCAAACTGCTAGGTTGGCAGAAACTGGGACGAGTAACAGAAGCTCACTCTTTTACACAGCGCTCGAACCACCAAATTGCCAACCTTTCTGATCGACAAGCTTAGCATCTTAGCCATTGAGCCAACACAGACACCCAAATTTCATCTTTAAAACCACTGCATGACTAGTCTTAAGAGCCAAGGTCAAAACTGCAAAAAAACTGGATTCCCCAACTCCCATCTTGGCCCAATTATCAAACTCAGGACTCTCTGCCCCAAGATGATACTTCCATAGCAAAATTGAAGAATAGGGAGGGATATAAAATAACAACTGGATCAGGAAACATCCTGAGTACATACTGCTCTTTTTGCTTCCTTGCACCATCATTTTAACACAGCTCCCTAGGGGCCCATCTCCCCCTTTAGATATCAAAATTCATTTCCAGCTCTATTCTCTCCCATGCCAGCTGGCTGCCTGCAACTCAGAGATGTCAGAATTGGGAAGGGCCATTGCCATAAATGTTTTCATGCAACCCAAGCAAGCTCCATCCTACTAATTAGGATGCAAATTTATTTACTGCAATCTGCATGATCCAGGTATTTAATATTTGTCCAAATCCTGGACAATCCCAAGGGCCATGTGGAAATCACGTGAAATGCAGCTTTTTCGCTTAATTTTTACTTAAATCACAGAATGTAGGCAGGTATAATTTGCCTATTTAAAAAAATAAACAATCCCCATCCCATTGAAAATAGATCACAGACAATCCAGGAATTCACCGTTTCATAGAAAATGTGAAATCAGGATTACATAACCACTCACAGAGTGTCAAAAGATAATCAGTGGAGATGATGTGGAGCACTGCTGTTTCCCCCCTCTTCGGTCTTGCAAAGGCCATTCTGTAAAAAAAACAAACCCAAATTTGCTAAACTGACCAACCACACAGTGGTTCCAGATGGAAGTCTGCATCTTTTAATGATTCCAAGTTCACCTCTATACCTTCTTGCATTAATCCCAATGTAGCGCAGGACAATGCTCTGTAGAAGATGCTTTCTGGACCTATCCAGGCCGCCTTGAAAGGATTGTCCACCATGCTTATCAAATAACAAGGTTGCTCCGTTAAAAAAAACAACCCCAAAATACAGAACAAGAACAAAAACAAAACAAAAGTAGGACAACCCTTTATTAAGACTAAACAAAACATCATGGAAGAGTGCAAAATGTTAACCCTGTAGTGGAAGGAGTACAGGGGACACATCCCAGAAAGATGAAAGAGAAATGTGAGAGGTGGAGACATTTTAATCCACTTCTGGAATCTTGGTAGAAAGAACAAGCTGTGTAGATTTCCAGGCTGGATGCTGGAGTGCATTTGAAGCATGACAGGTTTATAATGCTTTATAATGAAAAAGATAATTCTTAGTGTCAGGTTCATTGAGATGTTAGAAGAAACAAGCATTCTTTCTTTCAGATTCTTTTTCCTTCCAGTTTATCTCAGTGGTCAATCTGTACATGAGAACATAGTTTACCAAACTCTCTGAGAGATAATAGTTAGACACCAGCTGCCCTTCTAGGTGTCTGGAACTGGGGTAAGTAATATGGAACTAAATGGGCCTATCTCCGTGGATACCTGCCTAATTTACGAATGAGCTACCAGATGTCGCTCTATTAGCCGGTAGAAATGCTTGCCTTTGTAGTTTTATTGTTGGATTGGTCTCCTTAGCAACATAATCAGTAATGCTTACAGGAAGAGAGACTTCACATGAAATCACCCTCATTGATAACTATTTATCACAATAGGACAAGGCAGTAGGCCTATTGGGGGCTTAAAAGCATGTCCACAGACTATTATCCAGTCACGGGTGACAGATGAGTAGAAAAACCATTTTATACACAGAAGAAGCGTATTAAAGAAGCAGTCCTGTGACTGCAAAGTATGTTCTGTGGATTTGCCTTGGGTTACAACGGTTGCCTCTTTTTCTGTCCTAAAAGAGGCTCTAAGACATTAATTAAGTTCCTTGTCTTGCTTCTCTGTCCACCCCACACCCTTACAGTACCAGGAAGAAAATAATATGTGGAAAGCCTGTTAAAGTTAAGGTTGGAATATGAGGCAGGAGCCCAGAACCTAAACTTGTGCCTCCGTTGTGATTCCGGGCAATGGCATGAGTTACCCTGCTAAGCATAGGGGACATTAAAAAAAAGAGTTGATTTTTGGGAAGAAATACCTACGAGATGGCAGGTGCTTGGCTGTGGCACCGGCTTCAGCTTGAGAAACTAATCTCAACAAACCGGAACAACAGGAAAAACTTAATTGCTGGAGGCAATATGGAAGACACCTTTAGTATGATTGACAGGAACCTCTTTGCCAAGACCTATACCTGGCATCTGCCCAGAAGCAGGAGCAGGGTAATGTTTCCTCAAGCCAGATGGTTGAGTAAGCTTTGCAGTATGCCCCTTGTTTAGTTCAGTTTCCCCAGAACTCGCAGGCAGGCTAGCCAGAGGACTGTGAAACTGGCAGCTTTACACCACCAAGTAAAGCGCCATCATCCACTTGATTCCACAGGAAATATTCCCCCACTCCTTCTGGATCTATCCGTCTTTCTGCAATGGCAGGGCATCCCTAGGATAAGTTGGTTCCTTGGTCAAGTCATCTATTGTCCTTGGAAAAGTTCTTCCCACCTTGATACCCCATCAGCCCTCAAAATCCCCAATCAGTGAGACCAATGGCTGAGAAGATGGGAGCTGTGGGACAGAGGGCTCTGGAGATTGGGAAAAGTTATCTTAGGACATCCATGATTTTGCTCCTTTCCTTTTTCACTCTTTCTGGGGAGGACATCAGCCAAATTTCAAGCTGCTCAGACCCAAAGTAACAAGGAAATAATGTTCAGAGGCAGAATGCTTCTTGCTACAGTTATGCATTGAGAGAAAACATGAGGTTATCATTGTGATTACGGTATACCGCATTCTGTTTGTGAGTTTTTCCTTCAAGGCCCCCTAGCTGCCCAGTGTTTCTGATGGAGTAGCAGACCACTAGATGGATCTTTTTATGATTTTAATAGGCCCCCAATTCCTCCAAATGCCCCCACCCTTGTTTTGACAAGGGACAATATACGTGAGGCAGAAAAATACGCAGCTGTACATTTTTAGTTCCAGTACCAAAATAGTCAGCCTGCTGAATCCCCTTTAATAGAATCTGTTTCTGTCTCCCCTTCCCACAGAGCAGCTGGGATAAATGAATGTTCCTTCCAAAGCTTCTCTGAGTTAGAACTGGTTTTGGAACAGACTTTCCATTTTAGGATTAAGGATGGAGCCCAACCACTGAGGTGGTTCAATATAACTTGCCCCCTAAAACAAGTATTAGGGTTAGCATAACCAAGAACATACATTTGCTGGTTTATTACAACAATGACCAAAATTTGGGGCAAGTCTGCATCAGGAGTCAAAGCTGCCATAGTAGCCATGACAGTACATAAATAATTTTACCTCAGCCACCCTCTGCTCCCTCTACCTCAGTTAATTAGCTTGCTGAATAACAGATCAGGCAACCATAGCAAGCTAGAGAAACAGGCAGGAGGGTGAAACTGACTCTTGCCAAGCAACTGCATGCCAGTAAGTCACAGAAATCTTGCTTCTTGTGGCACTTCTGCCCTTCAAGCTACATGCATGTCTAGGGTGGCGAAGTCTTCATTAAAATGCAGCTGCAGAACTACTCAGCTCCCCAGCCTCCACTAGTTACCTTCTCTGGGACCCCAGGGGGATGTTCTGTAGCCAGCCCCCTGTCCATCGTGCCTCTCTCAGGTTCCAACAACCCTCTAGCAGAGTCCTCATTTTCGGCACAGGAATGAGTGGGCAGGGGACAGGAGTTGCTGGAAAGCTCTGCGGAAGTCCCGGTTAAAGACCGTATAGATGATGGGGTTGAAGCTGCTGTTGCAGTACCCAATCCAGAAGAAGAATTTGAAGAGAGGCTCGGAGATGCAGCAGCCTTCTCCAAGCACAGATTCCAGGCTGTAGGTAAAGAAAAATGGGAACCAGCAGAGGACAAAAGCTCCAATGATAAAAGAAAGGACAAAGGTGAATCTGCGCTCCCGGGCCTGCATCAGCCGATTGGTGGAGAGGGACATGTCCCTGCTTCTGCGCTGATGGGGATTGGAGGGAAGTGACCAAGAAAGCCTTGGGGTCCTTGGTGGCCGAGCACTGTTGTTGCCACCGTCATCTACCCTCCACTGCCGAGAGAGCCGTGGCAAGTTAGGCTGGGGGCGAGGAAGCTGGCTGGACTCCATTCCCATCTTCTGCATTTCCCCAGGAGGCTGGGTGCTCCTTCTGCAGGGATTGTACTTGGCCACAGGGATGAAGTTGGGGTAGGACACCCGCCGTGCTGCAATGACCATGGAGTTCCTGTGTTTGGCCACATGATAAATCCGGCAATAGACTGCAACCATGATGAGGCAAGGGGCATAGAAGGAGGCAGTGCAAGAGGCCAGCACGTACCAGGTGTCATCATGCAGGATGCAGACCTGGTCCTGCTGTCTGGACTTAAACAGTGGTGGCAGGGATACAATGGCAGCAATGGCCCAGACAGCCCCAATCATACATTTTACCCTCTGGGGGCTTCTTTTCAGATTATAGCGGGCAGCTCGGGTGACTGCCCAGTAGCGATCTAAGCTGATGGCACACAGGTGCATGATGGAGGCGGTACAAAACAGGACGTCCAGTGACAAGTAGAAACTGCACCAAAGACCCCCAAAACACCAGTAGCCCATGATCTCATTGGCCAAGGAAAATGGGATAATGAGAGTGGCTACCAGGATATCGGCTGTAGCCATAGACACCAGGAAGAGATTCTGTGGGGCCCGTAGGGCACGGCTAGTGTACACAGCTAATACAACCAGCACATTCCCTGTAAACGTCAAAAGAGCCACAGTCAGTACTGCCACAAGGATGAGAGTTGTGGCCAGAGGTGAGTGCGGAAAGATGATGGGTCCCTGCTCGCTCTGATTGCTAGATCCATTTTGCTGTGGCTCCATCCCATTCATCCCCAGACCAGGCCATACCCTGACTGCCTGCGCAAGGTTCACCAGCTCCCAAGTCTTGCTCAGGTAGGGCAAGTTGTATAGTCAGGAGAGCTGCAGAAAAGGATGGCACTGCCACCAACCTTCTTCTCGGTAGGCACCATTCTAAACTAGGAGGCAACAGCACAAACCTGCAGCGGCCCTGCAGAATCCAAGCTATCACGTTTGATGTCAAAGCAGAATCACCATCTTCAAGAAGGCATGACAGACCTTGAAGGGTAAGATGGATCCCAGAATATTTTGAGACAGGCGGCAGGCAGATCTGATAGTTTCCCCAGCTCACTCCAGCTATTGTCACCAGTTCTTCCTGTTGCTGTAACCTTTCCGGATTTGGATTATTGGGAATATCCAAGACAATATTGGTGGGAAAACAGAAAACTCCAGTCTTCTTGGATACTTCCTTTTCACTGAAATGATGTGAAGCTTAGCTGGGCTGCTCCAGTTTGAGTCTCTCTGAGGCTGGTCTTTGCGCTCCCTGTAGAGGAGGGAAGGGAGGGGCTGACGGAGTTACTGTTCGGCCCACAGGCACCCAGCCAGATTTGGCTGATGGTAGGAGAGGCTGTTTGCTACCAATATTAATGAGCTTCGGAGAGTCTCCCTGAGTTGCTTACTATTGCCCCACCTGGTAAGTGCAAACTGGCAGCAAAGGGGGGGAAGGACTATGCCCAGTTGCCTCAGTCACTATTACAACCTATTTTTGAAATTATAACTGTGCAGACCATTGCTCTCAACATAAAATCCTTCTAAGAAAGTGTATTGGGGTTTGCAATCCTTGTTTGTCCAGTCCGGGGCAGGGGTGGGATAAACCCAAGATCTCAATTTTCTAATCTTCCTCCCTACCAATAAAACTTTTTGCTGGAACAGAAATAGGTTATTGGCTAAATGACAGAAACAAGCATTAACTTCTCCGAGTATTTTCTTTCTCCTTCAATCTGTTAGAAGCCGACATCCATCTGGAAGGAAAGCCAGCAAGTGTGCACATTGGTAGGAGGTGAGAGGGTGGTGTCTCTGCAATTTGACAGTGCTGGCCAACTTTGGGGTCAGATGACAACTAGGCCCAGTTAGGACTTGGAGGATCCTTTGAGAAGTAGATAAAGACTTCCCGGAAGATAGTAACGGCAAGCCCCAATCATGCTGTTGCCCCCTACCTACCCCAAAGCATGCACGCTGGTGGTATTGGAAGAAGTGTCCATCTGGGTTCAGCTCCAAGTGGAGGAAAGACACTGGAAACATGGAGGCTGCTTGGAAAGATGGTTTAATGGTGGACAGAATCAAATGACTTGAGTTCCTGAACAGAAAAGGGGGATCAGAAGCTTCCAGATATTGGATGAAGAAGAAAAAGAGAGCAAGATGCAAAGTTCCTGGTTTTATGCCCTCTCTGGCCTTTGATCTTAATCTTGTATTCTGATTGGTTGACAAGACTCCCATGGTGCCCTACTGGGTCAACTTTTTAGGCTGTGCTTTGAGTCCAAGTTTGGTTGCCCTGCTGGTTGATGTAATTTTCCCAGGTGCCTTGCAGTGAGTTTCTGTAGAAGGCTAATCCTACCTTTGTTATAGACTAGCTGAGGCTTTAATGGCTCACTGACAAAGATGGGGGTTATTAAGAGTGAGTCTGTTTCCTGCCTAAAAGCATGTTTCTCCATTTCTTATCCAGGGAAATATAATATTCTGCCTTTTCAATATTTCCCAGGATATTTTCATTTTTCTAAGAGAGGGGTGGGTTTTAACTTCCTACAGTGGCATATCATCACCGGGCATCAAACACCACTTGTAGGAGACTCCATTATGCTTCTAGTGGTGGTGGTGAGAATTATAAGGGGAAAAAACATGGCTAGATTTTGTGAGGATTCTGTAGCTGTGATTGCCTAGACCTGAAACCTGTGCACTTCTGAACATGCTTAGCGGAATCACCTTCAGTAATCCATCAAGTTCCTCAACTGAAGGCTGTATTTTAAAGGCTTTGGGGCAACCTCAAATTAGCAGGATCTGAAATAGATCAATTTATTCCCTTGGTTCTCCTCAACTATCTGCATTTTTCTTCACATCTTGCTTTTCTTCAGGATCCGTACACAGCCCCAAACCCACCTTTGTTTCCTCACCGGCAAGTTTACCATCATCCCAGCTGTTTGGCCAAAGCCAACTGGCCTCTGCTCCTTGACTAGCTCTTCCAGGACTGGAATTCAAATTCCCGTTATCCCACATTGCCACCCAGTGACCAAACGTGTCTGTGCACCAACCTCACTTCCAAAAAGAGGCTGCTGGCATAACATGTTGCAGAAATAGTGCCAAATAAAAGGAGTAGGTTAAATTTTAAAATATAGCTCGCCTACTGACAGGCATTTGAGAGGAGTGGGCGGCTGAATCTTTTTAAAGGTATTGTTTGCCAAGGGTCTTTATGAACCATTTATAGCAATGCAGTGTCTTTCTCAAATCCAGCCTCGGCATTAGCAATGCAAATGAAGTATCTCAGGGAATTATTCCTCTGCTATATTAAATGCCAGATTTGCCCAGAAGAGACCTACAAGCAATTAACAAGACTGTCTAAGGTGTGAATTTGGAAGAATCCTAATTTTGTGCATAAACTTACAAACAACTGAGGGTGTAAAGATCACAGGATACTATCAGCTATTTTGTTTCTGAGAAGAATCTTTGAGATATGTTTCACTAAAGATGGTGGTTTTTCATGGAAGCAACATCCTTTGGGATTATTTCTAGACCACTGTAATGACAGATATGGAGTGACCTGGGGGTTCCCAACTGGGGGTCAGGACTGCGGTGTGTAGAAGAGAGAGTTGTAAGCCATATTGAGGGGATCACAATTTTCTGAAACCTGGCCAGGCTTGTTCAGGTACAGTGGATGTTATTGGCAATATTTTCCTCTCAGTTTTGCTTGATTTGTCCGCACATCCCCAAAGTACACAGTTGCAAAGTTTGAAAACCTTTGCTATGTATAATGTAATTATTAAAAGTAAGTGGTCCCGTTATTTCTTGCCCAATTCTAACCCAATAAAATCATTTGTTTAATTTGTGATGTGGATTTGTGTGTTTGCACATGTGTATCATTTTATGAGTTCACAACACCACAAAGCTTAGGAACCTTGGGCTGATTTCAGATGTTTAGGAAAGACCATACATAACTATCAGTAATTTAGAGGTTCCTTGTTTTTAAAAGACACATTTATTTTAACTGATGGGCAAGATATCTTTAAGGAAAGTTAAAGTTATACAGATTTTTATCTTAATTTGGACATAGACCAAGAAGTGCCATAGTAGAAAAGGAGTATCTTCAGCAGCCCATTTCTGCTTTTTTAGTACCTTAATACATTGTTAATTTAGTTCCTTTGTAAAATTTGGATGCAAGGTTAATCGTTGTCATGAAAGCATCTGTATTTTTCATGGTCAGGCCTGTCCATAGCATGTCCAGAGGTTTTATGAGGCATGCAGAATGCTGAGAGTTCTGACACAAAATCTGTGCACATATGATGCTTTGAGGAGTAAGCACTAAGACCATCCTAAGAAATGCAAAAACGATATAATATAAGACAGCCCAGGCAGACATGTCGGCTTTATATGCCCAAATTTCAAGGACTCTGCTGCACCTTTCACTGGAAAGGAGAGGAAGACAGGTAATTATTCAATTATGCTAAGGGCTTTGTTAAAAACCCTCACTGAAGGCTTCTGTATGTTTGAATACTGGTGGGAATAACTTCTTAATGAAAAACTATTGTCAAGGATTCTGCTACCCAATTACAAGGGATAGGATTTTGCCTTTGGGGGCACCTTTCCAAAATGATATTGTTCCATTCACTTGCACAGCAATACAAGTAATCCTTGACTTGTAACCATCATTTAGTGACCACTTGGTGTTACTACGGCATTGAAAAAAAGTCCCATGACCATTTTTCATACTTACAACTGTTGTAAATGTAAGTGTTGTAGCATCCCCATGGTCACATGATCGAAATTCAGATGCTTGGCAACTGGCATGTATTTATCATGGTTGCAGCATCCCAGGGTCATGTGATCACCTTTTGCGCCTCTCTGACAAGCAAAATCAATGAGGAAGCCAGACAACTGTTATCAACTGTGACAAGAAAGGTCATAAAATGGGGTAAAACTCACTTAACAACTGTCTTGCTTAGCAATGGAAATTTTAAGCTCAGTTGTGGTCATAAGTCAAAAACTATCTGTAAATCATAGAATGGGTTTCATAATGTAGTGGAACCTGGGGTCACAAATGCTTCCGACCATGATCAAATCAGGTGCCAACCCGAAGGTTAATAATAAAAGAAAAAAGTAGAAGAAGAAAACTTAATCCATTCGTTTTAAAAGGCTTGCATAAATTCCATCCATGAACATAGCATTTAAAAAGTAAGATAACCCACTGTCCAAAACCATTCAAAGCTTAATTCCGCCGCTTATTTCTTCTGTTCTCAGATTTAAATTAACTTAATTTTTTTTTATAGGCAGTATCTTTTAAAACGGTAAAAATTCCTCACCAGCTGGAAACACTTTCTCTTTCCGTATCCTTCCGTTTTGGAGCTGCCCCCACTTCATCAACCTAATGGCTGGATTTTTTGTTGCCGGCTTGAAGAACTTCTCTTGGATCAATCAGGGACTTTGCGATGTCCCTGAGATCAGCAAGACGTATTCTTCCTGTTCACTGTCTCTGTGGGACGGTTTAGGTACGATTGGACCACCCAGCGGCAAAAGTATCGGCTGCAGTCTCGGAGCATTGAAACTGCATGTCTGTATCGCCGCGACGTTGGCGCCTCCTTCAGTGAACTTTATTTTTGAAGGAGTGACTTAGAAACACATCTGGATGCTCAAATTATGCAACAGGGGACACAAATTTGAAAGAAACTCTGCAGATTCAAACTCGACAGAAGCAGAAATACAAGTTGTCCTGGGGTTGTGTGCTAAAGCAAAGGTTAAAATGACAGAGTGCATATTTTCGTGACATAATCATAAAGTAAATGTGAACATGAGACATGAAAAAGATCCAGGGAAGTTTACAAAGTTTCCTAGAACTTGCTTTTTTTTTTTAAGAGCAACCAAAATATCCATGGTTGCTACACTCCTAATTCAAACGATGTTCAGGGTCTGCTAATGGGATAGATTCACTCCCTCCCCCCCAAAGCATTTTCTTATGTGATCAGTTGCTCTGTTAACATAGGGCAGTGATGACAAACCTTTTTCTTACGGCATGCCAAAATTGCACACACAAGCAATATCGCAAACACATGCATGCCCATTCAATCTCCCCCCCACCTGCGCACGCACACAAGACCCCCCCCCCAAGGCTCTGGAGGCTTTCCTGAAGTCTAGGGAGGGTGAAAATGACGTCCCCTGACCCCCTGCAGGCCCTCCGGAAGCCAGAAATGGATCATTTCCGAACTTCTGGTTGGCCCGTTGGGGCCGTTTTTTGCCCTCCCCAGTCTTCAAGAAAGCCTCCGGAGCCTGGGGAGTGCAAAAAACGGCCCCAACGGGCCAATAAGAAGTTTGGAAACAATCCATTTCCGACTTCTGGGGGGGGAGGCCGTTTTTCACACTCCCCAGCCTTCAGAGACTTTCCTGAAGCTTGGGGAGGGCAAAAACAGCCTTCCCTAGCCCCCTGGAAGGGCAAAAAACCAGCTGGCTGGGGCGCACATGTGCGCCAGCACTGATGGCTGGCGTGCCACCAAATATGGCTCCCGTGCCACCTGTGGCACATGTGCCATAGGTTCGCCATCACGGGCATAGGGTTTTCTATTCTTAAAAACGTATAGATCAAAGGAAATGGCTTCTGTCTTAGGATTGTTAGTTGCTGATCTGCATCATGTTATTGGTTCAACCTCAGCTGAGATTCAGCGGTAGCCAAGAGAATATTAGCATGTCATGTTTTATAAGCAGTACACATCAAATTCTTCACAATCTGTATTTTCACTGGAATAATGAAAATTATGAGAACAGTTATCTAGTAAAAGCTACAGAAACAAATGTCTCCTGAATTTTATTTCTAGAATTTTTCTGAAACCCAAATTGAAGTGATCTATAATTACACAGCAAAAAATATAAGTGGTATAAATGTAGCGACTGATTGCTGAGTGCTTCCAAAATTATTATTATAGGGACTATTTAAGAAAGCACCATTGTACCAGTTTCTATTACTTTCTTGCTCATAAAGAATTTGACCGTCAGAATCTAATTAAGACAATACTATAAAATGAAGTAGATGTTCTACAGATTCAAACAACCTCTAGATGGCTTTTGCTTCCAATTCCCACCAGTTTCAGTTAGCACATATAATGATTTTGAGATGATGTGAGTTGTCATCAAACATCTGAAGGACCTTGTTGTCAAGTTAAAAGTTTAAAAAATCTTCCAGGCACCATTATGAGTAATTCTGCAAATGTCTTGCACATTGAGTAAACACTACTCAGGGAGACCTACAGCTCTGCTTGCAAAATAACTTCTGAATATATGGAGCTCCTGTTACACAGATGCTAAGGGCAATCAAGAGTGGGTTTTTTGCTGCATTGTAAGTACTATAAACTCTCCTGGACTGCATCCAGATGCTGTGTCAGCCTCTGTTTCATTATTTGCTTTCGGCTGCCATTGAAACGGGGAGGGGGGGCTGGTATTTGGGAGGGGAAGCTTTTGTACAGGAGAGATTGTAGAGTGGGAGTTTTGGTCTCACCGTCTACTGCGCTTGCTGGAGATTAGCACTTGGTGTCGGTCAAGGCCAACCGTCCGCATACCTACCTGATGATGCTCCTTGAAGATAGAACTCACATGACACCTGAGGGATTTACAGATTGGACAGTGGGATGAGGGTTACCAGGGGGAGGGGGTTGGTCACATATTGATATGTATGATTTCGCGCACTTTTGCCTCAGATCTTGCTTTGCTTAGCTACTATCTTTTCATAACCAGTAAAAGTACTCTTAATTCTGCAAAATGGAGTTAAGTGGTTTCTTTCTTGGTTACTGAGGGAGGCCGGCTTGACATGCTGATTATTTTGCACTCATTCATTGATTTTCATAACAAAATGATATGCACGGTGATTACCAAATGCCAGTTATAGGCATATTTCCCATGAAAAGCTCTGCCCAATGAGACATGAATCTATATTGGCTGGAATACACACGTGGAGATGGCAGTGCTCCCAGTGAGGAGGGCAACCATCAGCACAAACGCCAATTGCGGGTTTGCCCCCCCCGCAATTAATGGGCTGCTCATAATGAAGACAACACAAAGGTTTCTTGATACACGAGTGGCCCAGAACGTTATCTGGACCCCCCTTTTATTAAGAGCGTATAAGGAAATAAAAGCATCGTAATTTATTATTGGTTAAAATACAGCGTTATGCCTAATATGGTTATTTTTAGCTATACCTGCTTAAGCGCTTTTACCACGTGTTTCCTATGCAGCTAGTAACTTCCTCAGTTTGAAAGTTCCTGTTAAGATCTAAGCATTGCTATTGTCATTGCAAACACAGCTTTCTAATTTGGGCCCTCCCAGTGGGCATCCATCTCAACCCGCATTTACTACTCAATTTATTCCAGTCCCAAATTCCATATATGTGTTCCAATCAGGAAAACTGATCTGCACATATACCATGGTGACCTTGTTCCCACATCTCCTCTGTTTTTGTTTTATTAGAAGCGATCCTCTTGTTCAGAGTCACTACCTGAAATGCAAGGATGTTTGAAGGAAGAGATGTTGCCAGAGGCTTGGTCAGTGGTGTCTTTGTTCTCGTCCTCACTGTCTAAGGTGAGGGGAACTTTTGCAGACACCTCATCTTCCTGAGGCAGGGGTTGATAGGAGCCACGAGTGTGTAGCAACGCATAAACTCGTGCTGTTACCCTTTTTTTTCAGCTAATAATGACAAACTATTGGAGATAGTACGAACAAAGATTGGCAAAACACAGGGTAATATTATGCAGCCTAAAGCAATCATTCCAATATGCGCAACTACAGTTTGCAAACCAGGCAATTTTGACCACCATCCACTAAAGGCATCAGAGAGGTCCATCCCCTTCCATGTTTGCACAGGATTGTTGGAGACCATGGTTCCTCAGGGCAGGTGCCAGGCAGTGGAAGGATTTCTGTGCAGGTTCTGTAATGCTGGAGAGCTTCCTTGTGGCAGAATTATTCCGTTTGATGCACAATTCCGCAGGAAATGAGATAAAAAGTGTCACTGAGTAAGTTTTGTTCATAGTGTGATGGTTTGTAAAGTCATCTTCTTACAAAGGTCTAGAAAAGGAGCTATTATCAAGAGAGGGATATCCCTGCAGTTGTCTATACAAGGCATAAACCTGACCCTGGGCCAACGTGAGATGTGGTTTTGGGATTAAACATGTAGAAAGCTAATTTTCCACATATACACTTCAGACAAACAAAAGGCATCAGTTTGTGTGATGTATGCAAGCTGTACCCATAAGTCTTGTTTCATGTGTTGTTCAAGTGAATGTCTGGGTGATATAACACAAAAATTGCGGCACACAAATTCTCGGGTGCGCTTTGGTGGTTAACTTCTTCACATCTCCCCATGTCACTGGATGACTGGCATGACAGAATCGGGTTGGTGTAGAGTCGCCGTTGCCATCTCTGGGACAGGAGTCAGGGGTTGGTGGCACAACATCTTTGGCTGGACCCTGTAGATGTAAACACAGCAGCCTAGCCCCACCCCCAAGTAATTAAGGTAATCGGTTCTAACCATGTTTTGTCTGGTAATTGGTGTAAATATACCAGATGAAGAGGCAAACTTGTTTTTTGTTGAAAATGCCTCTGATAAGCGGTCGAATTAGAAATTGAAAAATTCAATTGATTCAAAGTAAATGAACAAGGATTGAGTTTGTTTTGCAGGGCTGGGAGGCCGAGGCATTTTTCCTCTTTTGATTTATTCAGGGCATGTTTGTGAGTCTAATTAGCTCGCTCCGCAATTCCCTAGCCATGAGAACCGCAGGGCAAGCCAATTGTGTGTATGTTGGACAATTGGGCGTCCCAACATTGCAAAGGTACGAATGCTTCACATGTTTGTGGTCTCACCCCTTTGCGGAGTGGCCATTATGAAACCAGAATAAGTGTCAATGGAAACATGTAGATATTTCCATGGGGCAAATGAAGCATATTGGGTGACATCCATTTGCCAGATCTGTCAGGATTCAGTGCCCCTGGGATTTACTCCCATAGGCACTGAATGTGCTTGACGACTGCATGTGAGGCATTGTTGAATGATTGCAGCCGCTTCTGTTGAAGAGAGATCAAATTGTTTCATAAATGCCTTTGAAAAGGCTGATGGCTTCTGATGTGAGAAACATGAAAGGAGTGTTGTCTTTTTGAAATAAGAGTTTGTAGGGAAAGAAAAAGGACAGCAAGGTAGGTTCAATAGAAGGAGAGAGATAAGCTTCATAGATGGAAGAAATAATTTGAGAAACATGCAGACTATCCAAAATGAGATTAAAAGCCTGATCAGAAAATTGTTGAAATGCTAGCAAAGAGGGGTACAGTTTTTGGTTTGGAGCTTCTTTGTAGATTGTTTCTGTTTGCACCGCCCCCAAGGGCGCGGCACTGAGCCTTGAAATGACCAGGTTTCCCACAATTAAAACAATTTCTGGTAGGGCGGGGAGAAGCAGATGAAGAAGAAGCAGGAAACGCGCCATTTTGTTGCAACGCAGCAGCAAGAGCCCCCATCTTGTGGTCAGCTGTACCCACGATGCGACAAGCCTGAAGGAAATCAGCTAAAGTAACCCCGGGATGATTTGCTATAGGTTGAAGAACCTTTTGACAATCCTATTAGCATTTTCATAAGCCAATTTCAGAGAAAGTTCCTCATTATCAATTTGTCTTTCTAGTGCCATCTGTTAAGTATGCAAAGTGCACGCAAACATAAAAACATAAAAGAAAGAGAAAAAAACAGATTCAAAAATAAAACAAACATTCTAAATAAGGTAATTTGAGTCAATGCTCTGAAATATAATTGGGTATGAGAATATCAAAAATTTCCAAAAGTCAAAGTTGCATTAAAAACTGCAATTGCAGGCATCAAATATCACCCTTTACAACGCCTTTCTCAGGCTGAGACGTCAGGGAGAGAAAAGAAAAAAAATGGTGAAAAGAACACAGCCCCCCCCCTCCTGCCTTCTCACCGGGGGGAAAAAGAGGGGGGTGAGAGGAAAGGAAAAAATTTGTTGCTAAAACGACAGGCTCCCTTTTCTGGGAAGACAGGGAGAAAAAATGGAGACATATAAATCATTTTGTACTAGGGTTTTGATTCCTGATGGAGAGGGTGAGATGTTACAGACATGCCCCTCCTTGGATTTTTACACTCTCTTTTAAAATAACGCTTTTCTTGAGGTTCCCTGTAATAAAGCAGTTACTATGAGCGCAAGCCATTGCAGAATCGTACAGGGGAGGTATTGCTTCTGCAGGCACCTGATTATCAAATTTATAATGAATCATTCTATGACTACGCACCACGTAGTCAAAATTTGAACTGGGGCTTTAGGAGCCACATGGAAATATTCCCCCAATTTTGTCCAAGTCGAAATTTTATGGACACTGTTTCCAAATTTAAGACAGAAGGCCAATTAACTCCTTTTTTGTCAAACGAGGGAGAGATTTCCCTCCATTTGAGGCAATTTTAGTGGAGGATTCAGTTGATTCTCTCAACTCTTGCAAATGTACAAACTTGCCCATGAGAGAATCTTCCGCCTATACTCACGGATAACCGGTCGTGTTTCAGACAGGTCGAAAGGCCAGCCTCTTCCAGGCGAGTAGGTACAGACGGTCCGAGACTGATTCTGATTAATCACGTCGGGGTCACCAGTTGCGGGTTTGCCCCCCCACAATTAATGGGCTGCTCATAATGAAGACAACACAAAGGTTTCTTGATACACGAGTGGCCCAGAACGTTATCTGGACCCCCCTTTTATTAAGAGCGTATAAGGAAATAAAAGCATCGTAATTTATTATTGGTTAAAATACAGCGTTATGCCTAATATGGTTATTTTTAGCTATACCTGCTTAAGCGCTTTTACCACGTGTTTCCTATGCAGCTAGTAACTTCCTCAGTTTGAAAGTTCCTGTTAAGATCTAAGCATTGCTATTGTCATTGCAAACACAGCTTTCTAATTTGGGCCCTCCCAGTGGGCATCCATCTCAACCCGCATTTACTACTCAATTTATTCCAGTCCCAAATTCCATATATGTGTTCCAATCAGGAAAACTGATCTGCACATATACCATGGTGACCTTGTTCCCACAGCCAATATTTGCACTGATGCAGTTTCTTGTCAGCCTTTTTCTTTTATTATTGCTTGTCTGCTCAGCACCACTGTCTGCAGGCCACAACAGAGCTGTGCTCCAGCACAAATCATAGGCGGCTAGCAGGCTGTATTGGCAGCTGGGGTGAGAGTCTTGGTGGCGGAGACCATTCCTCTAAGAAGAAAACAGAAGGCTTCGGCAAGGCTCTTCTGACCTTAACCTCTGGCGATTTCTTTTTACGTTCCTCTTGGCTACCTGAACAATGGGCAGGACAACACGCCGTGGCTCTGGTCATCAGCCCATCCAAGGGCTGCAAAGAATGAAGCCAGTATGGCAAGAAGTCCCAACTCTGAAGCCACCCGGGCAGTCGGTCAGGGCTTCGTGACTGCATGATGTTGACAACGGCCACACAAGCTAGAAGAATCAGGAACGGAGCTCCCACTCCTACCAGTACCTGCCATCCTGCCACCGAGAGTCCAAAAACCAACGAAGGCAACAAAAGGAAGCAGATAATCAGGTAGAAGACAGCAAACCAGCGATACTTGGCTGTCTGCTCACCTAATGCCTCGGCCATGCGGATTGGGAGGCGAGTACAAGGTAGGGGATACCACAGCAAAATCCCAGAGATGTTGAAGAAGAAATGGCAGAGAGCAATCTGAGAAGGGAAGCCAGAAACATAGCAGTTCTCTCAGGCGCCACATTCGGAAGGAATGCATACTAGGCACGGGGTTTGGGGGGAGAGCAAGGAAAGGAATCGACCGTGTTTCCCTGAAAATAAAGCAGGGTCATATTTTTCTTTTGACCTCCGAAATAAGCACTTGGCCTTATTTTCGGGGAGGTCTTATTATTTTTGAGGTGCAGGAGGCGGTGAGGGTGGTCACCTCATGGCTGCTGCTCTGTTGCAATATTTTTTTGGGGGGGAGGGCTTATTTTAGCGCATGTGCTTAAAAGCCTGATTGGGCTTATTATCTGGGGAGGTCTTATTTTTGAGGAAACAGGGTAGTATCCCTTTTACTTTTGATTCATTCTAGTCCCTCTCTGCTTTACCATTGTTGTTCTTTCCTGGGTTTTTTTTTAATAGAGGGTGGGAATGGGGGTCCTTAGTGGCATGTAAAGAAATCCTTAGGCTGGGAAATCTATTGTCATAAGCCATAATCTCTAGTTCAACAGAATAGAAAGAAGGTATCTCCTCACCTGCAAGGCACTGGCCAATTTATCCCCGGGACTGGCCAGGGCTGCTAGGATAGCCGTGGTTGTAGTTCCAATGTTAGAACCAAGAGTGAGGGGATACGCACGTTCTAAGCTAATCACCCCGAGACCTGTCCCACAAAAGAGAAGAGGAGCTGGTCAGAAAGCAACAACTTCCTTCCCCACACAACACACCCTAGAGTAATGCAAAGGGAGCCCTCCTTATTCCACAAAAGCAGAGCTCCCGAAGATGACGCCAGTTAAACATTGTCCCTGTTCAGTCATCTCCTTTAACCAGGTTACTGAATAAACTATCCGGCTTTGCATCCCGTACTAAGGAGAAGTCTAGACTAGATGACCTCTAATATGGACTATTCCTTCCATGTGTCTATGAAGTATATTCTGAACCAAGCAAGATGAATTTGCACCCACGTTAAGCCATGAAAAATCACCAAGCTGATCACTTATCAAGGCTGTTGCTTATGCACGTGATAGGTCTTAACTGATCTGACTAAATATGTTATGTGAATATAGACACCGCACCTTGTATCTCAGTAATTGCTCAGATAGCTGTGCCTTCAAATCAGCACATCACTACATCCTGTTTAAGTATGATAGTAACATCTTGCTTATTTATTCCTTATATCCCAGAGCAGTTACACCCTTAAACCCCAGGCTGATTTCCTCCTGCCATGGTGAATGGGACAGAGGCGACTAAGAAACATAGTTAGCAGAGTTAGCACTCTTGCAGAGGGCTAAAAATCCACAGTAAATCTCATCCTGAGTTTCTCTTGTACAACCCAGTCCCTCCAACTTGAGTTGCTACTGGGATTTGTGGGGGGAAGGGAAGTTATAGAGGGACTTACCTACGAGAGGGGTGATTGCTGAAGTGAAGACAGAGCTGCTTTGCATAACAAACGTCATCCCGGCACCAACAAGCATGGCAAAGTAACCGGTGGCCCATCCAAAAGGTGATGGAAGATCTGCCCAAACCAGTACAATGTCAGAAACAAGCAAGGAGAAGACAGGATTCACAAAGGTGAGCTCTACTATAAGAACTTGGTGCCCTTCAGAGGCCCGACATCTAAACTTTTTGACCCAAGAAATCTCCAACCTGGTGGGGAGAGAACCAGCCTATCAGCCTACCTGTGTTAATGACCTTCTGGATAGCTCTGGCCACCTGGCCTTTGAGCACAGAGTTCAGCAGTTTGACCAACATCATAAGACAGGTGCATAGTACAGTCAGAGATCCAGCCAGCAGCATGAGTCCTACAGCCAAGTCTGGCAGAGAGGAGTCCACAAACAGATGATTGCCTGGACAAAGGAGCGGTGGTCAATGCAAGAGGCCTGCTTCCCCCCCCCCTCTTACTTTTGTGGTCTGACAGGAGGAACGGGAGGCATCTGTGGCATCTGTAGCCATTTCTTTCAGAGCTTTGTTGCATGACGTTGCTGGTGCTTACATTTCTGTGACATGGCACTGCTGAAGTTCCCAGCACTTTCCAGACTGTTTGACATAAGGGAGCTGCAGTTTAGGGATCTTCCTCTTGTGCCTGCTGAAGAAATCTATGAAAAAAGAGGGTCATCCTAACATTTTGTAGGAACTTTAGGGAAATGAGTGAGGAATCTCCCACACATACACACTCATTTCCAGTCAAAAACAACCTTATTATAATGCCATTAATACTTAGCCATTGAATCCTTCTATCTCATTCCTTTTGTTCATTCAAAAGTGATCCTTGCAGGCAAAATATTGCTAAAATGTTAATTCTAATACCAATTAGCCTCCATAACAGTCTTCATATTTCATCCATCAGCACTCATTTAGCATCAGTTCCAGGGCAGTGACATCTGTTGAATTCCCTCAGGAAAAAAGACATTTCCCAATCTCTTGTTCTGCTGCTGTTTCCTTCCTTGGGATTCATTTTTCCCAGAAGACTTTTTCAGTGACTGCACTCCCTAAGTTACGCATGTTCCCAGCAAACAACATTTTGCTGTGTATTGTGCAAGCAGTTTAAAGTTAAGAATCTGTTTGGCAACATATGCCCTAACTCACTTTTGAGTCCCTGAAGAAATTTGCAGGCAGAAAGGCCATACATCTATTTGGGGGATGAGGTTTAAAGAGTGCTTCTCATTCCTCCTCTCCAAATCTCTCCCAAAGCAGGGGTGAAGCAGATCCTTTCCTATAGGCCTCCAAATGCAGAAAACACCACCCGCCAATCTATATTCTCCTTCCAGTAGCTAACAGGAATATAATCAAAGCATAATTCAGTCCCTGCCACTTCTCAGCTATTGCTCCATCTGGAACCACAGAAAATGTCCCTGCCTCATTCCAGACAAATCAGAGATCAAAAATTACAAACACTCCCACCTCCATTGTATCAGAATATGCCATATATGATATATACATTTAGTCATTTCCCAAAAGTTCTGAGCATTTGTAGCTAAGTAAAAAGTAATTGGCTACAGTGCCACAATTCTTCTGTATTTAAAAAAATCCCACAAGACCTATGCAAGGGACATGAAGTCACATCATCTATTCTACTATCAGATGATGTCTCTGGATTTTTGAACCATGATTGTAGTCAGCTGATAAAATGGAGACAAAGTGACAATGTTCTAAATAAAACGAACCCTTTCTGGAGGAACTAGAACCTATTGGAAGGACACTTCTCTGCCACTGTTCCCTTTCAGGAAAAAGCAAGGGAAGAAGAAAGAAGGAAAAGGAAAAGGAAAAAAGGAAGGAAAGAAGGAAGAAAAAGAAAGGAAGGAAGGAAGGAAGGAAGGAAGGAAGGAAGGAAGGAAGGAAGGAAGGAAGGAAGGAAGGAAGGAAACCTCCCAAGCAGCCTGGTCCTTTGTATGTCCATTGTCCATTGTGCTGAATCAAACTGGGACCCCCCTAACATGTTAAGCAGTCTACAATCATACTCTGTTGGCACTCCTGCTGCTGGCAAAAGAGGAGCACTGTCCTCAAAGTTCCTCAAAGACATACAAACTTATAGCAAAGCCTCACAGTTCACTTTGGCTCACACTGACAACCTCTTGGCCACAGGGGCGCCTGGGCAGCTGGTTGACCATAATTAATGCCCCAAAGACTCTCATGACAATCAGCAAGAGCCTCTGGGAATCTGGGTACTGGGTGGCACTGGGCTCACTGGGCAGAGCAAGTGGGAAGGCAAGGCCTGGCCAAGCTGCTAGAGCTGTCTAAGGGGAAGAAGGAGGAGAACCAGGCTTGATCATCCCACAGTGAGAGTCTTTCTGCAATGACTGGTTCATTCTCAAGAAAGACCAGGAGCGAGTAAACAAGCAAGAATACAAGGAAAATTTCTCTGCTGGAAAGGCAGCAGTACTCTACTAGACAGGAGGAAAGGAGGGGAGGGAAGAGGGGAGGGGAGGGGAGGAGAGGCAGAACATAAATAAGAATAGGGTCCCTCTGTTCAGCAAGGAGGCAGCAGAGAAAGCATAGGGGTATTTGGGCAGTTCTGGGATGGGTTTCTAGGATTTTCTGGTCCCAGATACATTCTTGGGGGGGGGGGGGAATATCAACCCAGGAATAATACGAAATATTGGTATACTGGTTAATGAAAACTACTGGCCACTATGTGGCCAAAAGGACATTAGAGTATTGTAGGCTGGCCGACCGGAAACCATTGCTGCCTTTTCCATGTTTGCTGCCTCCGCCAGGAATGCTGGAGCTTTCGCTGCCGAGCAGCTGATTGGCAGTTGCATTGGCCTCCTGGAATAGTGCCAATCAGCTGTTTTAGGCAGCAGGGATCGCTACCGCCATTCACCTCCGCCGCCGATCGCCGCCACCATTCAGCAGTGGTGAACGGCGGCAGCAGCAAATGGCGGCAAGGATCCCCGCCACCTAGAACAGCTGATTGGCAGTATTCCGGGAGGCCAATCCAACTGGCAATCAGCTGCTCGTTGCTGCACCCCCCCCCCCCAGCTGCAATATTCATAAGACACACAGATGGGGGGGTGCTTCTTATAGGCCAAAAAATATGGTGTACACACACACACACACACACACACACACACACACACGTTTGTGTGCATGATAAATTATATGTTTGATAATATGCCATGATATTCATGATATTCATGTTTGACATTAGAGATTTTTGGATCAATGTATAAAAACGTTTCAGCACCGCAGCCCTTTGTCCAAGGGCTTACTCCTGGTAAGCCATTTGCCATGGCAATTTGAGCTTGAGATCAGGGCAGGATCAGAAAGGACTGCTAGGGGGCAGGTGCTTTGGGGCCAGACACCAGAGGGAGCTGGCAAGAACCCTTCCTTTGGATGTGGATGGAATGTGGATGGAAACAGACCGTCCCCATTCCCCAGAAAACGTCACCATTGCAAAAGGAAGGATCAGGGTTTTGACAGTGTGGGTTACAACACAGCTGAGCTAGAAATAGATTGGCTCCATATTCAGATTCAAATGATGCTATGGGGCTTTGGAATTTGTGCACAAGCCTCATTCAGAAGTGTTCTGAGCTTTTCTTTCCCCATAATAGAAGGGCACAACTATAAATAATGATGAATGTCTTTCTTTTTTAAATCCATATCCTTTCATCAGTGTATAACCACTCATTTACTTACTGGATTTTTTTTTAAAAAAAAGAATCTGAACTCGCGTAAATAGAGAAAATTAACCTATTCCAAAGAGAAAATTAACATACTCCAATTCCAATATGGAACTCTACTAGGAGAAAAAGCACATTGAATTCGTTGGTGACTGAAATGCATTTCAAAATGTTTTCCATTCGTGCACATCTGCAGAGAGGCTCCATCAAATGAGGTATATAGACTAAGTAAATCAGAGAGAAACCTTCTCAGTGGTGGCCTCTTTATCGGGAAGGGAATCTGAAAGATTTGTTTGCATGGTATTTGCTGTTATGTCTTACAATCCACCACCACCACCCCTTCCCCATTGTATCCTTTTTCTTCTTTAGCACAATTCTCACCTGTGGAGCTGGTGCTTCACACCACACCCGAATCAGACTTCTGTTATGCAAGCTTTCATTGCCTGTGGCAATCCCTGTGATCACCGACTTATCCAGCTGAAGGGAACAAGAAAAATCCTTAAACTGTGGCAAGAGTGGAAGATACCTCTCTCATCCCCACCTCCCAGGGTTACTGTACAGGTAGTCCTCGACTTATGACCACAGTTGGGACTGTATTTTCCATTGCTAAGAAAGGTGGCCCAATGAGTCATGCCTGGTTTTATGACCTTTTTGCCACTGTCGTTAAGGGAATCCCTGCAATTGTTAGGCGAATTATGCAATATGAAGTGAAACTGGCTTCCCCATTGACTGTGCTTGTTGGAAGCCAGCTGGGAAAGTTGCAAATGGCCATCACTTGACCCCAGGATGCTGCAGCTGTTGCTGATGGCCAAGTGCTAGATGCCAAGTGCCTGGATTTTGATCGTGTGACCATGGGGATGCTATGCAAGAACTGGTCCCATGTCACTTTTTTCAGTGCTGTTGTAACTTCATTAACGAAATGGTTATAAGCTGAGGACCACTTGCATAGAAAACCAAGAAGGAGCTCCCAGGAGAAAGACCAAGAATTTAGATTCATTTTTCCCAAGCTGGTACCCTCCAGATCTTCGGTGTCATAACCCTCCACCTGGCATAGCACACACACCTGGACAATAAGGCCAGTGAAGGGTTCCGTGATTACTTTCAGGAGTTCTGGTGCATCCTGTCCACTGCGCAGGTTGAGGGTTGCCACGGAAACTTTGGTGATGTGGTGCAGATAACCACTGGCCACTTCCAGAGGCAGCAGAATCAGCACTGACAACCAGTTGAAGCAGTCATGCACCGTGGCCCCTGCAAAGGCCCTGTTAGACAACAGAGAAGCTTTTGCTGTTGTGAAATATCGGAATTGCACCATGGGGTATATGGATGGGTCCTACCTGAGCATCCATCCAAATCATCTGCGTTGCAGAAGTGTCCCTGAGCCCCACTTCTACCTATTTGTTTTGCTTACCTGAATTACCAATTACTCCTGGTTTAACACATGCCTGTTCTTCATTATTCCTGACTTAGGTTTGTAGTCCCAACACCCCCCCAACCTCAGCCGTCTACTGGCATCCTCCTATAGTTGGCGAACACTTTCTCCTTCAGCCAACCTGCTCCTGTTCTTCATCCAGTCCTGCCAGGAACACAACTGGCCTTCTTTCCAAGGCAGAAGCTGGCTACATTCTCAGTCTCACCTGCAGTTACTGGACTCCCGCCTCCCACCCAATAATACTTGCCTCTTAAATTCACTTCGGTCGCCAGCTTGCATGAGAGCCACAATGGTGTTGGTGACTGAGGTCCCTATATTGGAGCCCATGATGATGGGGATGGCTGAACCTACCTCCAGCACTAGAGAGCAAAGGGCAAAGAGTACCTGGTGAGAACTCTGGCTTGAAGATGCCACCATAGCATCATAAACAGAATGAGAGTTCGGGGCCCACTTTTCCTCCTGGCCAGACTCTTTTTCTCCAGTTCTATGTATATCTCCATCAGACATGCTAATGCATTAATTTCCCACAATTGCAATTACATTATTATCAGGCCCAGTATGTCATTATCAATACAAATATTGCCAGAAGAGGAAAACCTGGGACTTCTTATGACTAGATACAACCAGTGGTGGGATTCAACCAGTTCGCACCTACTCGGGAGAACCAGTTGTTAACTTTCTAACCTAGTTCAGAGAACTGGTTGTTGGAAGAAATCTCCTTTTGTTTTTTTCCACTTTAAAGGGCTAATCCTGTAAGGAAGGCAGGAGGTGTTGTTTCTAGCCTAATCTTTATTGCCCTGCTTACAGAAACTGCCTCTCCGGTTAACCCTGATTACACTGTAACAGCTAAGGCAAAGCACCCATCGACCTGAGTGAGGTTGAGTTGGCCTTGCCCACGTGGTCACATGACCACAGAGCCGCGCCTACCCAGGTGGTCATTAGAGGAGAGAACTGATTGTTAAATTATTTGTATCCCACCAATGGATGCAACTCTAGGACTGTCTGATTGAGAGTACTAGGAGTTGTAGTTTAATGACATCTGGAGGCCAAATGTTCCTATTCCTGATACAAAACAATAACTATTAACGCTATATAACTATGCCACTATCAACTAGGAAATAGGAAAGGGTAAGGGGTCAGAAGAGCCACTTCTTTAATATATTCATGTAGCCAGATTCTGATTTTAGGTCCATCAGTGTTACTCACACCCTGAAGAAACCATGCTGACGATGATGGATGTGGAGGTGCTGGAACTCTGCACAAGGACAGTAACAAGGACTCCTACCACAAGCCCTGCCACTGGGTTGGAGAGGATAGCGTTGTCCTTGAAAATATCTCCAGCTACTTTACCTGGGGGTGGAAAAGCAGAGAGTAGCAAAACAGATCTGAACCTATGGCATCAAGTCTAGTCCAGCTTACTCATAAAGCAAGTTTTAGTTAGAGTCTGTTTTATTACTGGCTGAACATATAGCTTGCGCATTATTACCCCAGTTAAAAGATTCCAGTTTAGAATGAGCTCTTCTAGAAATGGGATGGGGAAATCTACAGAAAGTCCATGAATACAACCATTTAAAAGCTCTTTCTAGTTGCTAAAATGAAGAATACGTGAAGTCGGTTTCTCTGTATAAGGATCGCGAGCAGTACTGATACCATAAGCAATTTCTCATTTGTGCTAGTTCTGTAGTGCTTAATTGAAATTCTAGTTTACAAAAAGAGAACCTGAAAATTTGACGAGAGGAGAAAGAGCAGGCATATTAGTAAAACATGGTAGAATTATTGCAATGTCCTGTAGCTGATATGTGACAGAGCTGAACAAATGAGGATGTCCTCAAAGCATTTGCTAATCAGAAGTGACATTTTCCTTTCGTGAACAAAATGTACCCTTTTGGAAAAGAGGGTATGGACTTCTCATTAGGTACGGAAAAATATCTGGAGGAAAGGGAAGAAGTCACATGAATCTCTGGTAAAATTATTGAAATTCAACTTTACGCATACCAGCTTTCAGCCCTAATAAACTTACTGATCCCATTGATGGGGAAATAATTAACCAAGGTGTCTTCTGCACCTTGATCTCCTTTCTTGTCCAAAAGATTAATTTTGCATGATAACATGCTTCCTACTCACACTCCCAGGGCTTTTCAATGGTTCCTTCTACTCTCGGTTCAGCTCTCTTCGTCTTCTGACTCAGACCTGTGCAACAACAGCACTTCCCTGACTGACCAGCCTTGTTTCCACAATGGAGGGAAGTATGCTAAGGTTTCGAACTGTAGATGGACTTAAATAGCAAAGGTTTTCCTATTACCTTGTTATTCCCTAAATAAATCTTGTCTATCTGCTTTTATCCAAGATTATTTCCTTACAACAGTTATACACCTCCTAACTTCCATGTTTCTCACTCCATGCATTTCTTCCACTATGACAAAGCTGTCCAGTGATGTTCCAGTGTTGCCCTTAGCCTCTTTCTTCAGATCCCAACTCCAACAGCTCCCATGCCAGCAGCAGAGACAGATAGGAGGTGGAACCCACACAGAAGGACATGTAGCACTTTTGTTCTGAGGGATCACTAGGGAGAAAGGGATGGAGAGTGGGTGGACAGGAGGAGAAGAAAGGCAGTCAAGTATCAGGGTGACCTCACCTCCTGCCAGCTGGAAAGCAGAGCTCAGCACATCAAGGGAGCACACAAACAGGTATAAAAAGGCCAACATCAAGGGGACTTTGAGAAAGGAAATAAGGATGGATCTGGTTCTTGCACATTTGCCCAGGGCTGCAAAGGAAGAACAGGGATTAAATTCAGTCCTGCAGTAGATTCAGTTCAATTTTTATCACCCATAGACCAGAGGTGGGTTCCTACTGGTTCAGACCGATTCAACCAAGTAGGTAGTAACTCGGTCGCCCACGTACCCGAACCAGTTCTATTCTATAATGTTCTATAATGTCTATAATTCTATGTTCTATATATAGAACAGGAAAAATAGATGGAAAAATTGAGAATACTTATCAAACAATGATGGAATTTGAGGACAAAGTTCTAAAAACTGAAGAAAAAATGAACAAAGAGAGGAGAAAATTGTTGATATTGGCAGTAAACTGAGTGTGGTTGGAAATGGCAAGAGTGGAATATGGAAAGGGGAGATCGACGGATTGGAACTCTATCTTATACCTCAAAATATAGAAGAAGAAAAGGGAGAAAATTTGACAGAAGTAATGAGAGAAATTTTGGCAGAAGCATCGGTGATAACTAAGGGCAAGCTGATGGAAGAAACAGATGGAGGGTTTCGAGTCTTTACAAGATATGCAATGAGCAACAAGTTACTAAGAGAAGTCCATATAAGACTTACCAAGAAAACAACCAGAACACTAATACAACAAATGGCAAGAGACATAAGATTGCACTACTATTAGCTATGTTCCCTCTAAGGTGCGCGGCTACGTGGCCGCGCACATGGCAAGTAAATACCGCGCAGTAATTTCCCACTGCCACGCAGTGTCATTTGCCAGACACGGACTGCAGTCTCTGCACTCTGTAGAACAGCTGCGGAATCGCAAACGAAACCCCCTCCAGCTAAACAGGAGTCTTGACAACATTTTTTTTAAAGTTTGGGTGGAATTGGTGCGATTTATTATGCGGCTGCATGTGGTTGGCATCTTCTGATTCTCCGTGCTTCGGACCTGTCAACAAAGCCTTTCCCCATCCTGCGCCGGGTACTCGCTTGCGTGCAAGCCGGCGCCCCAAACGGGGCTGGGTCCGGTCGTCTCCTCCCTGCCTTTCCTTCCCTTTTTATGTCCTGTCTCGACTCGGACGTGCGAGCGGGCACGCGCATGCTGTGGACTCGCCTGCTTAGACGCTGAGGTTGCTCCGTGCTTAGCTGCGTGCGTATCTCCTCCTGGTTTTTTTCCTCCCTCTTACGTGCCCTCTTGGTGCAGCAGGCTAACACCGGCCAAAGGAGTGGGGGGGACGGCATGGCACAACTGGGTAAATTATAAACCACAGATTTTAATCCTATTTAATTTTTAATGGTATCAAATTTAGCTATAAAGTGGCCTTACCTACTTTCTCCCCCCTGGGCCGGCTAAATTCTGGCCTGGATTTCCTATTGTGCAATTTGTGTCATGGACTTAATCATTTTAAATTCCATTAAATGCCAGTACACATCCTTTCTGCCAAGAGATCAGAAAAAACAATGCTCTAATCTTCTGATATTTAAATGATGTATAATGTTGTTTAGATATATAATTTGGATTACATTTGAAAGCTCTGCATTGATTAAATACTGCAGAATACAATCCTACAGCAGTTCTTTCTTTTTTGGTTTTAGAAAAGGATAATTCCCTTTTTAGCCAGGCTTTTTGAATTAGTTTATGGTGATGTTAACACCAGTTTTTAAGTAGATTTCAATTTTTTAAAAAAATCTGTTAGCTGCTTTGAATGCCTTGGAGATGAAAAGATGGGGTACAAAACTGAAATAATAAAAAATTAGTACATTCATTTTGAAAAATAAATGCAATACTTGATTAATTTCATATCTTTATTCAAAATAGTTTTGGCAAGGGGGAGAGTTTCATGATAAATTATTTTATTACATTTATATTGCATTTATATATTATATTTATTACATTTATACTCCACATTATATATTTGTATTGTTATTTTAGTGTTTATTGTCAATTTTGATTGATATTATATTGATATGTCAATACTGATTTTACTCATACTAAATAACAATGACTGCTATTATTTATCAGCATTAAATATTTACAGTTTTTAATATTGACTTAGTCATCTTTTAGAATAATAGGATTATCTTTTAATAGGATAATTGGCAAAATCTAATTCAGATGTGATGGGTTGCATTCCAAAGGAATGTGAGAGGACAGGTTGCCTGCAAAATGCCAGGACCCAGGCTGTTGGTGCCATGTCTCTCTCTAGCCAGTCTAACAATGTAAAAGCTGAGCAGAGAGCCTTTTTTTTTTCAGTGTGAGCGGAAAAGTATAGTGTTTGAGCGGCACATTTTCATGCCTGGTATTCATCAGGCTGAAACCTCGCTCGTAGTTGGCGATTGACACTTGGAATGTTGCGCAAATATCCAGCAGACGTGACAGCAGTTCAAACTGTTGCTCTCTTAGGTGCTCAGGCATGAAAATGTTCCACTCAAACACTATACTTTTCCGCTCACACTGGAAAAAAATTAGAGGGAACATTGACTATTAGAAGGACACAGGATGATGTAATGAAAGGTCATAATAAAAATTAAGTTAAATTTAGTTACATTTAGTGTATTATGTATAAAATGGAGTGATAATAGTTATAGTCAAGTAAATGAGTAACAATGATAATAATGCATATGTGTGTGTGTGTGTGTGTGTGTGTGTTGTATTTGTACTGATAAATAAATAAAGGGAGACTAGTATAGATCTATTTCAAGCTATTTAGCTCTCATCAGCTAGCCATACCCTTACTGGGATTTGAACCTGGGCTGTATTACATATTAGGCAAGAGTCTTAGCCACTAAGCCACAGGCTCTTCTCCTTATCAGCTGAGCCAGGGAAATGGGTATGTATTTGTTTTACAACCCCTGGTATACCCAAATATGGGAGGGAGCTCACTACTCCCTCTTTCTGTCATTCGGCTCATCACAGAAAACCATCCAGACAGAAACCCATATTTTTTTTTTTATTTTTTTATTTTTTTTTTTTTATAATAAAATTTTATTGGTTTTTCAAGATTTATAGGGAAAAGGGTAAATGGACAGGTATACAAATTTTGGCAGTTGCAAAGTGTGTGAGGCCCCCCTCCCTCCATACCCATAGTATACATTTAATATAATGCATTAGTATATAATTGATTACAGTCAGCATATTAGTTCTATTATTAAATTCAATCAAATTAAGCATTACAGTATAAAATCCAAATATAATTCCATTTTCACTTTCGGTCAATTTATAATAATATGATTTTCCTGTTTATTTTTGTGATCTGAGTCTTCTTGCTATTGCCCCATCTCCCTCCACTGGCAGAGCTCTGGCCCCTCCCGTGTCCTGCGTGTCCGTTGTGGTATCTGGTGGTTTCTCTAGGAGTGTTTTATTTTTTTCCATAAAGGCCTGCGCCTCTATGGGTGAATTAATTCTAATTCTTGTCTCCTCCCAGAATATCAGCATACCTTCAGGCATCAACCATCTAAACCACACCCCTTTCTGGTATAATTTATTCGCTAATTGCGAATAATTTTTTCTTTTTTCTCTAATCTTCTTAGGGATCTGCTTCAGAATGGTTATCTCCATATCATGATATATCAATGCTTGCCCCCTTTGTACACCCAGAATTTCATCTCTTGTGCTTTTTCTAAGGAATTTAATGTGAACCTCCCTGGGTACATTGTGTGTTCTAGCGTAAGCTGAATTCACTCTATAAACCAGATCTATATCCCACCCCATCTGTTGTTTTTCTTTGTGTGTGTAGTCAGCCAGAATGTTTGTCATAATGTCCCTTATATTTTCCCCATCTTCTTCTATAACATTTTGAAATCTAAGATAATAGGACATTCTCTCAAATTCTAATTTCATCTGTTGGATGTCAAGATCTTTGTTCCCTTTCTGCACAGCTTCCACCCCCCCCCTCACCTCCTCCACCCCCCCTTCCACAAGATCCAGTCTCTGTGAGTTCTTATAAATTTGGGCTTGATTTTCTTTAATTTCATCTTTCATTTCCCTTAGCTGTTTCTTGATTTCCTCCTGGCCCTGTAAAATTTGTTGAAGCATTTGTTGAAAGTCCATCTCTATAGTCTTAGGTTGCATCAGTTCTGTTATCTTGGACTGTGTGGCTGGACTGGATGTTACAGATGTTGGAGCAGATGTGGCAAAGCCAGATTTCCCAGGAGGTGGTCTTTTGGATGCCATCCTTTATAACATTAGAAGTTCAGTCCATATATAAGATAAACAGTTAGAAAAGAAGGGTAGCCAGGTGAGGTCCGGGAGCAGAAGAACCAGGCAGAAGAGAATCTCTCTAATAAGTCTGGCAATAGATGAAAGGTTTCCCCTAGAAAGTTCAAAAAGACCAATCCACAAGAGATTCCTCTGGGAGACACGGAGACAAAGACCGGAAGCCTGAATTTTAAAGGTGGAGTCAGGTTTCACAGTTCATAGTGACAACGGAAGTGTGCCATCTTGCCCTGCCAGTTTTGGGCACAGAGGCATATCAAAGTTTTAAAAAGTTCCAAAAGTCCTCAAATCACAGTAAATAGTGAAATTAGATTGCAAAGAAAATCATCCAACCTGGGTGAGGCTTCATTCGTTGGCTCTCCCCCCTCCTCCTTCCCCGGGGGCTGAGAGCAAAATTATTCCTCGCCGCTTATCCAAGGGGGGGGGAAACCCCCCTCCCTCCAGCCGCGCCTCCAGAATACTCCGAAAGTTATTTAAAGAAAGCTAACTAGTTCTTTGTGCAAAATAGGGCATGAAGAGAGAAGCAGCCTCACCGCACCACAGCTGCTTCCTTCAATTGCTTCATTCTCCCGACGGCTTTAGCGAGGCGCGAAGCGCAGAAACGCGAGGCGCCCTCCGATCTAGCTCCCCGGTGCCTTGGGCGCGCGAGAGACCTCCCGCCGGCCGCCGCCGATGCAGGAGCTCCCCGCGATGCCGCCCCTCCGGCAGGACCCCTCTGAGGGGTGTCCTGTGCCCCCCAAGGAGTGGGGAAGCCCACCGGAGAGCCGGAGCGGGCAAAGAGCTGCCCGTCGCCGCTGCCGCCGGAACCGGAACTCCATATTTTTATTTTTAATGTTGCCTTTTTATATTTGTGTTGTATTTGTGCTGATAAATAAATAAAGGGAGACTAGTATGGATCCATTTCAAGCTATTTAGCTCTCATCAGCTAGCCATACCCTTACTGGGATTCGAACCAGGGCTGTATTGCATATTAGGCCGATGTAATTGCCACTAAGCCACAGGCTCTCCTCCTATTTCCCTGGCTTAGCTGATAAAGGAGGAGAGCCTGTGGCTTAGTGGCAATTACATCGGCCGAATATGCAATACAGCCCTGGTTCGAATCCCAGTAATTCAGCAATTTACAAAAGTATTAGGAAACGTATGCTCCTGAGAAAGGGGAAGTACAATTCTTCTCTCACAACCCACCATGTTGGTTGTGCTGCTGAGAGTTGAATCTGGAAAGCCCCTGATTTCCACATCCTCAAATTCCAAACCCTGAGAGGAAATATGAAATTGCTTTGGAGACTTTGCTTTCAGTCTCCAAATGGCCCCGGACTCTGCTTGCACTCAGGGCCCCACACATCCCTTCGGCCGATCCGCTCACACAGAGAGGGTCTCCTCCGGGTGCCGTCCACCAGGCTGTGCCAGCGGGCGACGCCCAGGGGAAGGGCCTTCTCTGTGATGGGCCCGACCCTCTGGAATGACCTTCCCCCTGATATTAGAACAACCACAGACCTCCGCTCCTTCCTTAAGAAGCTCAAAACCCACCTGTTTAATCTAGCCGGCCTGTCCTAATCCCAGCTCTCCCACCTCAGTCTGTATTTTTAAATTTCACGGGTTGGTCTTAGGCTAAGTTTTTAATTTTTATAAACTTGTACAGGGGTTTAAAGTTTAATTCGATTTTAATTATATTTATTATTATTTGTATGGTTTTTAATTTGGTACCTGTACACCGCCCCGAGTCCCTCCGGGGAGAGGGGGCAGTCTAGAAATAAAATAAAATAAAATAAATAAATAAGGGTAAAAAGAAACATTTTTTCAGCATGGGGACGTGAAAAAGAGGTACCTATACATCCATCCATCCATCCGCCAGGCATTCCAATCCCTAAACAAACCCAACAATTGCAACTCCTGCTTGAGTTGCTTAGTAACAGTAAAGAACGTGCCAGTCATTTTTCTATAAATGGCAAATGCTTTGCAACGTAGAAGAAGCCAGAAATGGGAACAGCACTCCCACAGTCAGAGGAGAGGATTGAGAAGGAAGCTGTAGAACTACACCTAAATACTGACACCACTGAAGACCAAATTTCACACACCACTGTTTTTGAAAGAAGGTGGAAGGACCCTACTAGAGTGTTCTCTTTGTATTCTGTGAGTTATCAGTTGGAAACATATAGCATATAGTATACTGTGGTGGGGTGGTGGTTATACAACCTTAATAATTTAGTTTTGACAAGTCACAGGTTTTTTTATTGCACAAAAATTACTCAAGTACTCTGCCCATTGCTCTTGCAGTGCTATAGTATCTCAGATTCTAAGTTCGTCTGTGAGTAATAGGATGTATGGTAGGTCAATATTCATGAGAGGAGAGGAAGACTATCTAGCTGTTCAAGGATTGTAGGTTTTGAATTCCAGCAATTCATATTGCTGGCCGCATTGTCTATGACTGCTGGGAGATGGGATCCATTAATATTGGTAACTCTTACCTCTGTTAGGTAAGAGTTCTCCATCCTGGTTCTACAGCAATGGTGAAAAGTCTAAAAGACACACTTGCTCCACCGCGGTTGCTGTTACTGAAGCTGCATCCCATGTTGCAGGGCCCATTTGACAGAGGAGAACCTATCCAGATGGTTGCCTTAAAATAAATAGTTATTACCCAAATGTTGAGTGATTGCTCACACTGGATTCAGTATGCAGAGCAGAGCAGAACAGAAAACCACAAATCTTTAAGTGGCTGCAAAACAACTGACACAGGTTAGCTGGAAGAAAATCCCCAGCTTGGACTCAGACCTAATTTGCTGAGCTCCATGTGAATGGATCCTCTGTTGGGAAGAGTCAGCCTTCGATGTATTGTTGTTCTTGCACAAGTTCACTCAGCTTTCCTAAACAGGATATCATTTGAGATTAGTTTTGCATCCACAGTGTGTTCATATTTGTATTTGTTCCTGTTTTTAAAGATTGGGTGCTATCCTTGGGGGGGGGGGAACTCCCCCAAAGTGATATGTTGAAAATTATCATTAAAACAATGGGAAAGAAGGAGGACACAGGGGAGGAATTCTTCAAACAACAGTGGGTCTCTTGATCCAGTAATTAACAGCTCTTGGTGGCAAGGCTCATCCAGGTAGCCAGTTGAATATATTTTCCTCTGTCTCTGAAATGGCTCAAATTAAACCAACATAAATTTTCTCAGTCATTAATAAGGTTGCTGAGTGGTGATGTCCAATTTACTGTAGGTAAGTTAAGGTAGATAAATTGGCAGATCCCTTCTCAGCAGGGAAATATTCACCATTTGTTCTCCCTAAGACGGGTTGGGGCAGGAGGAGATATGACTTTTAAGAGATGACTAGTATTTTATCCACCTCTCAATTGGGTAGGTAGGGATTTTCTGCTCCTGCTTTCCACAGGTCATCCCATGGGTTTCCTACAGGTGAAATTGTTTGGTAACTCCTGCTTCACCAGGTACCCTCTGCCACCTATGAATCAGACATTGTAGGTGACCTGTGCAGGGGTAGAAAGATATTATTGCTGCTGAGCAATCTGTCTGTCAGTCAAAGCTTTCTTTTTATATCTGATGACCCATGTAGAAAGAAGTCACCATGGACAGGCTAATCACTCAGTGGGGCACTCCAAGATATCTGCACCCCCATAACACACAACCTGCAGTGGAACTAGGCATATCCTAGGCAAGGCCCAATCATCACCAAATAGCAAGATTGTGCTGGAAGAAGATGCAAACCACCACCTTCATACTAGATCAGTAAACTCCAATATTAGGTGGCCTTGGCTATGGAAGATGAGAAGAAGCCAGCAGCCTGTTGGGGATGTGATCTTATATGACTATGAGAGGAGCACCCTTGAGCTGAAGTTAGGGGATGTGTGGCTGTGTCCATAACACCCCAAGCAGAGCCTTTGAGTCTAAAGCTGATCTAGAAGGCTAGACCAGTCTCCAAATAAACTGGGTGTGAATTGCCAGCACCTTGACGTGGGCTCAAAATAGCTACCACATGCAACATAGTGTATTTTTCATTCTTAGTTTGTGGGTCTCCGGGGTCAGTTTGATGCTTAAGATTGATTCATGGTGTGCTCTTTCACTTCCTCTTCATTAAAGATCTCCTTAGGTTTGGGAACCAATTGTTCCCTTTTAGAGATGTCCAATTTTCCTATACTTGAGAAAGGAAAAGCAGCCTCACTTTTGCTCATTCTGGTTTTCTGTGAGAGATGGCAGGGTGACATGACAAGAGGAAGTATGTTGAACATGATATGTTCTGAGGAAGACAGTCTGTTATCCATGGTCATCAAAAGTATTTAATTCAGAGTTTTGTGTGTGTGTGTGTGTGTGTGTGTGTGTATTCTTTTTTTCTAATATTTTTCACTCCATATTGCCTAGGATTTTACTTATTTATTTATATTTATCAAATGTATATGTCGCTCATCTCACAATCCAAAGCCACTCTGGGAGGAATATAAATTTAATATAGGTAGGATTACTAGAAATCACTGTCCAATCTATTTGCAAGGAATCAGATTGCTATGTTTGATTCTTATATGCAACCTGGGTAATTTAGCTACTTGCTTTGGACTCTTAAGTATTGGGCTGCTTGCCAGTAAACAGGACATCCATTCAGGAACATCATGTAACCTGAAGTACTTTTGCGTGATTTCTTATCACTTGCCCAATCAGAATCTGCATAACAACATAATTCTGCATAATCAGTATGTGTTGGTTCTAGCAATAACTTCATGTGTTTAGTGTGTTTCAGGTATTTCAATAACTTCTTAACGCATGTCCAATGAAATTGTGTTGCCTTACCTACGTGTCGTGATAAGAGATTAACACTAAGTGCAATGTCGGGTCTGGTCCAACTACTAATGTACAACAGTGACCCAATGACTGAACGATAAAGTGTTTGGTCCTCGAACTCAGAACTTGGTTCATGTGTTAAGTTGTGCATGGGTGTCTTTGTTGTCTTAGCATCTTTCATGTTGCAATGATGCAAAATGTGGTCAATTTTCTCCTCTTGTGAAAGACTAAACCCCTTCTGTGTTTTGTCAATCTGAACACCTAAATAAGTGCTAATATGACCTAAAGATTTCAATGTGAAGTATCTCTGCAAACTTTTAGCAAAAATCTCATTCATTTTCTTATTTGGATCAATATAAACAATATCATCAACATAAACAAGAATTATCTCATATGCATTGTTAGATCTTTTTGTGAACACGCATTCATCAGTTTCGGACTTAATAAAGCCCATTGAATTTAGTTTGTCAGTAAGAAATAAGTACCACATTAAATCTGACTGTTTCAGACCATAAAGACTTTTGTTCAGGAACCAGGTATCCCCTTCTTGCTGTCGCAATCCTGGAGGTCCTCTCACGTAGATCGCTTCATCTAGGTCAGCATGTAGATAAGCCGTGTCCACATCAAACTGGAAAACTTCTAAACCAAGAATAGTTGCAGTGGTTAAAGCAATTTTTATACTCTCAGTTCTGACTGTTGGTGAGTAAGTGTTTGTGTAGTCCTCAGGATAACGTTGAGCGAAACCTTGAGCTACAAGTCTGGCTTTGTATAATGACTCACCATTTGGTTTCTTCTTGATTCTGTAGACCCATCGAGTGCCAATGACTTTTTTGTTTGCTGGAGGTTTTGCAGGTGTAAATACATTAAGTTTCTTTAAACTGTCCATTTCATCCTGCATTGCATCATACCATTTGTCTTGCTCCGAATCAGGAAGCTGCTTGATTTGTGTAAATGTATCAGGAGGAAGTGTAACATTGCAAATCAAAGGCAAAGGTGTTTTTGTCAGTTGCCACGAATATCGTTGCGGAGGGATTCCTTTTGTGACCCTCTTGGAACGTCTCGGAACAACAGTCCATTCTTCTTCTTCTTCGTCCTCGTCCTCACATTCGTCACTAGCATCAGCATCTGCGGCTTGCGAAGACAGAACATCAGGTTGTGAAGAACTGGTAGAAGGAATATCTGCCTGTGAATCTTGGTCATCAGGCTGTGTGGCATCTGCAACATCATTTCTAGGAAAATAAACTCCAGGATCATTGGAATGAATCCTGGACCAGTCAATATCTTCCTCAAAATTAGCATATTGAGAAATGACAATTACATGTTTAAGGTCAATAAATTTGCTCCATTTTGAATTATCATCAATACCCATAAATCTCAGTCTCTTTGCTACTGGATCTCCTTTTCTTCTTTGAGCTAAGGGAATGTTCACCATAGCGTATGAACCAAAAATGTGGAGGTTCTTGAGATCAGGCTTGTAGCCATACATCATGTAGAAAGGAGTTTGATTTATTACACTGCTCCAAGTACGGTTGACAATGTAATTTGCATATTTGAGAGCTTCACCCCAGTATATGCTACCGAGATTGGCATCTTCTAGGAGACAATGCATCATGGTTTGTAGAACCCCTTGTCTTCGTTCTGCGACTCCGTTATGAGCCAGTGTATATGGAGCGGATGTCTGATGAAGAATTCCATTCTTACGCATCCAGAAACGCTGAGACATGAATTCGGCACCACGGTCACTCTGGATTCTGGCGATGTGAACTTGGTATTGGGTAGAAACAAATGCTGCAAAGTCTTTAAAGAGCTGAAAGGTCTCAGATTTCTCTTTCATAGGATATACAAATCCATATCTAGAATGATTATCTACAATTGTTAAAAAATACTTTCTACCACCAATTGTTGGTGGGAAAGGACCCACTATGTCAGTGTGTACCAAATAAAAAATGTGTGTTGACAGGCGTGTAGCGTGTTTGGGAATGGCAGCTGCTTTGGATTTTGCTTTCCTGCAAACTGCACAATCCAAAAACACCTTACACCCCTTTAGATCCAAACCTTTTGCGAACTCCGGCATTTTTCTAAGAACACGGAAACTGGCATGCCCCAATCTTCTATGCCACTTGTGGATACACCTGAAATGCAAAGGTTTACCAGTTAGTGAATTTTCAACATTAACAGTTTCATGAGGAACCTCAGGCTTGCTCTGAGCAACCTGCTTCCTTATTTTCTGTTTGTTGTCTTTTGGAGCCTTTGGAGTAGCAACAGGTTCTCTCTCTGAACCAACTCTCTCTGGGCCCATGCTGTCCCTTTTTGGAGTTTGCATACTTGCCTGTGCTCTTGGCTTTAAGTAATAAACACCACCAATCAGCATGGTTTCAGCAACAATATCTCCATTTTTAACTATGTAACTTGCTTTCTCGAGGTGGTGAACCTGGAATTTTAACTCTCTAGACAAGTGACTTTGACTAAGCAAATTACTGGTTGCTGAAGGTATGTAATAAATATCAGGGATGAATGCATTGAGCTCTACAATGTAAACAGTTCCTTTTCCCATGACTTTACAAGGGTGGTTGGAGAAGGAGTACAATTCTCGGAATTCAGATTCAGGCTCGCGCATCTCTGTGAAAAGTTCCTTTCTGTAGGTAACGTGTAGAGCTGTGCCACTGTCCAAAGTCCACAAAAGACATCTGTCGTACTCTGGATCAGGTTGTGGATCGTTGGTTATGGCCAATGTTGCGAGTGGAGCTTGTGGATCACGCCTTGGACCACGACGACCTTGTCTTCCGCCTCTACCTCTGCCTCTGGAGTCTGTTCCTCTGGGCTGGTATGTGACAGGAGCTGGAACTCATTGGGGACAATCCCGGGTGTCATGTCCCATACGGTTGCAGATGTGGCATCTTGGCATCCTTGGAGCGTAGACTTTCCTCGGAAGGGATATCTAGCTGGAGCTCTTGACGCTGGCGGCTGTTGCAAATGTGGTGTGGTTAATTTGATAGCTTCCTCCTCTATTAAAAGTCTGCATACATTATTAACAGTGCATTGTGCAATAGGCATGTGGTTAATCTTTGCAATGGCATCTCTCCATTCATAATTCAATGAGTTAATGATAATGCTGATCATTTGGATATCATCAATAACATGGCCTCTTTCTCTCAATTCACTTCTCATTCCTTTCAGTTTGGTCAAATGTCCACCAATTTGTTCACCAGGTTTCAACTTCGAACCATGGAACTCAGACATGAGCAAACATGAAGATTCAATTGAAATGGGCCTGTAGCAATCTTCCAAAATGGCCCAAATTTGTTGGGCTGTTGCATCAGGCGGGAAAGTAACCTGCAATTCAGTATCCATAGACATCAATAATGTTGTGCAAGCCCTAGTCTCTAGGTCTCTTATTGCAGGAGTCCATGGTTGGGCAGGAGGATTAAACACCATACAATGGGTACCTTCTCTGCGAAGCAAGAGTGCAACCTCACTGACCCAGGCTTTATGATTCTGTCCTGACATTTTTAATTTGGACTCACCAGTCAAAGGAGTGACAGAAAATGCCTGTTGAGGAATATGCATCTGAGCAACTTGTTGTACGGGTAATAATGCTGGTTGTTCAACCAGGGGGCACTGTATTCGGACCTGTGGTCTCTGTATTACAGGTGCAGTTGATGCTTGAGCAGCAAAATTAACTTGGCTTGCTTGGGGGGCAGACATCTCCCTTTGCTGCATTAAGTATTGCCTTGCTCCATCTGGAAAAACACGTGCACCATCAGGAGGTGCTGAAAATTGGGCTTGGGAAGGCATTTGATATTTTGCAGCCTGAATAGTTGAATAGCCTACAGACATTTCTGAAGGAATCTGTTGCATTGCCTGAAATTGCTTGTTAACTTTAAAATGCATGTCGGTTCCTTTTAGTAAATTATTTCTGCCAAGAGATGGCGGTGCAGCTTCACTTCTTGGCTGCAATATTTCTGCCTGCGTGGCATATATTGGAGAACAAAGGAGATCACGTGGCAATTGTGACGTGTGCACATCTCTCTGTTCTGATTTGCCTGACACAGTATCCTCCAGGAGGCGTGTCTTAGGCTTTGGAGAAGAAGGCAAGTTGGCGTTTTCAGAAGTTTGAAAAATAGGAAAACCCTTCTTACTTGCCTCTAACACTGCATAATCTATTTTGGCCTGTAAAAGCTGGTGTTCAAACAATTCTATTTGATTACGATAGCTTTCCATATCTTGCTCAGAAGTCTGGGGAGATTAATAAGTTTCTCTTTCTGCATGGGGGTGAATTTGCTCTAGCGGCAATGAATGCTTTGGTTTAGCCCCAAACATTTCAAAATCTCTTGGAGATATTTGGGAACATGCATAATCAGAAGGGAGTATCACTGACCTCGGTCTGTAATTGTTATCTTCTGGAGCAGTCCCATCTTGTTGAGATTTTTCTCCCATAGCTGATTTCTTATCCAGCCTGGTTGTCAAAGTTATCGGCGTTTGGAAACTTGGAAGCCAGCGTGAAAGGTTTTCTGTCTCTGTATCAAAGGCGAGGGAACCATCGGAATGTGTTGAAGAGGAACCTCTCTGTTTCTTTTTCTTCGGCATTGTTAAAGAGTGATTGAATCGGTTTTCAGTCGATCGTAAATCATTCTCTCTAATTATCCTATTACACTTATCTCTTAGAAATAGCTAACAAGGAAAAAGCCATATATATAAACCATCCTCTGCTACCATTATTGTCAGGGGAAGTTTCACCCTGAATTAATGAGGCGTGGACTGTTGGCTCTCCTAGAAGCATATTTCCAAATAAGCAGAAATAAAACCCGGAGCATATTCTAATTAAAAACACTTTAATATAAAATAAAATAAAATACAAATCTTGCTAACTTAATTAACTACATTTTTGGCAGAGTTATGTGCCTGCGTCCTCTTGGCAGAAGGAAAGTAAAGAATGTGTGACGTATTATGTCTGACATGCGCATTAATCATTGTCAGATAAGAAACAGTTCAGTCTACTATATAACTCAGAATATAAGCACAAGTTGGCAAACCAATTAACGCAGTGACATTATTGTACTTTTCCCCCCCCCCCCACAGCTGTGAAAAAGCTCCTCCTAGTGATGAACTCAACTCAGGGTACAATAGTGTCCAACTGCTACTGCTTATTAAGCAGCAAATGGCATTTTTTCTATCGCCCAGTCTTGAGGTTCCTGCTTGCCTTCTGTTGTTAGAAAGATGCATTTCACTCCCTTGCGATATGAGGGCCATGGGACACAAATAGAATCATAGAGTACATGATGGAATAATAGTGTTGAAAAGCTCTATTTAGCTCAAAGGCCACTCAGTGCAGGAATTCAAATGAAAGAATTCCAGATAGTCAAGTTTCTGCTAGAGAAGACATCCAATGAAGGAGGAACCATCACCCCACTGGATCATTAGTTCCACTGTCAAACTGTTCTTACTGGTAGGAATTTTTTTCTCGCTTTCCATCAAAATCTTGCCTTCATGTTGTTTAAAACCATTATTTGCCAGAGTATGGAATGAAAAATATAACAGGCCTTGAGCATCTTCTGTGGGACATTCCCTCAGGTATGTTCCCTCAGGTAAATTCACAAGCTTTGAATTTAGAAGTTCATCTCAGCTGCAATTCCAGATAGGGCTGGGCTGAAAAATCTCCTGCTCAGAACTCAAACCATCAATAGTTACCTGGTGGACCAATAGTATCAGGCTGTTTCCACTGTTGCCACAAGCCTGTCTAAACTTTCAATTTGGTTTAGTTTCTTATTGGCACAAAAACCTTAGACAGTTTGGGGCAGCTTCTTCACAGCTTCCAAGAGATGGATTCTCAGCCATTCAGCCTCTCAAATTTTACAGCTCTGTCTTTTCTAATCATTTGGCACTGATTTAAAATGTTTTAAATGGCATATATTTCGGGGGTAAGGAAGCAAACTGATATGGTCATACTTTGGACCATGAGAGACTGATGGCTAACTTATGGCACATGTGCCCAAAATGGCACATGAAGTTATGTCATCTGGCACACATGGCCTTGCTTGTTTGTCTTCTGGGTTCCTGGAGCGCATCAGCTGCTCTTTGTGTGGACAGCAGTGCTGAAAACCAGTATGCGCATGCCTGGCTGATTGTCGGGTGCACATGCGTGCCAGAACCCGGAAGTTTGGCTTTTCTGGAACATGATCCTTTTGTGTGCGTGGCAGTGCCGAAAACCAGCCTGCGCATGCACGCCGGCAAGGTGCTTGTCGGGCACGCAGGCGCAATAGAACCTGGAAGTTCAGCTTTTCCGGAGTGTGGCCCCGACGAGCGTGTTTCCATACGACCTTTTCGGCACTCAGTGCTGAAAAGGTTTTCCATCACTGCTCTAATATATACAGGGAGGACTAGATTTCTTCCCTTGGCCGCAAATGCCTTTGCCTTGGCTGCTTATTCTTGTGCTTTTAAAGGACAAATAAAGCCATGATGCTGAGGGTGCAGAGGGCGGTTGGTTAAAAACCACAGTGTCAACCTAGGGAGAGCTGATGTGACACACATAAAGAGTGCAGAGAAGAGCAACAAAAATGATTAGGGGACTGGAGACTAAAACATATGAAGAACGATTGCAGGAACTACGTATGTCTAGCTTAAGAGAAAGAAGGACTAGGGGAGACATGATAGCAGTGTTCCAATATCTCAGGGGTTGCCACAAAGAAGAGTGAGTCACACTATTCTCCAGGGCACCTGAGGGTAGAACAAGAAGCAATGGGTGGAAACTAATCAAGGAGAGAAGCAACTTAGAACTGAGGAGAAATTTCCTGACAGTTAGAACAATTAATCAGTGGAACAGCTTGCCTCCAGAAGTTGTGAATGTCCCAACACTGGAAGTCTTTAAGAAGATGTTGGATAGCCATTTGTCTGAAATGGTATAGGGTTTCCTGCCTAGGCAGGGGGTTGGACTAGAAGACCTCCAAGGTCCCTTCCAACTCTACTATTGTATTGTATTGTATAAAAGAAATCAATAGGGAAAGATGTAGATAACACAGTGGTAAGCATTTTCTTCTGTTGTAACTGTGGATCATTAAAAACACAATGACAGGGCAGAAGGAAGCTGTCAAATGGCAGCCCCAGGGAGGAAAAAAGACTTGATTGGCATGTTTTTTTAATTGTTACCAAGCAACATTACTAAAATAGCTAAAGTAATTCTACCACAAATAAAAAGCTTGAATTGTAGCGTACACCATTGCAAGGTACAATCTATCTCGGAAACATTGGTAAACAATATCTGATTTCTTTTTTAAAAAGTATTTTTGTCTGTTGTTTGAATCTTTGTCCATAAAAATCGATTCCATATTAGAGTTCTTTCACATTTCTGAGATCAGCTTCTCTGCAATTTGCTGGACAGAGGACTAAGATGGAAGTATCTCCCAGGCACATAAAATCTCTCTTTATTAGTGAGAAAGAATGGTTTTCATGGCCATGGTCCTTCTAGTAAGTGTGTGCATGTGTGTATAGATCTTGTTCTGCAAAAGATTTCCATTACTGTTAATTAAAGATTTCTCATTTCCAGTTAATCCTATTTTATTTCTTCCTGATTAACATAAGTGTATTCCTTAAACAGCTTCTTCTCATTGCCCTAAAGTCAGTGAACTTCTTGTTTTCTTTCAAAAATGGTCCTTCCTTCCTCCCTCCTTCCTCTCAAAAGGACCTGTTAACATTTGTCTATATATGTACACTTGTCCTACACGAGCACAATAGAGGCCCACATAGCTTCTGAAGAATCTTTTAAAATAACAGAATGTCATAAGGTAGACCAATTCATTTCTAACCACAAACCATGTCATAGTCCAGTATTTAACAGGAACACTTGATATTAACAATCGCAAGTATTCTGCACACAACATTCTCAACCATTAGACGTCAATGATTCCAACACCCAATCATTTCTGTTGGAGTTCTAGCATGCAGAACATTCCTCAAACTGTAAAAATATTGGCTTAAAGGAAAGAAATTGGGATCCAGGCCAACGCATGAACAACAGTGCAATTTAAAAGTTTGGATCTTGAAATATTGGAGAAAGCCCCGAATTTAGACCTCTATCTGACACTTCACCACACACCACACTCCCATTTTCAGTTATTATGGAAAAGTCATATGGTGGGAAATGAAATAATTTTCGATCTAGCTATTCTCTGAAAGACGTGAATAATGTGAAAGTTACAGATCTGATCTCCTGTTGTGATTCTTCTTGAACAAAATGACTTCATGGTTTTACAGTAGTTGTCACTCTAAAGAAGGGAGCCATTTTACAACTTTTGGTATATTATTTTTTATATTATATTATATTTAGTATAGTATAGTATAGTATAGTATAGTATAGTATAGTATAGTATAGTATAGTATAGTATAGTATAGTATAGTATTTATTTTTCTTGCTAAAATGTCTTGGTGTTTTAAGTGTGTTTTATGACAAAGATCTAGAGAGGAAAAGTAAATCTATGTTGGGGCTAGCTGCTCACCTCATGCAAATTCTAACCAACTACCACATGACGAAAGGAGTTCACACTTTTGTTATCTACCTTCTGCTGTCTAGTGATCAGCTAGGATTGGCAGTGCAGAGCTGATAGCCCTAAGCATTAGAGATCTATGCCATATTTGCAGTGCCAGGTTGCTCTGCTATGACCACAAACCACCATCCTTTTCATTTGTTTGGTAGGTGGTGTGAAATGGTTCTACCTCAAGTGATAGGAGAAATAATAAAATGGTGCATCCTTGTTGTTGTTAAAAGAAAGAGTGAGTGCGCATGCATGCACGCACACACACACACACACTGTGAAGTCCTTCCACAAAATTATTAACATTCTGATGGGCATCAGAAGCCGTCTTAGTTATGATATTCAGAATGATCCTGTTTGATATTTAACTTTTTTTTATCTTGCCACCTTGTCTGGCTTTAATGGTGCTGCGTTTTTGATTTCTTCCGTTTGATTTTAATCAGAAGTTGTTTAAACATTTTTAAATTTAGAACAGAACCGAATAGAATGGAGTGACAGAAAGTATGGAAAGAAATACTTTGAAGAAGTGGCTATATAGAATGGCAGGATGTAGGTCACGGGTGTCAAACTCCCGGCGTCACATTGCTGTCACGTGACGTTTCGTGAAATTTTTCCCATTCCCGGAGCTGGGTTGAGCTCTGACTTAGGTCATTTTGGCTGATTTTGAAAGCCTAAGTAGGGCTGATCCTAGCTAATATCACCAGGAAATCCTTAGCCTGCAGAGACACTGGAAAGTAAAAAGTAATGCCAGAAGAAAGAAATGAAAAGACATCTCTATAATGTTGCCAATAGTTCTGCATATACATGTCACCAGAGCCAAACCTGACTTGAAAGTGACATGATGTTACAAAGAAATGAAAGATCTGGTACACTTGCCTGTTTACAGCTATATCCTTAGCTTCATTTCTCTTACCTGGTTTCTCTGCTTCATCCCAACATGAGTGTGGGTTCCCCATCTTGGAAAAATGAATGTTGATTTCATGGCTCTCCATGCTTTCTGCCAGCCTCCCTGAGGAGCCAGGGGGGAAGTGCTCAAGGTTAGAACTGACAGTGGGGAACAAATATTCTCTAGGATTCTGGTTCACCTGTAAAACTATGGAGAAAGAAATGTTTATTAAAGAAACCTCATCTCCCAAATAATGGGATCGTCTGCTCCCTGTATCACTTGTGAGATTATCCAGGACACTCTTCAAAAAATAAGAGGCAGAAAAGCCTACTGTGCCATCCCATGAAGAGCCGGTATCAGTTCTTGGTGGAACTTTTGCAGTATCTATACCTCTGAAGCACGTAGCTTTAAGCTGTGTGCAAAAATGGGTTATGAACCTAGTTGTATAGAAGACCCCAAGAACCTCTGCAGGACTCTGTAAATAGAATCTTCTATCTATAGAGAAAGCACCTCCTATGACTACTTTTTTTAAGGACAAAAAAAAACCCCAAACACCCATGGGAGTTATATTGAACAGACTAATACACAGCTGGTCCAAGAATACACAGAAAAGCATGAAGAAAGTGAAGTGAAGGAAAGAATAGAAAGGACAGAACTTCAGCTACAGTGCTCAGAGGCTGAACAAGACTCTTGAGTTGAGTACCTTGGAGGTTATGGCCAACAGGAAAGGGTGATGCCTGCAAGACTCTTCCTGTGGATTGACAGCATTGCACTGGATTTTCTCTCCCATAAGGTAGCATCATAGCCTGCCAGCTGAAACAGACATCACCAATGATAAATGTGATGCTTGCCCTGACGTCTTGGTTTCAAGGAAATTCCAGATGCTTCCCCTATGTTCAGCAGCCAAGGAGCCATATATCTTAATCATTTATCCAGGGTAATGGATTATTATTGCAGATAGATAAATACAGTATCTATTGCTTCTACCGGTACCTATATTTATATTGCCATTGAGGACATATCTAAACTGCAGGGAAGATTCTTCATTCTTTGGAAGAGAGGTTAGACAGGTGTTATGTTAGCCAAAAGGTCAGAAATATTTAGCTGGACTGGATCTATGCCTGTCTTGATACAGGTATTTTCTTTTATCCTGGGTTGATTCGATGCTAGGCTTAAGAGGTAGGAACCTGTCCTGGAATGGCCTGGATTCAGATGCCCTATCCATGTCTATTGGTGCTACTTCAGGCTCTTGTTCCTTTGTATTCCCTTACCTGCTGTAGGTGAGATACTCAGGGGAAACATCACAAGGTTACAGCTAGATCCACAGTCCCCTTGCAGACAAAATAAGTGGAGAAACACCATGTCCTTTATACACCAGACAAGAGCAAAGTCTAAAGAGTTGTGTGTCACTTCTTATATCAATTGCACAGTCCCCCCTCCCTTCTCAGAAATTCCTTTAGGTAATTGCTAACTTCTACATCATTCAGAGTTATTGACTCAAATGAACTCTTGACGTGTTGGTACAGTACAAGCTGAGTCCAAACTGTCCAGGATATCAATCTAGTTCTGGCTGCAGAACCTTCAGGCTATCTTTCTAAATATGGGAAATGAGTTTAGTTTTTGCTTCTCAAAGAACTTGCTCCAAAGTGGGCTTCAGAGATATAACAAAACGTTTCCAATTAATTTTCAGTAAAATAAAGCAGTGGCAGAGACCCTTTCTTGGCCATTAGTTCATTTGAAATGGTCTAATAGCATCTGTGGTGAATTCACAAAATTGTGGTATAGAAGGCATGGCCAGGGATAAAACTTCAATTTACCAGATGCAAAGTAGTACCTCCAAGTATACTCTAGTCTAAAGGACCTAGCAATAGCAGTAGCACTTAGACTTATTGTTAGATACCAGAAACATTGGGAATGGTACACCAAGGTACTCTGTTCCGGCGGGAACAGAGATTCAATCTGATTGGTCGAAGGGTCTGACAGCTCTCTATAAAAGGGCTGCTGTCAGACTGAACCTTCGCTGGATTGTACATAGTTGACTTGTGCTAATAAAGAGCTGTTTGTTACTCTGAAGCCTGAGTGTGCCTTCATTCACCCGATCTAGCACTGGCGACGAGGATGGGATCGAAAGGCAACTAGGCAGACAAAAAGAGCATGACAAGCCAGCAAGTCAATCCAGCTCAGCGCAGCATCGAGCAGCCATCTTAGAGCGGCAAATTCAAATGCGCTCAGGAACACAAGATGGCAACGCGTGCCCCACCGACTCTGTACAACCCAGCCACCAAGCACTGGGAATCATACATGATGAGGTTCGATTGCTTTCTCAAAGCCAACAACTTCATGGGCCTTTCTGAAGGCCGGAAAAAGAATATGTTCCTGAGCTAGTGAAGACCAGAGGTGTCTGAGACGGCGAAGGACTTGTCCGAGCCAACGCCACTCCAATCGGTCACTTAGTCAGTTCTACAACAGATGCTGAGGACACACTACGCTCCCAGACCATCTAAATACGTCCAGAGGCAGGAATTCAACATCCGTAACCCAAAAGAAGGGGAATTCATCAACGAATATGTTGTGGCACTCAGAAAGGCCGCAGCATACTGCGAATTTAGAGATCTTGATGAACTACTAATGACCGCATCATATGCGGTGTTTGGGACGTTGGCCTGCAGAGGAGGTTATTAGCAAAAACTAATCTTACTCTCCAAATTACTCTCCATAGACGAAGCCAGGGCTACTGAGTCTTCAATTAAATCAACGGAAACCCTGCAGCACCAAAGTAGTCCAAAGAGTGCGTGGAAGAGCACAGGCGTGCATCGCGAGGCTACAGAGCCTGACGGCTCAGGGAGCGAAAATGACTACTACCGCATGCGCAGTGATCGCACCAAGCTGGCGCAAAAATTTGAACCGGGTTTTCCGCCTTGCGCCAGCTATGGAGGAAACCACCTCAGAACACATTGCCGTTTCTGCGATGACATTTGTCAATGCTGCGAACGCAAGGAGAACATCACCAAGGTCTGCAGAAGCGATCGCCTCACTACAACCTGGAAGCCCAGAAGCATACCTATCTGCCAGCAGAGGCCCAACCAAGGGGCAAGGCAGCCGCCACCATGGTGAACAGAAGGCGACATCAGAGTCACCTACCACACCTCCATAGGCCAAGTCCACACGAAGCGGCCAAAAAAGCTGAAAGTCACAGTCCCCTTTGAGGACTCTCCATGCAATATGGAGATTGACACAGGGTCATCCTTGACCATAATGTCTTGGGCAGCACTCAAACAGGATCTCCCAAGCCTTAAAAAGCACCAGCTACGGGTTCTAGACATTAACCTTTGGGACTACCAGGGGAACCAAGTCCCCTTCATGGGCCAGGGCACCTTCTGGGTGAGGTTCAAGACCTTCTGTGACCAGCTACCAGTGATGGTAGTCAACGGAGACCTGCAGAGCCTCCTGGGGCTTGACTGGTTCGAAGCCCTGGGTCTAGAAGTGACCGGAATCACTGCCATATGAAATGACAGCACTGAGGAATTCCTTAAGGAGTTCGAGGACGTCTTCGGCACTGGTCTAGGTAAGGATGAGGGGACTCCAATATCTTTTAACTTGGACCCCAATGTAGCCCCCATCAGCTTCCAATGGTCAGGTGGAGAGAATGGTGAGATCTGCAAAAGAAGCCCTATCCAGGATGGGCCCAGGAGATGGGCAAACATGGGTTGATCAATTCCTCCTCATACAGCACATCACGCCAAGTGCTACCACTGGTAGAAGCCCTTCCGAGCTTCTAATGGGTCGCTGACTAAGTTCCCACTTAGACCAGCTACACCCAAACTACTCTGCTGCATTGCCCCCAGATTTGACTGGCAAAATAAGAAACTTTAGCGTAGGGGATCAAGTTTATGCCCACAACTACGCTGGGGGAACTCTTTGGATTCCTGCCACAGTAATAAGCATCACCGGGCCTCACTCTTACCTATTAGAGCTTGAGGACAGTCGAACTTTGAGACGGCACATTGACCAACTCTGTGGCCGCATCTCCATCTCCAGTCTTAGGGAACCAGAGGTAACTCCTGCACGAGTTAGCCAAAGCCCTATCCAAAAGGAGCACGAATTCACTCCTTCCACAGATAACTCAATCCCGAAGGTACCAGGGCACTTATCTGTAAGTGTTGCAGGCCTACAGCAAGTTCCGAGCGAACCGGCTCCAGAAACTCCAGCTGCGGCCTGTGAGAAGTTCCAGGAGTTTCCACCAAGGCGAAGCTGCAGAGACAACAGGTCCATCTGATCTAACTGAAGAACACCCACCAACTGAACTGTCTGGGCGAGCCACCAGAAAGCCCGCCTACCTGCGTGACTATGTCACAAGTCGGTTGAGCCCATCTAAGAGGGGAGGGGTTTTAGATACCAGAAACATTGGTAATGGTTTACACCAAGGTCCTCTGTTCCAGTGGGAACAGAGATTCAATCTGATTGGTCAAAGGGTCTGACAGCTCCCTATAAAAGGGCTGCTGTCAGACTGAACCTTTGCTGGATTGTACATAGTTGACTTGTGCTAATAAAGAGCTGCTTGTTACTCTGAAGCCTGAGTGTGCCTTCATTCACCCAATCTAACACTTATATACCACTTCACAGTGCTTTACAGCCTCTCTAAGCAGTTTTCAGAGTCAGCATATTCTCCCCAACATGGATCCTCATTTTACCAACCTCGGAAGGATGGAAGACTGAGTCTCAGTCTTGAACTGGTCAGGATTGAACTCCTGGCAGTGGAATGCAAAGTTAGCCTACTGCATTCTAATCACTATGCCACCACAGCCCCTAGAAGACCTTTGTGGGGCTCATAAGCAGTCCTTCCATGTAAAACATGCTTCCCCACACATGACCATCTCTCAGCTTCCTTTGCAGCACCCACGAAAAGTTCAGAAAGGGCTTCTGCATGGCCAAACATCTTCAACTATGCATTGTTAGTGCATAGGAGTAACTTGACTGTCCCAGAAAGCACCTGTCTGCCAGTCATGTCCACTAGGTGAGAATGCACATTCTATGCTGTTGCCCTGTGTAGGCCTATAAAGTAAATTATGACAGATTATATTAATTATAATGCTATGTATAGGATGGATGGTGTGGTTGGAGAAGTGCATTCCTTTCTGACTAGTTTATGGTATCTGGAAATACTGTATATATATATGGCAGAACTACAAAGAACACAAAGAATGTTAACTAGAATGATGAAGAGTCATTTTCTTATCAAGGAAGATTTAAGTATTTGGTACTTATAATATTGGGAAACAAAACAACAATGTTAGGCATATTAGAGATGCGTGACTTTATTTTAAAAATGAATAGTGGGATATTTTTCCCTGTTCCATACAAGAACGAGAATGTATAATTATTTACTGAGTAATTAGGAGTAGATGTTGCCATTATTTTTTATGCATTGTGCCTGCCCTTTTCTTCCTTCCTTTGACTTAGGAAAGCAAAAGAAAGTACTTCAAAGAGTTCACAGCTATGAAATTCCCTGCTGCAAAACATGGTATAGAGAGTGACTTCAGTCAGGTTTATTTAAAGAATGCTAAATAAGCTCAGGGCTTGCAAAGCAAACAGAATATCCACATTCAGAGGCAGTCTAGATAGGAATATCAAGCATGGGGGAAGGTGTTGGCCTTCCAGTGTCAAGAAGAAGGTTTGGGGAATTGGCTTTTTGGTCCCTGAAGGGGACCAACCCAGTGCCCTCCTGATGAATAGCAATCATTACTTATAGATTATCCAGTCACAGTATGGCCATGCTGACTATGACTGATGCATAAGACCAGTTGGGGAAAACAAACTTTGATTCTTGATCTGATTCAGTGGGGGGCTTTGGTAGTTTTCATCCTTATCACTATCTCCATTCTTGTGTACTAAAAACAGAATGGTTTGTTTATGGAGACGGAACCCATCAAGGTGGGTACCCATTATTTTACAGGTATGCAGGTAGAATATATAATCAGTTTTATTTGATTTAGAAGCAAATTCCCATGGATTTAATGTGAGGGAATTCTGCAGAAAATATTGCCTCGTAAAAATCAGCTAATGATCTTGTTTAGGTTAACTAAATTTTAATATAAACCCCAAATATGTTTTCTATAGGGTTTCCTTTCTCTGGCTTAGTCCAGTAGGTTTTAGAAGATTTAGATATACAGTTGAAGCCAACACTGGGCAATGCAAAAATCCAGAGCATTAAATAGGCACAGAAAACTGTAATACAAATGTCCAGATTTTTGCAATTAATATCTGGCAGCCATCTTTTAAAAAGGGGGGTATGTGTGAAAGTGCTGCTTATTTTTTTAACAAATGATCTTAAAGCAAAAATCAGAAGCAAAGGCATATATAGAAACAGTCAGGCTTTTGTGCACAGGATTCCTCACCCTCCATTATTTAGCTGTAATGTAATTCTTCAGTGGTGGCCCTGAAAGCATTAAATTGCCCAAACTTCCATCAAGCATGGTCTTTGAAAACGCCTCTCTTTAATTGACCATTATCCTCAATCTTTACTCTGACACAGATTTTCCATCCACTACTGAAACTCTAAAACCGACAACTGATTGCTAAAGCTGACAGCTATATATTCTGTGTAGTCATATTGTATATACTGTATATGCTTTTAAATAATCTTTTTCCACAAAATAAGGTACACATCCCATATCTTTGTATACATGAAAATATTTCTAAAAGGAGATTAGTTTCAAATTGTGCTAAAAGGTTCTGCTAAATCTTCTTCTTCTTCTTTCTTCTTCTTCTTCTTCTCCTCCTTCTCCTTCTCCTTCTTCTTCTTCTTTACCTATCCATCCATCCATCCATCCATCCATCCATCCATCCATCCATCTATCTTATGTATGTATGTATGTATATTCCAGCATAACTCTGGAATAACTCGAGCAATTTCAACCAAACTTGGTACCCAGATTACTTACTCTCTGGGAAAAAAATACTTTGGGGGAAAGACACCCATAACACCCCTCGGGGTATGTTCTGTTAAGATGCAGCCTGTTGTGCCTTAAAATGGCTTCTACTGTACTGCTGTAAAATGGCTTCTACTATGCAGCACAGAGGAGTTGCCATGGTAATGGCTTCACAGTACTCCACAAGGGGGCTCCCTCTGGTAAGGGGGAAAATCCAACAGTAGAAATTACGCTTCTGGGGCACAGGGAAAACATTTTCAACTAATTTAATTGCCACTGAAATCAGGGTTCAGGGAGAAGTTCCTCTTGCCATTGCCTCTTCAGGAATTGCGGCGACGATCATGGAAGGAAGGAGGACAGCCCATTCCTCACTTATGTTGCCACTTGACATCACCATTCCTGTCTAATACATGATTGGGATAAATAACTACCCGGGCAATGCCAAGTTATCAGCTAGATACAAATAATTGAGTAGGGAGCACATTAAAAAAAAGATGAAATCTTTCATTTGGAACACATGACAAAATTCCTAAGTTAGCCAAGTTCCTAGATTTTCATTGTATTGTATTATTTTTAAAAAATTTCTTGCTGTTTGTTGTTGTTTTGTTTTGTGCCATAGAGTTGGTATTGATTCCCAGACAAGTCCTTGAAGTTTTTTTGGCAAGTTTTTTTCAGAAGTAGTTTGCTTTTGCCTCCTTCCTAAGGCTAAGAAAATCATGTCGAAAGTCCCCAAGATGCTTTTTCAAAAGGCAACTGGACTTTCTTTGTTTTACCTTGGAAGATGTTTTGCTTCTCATCCAAGAAGCTTCAGTTCAGAACTGAAGAAATGTCTTGGACGAGAAGCAAAGCGCCTCCAAGGAAAAAGAAAGGAAGTCCAGTTGCCTTTTGAAAAAGCACTTTTGGGACAACTATGACCTGGGTGACTGAGAATCTCATGTCTAAATCTGCATTAGAAGTCACAATCTCAGTGTTGAAAATTAGACATGATAGATTATAAAAAGAAGAGTAATATGAAGTAACTTTAGAGAGAGACGTCAAAATATATTTGTACTTATAATTGCTGTGAATATCAGAAATCTTTATACTTTTTGTTTCAGAAATCAGAAAACGTCCTTTCTTTTCTACTTTCATTTCTTTCTTTTCTGACACTTTTTCCTTTCTCTTTCTTCCTTTTCGTACTGTCTACTAGCTTGTATTAGTTTTTACCTTCTTGTTTAAAGGTTTTAGTAAAAATTATAGTGGAAAAAAATAGAACTCACAATCCTCAGGTTTTCATTCTAATGCATTAGACACTACACCAAACTGGCGTCTTCCTTTTTAAAGGTCTTTTAGTTAGGGCTGCTAGATATGGGGTTCATAAACCCAGATGACCCTAGATAGAGTCAAAGAAAGTACAGTACTCTTCCTTTGCTGCCTTCTATTGGTCAACAGAATATATGCAGTTTAGATTTAGCAGCTGGAGAAGAAATTTTGGCCATAATATAGAGTTAGAAAAATGGGAGAAACTATGGGAAAGAAATTTACGACGGCAGTAGCTTACAAAGAAAACCTCTATAAAATGTCATATAGGTGGCATTTGCCTTCAGCGAGATTGGCCAAAATGCACCCAAATTGATCCCCCAAATGTTGGAGATGCAGCCACAAGTCTGGAACATTCTACCATATGTGGTGGACGTGCCCCATCACAAGGAAGTACTGGTGTAAAATTCAGAAATGGTTAGAAGAAATTACTGAGCGAAAAATAGAACTGAAACCAGAGGCATTCTCATTAGGACTATTAGACCAAAAAATGGATAAACAATCTCAATAGATAATCATACACATACTCACTGCAGCCAGGATTGCTTTCGCACAAAACTGGGGGGGGGGGGGAAATCAATACACCAGCAGAGGAAACAATAATTAGAAAAGTACTCGAATGCACAGAGATGGACAAAATGACAATAGAACTAAAAGAAAGAGAAGAATCGGATTTCTATAAAGTATGGAATATAATTTATAAGTGGCTAGAAAACAGAAGCCAAAACAGAAAACAGAGAATATAAATATATGGTGATATAAATAATTAATATTATTGTAAGTATTAATACTACTGTTGTTATATTATAGGACAAGGTAAAAGTTCTTTCTTGTTTTTTTTAAAGATTAAAACATTCAATAAAAATTATTTTTAAAAAATAGATTTAGCAGCCTTGACTTGGTGAGGAGTGGCTAGAAATACAGCTAAAGCACACTAAATAAAATAGCATTCGATATACATGTGTACATGCTATGTTAAAACTCCTTTTTATTACATTATTCCATGACTTATGTTATTTGTTTGTATGATTTTGGACATATCCTGTTCTTTATCTGGTTTACATCACATATGCTTCATCATTCCATAATTGGATTATTCTTTAGAATTTGGAGGCAATTTTAGGCTTTGATTTGTTCTCAGATGCAGTTACCTAACCAAACACATGCCTATTTAATTCACAGCTTTCTTTGCAGGAATAAGCAGCATCTGAAAAATAAAATACAAAAACCATCTTGAAAAGATACGCTCACTGAGTGTGAAATAAACGGCCTTGTGCAAATTTAGAAATAAGCCAAAAATTTCAGGAAGAAGCAGCTGGTAAATATGTAGGCATAAAGACAGAATGTGTGAATTGAATCATTATGCTTTATTCAACAAACCATGTTCAAAATCAGCTGTGGCTTAATTTGATATTTGAACCCAGGGGGGGGGGAAACACTTTTGTACATATTCAATGGATATGACCCACCCCATGGCTACATAAACATATTTTTTCCTACCTAAATTATTCTAGACATAGCTGATCTGTATTACCGCTAATGGGAAAGACTGGATCCAGTGGCATGGGAGGGGGAGGGGGGTTTCAAACCTGTCAGTCTGACAAAAGTGATGTCACACTTTCTCAGTGGAAGCCCCACCTCTTTGCTCCACACATTGTGAGTCTGATGTACAACGAAAAGGAGTGCAGCGCTGCTTTTATTATTTTGACAAATATTGACTCAATCTCCAGAGAAGTTCAGTAGTGCTTAGAAATAATCAGGCTTATCCCATTTAGAGGTTTTGAACAATGATTTTAAATGCACTACCCACCATAGAGCTGTGCATCAAAGTTTTATGTTCCATTATCGACATACATGTGAGATTCTTCAAATTGCTGAGAGCATCACAAGAATAATTATTAATAGAGATTTATTTCTGTAGAGGTTTCAAGACAATAGCATGTGGTGGCACTTGAAGCACTTTATAAACTAGCAGAAAGATTCTGGCCAAGAGAACTAGATGCAATGCTTCTTTGGCATGGCCAACAGATTGGTTGTGATATGCCAACAACATATCACAATCATTAATTAATCCATCCCACTTGAGCCCATCACTCATTGACTGGGCCAGACCAAAGTCCTCTTCTACAAAGGAAGGTTTCACAGAACTTGTCTCCTACCTGCTCCTAGTATGCTGAGTCAAGGGGTTGTGAGGAGGCAACTATGCCAGCCTTGCTGCATAAAGGCTTTGTGTATTCTTCTTTTAGGTTATATGGTATTCAGCTTTCAAATATTTTGTTTGCATTGTTCTTGGCACAAATAGGGGGGCTTGAGAACTAAAGTACGTATACAGGTGGTCCTTGGCTTACCACAGTTCATTTAGTGGCCGTTCAAAGTTACGATGACACTGAAAAAAGGGACACAATCATTTTTCATACTTAACTTTCATACTGTGTGAAAAATGATCATAAGTCACTTTTTTCAGTGCCATTATTATAATACAATAATACAATAGCAGAGTTGGAAGGGACCTTGGAGGTCTTCTAGTCCAACCCCCTGCCCCCCCTTACTTTGAACAGTCACTAAACAAATGGTTATGTCAAGAACTACCTACATAGGGATAGGGTAGTCCCTTCATAAGACATTATCACTTCCAAATGCAGGTAGGAAGTTGTACAGGAAGAAAGATAATTTTCCCCTTCCAGGCTTTGAGGGAGGATGCTTACATGTATCTGGAGCTAGCACATATTCATGAAATGTCTATCTGTGTCTCTACTTAGTTCTGAAAGGGGTTGATGCAAGGGTCTCAGGGTTTAGGGTTTTCTATCAGTTTTAGCAAGCAAAAACTGCTAAGGGATGAGTGAAACCAAGGTTCATCCACAAAGTGTTGAGGGAAGAGAAGGAATTCTCTACTCAAGAGAAGAAATTCCAAACTAACACTTGGAAGAAAGCAATGGCAACTCACCCCTGCAGTTTTGCCCAGAAGTCTGTAGAAATATGGCTAAATGGTTTAGGTAAGTTTGGATACTGATTCTTCAGACTGCCCATATTGTAAGGCATTCTTTTAGTTACTGGAGAAGAACAGTGAATTTTCATGTGTAGTTCTCAAGGTGAAGCCGACCAGATCAAAGCCACAAGACAGCTGGGTCCCTGATGGTTCCAATATTTAAAGAGGAAGTTTTCATTTCTCAGGTACAAAATGTAACTGGGGCATGGAATTTGATAAGCATGAATCAAGAAACACTTGAAATTCTTAAGGGAAAGACTGGTGCACTAAACTGGATTTTTTAAATACAGGAAAACAAAGAGATGCACCAGAAATGGCCACTTTAAGTCAAAAGATTCCGCAATATACGTTCAGCTACAATCTGATAAACAATAGGACATTTATTAGAATTAATTAGCATTAATGTTAACTCTAAGTGTCTATTTACAATATGGAAGAAGTTGAGAAATCCTCTAGCAAACTGAAAAAGATTTAACATTTAAATGCAACATCTACAAAGACATAGTTTTATTAACAGGTGATTGGAATGAGGAAGAAAAGGAGGCACTTTAATTACAGGAACATTTGTATTAAGCAAACATAAAGGTTAATAAAACAAACAGAAAGTCAATCAAATTTAGCAAAAGAGGATGGAAAGTGTACACTAAAGCCCTTTGCAAGCAGAATGATAGTATTTTTAAAAATGTAGAAAGAGAATATATTCTCTTATAGAAAGGGCAGTGTGAGAGACAGCAAAACAACTGTCAAAGAGAAAAGCACCAGGTTTAGATAAAATGCTCACTGAACTGCTTAAATCTACAAGAAAAGAGACAAAGTGCTAATAGCTGTCTGTCAACAAACATGGAACAAGTCTAGTCTAAAGGCAACTTGATTTATATTTCTTCCCCGAAGAAGAGATAGCTTGATAGATATATGTTGGCATTTGTGGCTTTGGCAACAGAAGGGCTGACACAGGAAATGGCAATGGCAACATGATGGTTTGCAATGATGGCGAATATCTGTAGCTCGAGTGGAGAATGAGGGTGGAGGTTGATGGTTTCCTGGCCATTAGTCATGATGGACAATGCAATGTGGTATTACGGTTTGTGGTCTCCAAATTAGGCCTAGGGCTTAAAGAACTCCCAAGATACCATGAAGTACCAATAAAGGAGAATATTTGTAGCTCAGGAGTGACATGAGGGGTGACCTCATCAGTGCTAGTAAGGAAACTGCACTCTTGATTAGCACTGATGATGTTACCTAGTTTGGGTAATGAAATGTCTGCAAGGAAATGAGCAAGCTCAGAGAACACCAAGGACCCCTCATACCAGAGATGAGTTGCTAATCTTTTTACTACCGGCTTGGGTGCGCTCCCGCATGTGCGGAAGCATCTGGGTGGGTGGGCGGAGCCTCCCACCGCCGCTACTACCAGCTCGGCCAATCCAGTGCTAAACCAGCAGCAACCCACCTCCTACCTCATACCATGAAGTGTCTAATCAATGGCATTTGGTGGATCTGGGAGACGGTACTGTACTGGCAGAAGAAGGCTGGTACTTGAGATCTGTTGTGGACTTCTTTAAAGGCCATTTTATCTCCTTTGTGGTCGAAATCAAAAACAGACAATATGGGGGTCGTTTTAGGGCCATCCATTAAATCTGATGTGCCGATGACACCTGGTGGTTGGGCTGGTAATATCTCTTTAACTTATAAAATAAGGATCTTGAAAGAAGGACAGGATTGATGAAGATGGCAACAGGAATCAACACTGGAGGGCAAACCAGAAACAATGTAAGATATTCTGCCAATGCCTCTTGGTTAGCCTGAAAGTCAATAAGATTTGGGAAAGTGATTTATGAAAGTAAACATGGGTTAAAGTGAATATTAAGAAAATCAAGGCTGGAGGCTTAGTGAACTTACAGTTTAAATGAGGCAATCAGGGCAATAGGCTACTTTTGCTTCTCAGGTTGAAGAATCCATGAAGATAGACGGGGTACTGTAAAATTAAAGACAAAATGTATGCTAGGAAATCAGGCTATAAGACAAAAAGTGCAAGGATATTTCAATACAATAAGAATAACAGAAGATCAAGACAGCATGAAAGTGTAAATCCACACAACTTTCTTGCCCACTTATCAGATCCAAAAGTCACTGTCTGTATCTCATCATCCACCTGCATGCAGAGAGCCCAAGGATGTCAAGGAATCCCACTACTCTGGAAATGCTATTTTCCTTGCAATCCCACCTCCAGACACTGTGTGCACAATAATACTGGCCATGTTGATGCGTGTGAAATGATGTTATTTGTCAGTAAATCTGTGGTTCCAATCTTATTGGCTGGCAGAAAAGACCAGAAGGCTGGCTTTCACAATAGCCACGTTTTTGCCTTTTTTTAAAAAAAAAATGGATTGGTCCATCTCGAAGAGTGCAAAGCCCTGAAACTGAGTAGCCTGATGTTGGTTTAAAGCATGTAATTGGAGTTATAACTTCTGCAGCCTGCTCAGCACAGAATCCTCTTCCCTGCTGCTGCTTCCAAGAACACTTCCTCCTCCCCCTTCCTCAGGAAATGTCCCTGGGTGTTGGGGATGGCTTGTTACACCTCCCATGCGGATCCCCATAGCTAGCTCCGTTTTTTAAAACCTAGACTTAGAATAACTTTATTGTCACTTTAATGTGCACTAATCATCATACATTAAAATACAAAATTATGCATATAACCACATATCTTATATGACACAGAGAAACAACACAGTCTAGTTCAGATGTATAAATGTACATGGCGAGAGAAACAAATTTTGTGCATTTACCAGACGGATGGCATAGGGAACAAGGCTGTTACAGAATATGGTAGTCCTGCTAGAAATACTTCAAAACCTCCTCCCAGAGGGGAGCAACAGAAACAGACCATAAAGTGGGTTTGTGGCAGGGGTGGGTTCCTGCCAGTTCTAACCTCTTCTATAGAAGAGGTTCCACAAATCTACAGTGCCATTTAGAGCCAGTTCCAGCTCCCTTCCCCTGCCCGTCTGCACATCATCAAGATGAAGAGCGAGAGGAGGAATTCTGGGAGTTGAAGTCCACAAGTCTTAAAGCTGTCAAGTTTGAACACCCCTGGGTTTTTTTTCTAAAGGGTTAGAGGTGCAAGGGTCTTGTAACCTGACAGCTTTAAGACTTGCGTGCTTCAAATGCCAGAGTTCCTGAGCCAACATTTTGGTTGCTAAGCAAGAGCGTTGTTAAGTGAGTTTCATCACATTTTACAAGTTGGCCACGCCCACTCAGTCACATGGCTGGCAAGCCACTCCCACTCGGTCATGTGGCCAGCAAGCCACTCCCACAAAGCAGGCCACACCTACAGAAGAGGTTCTAAAAAAATTGAAACCCACCACTGGTTTGTGGGGTCGCTAACAATGCTTTGAGCTCTAAGCATATAGCTCTTATAAGCAGGAAGCGAGCTTCCTATAATCTTCTCAGCTGTCCTTACTACTCTCTATGTGGACTTTCTATCTGAGGCACTGCTGCCACCAAACCAGACAGTGGTACAGCTTGTTAAAAGGCTCTCAGTCACACCTCTGTAAAGAGTGGCCAGGACTGAAGGAAAGAGATATGCTCTCCTCATCTGACGCAGGAAGTGCAGACGCTAGTTTGCACGCTCTACTAAGGATGACGTGTGGAGAGACCAGTTCAGATTGTTAGTTATCTGCACCCCCAGATACTTAATACTGTTGACCACCTCTACAGCTGCATCCTAGATACTGAGTGGAGAATGAACATGCCAGTTCTTCAATTCTTCAGTATATTAATTCAATTCTTCAGTAACACATACTGAGCAACTGTACATAGGACCAGTTGATGGCAAAGGGATAAAATATTATCCCTTTGCTGCCATCTAATGACAGATAGGTTAAATGGCTAATTCATGGTTTCAAAGATTTTTTTTTAAACGTTTACTTGGCTGATAGTATAACTGAAAAGACAAAAATATATAAATGTGACCCAAGAGAAAGAAGAGAGAAGAATGTTAGAGGTGTAAGGGGAGTAGCACAACATTAAAGGTCTGTTGTGTGCATCGCAAAAGTCAGGGCAACATCTTTTTATTCTGGTTTAGGATGGGAAGAGAAACTTACCAAGGCAGCTCTGTGGATATGACCAAGAGAAGGAAGAGAGATACCTCCAAATTACAGATTTGTAAATGTTAGTGTAGATACTAAGAAGAAACAATCAATGGCTCATGGATGAAATAAAAGATCCCTTGATGTGATGATTAATGAGCTGAAACTCACATGCTTAGAACTTGAAATGAGAGCAAGACAGTGGTGGGTCTCTACCTGTTCGGACTGGTTCAGCCTAACTGGAAGTAGTTTGGGGGCCTGGGTCGTTGGAACCGGCAGTGACCCAGGCCTGCCACACCCCTGAACCAGCAGTAATACCGGCAGCAACCCACCCCTGGACCAAAGGCACAGTATAAAAACAACTGAGAGAAGGAAAAGGAAAAGACAATAATGGATAGATTGGGATCATGCAGTCTTCAGGTATCAAGTCTCTCTCCATGAAAAACTAACTTAGAATTAATAAGTCATGAGACATTACAAATTAACTATGAGGAACTGATGGGTCCTTCTTTCCAGATACACTTGTAATCACTATTTGGTCATCCCATAGCCATCTTTGTAGAGACACTCCTGATATCCATCAGCATATAACATATGAACGGCAAAGTCCTTGAACAAATTTAGACTCTATTTCTGCTCTTGTACCTCAAGAGGCTGTCACCGTCCAAGCAGCACCTGCGTGTCTGCAACAACTGAAAATAAAAAAAAAAGTTCAAACTTTATTTACCTAGGATCTCATTCCAGTGATAGAACAATTAAACATTGACAGCTGGATAGACAGACCCACAATGACATCCACATGGGTATGAAGCTTGAGCAATAATGCAAAGCCGAACAGCGACATGACTCCCTATTTTGTTACAGGCACCCGAGCAGTTCCTGCTCCTCAGGTCTGCTTCTGCTGAGGAGGCATCAGATGGACGGGCAGAAGAGGAGCCCTGAAGAGCACAGCAGAATGGGACAGATTCAGAGGCAGGAAAAACAATTCAGAAATCTCCATTTCTCTCACTCTCTCAAACACCTGACAAAGTGAATCTATCTATCTATCTATCTATCTATCTATCTATCTATCTATCTATCTATCTATCTCTATCTATCTCTATCTCTCTATCTATCTGTCTGTGTGTGGTGTGTGTGGTGTGTGTGTGTGTGTGTGTGTTTTCCAGCATAACTCTGAAACGCCTCAAGCAATTTCAACCAAACTTGGTACACAGATGACTTACTCTTTGGAAAAAAAATACTGTGGGGGTAAGACACCCCTAACCCCCCCCCTGGGGGGTGTTCTGTTAAGATACAACCTGTTGTGCCTTAAAATGGCTTCTACTGTACTGCCGTAAAATGGCTTCTACTGTACAGCGCAGTGGAGTTGCTATGGTAATGGCTTCACAGTACTCCACAAGGGGGCTACCTCTGCTAAGGGGGAAAATTCAACATTAGAAATTACATTTGGTCTGGATGTTTCCTCTCTATAAATAAATATCCGGGCAATGCCAGGTTGTCAGCCAGTATTTTGAATAAAAACTTAAGTGATAGTAAAACAAGTCAATTGCTAAGGTACCTTGATTTATGATAATCTCAGACACGTTTTCTTGAAGTGAGAATTTGTATATCACAGAAAGAGAGTGAAGACCATCTATAAGCGTGCTTAGGTGGATTGTTCTACCCATTGTTCTTCCCTGGGCATTACCACCCACAACTCTACTGAGTGGGAAGGATCTCTGAAGGGAGAGGGAAGGAGACAGGTCTCCTGATACTATCTCAAAAATTTGCTCATCTAGATTCTTCTATCCTTCCCATAAGACCATTATAGTTGCCTTCCTATGGAAAAGGTCCTACAAGTCTGCTTGTGTGTTTATTTTATTTATTTTTAATATGTATTTTTACTTCTAAAAGTTTTAAAAATTAATAAAGAATTTATTATTTCTGTTTGTTCTGCTTTTTGTTATGTAAGCTTCACAAATGTCTACTAGCATGGAAACCTGAAACATAACTCTCCTACCACTTATCAGATTCCTCCTCCCATGTTCTTTCCCTGCTTTTTGAATCCACAAAGCTGCCTTCTTAAGGACTATCCCAAATACTGATAAATTGCTCATCTAAATGCTGAAAACAAAGCTGAAACATGTGCCTTTTTGTCAGAATCATATGCCAATTATAGAATAGATGCCTGAGAATTCTAGAAAAGGCAAAGAAGTTAACCTTGGTACATGACTTACATCAGAGTGGAGATGAGCAGATGTTAATTATTTGATGACTGACGTACCTTGGACTCATCTCCATCCATCTCATTAGGTAATGACTTCTGTGGAGTATGGAAGGCCTGTAATGAGAATCAACCCTGAGTTGAATCAAGTAATCTTGACTGACACTATGTGAATAAGCGCAAGACCTTCCCATTCAACCATACAGGATAACTGGAATGGGTTCTCCTCTGCCTGCCAGCCCCAGCCTGGTGTTCACCAAAAGGCCTGGGATTGCAACTAGGCCATGTTTTGGGTGCTATTGAGGGAAAAGTTGCAGAAGTTTCTATTGAAGTTTTGTTCTGAAAATATGTTCTGGATTGCATTTTTGAACTTCCAATTGACATTGCCCTATATTGCAAACTTTTCTGGGATGTAATTGTGTGGAAAGAAACATGTAAATAAGGGGTTTCCAAACTTGGTAACTTTAAGACTCAGCATTGCTGGCTGAGGAATTCTGGGAGCTGAAGTCCATAAGTCTTAACGTTGCCCGTTTTAAATGAATAAATTTACAAATAAGCAAGGATAAGCAGATTCATCACTCTACTGATACTTTTAACTGGACAGGCATGGATGTTAAAATACTCTGAATTTGATTGACAAACCAGATGCTTGTTGGACATCAATGTGCTCATAGGCATCCCCCTTAGCAGCAGCTATCTATCCCACCTGACTTAATGTTTCAAATGATTTTTTAACTGGATAAGGAAGCAAAAGGAGGCAAGCATGCTGCAAAGCAAAGCATTATTTTCAAGCACTGTATTCATTTCTGTATGTGTGTCTCTTGACCCCCATGTAAGACCCGCAAGCAAATGGTGAGCAATTGCAGCTCATTTTGAGGTTTGAGACTGTGATTCTACCTGCGTGGAAAGAACACAGTGGTAAGATGGCTTTGTGGAAAGCAGACCAGATAGCTAGGAAATTTGATAGCTGGCTTTTTACGAAATAGATGGGTTGTTTTCACTGGCCCAGCTCACTCTGGCAGCCATTTTATAATGGGAAAATGCTTCCCCTGGCTGGCACCCATTTGTGAAAATGGCTCTAAAATTTTCAAAGGTTCCCACTGGCACAAAAGTCTTAAGGTGTCAAGCTAAATGCAAAGGTTGGATCCATTCCATTCTCTGAGTCTTCCTCGTCCCCAAAGAAGAAAGGTTCAGGCTTCTGATAACAGCTCTATTCAGGTAACAGAGACTTCAGCCTCTGATGTCAGTGGCCGCAGGGATTTCTGACTCCCTCTTGGTCCTGAAGTTCCCCAATCATCTCACAGAACAGCACTGCAAAAACAAAGGGGTAGCCTTAGGGCAGGGGTGTCCAAACTTGGGAACTTTAAGACTTGTGGACTTCAACTCCCAGAATTCCCCAGCCAGCATGGCTGGCTGGGGAATTCTGGGAGTTGAAGTCCACAAGTCTTAAAGTTCCCAAGTTTGGACACCCCTGCCTTAGGGGCTGACCACCCAAACAGAGCCTAAGCACCCAGGATCAAAAGATAGTGCATTCAGGATTACCGAAGGAGAGGAAAATGGACCATTAAGTACAGGGTGCAAGAACACCAATCCAGCAGCCTCCATTAACCTAGTTGCTGGGCTTGTTAATGGGCATCATCGTTGCCAACTAAATCAGAGGACTCTCTGCATCCCTTGAACTCAGACCTCACCTGATGTTCTGCTTCTTCTTGCTTTATTAGCTCCCCCAATGAAACATGCCTGCTTCCAGACAGCCAACACACTACCTATGACTCTCACCAGGCATGGTGGTATCTTGACCTAGGTGGACCTTGGCTGGTATAGTTACCTTCTTGGCAGGCTGCATCTCCTCTGTGGATTTGGACCGAGCTTTCACTCCCTCCTTCTGAGGGGAGCTGGGCTGCTCCTGAAGCACATCCAAGGGGGGGAGGGAGGGAGATGTACTGTATTATTATGTCATTCTCTTGCACTGAAACCTGCATAATACTCTCCTCAACCTTTTCAGAAGTGCTGTATCCAATACCTCGTTGGATACAGCACTTCTGAAAAGGTTGAGGAGATCATCATGGAATCTCTCTCATGAAGCCACTACGATACAGCCTGTCTCTGCATCACGGCACAGGAATCGTATTAGAAAGGGTTATATCTACCCTGTTTAATTAATGGCCTAGACAGTGAGAGAGATTCAGACTGTGCCCACATAATTGCAGGGTTCAGATGAATACCATAGTAACATAAAATTCCACCAGATGGAGTCATCTCCTAAGCCACGCGGAGAAGTGAATAGGATTGATAGCATTGGCTTCCCTGCATTGGCATTTCTCATAAAAGTTTGCGTTAGCATGTTCTCTCTTGAACTGCTATATAAGACAATAATGTGCTGTAATGTAGCTCCTGACAAGCAGCCTTCTAGCTCAGTGTGAATGATAGCAGCATTTAGGTGCACGTAATATCTAAGATGACTTACTCTGAAGCACAACTCTCAGCTTGCACAATATTTAACTGATGGACACCATGTCCAAACTGTGAACTGAGTCCTAGCACTCTGATCATTATATAAACAAAATTTGGATATGACCAATAATTCACATTTCAGAGGTATCTGAGGAAGGCTGTGGATGGAAACAATTGTATCATCTAGTTGCAGATAGGAAGTGAAGGCTGAAGAACTGTGGATGGCTTGCCAGAAAGCCCAACAAATAGAACTAAACACTCCATTACTCCTTGTCATCATACTTGCTCCTATACGTAGCTGATAAAAATTTAGCAATGTGAGTCCTACGCCATCCATCTGTAGCTTACCAGTTTCCTGTAACTCCAATAAATTAACCCCCTTTTTATTTGATATATGAAGTTTTAGCTCAAGTAGTTTCAAAACGAAAGAGGCTCCTTGTCCTCATTATTTTTAATTATTTATTATAATTTATTAATTAAATGTACATACTAGAATGTTAGTATCCTGTGGTGCAGAACACTTCCCCCTCCCAAAAAAAACCACCCCTGGATTATTATAATTTTGGAGATGGATGTAGGGGCATGCATAAGTGCACCAGCGTGCCTAAAGTCTTTGTCCTACTGTCCCCATTTATTTGTATCCATTTCCTTGTTCTTATTCATGTTTATTCTTATTCCTGTTATCTTGTACATGAGTGACAAACTAAATAAATAAAATGTAGATATGGCTGTTGCCTTTTATGACATTAAGAAGCATACTGAAAAAATACTGGGGACAGAAAATAGCATTCTGGGAAAGGAGATGGAAAGCAAGGAAGTGGTTTGCTCTTTGATGGAAAGTGTATTTGTGCTCGGTCATATCTGTTCAATTGGTTTGCTTGTTACATTTTTGTATCAGCTAATTTGTTTTATGGGTGTGTAGTTTTCGTGAGAATCACCAGTTTGCTTTCTGTGAATTAATTATGTGATTTGGCCACCTTTGCTGTATACTCAATTTCTATGGTCAATTTACTTAGCCAAACTCAACATTTCCTTCCTATGAAATGGGCTTTGGGAGCAGAAAACTATTTCCCTTTTATGCTTTAAAGCTTAAAAGCCTAAACATCTAAATACTGCAGTGGTAGACAGAAATGCACCCAACATTCCCTCTGTATTCTAGATACGTCCATTAGCATAAAATAGAGGTCTAATTTTCCAGTGTTTTCTTGTGGATCTTTAGATCACAAGGAAATATGCCAACCCTTGTGTTTGAGATCACAATTTGTTACAGATATTTGAGATTTAATCTAAGGACCTTGGCATGCTAATCATATTTATTCTTTTGGTGAGTTCAATTGTTTCCTAAATACACGGAAATATGGAATTGATCCAATTATAATAGTTTTTGAAGAACATATTAGTCCCTAATATACCAGTATTACATTGGTAGAAGCATTATATACTGAATGATAGTAAACCATCTTTGGAATAGAAAAGTGGGGAACCATCTTTTTACATATAGTTTGTGACATCAGTGAAACCTGATGAATATCTACAATAGTGGCAGTATAGAAGCAGTGTGTGAATCTTTCTGGGAAGATTTATCCTGAAACATAATTTTGGACCTCCCAAGGGTTACAAGTTTCCCGAAATACCTTTGAGTTCAGTTCCATGGCTCTTCCTTGGTGGATATTTTGAGATTTATCTCTGATCAGACAACTCTATAAAGAAGAGACAAACCATTGGAAAAAGCATCATTTTCCACGATCCATCTTGCTTTTGATGAGAAGCATAATGCACCTAGGAGGGGAAGGGAAGCTTAAAGAATATTAGCAGAAGAAGAAATATAAATTAAAGTGCCTATTTTCTCAACCAGCTTCTATGCATCATGAATGTGAAGAAGGCCATCTTCTCCTTATTACGGAAGTGTCACTTTAGGTAAGCTCACTCATAACACCTCAATGCACAGTTCAGCACTAATCACAAATTAGTTTGTGCTGTGACTAAGACGCCTTTTTTGTCACCTCTTGGAGAGTGAGATTTGCCTTACATTGAGAATTGGGTGATGAGGAAGGCATAATAGGAGGCTTTTACGAATTACTATGAATCACTCAACTGAACATATATTTTTGTTTTTGAAGAATGAGCTGATTGCTCGCCAAGTAATAAGGTTCAGAACCTGTCTTTCCTACCTTTAGCTATTCAAAGGTAAGCAGGAAATCAAATAGGTTACTTAACCACTCATTAAATTCTTTGGCTGGGAATATGTTTTCAACTCAGGTACCAAGTTATTCAAAAATGTTGGGTTTTGGGACGGGGGCGTCACAATGGTACCAAAGCCCCCAATGCACCTGTAGGGGACCCACCCTGAAGCTTTGCTGTTATATTCTTCCTCTTCCTTATTACATTTTTCTTCTTATGCAAATCTCTCCTACAGCAGCTTCCTTCAGTCAGTGGTGTTTGTGATGGCCATGGTGGCACAGTAATTGTACCCCAATATCTGAAGGACCCCACTTGGGAAAGCTGCAACTGAAGGAAAAGTTTGATTTTTCTTCCGTTTCTCGTCGGAACGAGGAATAATCGCTCTATGGAATGTGACCGGGCAGGAAAACCTACGTCGGAAAGCAAAATCCCACCGATACCTGGACCTGTCCCGAGGCTCTCAAGTAACCCAGTGCAAAACAATCCAGTAATTAAGGCGTCGGGCTAATGAAGGCAGCAGGGGACTCCATGAAGCAGGAAAAAGAGATCCCGTCAATCCGCCCAGCAGCAGGCAGCACCCCTCTGGGTAACAAAACCCCTTCGCGGACTCCTCCTAACCTTACCCCGAGCGCAATTATCTGCCATTTAGTGCCACGGCGTCTCCTAGCGCTGAACCGCGGAAACAGTCTGCGCGCCGGAGCTGGGTAAGTGAACAACCCAAGCGCCCTCTATCGCGCTACGCTTGGCCTGCAGCATGAACAATATTAAATGCCGAGGAAGAGACCGTCCGTGGCATGAATGAATGCGCCCCCACGCCCCCCGGCAAGCAAACGTGAAGCCCGCGGCAGCCGCCCCACTCCGAATCAGCTTATCTTCGCTTACCTGCCTGAATGCCTGATGCGGCTTTCAGCGGTTCCCCACCGCCCAGGACGGGATCTGCAGTGATTTCACCTTTCCTTCCTTCCCCTCGCTGCCTCCTCCCCAACTCCTCTCATTCAGATGTTGAGGAGCCGACTGATGCGGTTAGGGGCAGCCAATGGGGAAACCACTGCTTCCGCCGCCGGTCTTAGCATGCGAAGCAGCGTCTCCACCAGCAGTTCAGTCTTCAGGGGGCAAAGGGGAAAGATTCGGATCCCGATCCCTTTTTTCCCCCCTGTACAGGATCCTGTACAAGTTCAAACGGGGCCATGAGGGCCACACAGAACACACACCCTGGTTCAAGGATAGAGTAAGGCAGGGGTGTCCAAACTTGGGAACTTTAAGACTTGTGGACTTCAACTCCCAGAATTCCCTGGGAATTCTGGGAGTTGAAGTCCACAAGTCTTAAAGTTCCCAAGTTTGGACACCCCTGGAGTAAGGGGTCCAGTGTGGGGGTTGTTGCAGCCACCTAGTGTAGGCGTTTCCAGCCGGAAGAACTCCCCAGAGTATCTAAAACGGTTTTTAACATTATTGGTCTTAACTCCCTCTATGCCCTGAATCAAGATTGAACTGAGACCCCTGTGTATGTTGCAGGAGGAGTAATTTGCAGGGTTTACAAAGCAAAGCTTACCTTTGGATGCTCCAACACTGGAAGTTGTTAAGAAGAGATTGGAGAACCATTTGTCTGAAATGGTAATTGCCTGAGCATTAGGTTGGACTAGAAGGGGGAGAAATTTTAGCCCCCTCAGAGAAGGCTCGCAATCTGGGAGTCCTCCTGGATACGCGCCTTAGTTTAGAAGAACACCTGACGGCCGTGACCAGGGGGGCCTTTTACCAGGTTCGCCTGGTACGTCAATTGCACCCCTTCCTGGATCGGGATGCTCTGTGCACAGTCACTCATGCCCTTGTCCTTTCTCGCCTGGACTACTACAACGCTCTCTACATGGGGCTGCCCTTGAAGAGCACCCGGAGGCTTCAGCTGGTCCAGAATGCGGCCGCGCAGGTTGTCATGGGGGTACCTAGGTGCTCCCATGTTACACCCCTTTTAGGCGGCCTGCACTGGTTGCCGGTTGTTTTCCAGGTGCGATTCAAGGTATTAATTATGACCTTTAAAGCGCTCCATGGCTTAGGCCCAGGGTACCTGCGAGACCACCTACTGCCACCAGTAGCCTCCCACCATCCAGTACGATCCCACAGAGTTGGCCTCCTCAAGGTGCCGTAGGCCAGACAGTGTCGGCTGGTGACCCCCAGGGGGAAAGCCTTCTCTGTGGGAGCGCCTTCCCTCTGGAATGAGCTGCCCCCGGAGCTTCGCATAATCCCTGACCTCCGGTCCTTCCGACGTGCCCTAAAAAGTTGGCTTTTGCAGCAAGCCGGCCTGGCCTGTTAATTTTAACTCATTTTTAAAATGTATTGTCCTATAAATTGGGTTTGTTTTTTTGGATATGTATTTAATTTCTTTTTAACTTTTGGGATGTGTGTTTTTTAATGTTGTACGCCGCCCTGAGTCCTTTGGGAGAAGGGCGGCATATAAATCCAATAAAACAAACAAACAAAACACACAAACAAACCAATTCTGTTATACCTAGGCCATCTTAAACTTGGTAGATGTGGATCTCTGTTCATATGTGTTAAAATATATGAATTTGGAAGCAAATGCTAATGCTAATTGGAACTCACTATTGTTTCAAAAGGAAGCATGGATTCCCCAAAGCCTCTGTCCCCCACAACTGAACAAAAATGTGTATCTGCCTTGTGGGTTTATGTGTTCACACCAAGCCATGCCACGCCTTCCACCACCAACTGAAACCCGTATACCCCAAAATAAAAACTGAGGACTTAATCAGTAGTGTATTTTACATTTTACAGAGACTGAAAATTACAAACTATATACAGGCAGCATCACCACTAGCCACAGAGTTGTAGTTGCCATTGGAGCAGCCATTGGCAGTTGCTTCACGACATAAAGCAACACCGTACAATAGTTTGGTACAGCAAGTAAATAATACCGGCACTCTGCTGCCCAGCCAGCATGGGCAGGTAGTGAAACTCGGCCAGAACATTAGGAGCACACATGTCCATTCCTGAAGACAGCCTGAGAGTCCCAAGAGCTAGATGGAGTCTAGCCAGGCTTCAACCTAGACCAAGGGGACAAGTCTGTGAGATCATGATACTACGACAGATATCGAACAGGAAAGGGCTGGCTTCATGGCAAAAAACATACAGTTGAGGGCTGGGCTTCTCATGGAGTAGATCACAGGTCAGATTTCCCAGCAGCAGTTGATGATGATGACGAAGTTGGTATTTGCAGTGGTGAAGGAGAAACCTGGGGTTGTGACTGCACCTGGGATTGACACTGAGAGGGGTCGGACTTTGCTGCCTTGAGGGTGCAATTCTCAGGGCTGGATGAGGAATGGCTTGTGCAGGTGACACCACCTTGTTGAGGCACCTGAAGGAAATCGGGCAGTATTAGATCCTCCTTGGACAGTAGCCCACGCTGGTCATTGACCCTGCAGCTCTGTGCACGATTCAGCAGTTCCATTAGCCCTGAGGGAGAAGAAATACTTCAATGCATCTAAAATCGTAATACCATGGTTGGGGGGGGGGGACGGGACAGCTGAGTAATCTCAGGATGTGTTGGTCTGCACCTTAATCATTTCTCATGAACCAGGCTGATGGGGCTTGGATTGAACAACATCTGGAGAGCCACATAAGACCCAGCCATTCCTCATACTGTCACTCTACAAGCAGCAATATTTTGCTCTTTCAACTTGCTTGCATTAATTATATAGTCATGGTTTCTCTAAAGGAGTCTTGAAAAGGATGCTAAAACTCTCACAGAGCTCTTGGACTCTTAAAGAAGATACTATCCGTAAATCCCAGATACCCTTGGTATAGCTATTGCAACTTGATTTGCAAATTGTGCACCTGGCCAGCGCTCTACATGAAAGGGGGCATCAGTTGCGGGGGGGGGGGAGATTGGAGATGCAATACCAACAACACAGGCTTGCAACTTTACGTATGTACCCAGCCATTGAGACCAGTGATAGAGCCTATATTCATGATCCAGCAGGCCCTTGCATAATTTTTGTTATGTAATTATATTTAATCCACCCACGTCTTGCTGTATTGCCTTGCTATGGCAAGGAAGCGTTCTTGGGAAGAATGAGCAAAGAGTATTGGGAGGGTATGGAGTATAAACTCCCAGCAGGGTCACCCATGGCATGAAGTTCATCCCAGGTAAAACTAGCAGACATCTTTATTGGGGGGGGGGACACAAAAATATTGAAAGATACTGGAGGCAGATGATCACTTTAGTAGACATCCATTCATATTATATGAGACAATTCAATAGTAAATCTCTGCTGTATTTTACCAAGAGGAACACATGGATATAACATATAAAATTGAAGTGTTGGATGATGGCCCCTCAGGACAGATAGCACTCAACATCATACTGTGGAAAGGCTGTTAATATTTCAAAATACTAATTGTGTTTATGGTGTGGCTAGAGTAAAACCCTTTGGGACATCTTGTATGTTCACTTTGCGATATAGGTATGAAAATCCAAAGTTGCAAGGGCAGAGTTAGTGGGAACATGGTACATAAGATGCATAGACTTGGGAAAGCTCAACACATTGAAGGATGAAATGAAACAACTACAAATTCCAAATATCTTTGGAATCAATGGATTCGGATGTTGAAATAGATACTTTCAGTCAGAAGATCTTACAGCTTACTTTACAGGACATGAAAAACAAAAAAGGAGCCACATTTTTGTATAGCTAGAAAAAACACAGCATGAATACTACAGGTAGTCTTCAATTATGGATAGCAGTTGGAAGTGGAAGTTGCTGTTGCTTACTGGCACAAATATAAAGTGTGACATCATCTAACTGCTTTGCTTAGCAACTGCAATTCCAGCCCTCCCAGTTGCCATTGCTAAGTGAATCACCACAGGTTGTTCAGCAAGGATGCCGCGTGGTCACCATTTGAGACCTCCTGCCAGCCTCCCCATTGACATTGTGTGTTGGAAGCCAACAAAGAAGATTGCAAATGATAAACGTGTGACTGTGGGATGGTGTGATGACTCCAAAGATCACTTATATTAAGTATCATTCGTTCTGTGCTGTTGCAAATTCAGAAAGTTGATGAATAAGTCGTTGTTAAACTAAGGATGACCTGTACTTGACAATAAGGTAGTCAACAACCAAATAATATCAACTAGACTTTCTAAGCAGCTCTTTAATGTGACAATTATTATTTACTCTCCAACCACTGATGCAGAGGAAGAGGAGATTCATGAGTTTGATGATCAAGGTCAGTCTGAAATCAACAAGACATGCAAGCAAGATGGGCTGCTTGTGATAGGAAAGTGGGAGGCCAGAATTGGAAATAATTATGGGGGGAAATGTTAGCGTATATGGCTCAGGAAACCAAAAATAAATAGGGGTATGACCTATCAATTTCTGCCACTTCCATGATGAAGACCACGACCAACAGTATGATGGATAAACTCAGTTATACTGGTGATAAGTTCTCCATTGGAAGACCTGAAGAACCAATTTTCGTCGTGGAGAAAAACTATTGATATGGTTGCTAAGTTTTGACACTGACTTGATGGCACATAATTGATCATATTTAACAAATGTTGAATATTAAAAAGAGGGAAGTGCTAACTTGTATGCCAACAGTGCCTTTGGGACAGGAAATGACAAATTTAGTGTCAATGCAGTTTAATCTGTATGACACCTCCAGTATTCTTTCCATTTCTTCCCTGCTTTTCTGCCCATCTATTTCTCAGTAGGCAGTGTGATGTAGTGGTTAGTGTTTAACTGGAATGAGAGAGAGGTAGCTTTAAATTCCAATTTAAATTCCCAAACTGCTATGGGCAGATTCCCTCTGTTCTTGCTTTCCAAACTAAAGTGCTCCACAGCTCTACGCTTTCTTAATTTGCTGCCAGAAACTATAATTTATAAAGGTATAGCCAAATTGGCATTGCTTGGTTCTGCTTAATTTCCTAGAATTACTAATCTTCTAGAGAGCCAGTGTGGTATGGTGGTTAAGACATCAGACTACAAACTGGGAGATTCTGAGTTCCAGCCCTGCCATAGGCTCAAAACTAGCTGGGTGACCTTAGGCCAGTCATTCTCCCTCAACTTTGGGAAGCAGGCAATGGCAAGCCACAAGCCATTTCTGGAGAAAAAAAACATACCAAGAATATTGCTGAGGCCAGGCCCAGGCCCAGGAGTTAACACTGATTCAAAAGACACACACGCACACACACACACACACACACACACACAAATTTAAAAGCAGCATCCCTTTGACCTCCTTAATTTTATTAGGTTGCAAGCAGAGACAGAGATGATTTACCTTCCATATCATACGTGTGGCGGTTCTGGTTACCCTTGATGGGTTTGTTAAAAGGACAGGACATCGCTGGGAATGGATCACTTTCAGACTCGGTCTCCAGAGTACTTTCATCCTAGAACCACAGCGGGAGAAAGTCAGCCTCAGAAAATTATCCGTTTGTACATAGGCGACCACTATAACCTAGGCATAGCATATCACATAGGGAAATAGTAACATCATTCCTAGGATGTGACCATTCACAATAAATGTATGGCGCCCATATTATGAGAAAAATAAAATAAAACAATTATCATTCATCGTTATCACTATCAGGAAGAATGCTAGAGACGGAATAAAAAAAAGTGTCGTATGCAGTGATGCATTTTAAAAGTTATGGAAGAATCAAGATTCCCCTTGAAGCATGAAGCAACTCAATAAGGTGTGTTATTGCTTTCATCATCATTGCTCACCTCAAACTGCTCGCAAGTAGCATCTGCTACCACGACAGGTTTCGCTTCTGCAATAAAAGAGATGGATGTCAGAATTTCTGGTGGAAAGATAGCTCTTTTATGTGGCTGCATGAGAGATGCTGAACTATGCCTTTAAAGGACGGCACCAGTCAGCAGAAGGAAATACTGTGTATGCCAGCATGTCCAAGTCTAGGGAAATTGTGAGTACCAGGTAGGGGTCAGGAAATAAAAGTAGAGTTACCATTTTTATTCCTCCAAGGCCCCCTTGTAAGAACCCGTTCAGCAGGTCTACCATATCCCATCACATTTTCTCTTCCTTCCATTCAGCTTTGATAAGCACACATTTTATAAACTATCTTGTTTTCCATCAGGTAAGCGGGTGACATCTTCTGTGGTCCACCATGTGCGACTGGGGGTTATTAATTGAAGTGAACGTGGAAGAGGGAAGAGGATGGAGGAGGAGGAGAACCCGACCCACCAGAGCAGGGAGCCAGGGAATGCTACAGGCCCTCTCTCCTAAGGATGTCCATCTGGCAGGACCAAAAAGAAGAGCCTTCTCCATGGTGGTTCCCTCCCTGTGGAACATCATCCCTGCAAAAGTAAGGTTGGCCCCGACCTTGACATTCTTTCACAAGGTCCTGATGACATGATTCTGCCTGGGGACCCAGTATGGAGACCATCAAGTGGTTTGATTGTTGTGACCAATAGGCTGGTGGGGGGTATTGCTTCTTGTATTGTTTTTGTAATGGGATTTATGCTTGCATGCTGCTGACTGGAATCACCGAGAGTGAATTGGGCAGCCATATAAATTTTCTTAAATAAATAAATGACAAGATTTTTTTTTCTTTCCACATTCTTTATGGCAAACATCCCAGCAGATGTATGCCGCACGTGGGAAAGATGCTTTACGTGCTTAAAGCAGCTGACCTACTTGGGGTTAAGCGGCCTATACCTATTTTTCTCCAGAGATACACTGCATCCAACACCGAGGAGGTTAATAGGGAAAAATGCACAATATCTGCATCACAACCATCACCCTGAGTCACTTTTTCAGGGTGAAATGGGCAGCAAATAAATTCAGTACATTAATTAATGAATTAAATTGCAACCATTGCTTATGGTGAATAATAAGAGCATCGATTCACTAGCACTGATGGGAAAGATACGTAGTCATCCCTTCTTGGGGACCCTCTTCAAATAATTCTCCCTAGGGGAAAAGAGTTCTGTCTGCAGGCTTAGGGGTTACAATCATGCATAGATAACTATGTTCCTTTGAGCATCACATACCTGCATCTGAATCCAGAACAAGCTTCTGAGCGGCCACTGCACTAACCTTCTCTTCCAACTTCAAAATTTGGAGTCCCCCAGACTGCAGGGAGAGAACAAAGTTAACAGAGGGGTGGGGGCGAAAGGCCAGGATGGCCCAGGGGGAGGGAGAAGAACAGACCCTCCCAGAAATGGGTGCCCCAAACAGTAGTGTAAATACCCCAAATGCTACAGTGGGCTTTGCTTTCCAACAGAAGATCTACAAGGAAATGGCATTCCATTAAAAACCATGGGCATTTTCTTCCAACCCACAGAACAAAACAGAAACCTACCAAGAACGCCAGTCTAGCTAGCTGCCTTTTTAGCTTCGTGGCCCTTATGCCTGATAAACCGCCTTGTGATGAGATGGGCAGCAGATACATTTAATAAATAAAATAAAGTGGAAGCAGTGTCTCTAGTGCAGACCAAGAATTGCAGAGTGCAACTGGGAGCAAGCTTAACATTCAGAAGTAAGCAGCCATATTGTCATATTGACAAATCCCAGCTTAGTCAAACACTACAGCTAGTCTTCGACTTACAACAGTTCATTTAGTGACCATTTGAAGTTACAATAGTATTGAAAAAAGTGACTTATGACCATTTTTCACACTTTCGACCATTGTCACAACCCCATGGTCATGTGGTCAAAATTCAGATGCTTGGCAAAACTGGCTCATATTTGCAGTCTCCCAAGTTCATGTGATCGCCCTTTTGCGATCTTCTGACAAGCAAAGTCAATGGGGAAGCCAGATTCACTTGTCAACGAGGTTATTAACAACTGCGGTGATTCATTTAAACAACCGTGGCAAGGAAAGTCGTAAAATGGGGCAAAACTCACTTAACTGTCTTGTTTAGCAACAGAAATGATGGGGTTCAATTGTGTTGTAAATCTAGGACTACCTATATTTACCCGTCCTATTTCATGGTGGTTCTTACCCGTTTGAGTGACACTTGTCTAATATCAAGACTGTATTTCTCCAAGATAGGCTGCAATGCTTCTTGCAAGGTTTTAGTTGATTTTGCCAGAATGCGGACTGTCTTATTGAGAGGTGTAATGTGCAGCCTGTAAAAAAAGGGGGATCAGGTTGAGGACAGATCATACTGGGGAAAAAGATTATCTATGTGATTGCTAAGAGTCAACATCAACTTGAATGCACAAAGTGGAAAAAAACCACTATAAATATATGAAATGGGTGTAACCCATTACATAAGTCATAACCAAATTGCAGCCATCTTTTGCATCTCCTCAATCCTTCCTGAATTCTACCTGCCTATTTACAGATCATGGCAAATACAAAGGACAATGAGAAAGCAGCTCAGGAAAGGGGCAGAATATATCTCTATATGAATGCAACAGGAAGAAAAACGTTCATATAACTGTAGATCCACTGAAATGAATTATGAGCTCTGAATTATTCATCGTGGCATTGATGACATTGAAGCTAAAATGGTCACATACTCAGGGAGAAATAGCATCTCAGAGAGTAGCATAGATGGTGACTTTCTGTGCTGTTAACTTTCAACCACTAACGGCTTTTTCTAATTTGCACACAACCAAAAATATAGCAATACCTATCGCAAAGTGCTTTACAGCACTCTCTGAGTGATTTACAGAGTCAGCATATTGCCCCCAACAATCTGGGTTCTCCTTTTACCAACCTCAGAAGGATGAAAAGAACAGTCAACCTTGAGCCACTCAGAATCAAACTGCTGGTGTGTAGCACAATTAGCCTGCAATGCTACATACTAACCACTGCGCCACCACGGCTGTTATGAACATGAGCATCTCTTGGTGTGGGTCTTCAACCCATGTTTGAGACATCTGAAGTTATTCTTACCTGAGATGCCTATTGGCCACGTGAAGTTGGTGAGGGCACAACCCTTCCCTCCAGACCCCAAGCACTCTTCTGTACCACTATTTTCCTCCCTGCTTTTCCTTGTGAAAATTGTTGAGAGGTGGCTGGTTTCATCTATTTATTTAATTTCTATGCCACCCATCTCATTAATGCAACAGACTCTAGATGGCTTTAGGTTTTAAAAGGACTGCATTTTCTTAGTTGTGAAACCAAGCTTCATTCCTATGTGCCTCAGCAACTCTGTTTGCTGTGCCATGGACTTGGAAGTTGGAGAACAGACCCCTGCTCTCCTGGTCTGCCAGGCACAGTAAAGAAGAGAGGCTGGCCAAGGCATCTGCGTTATCCCAAAATCCCCCATCCCAATGCCAGCCTCACATTCCTTGTTGTGACTGACGGATGGATTCCTTCAGACTTCAGTGAGCGGGAGGGCACCATAATCTGTGTGATTAAGGAACCACTTTGCTTAACATGCATTGCACACCCGAAATCAGGGCATTATTATTTGTTGGCAAGCCAAAATAATAGCTGTGTGATAGAGATTGGCAAAGGAAATGGAAAATTTTATGCCAGGGATACAGGGTGGGGTTGGTTTTGGTTGTTGTTGTTTTTGCCAATTCAAGATCAAGTGAATAACACTTTGACTCAGCATTGAGAGAAGACTCTAAGTCTACTTACTCAACTATCAGTACCAACATGAAGGCTGCACAACTTAAGCTCACTTTTAGTTCAACCACATACAGTCAATAATGAGTACCATTGAACTACTGTATGCATGCCCCCGAAACAGCAAAAGAGTTGTTTTCATCTCTGTTGTAAAAACAAATAGGGCATTCTTTTGGGGCAGAAATCTCAGCCTGTAATTAAGAAAGATGAAGCAAAGCAAAGCCAGAACAGAAGGTGTTTTCACTTTTCAGAAATCACACTCACTCAAAGTTGACCCTGGTCTCCAGCTTTACCTCCTGGTCCATCAATACTAAACTGTCCTGGTTCAACGCCAACGGCTTCTGTGAAAAGCCAAAAAAATGCGGAAATACAGTGCAAAAAAGAACACTCACGTAGGAATGTGCATAGAAATGCTTGCTAATGTACGATATGATTCTACATCACCCACAGATTAATTCATTGCAGCCAGCCTTGACTTAGACCATTTAACAACCATTTGGAGTTACAACCCTGATGGAAAAAGTGACAACTGGTTCTTGCACTTATAGCATCCCTGCGGTTGCACGATCAAAATTTGGACGCTTGACAATCAGCATGTATTTATGATGGCTGAAGTGACCCAGGATGACACAATTACCATTTATGTCTTTCCCAACAAAGTCAATGAGGACATCTGGATTCACTTAATGACCCTGTGATTCATTTCACGGCCATGGCAAAAATAAAGGTTGTAAAATTGTGGAAACTCATTTCATAATTTCTTAGCAATGGATATTCTGGTCTTAATTGTGGTTATAGGTCAAGGACTATTGGTATGAAACTATTAAGGTCAGTGATGCAATTCTGGGAAAATAGCTTTTTAAGAAATCTGCAAATAATACTGGGGAGAGATATTTTTAATTGTGGTAGGAATGAAAATGTTTCTAAACAAAGAAATAGATAAAATATTATTACTCAGGAATATTTTGATACTAATAGTTCAAATCACCAGGACCGGATGGATTACACCCCAGAGTTCTGAAGGAACTAGCAGACGAGATCTCAGAACCACTGAATTATATCTTTCAGAGATCCTGGAACACCGGGGAACTACCAGAGGACTGGAAAAGAGCTGATGTGGTTCCCATCTTCAAAAAAGGGAAAAAATTAGATCCAGGAAACTACAGACCTATCAGCCTAACCTCAATACCAGGAAAGATTCTGGAAAAAATAATCAAGCAACGAATTTGCGAACACCTAGAAGCAAACAAAGTAATAGCCAAAAGCCAACATGGATTTGTCAAAAACAGATCATGCCAGACTAATCTTATTGCATTCTTTGATAATGTGACAAAATTAGTGGACCAGAGGAATGCCATTGATATAGTTTACTTGGACTTCAGTAAGGCTTTTGATAAGGTAGACCATAACCTACTACTAGATAAAGTAGAAGAATGTGGGTTAGACAGCATCACCACCAGATGGATTGGTAACTGGCTGACCAACCGCACTCAACGTGTAGTTCTCAATGGAACTGCATCTACATGGAGGGAAGTATGCAGTGGAGTACCCCAAGGCTCTGTTTTAGGCCCAGTACTCTTCAACATCTTCATCAATGATTTGGATGAGGGAATAAATGGGGAACTCATCAAATTTGCAGATGATACCAAGCTGGCAGGAATAGCCAACACTCCAGAAGATAGGCTTAAGATACAGAAGGATCTTGACAAACTTGAACATTGGGCACTATCTAATAAAATGAAATTCAATGGTGAAAAGAGTAAGGTTCTACATTTAGGCAACAAAAACGGAATGCACAGGTACAGTATAGGTGATACCATACTCAGTAGTAGTAACTGTGAAAGGGATCTTGGAGTCCTAGTGGACAACCATTTAAATATGAGCCAGCAGTGTGCAGCAGCTGCCAAAAAAGCCAACACAGTTCTAGGCTGCATCAACAGAGGGATAGAATCAAGATCACGTGAAGTGTTAATACCACTTTATAATGCCTTGGTAAGGCCACACTTGGAATACTGCATTCAGTTCTGGTCGCCACGATGTAAAAAATATGTGGAGACTCTAGAAAGAGTGCAGAGAAGAGCAACAAAGATGATTAGGGGACTGGAGACTAAAACATATGAAGAACGGTTGCAGGAACTGGGTATGTTTAGCTTAAGAGAAAGAAGGACTAGGGGAGACATGATAGCATTATTCCAATATCTCAGAGGTTGCCACAAAGAAGAGGGAGTCAAACTATTCTCCAAAGCACCTGAGGGTAGAACAAGAAGCAATGGGTGGAAACTAATCAAGGAGAGAAGCAATTTAGAACTGAGGAGGAATTTCCTGACAGTGAGAACAATTAATCAGTGGAACAGCTTGCCTCCAGAAGTTGTGAATGCCCCAACACTGGAAGTCTTCAAGAAGATGTTGGATAGCTATTTGTCTGAAACGGTATAGGGTTTCCTGCCTAGGCAGGGGGTTGGACTAGAAGACCTCCAAGGTCCCTTCCAACTCTACTATTGTATTGTATTGTATTGTATAATATTCTTTGAAAACTGAAATTGCTTGTTGATTTCACCCAATATATGCACATTCTGTAATCATTCGTGAACTAAAAATTATTTGCCCAATATAAATATGCCATGGAAAAACTTAATGTACAATCAGGTTGGGTATGTTAACTATAAGTTTGGTTATTTAGATAAGTATATTTTTCTCTAGCCCTTTCAAAGAGGAAAAACAATAAAGCTGTATGAATTTTAAAAATGCTGAAACTATGTCCCAATTTAAGCCTAGACATAAGATACTTTCTACAATGAACTCAATTTCATTTGAAGAACATTTATTTATTTGGCTTGTTAACAATACGTATGTGCTACATGGATAGATACATAGAGAATGTAATTACTATCTCTAGTTAAAAGGGACACTAGTGACCTATTTTCATAAGCCAACCAGGCAATTAGAAGCTATAGAACATAGAAATAAAAGTTACATAAAATATATAGAATAAAACACCCTAGTACTCCCAACCGGCATGGCCAATGGTGAAGCATACTAGAAGTTGTGATGAACAATCTCTGAGGGCCGATATTCCTTGGCCCTACTGCATAGGACTAAGAAATAAAATTTCAGGGAAAGCTCAGCCAAACAACAGTGAACTCTCAATCCAACAGAGAATTACCCAAATTTACACTCAAAGACCAATTTCTTCTCAATTAAATTAGATAAAGTAGATAAATATTGCATGTGGAGGTTACAAGTAAATTGGCTTAAACTGAATTTGTAATCACAGTAGATTTTCTGTTTACAACTTCTGAATTCACAGCTTTAATTATGATGTCACCATGGTATATACTGAGAGAGATTGCAGACGCTCCCATCTACATTTTACCTAGAGAAATCCCCTTCTTTTAGGTTTCTAAAGTACTATTCTTCCAGTAATGTTTCCTTTTTGCCTGAAACAAATTGGACCTACCTTTTCATTTCCCATTAGGTAGATCTTTACATCAGGTAAATTGAGACCGCGACGCTGACAAACTCCAGCCAGCATCTCCTGGATAGAGAGGCCAGAGCGTACTGGGGCCAGTGATGCAGTCCCATCAGGCAGATAAATGCAACAATATTTAATGGGATGGTTCTGACTGTCAGATTCTGAGCCTGTCAGACTCTTCCTGTGGTTCTGTAGAGAAGAGAACTTATCACATTCAGTTCCATTTGCTAACCTACTACAACCTTAACCTGAAAGTGCAGTCTCCACAACAGACAATGACTTGAGATCAAAGATCATTAATATTGTATATCTATCAATGCATGCACTTATAGAAGGTGTGAGCTTGGTGAGGGACTTTTAGCCAAACCTGCAATTTAAATAATTATATGAAACTCCCCCTTCCTATACAGTTGGAAGACCCGAAAGACCAAGTTAGGAGCAGATTTTTGTGGAGAAAATCTATATATATGGTTGCTAAGAGCTGACAATGATTTGATGGCACATAATCAATCAAAACTCTTCTCTCAATTGCTTTCTCTACAGAGAGAAAGAATGATATAATAATAGGACTTTGGGCCACAGTTAAGATGGAGTTTTAAAGAAAATTCCTTTATGGATTTTTGGCTATTTGAAGCAACATGGTGAAGAAAACGTCCACATCAAGAAGAACATCTAGTATTATAGAAACCCCGATGTATCAAAAACAATGGTCCAGATATTCCCACTTTATATAGTGTGACCGATAACATTGCTTGAAGGAACTCAATAAGCACGAACTATTTCCTATTATTCCTCAGCAATTAGAAATACTGAAAACAATATTGGGAGCTCTTGTACCAGCCAGCATACAGTATATAATTCCTTTATAAAACCATGGAAGCCAGCAGCTGGCACTGAATCTTGAGGCAGGGAATCTCATGGTAATTATACTTTACGCAAATATGCACATTTTCCCATTTTGAGAACAGAATTGAAATGTTCCTTTCTTTCCACCAGCAGTTTGAAGTAATTCAGCCAGAATTCTGCCAACTCCAATTACTGTGTCACTTGCTGTAAAACCATGGATCTGTCAGATAATCTGTTTATTAGACAGTGGGAAGCATTTGGTTTCAGCTTCAAGAGCTGTACCTCTCTGCGGGCAAACTTATTTCTATGAGCTATCATGGTATATAGGGATGCGAGTAGAGTGTTTTATTCTTTATTTGCATGGTACACATGATTCAACAAAATAACCACCCACTACCAAGGAGCAAATATTGATTTGGAAAAGACTTCGACTGCATAAGGCTCTACCTGGCATCTCTGGCCCTCCCAGAGACCGTTACGGATTTGTCTCACTACATAAAATTAATATACTTGGAAAACAAAGTTAGCATCTTTCTTGCACCAAAATGTTTTTGTGCTTTTTTTAAAAAACAGAACAAAGGTAGAACTTAACTCTCTTTTTCTTTCTCAAATTATAGTATATGGATAACCTGTTTTCTGCCATCCCTTCTGGGGCTCAGAGGGGAAACAGAGTAAGCAAGCAGCAAAGAAATCAGTGGCAAAAACAGGAGTTGTGACCATAGAATTGCCTCTTTCACTTGCCTCATTGGGGTGGGAGGGGAACAAGCGGTGTGAGTGGGTAAGAGAATAAATTGCTAACAAAGAATGATGGAGTGGGACCTGCAGGAATACAGGCAACACCTGACAAGCATGTTCCTGCCCAGTCACCTACCTTTTGCCATCTGACACTGTGACAGCCCTACCACTGCTTTATCCTTCTTCTTTGCCTGCCTGGAGCATGGATTTGTAGATATCTACATGGCTGTGATAACAGCAGAAGCATTCAAGCCCAGGTTGATCAAATTCCTGCCACTGCTCCCCATTCATTGGGGCCTTGACTGTAGAAAACTGGGGAGAGCGAGCCAGGAAGATTTCCCCTCATAATAGGAGCACAGACTATTGGGCAATGGGCCAGAATGCACAAAACGTGCTAGAAACATAGGAGGCTGTCCTGTATGTGGGTCTGTGTGTACATGCACAAAGAAATTTGATGATGGGAAGAGCAATAGTAGCTCAGGGCAGAATATTGACTGAATGATGACAACCTGCTATTAGTCAACTGGAAGGAACACTGGCTGATTTATGGTGATCTCAATGTCCCCTTCAGTATTTCAAGGTTAGCAATCCATGGCTGTCTTCCCAATGATGTTGAGGGATTTGGTTGGGAAACAGAGCAGGAAGATGCTGTGTCAAAGAGCACAAAGTGGCTTCCATTATGTAACCCTAACATTAGCCAAACTCCACTGTCCCTACTAAGCACATTGTCTTGGGTGGGTTTTTTTTTTCTGCTAGTGGTATTCTCCTCTGGATAATATCATTCTCCGCTTTTATTTTATCGGCCATGATGCTCAGGAGAAGGACTGCTTTCCTACCAACTGGGACTCCCCCTGGCATTCTCAGCAACAACTTTTCAACAGTTTCAAGGTAGGGCAACCTTGAGAGAAGCTTAGAGAGGGGATACAGCCATGAAAATACCAGCATGCTCTCAGTAGCAATTGCAGAGATCTCTACTTTGTAGAGAACTCCTCCACACAGCACAGTCATAGCCTATTATAGATAGAGCGTGGGGGCTGGGTAGAACCTATGATGTAACAGGCATGGCATACTGTTTAAGCAAGAGCCAAGCGCCCACATTGCAACAAACAGAGCAGAGAATATTTTCACAAGCTGCAGCTCAAAATCTAGCTAAACACCACTCACCTCTGCCTGCAAGCCACTGGTTGCATAAGATAGGAAGCCCAGGTCCAGACTAGCTGAGGAATTCAAAGAGCCTTGGGAGTCACGCCAAGGGGATGGTCCCTCACCACCATTTCTCTCCTCTAGGACAGATAGTTAGCAAGGAGTTAAGACTTTGGAGAATACTTGGCCAATAATTAATCATTGTGTTCTGCCACCTCCTTCAACTGTATCCCTACTTTCAGCTCTAGACTCACCTCCCCAGGGACGATCCCTCCGGTCTCCTTTCCGAAAGGATCTCCGAGGACTCCTCCCAGCCAGGTTACCAGCTGCCTCCACTCCTAACGGCAGCGATTTCCCTGCCTTTAGTTTTGTTTTCTAAGGAAAAACCAGAGAGTGTAAGAGCTCTAGATCTATTGGACTTGCTTAAGTGGCATTCCCAAATCCCTCCAAATCCCTCCAAATCTTCTAAGCTGGAAGTAAAGGGCTTCCCACCTTGTTATGTTCGGTAGGTGGGCTGCCAGTCTGAGAACCGGATCTCAGTTCTGGCAAGGGCTGCCCTTGGCTATCTGCCTTTGCACACGCTTGGTACAAGGCAGACTTGACAAAACGTGCGTAGCTGTCAAATTTCATCAGGTTGAAAATCTGAAAGAAGCAAAGATGAGTGTCATTAGTGTCTCTAAAGCTTGGCACTTAGTTGACTTCATCCAAGAGGAATCACGACATTCTGAATCAGAAATGTACTTAAATTACTAATTGGGGATCAAATTCATATCTGCTATACTTCTCATAGCTACAGTATATAATTTATTTATATTCTGTCTTTATTTATTTTTTTACAAACATGTCTTTTATATTGGCATGGCATATCAGCTAACGGACATAGATTGTTCTCACCTGAAGTTGCTGGACATGAAACATGCCAGGAGTGGGAGTGGACAACATCTCCTCACCAATCCACGCCTGTCTGTCAATGTTCACTGGGTTTACTGAACGACTTGACAGAAACTCATCATAGATCTTCCTAGCTTCCTGAGCCAGCTACAAAGAAAGTACACCGAGTGAGAATCACAATATCACAATAGCGAAGAACAGAAATATCCAGACCAGCTGCAGTAATCAACGTGGCTTGTATTTTCTCCCCCAAGTACATAATATAGGGAGAGAACCATCTGGGTGCTCTATTCATCTCATAGGTTAGTGTGCTTTCAATGGTTCTCAGCAAAAAAAATAAAGAAATATCAATGCTATTCGTTCGGGTGAAAAATTCAACAAGAGTTCCTTCCTTTCTTTTCTCCATCCATCTCCCCCAGGCTTTAGAACAAAAAAGGGCAAGATTTGTGCCTGTATGGATATGTCAATAAATTTGAAAAGCAGGGGGATAATAATATATCTAAATCCAAGACCTGTTAAGTAGGATTTCCAATAACAAAAGGAAGAAAATTAATATTCTGCACTGCATCCCACCAACGATATGGAAAAGGGGAAAATGTAGCTAAAACCAACAGGGTTCAATAGTGAATATATCTTAAAGAATTTGGAGGGGTTTTTTACTTCCCTAAATAACATATTAAATAATCATCACTCTCCTTTTGTCTTCCTCCTTCTTGTTAAGCTTGCTGTTTATATAAAATTCTGTTCTATACAGTTTGAGGCTGTGGGGCATTATATTATTCCTTGACACATTGCTGTCTCTTGTGAAATTAGGGAATTATAAATCATACACAGAATTTGGTTTTATGAGGTTCACAGCCTTCATTTTATAGTATATTCCAAACCTTATAATAAGATAAAAAGTTATATGTTCTGTAGAATTCAAATTAGGGTCAAATGTATCACATACACTTATTTGAATTACATACATTTTCTTAGCACAAAATAAGGGCACATAATGCAAAATCTGGTCTTCTTCTAGAATGCTTACCTTTTGGGTGCTACTAGCTGGTATCTGCTGAAATTGTTCACAGGCTTGCCAGAAATATACATTCTCAGCACTAAATTCCTTTTTCAGGAACTCCTGGAAAGAAAAGGATAATTCCCTATCTATTGCAACATTATCATAGTCCAGAACTCTAGAACAGTCAAGGGGGAAATCAAAGGATTCAGGCAACATTAAGCAAAGCCAGATTATTAGCTTTGCCCAAAGTGCAAGATCACCATTTATAGGTAAGTTGTATTGGGTAGCAAATAGCCATCAGTAAACAGCTCTACTCTCTAGCAAACCAGTAGAGAGGAAAGAAGATCTGTTTCAAGGTTAAAAGGACAAGAGAGGAGAGAGATGGCCACACAATTTCAGACTGGCATAACGCATATAGCTCTAAACAGCTCCAAATACATGCCATCTTAGAAGGGAAATAAAAATAAATAATAGTAAAAACGGAAGAATGTGCAGTGAAAAACCAAAGGGAACAGAAAGGTGATATGGAACTCACAGTGAAGTATGCCACCCCGAGCTGGTCCTGTAGCAGTGTCTCAAAGGACTCAGCCCAGCGGGCCACGGATTGCCCCAGGGAGGGAGGGACACTCTGGGTGCACGGCAGACTGTTCACACTGTTATTACTACCCCGGCTGCCAGAGCTGTTTAACTCTGTGAAGCAGAGAAAGGTTTCAGGTTTTTCAGAGGCCTCATATCTGGAAAGGTGGTATGAATTTGGGTCTGCCTAAAATGGCAATGATTGAAGTACCAGGGTAAGCCAAAACATTTTTCTTTCTGAAACGGCCAACAGAATGTCATCGGCTCCCTTCGTGTACAAAATCTATTCTTCATTCAGTATTGGTTATAGGACCCCGAGGCCTTTGTAAATGAGCGATTTCTCTTGCTGGGGTTGCTGTAGGCAGATGCTGTAGGCCGATAGTCAATTTCCCATTGTTGGAAATCTGAGATTTTAAGCAGAATCTCCGGGAGGCAAGATGCCTTGTTTCCCATCTACCAGGGAACTGCTCAAAATCACCAGTTCCACCTGCTAATAGCAGCAAGGCATTAGCATCTTGAAGGAACCATGGGGACAAAGGAAAAAATGACAAGGTACTCCATTTCTCCCCAAAATTGTTTGCAGATAGCTGATTTTCTACAGGTAACCCCATGATTTTGAACAGAACGATAGAGAGAAGGGAAATCGTATTTCTGTCCCTCCTGATGATATTGTGCAAAGGTCTGGTTTATTCCTATCACTGGTGATTTGTTCATTCTCATCAGCTCATTAGTAAAGAACAAATTTCTAGCTTGATAGCTTCCTATTACTAATGGCAGTATAAAACCAGGGGTCTATTCCCCAGTCAAGTATCCTAGGATAGTTTGGTCAAACATTTGTTTTAGCATCTAATCCCCTGAAAGTTGTTTTACGTAGTTCAAAGGGCCAACTTTCAACCATAAGGTGATATAAAAGGTAATTCCCTGTTACTGTGTTTATCAACCTCCATATCAAGCATATCTCCAAGTAGCCAGCAAAATCTTGTGGCCATTATTACACACTGTCTCCAAAAGTCTAATAGCATTACCCAGTCACATGTCCCACCTACCTCCATCGGATACCGCCAGGCCCTGCAAAAGAAGGATGAGAACAGTCAGAGTACTTTGTCAGAAAGAGATTAACTCAAAAGAGGCATCATCTTTCTCCCCATTGTCATTATGATATTTACACCCAGGATTTCTGCTTGTATGAGCACACCAACAAAACAAGATACATTTAAATTACAATAAAACAATATGGTTAAAATGACACTCAAAATCAAGACAAAATCAGTTAAAAGCCTGATGAAATAAAGTGTCTTTGTTATTTCCCAAAATACTGAACCAATGGAGGCCATATTGTCCTCCCTCAGAGACAATTTTCAAAGGAGAAGACCCTTTTCTGCCTACCAGATAGTAAACGTCCCACAGAAAGGATACTTCACCCTGGTGTAGGGTTTCCTGCCTAGGCAGTGGGTTGGACTAGAAGATCTCCAAGGTCCCTTCCAACTATGTTATTCTATTCTTTTCTTTTCTATTCTATTCTATTCTATTCTAAAAAGGCCATTCCTGCTGATTGAAATAGCAAGAGATGTGGCCCCTCACTAATCAGATCCCAAGTTACCTAAGAATAAAAGTAAACACCTTAAACTGTGCCCAGAAGGTGATTGGCACCTGCTGCAGAACCATCAATGTAAGCATCCTGTCACCAACATATCCTCCTCTTATTTTATTATGTATTGCATTTTATTTATGTGGCTGGCTTTTTGCCAAGTAGGTAATGTAAAAAACCAGAAAATGAGACAAAATAACACATACAAACGCCTAGAGTGCTGGGGTCAATCTCAATCTCACACATATTAGCATATTCTGCTGGCTGTCACAATATCCTGGACCAATTCCTGAAGGAACTGAATTAACAGTTTGGATGCCACATTTTGCACCAGCTGCGGTATCCAAAATGCATGTAATAGCTTCTTGTCCAGTATCAGATAATCATACATGTTAGTTAGCTAGATAGAGATGCAAATATAGGACGACCACCTGTTCTCCCAAAGAACAGTCTGAATATGCCTCATTCCATCTCTTAGGTACACATTTCTAATAGGGAAATCTATGGTTTGGAAAGTCTTCTACAAGCAGTATTTTTTTTTCTTTTATATTACAGATTTTCATTTGAAAGAGAATCCATGAGAATTTGACAGGCTATGGCCAGAATTACAGGAATTAAGTTCCACTTAATACAAGGATAAAAAAAAAACCTGTATGTCGACGGCTGTACTATATTCCTTTGAGAACAAACTATACATGTATAAGGGGGGGGGGGCAGCGCTACATTTTTGTTTATGTATTCCTTCCAAAATGCTCTGCTTTCTTCCCAGCATGCAACTACCAAAAGAACATATCAGTTTTGCCAAAGGGTGAAGCAATAGGTTGCAGATTACAATCTATTTAAATAAATCATAATGAACATCTTTTTTCCCCATATATTTCATGGAAGATAAGATGATAGCTTCAGGAAAATATTATGAAGAGCTGCCAAAGCTATAAAGACTGGGGTTTGCGGGGTGGGGGGGGACAGTTGGAAGATACTGTAGCTCTGGGAGAGTTCCTTGTCCCTAATTAAAATTAAAATATAAAAAATTAATTAAATTGAGGAGAAAAAGGGTTTAACAATTGAGATGACACTAAAAAGCAAAAAAATTGTTTCTTTTATTTCTCTCATGAAATATTGCCACAGAAAGTTTTCTTTGATGGGAAATTGATAGTAGTTTGATTGTTAAATGTCTATTTGAAAGTTATTTTTATTTCTAATGATGAGTAGGCATTGTCCCTATAATTTGCCTCATTATAAATTAAATGTTAGAAAATTATTTCTAATTATTTCTTAATTGGTTTATTTCTTTACTTGTACCAGGATTACGGAAAGTTTCTTTTCTGTTGCTTTTGTTGCGCTTATTTCCTTACAAGAGAAATTTTTCAAATGTCCTCCAGCAGTCATTTCTTTAGAATTAGTCCTTTGGTTGTTGTTTTTAAAATATGCATTTGAGAGATAAATTCATCACTTGTTTTTTTGGCCAGTTTTCTCCTTTACAATCTGAGGGTACAAGAGAATCATAAATGCTTGATTAGTTAAGGAAATATAAGAAGGTAGAAGGTGACCCCCTCATGCTGGAATTCCTGATTTTAACAAAACTAAAACTGGGTATAGTTAAACGTGTATCATGGACTTTGTTTTAAAGGGATTTTAACAGCACTCCATGGCCAGAGAACTTTAGGAAAAGGAGCTAAAAATAGTAGAACTGAAGAAAGTAGAAAAAGCTAAAGTGGTTTCTAATGGTTTGAAAACAAATAAGGACATGTGGAAAAAAGAAAAAGGAGAAGAGAGGAGACCAATCATTAAAAAAATTACAAATATGTAACTCTGAATTGTAGCGCTGATGTCAGGGATGCCACATAAGCTGAATTTAGAAAGGATACTAAGGGTTTCTTTGGGGAAGTTCAGAATAAAAGAATTGGCATGACAGCCCCTATGAGGTTATTCTATTTTCTCCTAAAAAAGGTTTGGGGGTCAAGTAGAGAGGGAATGGGGTCTCTTTTACTGGATGTGTTCAGATAAAACTAGATGACTTTAATTTTACATGTATTTCTGTTGTGGTCAGAATTTGGAATATGTTAACTGCCAACATTGATATTATGTCAATTTAGGATGCAATATCTTTTTTCATCATTTAAACTTTTCATTAACATAATCAGTTGCAGGTTTAATATATTTCCATCGATCATCATTTCTAATCTTTACAAGGCATATCCTTTTATTATCATTTCCAGCAAGGATCCCAAACTTGCAGTCTGTGTGCTTTATGTGGCCTTCCCATCACTTTTTGTGCCCAGTGATAATCTTTTATTTGTAGACACTGATAAGGCTGCCAAGCAAGGCTAAGGTGCTGTGAAGATCCCAGGCTGGGCCACAGGAAAACCCACTCCAGGCATAGGAGCATAGCAGTGACACATGCCTCCCAGCTGGCCCATGAGTTAGCATTTCTTACGCCATCCTCAGGGAAACTCCACCTGCTCTCATGCTCCATGAAAGAGGCTACATTTAAGGTGACAGTGTGGACTCTGGGCAAGGGCCCTGGGGAGGAGGGCTCGCTTGACCAGAAGGGCTGGGAAGGTATGGTTACCCAAAGGAGAGAAGGAAGAGGCAGCTGGTTGCCTCTGACTGTCTGGCCATTAGGGTATTTTTGCCAGGCCAGGACAGGGAACAAAGAAGCAAGATCCCTCTGCTTGTGCAAAGGAGAACAAAGGACTCTGCCAGACAAAAAAAAGGCAAGCTGAAAAAGACAGAGGCAAGGGGGGTGGGGAAAGAGCAGGATTGTGGCAGCTCCAGGATGGCTGTCTTAGACTGTACAATCTGATCTTGAACAAAAGATTATATATCGGCGGAATATTAAAACCAAACACAGGCATTCTCATTAATGAAAATACTACTAGTTAAGAGATAAAAGGAAATGGTGCTGTGGCACAGCTATTTCTCATGCAGCTTTGCTTTATGGTAAAGTTGTTCTTCATTTAATATATTTATTTTTAATGGCATACGTGATACTACATCTTCGATTTTTGACTAGAAATCAGTGTACGAAAAGGCTTCCGTGTTGGGCAAATGAACCAATTCTCGTGTGGTACTTCTGATGATTGGAATTTACAACTCCTGCTTTAAAGTGAACTGTCTCATTTGTAATGCTTTAAGCATTCCGGGTATAACATATTGTTTTCTTTTTTTAATGTTATACAATAACGTTTAACTGCTATTTCCATAGATTTTTCTTTGTTTTGTTTTTGAGTAATCCTCCTTTACTGGTCACTGCCTATGTATTCACATGGACAAATGGAAATAGAAGGAACACAGAATCATATTATGCAGAGGATTACCCAAATCCTAGACTAGAGACACCCCCACCCCTGACTCAGGATAAAAACATTCTTGTTTGTTACCAGTGTTGCTGACAGAATTTGCACAAGTTACCACGACTCCTAATAGTCAGATTTCTGTTGAGACATTTCTGGTTCTAAAATGATTAATGAAAGTTGCATAGATGGGACTAGTATCTAGATTGCAAAGGCTTGAATTAACAGTAAATAATAGTGAAGAAATGCAGAAAATACGAATTCCTTGTCGAAATCAAGTGGTCTTCCGGATTTCTGCAGCCCAAATAGGCTGCAGTAAGTAGGCCTAGTGGTTACCCTTGTTAATACCAAGGAATCCAAACTAGAACATAAACAGTTCCATCAAAACCCAAAAGCTGCCCTTGCCAAAACTGGTCTAAATCTGTCTGGACGTTAAATGATCATGGACAAACTTTATGACAGAACTTCTTATTTCAATCTCAGTCCACTAAATCTGTGCACGGGCCAGAGAGATTTCTATAAAGATAACCCTATGAAGACATTATTGTTCGTGCTTCTTCCTATTTAGTAAAGCCAGAGGCAATACCGTACCAGGAACCTGAATTCATGAGATGAATTTAGAGTAATTTCTTTCTAAAAAGAGTCATCGCTGCACAAGGTCGTCTCCCCCCACCCCCCCACAAGTCAACATAACCTGCAGCAGCTTTTGCTGACAGCGAGCGGCTCCTGCATTCCATGAGGTGGATGCATCTAATCATTTCATTATATTCATTCCTTTTCTGTTTGTGGCTGCCAGTCATGCTCAGTTGTGCAACCTGATAACAGATTCATGCCTGCCCGTCCAGTTTCCACAGCAGATTGTGCAGTGTAACCTGGCGAGTTTGAAAGGCACTGTGATTTCACAGCAACCCTTCAACGTGCAAAAACATGCCCCCAGCTACAGCAAAGCAACAGCTGCTCAGGTTTTACTTTGAAAGAGCCCTTCCTCTCTCAGATAGTTTACAAAGAAGAGGGCAAAATCACAAGGCAGCACCCACAAGGACATCCCAACCGCCCTACCGCTGCAGTAGTACGTAGAGCTGAGCTAAATCCCTCTCTCACCAAACTACCTACGGCTTTGGGAGGCGTGAAAACCAGGGAAGGTCACTTATGCTTCCCCTGGAAGGAAAGAGCCCCCAAATGCCAGGATCAGATTTTAGGAAGGAGCCCTTTTCATCAGGAAGACAAGCCGCTCCTTTGCAGCTGCTGGCCTTGCCTTCCCCCAGCTGAAGTATGTTCACTCACCATTCGGCCATTTTGGACACCCAGATGTTTGGGTTTTCCCAGCATGCCTCTCCTGCAGTTGTCACAGGTAGACTTTAAAACCCAGGACCATCAGGCTGGGAGCAGCCCCTCCCTGAGGCTGCAGCCGGCCTTCAAAGCATCCCCGGCTGGGAGAGAAAGAAGGAGTGGAGCTGCTTGCCACGCTCACAGTGCAGCATTCACTACCTCTTTTCTCTACCACAGGAAGTGTCACCATGGAAACCAAAACCACAGCTCAAAATGGGGTTTGGAAGGGAGAGACTCCTTCCTTATGAGCACAGCCCCACTGACACCTCCAGCCCAAAACGTTGAAAATAGTCCAAGGCTGCAGCCAAAGGCTCCTTAAAGGATCCCATGCCCTGATGAGGGACCGGGAGCATCTGTGGCTGGAGCCAAGAATTTTTCTAGCATCCCCAGACAAAGCCCTCGGGGGATGCAACGGACAAAGGCAAGCTCCAGCAGATACATCGAAGGCGGCAGACGAGCACAAAGGCAATTGGCTGACAGGCACCGTGGCACTCTCCAAAGTCAACACACTGCCATCCACCTAAAGATGACTGTTTCCTAGCATTCTTCAACAGCTGCAGCTATTATGCACACAGGACAGAATAACAGAATTGGAAGGGACCTCGGAGGTCTTCTAGTCCAACCTCCTCCTCAAGCAGGAGACTCTATGCCATTCCAGACAAGTGGCTGTCAGGGCTCTTCTTAAAAGCCTGCAATGGTGAAGCCCCCACAACTTCTGGAGGCAAGCTGTTCCACTGGTTAATTGTTCCCCCTGTTAGGGAAATTCTCCTTAGTTCTAGGTTGCTTCTCTCATTCATTAGTTTTCCTCTTCCATTGTTTCTTGTCTTGCCTTCAGGTGCATTGGAAAATAAATTGAGCTCTCTTCTTCATGGCTGCCCTGCAAATGTTGGAATGTCGCTGTCATGTCAAGAACAGGGATAACCCTGCTGGAAGAAAATTAAAGCTCTAGGACAGTGATTGCTAATTAGATTAATTATTAGGAGTGATGGCATGACACCTAGTGTTGTGGTCTGCCAGCGGCCTGCAGAGCTGGCAGCAGAGTTGGACTGTGAGGAGGTTGGGGAGGAACATGGGCCAGTGCAAGTACACACAGTGTTTGTGTAATGGAGTCATTGCATATAATGGTATGTGTCCCTTCGCTCCTCTGTGCAGATACCCATGCAAATTGTACTGCAGGTCATAATGCATTGCAGAACATGCAAAGGAAGTATTGTAAGCAATTCTAGATGGAGTGCAGTATATGAAAAGAAAAACATTCCTTGCAATGGTTAAATTTCTAAAATGATACTGATTGCAAGTAGCTGCTGTTTAAATACAGAACAGAATCTATTCATGTCCTATTAGTTTCCTATGGCCATTTGTAAGAGATACTGTCAAACTCAAAGCCCGAAGGCTGAATCCAGCCTGCATAGTGCTTAGATCTGGCCCGTGGGGCCGCCCTGGAAATAGCGAAGGACCGGCCCGCAGTGCCTCTGCCAGTGAAAATGGAGCTCATGAGGGCGGCCCACAGCCCTCCCGAACTCCGTTTTTGCTGGTGGAGAGTTGCAGGAGGCCATCGCAGCCGAAAATGGAGCTTGGGGCCTCCTTTTCACTGGCAGAGCATTCACGCCACTACAGGCACCGACACAAGTGAGATCAAACTGGCCACGCCCAGTTTGCATGCACAGAACAATTTACAGTGAACTGCGCACGTGCAGTCACTAAAAACCAAAATGATGACGGCCCACTGACGGCAAGGGAAGTGGTTCAGGGGCGTGGTAGGCCTGGGTTGCTACAGGTTCTGTGACCCAGGCCTGAATTCCACTACCAGTTCAGCCGAACCAGGAGCAACCAACCTCTGCCCCAGCCCTCACACACATACACACACACACACACACACACACACACACACTCAAGGTAAAACACAATTCTGATATGTCCCTCAATGAAATTGAGTTTCACACCCCTGGTCTAATAGGAAACAGAAAGCTTCTGTTTACATATCTACAATCAGAGATGGGTTTCATAATAATAATAATAATAATAATAATAATAATAATAATAATAATAATAATAATAATAATAATAATAATAATAATAATAATAATAATAAATTTTATTTGATTAGCCGCAACCCTCTCCCAAAGGACTCGGGGCGGCGTACAATCAGAAGGATAAAATACACATAGGACACACATACATACGAAAAAGGACAATTTCATTTGTGCGTGGAGGAGAGTAGACTTGTAAGTGAAAGACAATAAACACAGCTAAAAACACAATTAAAACACAGTTTAAAATCCCCTTAAATAAAATTGCTAAATTAAAAACCCCTCAGGAGCGTAACAAAGTCATGGTTGAGCCAGGCCAGATATTTGAAAAAGGTGGGTCTTGAGCTTAACACGGAAGGAGCGGAGGTCAGTAGTGGTCCTAATATCCGGGGGGAGGTCATTCCACAGGGCTGGGCCCGCCACAGAGAAGGCTCTGCTCCTAGGCGCCGCCCCATGGCATTGTCTAGTGGACGGCACCTGGAGAAGTCAGTGATGGTTTTCAAAAAAAATTAGAACCTATTTTGTAGGTGTGGCCTATTTTGTGGGCATGGCTTGGCGGTCATGTGATCGGGTAGGAATGGCCAACTTGTAAAATGGGGTGAAACTCATTTAACAACGCTCTTGCTTAGCAACCAAAATTTTGTGCTCAATTGTGATCATAAGTTCTCTTTCTTTTTCTTTCTTTCTTTCTTTCTTTCTTTCTTTCTTTCTTTCTTTCTTTCTTCCTTCTTATTATATCTCTCTCTCCCTCTTTCTTTTTTTTCTTTCTTTCCTTCCTTTCTTTTTCTTCCTTCCTTCCATTCTTTCTTTCTTATGTGTCTCTATCTCTCTTTCTTTCCTTCCTTTCTCTTCCTTCCTTCGTTCCTTCTTTCTTTCTTGTCTTTCTCTCCCCCACTTACTTTCTCTTTCTTTCTTTCTTTCTCTTTGTCTCTCTCTTTTCTCACTCTCTCCCTCTTCTTTCCTTTTATTCTCTCTCTCTCTCTCTCTCTCTCTCTCTCTCTCTCTCTCACCCCCACTCTCTCTCTCACACACACATACCTTCCAGTTGGCGAAAAATTCTGTTTTGCCAGCTGGGAAGCTGGCAAAGAAGCCTCGTTTTCCCTGCCGCCTGCAACTCTCAGAGGAAGGAGGCAGGGAAGCAAGCCCTGGGCCTCATCTCTGCCTTCTTCCTTGAGAGCTGGCTTCGGGGACAGCCAGCCTCTCCAATCACTGCCATTTCACCTCTCAAGAGAAGCTCGGGAGAGACGCGCAAACGGCCGCAACTTGAGGCTCCCGAGGTGGCAGTGGGCCTGCAACTTAATGCTCTCCAAGAAGCCTGCATTACCGGGTGCAGCAGAAGCAGCAACAGCGGGTGCCACCCCCACCCCCGGTGTCCATCGTCCTCCTCGGGAGCCTTGAGTTATGGCCTCTTTGCATATCTCTCCCGAGCATCTCTCGGGAGGCGAAATGGGAGGTGCCCCGCCGACAGAGCCTCTGGGTGGAAGGCGAGTGAAGGGCACAGTGACGGTAGAGGCTGGCCATCTGCGAAGCCAGCTCTCAAGAAAGGAGGCAGAGATAAGGCCCAAGGCTCGCTTCCCTGCCGGGCAATGGGGGGGGGCTTTCTCACATGCCTTTGGAGAAAGAAGGCGTGCGAGAAAGCCCCCCCCCATTGTCTGAACGTGTGAAGGAATGAAGCTGCAGGCTCCTTTGCCCTCAGCTACGCAACCTCCTTTCATTCTCTGCTGCCCGAACGAGTGATGGAGGCAGACAGAGAATGAAAGGAGGTCATGTAGCCGAGGCAAAGGAGCCTGCAGCTTCATTCCTTCACACGTTCAGACAATGGGGGGGGCTTTCTCGCACGCCTTCAGAGAAAGAAAGAAGGTGTGTAAAAAAGCCCCTCCCCACTGCCTCTCAGAGGCAAGTTGATTGGTGAGCCAGCCAATCAGTGAGCAGCGCATGGGGAAGCATGGTGCAGTGGGGCGAGCAAGTGGCGACCAGACAGGGGGGGGGAGCGAGCGAGGGCAGGCGGGAGGTAGCGTTCTGATACTGTGCCACCGGGTGAACGGGTTTCAAAAGATACGCTAAATTTCACGAACGGGTTCTAGCGTACCGGTACGAACCGGCTGAAACCCACCCCTGGCTTTCACCTACCCATTACAAAATCACTGGACAGAGCAGGCAGTATATGAAAGATTGATCCATTTTAACAGCAGGTTCCTTCGCAAGCTTGAGATGGCTGGAGTCTAAGGCAGATTCTGTATCTATATGGTTCATGCTCTTAGCCTATTTATTTCCCTCTATTCTTGTGACATCTGCTGCAAACAGAATCCACTTGACCCCAAGTGGGTACACTAAATCATTCCCAAACAATCAGAGAAACAAACAGCAGTAGAAATTAATTCACTAACACATGTCTGAATTTTTAAAGGTTTGGACAATGATTGTGGGTGGTTCTCTCTCACTTGGCTATGTTTGTATCTATATATAGTCCTTCGGCAAGGACTTAGTATTGAGGCTTGATATTCCAGAAAATGTTTAGATTATGTACTGAATTCATTTTTAGAACTGAAGCAACCAGGGGACTTTTTTCAATTTCCCATCTATTCGTTGCTTTATATTTTCTGATACTATTAGCTTGGCTTGCACAGAATATCAAATCCTAGATGTATGTTTTTTATTTATTTATTATTTATTAATTAGATTTCTAGACCGCCCCCTCTCCCATGTTTTCCTGCATGTCTGTGACCTTATCAATATGTTTCACACTATGTCAGTTAAAGTCCTTGCAAATCAATGAAAATTTGTGGAGTGGCTGTTATGCGCAGTGAATCACCTACGATGTGATGCAAGGCCCGCAATTTCCAGTGGGCTATCATCATAGATTTATTCATCTTTTGCATAGAAAATGGCTTTTGTTGTCAAGATTTAACAGTGATTACCCATGGGTTGCAGGTATACCTCGAATAATTGCTCTTAGTCAACATGGCTGTTCTTTGAAAATGAGCATTAAATTGTATTATTATTTTAATCATGCCTACAAGTAACAGCTATTTTGTAATCAATAGCCACCCTTCTCGTTTTTTAAAGAACATGGCAACAAATATTCATTTCCTTTACACTGTAAAACGCCTATCTAAGGAAGAGAAAAGGTTATCCTAAATTCAGGGAGGGTTTCTCTTTTCTGATTGCAAGGGTATGCCAGTGGCTGACTGAGAACAAGACTGCCATTGTAGTTACTGTTAGCATATAGTTCCCCTACCCCCAAAGTTTATAAACACAGGTTTATTTTCACCATGGAAAGCTACTCTGTGGTTTTTTAAAAAAAAAATAAAGATCAATTATTCTGAATACACTACAAACATTGTTTTCTATTTTAAAAACAGTTGGTTGAGACATAAGTACATAATCATAGCAGAGTCTTACTCAAACCAGAGCTCTCCCAGTGTTTAAAATCTCAACTCCCATACTCTTATTCTATTTTGAAACAAAGAAATCCCTGAAAACTCACTTTCCTGGCGTCTTCTTCTCTATCACATTCATTTATTGCAATCTTACTGTGTACTATACTTAAAACAATCTCACCTTCCCCCTCCCAGATGGGGGGAAATAATATTCTCCAATAATCTCCTTTTATACATAAAATCATGAATCTGTATCAAGAAAAAGAATAGTGAAGCAAAAGATGTATGAAAGCCATCAGAAGAATGTTCCAGTCTATCATAATTCCTTTTGTCAATCTGAAGCTCCTGACCAATTTTTTTAGAATGAGGAACCACTAAGGGCCATTTCCCAAACGCCGAAATATAACAGCACAATTTACCGTTGTTTTTATATTGTTCTGTCAAGTCAATGGAAAAAGATAGCCCCCTTTCTAGATTTTCATGCAGTCAAGAGATTATGATCTGCAATAGCGTGCAATTTCAATTTGTATTTCTTGTCATTCTGCTCTATGTCTAATGCAAAACAGTATTTTTAATTGGAAAAATATCAAAATGCAGACACTATAACTTTGTTGCCATAAAGAATCATGACACTTCCCAATTAATCATCAAAAATTTAATCTGTGTTTGGTAATCCATCAGTTTTTCTTCCTCTACTCTTAATGTAGGTATTAAATTTTTTAAAGTTTAATTCTTATAAAGTAAAACATAATGATAGCTAAACAATGTAGTGGAATCTGGAGTGTAAATTGCACCATTATTGCTAGCACTGGTTCCTTCCCTTCCTTCCTTCCTTCCTTCCTTCCTTCCTTCTGTTGGAAGAAATGTCCACCTGGGGTCAGTTCCAAGTGGGGAGAAAGACACCAGAAACATGGAAGCTGCTTGGAAGGATGGTTTAATGGTGAAGCAGAACCACCAAGCACATGTGATTCTGGGTAGCTGACCACATGGAGTGGAGAGTGAGTGTTGTTTATACCCTCTCTTAGGCTTTGAACTTGAGCTTCCTGTTCCTGTGGCAAGGGCATGTATCCTACTGGCTGTTGTCAAACTCCCATGGGGCTGTGTGGGATTATGTTTGTCTGAGTCAGGTTTGGTGCAAATGTGCTGGGTGATGCAATGAAGGGGCTTTGGGCAATTCCTATTGTGGCTGAGGGCTAATTCTACCTTTGTTGGATCTTGGATGGGGGTATTGGCTTATGAATAGACCTAGCAATCTCTTTATCTCTTAAGTACTGACATCTGCTGTGGGCTATTGAGAGGGTGGGGGCTATTAAGAGTGAGTCTGCTTTCTGCCTCAAAAAACATGTTTCCCCATTTCTCATCCAGGGAAATATAATATTCTGCCTTTTTAATATTTCCTATAATATTTCATTCTTCTAGGAGAGAGGTGGGTGCTAACCTTCCTTCCTCCTTCCTTCCTTCCTCCAGTTAATAATAAAAGAGGAAGAAAGAAAAAGAGAAGTTGGAAGCAGATTCTTGTTCTTCAGGGGATAAGTGCTTCTTCAGAGTCTAATTGTATTTCCTGTCCATATGCTGCTTATTTTTCAATGTGTACCTTTGTAAAGATGTAGCTGTTGTCACCACTTCCTTCAGCCATTCATTTCTGATTCTTTATCTTTACTGGGTAAGAAACAGGGTGAAATGCTGCCCAGAAAAAAGCTTTTTGTACAGGGGATGGGGGGGGGATCTTGAATTACAAAACAAGCAAGATAAATCAGGACAGCCATGTCACTTTCTCTCTTACCTCACTTTATTATCTCTACAGAAGTTTTGAGAAGCATGGATTGTCATTTCCATTCCCACAGCTGCTTCCATTCTTAGATCTGTCTCTGCCATACCTCTTTGTGTCTAGATCCCAGGCTGAGGAAACAGCCTAGTGTCCATTTATGGATATTAAAGCACTGAGTTTGTCCATGATGTCCCATAGAAAAAACCTCTTCCTCTTAGAAATTACTAAGGCATTATAGAACATAGCTGTAAAGCAAAGGAGACAAAAACATGTGTATGACGCACAAAGGAAAGATTACTTAACTCAAAAGTCAACTGAAACATAGTGAAACATACTCAGGAAATACCTCTTGGTCATCTATGCATTCAAATCACCAAAATATCGTAGAATGTTTCCTAAAATACCGAAATAATTTGCACTGATGATTTAGTCAAATCTGTATCATCTTTAAGAAATCCTGGAGAATGGGTGCATTGCCACATGCCTAGAGAAGAGCGAAGGTTGTCTGCATCTTCAAATAAAGTCCAAGAGAAGCCCAAGAACTACTGAGTAACCCATTTTGTAATAATATTTAGGAAATTTCTACAGCAAACTCTTAACAATTTTTTCAGTACTTAGAAAACAATGCAATGATTACTAGAAGTCTCCATAGATTTGTAAAGAACAGATTTACTTCTCATTTTTTTAATTGGATATCTTTCTTAATAGTTTGTCAGATTACTATGAACATAATACATATTTGACATAAAGTAAGTATTTGATATTTGTTCATAACCTTCCAATCAGCAATCTAATTATAAATGGGCTGATGCAGGGATGGGCTGCTGGGGGTTTGCAGGGGTTCGGGAGAACCTCTAGCTAAGATTCGGTGCAGTTTGGAGAACCCCCAAATCCCACTCCTGGCTATCCCCGCTCACCCCACCCTACCCAACCCCTTTCAGGAGTCTCTACGTGGCCCATTTTGGATGCAGATACATGCAGGGCGCGCGCGGAGGCTCCGGGAGGGCCTACCGGAAGTTCAGGAAGCCATTTTTGCCCTCCTGGAAGCTCAAGGAAAGCTACCGGAGCCCGGGGAGAGGAAAAACACCCCCTCCCCGGGGTAGTGCAGGAGGGTGAGTAGGCCACACCCACCTTGGCCACGCCCACTCAGCAACCAGGCAGAGAACCCCTTGTTAAATTTTTGAAGTCCACCCCTTGGTTAATGACATAGCTATTTGAGGTGAATCTCCAACATGTACAGAGGTGGGAAGATTAATACTTAGATAAAAATGAAACAAATATAGATAAAAGTGAAACAAAAATATACCTTGGGTAAAGAGTAGGCTAAAAATAACAAACGGAAATAACAGACATAAAGTCAAAGTTCATTTAGGGGGGGGGACGATTAAATGCAGAGTTATCAGACTTCATAATAGTAAGCGTGAATACTGTTCTGAATATAAGTCAGCAGTTTATCAAAGCCACTAAAAAGACAAACACAATTTTCAACTGCATCATTGGAATGATAGTTTCCCAATCAACGGAAGTAACTGTTACACAATATTCTGCATTAGACTCTGCCTTAACTTACAGAATTCCAGTTCTGATCATGTCTTTCAAGAAATTCAAGACTAAATTCAGAAGGGGAAAAAGGATCAGGGAAGTGGAAATTATGTCCTACAAAGAAAGTTGGAGGAATAGGGGATGGTTTAGCCCTCAAAGGAGAACTGAAGGAACTATGGCAACACTAGAAGGATGCCATGCCGAATAATATTTGGGTTAGATCCAAAACTTATAATAATAATTATTATTATATATCAGTGACGTGCAGTCAGGGGAGGCAGAGCCTCACCGCTCTCATCATGAAAATAAAAATTATATACTCCAGGAAGCCGCGAAAGTGGCTGGGAGAGGTGCGCAGCTTGGTTTAGCCTCCCTGGACATCGCAGCAGCAGCCCCAAGTGCACTGATCTCGCCATTTTTTGCATCGGGCGAGCCCAGGATCCTTGCAAGGGGAATGGGACCACATGTGCAGGAGGCTCCTCAATGCCAGCCTCAGATCAGCGCAGCCGCGGTCCCCTTCATGTTGGCTCAGGAAGGAGGGGAATGGGACCACGTGTGCAGGGGAAGGGGACCGCGGCTCCTGCTGATCTGAGGCTGGCGCTGAGGAGCCTCCTGCACACGTGATCCCATTCCCCTTGCAAGGATCCAGGCTCGCCCGATGCAAAAAATGCATCAGTGCCAGAAGGGAGGGGGGAGGAGGAGAAAGGAGAAGCTTCTCTTCTCAGAAATGTCTTCTCAGTGGAGCTGTGGCAGCCTGCCTGTCCCTTTCTGGCATTTCTGAGAAGAGAAACTTCTCCAGTCGGGCTGCGCCTGTGCGATCGGAGCAACCACGTGGTTTGATGACGTCACCAGCCTCACCAATCATAAACCTCACTGCACGTCACTGTTATGTGTGTGTGTGTGTGTGTGTGTGTGTGTGTGTGTGCGCGCGCGCGCACGCACGCGCTGATACAACACAAATACAACACAAATATAAAAAGGCAACATTAAAAATAAAAAATATGGTTTTCTGCCTGGATGGTTTTCTGTAATGAGCCCAAGGACAGAAAGGGGGAGTAGTGAGCTTCCTCCCATATTTGGGCATACCAGGGGTTGTAACACAAATACATATATATATATATATATATATATATATATATATATATATATATATATATATATATATATATATATATATATATATATATATATATATATATATATATATATATATATACATACATACATACATACATACATACATACATACATACATACATATATATATATATATATAACAGCTTATTTGCCTGGCATTGCACAAAGCAGAACATGACATAACAGGTTTACAATAGTAGAAGGCAGATTCCCAACTGAACTGAATATTAGGAAATTTAATTAAACTTGATTTAATACTGGATTCCTGTCCCAAATAAGCTTTTTCAAGGGACAACTGGACTTTCTTGTTTTTCTTTTGAAGACGTTTCTTCAACAACAGCAGCAGCAACAACAAGAAGAAAGTCCAATTGCCTCTTGAAAAAGCACCTTTGGGACAACCATAACCTGGATGACTGAGAATTTCTACAGACTTTTGGATTCCTGTGTTGAGCTATGAGTTGGGCTCAGTGATCTAAGTGGCCCTTTCCAACTCTAGGATTCAAGGGAAAAGAGTGGAGCAGGGGCTGGCTGGAGTAACTTCCTCAACCTTGCATTTCCCAGAAGTGTTGGATCTGAGGGGCAAATAACATGGGTTTTGTTATTTGTTAACTAACATAGTTAGTTTGTATTTTAATCTGATTTATATTCTTTCTTTTAAAGTGATGTTCAAGATTTATTAGCTTTTAACATTCCTAAACTGATAAACAAGCTGGGGACTAGTTCCTGATAAGAAAAGTTTGTTAGTACAAATTGGGGTCTGGCTTATCTCTTGTGAACCCTAAACAACCTTTCTCCTTACAATTTATTCCCTTTCAGAACCTCATTTTAATAAACATGTATGCTATTATCCTGTCCAATCAAATTTCCTCTTTCAGGTTTCTTTGTTATGTTAACTATAAAAGGGGATGTAAGCTAAAGATCGAGGTTCCCTCTTTGAATGAGGAATCCCCTTTGTCTGAATATTCTGATAATTTGTAATAAAATGATCTTCCTGTCTCGGTTTGTCTCATTGGAAAATATGCACATCGAGGCACGAGCCTGAAAAAGCCATATTTGGCCTTCAGATCACAACTTCCAAGTTTTTTAACCAGTACAAATCTATAACATCTGGACATAATTTTTAATTATAATTCAACATATGTTGCAACCCAGATTGGGAAGAGGTATCTTAAAATATGGAGACCCAAATTGGCTAATCCCCACTGATCCCCTAAAGCGCTGGGTGAATGCGATCTCATCACTGTCTCTCAAGCTTGCAAGATTGGTGTGAAAGAAAGAAAAAATCGGGGAAACATGGAAACTCCCCTTTGCTCCTTGGTGAAAAAAACCCTATACGATTTTTAAAAGCGCGCATGCTTTCGAAAGCAACAGGGCTGCAAATGCAACTCCTTCCGTCCAAAAAAATCTGAACGAAGCAGAAAATGAAGTTGGTGCTGCTCGTGGGCTTGTCAGAACCAACCCGAATTTCCGGGTCGGCGGCTGCGGCTGTCGACCCGGCGCATCGCATCCTCACGACTCCAATTCGCTGCCCAAAAAAGCAGTGCTGGGATTAGCTTTCGCCCGCCCTCGCTTCACTTCATTTCCATGGCGACAGGCGGAGGAAGTAAACGAGACTTGAAGCTAACTCCGAGTTCCCAGGCGCCGCCACCGACCGAGACGCCAAGAACTCTGCGATAAATCCTCCAGGCATATCTGGGCAAGTCTTGGAGAAAGGAGGCGGGGGGGGGGGGGGGCTTCACGGTAGGGCGGTTGGATGACGGTCGTTTGTCATTCTTAGGGAACCGAGATGGGAAACCTACTGCAAAAGTTCTTAGCCGAAGCTGGGAAATTGTGTGGTAAATCTCGGGCTGTAACAACAGTGCTTCCCAAACTTGGGTGAATTACCCCGAGCTGGGCAGAAGTGGTTTCCTTTTGAGTAACGACACGAGAACCCATTACCGTATCACAACAGGGACATTTTAAAATAGGGACTTTCTGCCCAGCGCTTTGGGGTAAGGAAGGAAAAAGTTTAAGAAGCCCTGCTGTACACACACACACAGACACAGACACACACTGACATTTACAGACAATTCAACTTTTTTTCCCAGGAGGAAAAAAAATGTTTCCTGGCACTTTAAGCTGGCATGTTTTTGTGTGTTTCGGTACACCTGTGCCAGCACTTGTTCATTGCTGAATTTTCATTTCTGGATATTTCCAAAGAAAACTGAGGAATTTATTACCATTTAGGATGGTTGGTTGCTGTGTTGAAAAGAGGCTGGGAGGATGAGGTGAAGAGGGATAAGAGACCTTCTTTCTTTCAAGACATGGATTATCATAACCTGTAAACCTATCGTTTACTGAGATGGATTAAAGTTTTAAGAGATGCCACTTTGCCTTTGCTGGCTGCTACAGATTAGTAGAGCCATCCTTCCGCAAAGGATTGCTTATATTGTGGTTTTAAGGCCATCGGGTGGCACCTGAACACTGCTTGGACTGCACTGCACAGTTATATCCATTTTTTTGGCCCCTGTTGTGTTATCTGACATTCAAGGCTTAGCCAGAAGCCCTCTGTTTTGCTTTATCTCCCCTTCCCTCATATCAGATTGATTCACACGTACTTTTGCACTGATTTAGATCTACGGCACATATCAACATTCAGCCTAAAGTTGTTTCAAATTATTTCATATTTGTTAACATTGAAAATTTCTCTCTCTCTCTCTCTCTCTCACACACACACACACACACACAATCTCATCTCACTCGTGTTCTCATACATCCTTCATAAGTCTTCCAAAATAAATTCCTCTTCCACCCCTCATTCTACCTATGTTAAACTCAGCTCTGCCTTTGAAAGCTGATTTCAAAAACATGATTGCTGATTTCAAAAACATGAGTCTGACACATTAAACAATATCCCAGGGTGAATGAGCATGTGTGACCACATTCTAATGCCTGTCCTTCATACTGTTCTTCATTCCACCTATAGATAATGGCTATGCAAGAGCACCTGCGAATAAAGGAACGTCACCGCTGTTCAATAACAGCTCTTGGCTACCATTCAGCTCGACGAGAATGTCTCACTGGGTTTGAAGGTGAGTCCATGCTGGGAAGGAACAATTTTCTGGGGTTCTAACTTTAATTATTTGCATCTAACTCCACTCCAGGGCCAGCTTCCTGCATCTGTCATGCTATGGCCAATTGGGTCTGAATGGCAGATAATAATATCAGTATAACAGGTGTAATTTCTGTTAAAAGGGGAGAACAGAATTTAACCTTCTGTATACCAAGAGGCTGATTTTCTGTTCCATCTATGCATATAGATGGAATCTATATTTATATGTATATAGCAATACAAATTCCAGGTTTCTTCCTGAAGTGAACTCCTGTCCACATAAGTGGCATGTCACCTTTATTACTCTGATAGATGGAGTGATCAAGTGGTGGGACATGGAAAGTGGGCACATGACCTTGTGCACCAAAGAACATGCTGGCTGGGTCACCCACTTCCTTTCCTGGATACAGGCACGGCTCCTCTTCTCTGCCTCCAATGACAGCTCTGTGCTGGTTTGGGCTCCAGGTGGTACAGTGCTTGACCGTATTCTGGTAAGAGTGGCACCTCATGACACCCTAGGACTAGGAATCCAATCACAGTAAGATCAGTAATACGTTTTCTGAAGTCACAAGCTATTGTACAGAATTGATTGCAGGAATTCAAGGGTTTTCCCCAACCTCATGCTCACCAATGTTCTTGTATTCACCATGCAGTGCAACTCCACCAATCCCCAGCTCTTGGCAAACATGGTGTCCTAAGGTTATAGAATGATTATGTCAGACACTTGCCATTCAAGGGTATCTCAGCCTTGAGAATGATTCCGTGGGGATTCTGGGGCACTAAAATTATCTTGGAAATCTGCCTTGGAAGCTTTTAAAATCCATTTAAGATTGTAAGAACTTTAAAAAAAAATCTCTTGAGCTTTTCCTCTAACAAGAGTGGATTGGCTGCCTGTAGGACTCAAATCCTTCCACTGAGACGAATTATATTTAGATTGTACCATGGCAGTGATGGCTTTCTCAGTCTCTATGTCCTTTAGGTAGACCTGCCCCCTTTTTTCCTCTACAGTTGGGCTACCCCATCTTCACCTTGGCGATCAGCTTGGCTCGGCATCTCCTTCTTTGTGGCAGCAAAGGACGCCTGACAGTTTTCCCCTTGGATGAAAAAAGAGAATCTGGGCACATAGTCAACATTACCCAAAGATTTTCTGAATGGACTCACAAAGACATTGTGTCCTGCATCATTTGCCTTGACAATCACATTTATACTGCTGGGTGAGTTTGGAAGTGGAGATAGTCTTCCCCCTGTAGGCAGGTTCAGAATGTAAATATTTTGGATGCCAATAATAAATTACTGCCATTGGTATACCTGTTTTTGACAATTTGGTAATCTCCAGATTTGTAAGATAGGATCCCCCCTCCACCCAAATTCCTGTGACCATTTCAACAATCATATTGGCTGGAAGTCATGGGAGTATCAGACCGTATATGTTGGAGAAGGTCAAATAGCTGCTCTGTAATTTGAAATCCTGTGTCCATTGTTGACGTTACAAGAAAAGACTTATCAAAAGGACCACAGAACAGCTCAGCAAAATATATATATATATATATATATATATATATATATATATATATATATATATATAGTCTTGTGGGTACTGGATTGCTCTGAAGGACAATTATGTAAATTACAGCACTTTTTTTTTGAAAATAGAAGCCACGTTTTGCCTGTACTAATAAGGTTCTGTAGTATGCTTTGAGATGGCTGCTGAAAAGTCTAAACAAAGCCTACTGAATCCAAGTTCGTCTTTTGGTTGATCATTCCTCCTCACCAATTCCAGGTATGACAAAAAACTGCTGATCTTTGACACTTACCAGACTGCAAGCAGAAAAGGCCTGACAAAGAAGCAGTGCATCTCACGTGCCCACAATGCAGCCATCACCCACTTGATTCTGGTGCGCCATCAAGAAACTACAAGGTACAAGCTAGATGAAGGAGTTGGTATTTGGCATATGGCCTCCCACCCCCCCAATCCTTCTACATGTGCACATGATTTAGTGGGAACTTTGCCCCTGTTGTTGGGAAGGTACAGGCCGAGAGAGGTGCCTTTTCCTCTGAATTGTGTTGTCATAATGGTTGGACTATAACAAATGAAAGAGGTAGAGGTTTGGGGAAGGAAGGTGTTTACCACAAAGAGGAACTGGACAATTCAGGGTTTAACTACAACTGCTGGCAGAGAGAAAAACAATGGAATGGTATAAAGTGAGAACTGTTGATGGAAAAAGATTCTCCCCTGGCTCCAACATACTGGAAATACAGCATTTGTTAAATGTGGGGTGTTAACTAGCTGCTTGAAAAGTCCACCGGCCCTCCATTCACTGTGATTTCCTGTTTTCTTGAAGCAATGACTTGTTGAATTCATTTGCAGGATGCTTTCGGGCTCCTTTGACCAGACAGTTGGCGTCTGGTCCCAGGACGGCAAGTTGATCCAGCGCCTCGGACCCTTCATCAGTAACATAACTGGACTGTGCTATGTAGCACCCACTGGCGTCATTTGGATTACTAGTGGCACTTCCCAGCCCACCCTTTACGAGCCGCAGTCTGGAGAAATAGTGAGTGACACAAGAGTATTTGATGCAATTCTGCCAATCAGCAGTAACACAAGACTCTAGTTCAATGGGTTTGTGATTATAAGGAGCCCTCTACTGGCAATGCTTGATATTACAGTTGATAGAAAAAAGAATAAAGGTAATTATGGGTACTTACCACACCATTTCACATCCTAAAGCAGGGGTGTCCAAACTTGGGAACTTTAAGACTTGTGGACTTCAACTCCCAGAATTCTCCAGCCAGCATGTTTGGACACCCCTGTCCTAAAGCGTCAAAAACAGTCAGGACAATCCCTGTTTGCCTTTACTTCTGTCACTGTGAAATGTGGGATGAGAAGGCAAATTTGCCTTGAGTTGAGCTTGCATCCTTGTCATTGTCGTCCACAGGATGACCCTGACCCACCCCACCCCAAGGACCCTCAGTCCTTCAGATTATTCATCCAAACCTTAAAACGAGTCCTGCCCTGTTCAGGGATTTTTTTTTTTAAAGCCACACTTGGTTAGGGTTAGAGGGCTTGAATCTGTAGAGTGGGTGAGGCAAGATTCCTCTCCCATGTAGAAAACGGGCATTCTAGCTGTGTTGCAACCAAGCAGGAAATGTACTTAGAGGTGCTCACCCACACCGCTCTGGAGTTGCTTTCCAATCAGTTCAGAACTTGTGTGTTGAAGTGGCCAGCCACAGCATCTTCCCACACAGGAAGATTTTGTAGACTAAACTTGGCCCAGTTTGCTTTCAGGACTCATGTTTGTAACATAAAACAAGTCACCCAAATCTGGGGGATGCACAGATACTTTCCACATGTTTTGTTAAATTCATGGGGTGAAAGTACATGAGCTATAGTTAAATATCTATTAGGCAAAGAAAAAAAAACCCTGCCTATCGGGAACTCATTTACAAATACTTTGGGCTTGTCAGGCTACAGTAATCTGAGCTGGGTAATCCTACAGATCCTTCTTAAACTCACTAGTCAGTACCACTAAGGCAGGGGTGTCCAAACTTGGGAACTTTAAGACTTGTGGACTTCAACTCCCAGAATTCCCCAGCCAGGCTGGCTGGGGAATTCTGGGAGTTGAAGTCCACAAGTCTTAAAGTTCCCAAGTTTGGACACCCCTGCACTAGGGGATCTCCTGAAGGCAGAGACCATTGCTGAATGATACATTGTCTGCAGAAGACTCACAGTATAACTTCTGGCCATACCAAAGTATTAGTTGTGTATTGGATATTTCAAAGATTTATTCAGTGGTGGGCTGCTGTCGGTTCACACCATGTTAATTTTCTGAGCAGTTCCAAGTTGTTGGAAGAAATCTTTTCCTAATTTACAGGTCTCATCCTGCAAGGAACACAGGAAGGATTGATTCTAGTGCCTGGATGGCGAACCTATGGCACACCTGCCACAGGTGGCACACGGAGCCATTTGTCAGGGCACCCTCTCTCCCTCCCCATCTCTGTCACTGTGTGTGTGTGTGTCACTCTGTGTGTGTGTGTGTGTGTCTCTCTCTCTCTGTGTCTCTCCCCTCCCTCCCCCATCTGTCACTCTGTGTGTGTGTGTGTGTGTGTCTCTCACTCACTCACTCACTCACTCACTTTGTGTGTCTCTCTGTCTGTCTCTCCCTGCCCCATCTCTGTCACTCTGTGTGTGTGTGTGTCTCTCACTCACTCTTTGTGTGTGTGTCTCTGTCTCTCTCTGTGCTTCTGTCTGTCTGTGTTTCTCTCTGTCTCTCCCCTCCCTCCCCCATCTCTGTCACTCTGTGTGTGTGTGTGTGTCTGTCTGTCTGTCTGTCTGTCTGTCTCACTCACTCACACACACAGACACTCCTCCGCATGCAGCCCGGCTCCTAGCACCGCCAGCATCCCGTCCAGTGCCCGTCCTCGGCAGCATGGATGAGCTCCGGACCCCACACATCTTTCACAGCCACCTCGTTTCCAATTGGGGGATCCATGCAGAGGATTTCTTCCCCCCCCCCCAAATTGGAAACGAGGTGGCTGTGAAAGACAAAGCAGTGCTTTGTCAGAGTGAGAACACTTTCCCGCCATTACGAAGTCTCCGCAGTTGTAATTGTACGGGGTGTGCACGCGCACCTATGTTTTCTACGGCGTGGAGCCACGGCGACGCTCTGCATGGCTGGTGATGACTCCAGAACCCATCCGCGTGGGGTTTCAAGGAACGTGAGGTGGAATTTAAAGTTTAGAATTCCGATGGTCTTAGCAACCCCTGTGAAAAGGTCGTTCGACCCCCCCAAAGGGTCACGACCCACAGGTTGAGAACCGCTGGCTTAGACCCATTTTGCCAGATTAATGGTACCGTATAAATTACATAAAGACTGCACAGAACTATTTTATATTGAAACATTATGGTGCTCTTACAAATGTCAGCAGCAGATAGAATTAAGATTAAATTCTAACTGCCTAAGCTATGGCTTAGCTGTTGTTTCTTTCCATTACTGTGAACAGTGTTTTTCATTTGTGGTTTCTCTTGAGTCGGTGTTTCAAAGGCTGCTTGGACTCCTCGCATTGTTTTTCAGGATCTTCCAATTGCTCCATGACATGTTGAAAGCTCACATTTTTAAAATAAAAAGTTACCATTCAAGAATATTGCTTATCTTTCCGGGCTTCTCTTCTGTAGCTGTGCAGCTTCATTTGACAAGAGCTTTTCAGAGCACTGCCACGAATTTATCTTTCTTATTTCCTCACAGATAAAAAGGTTTTGGCTGCACATAAACAATAAAACCACGTTAAATAGCCATCTCTCTTTCAGGTTTCACAGTTCATATCCACCTTCCAGGACAATCAGAAGGATGAGCTAGTTCTCCAGCAGCTCCTCAGTCTGCCAGACTCAAGGCATGTGATTGGTGAGTACCCTAGGAAAGCACTGGTACCTCTTCCCTCAGATTTGCAAATCAAAATCTCATCTGGCCTTCCAAACTCCTTACCATGGATTCTGTCTTCATTATCCTATAAACCAGGGAGCTCCAAACTTGGCCACTTTAAGACTTGTAAACTTCAACTCCCAGAACTCCTCAGTCAGCCATGCTGGCTATGGGGAGTTCTGGGAGTTGAAGTATACAAGTCTTACACTTTTGGAGACTCCTGCTATAAACCAATCCTTTCACGTTCTTAACATAAAATTACATTTGTAAAAGAGTCAAGGAAAAGACTTGATGCAATGAGTAAACCAGTTCACCTCAATCTGATACATTCCACATGTGCTAGAAATGCATCTATTCGAGGCATGGTGGTGCAGTGGTTAGAATACAGTACTGCAGGCTATTTCATTGCTCACTCTAGAACAGTGGTGGTGGACCTTTTTTTTCAACTGAGCCAAATCTCGCCAAAACCACGATTGAAATTTACTTTGAGAGCCACATTTTTAAAACCGAAAATACATAGGATGGTACACTGTTTTTAGTTTCAATAAGTTTTTATTGAGAATATTCTGCATGCAAGTATCCACATAGGTCGGGAGGATACAAATAACACAACTAATAAAACAAAAACTTTAGAACGATATTATTTATCGATAACGTTAAATTCCATAAAATTTGCCTTACAATGTAGAGAAAATTACATCCTGACATTGACTGACAAAGTCACAACCACTAATATGAACATTGGCCTTGCATTTTCTTGGATAGTTTGAGTAAGTCAGGTTTGTATGTTGTTGTTTTTAATTTCATCTCTCTCTCCCACTTTCTTTCTTTTTTCTTTTTCTTTCTCTCTCTCTCTCTGGCTCTTTGTCTCTCTCTCCCTCCCTCCCCCATCTCTGTCACTCTGTGTGTGTGTCTGTCTGTCTGTCTCTCACTCACTCTCTCTGTGTGTGTGTCTGTCTCTGTCTCTCCCTCTGTCTCTCTCCCCTCCCTTCCTCTCTCTCTGTCACTCTGTGTATGTGGGTGTGTCTGTCTCTCACTCATTCACTTAATCACTCACTCTGTGTGTGTCTCTCTCTCTGTCTGTCTATCTTTCCCTCCCTCCCCCTCTCTGTCTCTCTCTGTCTGTGTGTGTGTCTGTCTGTCAGTCTCTCTCTGATTCCCTCCCTCACTCCCTCTCTCTGTTCCTCTCTCTGTCTGTCTGTCTCACTCACACACACACACACACACACACACACACACACACACTGTGGTCACCTTGTTGAGTGTTCCAATCACATTTGAAACACTCAACAACTGGCCTGCATTTATGGTATTTTGCAGCATTCTGCAGTCATAGGACCAAAATTGGTTGTCACTCGCCCGGGCTTTTGCAGAAGCTTCCCTCCGAAGCCCGAGAGGAGGGAGGGGAGCGGGCACCCAGCACACAGAAGAGCCGCATTAAAGGGTGTAAAGAGCCACATGTGGCTCCCGAGCCGCGGGTTGCCCACCACTGCTCTAGAACAGTGATGGTGGACCTTTTCGGCACCGAGTGCCCAAACCAGAACACGCATGCCCGTGTATACATGCACCAGAGCTCCATAAACCCAAAGACTGTCTGGCCGTGCCCATACGTGCATTGGCCAGCTGGTCTTCGGGTTTCCGGTACGTGCATGCACACCGGCCAGCCAACTGGTCTTTGGTTTTCTGGTACTCCGGCAGACGTGAACAGCAGCTAGCAATGGCACACGTGCCCACAGGGAAAGCTCTAGGTCAGCGATGGCGAACCTTTTTTGGCTCGCGTGCCACAAATGGGGGGAGCGCAGGGGGGTCGTGTGCGGGCGTCTGCACCCATAATGCAATGCACGACCCCCCCAGTGCGCATGCAGGCACAACAGGTGCGACCCCCCCCCATTTTTACATGCTTTTTTCGCCCTCCCCAGGCTCCAGAGGCTTTATAGGAGCCTGGGGAGGGCGAAAAGAGCCTCCCCCGCCCCCCCCGGAGGCCCTCCAGAGGCTTCAGGGACCATCCGGAGGCTTCCCTGAAGCCTTCGGAATGCTTAAAACGACCCTCCGAGCAAACCGTAAGTCACTGGGGGGGCGGGGGGGCTCTTTTCGCCCTCCCCAGGCTCCTATAAAGCCTCTAGAGCCTGGGGAGGGCGAAAAATGGCTTTTAAAAACAGTGAACTTAGCTGGCCAGCGCGCGCGCGCATGCCATAGGTTCACCATCACTACTCTAGGTTCACCATCATGGCTCTGGAAGTTCGATTCTGAATGGCTCAAGGTTGACTCAGCCGTCATCCTTTTGAGGTGGGTAAAATGAGGACCCAGATTGTGGAGGCTAATATGCTGACACTGTAAACCGCTTAGAAAGGGCTGTAAAGCACTATGAAGTGCTATATAAATCTAAGTACTATTGCTATTCCTCATTAACATAGACAAACTGGCTGAGTATTCTGGGATTCACAACCTCATCAGATCTAGAATTCATCAAGTTACAGAAAGTTAGGTCAGAGCAGTGACGTGCAGTCAGGTGAGGCTGTGCCTCACCACTCTCATCATGAAAAAAAAAAGTAAAAGGAAAAAGCTGAGCTAGTTGCTGCCTCACCGTGGATGACTCTGCTTAACCTCACTGGTGCTCTCCCTCCCCAAGTGTAGTGACTTCCTCCCCAGGCCCCCATTCATTTCTCTCTCACACACACACAGCTGGATAAAACTATATAAAAATCTAGCCCAGCTTCACTGATTACAAGTTTGAAAAGGCAATGTGGCTCCACCTGCAATCAAACTACACTTGGGGAGGGAGAGCACAAGCGAGCACTGAGGAGACCACAGGAGGAGGCAGGAAGCCAGGCAAAGAGCCATGCTGTAGTACACACACTTCCACCCAGCCTCTTTTTTTTGGAAGGCTCGGCTCCCCTCCGGCTTCTCTGCCTCTCCTCTCACCCCAGCCTGCCAGCAGGAGGTGGTGGGTGGGCTTTATTGTGTTCCAGGCATTTCCCACCCAGACAGCAGGCTGCATTTGCAATGGTGGAGGTGTTTGGGAAAGGCAGCAGGGGAATGGGGGGGTGGGGGTGGGATGGCAGAGGAGCTGCTTTCAAGCCACTGGAAAAGATATCCAATCCAACTTTTGTGTGGGGGGGGGGTTTGTTTGAGAGTGAGTGAGAGAGGGAAGGGGTAGGATAGTCCAATCCAACTTCCGTGTGTGTGTGTGTGTGTGTGTGTGTGTGTGTGTTTTTGAGAGAGGGGGAGGAAGGGAGAGAGGGAGGAAGGAGGGGAAGGAGAAGAAAAAGAAAAAGAAAGAAGGAGCAAAGGAGAAAAACAAATGCTGTCGCTTTAAATTGGAACTGAGCATGCCTGGCTATGGAATTCTGGGAGCTGAAGTCCACAAGTCTAAAAATATTTGAAACCCAGCACTGTGTCAGTGCCTCACCAGTCATAAACCTCACCGCACGTCACTGGGTCAGAGTATTGTATGAAAATGCTGGACATCTAGTTCAAGCCATTCAGCAATAATGTTTGATAATCCTGAGTCTGTCCCTATTTCTCAGCCTAATAGTCTCTATAGTTACTTTATAGGATTAACGTGAGGATAGTATGAAGGAGAAATTTGTAATGGAGGGAAGGCAAGCAGAATATAAAGTCACACCATCAATTAATTTAGCAGAAATTAACTTGGAGAAGATAGAATTTCCCCAAAAGCTGAGATGACTGAATTGAACCATGAGTCGAGAACTGAGTCTCAATTTAGGAATGATATCGGCAGTGCAATTCCAGGCTAATTTCTCTGCTCCAGATGAATGAGTATCTCTCCGTTCACTTGCTTTGCAGGGATAAAAGACGGCTAGGAGGATAAACAGGAGTGGGAACCTTTGTCTACTGGCCACCTTATGAACCCACTTCAGCTGACTGGGACTTCTGCTGCTAATTCTAGGAATTGTTGTCCCCATAAAAGTGGAGGGCATAAGATTGAGGAGAGTCTCATACGTTTAATTTGGCACATCAACAAATCCCATTTTCAATATATATTTTTTTCCAATAACTTTCTGTTCTGCAGGAATATAAATTGAACCGATGATATATTTTTTTTAAGTAGAAAATTTCCAGCTGTAGCCTTTTTCTTTCTCAAGGTATTTATATAATCTGGTGGCTGGTGAGACCTTTTGGAGTAATCCAAGTAACTTTAAGCAATCCCCAAAAGATCATTTTAGGTAAAACACATTAAATGTTGTTCCCTTCTCTTTTGAGGCATAGCAAAACCACAGCAAGTGGTAATCTGGCGCTACAGTGAGTTGGGATGTCTAACGCTGCTGCCTTGCAAGCACTCCGTGGAATGCCTTGCTTACGGTAAGTAGTCACACATGATCCTTCCTGGCTCTCCATCTGCTCAGCCTCAACCTGCACTGGATCAGGGACTATATGTTTTATCAGATGCAACAACTCAGCAGCCAAAATAACCTTTCCAATGAGTCAAGTCAGCTAGTTAGTATTTGGGGCTGAACTTTATATCACCTCTTCAGCAGTAAACACTTCGTCTGGTTTACGAGGTCCAAGTTACTTTTGGTTCACCTTCTCGTTGTTCTCTTTACTAGCCAAAAAGGAGCCCATTTTGCTCTTCGGTGGGGACAGCAACGGAATGTTGCAAAAATGGGAAAGAAGCTACAGATCTCCCTTCATTTACAGGTAAAGGTTTATCGCAACATCCAGGAAATGCCTCCAGGCACTGATATCATTTGTTCAGAGATTTCTATTGCCCAGAAATGGATTACTAGTGATGTAACTAGTTATATGCTGAGAACTGCAAGCTGCTGCTGATAAAAAGACGAAACGCAATCCTTGCTGATAAGATGCTTAGCATATGAATGCTGAACTTTTGCTAATTTCCAGATTTATGTATCGTAGTTTTGGAGTATAAGAAGCACCTTCCCCCCCAAAAAAAGAGGGTGAAAATCTGGGTGCATCTTATACACTGAATACAGCATTTTTGGCCTCCTGAAACCCCACCCCTTCACAAAAAGGGACGTGTAGAGGGCTTGGGAGGCAAAGTGCTCCTGGGAGCTGGGCAGGGACGTGCGGTCAGGGGAGGCAGAGCCTCACCTCTCTTCATGAAATAATAGTATATAATATTATATACATCCGGCCATGCCCAGTCACTTTCGTGTCTTCGTCATCCGGGAGCGCCGACAACATTTCTGCCTCCGCAGCTCCCGGGCGCGGCCGGACGGATGTAGCCACAGCGACGTCGAGGCAGTCCGGGCGGACGAAAGAGCGAGCAAGGCAGTCTGATCCTCGGTCGCTCGCCTGCCGGACTGCCTCGGTGCCATTCTGGCTCCCTCCGTCCGGGCGCACCCGGGAGCTGCGGAGGGCGGAGGCAGAAATGTTGTCGGCGCTCCTGGATGACGAAGGCACGAAAGCGACTGGGGAACGACGAGAACCTTCCTGCCTCTGCTGGATTTCGCGCGCTCCTCGCGACTGCAATATGCAGTCGCGAGAAGCACGCAAAGTCCAGCAGAGGCAGGAAGGTTCTCGTCGTTCTCCAGTCACTTTCGAGGACTGCGGAGCACGAGCCGGCGGAGCACGCTCAGGAAGGCGGGGAATGGGATCACGTGTGCTGGAGGCTGAGGCAGCCTGAGCCTCCAGCACACGTGGTCCCATTCCCTGCCTTCCTGATGACGTCACCAGCCTCACCAGCCATAAACCTCACCGCACGTCACTGGAGCTGGGGAGGGGAAAAAACAAGCGAAAAATGGGCCATTTTTTGCTCGTTTTTGCCCCCCCCCCCCCCCAAAGCGCTCAGGAGCACTCTACAAGCCTCCCAAAGCCTATGCATGCCATGTTTTTGGCAAAAAAATGGACTCATTTTCATAAAATAACTGGCTTTTTTTGTTTGTTTTTGCCCTCTCCAGCCCCCAGGAGCACTTTGCAGGCCTCTCAAACTCTCTGCATGCCCCGTTTTTCACAAAGGCGTGCAGAGGGCCAAAACTTTACCTCTTCAAAGTCTTGGTGCGTCTTATACTCCAAAAATAGGGTGGTTTAATTGCTAAACTTTCTACCTTCATTTGGTCATTATCTTCAAGAGCACTTGTCCACGAAAGAGATAAAAGGCTGCAATGTGATACGATCTGCAAAGAATCTCACGTCCATCTCTCACTTAGATGAGTTTGTCTCTTTCATTGTACTGTATAAAAAGTGTGTGTTCATAGACAAGCTAGCTCTGCTTGTCTTATGTGTCCTCTTTCCTGCCTCCTCTATTCGTGGTTCTAACCTGCTCTAGTCATACAGCAACTCAGCCTCACCCCCAACCCCCAGCTGCACAGCAGTGTCTCTGGTCTTTCTCCTCTTATGGCTGTGCTCACACAATAACTTGTTTTCTGAATTAATTTGCTTTGTGGGTTTGCAAAATATGCATATAAACTAACTGAGTAGTTGGGCTCATATGTCGTGCTAAGCTATTAAAAATCCAATTACCATTGATGCTTATCAAATTTAGCGGGTTGCACAAATGTATCTGCGAGTTATTTTTTAAGAATCTGATTAAGTGCATTGTGCAAACACAGATTGTGCATCTGTTACATTTAGCAGGGAATCCTTCCATGTAGACGAAGTCCACTTGGAGCGACGAGGACCTTTGGCTGATCAGATAGAGAAAGGCCATCAGAAAGAATCGGAACCTTGTCCAGAATCTGCACAAAAATTGAGGACTTGCAGTAGGCTCCGAAGTTGTTACAGCAGATCCCAGACCACAGCCAAAGGCACAGAAAAAGAAAAAATAGAGTTCATTAGGTATCTATCAGGATCTGGTCTCTTTGGATACAGGCTAGTATAGGTGAACAAAGAACATTAGATTGAGTTATTTCTGCCTTTTCCCCTAGAGGTGAGATAGGCCTTTCTCCATTTGTTTCATAGATTAGTGCTATGAAAGCCTTTTTCCTCTTCGTTATGCCAGATAGGGTCTTCAAAGAGATAGTAACTACAATACAGCACATGTATATATACAAGGCTATATGTACAGTCTGGGATCAAAGCTCGCTACTTAAAAGTTGCCGGGTTATAACTGCCAAGCAATTCTTTAAAAAGAATCCACACCAGTGATGGGTTGCAGGTGGTACACTCTGGTACGGGCGTACCGGTGCTTGCCGGGGGCACTGGGTACCGTTCCAGTACGGTGCTACAGAGCCCGAGCTCCTTACCTGTGTTTGAGTTCTTTGGCGCTTCCGCACACAGCACCTGCACAATGCTCCACCAACCAGCTGGCGGGTCATGGAGGCGTCGTGGAGATGCATGTGGGAGACGCGGGGCCCGTTGCACCGTACCAGTTGCAACAGGATCTGGAACCCACCACTGATCCACACCTTCTTAGCTGCTGGCAGAGGGGGGCAGGGAGTATGTGTAAGAAAAAGGAAGAAGTTGGGTTTGGGCTTTCAAATCAGACCTTGAATGCTGATTTAGGGCAGCTTTGATAACCAAACCCTGGTCCTTGACAGGGTCATCTTTATTGAACAGCTGGATATTCTAGTGATGTCAGCAACCAACGGGAATATTTACCTCTGGGAATTTGAGACCTTCACCCCAGGTGCTGAGCCCATTGTCCAGGTAAGAGCAAACTCTTCTTCCTGTGATTGGACGGAAGGCAGTCAAAATCACATCTTTGTCAGTCATCTTCAAAGAGTAATGACCTTTATCTTCCTATATAGGAAAGCTACATCAGATAGACAGGTATATAGCTTTAGGGAAAAAATAGTTGACTCTGAACAAGGGGATAGTGATCAGAGGAATATGTGGCCTAACTCAGAACTTGGATTCTCTCCCAGGGACCACAAACTTTACTTTAACATCTGTGGAATTGACCAGTGTACCCTAACTTGATAAACTTAATAATCTCCATATTTGGATTCCTTTCATTTCAATTCCTATACTTCCTAGTTATTATAGAAATGCTGCCATAGGAACTAGAAACTGTAGGACTTTTAAGTTCAACAAATCTAGTAATCATACGGTTGGTAAATGCTGAAATAAACTCTTGGGTGCATAATAACAATATCCAGGTGGAAGATTTATTGCCTTAAAAAAAGGATTCAGGAACTATTTGATATTTTCCTTCGCGTTACAGCAAAATATGTCTGCATTGGATCAAGACTCCCAAACATTAGGAAAAGATTCTGCCCATGGTGAGATGGTCTTTGACCCTTCAAGCAGCTGTATCTCAGGTAAAAACAATTCAGGATGGGGTAGAAATTTCAGAGACATCCCAAAAGAAGCATTGAATGATCTATTGCTGTCCAAAGGCATTTTTTTTAAGTGAAAGAAACTGAGGCACTGTAAATGTGGGCTGTTATCAATTGTCTGAGCTATTTTGAATGAAACAGGATTACAAATAAACCAGGAGACCTGAACAAAGAAAAACAGAGCCTCTAAAACTTAATTGAGTTGTTGTTGTTGTTGTTTTGTTAGAATGATCAAACAGATCTTGTGACTAAATTAGATGGCCGCCGGCTTGATGAGACGTAAGAACTGCAACATATGCAAATGTACATGTTGTAAATGCCATACAAATGTATGGCACTACAGTTTTCTTTTATATGTGACTTTGAGAATTCTTCCCTGCTCAATTAATCAGTGGAATCGCTTGCCTTCAGAAGTTGTGGGTGCTTCATCACTGGAGGTTTTTAAGAAGAAATTGGACAGTCATTTGAAGTGATATAGGGTCTCCTGCTTGAGCAGGGAGTTGGACTAGAAGACCTCCAACGCCCCTTCCAACTCTTTTATGCTGTTGTTCTGTTATTCTTCATTGGCCTCTACCTTCTGTTTATCTTAGCAAATGATTTTTGCAGGTTGTTAACTGCCAGGCTAATGTTTCTATATTTTAAAAAGGTGGAAAAAATAGAACATACCGTAAATCAAATTGTATATTTGTTATAATAGTAGTGTCGGCTCAGTTTCCTAATGGTGGAGTGATCTCTCTTTTCTCTTTCCCATCCAATCGCTGTTTCCCCAAATCATTACTTTAAATAGATCTCATATGCAGAATAGCATTGTGTGGACACGCCAGCGTGATTACAGCACTTGCATTGGTACCAAATGAGAATGGTATTCACGCCCCTTATCTGGTAAGTGGAAGACAGGAGAAAGATTATATAGGGTATATATATATATATAAATTTATTTACAGTCACAGACCAAAAACACAAGTACTACAAAGAGACATTGATCATAGCATCATAGCAATCAGTCACCAAAAGCTTAACTAAGGAAAGTTACAGCGTTCTCCTCCAACGGTTACAGCTCTTAAGAAAAAATTGGAAACCTGAGAGGTGATGTATGAGGAGCCATCTCCAAGGCAATAGACAAACAAATTACAGCCATTAGGTCTAGAAGGGACGATTTCAAGAAGAGACAGTAACTTGGATCTGTCTGCGTTATACATGGGACAAAATAGAAGGACGTGCTCCACACTTTCAACCTCGGCTCTGTCACACGGGCATAGCCGCTCGTTAGTCAGGAGCCTCTTAAAATGACCATCCAAAAGTGCTGAGGGCAAGACATTAAAGAGAGCTAAGGAAAAAGCTCTTCTATACTTAGGAATGGTTAAAGTATAAAAATAGGAAGCCATCCTCAATCCATAATTATTAATATAGGGTAGATGCTGATATATGAACCACAAAAAGAGAATAAGATTATATAAATTTATATACAATTTATATACAAGTAAATGAACTAATACTCTGTATCAGCTAAGGGCCCTATATCAGAAAAAAACTATTTTGTGACTATCTGACATACAAGTGTTAACTGTAAATGTTCCTGCTGGTCTCCCACTTCATGAACCTTTCACCTTAAAATGGCTTTGGACTAGATGCCTTTTCATTATTTATTTAGTGTATGACATTAGCCAGGAGACTTACAGTGTTAATACAAGTAGCCCTCGAGTTATGACCACAATTGAGCCCAAAATGTATGTTGCTAAATGAAACTTTGGTTAAGTGAGTTTTGCCCCATTTTACGACCTTTCCTGCCAAAGCTGTTCAGTGAACCAGTGCAGTTGTTAAGTTAGTACCACAGTTGTTAAGTGAATCTGGCTTCCCCGTTGACTTTGCTTGTCAGGAGGTCGCAAAAGCGGATCACCTGACCCCAGAACATTGCAGCCATCATAAATATAAGCCAGTTGCCATGCATCTGAATTTTCATCCACGACCATGAGGATGCTGCAACAGTCGTAAGTGTGAAAAACGGTCCCGAGTCACTTTTTTCAGCACTGCTGTAACTTTGAACTGTCACTAAATGAACTGTTGTAAGTCGAGGACTACCTGTAGTTGTTTGGCTGCCTAAGACTGCTGATCCGTTCGGTTCACGCTTGAGACGCTATCCAGAAATGCGCTTCAGGGTGGCGGACGAGCTCAGCACGATCCTTTCCATAAAGGATACCCACAAAGCAAGCATTGTGTACTCTGTAAAGTGGGACCCATAGCCCTCTAAGGCTCTTTCCAGCAAGGAATGAAGGTATGAAAGAGGGGGGGGGGAGGGAGAGAGGATCAGAGGGGGCAGAGCCCCCAGAATCAGGTTCTCACCTGGCCACCTTTCATTGCAGCTCAGTGGGGGATGGGATGGAAGGCTGTGCCTCTGGAATCTTCAAAAGCGCTGCTTTCAAAACGCCTTCTCCAATCTGCCTGGGGATAACGGGCCTATCCTGGATGTGGCCTGTTCCCAGAAGAGGTGGGTAAACCTTCCTGCCTTGGTTTGATAAACAAAACAGCTTCCATGTGCTCTCTGAGGTTGGGAGGTTCAGTTCCAAGCTGGGAGAAAGAATCTGGAAATAACATGGAGGCCGATTGGAAAGAAAGTTTATTGCAGAGCAGAATCGCAGCGTGCAGTTCTGCGACAGCTGACAAAAAGTAGGTGAGAGTGGGTGGGTTTTTTTATACCTTCTTGATTCCTATGGGGTCATGGCTGGCCCTATAGCACAGGGGTCAAACTCGCGATGTCACGTCATCATGTGACACATCATGACTTTTTCCCCCTTCGCTAAACCAGGATGGGTGTAGCTGGTGCTCAACACATCCGGCCCATGGGCCGCAAATTTGACACCTCTGCTCTATAGGCAAAGGGGGAAATGCAAATCCTATGTGTTTGTCTGAGCTAATCTTGTCAACTTTTGCCTTGCCTAGTTGTGTTGTTTACCTGGAGTTTCTGTCTGACCTAGTCTTTCTGAATGGATTACCAAATCTGCATTTCTAAAAGCTGGCCTCCTCAGTTTCTGCATGGAGCAAGGAGACTGGTTTTCTATCCTGCCTTTTTAATATTCCCCAAAATATTTCATTCTCTAAGAGGGTGGGTGGGTGCTGACTTTCTACACAGAGAAGAATTTCTTCTTCTGAAAGTTTAAATTGGATGCAGGAGTGGAGGATTAAAAAGGATCTTCCATGGCAATACGGACAGTAGCACGCATGAGAAGTACAAGTTCCTGCATGGCTGGCTCAGGAATTCTGGGAGTTGAAGTCCATAGGTCATAAAGTTGCTATAGTTGCCCACCTCTATCAGAGAGACTGTATCACTAATAATCTGAGTTTCCCAAATGTCCTGTTGTCCTTGCTCTTCACAGCCTACACTCCTGTGCTCCTGAAAGGAGGGAATTTGCCTTTTCTACCAGCACTGGAGTTTTCATCTGCGCTTTCAATTTTCATTGTGCTGATCTGGAGCTCATGGCTGAACTCTGTGGGCACAAAATCACAGTCCTAGCCCTGGCATGGCACCCACAACAAAACAAATGGGTCACTGGTGCTGAAGACGGCACCATTCAACTCTGGGTAAGTAACTTCCTCCCCTATTTCACGTAGTGATAGGTAGACAATAGAAATATACATTAGCCCTTATGGACCCTATAATGATTTTTCTGACTAAATGCAAATACTTCTGCCTGACAATTATTAGAGAGGCAAAGGTCACAATAGAATTTCAAAAGTTGTATTTGTATAGTGAGTTATCGCTGAAGCTGGGGAATAAGTATCTTCCTTGTTGGTGGGATTTGTTTTTCTCTGGTTCACCTAGAGTAAAGATGGTGGATGTTGTGTCCGGAACATAAAAGCCCTTAGAGGAATCACTTGCATTTGCATTGACCAGATCAATGGATGTATTATGGCAGGAGACCACGATACTATCAGGTAGCCACAGGGTAAGGCACTTGGTAATAAGGGAAGCGGAAACAAAAAAAGGATAGCTTACCCTTGAATAGGTTTGCAACTCTGCCTTTTTCTATTTGCAGGATTTATGACCCCAATTCTGGAGCATTGGTGCAAAGTTACACAGGACATCAAGATTCTATCAAGGGTCTCATCCATGTCCCAGAAATGAAGCAGGTAGGAGAGCCATGTCCTTGAGGTACGGCCGATCGGAATTTAGGCTGGAGCCAGTCTTTGGCCTACAATTGGATGGGAGAACAATACAGTCGGAAAACTCACGAGACAAGGACTGTGGGCAATCAGTATGTTTAATCCATGTTCTTGGAACCTTGTATAGTGTTGCCGCTGCAACTCCTAACTTACTTTCTTCTTTGATTTTCCGCAGTACGTGTCAGTTTCACTGGATGGCACAGCACGCATATGGAAGGCCTACCATCAAGGGAGGTAGCCCAAGTCCCAGTCAACTGACAACGTTATCATTATCCTACATACCATCTAGAATCCGGATTCTGACAAAACTTTTATTATGGCCTTTGGGCCAGAGAACGCAACAATAAAATACACAAACCTGTAATTATTTAAAAAATATTTGTAAAAAATAAAATGAAATGTACATAAGGCACATTATTATAATAACTGTAGTACAGATGGCAGGGGCAATCATAGAAGTTTGTGCTAAACTTCAATCATAGGTAAGATAGATACAAGAAATGGTAGCACAATGCCAAGCTAGAAAGATAATGGCACGATCCTGGTCAGTTAGAAGCAGTTAGACCATTGTATATGAGCCATGGTGGCGCAGTGGTTAGAGCGCAGTACTGCAGGCTACTTCTGCTGATCACCGGCTGCCAGCAGTTTGGCAGGTTGAATCTCACCAGGCTCAAGGTTGACTCAGCCTTCCATCCTTCCAAGATCAGTAAAATGAGGACCCAGATTGTTGGAGGCGATATGTTGACTCTGTAAACCGCTTAGAGAGGGCTGTAAAGCACTATAAAGCGGTATATAAGTCTAAGTGCTATTGCTATTGTGCTCTCTATCGTGGTAGTTCTTTAAAATGGATGTCTTCCTAGATTACCTATATAGAAAGCAACAGGGGAGCACAAATTCCACAGAGCTATCAGCATTTGCTGAAAAGGGATTTTTTTATACCCCCAGCAGCAGTCAAGACTGCAGAGGGCAGTGAAACCAACTTGGCCAAGGTAAAATCTCAATGGAATTTCAGAATTAGAATTGAAAAGAGATCAAGATGATGGCACTTCCACATTTAAGAGGAATACATTAACTGTAGGGTGGGATACTGGACTTAAAACTGTTTCAAAAGTCAATGTCCCAGATATGTTGTTTAAGATGACTCCTGGCATTTTAAAATATTAATGAATAGAGAGTTTACAAAGAGAGTCCTAAGGATTAGAGTTTGTTAGCCTGGTTGATATTAAATGATCTTTAGAGCATCCCTGGAAGCAGACCCACAGGATAAGGAACACCAATTTCAACAGAAATTAAGAAGACCACACTTGCTCAATAAATGCATGTGTCAGGGTTCAAAGTAACAGACCCAAAGCAATCAAAACTCTGAAGCTAGCAATCAAAACCAGAGTTTCCTCAAAGAATGAATTTATTGGGACTATCATATTGGCACAGGATGACTGTACGTGCCATAAGGAAGCTTGGAATTGCACTCCAAGCTATTTATATGTATGTGCCTGCTCTGTTGAGGTCACTTTGATTTGATTCTGTGAATTTTTTTTTAAAAATCCACAGACCTGCAGATTCTGAACGCACAGACAACTATTAAAAGAAATATAAGCCTACTTAATGCCTGGGACAGGGTTTCAGATTGTGTCTGCAATGTTTCCTGTCCTTTCTTAGCCCCTTATTTTTTTTATCTGCCTCTCTTCTAACCCTATCTTTACTATATGCACAGAAAATAAATTATTTCTGAAAAACAAACTTTGTAAAGAAAATAAACCAAGCTAACTAAGTACATGAAAAAGTTTTGTGGATTTTGTGACACAGACAATTAAGGTGGAATTTTGCCCATGACTATGTTCTCCAACATAAAATCTGAACTTAAAAGGCAACGAATAATTTGTACACTTGCCAAGACTGAAGGAGGAACTACGAAGAGCCAAAAATAGCATGATTAGGTATTCTTAGACAATACAATTTGTTGTACATATTCATGTCATCGAGACATCTTAGACTTATATTCATATTCTAAGAAACTAGATCATAGAAAGGGAAAAATGTGCAAAGCAGCATTTGAATGGAAGGGCCACTTTTGCAAGAACATTGTTTAGCATCACCCAACACACTATTGTAATAGGAAGCCTACCTTTGTTAATGTTAGCTTGAGTAATGCTGTAAACTGGCCCTGCATAATCAGAATGTTTAATGCTGGTAAGTGTTCCTGTGCTATTAGATATTTGCTATAAAAAAGTATCTAGGCAAAACTCCTTCTATGATCTGCTTTGCTTTCACAGAGGAATTGTATTTCCCATCCTTAGACATACTCTATTTTCTACGTAAGAAAAGTATTTTCTTCAAGTTAGCGGACAAGCACATCTACTAGTAATTATTCATAATATATAATTATACAAGCATGATGGGAAACCAATGACTAGTACTTTAGATTGGAACTATGATGGATGAGTCTATCCATTTGAAATATATTACTGTATGGCTTTTAACTGTATTTTATTACAATGCAAATTTCCACCCAGCACTGAAATAACACTATGTTGAATCTGCTTAACTTTAACATCTGCCCTGCTTTCCATGGTATCTCATAAGTTTTAAGGCACTTTCCATGGTATCAGGATGATGTTTTTGTTTGGTGATGATATTATTAACTTTTGAAAGCTGCATTCTGGCATTCAGTGCTATATCCTTATTGGGAAGTTTTCCATTTTTTGCAACGTAACACCAAAAGTAGTGTTTTCTGACTTGTGTTGGCTCAAGCAATGCTATCTAGCTTGCATGTTACAATTTATTTCATAGTAGATACTTTTCCACTACAATTGGCTACTGTGTACTGTAGCAAGAGTGACCTCTCAAATTAGTCATTTTTTCAACATTTTAGTAATACACTAAAGGCAGAGAATGCCTTTCCAATGGCTATCTCAGGTATGATCATAATCTAAGAAAGAGCTTAGATAAATGGTAAAGGTTCCCCTCGCACATATGTGCTAGTTGTTCCCGACTCTAGGGGGCGGTGCTCATTTCAATTTCAAAGCTGAAGAACCAGCGCTGTCCAAAGACATTTCTGTGGTCATGTGGCCGGCATGACTAAATGCCAAAGGTGCACAGAATGCTGTTACCTTCCCACCAAAGATGGTTCCTATTTTTCTACTAGCATTTTACATGCTTTTGAACTGCTAGGTTGGCAGAAGCTGTGACAAGTAACGGGAGCTCACTCCATTAGGGATTCGAACTGCCGACCTTTCTGATCAACAAGCTCAGTGTCTTAGCCACTGAGCCACCATGCCCCTTAAGAACGAGCTTAGCTAGAGAAAAATATGTAAAGCAGCCTTTGAATTTTTGCAAGAACATTGTTTAGCATCACCCAGCATCATCATGGTGATAAAATGTTGTGAACATCTTCCCTTAAGAAATGGTTCATTAGTCTATTCTTGTGCTGGATCAACATAAACCTAAACCAACTTAAAATGTGAGGGAGAAGGGGATGTCAGCATTATTACCCTCATATGAGTAAGTACTAAAGCCAACAAAAAAAATACTATTAAAGGATCAAAAACTAGGGAATAACTAATTATAAAATGTGTTAAAATAGCAGACTGCAAACAGGATTCTAACCAGCAAAACATGGTCCTTTCAGTTATTCTTCCTTCAGGGCAACAGGAAATCCTTGATCAATATACAGGGTCACCAAAGCTCTATGCAAGTAATTTGGGAGAGGACTTAGGACCGTGATGGTGAACCTATGGCATGCATGCCGGAAGTGGCACGCAGAGCCATCTCTCTGGGCACGCAAGCCATCGCCTGTTGCTCTACCGGCTCCTGGCTCTGTTATACTCTTATCAACTGGATAAAATGCTCCCAGGAACAAAGGATGATAGAAAAAGATAATGTCCACAACTGGCAGTATAATCAGCATTCCTTTGACCGTAATATCTTTTGATAAATTAGAAACAATTTATCTTGCATCTTTTGATAGAAGTTACCAGAACTGATAGTAAAGGAGAATCTTGTAATGTGGTTCCTTTATTGATATTTGCTAATAAACAGGGTTTAACATTATCATTCTCTGCAGCAGGATATTATTCCTCTACTGGCTGGGGAAACTTTGGGCTATAAAGCCTACATATCTTATCGTTGTTGAGGTTGGGAAATACAGTGTCTATAAGGGTACCCATAAAGCATTTGTCCCAATTGCTTTTACCACATGCAGCTACATTAAGGAATTGAACATAGGAAAGCCCATTTTTTCCTTGCACCTGAAGTGCTTCATAGAAGGCTTAAGACTGTAGGACTGATCATGGCAAATGCAAGCAGTCTGTTGAAGGACTTCAGATTGGTGTCCATGCATCAGTGGTGGGATTCAGATTTTTTTTACTACCGGTTCTCTGGGCGTGACTTGGGCATGGCAGGGCAAGGATACTGTAAAATCTCCATTCCCTCCCCACTCCAGGGCAAGGATACTGCAAAATCAGCTGGGACTCGGGAGGCAGAAAATAGATGGGGGTGGGGCCAGTTAGAGGTGTTCCTTACTGGTTCTCCGAACTATTCAAAATTTCTGCTACCGGTTCTCCAGAACTGGTCAGAAGTTGCTGAATACCACCTTTTGCATGCATGCATTAGAGCAGGGGTGTCAAACTCAATTTCACTGAGGACCATATCAGCATATGGCTGCCCTCAAAGGGCCACCTGCATGTAAGACTATGTATCGTATTAGTTCAGAAGTGCAGTATGGCTAAGATGTGGGCCAAACAGGATTAACATTCAATTCAAATATTTCAAATAAATCTGAAACAACAAAGAAAAAGCATACGCTATTTAGTTCTCTTTCTCATGCCGTGTTGTCCAAGCCAGATGCCTGGCATATTTTTTTGCTTACAAGTTCATCTATGTTTGAGGATAGGTTCTGAGCTGTGGAAACTCTCAGGATAGAGTGGAGGTGTGCATCAGTGAGAAGACTTCTGTGTACGCTTTTGTTCACCTTTATCACAGAGAAAACATGCTCACACACGTATGTACTACCAAACATGCAGAGCATTTGAGCAGCTTGTAGGCGGAGTTGGGGCATCGTTTCGGGGATGAACCTGCTGAACCGTAGGGGCCCTACAGAATCGTACTTCGCCTTAAGTGTGCTGCTACATTGCAGCTCTATCAGCTCCATCTGGATATTTACAGGGGCTTTCTCCACGTCAACTGCAAATGGATTACTGAGCAGTTCAAAATGGGATCTCTGTCCTTCAAATTTAACAAAGCGACGCGTAAACTCCATGTGGAGGGTGTGGAGTTTATCACCAAAATAAGCATGTGAGAACACGGCGGTGGAGACTTGGTTTATGATCGTTTGGCAACAGGGGAAGTGACTCAAGTTTCCTTGCTGCATCTGAGCGTCCCACAGTTGCAGCTTCACCTGAAAGGCATTCACTGCATCATACATGTCCGTGATCACGTGGTGCCGCCCCTGAAGCTGAAGGTTTAGCACAGTGAGATGCTTAGTTATGTCGCACAGGAAAGCTAACTCGCACAGCCACTCTTCGTCCTGCAGTACCGAGGAGTCTTTTCCTTTACTTTCCATGAACTGACAGATCTCCTCGCGCAACTCAAAAAATCCACTGAGCACTTTTTCATGACATAGCCATCGCACCTCTGCGTGATAGGGCAGATCACCAAGTTCAGAATAGATTTCCTCCAGAAAAGGCTTAAATCGACCGTGATTTAAACCTCTGGCTCTTATAAAGTTAACTATCTGTGTTACGGTGCTGATCACATGTTCCATCTTCAGGGCTTTGCCACACAGTGTTTCCTGGTGTATGATGCTGTGATATACTATCAGCTCACCTATGCAATTCTCGCTCTTCATCTTCTCTCGCATCCTTCCCACTAATCCACTCTCTTCCCCGCACATCAAAGGTGCTCCATCTGTTGTCAATCCCGTAAGTTTGTCCCAGGGGAGTTTCATGTCATTTACACATTTTGACACTGCTTCAAATACGTCTTTACCTGTGACAGTGCCATGCATTGATCTTGTATCCAAAAGTTCCTCTGTAACACATAAACTTGAGTCCACTCCACGGATAAGGATTGTCAGCTGTGCCACGCCAGTGATGTCCGTGCTCACATCCACAGCAAGGGAATACGCAATGAAATCTTTTCCTTTTTCAAATAACTGTACTTGTAAATCAGTGGCAAGCTCACATATCTGATCGGCAACAGTGTTTCTACTTAGGCTTAGATTCATAAATGCTTGCCTTTGATCTGGGCACAAGACTTCACACACTTTAATCATGCAGCGCTTCAAAAACTCCCCCTCCGTAAATGGCCGGCCTGATTTAGCTATCTCTTCTGTCACTATAAAACTAGCTTTCAGAGCAGCCTCACTTTGTGATTTTGCTTTTCTGCACACACGCTGCTTTGCCATCAGGCTCTTTTTAAACTCTTCCACCTTCTTCAGCTTCTGCTGTATGTCCATGTGTTTGTACTTGTCCTCATGTTTCGTCTCATAGTGCCGCCTCATGTTATATTTTTTAAGTACAGCCACATGGCCTCCGCAAACAAGGCACATGGCCTTACCATCAATGTCAGCAAACAGGTACTCTGCCTCCCACCTCTTTTGAAAGCATCTGTTTTCAAAGTCCACTTTCCGTTTGGCCATTTGGGTGTGTGTGTGTGTGTGTGTGTGTGTGTGTGTGTGTGTTAAATATCAGTATAGGCACTCGGGTCTTTTTCACCGCAGATGTTGTATATATGGAATATGAGGCTGCACAGAAAGGTCAAAATCCCAGCTGTTGCGTGAGGTGAGCAGTTGTGAGTGCTCTAGGTATCCACTCTGGAGACTCAGTAGGATGCTGTGAGTCTGGATCTTCTGGGGTAAAAGAAGAGCTGGTTCCCAGCGCAAGGCTGCTAGTGTTGGAGCTGCTTTCCGGTTTGACAGGTGACCGTTGCAGGTGTTGGCTCCAGAAGCTGCTGCTGCTGCTGCTGAGCTCTTCCCTGGTGGAGAGGAATGAGTTGAGTTTGACATGTCTGCCTTAGAGGAAGTCAATCTACATGTTTATTTGGGGGACAAACAAAACCCAGAAAGTCCTAAAACCTGGTGAAAATCAATCAGCACACACCAAGCCATAATACACAAATTATAAACCAAAACACACACGACAGACATATTTACACTGGAGAAGTGTGTGCTGAGGCAGAATCTAGTCTGGTATGTTAAAAAGAATCCAGATCACACTTGGCCAATAAAGAATTATATTCTTTGTTGTTTTGTGTGTTTTGTAGTCCATGTTCTGGTTTACAATGCCATTGAAGTCTCCCATCATACAAATATCAACATAGTCCAAATCAGATTTTTGTGTGTGCAATTGCATGATGTACAAGGACAACAATGAACATAAGCATACTTGATGGATGATTGGCGGGATTATGCATAATTGAAAGTAGTGATGTATAAACATAAACAGTTGGTAAATTCTTTTACACTGTAAAAATAATCAGAATGAGATAAGTGATTACATAAAGGTATATTGTTATTAAACAGAGAATCAAGAATGCAAGGGAATTAGGTTCGCTGAAAGGAAAGAAATATTGATGTACAATGAAAGTGAGGTACCTAGTTATATTAGATGGAAAATTTGTGACTGTATACGTAATTGAAAATATGGATGCACAAAAGCTTGTAACCAAACGACATGATGTATGTAATGGATGAGAATTTTTTATGTTGTCTTTTATGCTTCCGAAATCCTTTTTCAGGATGATAGATGAAACAAATTCAAAAGATATTCGGAGAGAAAGAAATCCTACAAAAGAACAATATACTTTTTATTCAAATAGACGTTCATCGTTTTCCAGAATCGATATGATATGGGCCTCAACTGATCTGTAACGTACAAGAAATTGAGATTGAAACAAGCACCTGGGCAGATCATAATCCAATTACAATCAAATGGAAGGGCCAAAGGACAAGATCTAGATGGACATTAAATAATATCATATTGAAAGAAAAAGTCTTTGTACAGAAAATGGAAAAAGAACTGGCCTTTTTCTTTAAAGAAAATAGAAAAGAAGATACATCAAGAATTATATTCTATCGTACAAGGAGGGGAACAGACAGATTAAGAGTCATGGCGTATAGTGGTTAGAACGCAGTATTGCAGGACCAACTCACTGCTCACTCCGGAACTTCGATTCTGAATGGCTCAAGGTTGACTCAGCCTTCCATCCTTCCAAAGTGGGTAAAATGAGGACCCGGATTGTTGGGGGCAATAGGCTGACTCCGTAAACTGCTTAGAGAAGGCTGTAAAGCACTGTGAAATGGTATATAAGTCTAAGTGCTATTGCTATTATTTTTCTGCTCTATAGCACCACTTCTAGTATTTAAATCGGAGGTGGGTGACTATGTGGCCTTTTTGTTATATTATGTAAAAAGCTGCAAAAGGTAAACCTAATGCTATTTTTTAAATAGAGTGATAGATTTTAACTCAAGAGACCTCAGTTAAAATATGTTCTGCTACTGTAATCTTCTCAGGCCAGATGTTATGGTTTGGTGCAAACACGCAAGATAAAATTGAATAATAAGCTCTATGTATGAATTAACTCACTTACTTACTTTGTCTTATTTACAATTCTCTCCCTGCCCCTTGGCCCCAAATAATACCCCGTCTGATTCTAACCCCTGGCTCTCCCCTGCCAGCTCTAAATCTATAATTTGTTTCCAGTAAATAGATGTGGCCTTCCCTTAAACAACTGGAGTAAGAATTACAGAGAACGTACACATGAAATTCTTAGATAGAGAACAGTACAAAAATTTAATATTTCAATATGAAACACTCTGTGCTCAAGCTAAGTTAAAACTGTGAAGGTGCAAACTGTATCTGGCTGGCTAAAAGTAAGTAAATTTGTACCTGACCAAGTATTAGGTTACATATGCTCCTTTAATGATACCACTTAAGCATGATTGATAAGAGGTTTTTTCCTGTTTCAAACAATGACAGAACCTAAAGTCCACTATTTAATAAGAGTAGAGTTTACAAGAGATCCAGAACTTAGCTCATGGGGAAACTATGGAGTTTGAATCTATAGATCTCAAAGGAGATTAAGTAATATATATATATACATACATACATACATACATACATACATACATACATACATACATGACATCAAAAACATGGAATATACACTGTGTATGTGTACTATTTTGTTATTCTATTTTTAATTGCTATAAACTCCCCAGTCATGTATTTGAGATGACCAGCTATATAAGTTGAAGTAATAAATATATATCACTGGCTATCAGTCATAATGGCTGCCTATCACCTTTAAAGACATTTGCCTTTCAATGCCTGCTTCTGAGCCACACAAAGCAGAGTATGGATTTATCAGCATATCTGGTTGACAAGAGTGGGACTAGGATGAGGGGCTCATGCCTTTGCATGCCTCTTCTTAAGGCCTGTGATGAAGGGCGTAAGTAATACATTAATGTCACCCATCCTGGAAATCCAGGTCAGCCTCCCTCCCTTGGGTGCTTTGTTTGGGTCCTGTGATATTTTTAACCCACCAAGTCCATTAGGCCCAAGCTCTGGCCAAACTGCTTTGAGACAAGCAGGGGCTGCCAAGTCTTGGGAAGGAAAGGCTCCCGAAGGAGGGTATGCTCTCCTTCCAGGAAGCACCCAAGGAATCCTTGGTAAAGGGAGGAGTGGAGAAAATGATTGAGGCCCAGAACTGCACTGAAGAGCCCAATGTCCCAGGAACAGTGGAAATACCACCTACCTCAATCGCCCTACCTGTAGGCATGCTCCCCCTCTAGTCTGACCCTCAAGGAAGCCCCTCCCTCTGCCCTCGGGAGAACCACAGTGCTTGCTCACCAAGTCCCCAGCACTGATCCGCTGCAAACTCAGCTCTGGAAAGAAAGAAGGGCTACCTGGAGCGCCTTCTCCATAAATAACATCTTGGGACCCCACAGCTCTGGGACCCAAGCAGCCCCTATAAGAGAATCATAGACAGCTAAAGGAACAACCAAAAACAGATTGGTCACCCCTAGTGGGAGTTTGGGAGCCTCTTTGGTGTCAATCACCTCTTCCTACTAGTCTGATCCCAGGCCAGATGTAAACATATCACAGGCAGGATCTGGCCCATGAGCCTTAAGTTTGACATTTGTGCATTAGAGAATGATATCACAACAACTATGGCCTTTTCAGAACTTCCACTGATATGGTCAGTGCTAGAAAGTGGCATCTAATGATGCCAATGTATCCAGAAATACTCCTCTTCACCTAAAGAGTTCTATCTTGAGGGAATTTTTACACTGCAAAGCTTAAAAATTAAAACTGGAAAACTTGGTGTGCTTTAATTTTTAATTAAAATAGGGAAACAGCCTCAGAGCTTACAGATACCTGTAAACTTTAAATGGATGTAGTAATTCTATTTGAAATGGAAACAATGGGTAAATATATCTCTGTGCTTGTTTGGAAGTATGCCAGTTGCCCTCAAGTTGGACAAAGATAACCAAAGGTAATGTATTGGGGATGGGGGTGGGGGTGCTGTAGTACCTCTGAAACTAATTATACTGATATTCATTGGTGAATGTGCAAGCTCCACAAGCAGCCATTTGGAGCCATATTCCCCAAATTCAAAATGTATCATCAGCTCCCACCACCCTGAAGAAGGGGATTGCTATAGGATCAGGCCAGTGGTGGGTTTCAAATTTTTTTAGAATCTCTTCTGTAGGTGTGGCCTGCTTTGTGGGAGTGGCTTGCCGGCCACGTGACCGGGTGGGAGTGGCTTGCCTGCCATGTGACTGAGTGGGAATGGCTTGGCAGTCATGTGACAGGATGGGCGTGGCCAACTTGTAAAATGTGGTGAATCTCACTTAACAAAGCTCTTGTTTAGCAACCAAAATGTTGGCTCAGAAACTCTGGCATTGAAGTGTGCAAGTCTTAAAGCTGTCAAGTTACAAGACCCTTGCACCCCTAAACCTTTAGGGAAAAAAACCCCAGGGTGTTCAAAATTGACAGCTTTAAGACTTGTAGTCTTCAACTCCCAGAATTCCTCCTCCAGTCATGTTGGCTCAAGAACTCTGGCATTGAAGTGTGCAAGTCTTAAAGCTGTTAAGTTACAAGACCCTTGCACCCCAACCCTTTAGAAAAAAAAACCCCCAGGGATGTTCAAAGTTGACAGCTTTAAGACTTTAAGGTTTAGATAGGACTCTTAAAGGCGGGTGGGGCGATTGGTGAGCCAGCCAATCAGTGAGCAGCAGGCGGGGAAAGCATGGTGCGGACGGGCGGGGGTAAGGAGCTGGAACCAGTTCTAAACGGCACGGTAGATTTGTGGAACCTCTTCTATAGAAGAGGTTAGAATTGGCAGGAACCCACCCCTGGATCAGGCAATAAAAACCTCTTTTGGATCTGTGGATGTAGTTACTGTTGCATTTACTCCAACAAACAACTTTTTTAAAAATAAAAACAATCTTTAGTTGGAAAATTATGGTCGATGGATATTTTTCTCCATATATAAATTTTAAAAAGTCTAAAATATGCACATTCTTCCATGCCACTACTATTTATTTTTAAATGGGCATATAGTACTATTTAAATGGTGTTCCTTAAACTTTCCAACAAGAACACAAAATGTTTAAGGTCTTTTTTAACGTATAAAACAGCAGTTGGAAAGCCCCCCCCCCCCAAATAGCAATAATTTCACAATGCAATCTTATACGTATTTATCAAAAGTGAACTAAATGAAAGTTCAGATTTCAATAGCAGGGGATTGATTTTTTTTAAAAAAAGCTATTCAGATGCATTGAGGTTTTTCCGAATATCCAATACTGTAACAATATTATGTATTCCTCCCTGCCCCACTACCGAAGGGATTGGATGGCTGATGGTGGATATCCACTTCGAAGTTAAGAGGATTACAATTGCTTCCGAAGATAATGGTTTTAAACGTTGCTGTTTTTAACCCCATTTACAAAAGGCGCAGCGAGGCTTTCAACCACCTGAACATTCTCAAATACCAGAAATGAGTATGTAAATGCCAGGGCGCGTTGCTTACCCAAACAGGGAAGTCCAGGGAAGACCCAACAGTAAATGAGGCGGGCTGAACTCTCCTCCGCCGTCACTCCGTCCACTGAGATTCCGACACGCGATACTCGCAACACAAAGGCAAAACACCGGAAGAAGGGGCGTGTCGGCTCCTCCTTCCTTTTCCTATCTCGTAAACCGCCAAGAGAGCTGGTGGCGTGGAGATAACAAATTCGCGGGCGTCGACTTTACTTCCGGGCTAGGGGTCAACCGGAAGGAGGAAGCCGCGCAGAGGGAAATAGGAGGGTAGAGCGTCCGGGAGTTGGTGCCTGCGGGGGTTGGCGACCAGCATGGTGCTGTCACCCCTGCTGTTTCTTCCGCTCCTCTTGGCCGGGACCGCGCCGCCAGGAGCCGCGGAGCTCACAGATGGCAACAACGAGCATCTAAAACGGGAACACTCGCTTATCAAGCCTTATCAGGGTGCGTGGGGAGGGCAGGGCTGCCACCCTGCTGACCCGTCCGTCTGCTCCCTCCTCTCCCGCGCTCACGCTTGAGCCCGTTGGTGGCCAACCTCTCCTGTTTCAAAGGCTCGCCTGTGTGGATACAAGGGCTGGCCTTGGTTTTGCCCCTTCGTGAAGGGGAAGGAAAACCGAAAGGCTCTTGGGGGCGGCGCTGCCCGTTCACACACATCTTCTCGGGGGTACCTGGCCCGTAAAACTTCACAAACCTTTTTGGCCCTAAGCAGATTTACCCATCAATAATGATGATGATAATAATTATGAATAGCAGGTGACACTGTTTTATGTATTTAAGAAGTGTATGAATTTCACCAGTTAAGAAGAAAATCCTGGTGGCAATAAATAAGATTCCATTTCTGACCTCCATAGAGTAGTAGCAGAAGGAGAAGTGCAAAGGACACAATTCCCACTTCTGAGAAAATCAAGCCTAATTCAGATAACCTGTTACCTGCCTACGGCTCGCTTGTAACATCAAATGTCCCCTAATAACATAATAATAATGTCCTCCACAGTTCATTATTTCTGTAGTATCCTCTGTTTTAGGGGTTGGCTCCAGTTCAATGCCTCTCTGGGATTTTCAAGGGAGTACAATGTTGACTAGCCAGTATGTTCGACTGACCCCTGATGAGCGCAGCAAAGAAGGTTCTATCTGGAACCGGGTGGTGAGTGTTATTTCTACATGGAAAGGATGGGGTGAGACTCTGATTTGCAGCCTGCATGCTTTCCATGTTGGATTTCCTGAAAAGCTGTTTGGGGGGTGTTCTATTTTCTTTTCTAGCCCTGTTTTCTGAAGGATTGGGAGCTTCATGTCCATTTTAAAGTTCATGGGGCAGGGAAGAAGAATCTCCATGGAGATGGTTTTGCCCTGTGGTACACTCAGGACCGCCTTACTGCAGGTACTGTGATCTGCCTAATACTTTGGAATATATCCCATTGTCATGGGTTTGGGATTTTTAATACAAGTTAATAGATTTTTTTCCAGTTGTTGCAATCAACCTGGCAGGACATATTCTAGTTGAAACAATAGGCACGTAACAGCTAGCATTTTAACCATCGTCCCCATAAATATATCAATGACTTAAGGGCCTACTGAAAGTCAAAGTCATTCACATCTCAGGGGAAATAGTTTTCTGTAGGGCAGGGGCAGTAACCACAAAGGTCTACTTTGTGGGTCCCTCAAAATGAAATATTCTTTAAATTAATGGGACTTGCAACATACTTCTCTGTCTAGATCTAATGGGAAAAATAGAAACAATCAGGGAAAGGCAGTCCCACAAATAACCTGGTCTTATGCCATGAAATAATAGGTTATCCACTGATGGAATGTTAGCTGATAATCTCCAGAATCTTCCATTGGAATGGCTTTGTTACATGGGTAGCATTTGTTCTGGCTAGCAAGCATTGTTTGTTCATTATACATATTTATATGTCATCTATTCCAAAATGACTTCATGTAAAATGTTTAAATTGATCAGTGTTCTGTTTGAAGATTGGTTTAATTTAGCTCTTCAAAAGCACATGGACCCCTTATTCATATTTTTCTGTTTTATCACACACACACACTAGGACCTGTATTTGGCAGTAAAGACAAATTTCATGGATTGGCCATTTTCCTGGACACCTATCCCAATGAGGAAACTACTGAGGTAAATGATAATAGCTTTGTTTGAAGGCTAACACTGGGTTTTGCTTTTCCTGCAGGATCAATCCCATATAAGTAGAGATTCTGTATGCATACAGATTTCAAAATATTTAGGGTATGAGTTTTGAACATCACAGAGACAAGTTTGATTCAAATTCATTTTATTCTGCAGCGTGTGTTTCCTTACATTTCTGCCATGGTTAACAATGGATCCCTGATCTATGACCATAGTAAAGATGGTCGCTGGACTGAGCTGGCAGGCTGCACAGCTGACATTCGTAATCAGAACCACGACACCTTTTTGGCTGTCCGATATTCTCGGGGGCGTCTGACGGTAAGCCTGATGGTGGGTGCTGGATGCAAAATGCACATGAATTACATGACATTCTACCACATTACACAAATTAATGTCCATGGAGGTTCCATACTAACTTAGAATGAATAAGTTGCATTATGTTTGCTACAGCTCTAGTCAATGAAATGTAAAAAGTGAACATGAATATAATAATCCTGATAACATAGTTTTGAGTTTACCAATTTATATATTTCTAGTTCTAGTACATTTCCATAGGATTTTCCAACTGTCTGAGAAGTGTAAAAACTAAGTTATCCTTAATGTGGAAGATGACTTTTATGTTGCAGGTGATGACTGATGTGGAGGATAAAAATGAATGGAAAAACTGCTTTGATGTTGCAGGAGTTCGATTACCCACTGGTTATTTCTTTGGGGCTTCTGCTGGTACAGGAGATCTATCTGGTGAGAAATACCTGCTAGTAGTTAAAGTGACTGTGCTATTTGCATGTGTTATTTCACATAAAGTAGAGACAGCATTTGGTAAAGTGCACAAGATACAGGTAGTCCATGATTTACAACCACAATTAGGACTAGAATTTACAGGGTTACAGCAAGTGGATTGTAAAGTACGATAGTTGCACCCGGTTTCATGGAATTTTTAGCCATGATTGTTAAATTAATCACTGCAGATGTTAGGCGAATCATCCAGTTAAGAGACTCCATCTTCCCCCGCTGATTTTGCTTGTCAGAAGTTACACAGGAAGATCATAAATGGTGATCACATGACCCCAGGACACTGCAACCATAATAAACACATACCAGTGCTTGAATTTTGATTATATAACCACAGGGATACTGCAGTGGTTGTAAATGCAAGGACCAGTTGTAAATCAGTTTTTTTCAGTGCTGATGTAACTGAACAAATGGTTGTAAGTCAAGGAATTAAACCTGAATTATCACCTGAATTAACATTTACTACTTGTCAGTTGCTTGTATTGCTGAAAACTTACGAGAAGTTTTTAAAATAAGAAACCTTTACTTAGAGTAAGATCTTCTGTCATTTAATTTTAATTAGCTGTACAGTGAATATAACTTGGTTTCTTTTCCAGATAATCATGATATCATTTCAATGAAGCTATTTCAGTTGATGGTGGAACATTCCCCAGAGGACGAAAACATTGACTGGACAAAGATTGAGCCCAGCGTCAGTCTTTTCAAATCACCCAAAGGTGATTTCCTAATGCTTCTACCCTGAATGTTCAATGAAGCAAATGGGAGATCAGTTTCCCACAGCATCACTTTCCTTAAAAGTACTTCACTTTTGAAGCTATAGACCAGGGGTGTCCAAACTTGGGAACTTTAAGACTTGTGGACTTCAACTCCCAGAATTCCCCAGCCAGCCATGCTGGCTGGGGAATTCTGGGAGTTGAAGTCCACAAGTCTTAAAGTTCCCAAGTTTGGACACCCCTGCTATAGACTAATGAAGGCAATCTTTTTGGTTTAGGTACCAGGTGATCATATAACTATAAACTAGTTATATATTTATTGGATGTATAGTGATATCCAATGTAAACACTGTGAGCTTAGGTGGCATACAAGAGAAACTTCTGTCAAACATCTGCACTTACCATATTTAGGTTGTCTTATATTGAATTTCTGAAAACTATTCATAAATAGTAAATATGCGTTCAGATTTGCAAGGAGATATTCTGTTTAACTTTTACCATATAGACATTGGTACAATAGAACCAGTATCTGTTTACTTAGATTTATTTAAATGTATAATTTGACCAGGAATGCCTATACTTTTGTCTGCAATTATGTGTGCTGCATTGAAGCAGTTAAAGGGCTCACCATAGTGTCTCAGCTGGACCAGAATCTTAGAGAGCAAAGTTTGTTTCTGAAAAATTCTGTTTCAGATTATTTCTCCTCATTACCCAGCAAATGATTATTAGCAGTTCTGCAAAGAAATTTGGGAGGGTTTTCACAAGCTCTGGAGGGGACAGCTATTCTATGTAATCTGCATAATCCAGAATTTTCCTAATCTATGTTAAATTATTCTTTATGTAGCAGAAGGATGTAATATGTTCTATAACTCAGCTTTCTATTTTTTTTCCTCTTCAGATAATGTAGATGATCCAACAGGAAACTTTCGTAGTGGGCCCTTGACAGGCTGGAAAGTGTTCTTACTATTACTATGTTCTCTGCTTGGCATCATTGTATGTGCTGTGGTGGGGGCTGTGGTTTTCCAGAAACGCCAGGAGCGGAACAAGCGATTTTACTAAGGTGTAGGAGGCTGAAATTTGGGGCAGCTGGGGATGTTTTTTACAGGGGGAGGGAGAATTGTATAGACTCTGGTTTCTAAAAGGCTGTTTCAGAGAAATGTATGGAATATTTTCATATCCCTTTTTTTTCTTGGCAACAATAAGCAATTGTGTCACACAATCCGGAATATAGGTTGTACTGTACTTGGGAGCCTGCCATTTTGGAAGCTGTATGGAACCTTCAGTCCTTCTATAAAATATTTTTATGGAAAACAGGCAAATAACAGTATGGTTCAAACTTAGAAAATGTTGCTTCTTCTCTGAGAGGCATGTTTTGCACTTCAGATAGTATTTCCACAGTTACTCTTAAGAGTATTTTGGTAGTTCAGCTATGTGGAGGGTGGTTTTCTTGCTGTGGCCTATAAACTTAATTCAAGAAAATTATTTTTTTGAAATGAATGTATTTCATAGTTTCACTTATTCCGGAATCTTTTTTTTAATACCAGCTATTTCTGTTTCGCTGGGAGTGAAACTAACTTGCACCAAAACAACTGGCATCCATGAAATGTGACATCTGTGACTGCATTGGCTTGGGAGAGCGGGGGCTTGATTTTTCTAGACAATATGAACTATGTGCCCCATTTATTAAACATCTAAACTAGTTGATTCTAATGGCAGAATTGAAGTGTATCATAGCCACATTGTTATGTGTGCATATGGAAGATGATAAATTGAAGAAAGACAATGTGAAATAAAATGGAAAATTTATCCTGGTGGTTTGTCTTAATTTTATGCTTAATAAGTGAATGGTGGACGGGCTGCAATTGGTACTAATAGATTGGGGAGGAGCAAGGACCTAATTCCATGCTGGGGAAGTTTTAGGGATCAAAAAGTGTGAATAATGGAGCAATTCAGGGTTTTAAAAAAATATTTTTCACATGTACGTATTTTCAGAGTTTGCATAAGGCTGTTAATATCATTGGTCCTGCCTTAAGCATAAAGCCAAATGGGTGATCTTGGGCTCTCTGAACCCTAGGAAAAAGATAATGGCAAATCACATAGGAAACCCTTGCCAAGAAAACTATATGGATTAGTTGGGGTAGTACCAGGAGTCAAAACTGATTCAACTACATGAAATAAACACAATGAAATACATTTCTCTTTCATCTTCACAAGACCCAAAATAATCACATTTCGTAGCTGGCACAGATAGTCAACTTGCAACAGCTTATTTAGTGACTATTCAAAGTTACGTTGGAAGAAATTTCCCCAGTTCGTTCCCAGCTGGGACACAGATACTGAGAAGAAATAGATGCAGAAGCCAGCTGCCAGAAAGTGGAATTCTTTTAATGTAGGAAGGCAAGAAGCAAAAAGTGACACAGCTGGAGCGTTCCTGGTTTGCAAGCAATTTGGGAGTGTGAATCTGAGCCTTTTATGCTTAATTCCCCTTTGAAGTTCCTGGGTTTTGATGGGTTTCTGATTGCCCTGGGTTTTCTTTTCCTTTTAATCTTGGTCCCAGGTCTTTAGTTTTTCAGGTCCTTGGAATTTAATCCTGTCCAGCAGGAAAAGGGGAGTTTATTTTTAGCTCGTTTCCCCTTAATGGCTCTACTTAAGTGGTCAGCTTTGTTACATTTGTAACAGCCTTTAGCAGGTTGCTCTTGAGTTTTTCCTTCAGCTGGTGCTTCTTGGTTTTCTTAAAGGGGGAAGGGCTGGCTGGAGTCTCTTGGCACTGTTTTCTGTGGTTGCTGTGAGGTTTTTGGCACTGCTCTTTGGGGTGTACTTCCCAGTTACAATGGCACTGAAAAAAGTCACTTATGACTGTTTTTCAGTTACAACTGTTTCAGCATCCTTGTGGGTTATCAAAATTCAGACGCTTGTCAACTGAGTCATATTTATGACGGTATCGGTGTCTCAGGGTTATGTGATCCCCTTTTGTGACCTGACAAGCAAAGTCAATGGGGAAGCCAGACTCACTTAATAACCAGGCTGCTAACTGATCAACTGCAGTGATTCACTTAACAACCGTGGCAAGAAAGGTGGTAAAATGAGGCAAAACTCAACAAATGTTTCATTTAACAACAAATTTGGGGGACTCAATTCTGGTCGTAAGTCGAGGACAAGACAGTAGAAGGCAATGCTACAATACTAAGATAGCCTTGGGCTCTTCTTATATATCGGTCAGGCCCAGGGGAGAGAACCGCTGAGGGTGCTGGTCTGCGAACATGAATGTTTCGGGTTCTCCGCTACTCCTTCGCTTTCAACCTATTGTAGCAACCACTGAAGAGGGAGAGGGAGAAAGCGCTCCAATCCGCACTCGAGGCTTCCACACACCCCCGCCCCTCGCTTCCTTGGGAGTTGTAGTCTTTCGGCGACGCGGGGCCTGCCCTCTCCTGTGCAGCGATTACGTGGCGCGAAAGCGGAGGCAGGACGCAAGCGCGGCATCATGGCGGCTCCCGGTGATCGGTCGAGGGTGCTCCTGCTGCTGGTGGTTGTGGCGGCCGGGGTCGCCCCCCGTGCGTGGGGCCTTTACTTCCACTTGGGCGAAACGGAACGCAAATGCTTCATCGAGGAGATCCCGGACGAGACCATGGTCATCGGTGCGCGGGGGAGGACTGATCGTATCGAGGGAGGGAGTTGGGGAAGGAGTCGGGGGGGGGGGGAACGGACTTCCATGTGCCGAGGCGTGTGGTGGGTTCGGGGATACGTGTGTGTAGGACGTGGTGGTGGGCTTTGGAAATGAACGGACGGAGCCAACTTACCCCCTCTGCCACGCAGGGAATTACCGGACGCAGTTGTACGATAAGCAGCGAGAAGAGTACCTTCCCGCTACTCCCGGCCTGGGCATGTTTGTGGAAGTGAAGGACCCCGATGAAAAGGTATATTTAAGCACATGATCTCAGTGAGGTTCTCGGGTACATTCTTCCCTCTGGGGCTCTGTCACATGGCGGAACATCGGGAGAAACTCTACACTCGACGCCAGAGACTCAACAAACACATGCTGCAAAGTACTGGATTGGGTGGGAGTAAACACAGGTGCGCATGTCGTGCCTGGGAATTTGTGACTGTACCATATGTAAAACCAACCTGTCCAGATCCGTTCTCACATCTGTACACTTTGCCACTGCTATTCTTAGGCAGTTTACTGTTCTGTATCTTCAGAAAGTTAAACGAATCTGGTCACCTTTCTACTCACATCAAAAGGACATTCCTTTCAGAGTGGTTTAAAAAAATCAGTTGCCTTTTCCTTTTTGGAAAACAGTGCAAACTAATCTGGAATGAAAAATAAAAGTATGACATTTGTGATCCTTCATTCCTTTTTTTTTTATTAGAGTACACAAGTGTATATGGTACATAATAACAGAAATAAGTGAAATAACCTGTTACCTAGCAAATTCATTAAGAAGTAAAAGAAAACAAATTCCAAATTTTCCCTAATAAAATTATACAACATGTAAGATAAACTATACAAAAGTTCATGCTGTTTGCCCCTTATTATCATCAGCTTAGTACAGTTGATTATTTCAAACATCATTCTTCAAATAATGGATTTCCTCCCATACTTAATATTATATGTTTCATAATTTAATAAATGAACTATAGTCTCTATGTTAAGAATGAATTCTGTTCTCTATGTGTTTAACCTGAATTTGTACCTAAGTTGGAACTTCTACTTACAAAAGGGCTGCCTGTTACTAAAACTGGCAGACTGTGTTATCCTTTCTTGAGCCAGCGAAGCATTGAAGTTATGCAATGCATCCAGGGACGGTTGAAAACAAGCTGTATAAATTAAATAGCTGTATAAATATAGCTCATTAAAAACACAAAAGTTGCATCTTTAAATCTAGGGATTGTCCTTAAATCAGATGTCTTCCTACGAAACCCATGATTTCACATGAACTTTTGAAAAACAGTAGGAAAGAAATCTGAATAACAAATGTGTATAATAAGGATGTATAATTGCAACAGAATGGGATATTAGTTGGTAAATTCCTCACAGGGAAGAGCTTCAGCATAGACCTGGTCAGATGTTCTTAATTCAGGGACTGCCTGTATATTATGAAATCCTGAATATTGAACTATGCTGAAATGATTGCATTTAGAACATTTAATATCTACTATATGGTGAAAAGGTTTGCAAGAAAATGCTTAGTTTTTTCTGAGATTGAAATCCTGTACGCGTATCTTTTTGGTCTGACTGTTCTCAAGTGCTTTCTCATATATCTGTTCCATTTACAGGTGGTGTTGTCCCGGCAGTATGGCTCAGAGGGCAGATTTATCTTTACTTCACACACCCCAGGAGAGCATCAGATCTGCCTGCACTCCAATTCCACAAAGTTTTCCCTTTTTGCAGGAGGCATGCTGGTAAGGTATTTGCTAAATTAAGAGAAGATTTCCCCCCTCATGCTTGCTATTAAGGCATCTTGCTGTCATTGGTATTTGCACTTCGAAAGGTTTATTATTTTAATATTTTTTTTGCAGAGGGTCCATCTTGACATCCAAGTTGGGGAACATGCCAATGATTATGCTGAGATTGCAGCTAAGGACAAGCTGAGTGAGCTGCAGTTGCGTGTTCGCCAGCTTCTGGAGCAGATAGAACAGATCCAGAAAGAACAAAACTACCAAAGGGTAAGAAAGGCAGGATTATAGCTCTGTGGCAGTTCAACCTACCAGATGTGCAACTGCCACATGAACTTTTATCCTTTTAAAGAACTAGGCAACAGATAGCAAGGAAATTTTACCTGGGATAGGGGACATTAAAATATCTAACTATTGGATGAGGTCAGGAGCCATATTAGTCTGGCATTTGGTTCTCTTACAAACCCTCATTCATCAAGCAGGTGTTAATCTTTTTACAGTTGTTGCTCTTCTGCAAGACAACTAATGTCACAATTTATTTTATATTTCAGTTTATCTGTGTTATTTGTAATGAACCAGAAAAAAGGATACTTGTAAATGTAATGTATGGGGAAATTGCCCAGATGTTTAGTGTTTTACACTTATTTAAATTTTTATTGTGTTGCCCAATTATTCAGTTAAAGAGATCAGTCTGGGCTTTTCACAAATCATATTTGAATTTCACCACCACCATTACCCTTAATAATTTGATGTAATCTGCAAACCTGGCCAACTCCCTGCTTACCCTAAGTCATGTTTGTCATGAACAGGTTACAAGGCAACAGTCCCAACACAAATCTTTGTGGGACTTGGGACTCTTACCATTATTCATTGAGAAAATTGTCCACTTATTCTGGCTGTTTGGTTTTGTTCTTTAATCAGTGAGGAATTCTCAAAAAGATAAGCTCTCTCATTTCACTAAGTTTACTGGGCAATCTTTAATGAGAAACTTTTGCAAGGCTTCTTGACAGTTAAAGTTTTGACTAGAGAAGTTCTTCTAGTTAGAAGACTAGGCTAGATGAATAGATGAAGTTCTAAAGTTGGGGAAGAGGCCTAACTCTTTGGAGGAAGTACCATGAAGAAATTGGTCACCCCACACACCTTATCGTTATGAGGGTATTGGTGAAGGTATGCACAGTTTTCTATATTTTGCCCCAAACTCTCCATGAAAATATATCCCATTGTATTTTAATGTTGTTTCAATAATATTTTCCCTCTTTTCTCAGTGGCGAGAGGAGCGTTTCCGGCAAACCAGTGAAAGCACAAATCAGAGGGTTCTCTGGTGGTCCATAGTCCAGACTCTCATTCTTGTAGTCATTGGAGTTTGGCAAATGAGACACCTCAAGAGTTTCTTTGAAGCCAAGAAGCTGGTATAAAAAGAGAGTAATAATATCAGCTCAAAGCCTGCATTTCTCCCAGGAACAGTTCCTGGCACTTCAGGTGTCTGCGTTGATCTTCTCTTCTCTCATTGGCCCTTTCCACCAGACTGGTTACTTGCCAGGATCTGTGCCATCTACCTCCCACTATGTCAGCTCTTCTTCCTCCTTCAACATGTCAACCTGTGGTGATCTCAGTGAAGCGTTTTGGCCCCAGGAAGATGCTGCCTTCTTTCCAGATAGTCAAGACCAGCCCCCCTCTCTAGCTCTACATGAAAAGTGTGTTTTGTATTTGCAGAGAGGGGAAGAAGGCACCATGTCTTCAACTTTTCTCCTGACTAAATATGTTCTTCAAAATTAGACTCTCTTCTGAAAGGTGATTGGAACTTTGTGTAGCCAGTTTCACAGTAAATCAGAACCAAGAAAACTTGTTATTTTTAACTGTTGTATATGTACTAGCACTGATTTCTAAATACCACCAGTGCATCACTCAGGAGAATGTTTTGAATAAGAAGATCTGGAGTCTCTCATTTCAATTCTCCTTTTCTATATATTCATCATAAATAGGATGCAGTTTGATTTGGGGATTTGCTGCTGTGGAATTAATAGGATTCTTTCTGAAAGAAATCTGTGTTACAGGATTAATGTGCTGATCACTGGGCTACTAATAAAAGATGATTAAGTATTGAAATTTACTTATGCTCTTCTCCTCTATCTTGTTAAAGTTAATTTTTCCTGTATAAATCTATTCACCATTTTCTGGCATTGACAGTACTTCATTTTCTTATTACCTTGAATGTATAAGCCGTTGCAAGGTTGCTTTTAAAACAGTGCAACTTAAATTTAGCAGCATTCAATGGGATATATGCAGCAGTATCTGCAGCAAACCACAGTGAAACCAAAATTATGACATACATACATTATGCAGATGCCACCTACTTGCATCTCAGTATCTGTTATTTGTACATAAGTTGGCATTTGCATGTCAACATGACACACATTTTGTCATCTCCTGTCATGTCCTTGTAAATGCCCATGTATACATGTTTCTGTATAAGATCCTAATTACATTTATTTGGAAGAAAATCCTACTGATTTCATGGGAATACCCTTCCAAATAAAGTTGCTAACATTTCTGGGTTAAGTCTGTTGGGGGTTTCTATCTGCCAAATCCTTGGCTATCTAGCAAATGCTACATAATCATCCTTATAAAATTAGGAAACCATTCCTTGTTGTCTTTTCCTCTAAATATGGGATGCAGTTTGGGAGGGGTGGAGGAAAAAAAAGGCTTTATTCAGACATTAAAATTTGTGGCTAGTAAATTATATTCTGCTTTATCAAAGAATAAACTGCTTAAATTCTTCTTTTCCCCTTGCGCATTTGGCTATAATTTTTTATATCCTGGATAGTTATTGTCATACTTAACAAGCAGTGGTTCTAAGCTGCAAAGTTTAAGCCACATTATCTTTGTTTGGAACCCAGGGGAAATTGAATGGACAGGTCATCCTCAAAAATGAGTATACAAAAGGGAGTAGCAAAATGATGGAATATTTTATGTTGTCAGACTATTCATTTTGCACTCGGTTTGTTTGTCTGAATTGGGCCATTATTTTTCGGGAACCAAAATGAAGGTTCTGTTATTACTTTATGTTTGTGAAATGCACTTCTGAATAAGCTTGAAGCAATTGTTGGCTTATGTTCACCCATCTGATTTGTTTTTTGTTTTTTTTTATCTCTTACGGGGAGCATGGCAGGACTGATGGAATGAATGCAAACATTCTTGTGCTCTATTCATTCCTTTGTCTATCCATACCTCCTTTTCACTATAGAAGTGTGACAATTTTATTTGCAGTTTTGTAAAGAATGAGTATAAAACTGGATGGCGTATTGTTTGGGCCACATCTGTTTGAAATATATATATTGTTTCGTTATAAGTTTGCATAGAATTTTCTTTCCTTAATGCTAATGGTAGTTTATTATCTAAGCCAGGGGTATTAAACTCGTGTCATCACATGGCATATCATGATTTTCCCCCCTTTGCTAAACCAGGCATGGGCATGGCCAGCCTGTGATGCATCCAGCCCTTTGGCTGTGAGTTTAACAACCCTGATCTAAGCAGATGCAGAACTCTATAAGACCGAGAACTAGAAGCAACTGCAGTTAGTCCTGCAATTCAGATGTCACCAAATGAATCTAATGAACCTTGTTTGTACATGGTAAGAATGTGTTATGTAAACTGGCTTAATAAAATGGATGGAATGGTGATTTTATTGCTGAAATACCTGGGGATAAACTTAAATTGTTAAGAAACTTGAATCAGACAAGTGAACTCCAACCTTTTTCCAATTATCCATAATGCTAAGTCACAAAACAATATTGAGGAATGGAATTCCATTCAATGGTATTTCTTGATTGGACTATATAACATGTCAATATTGATTCTGAAATAAATCCTGATGTATTGGGAAGATAGGAGATTCTTAGATGGTAAAGGAAGATTCCTGCACTATTATCCTGTTCTTGGAATGTGGTGTGCTGAGAAAGATGCCTTTGGAGTTATTTTTAAGTTTTGTAATAACCCTAACGTTTTAGAATGACTTCATTCATTGGTATATTCACAGGGTCAGAAGGACATTAAATTAGTATGTCTACAATCCAATTGAAGCATTTGAGTTTCTGGCCACCTTTCTTTTATCTCTATACTTGAAAAAGTTATCTTTTAAAAGACTGTAGCTAAAGCTTTTAAGGGAGAGGGTAATTTTAATAAACGATCTGTTCTTGGTTTTTGGTTTTTTGAAGGTACTTAATTCTGGTTGGTATTGTGATGAGAGAAAATAAAAAAGGTTGTTTCCTTCTAAAACGTGTACTATCTTTATTACGCCCCACATTTTGCAGCAGAAGACATCTAAGTAGATGTTTCAGCAATATGCTTAATAATTGGTTTAAGGCTTATGTTAATAAACGAAAGTAAATCAACGAGCCCTTTTCCTAGGGCTACTTAAAAGTTCGCCCTGTCTTTTGTACTCTACTTTCTATCATTGAGGAGCGATTCGCTTTGCTCATCCTTAAGCCAGGAACTTATCTTCGACTAGGAACAAAAGTTAGACGGTACTGCTGGTAAGGAGCGCGTTTCTGGGGGGATGCGGTAGTGGTTGGACCTGGTGTGTTAGCCAACGTGTCCCGGTGGGGTGTTGACCGGCAAGTCGGTAGGATGTTGCTTTCTCGACGCAAGTCGAGTATGTATCGCCGGGCGGGAGGCGGCGGGGGCGGCGGCGGGTAAGTGTCCATAAAATATGAACGAGAGGAATCAGATCGAGAAGATATTTGAGAGATGTCGTGGTAGAAGCAAGCCTCAATGGTTGCTCCTCTCTCGGGACTCAGAGCGATTCGCTTTAATTTCTGAAGATCTGTAAAAGGACCATGAACCAGAATCTATGACATGGGTTGGATATGATTCTGTCGGGTATTTAAAACATAAAAACGCTTAATAGCTGGGGAACCAATGCTATGCGGAATGGATTGGCTTTTGGTGTGTGTGGTGGATTTTTGTTTGCATACAAAATAGCTTATTCTAGTGAAGAAATGAATGAGAAAGCTGCAACAGCGGCTATGTGAGCCAGTGCCAGAGTGCCATTGTATATAGGGGAAAGATTGAGAGAAAAGCATAGAATCCGCCCTATTCTTCACCCCACATTCCAAAACCATTTAAGCAAGTTATGGAACAGGAACAAACATACCAAAAAAAAACGGCCGGTTGTGCAAACTTCCGTTGTTTCCCAAGTGAATGGAAGCCCTGCTGCAGATGTGAAGCCATAAGAGAAAGAGTTTTAAAGTTGTAGGACAAAATATTGGCAAGCCTCAAATATATAATCCTGGGTCTCACATTCTCATGTACATCCCTGTGAAAAAGAGATAATTTCAGATAATTTCAGATGATTATGAGGGAATAGGTTGGATTATGAGGACTGATTTTGCAGTATGCATCTACATGCATATATATCTAGCCTATACCTAGGCAGCAGCTTGAGAAAGGATGCATTTGGTTTTACTCCCATGTAAATACAGCTACAGCTCAGGAGTGCAATCTGATCTGAACAATCTGTGATTCAAAAGCATATTTAGGCAACTGATGAGGTTCATAGATAGTGTTGTGCCATATAGTATGTGAAACTGATGTACTGTATTGAGTAAATCATGGTGACTACATTCATAGAACACTCTAAACTGACAAGGCTGAGTGGCTTTGTTTTTTAGAGCCTTCTAGATATGGAACTGTATCATCTTTGGTCCTCTATGGGATGCTGCTGCCCCAGGCAGAGCTGGGTCACAATCTTGGGGTCCTTCTGGACTCACAATTCCTAGCTGAGAAACAGGTGACAGCCATGGCCAGGAAGGTCTTTGCACAACTATGTTGTACGCCATTTCTGGACCGTGAGACTCTGCTCACAGTTACTCTTGCCCTAGTGACTAATCACTTCACACAGACTATTGTAACACATTCTACATAAGGATGTAGGAGGAGCTTTCTACATAAGGATGTAGGAGGAGCTTCCGGTGATGGCGGTCGCCTCCTGAGCTCCGGAGAATGCCGCGGAGCTCCCCGATGGGTTAGGACTGCTACCGGGCCTCATGCCATCGGAGGCCCGAGGGTCTGATAGCCCGTCCACCCTGGTTTGTTTTGAGCCCGTTTTGGGCTGCCAGGGTGGTCGGAGGAGTCTGGAGTCTGGCGGAGAGCGCGGAAATGGAAGGAAGGCTGTTTAGAGCGAGGAGAAGGCGGGGCTGCAATGGCGGCAACAGCGATAACAGCAGCGATAACAGCAGCACGGAGCGGAACGCAGCGTGGTGGACTGCAGGGCGAATGATGAAAGGTGAAAGATACTGGCATGAATAGCACTGGGGAGAACAACAACAAAATAACAACAAAAAAGGACAGATGGGTGTGAGGCTTGAGGCGCAAGAGGTTTGCATTGCTGCTGGCGGCTAAAGATCTTGTTAATATAACCAGAAGAACCAAAGACCGGGGAGGAGAACAAGACATGGCTAGGAGGTGGTGAGTTAGCCGGGAGAGACTAATTGGAGGCGGCTATGGCGGCGGGTGAGGGAAAGGAAGGTCGCCATTGCCTGGACTTCTGCTGTTTTTTCCATCATACCCTGGCTGCTCCCAATGCCCCTATGCCCCCCCCCCCCAGGCCTTGTCAACGCCAGCAGGGGACACCAAACACTAACTATAAGTCTCTGTGGGCCTCTAAGAAGGAACCATCTTGAACCAGTGCGAATAGTCTCCCACTTTTGGGTCATCCTGCCATGGAACACCTTGAACACCTTGAACAATCTCTCATCTTGTAGTCATCTTCGTCATTCTATGTAATTTTATGTAATTAAGGGTATTCGATCATTCCCACCCCCTTCTTCTCTATCTAAATATTTTAACATCTCCTTCCTCCCTCTAAGACCCCGACTCATCAGCCATCAACTTTTATTAACTTTTATCAACTTTCTATCAACCTTTATTAGCATCCTGATTCCATTGAACTTTTAACGAACTATTTATTCGAGGTCGGACCTGCTCCGCCTACGGGAGGCCCCTCTCTCGCAGGTATGGCCCTTGGCTCTCTCAAGGGCCTGCCTTGATGACGGGTTTGCGAACCCCGAGAGGTGGAAGAAACGGAGGCTGAGGGGTTTTTTATCCAGATGTTTTTTATTGCTATTAAGGGGTTCCAGGGAGGGGGGGGTGTGATAACCAGGCCGGGAGAGGTGCCAGTGCCAGTGCCAGACGGACAGGTGAGTCCGGGAAGGAAGTGAGCGGAGCTGGGGGGGAGAGGGAACAAGTTATTCCAACAGAGGGTTGTTTGATTACAACGGTCATGGGGAGGGGGGGATGCGAGGACAAGAGAAGATCACAAGGTCGGTTGGGAGACCGTGGCTGCTGGCTATGCCCGGTCGTTTGCACCAACCCCCGCAACCTAGGTGGCCAGGAACTACAGAGCCCGGGCCTACGGCTGATGCTTTGCAATGCAAGGTCCGTAACCAACAAGGCCCCCCTCATTAATGAGTTGATCTCTGAGGGGGAGCTGGACCTTGCAGGGATAACGGAAACCTGGTTGGGCCACGAGGGTGGTTTACCCCTCGTGGAAATGTGCCCACCAGGTTTCCGTGCATTCCATCAGCCTCGGGCCCTGGGTAAGGGTGGCGGGGTGGCGGTAGTTATACGGGAAGGTCTAGAGCCGAGGGAGTTCACTGTTCCTCAGATATCCGGGTGTGAGTCCCTTGGTGTGAAATGGGGCCCAGGGAGGCAGTTGGGTTTGCTGATTGTATACTTGGCTCCTCGCTATACATCAGCGGCCCTGCCCGAGCTCCTCGAGCTGATCTCGGAGACGGCGGTTGAGATCCCCAGGCTTGTGGTTATGGGGGATTTCAACCTGCCGTCGACGGGAGCAGCGTCTGAGGTAGCTCGGGAGTTCATGGCTTCCATGACAGCCACGGGCCTGACCCAGTTAATTCAAGGCCCCACACACGAAGGAGGCCACACATTGGACCTTGTTTTTGTATCTGAGCAGTGGACGAGTGATCTGGGTATAGGGGATTTTGCTGTTACACCCCTGTAATGGTCAGATCACTCATGTCTCCGGCTGGACTTCCCTGGCGCTACCCCCCACCGCGAGGAGGCGGGACCAGACGGTCCACGCTGGTACCGCCCCAAGCACCTGATGGAGCCGGACAGGTTCCAGACGGAGCTTGGGCCATTACCTGTAGCCCTGACCCGCGCTCGGTCGGAGGACCTAGCGGCCGCCTGGAATAGGGCGGCGGCTGGGGCCTTGGACTGGGTTGCGCCTTTGCGACCTCTCCTGCGGCAGCGACCCACCCGGGCTCCTTGGTATACCGAGGAGCTGAGGGTGATGAAGGGCCATAGGAGACGTCTAGAGAGCATGTGGAGGTCCTCACGCTCCGAATCTGATCGAACACAGGTAAGATCCTACTTACGGACCTACCTTGTGGCATTAGGGGCGGCCAAACGTAGATATTGCGCCACTCTTATTGCGTCCGCGGATAGCCGCCCTGTTTAGGGTGACCCGCTCCCTCTTGTCACAGAGGACGCAGGGGGCACCCTTGCAGGGCAGAGCAGAGGAGTTTGGGGAATATCTGCAGGATAAAGTCGCTCAGATCCGGAGCGGATGGGCCCCCCTCAGTGGACCGGATGGGCCGCCAACAGCGAGTCTTGTGAGACCATCCTGGGAGGAGTTTGATTCTGTTGCCCCCGAGGATTTGGATAGGTTGCGTGGACGGCTGCGACCCACCACATGTTTAATGGACCCGTGTCCCTCCTGGTTGGTACTGGCATCTTGGGAGGTGACCCGAGGCTGGCTTCTGGGCCTGGTGAATGCCTCATTGGGTGAGGGATCCTTACCAACCGCCTTGAAGGAGGCGGTGGTGAGGCCCTTACTTAAGAGGCCTTCACTCGACCCAATGGAGCTAGCTAATTATCGTCCAGTCTCCAACCTTCCGTTTCTAGCGAAGGTTGTTGAGAATGTGGTGGCGCAGCAGTTTCCACGACACCTTGACGAATCCGAGTATCTAGACTCACGCCAGTCCGGCTTCCGACCTGGGCACAGCACAGAGACAGCCTTGGTCGCGTTGGTTGATGATCTCTGGAGGGCCAGAGATAGAGGTTGTTCCTCTATCCTGGTCCTATTAGACCTCTCGGCGGCTTTTGATACCATCGACCATGGTATCCTATTGTGCCGGTTGGAGGGGATAGGAGTCGGAGGTACCGTTTTGCGGTGGTTCGGCTCCTACCTCTCCGACCGGAGGCAATGTGTGTTGACAGGGGGACAGAGTTCGACCCCGAGGCCACTCACTTGTGGAGTGCCACAGGGGTCGGTCCTCTCGCCTCTCCTGTTCAACACATATGTGAAGCCGCTAGGTGAGATCATCCGTGGTTTTGGGGTTGAGTATCACCTCAACGCTGATGATACTCAGCTGTATATTTCAACTCCAAACCACCCCAACGAGGCTGTCGAAGTGATGTCCCGGTGTTTGGAGGCCGTCGGGGTCTGGATGGGGGACAACAGACTTAAGCTCAACCCCTCCAAGACTGAGTGGCTGTGGCTACCGGCACCTCGGTTCAGCCAGCTGATCCCATCGCTGGCCATAGGGGGCGAACAATTGCCCCCTGTGGAACGGGCGCGCAATTTGGGCGTCCTCCTTGATGCCCGGCTGTCAATGGATGACCATGTGGCAGCCGTGGCGAGGGGGGCGTTCCACCAGGTTCGCCTGGTGCGCCAATTGCGCCCCCTACTGGACCGGGATGCCCTACACTCATGCGCTGGTGACGTCCCGCCTGGATTACTGCAACGCTCTCTACATGGGGTTGCCCTTGGGACGCGCCCGGAGACTGCAGTTAGTTCAGAACGCAGCCGCGCGGGCTGTGATGGGGAGTACGAGGTACTCCCACGTAACACCTCTCCTGCGCGGGCTGCACTGGCTACCTGTGGTTTTCCGGGTGCGTTTCAAGGTGCTGATTATCATCTTTAAAGCGCTCCATGGCACGGGACCTAGTTACTTGCGGGATCGCATCCTCCCACATACATCCCTGCGGCCAATTCGCTCACACAGGGAGGGACTTCTCCTGGTGCCGTCCACTAGGCAATGGCAACGGGCGACACCGAGGGGTAGGGCCTTCTCTGTGATGGGCCCAACCCTCTGGAATGACCTCCCCCCTGACATTAGAACCACTTCTGACCTCCGCTCCTTCCGGCAAAAATTGAAGACCCACCTGTTCCGATTAGCAGGCCTGGCATAATTACAACTGTCCCTCCTGGCAAATGTATTATATCTGGTTATTTTAGGGTTTTTTTAATTTACTGTATCTGTTTTAGGGGTTTAAACTTATATTTATATTAGCTTTGTACAGTTCTTTTAATTGCATTTTAACCTCCTCCATGTCAACTGTCAACTGTACATATTTAATTTTTATTGTATCCTGTTATATTTTGTATGAACTGTACACCGCCCCGAGTCCCTTTCGGGAGAGGGGGCGGTCTAGAAGCATTAAATATAAATAAATAAATATATAAATGTCCTTGTATCCAAAAGCTTTAATTGGTGTAAAATGCAGCACAGACAGTTATGTCTGCCTCTAAGAAAACACACGTTTTTGCATTATGAGCTGTATTGATTGCCGGTTGGCTTCTGGGTCCACTGGTTTTGACTTTTAAAGCCCTACTTGGCATGGATACAGGTTATCTAAGGGACTGCCTCTTCCCAATTATACCTACCCATCCCATCAGGTTCTGGTGGGAGAGGCATGTTGTAGGTCCCATCTGTGAATGGGTTCCATCTGATGGGACCTAGGAGGCAAATCTTTTCTGCCGTAGCATCCACCATCTGAAACATCATCCCTCCTGATGATTACCTCAACCCTTATTGCCTTCCAGAAAAGCCCGTTTTTTTCAACAACCTGTGAATTCCTGGTGATAGGAAGCCCACCTGTTGACTGTATTATGTGTGATATTTCCCTGCTTATGGATTTATTGTAATGTACGTTTATGTTTTACTGCAAGAGTAGGCTTGCAGCAAGTTGGGCGGCAAATTTAATAAATAAATAATTGGTATTATACCTAGTAGGTTTTAATAACAGATTTTATTGTATTTCACCCAGTCACTTCATGTAAACGGGCAGCGATTTAAATTTGACAGATAAACAAATTACCATGTTGTGTGAAGTTGGCCATTATTTGGTTTTGACTTAATGCAAAATCTGTGAATTTAGCCATAGTAACTTATAAAGTATGGCTTTCGGCTTCAATTTTATATAATTTGTTCACTAAACCATGATTAAAGCAAAACATGGATCTGTAAATGCTTAATGCTTATCTCCCCATATTTTCCCCAATACTTCTGTATTTTGGATTTGAATTCCATTCATAACTATGATTTCTACTCTTACAGGCCATGTCCCAAAGGTGTTTTTTTTCAAGAGGCAATTGGACTTTCTTGTTTTCTTTGAAGACGTTTTGCTTCTCATCCAAGAAGCTTCTTCAGCTCAGAGCAGCTCAGAGCTGAAGAAGCTTCTTGGATGAGAAGCAAAACGTCTTCAAAGAAAACAAGAAAGTTCAATTGCCTCTTGAAAAAACCACCTTTGGGACAACTATGCCCTCGATGACTGAGAATCTCCATAGACACTTAACAGGCCAAGCTTACTCTGGAAAAGCCTGTGGAAGCTTGTTTTGTCTTCCATTCTTTTTTACTGGAGTCATCCATCACAGTATTGTATTGCTTTTTCTTATTTTGCTTCAGGTTTCTCCGACTCCTGGGCATTCTACCCTGGAAATGCTCTCTCTTTCAGCTCTTCTTTATTGTGCTGTTGCTGGGTTTTCTCTCCCTGCTGTGGCTGCAGTTCAGTTGCTCAGGGGATGAGTCTAGAAGTCAAACAGCTGAGGCAACGGTGCCTCAAAAGCCATGTGTACTTGAGGCTCTACCACCGATTCCTGATGATCCATCATGGGGACCACATCGCTTGGCAGTGTTAGTTCCCTTTCGAGAACGTTTCGAGGAGCTGCTGACTTTTGTTCCCCATATGCATCGCTTCCTCAGCAAGAAGAAAATTCGTCATCATATCTTCATTCTCAACCAGGTGGATCATTACAGGTATTTTACAATCTGAATAATTCAGAATGCTACCCTCATGCCTTTTTTTAACTTTTCTAGCCTTCCAAATGCATGCCTTTTGGGGGTGTTGAACAACTGCTATAGTCCACAGGTCAGACCATGCTTACTGGGAATTACAGAGGTTATTGCCAAACACATCCAGAGAGCAACTGTCTCTGCAACTTATTCTGTTCTCTGAATTTCATACGTACCTTTTCAAAATGGTTTAGGCCTGACACTGAAATGGAAAAATTAAAAACTGGTAATCTGTTTTACTGGAAAGAAAACATTTGTAATTCTTAACACAAGAGAACAGGGTAAGTTGAGGATCAAACCTGAATTCATAATCTTTCTGTCTTCTAGTAATTATTGAATATTGTCAAATATTCCCAGTCCCAAAATAGCATTCAATATTTCCAGTATAAAATAGCAGCTGGGCTTTTATTTTAAATTATGTCTCTAGTTATATCTAGTCTTAAGAATGAGTCAATTGAGACAATTTGCCATAGAGCTGGGTTAGTGGGGTTTTTTTTGCAACTATATTTTTTATTACTCCATGTGAGCTTTTAGATCGGTATTTAGTTTATGTCTGAAATTGGTTCTGGTACCACAAAAAGTCTTACTTTTTTTCTGAAACTATAACAGTGTAAGGAATTAACTACAGATCAATATGCTTTGTTATATGTCAGAAAACAAGAACATATTTTCTGTATTGTTTTTTGTTTCCTCCAAGATACGCAGGTCATTTTCCCTTTTTTTTACAGATAATTTGTTTAAAATATTTCTAAACTATTTTGATTGACAAAAAATGATCAGAACCAATCACAAGAAAATATAAATAATATAATAAACAAAAACTGATTTCCAAATAGATGCCTGAAAATATAAAAATTACATAGTTTTAAATGTTTTCATTATAGGCATAAAAAAAGGAAAAACAACATATTTATGTATATTAAATAAAACAATACATATTCATGTTGTGTTACACAGTTTTTATCAATACTTAAGTCAACAACAGGAAAAATTAGAATGTACAATGAGCATATTGGGTGGGGTTCCTGTTTCCAAATATAATTCTGACAATAAATTGAGATAATAAATTCTTCAATTCTTCAAACCATTGTTTCATTGATGGACAAGGGTTATCCTTCAGTCTTGTACTATTAATTTTTATAACCATAATGTCATTCAATACTCATTTTTATTGTCTTCTATTATGTCTCTAAATTGCACATATATAATTCAGAATAATTATATAAGCATTTCCAAAGGCCAGTGAGTCTTTGAAATTAGAATTAATGTGAAATAATTTTTGGATCAGAAGGGAGCCATTATAGCCAATGACCACATATGAAACAATTGCAGTCCAAGACATCTGTCTTTTTCATTTCAGTTGATTTTCTCTAATATTAAATATTCTGTATATCTGTTGACTACCTTGTGGGTTAAAGAATTGCTGATGATAATAAAGAAAGCATGAACAATGTCCAAATACATTATGCTATATTATACAGATCTGAACTATTCCACCAAAGAAATAATTCAACCTGCCTGGGTAGAATTTTGTGACCTAGGTTCACTTTTCTCACTTTGGCAGGTTTAACCGAGCATCTCTGATCAATGTGGGTTTCCTGGAAAGTGGCAATGACACAGACTACATTGCCATGCATGATGTGGATTTGTTACCTCTCAATGAAGAATTGGATTACAGCTTCCCAACAGCTGGTCCTTTCCATGTGGCATCACCTGAGCTGCACCCACTTTATCATTATAGCACCTACGTGGGGGGCATCTTGCTGCTCACCAAGCAACACTATCAAATGGTAAGTCACAACTTCTTTCTTATGGAAGAAACTTCTGTACTTTTTGCAAAAGGCAGAAGACCCTGTTGATTGTGCTCTTTCTAAAGAAACACAGGCTTCATTTGGGGGGGGGGTATTTGCTAGATGTATGTGGGGGGGGGGAGACCCATAACCATGGAAATGAAATGTTGAGAGAATAGTTGTGTATTTTCTAATCTTTCAAGTCTCAAAACTTATAAGAGGAAAACAAACTGTGGGATTAACTGCCTTATTATTGTTTCAGTGTAATGGAATGTCCAACCGTTTCTGGGGCTGGGGCAGGGAAGATGATGAATTTTATCGCCGCGTCAGAGCAGCTGGACTTCAAGTGAGGATGAATCATATTTGTAGTGGGAATTGGGACTTTGGGATTCAAGTGCTGAGTGTGATCTGGGACTGCTATAAACTTCTTTCCCCGATTCCCAAACAATGGCGTCGTTTTAGTGGCTCACCTAGGCTCCACTATTCTTCATTTCAGCTCTTCCGACCCTCAGGTATTACAAGTGGATATAAGACATTCCAGCATCTGCATGATCCAGCTTGGCGCAAAAGGGATCAGAAGCGTATTGCTTCCCAGAAACAGGTGGAGTTTCTCATTTGGGAGGGGGATGGAAGTTGTATCTTGAAGTGGAAAAGTGTTGTCTTTAGATGTAGTAAGTTAAGAAATTCTTGCTTCCTCTTGATCAGTTACTTAACATCTACAAGAAGTAGGCAAATCTGCATCTCTAAATGTGAGTCAACATTTAACTTCCAATTGCTGTAGCAAATATGACTAGTAGTAAGATGAAAAGTTGTAGAGGGCCACATTTTGCCCAGTTACGAGCCAACACTCACGGTTCCTGCCTGTTACTGTAGTATTGGGGGCAGGAGGAGGGGGCTATTCTAGAAACATAATTGTTTCTAGAAACAATCTAAAGATTCTGATGTCTTTCTTTCAATACTCTGGAAATAGTAACTCTGAACTCTTAACACATAGAACGGAATGAATACATGAATTCTATTTATAATGGAATTGTAAATGCCATTTACAATGAATATCAATTCCCATTATGCCTTTCATCTGAGATCTGTTTCTTTCCACTATTCTCTCTAGGGTGCCTTAATAAGCGAGTTCCATCTTTAAAATATTTGAATTCATGCTTTATGGTCAAAACAAACGATGCATGCGATGTAAATCTAGCAAGTATTTCTTTTTCTAAATAAATAGTTAATGGAAAATTCAAGGTGATTTTAACGAAGGACTAAGACAAATGTTCTCAAATAAACTCTGTTGTTACAGAAAAATATAAGGAACATTCATTAAATGTTTTCATATATTTAGGAGCATTTGCAAGTCCTTGCTGCTGCTTCACCTCCATTTTTATATATTAAGGCTGGTCTTCTTTCTAACAGAAAGAATATGTATCTATATACTATATGTATGGATAAAGTTCATCCCCCCACATATTTCTGTTGAATGCTTAAATTGGGGTAAAAGGCAGGTACTGCCATTTGTTTTAAGATTAAATCACTAGACAAAATGTCCTAAAGTGTATGTCATAGTTAAGAAGATGATTTTCAGAATTTGTGCACACAGAATTTCCCTGAAGGAACACCTCCTCATTCCCCTTTCCTATCTTTATTTTGGTAAAGAAATATACATATTTTAACTGCACAATCTGCAAATTTGCAAGTTTGTGTTTTTGCTGAAAAAGTGATCATAAACAGTCCACGAAGCACCAATGATGGCTTTTGCTAAAATGACTTCTAACACGGGATTCTACTGTAATATTTAGAAATCAGACCTTCCTAAATTTATGCAATTTTCACCTTTCTGGTTCTTAAATGAAGGCAAAATTGTTAAACTTAATAAGCAAACAGTGTTTATAGCACAAGCTAACTTATAGAAGGTTTGCATGATGTGTAGCCTTGGAGCTTGTGATGCCATGTAATTCTGTATTTTTAGCATCAAATTTCAAAGCTCTTGTTACGAATATTTTAAATGTTGATCAAAATTGATATGGTTGAATGATGCCATATTTGATTTTTTCCTCTTGCATTGTTGACTTTTTCATATAATGCATGACATTTTTTCTTTCCACAGGAGCAGTTCAAGGTAGACCGGACTGGAGGATTGACTAACCTAAAATACAGAGTAGAATCACGCATTTCACTGAGTGTGGCGGGAGCTCCCTGCACAATTCTTAATATCTTGCTAGAATGTGACTCCAGTGAGACTCCCTGGTGTGCGTTTGGTTGATATGCCTACTATACAGATTGCCTGTCTTGTTTGCTGCTCTACCAGCTCATGGCCAGAATTGCAGCTCAGCTCTGGGATGGCAAATCCTTCTGTAGGAGCCAACAAGCAGTCTTAACTGCCAGGACAAAGTGGTTAAAAAAGAGAACTGAGGATCTACACTAGTTGATAAAGCAAATGCAGGTCATTTACCTCTTCTACAAGGATGCTGCAAGAGGACAACAATTGCAGTGGTAATGGAAACATTAAATAAGCCAAGTGCCTTCCTATCAGTTAGAAGGATTTTGTCTTAGGTATCTTCATCTCCACAAGCTGAAGAATCTGTGAACTCAGAGGCACTATAGGGATTAAATTATTGTTTCTCCGCTAGTCAAGACTTGGAAGATTTCTTTATCCAGACTAAAACTCAAAGGAATGTTAGACATTTGCTTCTCTTGTGATAATAAGATGCATAAATATCTGCTCCAAAATATTCTTATACTGCATTCTTCCTCTGGTGCCTCTTGATAAGTGCATACTTTGCTTTCTGACTCCAGGAAATCATGGCCGACCATCTTAGCTAATCTCATTTTCAGATCTTTTGAACTGTAAAGGCTGTTGTCTTTACTGAAATACAGCTCTTAAAACAAATGGATTGAATGAATATTATAACAAATGTATTTGAACAGGGTTTTATGTACTGCTGCGAACAGTATCGAATTTTCTAATTTTGTACTAACGGAATTCCGATTTAAACGTACCTTTTTGTTTTATGATGACTGTGATTTTTTCCCCCAACGCTCCTTAACGTGAAAGAACTGGGCACCAGAACATACATGTATATTATCTGACTTATGACGCATTTGTATATTTCTGGATACAGTAGTACTTTTTTGCATTGAGAAAGGTAGAGACAAAGTTAATACGATATGATCAAGAGCCCACTCCAAAACACCTGCGACAGAACTGGTAACTCCTATGCAGCTGCATTCGGCATCTGTGCAAGCGGCTGATGACGGAGCTGGTTGGTGCAATATTAGTGATCTGTTGAAGACTCACTGTAGAGAAATGGAGGGTATGGGCCCTTGGGGGAATATCGTTGTGCCCTACAGTATGAAGGGGTGGAAGAGACGCTTGCCAGGGTTCCATTGAAATGCCTGCTGCCTCTGGACTTCTTTCCTCTTTCAAGGGTTTTGATTTCTTCTTGGGCTGTTGACTAAAGATGCTATTGAACTGTTCCAAGGTACATGGATGTTCAGACTCGATTGTGTTCGTAACTTCAGAGGGAAGTTCTTTGTAGTTACACGAGATGAGCTTCTGCAGTTGGGGTTTGGATATAGATTTCTTGCCAACGCAGCTCGCTGTAGAGAATAAGGTAGAACCAAAAGGGTTAACAGAGTTGCGATATCTTAAGTCCCCCCTCCCCCACAAGAGTGTTCATCTTTTTTTAAAAAAAAAAAAAGCTTGTGACTGAGGAATATTTCGTACATGCTGTACCGTGGGTTAGGAATAATTTCAGGCAGTGGGAACCTCTTTGGGGTTCTCCATAATAGTGAGAATATGTATGTATATAAAATGTAAACTAAATGTCTAAAACCCCATGAAATCTCATGAAAGTATATGTGAGTATATGTGATTTGGCTTATTTTTAAAAAACACATAAACAAAAGTCAAATAATTTTAGGGCCTAGCAGATTTGTTGGCATCCACACGGACAGTGTTGCCACGTTACATTGTAGATCTGTAGGGATAAAACTTTTGTATATTTTCTATTCATTACAGAAATTGGAATATTTAATAGAAGTATAGAAATTGGAATATTTAATTTAAGAACTGTGTGTTTGCCCGTAACAAAAAGCTATTAAATGCAAAGAAATGGGATTCAGTAGGTTCCTGTCTTTTCTTGTCCTGTAGGTTTTTGTATATGCGCCTTGTCTCAAATTATTCTTATTTTTTCCCCATACCATTTTATTCATTGTTAGGATCTTCCAGATTTGAGGGAAAATATAGAGTGCAACTAATTAACATGATTCAAGCAAATCTGTATGATGCATTGAAAGGGTTAAAACTGCAGCAGTAAGAAGGATCCATCAATTAACTTGTGATTGATGTATACGGAATTCCTGATTGGTCCAGATTTGCTCTTTTTGGAAAAAAGACTTTATGCATATGTTTTGCATGATTCTTTCTTTGGTTTAATTTTTTAAAATTTGAAATATATCTTTATTGTTTAAAATAGCATAATAAAATGCAAAAAATCTATATTAGATAGCGAATACAGGCAATAGAATAAAACAAAGAGAAACAAGCACAAATAAAAACATTACGGTATTATTAAAAAAAACTTTCTAATAACACATTCTCCCTTCCCTTTCCAGCTATTTCTCCAACACCTGGCCACAACCTAGATAATTATAATTTACAGTGAAGATTATTACGGTACCAGTGTACTTTTTGCTTCCTAATATATTTTTTAGAAATCACATTCTAAATTTTCCCTATTAAATGTCTAGTATGTATGGGATACATTCTTCTTTAAATTTAGTAAGAATTCTATGATAGATGCAAATTCTTCAATTATAGCTTCCCAATCTGATATTGATGGCAAAGGTTCTCTTTTCTGATCTTGGACCAAATTTGTTCTGGCAGCTGCCAACATCTGTCTTAGTATTTTTCATTTATGTTTTCTGAGATAGTACCCCCCCCCCAAAAAAAAATATTTGTGGTTTCAGTTCAAACGTTATTCTTAGTATTTTCTGAATATTTTGATTTATTTATTTCCAGTACTTTTGATGGTTTTTTTTTACATAACCACTACATTAGTTTCTTCTTTGTTATGACATTTCCAGCATTTATGGTATTATTATATGATTTCTCTATCTTGGTCGTTATTGTCCATAAAACATGTACTATTTTTTCCTTAAGTTATAATATGGAATAAATTTGCTTTCCCTCCATAAATCTTCTCAGCATTATGTGATTATTTCTTTGAATTTTTCATCTACTTTATCATTCAGTTTTTGATTTCTTCTCTTTCCATGGCCTAATTCAATCACAATTTATATAGGTATTCTAATAAATGATACTGGTTTTGTATAAGTGTTTCAAATTCTGCCTTCTTTCCACAATTATTCCATTCTTTCTTGAGAACACTTTTTATTCTTCCATATTTGTATCAAATTTTGTCTATACTTTTTTCAGATTGTTTTATTCTTTTGTTTTCTTATACCATAGATATCTATGAAGTTGATTGACAAAGCCAGCTCCTTCTATGATTAATATTCTGCTATTTGGACAAAAATATGATTTAAAGATAGAAACTGTGAGGTTACCCCCCCCCCCCAATCTAAATCTCATGAAGTTCTTTGCCATTCCGTTAGGTTTTGTCTGAAATAGAAATTGTTAGTTTTAAAATAAATTCACCTTGTCATGTCCATTTTATTGCCACAATATGTCTTAATCTGGAATGTTTTAGATTTTTCCACTTTTCATTTTTTATTTCTTTCTAGAATTTATCATAATTGTTCAGAAAAATATCTTTATTGCATATTGTCAAACAAAGTCCCAAACATTTGACTGTTGTTGTCTTTTTAAAAAAAGATCCCACAACCAGATTTTTTTTTTCAAAAAGTTTTCTTCTGGAGTTAAATGTTTTGTTATTTATCATATTTGATTTTGTATCTGGAGAATTCACCGAAGTCTGATTATTTTCATCACTATTCTTATAGCACTCTGATTGCGTAATGGTTAGTACTAGATCATCTGCATGACATTTCAACTTGTAATTCTTCTCCCTGAATCTTGATTCCAAATATTTATCTCTGGATCTTGTCTGCCAAAGCTACTGAAACATTTACAAATAACAAGGAAGAGAATTGATATGTATATTTGGAACCTTTGTTCATTGAGAAACCTGTAGAGAAGATATCACTTGCTATGGTCTTTGCTATTTGCCCCTGATATATTCTCTCCATCTAAGTTTTAAATTCTTGTCCTAGTTTAATTTTGCTTAAAACTGTTAATAAGAAAGATTGTTCCATGTGGTCAAAGGCTTTTTTTTTTTGCATCTAAAAATATTACTACTACCTTCTTATTGTTGAGCTGTTCCAATGCGTTCATGGGTAGTCTTCGACTTATAATCACAATTGAGCCCAAAGGTTTTGCTGCTAAGCGAGACATTTGTTAAGTGAATTTTGCCCCATTTCCTTTCCTGCCACAGTTGCTAAAGGAAAACACTGCAGTTGTTAACTTAGTGATATAATTGTTAAGCGAACCTGGCTTTCCCATTGAGTTTGCTTGTCAGAAGGTGGCAAAAGGTGATCACATGACCTCAGGACACTGCACCTATCATAAATATAAGTCAAGCTTCTTCAGTGCCATTGTAACTTTGAACCATCACTAGTCTGTAAGTCGTAGACTACCTTTATTATAACTCTTTTAGTGTATTATCCTTCATTTTTCTCTTCGGAATATAGACTGATCTGTAGGTATTGTTTCAGAAATGCAGTACCTCAAACACTCAGCTAGTATTGTAGTAATCCCGTAAGTGGTTTCTGAACTTGCATATCACAATTTGCTCCCTTTCTTTATGGTTGCTGTTTTTTTCCTTCTCTTTTCCAATTTGATATGCTAAAGGTTTTCCTCAGTTATTTGCATTCGCAAAATGATTTTGTCTGATATTTTATCTTTTGGAATCCTCCCATTCTTAATGTCTAATTGTTATTTAACTTTATACACTTAGCTTAATGTCTGTGAGTTTGAATTTGTTCTAGTTTTATTTCTTTTTCAAGCGTGCCTGAGCTTTTTTTTTCTTCAGAATTGTAACCCTAATCCTAATAAGCTTTTCTTGTCTCGCATATGGTTGTCTCTGACATCCTGAAGTTATACTTATTTTAAAAAGAGTCAGTTCTTTTTTACATTCCTATAACGCACCTTCTTGGAACTTGTCATTCATTTTCAACTCAAAAAGTGGGGGTTTTTCCCCCCTTACATTTGCTGAGTGCTTGGCCAGTAATAAAAAGTGGGCTAATCTTTTATATCTATTTTTAATCTGAATTTTCCCATAACACAAAAGAGTATCTTTTAAATGACTCTGGGTCTATAGAAAACATTCTCTAATCATGAGTTTCCAGGTCATCATGTTCAGCCATGTGAATCTGTTGGAGCAAGCAGCTATATACTCATCGTTCACCTCCCTGGTTCTTTTACATTTTATTATTAAAGTAATGAAATATAACTTTGAATGGTTACTAAATGAAGGTTTGTAAATCAAAGACCACCTGTAGTAGGTAGTAGATTAGCCAAAAAAAAAAGCAAGAGAGAAAAACTGATCAATTTTAAGGTTTTAAACTCTTTTCAGTTGCTTTGTAGAGATGGCCTGGCTACTTAAATATTTACCTGTTGCCATGTGCAAGGAACTGCCGAGGCTGCCTCCAGATTTCTCTGCTGAAGCCTCCAACTCGGTGCTGATACTTGAAGAAGACGAATCTTCATTGTTAGCCTGCAGAAAAGAAGCGGAAAGTGCCTGAAGATTGCAGCCACCTCAGAGATATGGTTTAATCTTTGTACGTGCAATGCAGATACTGTATATTGAGTTTATGCTCCTTGTTTAATCTTTGAGGATCGTTGTTGCCCACTGCCCAGTTGGCTGTTATGTACCCAATGAGATTCATGCTACGAATAGGCTCAAAGTGGCTTGTGATTCAGGGTATTGTGGGAACCCAACAAGTATCAATATACTGTATGAACCCAACCAACCCATTAGGTCATAACAGAATTTATTTATTGCATATAGCATGTTATGTGAACCCTTCAATTGGGTTGTTTTTAAAAGAATTAAAGCAGTTAGCATTTCAATAGAATTATACAATTGCTTTATAATAGGAACTGAGAGGAAAGGAGAATTAAATCTTTCCTGTAGGTTATATTTTATTTGCTGATCCACACAGTTCAAAAAACCTTTTATCTCAAGACTGGAAAATGTACAGCTCTTCAGCTGCTGTTGAAGTACAGCTCCCATTACACGTGACTATTAGCTACAATGGTTGAAGTCGATAGGAATTACATTCGAATAACAGCTGGAGAACCAAAGATTATCTAGTCCTTGAGTTGTTTTATACTGAATTTGGGCAATAAAAATGTAGCACAGTATTTTAAACCAAGATTACTAGATTTATTTAGATCACTGCTATTTTTAGCTTGCTTTTTTATTCATGTCAGGAATAAATTACAGACATCTAACATTCCATACTGAGCAAGTAAAAAAATATAAAATAGGTCATAGGAATATAGCACATGTAAAAGGTATGCAAAATAAATAGGATTCAAACTAAATGACACTTGCTCAAGAGCATTTTCTCTTGCCAGTATGAGGTCTTTCTCTCTACACATTGAAGGACATTGTATTGCACTTTACACTTATATAGCGCTTCATAGTGCTTTACAGCCATCTCTAAGCCATCTCTGATCATAACGTCAGCATATTGCCCCCAACAATCTGGGTCCTCATTTTGCCAACCTCGGAAGAATGGAAGGCAGAGTCAACCTTGAGCCAGTCAGGATCATACTCCTGGCTGTGGGCAGAGTTTGCTTGCAATACTAAATTCTAAACACTGTGCCACCACAGCTCATATGCACCATAGCATGTGTTTTTAGCTGTAATTCCAACTCTTCCAATTCCAATTCTTCAATCTTTTATAAATGAAGGAAACAGAAGGTAACTATTTTTAATTATGTAGACCCTGACTAATGAAGTCTTTGTACTGCAATTATAAATATGGGGAAAAACAAAATTGCTTTACTGAGGGATCCTTGGGACTTGCCGAGCGTCGTTGTTTTCTTACAGATGTTTCATTACCAAACTAGGTAACATCATCAGTGCTAGTAAGGAATGGGGTTTGCTCTCATTTTATGTTCTAGTGGCTTGCTTAAATTACTTTGTCATATGTAAAATGCTTGTGCATTCTCATATTTTACACAGGTTTAGATTAGAATAAAATAAAAGCAGTGGCAGCAGATTAGATTACTGCAATGCACTCTACATAAGACTGCCCTTCAAGATCATTTGGAAACTGATGCCAATTGCAGCAGTGTGAGTAATTGTGAGTGCAGCATGCTATTTCCATGTAACACCACTGCTTTGCTAGCTGCCCTGATTCCTAGTAGACTTTCAGGTGCAATTTAAGATGCTGGTTACCACTATGAAGTCCTACAAGGTATAAGGCTGGGTTATTCCTGGCACTACCCATCTCCAATTGGGTCCGTTTATTCCATGACATCCTAGAGTAGGTATGCTTCAGATACCCTCTATAAAATGGCGTCATTTGGGGTGACACGGGACACGTTCCTTTTCTGCTGCAGTGCCCTTCCTCTGGGTCCTTCTGAGATTTGGATGGTTCTAGTCCTTTTGGCCTTAAAAACCTGGATTTTCTCCTGCTAGTGAGCTGAATGATTGTGGGTTGGCCTTGAACACATTATCCTTTATTTGGAGAAATCTTGATGGTGCTGTTTTGATTTTTCATTATACACTATATTGCCAAAAGTATTCGCTCACAACTGATTCTGATTATGTGGATGGGTGAGCGAATACTTTTGGCAATATAGTGTATGTTACTGCCCAGCAGTGGCGTAGCGTGGGTTGTCAGCACCCGGGGCAAGGCAAGTAATTTACGCCCCCTAACCCGTGGATTTTAGCACTCGAGTCTCTTCCACTAGATTAGTTAAAGAAACCCTTACCCCCTAGTATTCTGCTAAAATTCTAAAAAATGCTACGCCACTGCTGGCATCCCCCCCCCCCTCCACAGTCAGTGGGCGGCGACCCGGCGGCTCGGATCGGATTCGCACAGCCAGCACTGCAGTGAGAGAGAGTGAGTGAGCCAGGCAGGGGCAGAGAGCTGCGAGTGCGAGCGCGCCCTCCCCCCCCGATGTTGCGCCCGGTGCGGCCGGGGCCCCCTGCACCCCCCACGCCACGCCACTGCTGCCCAGAGTTGGCAATTTGTGAGTTAGATGCCATGCAAATGGATTTAAATAACTACATAAGCAGGCAAGTAAAATGAGCTCAAAAGCTTTTCAGCATCAACGGGCTATGTTTCTCCATTTACATTTGAAGAAAAGAAATTTCATCCTGTTGGACATACCAAGCTGGATGACTGAGATGGAGTTTCTTTGTAGGCTTTGTACTTCCTGCCCTTCTTGCTCCCACAAAGTCTGGTGAAAAAGGTCCAAGCTCCAGGAGAGTTCACCGCTGGCTCACTGGTTGGTGATGAGATCTGTAAGAACTGGATGTCAAGCTGCAGCTGTCCTCGGATCTTCTCTTTCTTTCCAGGTCTTGATTGCAGCACAAACCACCTGCAGAACAAATGCAAGTACCTTTACTGCAGGACTTGTAGTACACTTCAACGCTACTGCCTTTTCAAGCGATGTATTGGTGTTTTAAAATCACCCAGTTAAAAAAACATGAGAGCGGTAGACTTTTGTTTTCAGCTTAGGACAAGTTACTGAACTCCATACCAAAGATCATGGGCCACAAGGTAATGGATGTGACCAAGACAAAGATTAAACTTAAATTACATCAAATCCATTTAAATATAGCTGATACGATTACTTTTCAATTTTGTGTATAATAACAACCCTCTTCTCCAGTTTTAAGAGTGACAAGTTGGTGACAATTTTGCGTGAAGGTCTCTATCCCTAAATTTTCAGGGGTGGTAGATAGCCCTAGAAATTCATCTTCTTCATCTGTGCGTAAGGGTATTGTTTTTCTGATGGCATGTTGGTGTTAATTAGTGATGTACTAGGTGTGTGATCCTATTGTAAGTAGATAATCTGCCAAGGGCTTAGAATGATTTTGCCCCATTTTCCAAGATTATGAATGAGACAGGAGTATTGTACTTAGATATCAAACATGTAATAAGAACTGATACTTGCAAACTTCCTTTTCACTTTGCTGCTTTTATCAGATACAATTCATTGAATACTTTATCCATTTAAGTACAGTATATGATTTTTCATCAACCTATTCCATTTCTATCCCGTACATACTGGTACTAGTATTCAATTCCCTGCCAAAATTAGGCACATTATTCTAGCTTCTTAATGCATGTGCAGGATTTAAAGAAACTAACTGTTCAATGTTGCTTTTGCTTTAGTTGGTTTTCTTTAATGCCTGTTTCCATATAGCCAGAGTATATGGAGGATTCATATGGCAGTTCCTGGCTATATAATTCTTTCCTGAATCGTCATCTATAGTGTTGTTCACTTCTCCACGGCTAGGAAAATTCAGGGCTATCACTTCCATGCTGTATCCTCCTTCCCATACTGTATCCTCCCACACCTTCTCCCCTGATCCCATTCTGTGGCTCAGATAGATAAAGTCTTCTTATCTCTCCTAAAATTGATACAGAACTGATTGTGCTCACTCATTTCTCCTCTTCGTTTTGTCTTGAAAAAGTTGGGCAAGGGGCAAATTGACCCTGCCCAAGAATTGGTTGAAGTGATGAGCAGACTGGTGCATGACAGTAAGGATAAGGCCATGTTCTTCTGAGTCGTCCAGCACAGTTGGCAGTTGTAATGTACACTCTTCGTGCCATTCAGGGCTCAGGTTGTGTAGTGCTACAGAGGTCCTAAATTTCTGCTTTTGCAGCTGAATCACAACGTAAGGGTTGCTGGTGCCCATGCTTCCCTTCGGGCGCAGGGAGCAGGCACGCAGGACGGTCAGTTGCAGGTGGGTAGGATGCCAGGCCTTTTCTTTCTCTAGGTCCTCATCTACCCTATAAAGACATCAACCATCATTATATTAGGTTTAGGAAAAGGGAATAGTCATTGATATAGCTGAAGTTAACTGGGTGTTAAGGTTCCAAATAGCATCCTCAAACAAATAACACTCCAAGTCTAGAAGTTCCTCAAAGTTGCAATTTATTAAAAGAGCCATATTGGCACATCTGGGAAAACCCGAATCTGAAAGCTTCCAGGTTTTCCCACCCAGTTGAAAGTTCAAGATCCTGCCCCCATACCCACAAGTCCATCACATGGCCCAATCTTCCATTGCCATGCTGGCAGCTTCCACCCATCCAGTTGCGGCCATGTGCAGAGACAAAGGATGACCTTGGCTTTCTAGAAAGAATGTTGTTATGTCTACATATCACCCAACTTCGTATAATCCCCCTCCCATTTTCCCACAATAGAAAATGAATAGTAGAATAATAGAAAGTGTAGCAAGCCTGAAGCCCAAAAGCAAAGATGGCTTGCAGGTCTGACACTGGGTTAATGTTCTGTGAGAAAGTAAGAAAACAACATGGTGTGTGGCATAAAACTGATTTTGCCTCTGGTAGCACTTTTGTTTGCAGTAGCAGGTCAGAAGTACAGGAGGTAGTAAGTAGGCTATCTTTCATTACAAAAAGGGGCCAATATATATATAAAAGTGGGTATGGCTAAACCCTAATTCCAAAAGGAATGCAGGAGCTGTGTTCTAAGAAGTGAAGGCTGTATCCACATCCTGGAGAAACTTATTTAACATATTTTTCTCATTCTCTCCGGAAGGAGAGAGACAAGAAAGGAAGGCATGAGAAGGGAAAACCGAGTAGAGGAGAGCTCAGCCAGCCACATTGGTCCGCTCTTAAATCTGATTCCTTTCCACCTGCTGAGGCCAACACAGCAGGGTCACTCTAAGGATGACTGAACCAATCAGTAACCTATTGAAAAAAGGGGTGATTGACACATATAATTAATAACTCTTAAGGGATCAACTCTACCTGACCAATGGCAAGGACCTTGTCCCTCCTTGATTTACGTGCAGCTCCATCTTATCAATCCTTCCGCCTGAAAACTGTTTTCTGAATGACACCATTCTAGAACATGGAAGCTGCTTGGGTGGACAATCAGTGGATAGATTTCTGGTTAACTCCACCCACTTATCCAACAAGGCCTCACCTGGTGCTAAATTTGATTGTCAAGCATTATCTAATTTAGCATTATGGGAATGGCTTTTGGAATGAGAACCCAATTTTGATTTTTTTTTAAAAAAAGCTTGTTGCCTCAGAGTTTAATAAAGCCTTACCACTGCTAAGATTCTTCTCTATTCTTTCTATCCAGCTGCAGGTTTTCCCCCCTCTTCTGTTTAGTGGCGCTCTGCAGTGATCAAAGTAGACAAATTATATCTGATCCAGACTTGATCCGTTTACATAATACAGGTAGTCCTTGACTTACAACAGTTCATTTAGTGACCGTTCAAAGTTACAACAGTACTGAAAAAAGTCACTTATGACCATTTTTCTCACTTATGACCTTTGTAGCAGCCCCACGGTCATGTGATCAAAATTCGAATGCCTGGCAATTGGTTCATACTTATGACCGTTCCTGTGTCCCAAGGTCACGTGATTAGCTTTTACAACCTTTTGACAAGCAAAATCAATGGGGAAGCCAGATTCACTTAACAACCATGTTACTAACTTATCAACTGCGGTGATTCATTTAACGTGTGGCAAGAAAGGCTGTAAAATGGGGCAAAACTCACTTAACAAATGTCTCACTTAAACAACAGAAATGTTGGGTTCAATTGAGATCGTAAGTCGAGAACTAACTAAATTCTCTCTCTCTCCCTCCCTCCCTCCTTCTCTCTCTCTCTCTCTCTCTCTCTCTCTCTCTCTCTCTCCTCCCCTCCCTCGGAATACAATACAATAGCAGACTTGGAAGGGACCTCGGAGGCCTTCTAGTCCAACCCCCTGCCTAGGCAGGAAACCCTATACCGTTTCAGACAAATGGCTATCCAACATCTTCTTAAAGACTTCCAGTGTTGGGGCATTCACAACTTCTGGAGGCAAGCTGTTCCACTGATTAATTGTTCTAACTGTCAGGAAATTTCTCCTCAGTTCTAAGTTGCTTCTCTCCTTGATTAGTTTCCACCCATTGCTTCTTGTTCTACCCTCAGGTGCCTTGGAGAATAGTTTGACTCCCTCTTCTTTGTGGCAACCCCTGAGATATTGGAACACTGCTATCATGTCTCCCCTAGTCCTTCTTTCTCTTAAGCTAGACATACCTAGTTCCTGCAACCGTTCTTCATATGTTTTAGTCTCCAGTCCCCTAATCATCTTTGTTGCTCTTCTCTGCACTCTTTCTAGAGTCTCCACATGGGGAAGTCCCCTTATTCAATTCCCATAGAAGATCATAAAGGCTTAAAACACCCAGTAACACCCAATAGCCCCATGATGCTGTGTGTTCCAATATTACCCGTTTCCCTCTTATACTAGTGTATGGCTTGAACTGGATCCTGCTGTGGGCATAAACAAAGCAGAAGGCACACTTCCCTTCTTTCTGCACATTCACATTCGACTGGAAACCCTGAATTTTGTAAACTGAATTAGTTTGCATAGGTTATACTTTTTTTTTTACCTACTCAGAAAGAAAACTAAATGTTAAGGTGCCTGAAGAGCTTCTGCGCACTTAGATTTAAAGATCCAACATTACATTTGGGAAAGGGTTAAAGGGACTAAAAGATGATTGATTTTCTTATTTAAGGTGTCCATATGCAGCGGAACAATCATAAAAATTAAATGACCAGGGAACATGTCTTGGGGTAGACCTCTTGTCACCTTTTATTTAATAGGCTGGGATTCAATGCATTCTTTAAGGTTAGTTGGAAGTAGAGATAGGCAGTAACATCACTGTTACACTAGAGGGCGCTCAAATTCCAAACTCATGCAGTTGGATTTTAGTATTTATTTTATTTTAAAGACTAGTATGGCCGAGCAGATCCCAGCAACAACGAACTCTGCCTGCGGGAAGAGCCTGCTCTTTATGGCCCTCTGGAAGGCTAAAAGGATGGGAGGAAAATGTTCTACAGGGTAGGGCCACCACAGAAAAGGCACACTTGCTAGGTCCCACTATTAGACAATATTTAAGGGAAGGAATATGAGTTGCTTTTTAAAAAGCCTATTTTAAACTTTCAGTTCTTCATCTTCAAAATGCAAGAAAACTGCACCACTCATTTTGGCATCTGGACAAGTATATTTCAGCAGCACAGTTTTGGGAGCTCCAATAGCACCCCTTCCCCTCAAAGTGAGATTTAAGAGGTGCACATTAACCGATTCAATTGTTGTTTCTCAGACCAATTCAATTTTAAATTGAGGATGCTGGATCAGTGTCCCACTTCAATGGTGTTCCTTCTTGTATTAAGAAATGCATTTTCTTGTTTGTTAGATTTATATATACTACTGTCTTTCCTTGGGAACTTGAGGCAGCATATGTAGCATTCCCGCTATTCATTTTCTCTCAGAATATCCCTGTGAGGTAGACTGGACTGCAGAGACTGACTGGCTCAGTCATTCAGTGTTTCTCCATTGCTAATAATGAACTGGAACCTGGGTCTCTCCCCACTCCTGGCCTTACCACTATGTGCAAAATGAAAAAAAAATAGCAACACCTGTTTTTTGTCCTGCAACCATGTACTACTTATATAGACGTTCCCTGCAATAGGAAATAAACATAATGTAACTTTGACCTAAAGTTATTCCTATAGTTTGAAGTTTAAAGAGAATAATGCTATAGCAGAAGCAGTTGAAGTATACTTTAGCACTTTTTTTTTGCACATCCCTCATGACTTAATGTATAATTTGAAATGAAGTGCAATCAACCCATCTGTTTGTGCAATGAAAATGGAGTCACAAAATCACTGACACTCCATTCCTGAGAATTGTAAAAGGAAAAGAGAGATTTACCAGTAGTGTATTTTCCTTTATGAAAAAACATGAACAACAGCTCGGAGGCATATGCAATTTGTCTGTCTGTCTGTCTATCTATCTATTTTGAAATTAATTTTATATTGCCACCTATTCGCCCATGGCGGCTCAAGGTGGCTTACATATTTTATGTAATCCTCCTCAGAAAAACAGCAGGACAAGATAATAGCAACAGCATTTAGCATATTGCCCACAACAATCTGGGTCATTTTACTTTTTACATTTTAATGTTCTGCAGAGTACACTACAGATCTTACAGAGTGTAGATCAGGATTTATTGGGAGATTCCAAATATTCTGAAATAGGGACATAGATGACTGCTCCTCTGCTGCACCCAGAAATGTAAAGAAAAAAACCTGACCTACATCCACACCCCATGGAAGAGTCTCTGATTCGTAGCTATTCAGATGTGGATGTGTACAAGAAGCGTGGTAGCTCAGTAGCTCCAAGACACTGGAGATGATCTTTGCTCTGGCAGTTTGAGTCTGAGCACCATGGGGCAGAGGGAGCTCCCATCACTTGCCTCAGCTTCTGCCCCCCCCCCCCCCCAGCAGCTGAAAATCATACTACACATGAGTAGATAAATAAGTACCATTGCAGTGGGGGTTTGTGGCAGTGTTTCATGCAGACAGTTGGACCCTTACCGGTGCTGGACCTGCCCCGTTATGATGCCCAACAGCAAGGTGACAATGGTGGCGAGAGTCGCTGGATGTCACTGCAGGATGCCACTCATCTTTCTGGTGTGGAGGTAGTTTGCCCCCTGTGGTGCCCCCTGGATAGCATGCATGCAAATTAAACAAACTAGTACTCTTCGGCAGCCAAATAACTATACAAACATTGTAATTTCCTGATTAATTGTATCATCGTCATAAGCTAAATAAATAAATAAATGTCCTTGTACAGTCCATCTTATCCCAGGGGAAGACTCTCAGAGGACCAGGCCACTATTCTGCCTCCCCTTCCCCATACCATGAGAGCCAGTTTGCTGTAACGGTTAAGCTACCTGGCTAAAAACCAAGAGTCTGTGAGTTTTAGTCCTGCCTTGGCCACTAAATCAACTGGGTGGCCTTGGGCCAGCTAGTCTCAATTAGCCGTAAGAAGAAGGTAATGGCAAACCACTTCTGAAATCTTGCCAAGAAAACTACAGGGATTAGTCCAGGCAGGAAGCAGAAGTGAATACTGATTTTATTTCTCTTAGCTATCATGACCTTAATTCTTTCACTGCCGTACTTGATTTTAGCCATTTTTTACTTTAAGCTGAATTATTTCTTTGGTATGATAAATAGTCATTCATTAAAAATAAGTAGAAATCAGCAGTAGGAATGAAGCTGTGAGGAACCCAAAAGACTTTTACTTGGCACTAGAATTACCATACCGTAGACTTCAAATGAGCCTCTTCTGGGAGATTATTCCTCAGATGGAATCATTACTAAAAAGTTATTTTTCTTGTGGCCTGCTCCAGCTGATATAAAAATAAATAAATAGCAAAATGTGACATAATGTGATTGATCTATCCCATTAACTTAAACTTTCCCAAGGCATCAGTTAGGCAATTGGGTACCTTCCAGATGTTTTGGGTTTCCCCTCCTAGAATGCTTTGCCATTGGTTAATGACCTTGCTATCTGGGACTTGTGAGAGTTATAATCCAGAAACACCTGGAGAATAACAGGTAGCTCATTCTGGCCTAGTCTAATGAAAGGCACATGACTCCATGAACATCGCACGTGCCTCTAGCAACAGCAGTGGATCCAACAGCATTCCATAAGTGTTGTTTTGACCCTTTGGTGGGAGTGGAGTATTCAGCCTAGCAGGTTAATCATCCACAAATAATACTCCTGTCTTCTGAATCAACTCTCTGTTTATTAACCTTCACCCAGTCTATTATCCTACTTAACTAGGGCCTCTGCATTGATGATTCAAGGGAATGCTATGACTTCATACTCTAATTTTCACCACGCAATTTCTGGAGGGCAGAAACGGGCAACCGGCAACCTCAGGACCATATGCAACTCTTGGAATGTTTTCATACTTTCAATCCCTTGGCAAGAACAATCGGTCTTTTTCCTCGCAGACAGTTAAGTGAGAAGGAAGGGAGGAAGAGAGTGCTGCGAGAAAAAGAAAGTAGGCGGCCCCAAACATTTTTGGCTCTGATCTTCCCAGGGCTTTCTTCCATTCCACCTGGCATGGAATGAGACCCCCTAAGAAAGGACTTATACAAGAATGCCACCCCAGCAAGAGAAGGGACTATCCCTTCAGTGTGGAGGACACCATCTGCACAGAATGCTAGATTTATTTGTGCTTACTGGATATATTATTTCATAGTACTTGCCTGTCAGTTTGCAAACATAGATTGCACAAGAGCAGCCAGAAGAACATAGTCTATACCAGAACAAAAAGGCTTGCGAGGCAAACCTACCCTTTCTTTGTCTTGCTTTGTGGTCATCGGATACTTTATTTGAGACAACGAATGGCAAAAACGATATTGACTCGGTGACTGCAAGTGTGGTAGCTATGTGCACCACAGGGGCATTAGCTTTTTACAACTGACGGGATTTGTGGCGTAACCACAATGTATGGAGACCATAGAATTATGGAGTTGAAAGGGGCCACTGAAACCAGTGATGTTAGCTACTATTTGGTATGGATGTGGAAAGGATGTGGAAAGGATTCAAAGGGATGCTTCACAAAACAGGATGTGATGAGAACATCTTTTCAACCTGCCAAGGCCACCAAGTTCTGCAGAAAGCACAGCCTGCCAGCTTTGTGGGTTTTGCTAGCTTTTTTGTACATGTGTATAAGACGGCTTCAATTTGCTAAACAGAAACAGCTATGCATGCACATCTGTGAAACCTTTTTTAAAAAGGATGGGGTCTAAAGCCCCCTTGGGGCCTTTTGCACGGCCCTGTTATTTCTCTCAGGTTCAGACAGCATTGGTAACCAAATATGAGACAGCAAAGATGAGTATGGATGAGTGCTGGAGGACAGTACCTTCAAAGACCACTGGGAAAAAATACCCCCAGGCAGACATTGTTATGTAGGTTGGCAGAGAGAAGATCATAAGGAGGAATGTGGGGCACTGTACTTTGGGCAGAGAACATTATAGGTCAAGTTTTGAATCTCTGCCTAGAAATATGCAGGAGGCTAAGGAGAAATTTGGAATTTGTCATATATGACTGACAAAGAACACACCCAAGCGCATAGAGCATGTGTTAGGAGCACACTCTGTAATTACTAAGCCAGAAGGTGCTTTGCCCGGGTTCCTGTTTTGAGCTGAACTGCACTGATGTTGGCATCTCTCCCAGGTGTAACCATCACACCAAGCCAGGAGGCTCCCTGACAACACGCCCCCAATTCCTGCCTCATGAGCCCGTGACAGCTGGGGAAGGAGGGAAAGGAACAAACCTCAGAATGTGGCTAGGAGGGAGCAAGATTGAGTCACCACCACTCAGCTATATCGCGTCTCATTTGCATAATGAGATGGCAGAGGCGGTGGAGTTGCCAAGCCAAGTTCAGTTGAATGCCTGCCCAAAGACCTAGGCTTTTTGGGATCCCCACTGCAAACCTGGCAAGTTGTGTGTGTGTGTGTGGCAGGCTGGGAATAGCTGACTTGGGTACCAACTTGCTATTTCAAATACTGAACTTACAAATTGAGCTTTAACTGTTCACTTCAACAACATTATCTTACCACCAGCTGATGATAATCTAGCTGCCTCCATAGGATGCTGAACAATTATGTTCTGAATGTTACCAGCTCAATTGGCTTAGTATAGCTAGTTCAAAGAATCATGGAAAGAAGACTTGGAAGTATCTTAAGGACCATCCAAGCCCAGTGCAAGAATCCACAATAGCAGCATTTCCAACACAGCCAGCAAAGGGGAGTGCACCATCTCAGATCAACAGAGTTGGAAGGGACCTTATAGGTCATCTAATCCAACCCCGTTCAAGCAGGAGACCCTACACCATTTCTGACAAATGGCAGTCCAATCTCTTCTTGAAGATCTCAAGTGATGAAGCTCCCACAACGTCCGAGGGCAAGCTGTTCCATTGGTTGATTGTTCTTACTGTCAGAAAGTTCCTCCTTATTTTTAGGTTGAATCTTTCCTTGATCAATTTCCATCCATTATTTCTTGTCTGGCCTTCAGGTGCTTTGGAAAATAGCTTGATCCTCTCCTCTCTGTGGCAGCCCCTCAAATATTGGAACATTGCTATCACATTTCCTCTGATCCTTCTCTTCACTAGACTAGCCATGCCCAGTTCCTGCAACCGTTCCTATGTTTTAGTCTCTAGTTCCCTAATCATCCTGGTTGCTCTTCTCTGCACTTTTTCTAAAATCTTTTTATAGTGTGGTGACTAAAACTGGATGCAGTACTTTTTTTCTAATGTTCATCCAAATCTACCTCCTTGTAATTTAAATCTGTACTTTTGTGTCTTGTTTTCTGGTAAATTCTGCCCTTCAGACATCTATCATGTCTCCCACCGACAGCTATTCTTCCCATTAATCATACCCAATGTCTTCAACCGTTCCTCATAATTTCTTGGGTCTTGCCTGTTCTCCATATTCTAGTTTATCAGTATCCACCCTTAAAATGTGCTGCCCAGAATGGGATGCAGTATTCTAGAGGCAGTCTGATCAAAGCAGAATAGAAGTACAGTGAGGTGAACCTGATAAGAACAGTACCTGTGCTGTTATAAAGACCTTCTCTATCTTGGATGCAAAAACAAGTGAAATTAAGGCTGGGAGTAATTGCAAATTTGCTGGGAGAAGCTCACATATAAATCCAAATAAACAAACAAAACAAACAAACATCAAGCTTAAAAGCAGGATTTTTTTCTGAATGTGTAAGGTCATGTGGCATGATAATAACCCTAAACATATTTATTTGAAATCACAAGAATGAAATCATTTACATTTCTGTGTAAAGGATAGAGGTACATTTTATTAATGCATTGTCATTTTATTTATTTAGTAAAGATATACGCCACCAATCTCTAAAAAAAATGAGCTTTATAGTGAATAAAGGGAAATATGTGCTTGGCTATCTTTAACTCTTCCATTAATACTGAAAATATCTATCTGATATGAGATTGTTAAAATTAGAGGGTGTACATTTTAGACAACTGCTCTAAACACTGTTTCTTCTTTCAGGGGATTAGTTAAATGAAGGTTTTGTGGAAAACCTACACATTTTATTATTTATTAGCTTCAGAACATCATGAGCCACTTCCTCAGTATAGTTCTTTGAAGGCTTAGTTCTGAAGAAACTCTTGACATCATTCAGGAAATCCAGATTCTGATGCCATTATAGGCCTGTTAGCAACTCCCCCGCCGATTCTCTATAGCAGTGGTGTCCAAACTTGAGAACTTTAAGACTTGTGGACTTCAACTCCCAGAATTCCCCAGCCAGCCATGCTGGCTGGGGAATTCTGGGAATTGAAGTCCACAAGTCTTAAAGTTCCCAAGTTTGGACACCCCTGCTCTATAGCCAAGACTTCCATGAAGAACTAAGATGAGACTGGGGAGGGGGAAAGCAATCAGCTCTGTCCTGAATGAATAGTCTTTAGAAGTGAAGAAGATTCCTGAGGGTGTCTCCAGCCCCAACTGCTGCATTATTTGAAGCTGCTAAATTGCTCCCAGGGCTTTTTAGCTCAAACCACGCTGGAGTGATTACATCAGAGAGTCAAAGCTGGAATCCTAGGCAGCCTTCCAGACTCTGACCTGCAAGTGGCTGGGAATTTGGGATGCTTCATCATGCAGTAAAATCGTTTCATCTGGAGCCAATTCCGTTTCCTGTTATTGGTTTTCGTAGGCTTCACAAGCTGACTCACGGGCGATATATATCAAGGGGGTTGTTCTGTTAGCTGTAGAGTTAAGTGCTTGACAAGTCCTGGCAAATCCAAGCTTCTGCAGAACAACAGTTCCTACAACTATTAATCATAGCGAAACAAAGTGTTGCTCTTGCAGCAATTGGATCTGTTCTCTGACAAGGCCGTTCATAGTTGAGCTATCACATTCCAGAGCCTGGGACAATCCCGGATGAGGATTCTGCTGCAATCTAGATGGCCAGTGCATTGTTATATGACCACCCCAGCGAAATAAGATTGATCTCCCAACTGAATGCTTAGAAGTAGCATCTGGGTATAGCAGATAATTTGCCTGAAAGCAGAAATTCAGTTGGGTTGCACATCAGAGCTGAATAAGATCTATTTGATATTCAGAGATCTTCTTTTGGAATGACAGTATCCTTTGCAATACAGTTAAGCAGCAGCAAGATGAAAAGCTCACATCAGTCTTCCCAATGGCCAGATAAGTAGGAAAAAGGGAAGCAAGCATTGGCCCACTCCCAAGTATAAGTACATCATGGTTCCTTAGGAGGATTACATTTTCTCTGAGCCACAATAATAATTTGTTAGATACCAGAAACATTGATAATGGTTTACACCAAGGTCCTCTGTTCTGGTGGGAACAGAGATTCACTCTGATTGGTCGAAGGGTCTGACAGCTCCCTATAAAAGGGCTGCTGTCAGACTGGACTTTCGCTGGATTGTACATAGTTGACTTGTACTAATAAAGAGCTGTTTGTTACTCTGAAGCCTGAATGTGCCTTCATTCACCCGATCTAACATAATTCATTTTTTTTTCAGCAAAAGTACAATGTTATAGACCAGGTTAGGAGATCAGACCATGTAGTCTAATATAAGAATATTAATATTACTTAGCTGAAGCTAAGCTAAAGGCTGAAGAAGGGCTTTTAAAATCTCTCTCTCATACATTTATTATCATTTAAACATTTCTCATATTTTCCCCTCGTCAGAACAACTCTTGCAGAGAATGAGCTCTTAGAGGGGGGGGGGGAAGAGAGAGAATTAAGCACAGAGAATCTTCCCTACAAACAAAGGCTCTTTCTCATGCAGGATCCATTATTTTGACAAATGCAGCGCTATATGAATACCGAAATCATGTCTAACTTTTATCCTTCGAACAGCAGGGGTAAAAAAAAAAGGGTCCTTAATATTGTGCAAACCCTCAACACTGACTCAGCCTGGTGACAGTCTGTTCCCTGTGGCTGTCAGCCAATTATGACAACCCACCCAATTATCACAATTCCAGGAAAACCGATTCTAAGAATTTAATGTTAGGACCATCCAATTGCATTGCATTCTTGCATATTTTTATTCTCTACACGATGAAGTCTGTATATATACAGTATTTACAAATAATCTCTTAACTGGCATCTAAATTGCCTCATTTGAAAAATAAACAAATGCTCATTATGCTTCATGATGTATCACACCGGCGTTGCCATGCTATTCCTCTTACATTTTCATGTGAGGTTTGGATAATCATAACATATGCTGGGCTGTCTGTTATATGCACCCAAAATGTTCTTCAGGGAACATGTAAGGACAATCACCCACTACCACAAATATTTGTCTATCAATCTGGATAGGTTTTATTGCTGAGCAATTCTGGATGGTTTTATTGCTGAACAATTGCATGGTGAGGACCATCAACAAACAAGGGTGGGAACAAAAATAGTTACATTCCTTCATAGCTGGAAATCTCTACGCATCCTTGGGAATTTCAAAATTTGAGGCTCAAGGACACTTTAGCTAGTGAGAGAAGAGAAAGAAAGAAATGTGGAGCTGATTTGGAAGTTTAGATAAAAAGTAGAATCAGCTAAATAGTTAGAATTTCATGAAATAAAGGTAATTTTCCCACTAGCTAGAAAGTTAGTGATGTACACAGTGATATAGTGATCCAATCAAAATTAGTGGACCAAAGAAATGCTGTGGATATAATTTACTTGGATTTCTGTAAGGCATTTGATAAAGTAGACTACAACCTAATACTTGATAAATTAGAAAAATATGGGTTAGACAGCATCACCACCAGATGGATCTGTAACTGGCTGACCAACCGCACTCAACATGTAGTACTCAATGGAAGTGCATCTACATGGAGGGAAGTATGCTGTGGGTTACCTCAAGGCTCTGTTTTAGGCCCTTCAACAACTTCATCAATGATTTGGATGAGGAGATAGATGGGGAACTCATCAAATTTGCAGATGACACCAAGTTGAAGAATAGCCCAAACTCCAGAAGATAGGCTTAAGGTACAGAAGGATCTTGACAGACTAGAGCATTGGGCAACTAGGGGTGATGTGATAAGAGTGTTCCAATATCTAAGGGGTTGCCAGAAAGAAGAGAGTCGAGCTATGCTCCAAAAGCACCAAAGGACAAGAAGCAATGGATGGAAAATAATCAAGGAGAGAAGCAATCTAGAACTAAGAAGAAATTTTCTGACAGTTAGAACAAATAACAATGCAACAACTTGCCTCCAGAAGTTGTGAATGTTCCAACATTGGAAGTTTTTAAGAAATTGGACAACCATTTGTCTGACATGGAATAGGGTTTCTTGCCTAAGCAGGGGGTTGGACTAGAAGATCTCCAAGGTCCCTTCCAAGAAGGCCAGAAGGAAGAGGGACCAGAAGGCCAGAAGGAAAACCTCTTTCAGCAGGTTTATTGAGCCAAACTGGTCTCTGAACCTTTACAGGTGACTCCTTCATAGGATGTAGAATATCTGCATTGGTCTCCTTCCGTTTTCCAATGTAAAACACCACTTTGGGTCAAGTCCTCTTCAACTGTCCCCAGCCCAGAGATTGCCCTCAAATGTGGATGTGTACTAAGAAATAGTACGTAGATTATTTTGGAGCAGAATTTATGTGAGGAAACTCTTACATTGGCTTTCTGTATCTCAGTGGTGAAATATAATTTTTTCCCCACCAGTTCTGTTGGGTCATATGACCAGGTGGGCATGGCCAACTTTTTTCACTTTTTAAAGCATTTTTTTTCCTGCTAGTTCGGGTGAACAAGCAGGAAAAAAATGCTTTAAAAAGAGGAGGGGGGAAGCTTCCAAGGATCACGCAGCTCGCAGGTGAGCCACACAATCCTAAGAAGCTTCTTTTTTTTACTACCGGTTCACAGAACCAAGGATAATCGTCCCTACCAGTCTGGTTGAACCAGGCCGAACCGGGAGGATTTCACCCTTCTGTATCTCCATTGCCATGCCTTTCTTAAACCTCCATTTGGATTACAGGTTTGATTATTTGGCTCAAACATGAAGAAGTATTTCCATTTATATACCTGTGGACCAGTGACGTGCGGTGACGTTAATGGCTGGGGAGGCTGGTGACGTCATCAGGAAGGTGGGGAATGGGACCACGTGTGCTGGAGGCACACATTTCTGCCTCCGGCCTCCGGCCTCCGCAGCTCCCGGGCGCGCACAGACGGAGGTAGGCAGAATGGCGCCGATCCGATCCGGCAGGCGAGCAACCGAGGATCGGGCTGCTTCGCTCGCTCTTTCGTCCGCCCGGATCGCCTCGGTGTCGCTGTGGCTACCTCCGTCCGTGCGCGCCCGGGAGCTGCGGAGGGCGGAGGCAGAAACGTCGGCGTTTCCGGATGACGTCATCCAGGAGCGCCGACAACAACGGAGGTAGCCACAGCGACACCGAGGCGATCCGGGCGGACGAAAGAGCGAACGAGGCAGCCCGATCCTCGGACGCTCGCCCACCGGATCGGATCGGCGCCATTCTGCCTACCTCCGTCCGTGCGCGCCCGGGAGCTGCGGAGGCAGAAATGTCGGCGTTTCCAGATGACGAAGCACAAAAGCGACTGTCGCCTGTCGCTTTCGTGCCTTTGTCATCCGGGAGCGCCGACAACGTTTCTGCCTCCGCCCTCCGCAGCTCCCGGGCACGCACGGACGGATGTATAATATTATAATATTATATATATTATAGTATATAATATTATATACTATTATTTCATGAAGAGAGGTGAGGCTCTGCCTCCCTTGCCTCCCCTGACCGCACGTCACTGCTGTGGACATTAATCTGTTTTATTTTAAAACACACACACACACACAATTTCTTCCCATTTTGAATTTTGCTTCCAGGGCAGGGGTTCTCTGGTTGTCAGGATCTAGTTCTTCCCCTCCAACTCATGATCGCATGCCTTTCTTGTGGCAATTACTTTGACATGTAAAACAACACTGGCACATCAGGGGAGTGTTTAGTATATTTTTAGCTTTTTAAATGTGATTTAGCAGCTGGAAATGAGAGAATTATAGTCAAAAGGTAACAACTATGGGAACTCATAGCTAGGGAGGAGGGGGCAGCTGGGTTTCAGCTGTGCAGATTGAAATGGTAACCTGCCTTTTGGGCAAAGTGAGGAGGCTGGAAAATGCAGATACAACAGTGAAATAAGCTTGATTAGAGGGACTTAACTTCATCTGACTTTGGCTAAGATGGGGAAAAGAGAAACCTCCAGAGTCCCAATTTGTGAATTGGACGGCTATATATTGTACATTGACAAAATTAAATAAACACATTTTCCTGGGATTTATCTGGAGGTGAAGGTCATACTTTGTGTGTAAAAAGTTTAATTCACAGGTCCTTGGTGCTCTCTGAGCTTGGCTGTTTTCTTACAGACATTTCATTACCCAAACTAGGTAACATCATCGGTGCTAATCTAACAGTTAGCTAACACTGATGATGTTAGGTAGTTTGGATAATGAAATATTTGCAAGAAAACTGCAAAGCTCAAAGAGCACCAAGGACCCCACATTTCAACCCTGAGTTACTAAAATATTCTCTTTTACAGTTTAGTTCCAGGGGGATATCTTGTCTCCTAGGACAAACAATGATTTCAAAGAGTAATTTTAATTGGAAGCTACAAAGAGTGCAGGAGGATAAAAAGATTAGTGGTTCCCAGTTCATTGTGGATCTAGACATGGCAAGGTTGCTTTTTCAGCAATGACTGCCAATTGCTCTGTCAAATGAGAATACATAACTAATTTAGCACATGGTTGGCCCTTTGCTTCAGGGACTCGAGTCAGAGCAAACTATAGCTCCCATTTTCTCATTGTGTTAAAATTTGCTACACTGAAAGGTTCTATTGACCATTAAAACTTTGGGGTTCAATTTTAGGATTGCAACCTTTGCCTCAAGTGTGCAGTACACCTGTTTTGGATTACTAATATTAACTTGCCAGCTATTCTTGAGGCTAGTAACTGTTGTGTCTAGTTCCCGGTGGCCTTCTACACAACTGTGCTGATCTTCAAAGAGCTAGGCTGCATATCTATGATAGTTTTTAGAAGCATATTTAGGATTCAGTTACAGCAGCTTTTTGGTTTAGTTTATCAGCTGATCTGGTAATAGCATACCTCAGTAGTATTATCAGATCTCAAGTGACTATTGTACATTTGTTTGAATATAAAGACTCTTTGATAAGGATGTATTCTCAGAGTCGATCTTGAAAAGAGCACAATACAGATTTTAATATCTAAAGATAGCCCAGGGATTTGGAGTTGATTTGACAGTTGATTGATATAGCTTGTAGTGTTCAGTTGCATATCTGGCCTTTTTTTTAAAAATGGTTTCTTTTATACACTTAACACATTTCCCCTTAGTTTTTATTTATGCTACAAAATCCACACTACTTGTCTGTTATATATAGATTGATAATATCCTGGACAATTACATTTTCTTACGTATGTAATTTAAAAAGTGCTATCCTTAACCTTACTAAAGTTTAGCCTTCAGTCCTTCAAGGTTGGCCAAATCAGACATCACTAGACCTCTACCGATATATGCAATATTATCAGAATATTAAACATTTGATAATGCTTCTTCTTCCATCACTTTTACAGGGATGGGCTGCTGGGGGTTCGCAGGGGTTTGGAAGAACCTCTAGCTAAGATTCTGTGCAGTTTGGAGAACCCCCAAATCCCACTCCTGGCTAGCCCTGCCCACCCCACCCCGCCCTTCCCAGGAGTCCTCACACAGCCTGTTTTGGATGCAGGTAAGTGCAGGGCGCACACAGAGGCTCAAGGAGGGTGGAAAATGGGCCTACCAGAAGTTCAGGCCTCCAGAGCCTGGAGAGCCCATTTTTGCCCTCCCGGAGGCTCGAGAAAAGCCTCCGGACCCTGGGGAGGGCAACTCCCTCCCCCACCGTGGTGCAGGAGAATGACTAGGCCATGCCCACCAGGGCCACGCTCACCCAGCAACTGGGCAGAGAACCCCTCGCTAAAATTTTTGAAGCTCACACCTGCTTTTATATCAGAGACTCCAGGTGGAATGATCTTTAGCTTCTTTCCCATACTTTCTCATTCTGGACTAAGTTCAACTTTTACTAATGGTTGTTGCAAGTTCAAGTTCCCTGTCCTATATGAATATATACTATATGAAGCAATATGAATTGCACTATTTCAGTGCAATATTCTTTATGACTTGGGGTCAAACCTATGGATTAATACACTCATGTTCCCATTCTATTGATTGTGAAGGTATCGAATACCAGCATAGAGTGCATGATATACCATGATCTACAAGTTGAAGTCTCCTGACATCCAGATACAAATCATCCTACCGACTTAACTCTGTAGATGCTATTTTCTTTGCCAGACATCATACAATTGCTGTGTGGCTCTTGTCCTTACATGAGTTCCATAACATATTAACACTGGAAGCCTTGGAATTTTTTAAAAAAATCACTTCCTTTTAGTATTAATCTTCCCAATAAACCAGTCAGAACTAAACTTGCAAAGAAACGCTACAGAAAATGTAGTAGTTTGAATTACAGGAACAATGATTTCCAATGTTAAATTACGTTTTTTTCCTGTTCCGATATGCAGAAGAATTTCAGTGGAGATATCAACTTAGTTCACCTCCATTTATTCAGAACTATATGGTCCTAGTACTTCTTTTCCCGTGTATAGTTTATAATATATAGGGGTGCTTTTTTTTTCATTCCTAAAAACTGTATTTTTTTCTTTTTTAGGGGACAGTTTAATTGATCTTATAAACCTGCTCAATTACATTGCTGCTCTCTTTTACCTGAATCACTGGGACAACAACATCCAGAATAAATGATCACTGAAATACCGCAGCAAAGTTAAATCTGCGCCATCCTTCTAGTTCCCCCTTTGTGGGTCAGGCCAAGATCAGAGGGAAAAGGCGAAATCCAGGCCGTACTTTAACGTTCCCCTTGCCGCAGTCTATTAGCGTTAGCCGTAGCTTTTTCATTTCTAAAATCTGAGTAGGCGTGTAGACGCTAAAGAACTCCAGTCCGGGTTTTGCTGCTTCCCCAGCGGCGCAGCCAAAAACTCTTGGATTCCTTGTCTACTGTACTGTGGGGTGTTCAAATCTCAGCGAGGGAAGGCGGATCTAAGCTCGGGGGGCTGCGGAGCAATGGAGGCGAACCCCATCTAGCAAAGGATCGACTTTTCGAGCAGCAACGATGGTGAGTCGCTCTTGGCCGCTGGGCTTACCGGGGAAGCTTTCTCGAAGTCCCTCTTTTTTAATTCGGGATCGGTCAAGTTGCCTTTGTCCTCTGGCTTCCCTCGGACACCAGTGCTTGGGCTGCCCTTCTCAAACCCTCCTCGGTTTAATCCATTGATTCCCCCCGACACGTGGTTTCTTGCCTTAAACCAAAGAGAAAAGGGGGACCGCTTCCTTTGGTGGTCTGCAGCCGGTTGGACCCGGTTCCTTGAGGCGGGCTTACGGGTGGTGGGGCCGGCAGATGGGATACGGGACCGGTTAATGGTTGTTTGGGGGGCATATAAAGATGCCGGTGGGGGGCGGCTGTTCATGTTGCCTCGGTGCCAAGGAGTTTGGTCTCTTTAGTGCCGGACTCAGCATCTCGAAGTGATGGGGGGGGGGGGGAGGATGGCCGGCCAGCGGAGCCAGTCCGGCAGAGCCAGCTGCTGATTTGCCCGAGGTAGAGTTGGGGGGGGGGAAGGGAAGTGACACCTTTTTATTTATTTATTTGTGGAGGACGATCCCTCCCATGGCAGAGGCTCGGCGCAGTCGAATGTTCCGCTTGGCTGGGTAAAAACAGCTTGGGATAATCGTGGTAGCGATGTAATTAGTTTGTGTAGAGAACTCCTCTCAATGAATGCCTCCTGGGTAACTTCACATTGTGACATTAATGCCGGGATAGTTTTCTACCGAGCCGTAGATCTGGATAAACCGGAACACATGATAGCGCTATACTGTAGGTCGGGTTCTTGGGCGCGCGTTTTATCCAGCAGGGCAGAATAGCAACTAGATAGATTATAGTCCGGCAGGAAGCCGAGCAGCGCCGGTTGTATTTTTGTGCCAGCAGGCAGCCTAATCATAGTTCACGCGAAGGTGAATTGGGGCTGCTGCTCTACAGAGATTAAACTACTTCACCTACACTCGTAGTCCCCGAAAAATGAAATGAAATAAAATGCGGGGAGCTGCTTTTAATAAACAAGCTCCAGATCAGCGCCGTAGATGCGAACGATCTCTTGACAGCGCTCAAACAATAATGCAATACCGGGTTTTCAATTCAATTGTGTAAAATGTGAAGGATGTGTGTGTGTTTTTTTTATTTTTATAGTTATAACGTACACTGAAGATGGAATTTAATTTCGTTGTACGAGGTGCAATGACAATAAAGTAAACTTTTAAAAAAAAAACCGCTTTGCCCTCTCAACAGAAAAAGCAAAAAGAAGTCATTGATTTAAATCATGTATACAGGTGGAATCCTCTGGAATGTTTGACGACCCGAGTCCGAGCGATAACAGACATCGTGCATAAATTAGTTCAGAATTCAGTAGTAGATCTCGAGTATGTTGTGTGTCTATGTAGTTCTGCTGTAAATGATCCTTTTCCTTCAGTCTTTTGTGTGCCCTTCGTTATCTGAATGAAACCACCACCCGACTCCTGTTGCCTAGAATGAATAGAGCAAAGTTGCCCCAACAGGCTGAGCTCTTCTGCTACCGGCCTTATTTTGTTGGAAGAGATCACCCTGAAGTTCTGCCCTGTTTGTAAAAGGGGCAGATTCCTGAATATGCAAATGTTTGAATATGCAATTTATAAAATAAGGAAACTCTCCCGTGTAAACAAAAAATATGGAAATTGCAAGATCTCAGCGTTGGAACGCTGTTCTGGTGTTTTTAAATTAAATCTAGGTAATTGTAATAGCATTCTTCGTTGATAAGGTAGTAGCACAAATCTATATTTAAATCTCCCTGTAAAAGTTTGGAAGAGATGGAAATGAATTCTGACTCCCTGATCCTTATTTCACTCCTTACTAGCCATATTTTAAATCCATGGATAAACAGCATTGGTTCAACGATAACTAGTTTAGTTATTTATACAACTGGTTATTGATAGAAAACCTATTTGTGAGGAGCTGCTTTGCAGAAGAATTGTCAACAAGTTACAAATGCAGTTATTTCTTCTAAGGTCACCAGAAGATTCTTACAAATCAAGAACAATAAGAATGTTTGGTGTAAGCAAAACTTGAAGGGTTAGTAGTTGTAGTGGGGAACCCTTGCTTGCTGAGGAGCTTTGGAGTGTGAAGTCTTAAAGTTGGAGACCCCTGTTCCAAAGGATAGCTGGAGGCCATCCCGTGATTTGTGTGTGTATTTGTGTGTGTGTATTTGTGTGTGTATTTGTGTGTAGAGATTTAAGAGTGAGAATGGGAGGTCTTGGGAGACAAACTGATTCCATTGCCATCATTATATCTTCCCCCAAACATTTGAAAAATTCCCCCCAAAATGCCTAAAAAGCTAATTCCTAATGGATTCACCCTAGCAAATAGTGCTTGGATAGAAATATGTCTGTTTAAATGTAGTCTCTTTACGATTAGAGATCTATTTATAGATACACCTAATGTATATGGAATTGTGTTTGCTATGATATAATTTCTGTTTGTGTGCCCGCGCATGTGCATTTAAGTTTTGATTATATGGTACTAAAGGACCATCTTGAAAACTTCACATTTTTGTGGCCCTTCATTTCTGAGTTAGGAAAGTATAAGCTAATATCAATAACAGATAATTTAATCTTTTTCAGATGTTAAACTCTGGATTTTTAAATCCTGGATTCATTTGTATTTGTACCTATCATGCTCTTCTCTTTTGGGGTAAACAATACTTTTTTAAACAATTATATAAATCCCAAAAAGAAGGTTAAAATAGCTAAAAAAATTAAAAGCATGAGATCAGAAAAGGAAATTGTGATTATTATATACCATTCACTGTATGTTTTCCTACTTACTACCTTTGCAAATCATTGATGCTTTTATCATATCCATACATTGCTTCATAAACTAACTTTATTATCTAAACTTCTCCTTTTTTCCATTTAGTCCTAACTCCATTCCACCAAAATTTTCTCAATTAGCCCTTTCCTTTCAGTCCATTCCAAACCCCTTTAACATATTTCTTTCGCATTAGTGAATCACTTTTCTATATTGGTCTAAGACTCTAAAACTCACACTTATTTACTCCACATTATATAGGTACACCTTGACTTACAACAGTTTATTTAGTGACCATTCAAAGCTACAATGACACTGAAAAAGTGCCTTATGACCATTTTTCACACTTACGACCATTGCAAAATCTCCCCTGTAACGTGTTCAAAATTCAGACGCTTGGCAACGGATTCATATTTATAATGATTACAGTGTCCAGGATCATGTGATTGCCTTTTGCAATCTTCAGACAAACAAAATTGATGGGGACGCCAGATTCACTTAACAACTATGTTATTAAGTTAACAACTGCAGTGATTCACTTAACTGTGGCAAGAAAGGTAAAATGGGGCAAAAATCACTTAACAACTATCTCACTTAGCAACAGAAATGTTGGGCTCAATTGTGGTCATAAGTTGAGGACTACCTGTATTCTATCTACATTCATTCATTATTCCTTCATCCTATCTCTTCCTGTTTTATCACACACATTTTTCAAATGTTCTCTTCTTGTAATATTCAACTTAATTTTATGTTTCTCCTCTATCCCACATAGCAAAAGGGACAGGTGCACGCTTTTAAACATAGGCATTTCAGTGTGTTCATGTTCAGATCAATGTTTCTCATCATGTAATCAATCTAATATTGACTGTAAATAGTTCTGTTCTTGGCTAGCAAAATCTTCATAAAAAGAACACATACATTCCTATCCCCCACCAACATAACTCTATTATTACCATAAGCATTTAGAGATTTATCTGTTTATAAATTAATCACACATTCTTGCCTTAGTCCCTGCTCCCTACTGAAGCATTTTAAACATTCTATTTATTCTCCCACATGCTTTACTTCCAAAATTAATATCACTCCATTCACATATAGCCAACAACTTTCAACTTGTTCAGCCACTCCATAAGCAAGCCTCATCAATATTGTAATAGCTGTAGTTACATCACACACGCCTTTACTAATTTTCAGTACAGTATGGGATTTGTGATAGCCTTTTTTTTCAATTTTGCTTAACCATTAGTGCATTTGTTTCCATTTTACTCTTGGACATATTATTATCATTCCCATAAAAATCTCTAAAATACTCCTTTCTGTATTCCTTTCCTTCAGTTTCATCCCAAAGCATTTCATCACATTTATCTTTACTTTCTCTGTATTGGAAATTAAGCCTTAAAGTTCTAAAACTAGGTAAGGAGTGATAAACTATTTTTTTTTATTTCCATCAAAATTGCTCTGCATCTTCTCTCCTTCCTTTACTTTTAACCAGTATATTTTTCCTGTATATTTTTTATTGATTATGTGCCATCATATCCATATTGACTCTTAATGGTTACATAGATTTTTCTCCATGACAACCTGATCCTAACCTGTTTTCAAACAGTGTAATTTGTCACGGGACAAGAGTTACACTGATTATAAAAAAATGGTGGAACAGAATCATTAAAGAAATGATGCCAAAAAGGGACAAGATGAAATATGAATGACAAAAATTAAAATTTTAATTATTTTAGACAATTAAATTGAATTGTTGAATTGTCCTGTGGCAAGTTGCCTCGTGGCTAGTTGACCGTAGCAAATTGGCTGTAGCAAGATAGCCATGGCAAGTTGTCCCATTCTGTTTGAGTCTTAGTGAAATGGGATCTTCATTCTAATCCACTTTATTGGAGAGGTTGCTATAAGGAATCTCCAAGCCTGATTATAAATTTCCATCTCCTTACGTATGACTAGTTTGCTGTGCTGTCACTCATTAATTTATAGTTACAAATATAACATTTGATTATTGGTAGAATTAAGACTTTGGGCAGAAAAGAATGTTAAGTCAGGAATAAGGATCATTTATCTATCGATGGTAACAGTACAGTATCATTCTTTCCACCTACTGCAGATCAAGTTACACATTCTAACTACAGTTTACTAAATGGAAACAGTGGGTTGTGCTGTAAAAATAGCTTGTTGTCTCCTGCTGTAAGCAAAGTGATATACTGCAATTTAGGGAATATAAAACCCTCCAGGCTCTCACTGATTGTTGAGGGAAATTCCCAACTCTGAAAAGTTAAATAAGCTAAACATTGTGCAAGTTATCCTTATGATTTCTATGTATTTATAATGAGGGCCGTGAGCAAGCTATAATCCAGATCACAAACAAGATAGCACTAATGTCCGTTTGATTTCATGGGAATTTTTACCTAGGGAGAGGGTTCAGTCACAGCATGTACTTTGTTTTCCAATTCTTATAAATAATGGCAGAAATAGTTGCAGAAAATTTGCTAAAGTTTGGAATAAAAACTTTTGTTAAATATGAAATCAAAGTGGGATTATATTAGTAAGAGCTTTACTACTTGGTTTCATATTTGTTGCAATTCATGCTGCAAAAAATTATCAGATAAACAGTTTTATCGTAGCTATTTTATTTTGGTTTTCCCACTTTTGATAATCAGAAGTATTCTCTCAGTGATATAATATATGCAAACATTGTTTACAACATTGTTTTTTTTGTTATATTTACAATTTCATTCATTCATTCATTCATTCATTCATTCATCACATTTCTATACCACTCATCTTACCTAAGTGAATTTATTGTCTTACAATTGTTCTTTGTACTGGGTTTGATTTTGTATAATTGTGGAGAGCCTAGGAAGTATGGCAGTTTATAAATAAAATATTTCTTTAAAAAATGTGTAGTTTGCATTAGAGAATAGGCTATGTACACTAAAATAAGGCATTTTCTTATTTCAGAATACAAGTTGATTGCATTTTACATGAATATGTACATACCTTATGTGGGCAATATTATATTTATTATTTTTGCACTGTGCTAAAACACATAATGAAAAAAAATTGGATAAAATACTGAGCCGCAATCTGTCCAACCGATTTTAGCCTAGCATATACTTCTAATTCAACTCAGTTTTAGCCTAACATATAATTCCAATTAGCATGTAGCTAATAATTATTAATACCACTAATTAATGGTAGATAATGTTATCCATTGTTAAAAGAGCACAGAAAATTGGTTCAATTGAATAAACTGTGATTAAATTAACCCTGAGAGTATGTGTGGGCAACATGGCCACAATAGCTGTTATAAGCCCCATAACTATGCACTCTTATCTGAAATAGATCTATTTCATAGTATTTGAAACTACAAATCTAATTGCTTTGAGTCATCTAGCCAAAAACATTAGGGCTATAGAATTCTCCTTAAAGAGAGGGTGATTTCATTATTCATTTGCAGGAGAGCTAAAACCAAACAACTTGTGCATTTCTTTGGAGCTCTTTGTAGGACATTGATGGTCATGCGCTATTTCCTGTATTTCTTGCCATATGATGATTTGAGTTGGGGTGTCTGCAAATGCTGTCTGTGGCAAAGCAGTTCTGTAGACATATTTATTTTGTTCCTGAAAGAGCGCTCTCAGAGCAGAGCCAAGACTGAAAATACTCATACTCAAAGGAATGTCTGGATATTGCTTTGCAGTTCTGAATGCTCCAGACACAGTCAGCTTTACCTGCCTGGGGGTTTCACAGGCTGCTTCCTGTGACACTGGTATTCTTAGAGTTTGTAGGTTACAGGAAATACTGGCTATTTCCTTGTTTTCAATTGCTGCCTCACCTTGTTTAGAGAAGAAATTATAGTTTACATGGGCCACACAGGGATTAAGGCTGTCTTTCTTCCTCTGGATACTGGTCTTGCCTGAAAGTATTTGGTTGGTCTTGTGAGGTGCTTCACTATTCTGTACTGTCAGCAGTGTGCATAGTCTACTAAGAATCTGCAACGGGTGTGGCTAGCTCAGAACATCTACGGGGTGACCTACTTCACACATTTTACTAAATAACATTTTGTTTACCCATTAACTTTGAATAAACTGTAGTCAATTGGTTTATCAAACAGGGTAAGTTATGCTAAATCAAAACCAAACAAATTACTTTATGGTTTATTGCAATATGTAAACACTGTCTGTTATCTATAGGTACTGAATACCGTAGTATAATGAAACCTGGATTTCACTTCCGCTCTTACCCATTGTATTCACAGCCCATTATGTCAACGTTTTATTGAACTTCTCCATGACTTTTCCTTTCTCCATTGGAAAGCATGTCTTGCAAAATAACTCTTGCCACACATTTACAACAGCAAATAGCCCACAAATCCCCTTGGGGTATCTTGGAGGATGTGATGTTCCGGAAACAAAACATAATGGATTCCGTGAAAAGGTATTCCTGAATTAAGAAGCTGGCTGATGAAGACCTAATTAGGGGGTGAAGTTTCTACTGGCTATTCTATTGATTGAAATGTATGATTATGATCCCTCTGTCTGAGAAAGGTCATTGCATAACTAGAAGAAATGATCATGGCATGGAAATATTTTCCTCTAAGGAAAATTGTAAGCATATGAAGCTCTTTGCGGGAACGCATGACTAACCAAGGTTTAGAAAAATTATGCACTGTGCAAAACGAGTACAATTCTTACTAGAATCCATAGTCATTGTTTGGCAGTAGATTCAGAAAAAAATAAAGAAATGTATTCAAATAAGTATTATTATTCCTATTGTATCATCAACAATGAATGAAATGCACTGTCACAGTTTTAGATGAGTTGAAATGTAATTTGAGAATAGATATCTAATAATATTAGCCATAATAGGGTTTTTTTTAAAGCTTCAGAAATAACCAAATAAATTCTCTATGAGGAATGGTTCTTCCAGTTGAAGAATGAAGAGTAAAGGGAGATGCAATGAATGCCTATTAAGTAATGTATGGCTCATATAATATGAATAGAGAGGGTTTTTTTCCTTTCTGCATGTGTTAGGATTTAAATCATCTACTGAAACTAATTGCAGACAGATTCAGGACTGATAGAAAGAAATAATTTTAATGTAGTACACTTGGTAATATTGATTTGTATTTACTGTTCCTAATTACTGCTTGATTGATTTGAAAGGGGACACTGATCATATATTATACAAAACAAGCATCTGTAGAGAGTATGTCAAAATCACCTCAAGATTGCAACCTATCAGCATTTATAGAATGGGTCCATTTAACTCAGACCTCTCTGTTCTAATCTTCAGGTATAAATTATGGTATACATTTTTAGTCAATTAAAAATTACATAAAAAAGGATCTATATATTCTGCAACAGGAACAATTCCGTTCTAGATTTGAAGGATTATAAATATTTATATAAAGAGGGGAAATATAGCAAGGTCTTTTTTTTTGCTTCCAAGATTAAGATAATGTCTGCTTTCGCAGGCATGCAGTGGAGTTCTTTACCGGGTATCTGGAAACAATATGAGACTGAATGGGACAAATAAAACAAAGCTGTTACAATACAGAGTGGATGTTCATACAGAAAACTTGGCAGTTTCAGGGTCCCCTTTTCTGACTTTGGTGGGGATCATTTTCCTCCCAGAGGAGCAAGTCTGTGATTTGGAGGTACAGTGGATTCACAATTCCAGTTGGATCAGAATCCAAACAGGTATATACCAGTACTGTAGATGAACCTCTGGCAGTAATAGGGAGGGGAGGAATCCAGAAACAGGCTTTTTCGGACAAGCTTCTTTCTAGATACAGGTGGCCCTACACTGGTCACTTTCAAGAATTGAAGATGTTGTCTTCCATCTCCAACCTTTTGCAACATTGGAGCTACAGGGCTTCTCATTCAGTGGCATTACTGAACTTAGTTAACTTTAATTCTGTTGAATTTGGTTGACTTTAATTTTCTTTTAATGCCTTAATCTATTGATAGCATTATCCTGTTTATTATTATTATGAAATAACTAGGGGTTGGCAAGTAAGTGGTATATAAGTGTTGGGAAATAAATTCACTGTAATCAGATTAAGCCTATTGTACAAATACACTCATTATATAACTAGCTTTTTCCGGATGCTGTATGGAAACGAAAGTGCTCAACAGAGAATGATTGGAGTGCCCCATCTTGCAATAAGGCAGAGTTCTTCTCCTATATGGAAGGCACCGGTCCTCCCTATTGTGACTGGGCAAGAAACACAAAATACAGTTCAGATAATATGCAATTGCAATTGCAATTGTAAGTGGGAAACAAACATGAGACTCTCATAATTGCATTTTGCAACAAATGTTCTCTGCTTCCTTTGCTGATTACCCTCTTTTAATTGGGGTATAGTTTCATATTGAACATTTAAGTCTAGAAGTACCAATTCATAATTATCTCCAGTCGGTTGATCTGATTTCTAAAGATTCCATTACCTACTAGGCTACTAATACTAGGCTGCAAACAACCAAACAACCACTAGATGGCAGCAGAGTTAGAAAACGCTCTCTCTTGCCATCTAGGGCTCCCCCCCCCAGTATATTTATCTCATAATAATAATGATAATGATAATAAATGTATTTCTACTAATGTAAACATGCTGAGAGTAAAACATATTTGGTCACACTTCCAGCATATTGCTTCACACATACCAAAAGTAATCCAAACTGTCTTTACTGTTAGCAGGCAGTGCTTTACGCAGGATGGATTTGATTAAATCAAGTCAGTTTAAATCACAATTTAAGTCACTAGTAAAAAGACTTGATTTAAATCAACTCAATTGAAATCATAATTTTTAAAGAGCAACTGCCATCTCTGTCCCACAGCAGCTCCACCTCTGACCCGCTGTTGACTCACCAACAGTCCTAATATTGCAGAATATACAGCCTCACGCTACATAACTAAGCTCCATTTCATGCTGAATAAACTAAATTATTAGTGTATCTTAAATAGAAAATTATATTGATATATTTCTACTCCAAAAGCATTTTATTAAAATAAATTTGATAAAAAAAATCCGATTTAAACAAAAAAAAAACCTGATTTAATTTTTAAAAATCCATTTTAAAAAAATGATTTTTATCCACTGGCTGTAACAAGACTGGGAATTTAGCTTATACATTTTCTACTTTACTAGCAATAGCAATAGCCTTAGATTTATATACCGCTTTACAATGCTTTATATTCCTTTCTAAGCGGTTTACAGAGTCAGCATGTTGCCCCCAACAATCTGGGTCCTCATTTTACCGACCTTGGAAGGATGGAAGGATGGGTAAAGCTTGAGCCAGCGAGATCCGAACTGCCAAACTGCTGGCAGCCGGTGATCAGCAGAAGTAGCCTGCAGTGCTGCATCCTAACCATTGCGCCACTGCGGCTCTAATACTAAAAAGCATTATGTTGACCAAAGGCTTAAGGGGTAGCATAGGTCAATCTTATGGGCTCATCTAGTGACAACCAGGGAATATAGAAGATTGTGACTTCGAATGCAAGGGAATAAATGGTAAAGAGCATGAAATATTTTGTGTGTTAATAAGAGAAAGAGGATTGATTAATAAGAGAAAGAGGATAGAATCAAGAGCACGTGAAGTGTTAATACCACTTTATAATGCCTTGGTAAGGCCACACTTGGAATACTGCATTCAGTTCTGGTCGCCACGATGTAAAAAAGATGTGGAGACTCTAGAAAGAGTGCAGAGAAGAGGAAGAAAGATGATTAGGGGACTGGAGACTAAAACATATGAAGAACGGTTGCAGGAACTGGGTATGTCTAGTTTAATGAAAAGAAGGACTAGGGGAGACATGATAGCAGTGTTCCAATATCTCAGAGGTTGCCACAAAGAAGAGGGAGTCAAACTATTCTCTAAGGCACCTGAGGGTAGAATAAGAAGCAATGGGTGGAAACTAATCAAGGAGAGAAGCAACTTAGAACTGAGGAGAAATTTCCTGACAGTTAGAACAATTAATCAGTGGAACAGCTTGCCTCCAGAAGTTGTGAATGCCCCAACACTGGAAGTTTTTAAGAAGATGTTGGATAGCCATTTGTCTGAAACGGTATAGGGTTTCCTGCCTAGACAGGGGGTTGGACTAGAAGACCTCCAAGGTCCCTTCCAACTCTACTATTGTATTGTATTGTATTGTATTGTATTGTATTGATGTAACAGATATGAATGAAGGTGGTCTGATCTTGGTGTGGAGTTGATGAATGCAGACAGGAAGTGAAAGAATAGGTTTAATTATGAACAAAAGAGTTTAAAATTCATGTTAAAGAGTACAACTTGTCATGCTGTTTGTTGTTTGTTGTTGTGATAGGAAGTACAATGCTGTCTGTTGCTGTTTATTGTGGTAATAGGAATCGAAAGGTTGCTGATAGTTTAATGTTAGACTACAGTGAGTGATGATAATAAAAAATCAGATGGTATTTAAGATGATACCCTGTTTCCCTGAAAATAAGACCTCCCTGGATAATAAGGCCAATCAGGTTTTTGAGTGCTTGCACTGCAATAAGCCTTTCCCCCAAAATAAGGCCTCCCCCCAAATATTGCAACACAGCCATGAGGTGACTACGCTCGCCGCCTCCTGCACCTCAAAAAGAAGACCTCCCCAAATAAAGCCAAGTGCTTATTTCGGGGGTCAAAAGAAAATAAGACACAGTATTAAATGTCATAAATGACACAAATAGATACAGGTAGGAATCATAAAAAGATTAGGTTTTTCTTTCTTGATTATAATCTGTTTGATTTTTTTTTAAATGCTGGATACCCCTGTAGATAGTTTAAGGAGAGGCATCCGCAAAAGAAGGGCAAATAAGGGAAATTATGAAAGGAGAATCATGTTGATGTGATGCTTTTTTTGTTCCTTTTGTGTGCATCATACATATCTTTTCATACATATACAAAAAAGACAGAGATTGCACTGCTCTTGAGAAAAACACTGATTTCTGCGGATGCCTAAACTTCATGAAATGATGAGGTGGGTGAGATTAAATGCATAAATATTAATCTGCAAAAATGAGAATGAGAAAAAAAGATATTGTATAATTTATATAGAGAACAAGGAACAATACAGATTAAAAGAGTAAGAGAACTTGCAGAACAATTTAATGGAAATAAGAATTGGTGAAAGTGGGTCAAGGGAGCTGTCAATTCCATGACGTAGACCAGGCTAAGAAATAAATTCCACAGAAGACTAAAACAACTTTTATTAAGATACACTAAAATAACAAAATCTTGCAAGTCTGATTATGCTATACCTTCTCCACTACTTATATGAATTAGGGGGTTTTCTATCTGAGACATTTACACAAAACCCCTACATTATTTGGGCTTAGGCCATATTTCCCTTCTCATTGCTTTAATAGATCCCTCCTCTGTCCATTAAGGTAATCCTGTTTATTCTGTAGGTGAGTTGAAGAAGGGGTTTCCAGCAGAGTGAATGTACTCTTTTATTAATGAAGGGGACACTAAAGTGAAGGTATCGGACAGTGGATCTTAGTGAGATACATGGGAATGATAGTGATATACTGAAGAATGGAATTGAAACAAATTCTATAATTGTTAATGATCAAGAAAAAAAATGATGGAAAGGAAGTAATAAATGCTTTGAATGGAAGGCTAAGGCCGCAGGTATAGAAGGTGCAACTTATGATGCTAATGCTATCTGTTCAATCATATCTGATTCTCCGCCATTCTGTGGACCAGGTGTCTCCACATTTTCCAGTCTTGTATCCTCAGTTTAGTGTCGGCTGATGATATCTAGTAATTTTGTGGTGGGTTTTTTTGGCAACCACATTTCCTTAACTGAAACTGTTAACTATAAGTGAAGAAATGTTAAATTACAGAGTGGAGGTTTAATGGCATATTATGGCTATGGCTGAAACATGAGAACATTATGAGAGGAAAAAAGAGCTAGTTGGAATTTTGACCCTGAAAAGGGACAGATAATAAAACCCAAACCTGCCTTTTTATGGTATGAAGAGGAGGCAGTAAATGGCCACAGTAAATTGTTTATGGTATATGAGTGCTGGTATATGTAGTTAGAGGACTTATCTTATCAGTTGCTACATTATGGTTGTAAAGGTTATAATATGATATTCAATATTTATTTTATCATTCCTGTCCAACAAATCAAAGATATACAACCTGTACCACAGCTTTGTTTAAGACTCTTCTGTTTTCCTTTGGCAAAGAGCCCAGTGATTACTGCAATTGTGTATGCCAATAAAAATATTTCTGTTTCAACAGTCTCCAAATGCTGCACTTCCTTATTAAAGTAGGCATTTCCCCTACAACAGCAGTTATGCTTGCTTGTAGATGTCTATACAAGTTGTTTAATGTGTTTGTGCAAATTGCATTTGTGTTGGACAATCAATTATATTGCCATATCTATTTTCTTATTCTTGCCTTCAATTTCCTTGGCTTAACTATTTCTTCTTCTTTTCCACACTTTACATAATGTTGCTTATCCTAAAAGGAAATAGTGCAATGGAAATCTACGTATGTACTGTTGGTCCTAGTAAATATGGTATTTAATATACTAAGGCATATTCTTTAAGATGCCCATAAAGAGAAATTCAAAGATTTCAAAACAAGGGGACGTTTTTGAAATGATTAGATACAGCAAACTAAAGAAGAGAAAAAAACCCTGCATCTTCCATACAATGTTGAATGCCCAACAATATGCACAGTATGAATTGCAGCTGCTTATTCCATTTCACTGCCAGCTTCCTCCTCTCAGGAATTTCACAGTACTTGCCTGCTAGGAAATGGTGCTTTAAAAGACAGTGACAATTTGCAGTTTTAGACACAGTCATTAAGTGAATCAGGTTTCCCCATTGTCTTTGCTGGTTGGAAGTTGGTTGAGAGGTTCAGTAATGATAATCACATGATTCTAGAATGCTGCAAAAGTGGTAAATATGTGTGCCAATTGCCAAACACCCAAATTTCGACCATATGATCATAGGGCAATAATTATAAGTGCAAGGACTAGTCGTAAGTCACTTTTTTCAGTGCCATGGTAACTTCAAATCGTCACTAAGCAACTAGTTGTAAGTCAAGGACTACTGCTGCTTTGCTGCTGGCAGATTTCCATTAATGAAACCAAGCAAGCATGGGAGATGGTCAGTGATTGCTTTTGGTGTTCTTACAAAATCTTATATGCTGATCAGTCCAAGATTGATCCCTTCTGATCACTAAAGAGCTGGTGGCTGTACAAGTGATACCAATATTGCTTAGAGTAAGGGGAGGAGCTTGATTTAGGAATCAGTGTGTCATAGAAAGGGCGCAACATACACTTAGGCCTGAACTGGGTGGAACTTAGTGCTTTTTGGGAAAGATTTCTTCCTAGTGAGGCACCATTTCGACCTAGTTGACAGGAGGTGAGTAAAGCATGACAGTGGATGCAGAAGACAGGAATCAAAAGTTAGCAGTGATGTTTGAAGAAGGCAATGGCAAATCATTTTGGAATTGTTTTTGAGAAAATCACATAGTTCTGTTCATGCAGTCAGCTGTCTTTGAGTATTGGTTGCTTTTTTTTTTTTTTTTTTGAAAAAACTGGGATTCTGGCATTGAAGTTACTGAGACTGAAAGATTACGATTTTCTTATCCCCGTGATAGGATTAACTGGTGTTCTTTGACTGTCAGGAATAGATTGGGATCGATGTGTCTAGGGACTGGTGGGATCAAAGTTATCACTAATTTTTGTGAATATGATTTCTTTTGGCAGTGCTGGAATTATCTCTAAATCTCCATGGCAACAGCACAGGCCTCTCATGTGACCTGTGACCTCAGCCATTGTCTCTTTGATCCTCATTCTCTGGATTCTGAGCCTGACTGCAACTGTGAGATGGGCAGCGTGGGCAGTCTAGTAGAGAAACAAGAGTTCTCACCCTCTGCCTCAAGAGGTCTGCGACGGATGCGCCAGCCAGATGGGTTGCTCCGGAACGGAATATCACAACGTGAAATCTCTGGCTACCCACATGGGGGCAAACGGGATGTTCGGGCTGAGAAGAAGCACCAGTCATCTGGTGGTGGCTTTAAACGGGATTATGAGAGTGACCGGGAAAATCAATCCCCTGAGCGGTACTTCCAGGACAATCAGCGAGGATCAGATTTTTCCAAGAGTTCTTTGCCTGAACGTGGACGCTTTGACAAGGTATGGACTTCAAGAATGTTCTAACAGGTTTTAAAAAATAGTTTTCTGGCATGAAACAAATATATTTGTCCTTTATCCAGTAGCTCTAGAGCATTTCTGAGTTTTGTGCTATTAAACTATACAGATTTATAGTTAGCACGTGTTTTGGGAAGGTGATGATATGATTACGATGATTACGATTTATATTGATATCGATTGTTTCCTGATTGCTTATTTCTACCCTATGACTATCATTAAGTGTTGTACCTTATGATTCTTGATGAATGTATCTCGTCGTTTTATGTACACTGAGAGCATATGCACCAAAGACAAATTCCTTGTGTGTCCGATCACACTTGGCCAGTAACGAATTCTATTCTATTCTATATGTGAAACTTAGAAGCTAATGGATCAGAGGAACTGAGCTAATTGTAATCTTCCCTGAACAGAACTGAATTGGCTACTGAATCTTTAGAGTAGGAATGGCCATGTGGTGCACATCCACCCCAAACCAGTTCTCTACAAATTTCAACACTTGTTAGTTCAGAGATGTCACTTAGCATGCTGCTCTGCTGGCTTGGAAAACACCTGTTGATCCATACACAGCTCTTATTCCTCCACTTCCAGTCAGTTTAGTGTCATGGTACCTAAAGAAGTGATGCCTCAAAGGCCCTGATGTTAAGTGCAGGGGCTCTTGCAACGTCATATGTTTATCTCTGAAAAGTGTGAAAGTGATTGCTGAGAACTGGTGCCAAACTGTCAGATATGCTAAACTTAATTTAGTTATGGTCATTTCCAGGAGGCTCTCTAAAATAGCAGAAAAGCCAAGCTAAAAAAAAAAAGCTATTCTTTCTGAGATAGAAAATCACAATCATCCATGTCAGGGTTGGAGCAGAGGAATCTCTTCCTTCAGCTCTGAAGGGTTCATCTAGCTCTGAAACAGGATCCTAAATACTAATGTCAATCTAGGCAATGAGAAAGTGTGCTAATAGTGCTATCAGTAATGTCACAATACTGCTTCATTCTTCTCAACAAGCGTCCTTATTTAATGCTAGCCAGATGGGTTGCTTCCATGTTTTATAGTTAAAAACAGCTTAAACGCTGGAAAGCTGCTGTAAAGGAAATCTCTCCCACTCCCCTCATCCTGACTAGAAAAAGATATTGTTTACCACTTTAGATCTTACTAATAAAAGAGAATATTTGTAGCTCAGAGTTGAACTGTGGGGTCTTTGGTGCCTTCTGATCAGCATTGATGTTACCTAGTTTGTTAATGAAACATCTACAAAAAAAAAAACCCCAACCAGCTGAAATTGAAAGGCTGAATATGGGTAGGAGAGAGGCGAGTTGTTCTAAATGACTAATTTTACAAGTATGATAATAATATGCTTATTTTCCTGTAGGTGAGGCAGGAGGGGCTACAGCTGGGTTTAGTCACAGCCTGATTGGACCAGAGACTGAGGGAATTTTATTAAAGTACCTTCCTTCCCTATTGGCTCCCAGTTTCCTCAGCCTCTTGGTCCAAGTACTAGTTTGGCTCCTTGAGATATTGAATTGTTTAATTATTGGAATTATAGTTTTGGATTCAGTTAATTGGATATTCTAAATTCTTCAAAATTCGGACTGCTGGCCACATAGTCTGCCTTGTCAGATCTCATAAGGAGGTAGGAGAGACCTGGCCTCTACCTTTGGGCCTGGGGGGTGCTCTGCCCAATCCCTGGGGGCGCAGGGGTGACAGGCTCCCGTTCACAGCCGAAAGAGAGAGAGAGAATTGAAGGCTTCAAGTAGGCGTTCGTTTTGCCCAGTAACTGCCTGTAGAGCGCTGCGGCTTTAACAGCCTTGCCGCAGCTTCAAAAGCCTTGCCGCAACTCCAAAAAACACTGTGCCTTCTAACAAGCTTGCCGCGGCTTCAAAGTCCTGCCACAGCCTCAAGAGTCTTGCCACGGCCTCGAAATCCTCGCAGCGGCTTCAGAACTTTGCCGCGGCGAAGAGAGCCGCATAATTAATTGAGACAGCTGCCGCGGCTCGGAGATGGTCAGCAGATGGTCTGATAGCTGCTGCCCTGGTTCTCATTCTGCCCTGGCCTTCCTTTGCCACCTCATTGTGGGTCCCCACTGGGGCCTGCCCCGACTCGGGAATTGTGGAGGCCATACCCCACACGTGTCTTAAGCCTGGTGGTAGACTGTTCAGGGGACCGCCAGCCTTGATTAATGGCCACGTTGCGGACTTAGGGCACTGGATAGCTGCCTGCCAGCCTCGATTAATGAAGGCCTCTGCTGTAGAAAATGGCCGCTTCCATGAGGTCGCTCCAAAATGGCCACTGCGCCTCGTGGCAAGAAGAAGAAGAGGCCGCCTGGAAAGTTGGTTTTGAGGCAATGGCCTCCCGGCGAGCCGAGTACTCTGCTCTTTGTTTTTATGTTCAGATTGGTACTGGGGCTGTTTCCCAACATAGGGACCCCAACCTGGCTATGTTTATCAATCCCAATACAGATAAGGAGGAGGTTCCAGCCCCTCCTGTCTTTCTGGAAGTTGTTAAGAACCAGTGGGCACAGCCTTCTTCTTTGCCCAATCCTGGGAGTAATGACTGCCACTTCTATTATATGGAGCAAGCTTTCTCCCAGGCTCTCCAATTGCCAACAGTGGACGCCCCCATTGCCCTTCTCGCTAACGCTTCTACCGTGGTCTCAGGTGATGTGGCTGACAAATTAAAGCTCAAGGACAAGCATGCGGAACTTACTTTACATAGGAATTTCAACGCCTCCGCCTGGGCCATTAAATCAGCCGCTGTAGCGTCCTATTTTATCACACCATGGTTATGTGGCTGCGTCAATTACAGGACCGCATCCCAATTCAGGATGAGCGTCTTCACCAAGACCTCACCAAAATTATCTCGGCTACAGAGTTTTCGGCTGATGCCACTTTAGACTCTATCAAATTTGCTTCCCAGGCTTTGTCCACCTCAGTAACATCACAGTGCCTCTTATGGCTCTGCAATTGGCAAATGGACAACAAGTCCAAATGGAATATGGCAGCGGCCCCTTACTCCGGCCCCAATCTCTTCTGGGAATCTCTTGACCCGATTCTCGTGGAGAACAAGGACAAGAAAAAGGTCCTACCCTCTGACACCAAGAAGCAGGACTCCCGTCCGGCTCCTTACCATAGGCCTTCTTCTTACAGTCCTCCTGAACTGAACTATTGACACCAGCGGTATGCTCCTTACAGGTCTGACAGGCAGGGCCATCGTCCCTTTTATCAGGACGGGGAGGTACCAAGGTCAGTCCAAGCGTCCCTTTCGTGGGGGGGGGGGTCGCCCCTTCCGCAGAGGGAAATGACTCCAATCCAAGTCAGCCCATCGGCGGCTGCCTAGCGTCCTTCACGGATCAGTGGGACCAGATAACGTCAGATGCTTGGGTCAGGTCCACCATTAGGGATGGCCTTCGGCTGGAGTTTCTCTCCCTCCCCCCGACTCTCTTCACGACCTTCTCCCCATCTCAGGATCTGGCTCGGTGCCGCCTAATGAGTCTAGCCATCCAACATTTATTAGACATCCGGGCTGAGGAACCGGTCCAAGAGGAAGAGTACGGGCTGGGCCTGTACTCCAACCTCTCCGTGGTTCCGAAGAGCTCAGGGGATGGAGGGAAATCCTGGATCTGAAGCACCTAAACTCTTACCTGATCTACCGGCGCTTCAAAATGTCCTCCCTCAATAGACTTGACGGAAGAGTATCTGCATATCCCAATACTGCCAGCCCATCGTAGATTCCTTCGCTTTTCCCACAAGGGACGTCACTTCCAATATTGGGCCTTCTCATTCGGTCTAGCCTCTGCCCCTCGCACGTTCACAAAGGTCCTGGCAGCCTTGGCGGCTCACCTGCGATCTCAACCTGTGAGACTCCATTGCTACCTGGACAACGTGCTTGTCCTGGCCCGGTCCTGCACTCACGCAATTCACGACTCAACCTAACCATTCAAACATTACAGTCGCTAGGGTTTTCTATCAACTTCCCCAAGAGCCATCGCTCGCCTTCGACAAGAATCCTGCATCTGGGCACAGTGATAGACTCCGTGGCGGGACTTGTTCTTTCCCCAGAACGTCTAGCAAACCTTTGAGCCTTAACACGACACATCCGCGCAAGTCCGTTAGTTTCCATCCTGACCTTGGCCCATTTGCTGGCAAGATGGACCTTGGCCCATTTGCTGGCATAGGAATAGTACCCTGGGCTTGTCTACATTCCCGGACACTTCAATGGACGCTCATTCCATACCAGCGCCAACGCATGAGCAACTCCTTATGCCCAGTCCTCCTGTCCCCGGGCCTTTGTTGGTCCCTGAGGTAGTGGCTGTCTCCAGCCCTGAGTCGAGGATCCGAACTTTGGGAACCGGATCGCATCACGATCACCACGGACCCGAGCTGGGAGGCCTTGATGGACTCCAGACTGGCGCAGGGTCAATGGACAGAGTCAGACCTGTGTCACAATATAAATTGGCTGGAGCTGAAGGCAGCTCACCTGGCCCTCCTTCAATTTCGGGACTCGATAACCAATCACCATGTGCTCCTTCTGACGGACAATATGGCCACAAAGGCATACATAAATCATCAAGGGGGGACTCATTCCAAGTGTCTCTGGCTGGAAGCACAGAAACTCAGTCTCTGGGCGGAGAAGAACCTGGCCTCTATAACATCAGAACACATTTCGGGCATAGCCAACCATCAGGCTGACTGGTTGAGTCGGGCGACAGTTGACCACGGCGAGTGACAATTGATTCCAGAACTCTTCTGCAGAATTTGACACCACTTCAGCAACCCGCTGGTGGACTTGTTCGTGAGCCCGACCAATGCCCAGCTGAACCAGTTCTTCTCCTGCTTCCCAACGTGCAATGCCAAAGGGACAGACGTACTCAGAAGTGCCTGGCCTCCTTTATGCCTTCCCCTCTCTCCCCCGCTCCAGGGAACCCTGAGGAAGGTAGTGATAGAGAGGGCACACATCATCCTGGTAGCCCCGTATTGGCCGAGACGGCCTTGGTTTGCAGACCTGGTCCAACTATATCCATATCTCCCTCATGGAGGATTCCTCAGGAGGATATTATCTTGTGCCAGGAGGTATTCCTCCACCCGGAGCCTCAGTGGCTCCAGCTGACTTCCTGGCACTTGAGCAGTGCCTCTTGAGGGATGCTAATCTGTCAGTCAAGGTTATATCCACCATCGAATCTTCCAGACGCATTCCCAACGTGGGATCTGGATTTGGTCCTTAGAGCTCTCACCGGGCCTCCCTTTGAACCACTGAGGACATTTCACCTCAGATTTTTGTCCCTAAAGGTGACCTTTCTGGTCGCCGTTACCTTGGCTCGCCGTATCTCTGAGGTACGGGCATTATCTTCCAAGGAGGACGTATGCCAGTTCCACCAGGATAGGGTCGTCCTTAGACTAGATCCGACCGTTTTCCCGAAGGTCAATTTCCTCTTCCACAGGTCGCAGGAAGTCATTCTCCCTAATTTATGTCCCTCTCCTTCTCATGAAGGAACTTTGGCACCGTTTAGATGTCCGCCACGCTCTGTGCATCTATCTCAGACGAACACTGCCCTTTCGCAGGTCAGAGGCTCTCTATCCTTTCAGCCACGAGGGCTCCTCTAGAGGACATCTGTGGGGCGGCCACCTGGGCCTCCCCAACGCCCTTTATCCGACACTATCGACTGGATCGCTTTGCTTCAGTGGACGCGTCCTTCAGTCATCGGGTTCTCCAACAGGTGGCAACCTCCCCTCCCCTGCCCTATTTCCTGCCCTGGGACTTAGCTTTGGTATGTCCCAGCTGTAGCCCCTCCCGCCGTATCTATAGGAAAAGGAATGTTGGTCCTTACCTGAACGTTTCTTTTCTGTAGATGAGGCGGGAGGGGCTACATCCCGCCCTAGTCATTATAGTTAGGCAGGGTGAGGGGCGGTCGGGGTGTTTGTTCGTTGTTGTCTGTATTATGTTTTTGCAGCTTTTCAATTCGACCTCGAGGAAACTGGGAGCCAATAGGGAAGGAAGGTACTTTAATAAAATTCCCCCAGTCTCTGGACCAATCAGGCTGTGACTAAACCCAGCTGTAGCCCCTCCCGCCTCATCTACAGAAAAGAAACGTTCAGGTAAGGACCAACGTTCTTTTCCTTTCATTCCTGCTATGCTAAACGATCTTGCTAAACTAATTCACCCAGTGTGCAAAAGGCAATTTAACTGCTAATCGCCATTGTGTTATTTTCAGTGTCGGATCAGGCCCTCAGCTTTCAAGGTGGTGCCCGGGCGGAGCTTATTATCTATGCAGGGACTGTCATCCAGCAAAGGGCAGAAGATGTCAAAGAGCAATGGGAGTCTGCATACGCTCTTAACCCAGAGCAGTACTGGCAGCTCCTCACAACGTGGACCTCTGCGTAGCCATCTGCTGCACACCATCAGTCTTGATGAGGGCACAAACTCCATTCAGAGCTTTCCCACATACAATCCCCGCTTCAAGCCTAGTCCAAATCAGCTGAGTGCTTCCATAGGGCACATCAACCACATTGGTGGTTCCTTAGATAGAGTTTCTCGGGGACCACGAGATCCTTTGGCAGTAGAGAAAGCTCCACTGTCTTGCAAGAGTCTGAGCCGACTGCAGAGCTCAGGAGAACCACCCCCGCCGTATGAGCCCACATATTCTTTGGAAGATGTCGTGAAGCAGCTTGAGGACCGACTGAGTGAGAAAGGCATGGAGCTCCGTCAGCTTAAGAGAAATCTGAGTGAGAATGAAGACCCCTTCACACAGGTGGGTAAATTTTCTTCGTAGGCATTTTTTTTTTGTCTTGTGGATATTACGAACTCAATTATCCTGCTGGGTTTGGCTTCCTCTCAGTTTGTAAAATTCTCCATATGACTCTGTAATAGTTGTTATCTATTATCTATCTGTTATCCACTCTTTAACCTTTCTACAAGCATTTTAATAGCCACTTGCATGGATACCTCTTGATGAATAAAAATTGCCTCAAGGCAATGAAGCTGGAAAGCTTTTAGAGAGAGGCAGTTGGTTGCTCCCCCTCCCTTTTTTTTTAATGCTTTCAGCATGGCACAAATGAATAATAGATATATTTGGGCAAGTAGACAAGTAATTCTGATTTATTTGCAAGAATCTTATTCTGAAGCTCTTATATCTTCCACACCCAAGCTGAGGCAAATCCTGTCACTGATCTAGTCCTCAACCTGCTTTTTTTTTTAATTTCACAGATATATCTCATTCTGTTTGTAATTTATAAGAGTCAGAAAAGAAAGGTTATGTAGGAAGAGTTGTATGACTTGCCTGAGTTGTTTGCAGTATGTATTGTGTCAGTGAGAGGTGATGGTTTTTATTAGGAAATGAGCTATCTTGAATGATGTCCTGTGTGAAGGATCCTGGATAGTTGGGAATTGATGCTCCCATTTTTGGCTGTTGATCAGAATAACAGAGTTGGAAGGGACTTTGCGGATCTTCTAGGCCAATCCCCCGCTCAAGCAGGAAACACTATAATATTTCAAACAAGTGGTTGTCCAATCTCTTCTTTAAAACCTCCAGTGATGGTTCACTTACACCTTCTGGAGGCAAATCATTCCACCGATTAATTGTTCTGGCATGAAATTTGTCCTTAGTTCTAGATTGGTTCTCACCTTGATTAGTTTCTATCCATTGCGTCTTGTCCTGCCTTCAAGTGCTTTGGAAAAGAGGTTGACCCCATATTTTTTGTGGCAACCGTTTAGATATTGGAACATTGTTATCATATCACCCCCTAGACCTTTTCATTAAACTAGGCACATCCTATCTTAATATTTTAATATTAAGATTAATGATTCTTATTATTTTATTGTATTTATTAATATTAATGATCTTAATATTTGCTTTTATTTATTAAGGGGATTTATATGGCTGCCCAACTCACTCACAATGACTCCAGGCGGCTTATAGGAATACAAAACCTATTACACCCCACCCCAGGAACAACATTCAAACAAGCCATCTGATGGGCTCCATATTAATCTGGGATCTCTAGACCCACTGCCAAAAGCATACCTGCAGGATCTTTTGGCAGAATATGGAGCCAGTTTTACCTTGGTGGGGATGATGTTCCACAGGGAGGGAGGTAGCATGGAAAAGGTGGACTTCTTTAGTAAGAGGAACCTACAACATACCCTGTGTCTCCAATCTGCTGAATTGAGTAGATGTAATTGGGAAAAGATGGTCCTTCAAATAAGGTGGGCCCAAACCATATAAGGACTTTACAGGTAATAACTAGCACCTTGAATTAGACCCACAAAGCAAATTGGCAACTAATGCAGCTCCCCAAGAGAGGTGACACATGTGCACAAAACTATATGGGCTGCTGCAATTTGAACCAACTAAACCTTCTGGATACTTTTGAGAGTAGCCCCATATGGTACATATTATAGTAGTCGACACTATAACATTTTGGGGAACATTATTGGACTTTCTGAAGCTACGGAAATATGTAATTGTTTATGTAGTAAGGGCAGGTCTTAAAATAATCTTGACATTTGTTGAAGTGTGTGTGTGTGTGTGTTATACACACACATTTATGTATTATAAAAATAAAAAATCCTTTCCTGCCTGATTGCTTAGACTAAAGATGGGGAAACTATCACTATTTCCTCTGAGCTTGCTTCACAAATCCCTGTATTTTGTTTGCATGCCTCACCAAGAGAGGGAAAAATGGAATGAAGCTGTCTCACTGGGGAGCCATCACTTCAGAGCTGAGCACTCCATAGTTGTGGTTTAATTCAGCTAATTATCAAGGTGGGGGAAGACAGCACTGAGATAACCCCCCCACCCCCTCTTGTGATCCTTCTGCCAGGATAGAAGTGTGTATAGTGAGCCTTGCTCACCAGGCTTATAGCCTTAGGTGGTTGGCATTTTGCCTCCAACCTTCTTCCCGACACTGACGGTTCTTCTATGTCATGGGCAATCAAATGAATTAACCTTCACATTTTTTTTCTGAAACAGTTTGGCTGAAAATCCTTGTTTCATTTGTTAAATGAATAAATGAATTGAGAAAAGAGAACAATCTAGATTAAAGGATGGAAAACATTATATACAGCAGCTTTCTCAAACCAAGATATGATAGGCAATATTTCCCATTGTAGAAAATACAGGTAGTTCTCAACTTACAACCATTCATTCAGTGACTGTTCAAAGTTACAGCAGCACTGAAGAAAGTGTCTTATGACTGTTTTTCACACTTATGACAGTTGCAGAATCCCCATGATCACATGATCACATTTCAGGTGCTTGGCAACTGGCTCATATTTATGATGGTTGCAATGTCCTGGGGACATGTTTTGCGTCTTTCTGCTAAGAAAGTCATTGTAGAAGCCAATTTAATTTTACAACCGTGTTACTAACTTAACAACTGCAACGATTCACTTTAAAACTGTGGCAAGGAAGGTAAAATAGGGGAAAGCTCAACAACTGCCTCACTTAGCAATTAAATTTTGAGCTCAGTTATGGTCTTAATTCGAGGACTACCTATACCAGTTTGGGATAGGCTGCTATGTTGTTATCGGTGTCTTTTATTTTTTAAGAGATCAGAGCAATGTCTGCATGTGTTGTCATCCAGTCTTGGGAGTTCACAATAGTCCCCCTACCACCAGGATACGATTTAAGTTGCCATCTATAAAATGTTGGGCAACAAGAAATTTATCGATTTTTTTTTAAGTTTAATTACTACTAAGATTAATCTTGCATCTTCATATTTCTTTAAGCAGTTTGGTTATAAGGTACTGGCTAATTCCAATGAGCAGCAAACACTTAGGATATACTCAGCTACTGCAGTGTATCTATGTATAGTTGTGACTGTTATGCCGTCTCTTGAGAGAACTGGATGTGACGTTCCATAGGAAGCCTAATCTTTGTGAGTCCACCTTAATTTTCTCTTACTCTGGCAGGTGTTTGAAGACAAACAGCGTCTTTGGATGGAAGAGCTGGATGAGCTAAAGCAAATGTATGTGGCCAAGCTGCAACAGGTAATGTACCAAGCCCAGCGCAGCCAGAGGGCGCTTCAGCTACAACTCTACAAAGTACAGCAGGAGAAGAAGAGGCTGCAGGAAGAACTGGACCTTCAACAGAGCCACTGTGAAGAGCTGAGGTTGCAACAGCAGCAAGCAGAACGCCTCAGTCCGAAACTGGAGGAGACCAAATGGGAGGTGAGGAGTATGCACAAAAGACTACCTTTATTTAGTTCTAGTACAATAAATACAATACAATACAATAGCAGAGTTGGAAGGGACCTTGGAGGTCTTCTAGTCCAACCCCCTGCCTAGGCAGGAAACCCTATACCGTTTCAGACAGATGGCTATCCAACATCTTCTTAAAGACTTCCAGTGTTGGGGCATTCACAACTTCTGGAGGCAACTTCTGTTCCACTGATTAATTGTTCTAACTGGTGTCCATGCTGAGTGCGAGCAGTCAATTAAACTAAACTTGCGGACTTCTTTATGAAGCAGGCATACTCTTGTTAGATAACTGACAAAATTACTGCCCTACTAGAGATTTGTCCAACCATGAAACTAGATTTCAGTTGTAAAGGCACCAAAAAATCTTCAGTATGAGCTATCCCATCCTCTCCCTTTGTATCTGGGCTTGTCATTGTTGCCTCTGTTGGAAATATTCCACCATCTCACAGACTCCCTTATCTTGCTACGTTTTCCTTGTTAATTTCTTGTTTTCATCCTAGTGTATTTTTTTCACAGGTATGTCAAAAAACTGCAGAGATTTCATTGCTGAAGCAGCAGCTCCGCGATGCCCAAGAAGAGATGGCCCAGAAACTGGGTGAAATCTTCAGTTTGAAAACACAGCTGCGGGAGGCTCGAACAGAGTTGCAAGCCAAGGGCTCGCAGCTGGCACAGTTGGGGGACTCTTTCCAACCCTTATCAGATCATGGTTCCCCTATTCCTTCTTCCAGGGAATCTCCCATGCAAGCATGCCAGGACTTTTTGGGTTGTGAAACGGATGATTCTAAATGTCGGGGAATGCAGGGTGAGAGTGTAGAAGGAACTGAATGGCTGTGGGCAGAATTGTTGCGGGAAAGGCGCCAGGCCCAACTGCAAGCGGTAAACTTTGAGCATGAGCGAAAAACATGGCGAGAGGAAAAAGAAAAAGTCTTGCGTTATCAGCGTGAGATTCAGGCCAGCTACATGGAGATGTACCATCGAAATCAGGCCCTGGAAAGGCAGCTGAGTGAATTTCATCAGTTCCCAGCTGAATCTAGAAATTCTAGTGATTCAGAATCACCTTGGATTGAGAGAGCTGAATCTTCTAAAATCTGAGCTATATTTGAGAAATCTTCTGCTGGGCTTGCAAATGGGCAGAAGCCCCATGCTGCAACATGGACTATAAGATTTGGTAGAAGAAATGTCGTAAGCTAAAGAGCCTCTTAACCCACCTCAAAAGTTTGTTCCTGTAACAACATACAGGATTTTGCAGATCGTTGTTCGAAGGATGGAATCACAGCAATATATTTGGAATTTTTTGTCCATCCAGGTAGACCGTTGCCTCCGCACCACTGCTGTTTTGGAGAGCAAAAGGTTTTCCTTTTGTATCCTGCATGGGGTCAATACAGAAGTTTCTTTTTAAATTATGGAATGTGAATTAGCTGTAATTGGGAACCCTCCTGCTGTGGCTCAGTGGGGAAAACAAATGAAGAATATATAGGTTATTCCTTATTAGAAAGGTTTAGCCTTGTCCATTAATCATTTGAATCTTGGCTTGCAGTACTAGAAGGAAAGACATAGAATATCTGCTCTATCAGGAATCCCTCTGTATAGCATTTGTTTTCTATCCATCTGGCGGGGCCTCATTCTATGTCAAGGTCAAAGCTCCAGGTATAATGTGATTATATGATCTTGTATTGTAAGAGAGATCCTTCCTTGGCTCTGGGAAACGAAGCAGCAACTCCAGTTCCATTGGCCTAAGAAACAAAAGCACAAGCCAAACCATTTGGGCTCAGCCATTAAAATACCGTAGGACAACGTTACCTGGCCTATGATCAGTTTCTCCATAATAATGAGAATGAAGCTGTGAACATATTTGTTCGGTTGCTGCTTGGTGTCTCAGTTCTAGGTTTGAAGGTTCTCGCTAACATAAAGAATTCTGAAATTGAAGCACAGCCTGGCAATGTATTGAATAAATATTTGCCTAAATATTCTGGCTCTACGACCGCTATTTTCCCCCTGTTGTAATGTTTTCTGTTTGTAGTATTTTTCCCATGTGTGCTATAATGGATGTTCTCAACAGATAAACTGCATGTTGTTTTAGAAACTCTAAAACCTGATAAGCCAAAATAATAAAAAATTAGGACATGCATTTTTAACGAAGAAACAGTGTCTAATTTTGGGGATTTCTCCTGAGGGGAGGAAGATTGGGCTAGGAAATCTCTTAAAATACTTTTGGGAATCTATGGATGTAAAATGAAAATAATTCTATGCCAAGAATATTCTTTAAGCCAACCAGAAGAGGATGAATGATATTTTCAACAATTTTGCAGTTTTTCTCTCTTTTAAAACAGAGCTTTAGATTTCCCACGGGTAAGGAAAGCCTGCAGTGATGAGGGAAAGCCTCCTTGCTTGTAGAATAGTGCTTGCCCAAGCCAAATGGTATCAGGTTGTATGTTGTATGGACTATACACAGATGTGAAGTTAAAGAAAAAAAGTGTGTTCTTAAGGATATAGGTCTGGCATGAAGTCAGATGCTTTACTGTATATATGTCTTAAGACAGGGATGTCAAACTCGTGGCCCATGGGCCGGATGTGTCATGCACTGGCCACGCCCACCATTTTAGGAAAGGGGAAAAAGTTGCAATACGTCACGTGATGACGTTTGACACCCCTGCCCTAAGAGAAATACACTATATAATATAGATCAATGCAGAGTGCTGGCTTGTTTTGTTCCAAATGCCAACGTTTTGTCAGCTTACTCAAATCATCTTACTATTTTTGGATTGCCATTATCTAATATGGTGCATGAAATCCTACATTAAACATGTTTGATAGTGATCAGCTCAGGACATCTTAATATGTCTCAGATTGCATTTCTTGTTTTAATCCATGTTCACTGATGCTACACAACTTGTCATTAGTATGATACACTGCCTAGCATATTTCATTTTATCTATAAGACATCACTGCCTACTATATTTCATTTTCCAGAGCAGAAAAGCTATTAGCTATTAAGTGATTTGATGGAACCTAGATGAAAATGTTTCATACCAGATGTGAAACAATCCAGTTTTGTGCTAGAGGTCTTTGCTGCAGAATCATCTTTGAATTGTCCTGGAGTGTAAGTAAGCACTTAATATAATTAAAAATCCACTGAACAGTTGACGCTTACTGCAGTCACACTCTCAACTATATAAATTTAATCCCTTATCAGGAAGCTACTTATATGGACGTGGTTAATTTTCAAGATACCAACCTAAATGAGCAAATTATAAAAGGACTAAAAAAAAGATACTGTAAATTAGATTACATTGAGCTGGACTAATAACATACTTCCTGCTATATCAGATGCTTTTTTTTTTCTTTGCTGGTCCCAAGAAACCACAAATGCTTGTTTTTCTTGCAAGGCAGCTGGTTGTTGAAATTTCTTGTTTGGTTCCCTGTGCCCACGCCAGTCCAAAATTCTGTTAATGCCTCACTCCAAAATCCCCACAGCAGGTTTCCACCCATCAATTACAACTGCAGGGAGTTGAGAAGCAGCCCAGGGAGGGCGGCACCAAAACTTGGCAGCTAAGCCAGAAACCAAGTTGCTTGCTCAGATGCCACAGGGAAGAGTCAAGGCGTCACAAAAAGTAACACAGGTATTTTGCCTCTTAGAACTGCTGGATAAACCAGTTTCCTGAATTCCACAGGACTGGTTCACTTCATCCAAGCAGTTAAAGCCCAGGCATCTGCCAAAATTATGAAGAGGGATGTAGTGTTATAGTTCTAATCTTAAAAACACTTGGTGGGCTCAGATAGTCTGACCACTCTAGACATCTAGATCTGAACCACATTTCTTTTACTTTACTTTACTTTATTTTAAATTTCTAGACCGCCCCCTCTCCCGAAAGGGACTCGGGGCGGTGTACAGTCAAATTAAAACACAAGGAATACATAAGAATAAATATATAAATACACAGATCCTTAAATACTCTGATTTCTCTCAGACAACTGAAAGAGCAACTTGTCTGATATATCTCCTAAGTATATGCTTTTCAATTTTTTGTACATTTGATTTGTGTTGCTAGGAATTCTTAATTTACTTTCCAAAAATATAGCTGGGCTTCACGCAGCAACTTTTGTATTTTTGCTATTCATATTCAGCAAAGATTTATATGCTGTGTATTTGTGACAATCCAAGGTTACCTCTGACATTTTTCTGCTCACTTCCCAGTAGTAATAGTAGTACCACCAATAAAAGCCCTAATATAGTCTGACAAAAATTTACCTATGTCTGTTCTAGTAATACCAGGGACTGAAATAGCTAAATAAGTTCCAGTATAACTTCACTGACAACTGAGATGTCAACGTCCCTTCTATGAGGACAAATTGCTGTACAGGTGGTCCTCGCTTAATGACTGTTGCAGCATCTCATAATCACAAGTCATCATTTGCAACCTTTCCAGTTTCCAACTAACAATGTCAATAGGGAAGCTGGTAGGAGATTGCAAATTGTGACATGATGTCACACTTAATGACAGCAATCAGTATTTGACTGAGCATCAAGCAACTTAATAATAACCACAATCATGTAGCAAGAGAGAAACTAAACAAAAAACTTTTCTTAAGATACAGTTGTGTTAATTTTCAACTGCGGATAAATACTGCAGGGAGATAGATGAATTGTTTGATATATGACATATGCAGGCTAGACTATTAAGGGAATATAGGTCAATACCAAACCTAGTTTCAATTGGAAATAGTTGGAAATTACTATATTTTTTTCAGGAATTGGTCTAATGCGCTCTGTATTCATGACCCAAGATAATAAATCAGCCACTATATTTTGAACAGTTGTTGTTTCTAAAATGACTTCATAGCCACACAGTGTAGATATATTACAGCAGCTGAATATTTATTAAGATATGTAATTAAAATAGAAATATTTAAGGTTCACACAATCTGGTAATTTTCTAAGACAAAGAATAAACAGTTGTATTCTGGAAAAGATACATTACGAAATGGCAATCTAAAAAAAATTCCATTCTTCATGTTGGTACAAAATAATCCCATCATAAAATTGCCTCTCAGAAGGGCCAATCTCAATTGCTCTTCTGTTGCAACTGCCTGTTAAACTGCATAGTCCAGATTCACAACTATACCAATTGTTATATGCATGCCAATTTGCCTTTTTCTATAACTTTGTTATTATTCATTTTCACATCTTTATCTAGCAGGAAAACATTCCCCGACCGGAACAGTGCAGCACAAAAGGAATTATAATTTCACAATTTAGGAGGACAACTCCTTACATTGGTTTATCTTCCACATCCATCTTGGGCAAATTCCAAGAAGGCTCCCAATTGTCTCCAAAAATGTTTGAATTAATCGAGCAGTTTCCGCATATTTTAATTGAGATAAAAGTAAACACTTTCAGGGAGACATCACACTGAAAAGCATTGCAAATAGAGAGATGTAATTACATGGTTAACCAAAACCTACAGAATTGTATAACTATATCCTGGGTACACAATTATTTCCAGGAAAGTAAGAAATTAACACAGAGAAGCTGACAAATAATAAATGTCCAGTTTAACAACCCTCATGATTTTCCAGATGCTGCATTGAGGAAAAACGTGAAGCTGATGTTTCGTGAAAACATTTTGGAATTATGCAAATGTAGAATTTGCATAAACATGGCACACTTCTCTCAATAAAATAATGTACCTATCTCTTCTTTTGGGTATCTGGTTAGAATAGTGAACAAATATTAATTCCAAAATAGGGTGGGGGAATATTACCGGGATAAAAGGAACACAGGAATATATTTAGTGGTAAGGTAACTGCTGGGAGCGATAGCTGCAATGAAGACTAATGACCACAAGGGAGGAGTGTCTATACCTCCAAGCACATACTCCAAAACATACTTTGAGTACACCTATAACAGGTCATCAGATCTTTCCTAGGCTGGATGGCAAAGCCACACCCAAAGCATATAGTCATTTGCATACAACAGGTAATCTGAATTTAGCTCCAGCCTAATGGATGGCACAGTGTTAATTTTATAGATTGTGACATTTTGATGGGATATGATGAGACAGAGAGAGAAAAATTATTCCAGGACAGGAAGTGATGACACAAGACTATTTAAATAAAGGGCTGGGGATAAGATAAGACCAGCATTGGATACAAAGGGGGAAGACAAGTTATTCAGGATGTTGTGATGTTCCCAAACTGCATGTGGGAACAGGTGAGATGCTGAAAGACTTGATCTATTTTAATTGATAATACCAAGTCTAAGATAGATTGGGGTCACAGTTCATCAAACGTTTGCCTGATCTGTTATTGATATTTCATCTTATCTGCATTGGACACTCACCACACAAGCAACTCCAAACTGTCTACAAAATGGTTCACTCCAAACCTACACGTCACTTACAATTTACCTAAGCCAAAAATGGTTTGTCCCAATCAGCTGTTGCACCCTATGTAGTTCATTCCAGGCACACCCTTCACAATACAAATGGTTTGCTCCATCATGAGAGAACTTTAGCAATTAGGTACGCGTAGGACGGCCGCATAAGACAAGAAGGAAGCTAATTATTAATTATTCTATTTTCTCAGATTGAAGAAAACCGACGTCTCTTTCCACGGTTCTCAGGTTAGCGTTATTTCAAGCTTCCCTCCCCCCTTTTTTTTCCTCGAAGTGGCTCCACCCAACCTTCATACTGAATAGTAAAGGAACGTGCCATTCAGCGTTCGGGGGGTGCCTTTCTAACCTATCGCTCGTCTGTGATAGGAACCACCAAGGATCCCACAGGGTCGATTTGTGGCGACCGCATTCATTACGGGGTGAGCCGTGGCACAGGCAGAATCCCGTCCGCGAACTATTCTCTCTCGATCCCTTAAACCGGAGTGAGGGAGGTGGGGAGAGAGAAGAGAGGTGGATGCCCGGCTGGTTGGCCTCGCCTCCAGGTCTTCTCGTCAGCAGCGCCGCCGGCGTTCAACGGGCGAGGACCTTCCGCCTCAGCCGAGCCCCGCGCCCGGTCTCTGGCGCCTGGAAAAGGTCACCATCGGCTGTCCTGACTGGAAGCTTTTTCTCCTTCCGCCTCAGAGCGTGTCAGGCAGGCCGGGCTAATGGAGCGGTGCGCCTGCGTAGAGAGGGAGGTGGACAAAGTGCTGCAGAAGTTCCTGTGCTACGGCCAGCATTGTGAGCGAGGCCTGGAAGAGTTGCTGCGCTACGTCAGCCAGCTAAGGGAGGAGCTGGGCGCTGCAGGTACGGATGCCCCTTGCCTTGGGTCTGGGATTGCGGTCTCGGCTTTGAACGTGAGCCACCTGGTCATAAAAAGCCAGGCAGATACGGATCTGGCTAATGAGAGACCACCAAGGCAACGCTACACTAGAAAGTCATAGTGTCAAAGCATCCTGGAAGAACACAATGGAAAAACCACGTTTTATCTTGTTGCCAGAAAAGAAGGCACACAATTGATCCATGAAACTGTAGGAAGTTGAGCTTTGCTTGGGAGATTTTGTGTTCCATGCTTATTGAATTGAGCGGGCTTGCAAAATACGCTTAATAAAACTTAGTGAATTTTTTTTAACAACCTTAAGTTTGTCCTTGGTTCGATGTATAGGTTGTGAAGCCCCTAATGAAGTGGTGGGTTTCAAAATTTTTTAGAATCTCTTCTGTAGGTGTGGCCTGCTTTGTGGGAGTGGCTTGCCAGCCATGTGACTGGGTGGGCATGGCCAACTTGTAAAATGTGGTGAAACTCACTTAACAACGCTCTTGCTTAGCAACCAAAATGTTGGCTCAGAAACTCTGGCATTGAAGTGTGCAAGTCGTAAAGCAGTCAAGTTGCAAGACCCTTGCACCCCTAACCCTTTAGAAAAAAAACCCAGGGGTGTTCAAACTTGACAGCTTTAAGACTTGTGGACTTCAACTCCCAGAATTCCTCCTCTCGCTCTTCATCTTGATGATGTGCGGACGGGCGGGGGGAGGGAGCTGGAACTGGTTCTAAACGGCACTGTAGATTTGTGGAACCTCTTCTATAGAAGAGGTTAGAACTGGCAGGAAGCCACCCCTGCCCTAATGTGAACGCAGCCCATTTATTTACTTTATGAGTCAAATGTATTTGAGTAATCCCAGAAAATGGGTTAATTCAGTAAAAAGTATATTCTTTGAGGTTAATCAAAACTGAGCTTGTTTGAATGAATGAATGAATGAATGAATGAATGAATGAATGAATGAATGATCAATCTAATTATTGGCTGTTACTATGCAATACAGTATGTAGATAATATTCAATTATACATCTTACCTCCTTCGAATTCAAGTGAAGCTATTGAGGTTCTGTTCCTGTGTCTGGAGGTTGCAAGGGTCCAGATGGGGAGGAACAGGATTTAGCTCTACCCTACCAAAACCAAGTGGCTGTAGATTTTAGTTTCCAAAAGTCCCAATACTGGAGAGGATTGATCTTTGACACTGAGCAGTTTTACCTTGCCTTGCTTGAAATCAGTGCATACTTTGGGGTCCTCCAGGACTCTCATATCCAAATTGAAGAACTGTTGGCAGCTGTGGCCAGAGGTGTCTTTGCATAACTTTGTTTGGTGTGCAGTACCCATTTCCGCATTATGGATCCTGCTCATGATCACCCACATCTTACTCACCTCCCATCAGGACAATTGCACTGTGCTGTCTTTGAACATCCAAAAACTGCAATTGGTCCATTGTGCGGTGATACACATACGGTAGTTGTAGTCATTGCTTGTTATGCCCATCTGACACTGGCTACCAATAGCATTCTAGGTCTGGGTGCAATTCAGTGTGCTGGTTGACACCTGTAAAGTCCCTTATGAGTTATGACATAGGACTTGATTATTTGGGAACTACTGGTATTTGTTCCCAAGGGTATCTCCCTGTCCACATATGCCATACTCCTGGGACTTCTTTGAAACAATGCCATCTCTTGGGACCCAGAAGGTGTACTTTCTCTGTGCTATTATACAACAACTGGTTTATTTTCATTGCTGTCTTCTCTTAATTTTCACAATTGAATTCCAAGATACTTGTGAACAGATGTTGAAGAAATGTTGAGTATGAAAATATTACTATTATATGGAACTGTTGTATCTAGTGGTGCCTTTCCCCAAATGTGTCCCTTGCAGGTGAAGATACCATAAAATATCTTCACTTATTTATGTCAAATGAAAGTTGCAAGTAAGCAGAGACTGAGCACTTGAGGTGAAATCTAAAACTAAAATCCATTGCTTTTCCTATTACAGCCTTGCAGCGAGGACCTCTTTCTGCTACACTCTCCCTCGTTATGTCCCAATGCTGTAAGAAAATTAAGGATACTGTTCAAAACTTAGCTTCAGATCACAAAGATATTCACAGCAGTATCTCCCGCGTGGGCAAAGCAATAGATAGAGTAAGTATCTTCTATTAATTTTTTGGGGGGGAGGGGGGGTTGGACCAAGGAGGAAATTGCTTTGGATTTTAAATTGGGAGCCATGAAAGTAGATGTTACTCCAATGATTATATATTTTATGCTGTCGATTTTGGAATGCTTGTAAACTAGTGAAATATGTATGTTCTATTATTTTGTTCTTTGATAGCATAAACACTCATTTAGTACAGTACAGGAAAGCTCTTGTTCTGTTTTCTCAACCTTCATAAGCATTGTGTTTTCTTCACATTCTCCTGAATCTAAAATATTGCATGAAAAATGGTCCAAGAGGTATGCAAGCAAATGATTCTTCAAAACGTGACTACAGGTAGTCCTTGTTTAGGGACTGCCTCATTTAGTGACCATTTGCAATCATAGTGGTGATGAAAAAGTAACTTTTTGACTAATCCTTGCACTTATGACCTTTGCAGGTCTGTAAAGTAAAGGAAAGCTGAAGTAAGATCATAAACACTGTTGTGGTTTCACTTAGCAATGGCTTCATGTAATGATCAAGTTGCCAGCCCCAACTGTAGTTGCTAAATGAGAACTACCCATATTACATAAAGTAGCTAACTATATTATTTGCTATATGCCAAATAATTGTGTTGTGTGGGCTTCTCTTATCAGAAATTAATAAAGAAGCAATTTGGTTGTGAGTTATCATTGGGAATAAAATTATTAAGGGCATTAAGTAGAGGTACATGAGGCAGGGCCTGTGAATGAGAATCTCCTATATTTTTGCACAGTACAGAAATGTTCAAGTTTTCATATCGAACATCAATTTATGCTGTTCATAAGAAAGAAGTTTAATCTCATTTGAGGACTACCTAGCTTTCATTATAGATGGTATGGTATCCTCCTTTAAATTGCTAGAACGATAATTTGCCTTATCTTTACACCACATTTACATGCTTAAAGATAAGGCAATTATCATTCTAGCAAGTTACTTTGCTTCCTTTTTGAAATACAGATTGAAGGATCATCTGCTTCTTTTTCATTTTCACAAATTTTTCTTCCAGAATTTTGATGCTGACTTGTGTGGCATTGTTCCTGCTCTGGTCTGGGAAACCCAAGAGAAACAGATCCTGGTATTGGCAATTATAGAACATCTCTATCAACAAGGAATGCTGGGAGTGGCTGAAGAATTGTGTCAGGTACTAATCTCTTTAATGACAGAAATCTCTGCATGGTATACAGGAAGTCCTCACTTACCAACTACAGTTGGGACTATCAACCCGGTCGCTATGTGATTGTAAAGCTAATCATCACAGATCATTAAGTTGACATCAGGTGAGTGCAATTTGTGACTTCCTGCTGGCTTCCCAATTGACATTGCTTATCAGAAGCCAGCTATGAAGGTCACAAAAGGTGATTACATGATTATGGGACCTGCAACTATCATAAATGTGCACTAGTTGCCAAGAACCCAAATAATGATCATGTGACAATGACTGCAACTTTGAAAACTAGCTTAAATCTCCTTGGTCAGCTCAACTGTAACTTTGAACAGTTGTAACTTTGAACTAATGGTCAGTAAGCGAGGACTATGGTTGTAATCCATGATGGTTGTAATCCTACATTGTGTTACACTTTTTGGCTTATGGTTCAGTTAAGTTATTCAGTTTTGCTGGCCACAAACTTACTTTCTTGCCTATAGTACCAGAAGAAGCACTTGACTCAATTATTGTGTTCTGTTGTATATCATTTTTGCCCATTCTGAAATGGCTATAGGTAGTTCTTGACAGATAACAATATGGTCATAAATCATTGCAGTCATAAGTCAAGGCATCATGTGACTGGACCTGGTTTTTTTAAAAAACATATTTTGTAGCAGTTGTTAAGCAAATACCGTGCTCATTAAGTAAATCCATTTTCCCCAGATGCATTTTTTTGCCAGAAACTGGAAGTAGACACCTGAAAACAGCAGAATTCATAGCAAATTGTGGTGATGTGATCATGAGATGCTCAAATGGCCGTAAAGGTGAGCCACTTGCCAAGCACTCAAAATGCGATCATGTCACCGTGGGGGGTGGGACTGGCTTGTGAGTAGCTTTTGAGGGGTCCATCGTAACTTTGAATAGTCATTAAGCAACCAGTTATAAGTCAATGATTATCCATAATCTTTATTTGAACCTCCATCTGCAGATATTTCCATTTCTTGCCTGCTCCTTTATTTTCAGGAGAAGGCGAGACAATTTGTTTTTCAATCAACTTCTGCTTTCTCCTTGGCAGGAATCAACTGTGAAAGTGGATGTAGACTTCAAAAAACCATTCCTGGAACTGAACAGCATTCTGGAAGCTCTGCACAAACAAGACTTGGGACCTGCTCTGAGGTAAGTCTTTAGAACAGTGTTCCTTTGGGGAATCCAGTTTCTTGTCTTCCTGTAATTCCTAATCTGATTGTTTTAATTTAGGTTTTTAATTTACTTTGATTGGTTTTTAGTTACTTTTTAAGATGCTTTGTTTCTCATCTATGAAATCTAGTACATTTCTGAGATTTCGCTTAAAAACATGCTGCCAGCATTTATAACCTCCTGTAGCCAATATGTAAGTGAGTTTGGAACATTGCAAGTCTTTTTTTCATTATAATTACTCTGAGGACAGTTCCTTTATAGACTTTAGTTGCTGAGGGAATAATGTACCTTGCCTAGCTGGGCAGTCTTCCACAGGCAGCAGCTGGCCGATCTGAACAGTACTCTGGAATTTCAGCTGCATCGGCTCCATTTCATCAGACTTCTTTCTGGCGGCCCCGGCAAGGAGTTGGAGGCCTTGAGCTATGCACGTCACTTTCAACCCTTTGCCCACCTACACAAGCAAGGTGGGACACTTTTCCCTTGGATCTGCTTTCTTGCTATGAACTAATATCTCTTTCCTAGGTCTGTTGGGCTAATGCTCTGCTCAGCATCCTTGACAAAGGTAAAATAATACATTTTATTTGTATTAAGATTGTTTTCATAATGTTTCTTTACAGTTGCCAGAATTGATGCCTTTTGTTTCTGATTTTGATGCTTCAAACAACTCTTAAAGCTAAAGAATGTTGGAATCTCATTATTCCCAGTTTCTCTCCAACCCAATGGGATGCTGGAAAGAGAGGGACTGAGCCTGTTCATCTCTCAGCAGGGTACCTGTCTGAGCACTGAAAAAAACAGGACCAGATTTGGTGTGGTGGGAAAAGCTGACAAAAGATCAAGCCTGAAAATAGCTTGATCTAGCTTGAGCCTTTGAAGAAAGGCATTCCAGAAAACTTCCCCGTCATTCATTCATATGGGAGAAGCAGCTGGACCGCCCTTGGAATGCTACCAGCTGCTCCATTCTTAAGCCTCGCCTTCCTCCCACCTGGTCATGTGACTGAGTGCAGCTGGTATGAAGGGGTAGAAAAGAATTTCAGAAACCATGCTCTGTGTACATTCCCCAGTTTTAATACAAGAAGCAAACTAAACTGCTCAATTTCTTGATTCAAAGCAAAGGCATCATCTCCTCAGCCTGTTCATTTGTTGTTGTCACCAGTTTCTTACAATTCATTCTGAAATAGGCCCAGGTGACCTTAGTGAAGGTTGTTCACTAAAGTGGCACTTCCTGTATCTTGCTGAACAGAGATCCAAGTGATGATGGGAAGTCTGGTATACCTACGCTTAGGCCTTCAGAATTCTCCATATAGGCATCTACTGGATGAAAGTCATTGGACAGAGATTTGTGAGACTTTCACTCGTGATGCATGTTCCTTGCTGGGTCTCTCAGTGGAGTCACCTCTTAGTGTCAGGTAAAGATTCATACAGGTGGGACCGGGGGCTGCACTGGGCAGTACTGAGCATTGTGTCTCTGCAGTTTTGCCGCAGGATGTGTAGCATTGCCAGTTCTGATGAACATCAAGGCTGTGATTGAGCAGAGACAATGCACAGGTGTCTGGAGCCACAAGGATGAGCTGCCCGTGAGTTACTTAACCCATTCTGGGGAAGGAATTATAGGATGGGTTGGGATTTTTGCTGAAGAAAATAAATAGAACTATATGCTAAAGTTAACTTTTATTTTCTTAACAGATTGAAGTTGAACTGGGAATGAAATGCTGGTATCATTCAGTCTTTGCATGTCCCATCCTGCGCCAACAGACCACAGATTCCAATCCACCTATCAAGTTGATTTGTGGACATGTTATTTCTAGAGATGCTCTCAACAAGCTTATCAATGGAGGGAAGTGAGTGATTTTCATCAAATCTTGCTATCTCAATGAAAGTTATGTGGTTAGTAGATAAGTAATTGCCTGAACTATTTCCATTTCCATACTGCAGTTAGATCATATACTTTATTCATCCCATATTTATACATGAAATACCATGTAGATTTACTAAAACTTTTCCCCCAAAATACTTTTAAAAATTTTTATATACCGTGGCTGCATTATGTCTGCTACCTTCAGCTCAATTGTTGAACAAGGCCATTTAAAAAAAACTCCAAATCAATATTTTTCAAACATGACAACTTTTAAGGTGTGTAGACTTCATTTCTCAGAATTCCCCAGCCACATACTGGCTGGGGAATTCTAGTTGAGATCCACACATCTTAAAAGGAATGACTAACTGACATTACTGGAACCAAATCCAGATTTTTTAAAAAAATAATACAGAGTAAAAAAATAGAAACGAAGTTGGTGAATATTAAGATTTCTATCCTGCTTTTGTTCAGAAACTCAAGACATGTAGTGCTCCCATTTTTCATAGCAAACATTAAGGAAACTGGGTCAAGAACAAAGCCCAAAGCACAGCAAGCTTCAGTAACAGATAATAGACTAGACCTGGATGTCTGTGGTGCCAGCACAATCACTCCATCACACTTTCATACAACAGGACTTGCTGCCAGTTTTTCAGGAGTGGGTGGGCAGATCATCTTCATATTGTTACAAAAGTAGTTTCTTGTAAGGATTCCAAAGTCCTGATTTGATTCTTTTTTTGTTACATTCTGCAGACTGAAGTGTCCATATTGCCCCATGGAACAAAACCCAGCCGATGGAAAACGTCTCATCTTTTGATAATGGCAAGACTTGTTATGAAATAGGCTCTTCAAATACAGCAGTTGTGTGCAAGCAGAACTCTACAATGTCCTGCTTAATATAACAGCTGCTATACAATGGAAGCTGACTAGTTTAATGGACCAGACAAAAACTTCCCAGGTTGAGGCAATGCAATATCCTGTATGTATACTCCATGTCTGAGTGTTTTAGGCTTCATCCTGGCAGCTTCAACAGGCACTGCTCCTGTTGTAGAGTTTATCCTATCCCTGGTCACAATTCTGTTCCTTGTTGGATACCACAAGCACTGTATGTGAAGCTGCTACCCACTACTCTCCACTTTTAATGCTTACAGATTACCAAATTCTTGAAAACAGAAATATGTTTCTGAGGTAAGAAAAGCATGTGGAGAATCCAGCTTACTCCTGTTTCAAAGAAAAAAATTCAAGTAAATTAGAATGCAAATGAGGACAATTGTAGGCTTACTGGTGTTTCCTAACATTTTACGTCAGCCTCTGTATACAATATTGGTCTTCAGAGACTAAGCGATGAGTATACAGTGGAATATTTCAGAATATGAGTACAAATACACAATTTATTTAAGTAGAGAAATAAGAGCTCAAAAGCCAGGATCAATTTTCTTCCTTATATAAACAATTTATAGCATCAGAGCATGTACTATTTACATATGGTAAATCTAAAACCTGTATAGGTAATGAACAAGAGTTTGGTGTTAACAGCTTGTAATAAAATGTTGCATTTTGTGTATGTAAAAGAGTTTTCAAATCTGCCTTAGAGATTTTAATTAAGAGACATCCTTAGGCATAGATTATTCCTACTATCCAGGTTTGGTGTTCTCATGGAGTGATCTTAAAGATTTCCTCAAAGGTACAACTCTTTAGAAATAATTTTCTAAAGTGCTACATTGTTATTTTAACTTGGAGGCTTCAAGTAAGAAACTAATGCTTACAACTTACACTTTACAAAATGACATTGCCTTTTTCTGAAGCAAAAACCTAGAGAAAGGATAACTGAAAAAAATCAATTGCCACTATAGCCTTTAAGAGTAGCCAGAGGCTTTATCTTGCTGCAAGTATTCTCAATTCTATCCAATCTTGTACATATCAGACAGAAGTAGCAGAAGACATAGAAACGAATTGAAATAAATTACTTTTCCTTTGCTTTGCATGTTACCATACAATGCAATACCTACAAAATTATAGGTATTCAGCGTAAGACTAATTTGTATAAAGCAACTTAGTCTACCTGGCCAGGGCTGGAGTTTTTTTTTTTGGGGGGGGGGGATACTTATTTGCTTCTGTACTCCAGTATGATCTAGTTAACAAGGGCTGAAATAACACTGCCCTTTAAATAAAGAGGCTATAGATGACTTATATTTTTTATTTTTTACTAGCATTTCTGTATGCATAAAGGAGCGTGCAGTGAGGCAAGAAATGTTCTCTACCCCAAGTAGACAGGAATACAACTTGAAGGTACTTTGGAGCACCTTTTGGGCACCAGAGACTGGTTCTGTGGATAAAGGTTTTTCTGTGGACCAGAGGGATCATGTAATGCCTGCATCCTGTGGGTGGGGCTTTGCTTGTTTCTGTGGGCCCAGTTGCTGGCATGCTGTGGACTGCTGCTGGTCCACAGACCAGAAGTTGGGGACACCTAGTTTGGAGTAAGCAAGTAAGATCATGTGATATTAAAGACTATAGTATATTGAATTGGATAAGGCCAATATATCTATAAATCTTTTTATTATTTAATAGTTCCTCTATGCTAATGGTCTAGAATTCTTTTAGAGCTGAACATCACACAACATTTTAACACACATTTCCAGCAAGAATTTCAACCAAAACTTCAAAAATAGATGATTACAGCATAGCTGCCATAGTTCCAATAAGTCACTTGATCTATTTCTCAGTGTAACAATCCAGGCCAGCTGTCATATCAAACTGGCATGAAACTGATATTTAACCACACAAAGCCTATTGAATCCAGTATATCATATCATATATCTTGGAGTCTTAATAGCATTCGTTATCAATGTTCTTCACAAAGGAAGGGGAAGAGCTTCCACTTCCTCCAAGCACTCATTGTAAGCTTCTTGATAGTCCTGATGAGCCTTTATCATGATAACGCAGGTTGGGCGTTTTGAGCCTGCTGCTGCTCCCAAATCCTGAATGCGAAAGAAGAAAAGGATTCAGTTCCTTGGATCACACAGAGGTCTCACTTTTTTCAGCACAGACTATTCATGCATATTTCAAGATGCAAACTAAACAAATCCAGTATTTTAGAAATTTGATTTTAGCCCTCCTCAGGGTGAAGATCTAACTTCTCTAAAGCTTAATTCAGCAACTGTACTGCAAACATCTTTTAAAAATGGAAACCAAATTTCAACAACCTGAGAATAAGGCTTACTTAATGCTTCAGAATTCACACTCTTGATATCACATTTGAGATATCAGTGATCTTGCTAAGATATTAAAATTTAACATAATTTAAAGGAAAAATATTAGGGATTTCAATGTTTTTGTATGACCATCGATGTTTACAAACCTTATACAAAAAATAGCTTAAAATTTAACATGGCACCTGCAGGACAAAATACATGGGAATCATTGGCATTAAAATTATTCTTAAATTACCTTTTCCCTGTCATTTCAACTTCTGAGCTCGCATTAGAAAGGAATTCTCAGGGACTTCAATATTAACTGGCCTCTCATAACTTCAAGATATTAACAAAATATGGTACTGAAGTCTTTAAACATGACGTGTACCACTTTTTAGCTATTTTATTAAAATTCATGTATTAGTATCATATTCAATAGTTGGACATGATTATGCTGAAACTATATGGCATTATAAGGATCTGTAGCCTGAATATCTAATATTCACTTGTTAGATTCAAACACTACTAAGCAATAATTTAATCTTGTAGTATATGACAGTTTATTATATGAATGCAGATGTCATATGTCACAGGTATTAAACTTGCAGTCACATTGCCATCACGTTACAGTTTTTCCAATTCGTACAGCTGAGGTAGGCATGGCCTGTGCATGATGCATCCGGCTTGCGGGCCCCCAGTTTGACACCCCAGCCATATGTTATTCAGCAAGCCATCTATAACATGAATTTAGCACTTCTGAATGTTAATATGTTATTGCACCCAGTTCTGTTATATATTTAAGTCACAAAAAGGCACAAAATAACATATAAAAGTTTGTTCATAAAACTATTACTGGGACTTTTAATAATGAACGACATCCACGTCATGGAATTTAAAGAGTAGAGATAAATAGTAGCTTTTGAGAAAAAACTTAAGTATTCATATCTAAGTATCTTAAGACTTTATTTCTGTTTACATAGGAAAATAACATGATTATGCGAGACAAAATTCTATTGAATTCTTTTGACACATTTTATACATTCATTCCTTTCTCAAGGATGAGCAGGAAGAAAACTCCTTTAACCAATTATTACCGTTTTAGATGGAATATATACATAGGGAAGACTCCTGTCTTCACACATGATGGGGATGTGGCAATAAACATCAATAGGCAATGTATCTCCTGCAAGAACTGTGATTCTATGAGAAACAAGACAAATTTTAGCACTTGGTTAAAAATTAGGGATTAGTAAAACATAAAATTCAACATAATGGAAAACCTCAAATAAGTTTCTTACCGCTAACAAAAGAAATGTATCTAATTTGCTTAGAATGTCACATTAGTTTCTGTGAACTTTGTGTAGAAAAAGCTAATTTAAGCATTTATCTTAAATGCCTTAAAAGGGTTTTGCTTTAGAGTTTAAACCAAAGCACACCACAGCAGTTACTTCAAGCGGAAATACAGAGATTGTCAAAAATCCCATCGCCTGGAGCATCACAGGTTCTTACCCTTTTTCGCCTTTGTTGATAAATTTCTGGACCTCTTTCACCCCTCGCCGGATCTGTTTAAACTTCGATGCTACAAAATAAAGCGCGAGAAGTTTCAGGAAGATCCCAAGAGATAGTAAAGCTCGAAACGGAGTCCATCACAGCCCACCCGGGAAGGGCTCTCACCCCCACCAATCGCACACACCTTTTCTGATGCACTTGTAGAGTTTGCGTGTGAGCTTCCGAGAGGCTAACGGCCGCGCAATAGCATTTACGTTTGCGACCAGCTCGTGGTACGACCGTTCTGGGGTTGTTGCCTCGGTCTCCGGCGCTTCCTCGGGTTCCTGGTGCTTGACTCGACCCATAGCCGCAACTCGAACAAGCCAGGCACACACGCGCCACTTCTACCCCCTACTAGCCTATTTCCGTTTCCACTCTCAGAGCACTGACCCCTGGGAAGCCAACAATAGAGTTTTTTAAACCATGGAGTTTTTTAAACTCTATGGTTGGTTTCCCAGGGGTTGTTTCCGGCCACCATATTTCCCCCCCCCTCCGCAATCAACCAATAGGAGGAGGCCTCGAATAGAACGGACCGCCTACCGCTCTGAGCCGAGACCTAACGTTGGGGACTCGATGTGTGGCGAGGTTCGGAATCTGTCGTCCTTTCGCGAAAATGGCGGCCGGAGCGGGTAGTGAGTAACGATCTTTTTTCTGGCTATGGGCAAAAGTATCAGGGCCTCCTTTTTATATCTTAGGATGCCCCTTGCCTTACATTTCTGAGGAGCAGCGGGGCATCTGGCGCAGCTGTGTACAGCCAAGCTTCATCCTGTATATCTGTCAATTGCACGCATTTTATTGGCACAGGGAATTTGCCTTTAACCACCTTTTTTTTGCCTTCATTTGTTTGCGAAAAAAATGTTTTTTTTTTTAAATTTAATTTCGCCTTTACTATTTTGTGTCGAACATACTTAATACTCTTCCCTTCTCCTATTGCCAGAGTTTCCCAGATAATTGTATCTGGATTTTTTCTTCAGGTAGATCAGGAATGTAGAATTTGCCTCATATCTCATCCTACAGCAATATTATGATTTTTTCCCCCGCTGTTAGAACACAAGTTGATGAATGCTGGGCCTACAGAACCGTGGTCTATTCGAGAGAAACTGTGTTTGGCTTCTTCTGTCATGCGAAGTGGGGACCAGAACTGGTGAGAAAAATACTGTTAATGGATTTGAACATTTGCTGCCAAGTTGTATTCAATATTAATGGCTTAAAATAGCATGTAGTTCATGTTCTTCCATGGTGCAGAATCGGACAGCGATTTGCGAACCTTATTGTTCTAAATACCAAATAAGTACGAAAGCTGTTAGTGATTTTAACATTTGAGAATATAGGTAATCTTTGACTTACGACCACAATTGAGCCCAAAATTTCTGTTGCTAAGTAAGGCAGTTGCTAAATTAATTTTGCCCCATTTTGTAATCTTTTTTTACCACAGTTGTTAAATCTGCAAATCACTCCAGTTATTAAGTGAATCATGCAGTCATTAGGTGAGTCTAGGTCAGTGATGGCGAACCTATGGCACGCGTGCCACAAGTGGCACGCGGAGCCATTTGTCAGGGCACGCGAGGCGCTTCCCTGTCAGCTGGCCAGTGTGCATGCGCGCGCTGGCCAGCTGAGTTCACCTTTTGAAAAGCTATTTTTCGCCTTCCCCAGGCTCCAGAGGCTTTATAGGAGCCTGGGGAGGGCGAAAAGAGCCTCCCCCGCCCCCCCGGAGGCTTCAGGGACTGTCCGGAGGCTTCCCTGAAGCCTTCGGAGTGCTTAAAACGACCCTCTGAGCAACCCGGAAGTCACTTCCGGTTTGCTCGGAGGGTCATTTTAAGCGCTCCGAAGGCTTCAGGGAAGCCTCCGGACAGTCCCTGAAGCCTCCGGAGGGCCTCCGGGGGTCGGGGGAGGCTCTTTTCGCCCTCCCCAGGCTCCTATAAAGCCTCTGAGCCTGGGGAGGGTGAAAAAAGCATGTTAAAATGGGGGGTTGCGCGTTGTGCGCGCATGCACACGGGGGGTTGCGCGTTGCATTATGGGTGCGGCACGCCCGCACATGACCCCCCTGCGCTCCCCCCACTTGTGGCACGCGAGCCAAAAAAGGTTCGCCATCGCTGGTCTAGGTTCACCCATTGACTTCGTTTGTCGGAAACCAAATGGGAAGGTTACAGAAGGTGACCACATGACTCTGGAACAGTTGCCAAGTGCCTGAATTTTGATCACAAGATCATGGAAGTGCTGCAACAATTGTAAATGTGAAAAACGGTAATAGATCACTTTTTCAGTGCTGTTATGACTTTGAATAGTCACTAAACGAATGGTTGTAAGTCAAGGACCACCCGTAGTACCATCAGTGGAATAAAAAATAATTTAATTTGAACCGCTATATACCAGTTTACAGTATCCCTAATATTAATGAAAGAACTAACTACAGTAACTTTATAGTAAGCCATGTTACAATACCCTTTTTTATTAAATTATTTTAAAATGTAACTCAATATTAGTGATATATATTTTGATGAAAACGAAATGAAAAATATCTGTTATTTTCAACTCTCATACTTCAGAGGTTCCTAAAATAATTTGCAATAAACATTCCCATTTTTTCTGCAAACTCCAAGATGGAGATTATTTGGTTGCTTTGGTCTGATGCAAAACCTGCAATCCCTCCTAGTACTGTTAATGGCAATGAAAAGTGAGATTATTTATTAGTGCAAATAGCTAAATCAACAGTTCATGTACTACTTTCCAGCCTCAAATTTTAGTTGAAAAGTGATTGAGCACTTCTGATCATATTCAAAAGAACAGATTGGGGGGGAAAGGCACATAACCATAGTTTTTTGATCGACTATTGAAACACGCTAGAGATTATATAACTTGGCACTCTTATCTTAGTCTTACTGGATTTCTACTTCTGAGACACAAATCTGAAGAGGAATTAATTAAAATTCTTTTTGTGTGTGTATATATAAGTTTTATTTGCAGTTTTTCTTTAACAACCAACATTTTTGGGGGGACCGTGTAATGACTGGGTTAACATGTTTCACACAGTGTTCACAGTAATAATACAATTACATATATAAAATTTTTATATTTCAACTTTTAACCTTGAGGTGCTCATTATAATTGTAATATATTATTTTATATACTTATGAATTCCTAACATTTTGATATTATAAATGTCACTCAGTGTTCCATCACATTTTCAATGTCTCAACTTTTTATAAACACCATTAAAACCCATTATCAGTAAGATCTAATCAGTCCCAAGTTTATACCTCTTAAGTCCCCTAGATTTATAGTCCTTATAGGCTATATTTTCCAATATATATTTTTTTATCCTGTTAATCATAATACTTTTAAATATACCCAGTCCTAGTCTTCTATCTCCTAATCTTATTATATCTGTATTTATAATAGATTCACACACACACACATACACACAACTATTTTCCCAATTTAAACTTTCTACTTATTTCTATTGTTTTTCAATATTGTTACTACCTTACAAAATATTGTTTATCCATCATCTCAGCCTTTCTAGAATTTAATCATTTATTGATTTTTTTTGTGATTATTTTATATTTTTATGTCTTTCTTTTTACACAAACTGATTATTCCCTCTATCTTATCCTTTATTTCCTTCTGCTGTGTCTTTTGAATATCCATCCATAACCCTTTTTTTGTTTTTGTGAGCTCCTCCTTTTTCCCTCTTATTATATTATAAGCACGTAAGGGATTGCCTATTTGATTTCTAGTATTTGTTGTTGTCTTTTCAGTATTTTTCTCTGCTTTTAATTTATTTTTATCTTTTTGTAGTTTATTTTGCACCACTCCTAATTTCTCAGCTGTCTTCTGTGTATCATATTCATCTTTTCCCACCATTTGTTGAGTGCCCTCTACTTTCACATCTTTATCTTTAAATATTCCCATCAACTTCGTAAAGTTCTTTGTTGCTATTTCCCTGCTACTGTTCAAAAGAGCTTTCTTTGCATGAGCGAGGAAATTGCATAGGGTCTCCCAGCAAGCAGTTGCCAGCTGCATTTCACAGAGCCTAGCAGAAGTGACGCTATTTTCCAGGCGTTCTCGCTGCGATGTCAACCAAAAATCTGGAATTAATTAAAATTAATGTAATTTATATTTGAAAACAGAATGGTGCATTTTTATTCAAATTGGACTTGTGTAATAGAAAAAAGCAGTAGGAAATAATTATTATTGTTTACATTTACAGCCCCTTTTATTCCTAACAAATCAAATTGCTCATAGTGGTTTTCTTCTCTAATTATCCAGGTATCAACACTGAGATACTGTAGATCAGATTAATGGAGTATAATTGACCAATGTCATCCAATGAGTTTCAAATACGAATAGATATCTGACCCTAGATCTCTATGAATGGAATACAAACCAAAATGAATTTTAAAGTGTATTTTATAGTATTTTTTCCACTCTAGTAAAAATTGTATCATCTCTGATGTACAGAGAAAGAGAAAGAAAATCTTGAATCCATTTTATCTGTAGGGTATCTGTCAGCCGAGCTATTAAACCCTTTGCAGAACAAGGCCGTCCACCAGATTGGTTTTCTCAGAAGGTAAGAAGATTAAATGCTACATTTGTGCATAATAATGGCCTTTTGTTTTACCATTGGGGAATATCTGCTCAAGAGACTTATTGTGAACATCTAGGAAATAAAAATCATGGATTAAACTGTTTGGAGCTTTGCTCCACAGGACATTCATATTGCAAAAAAAGAAAGGGAAAAAAACCCTTGACATTGCATTAATTATCATTAATAGACCACTATTTTAGTGTGTCTCTGGAGATAGCTGTAATGGTGCCAATCCTGCGGTCAGCATCTCTGCCTGCTTGCTACACATAAAGAAAGTTCCATATAGTTTATCAGGAAAGTATGTCCTCTTCCACAACTTTAAAAAACATCTTTACAGTGTGGAAATGTGTTTCATATTATACATTGTTGAAATATTATTTTTGAGGGTTGTTTATAGTGACTGATTTCTAAAAAATGTATATATGTACTTTTTTCTAGCACTGTGCATCACAATATTCTGAGCTCCTGGAGACAACAGAGACTCCAAAGTGAGTTTAAAGGTTGAACCATTTCTTATCAGGGGAAGATTAGAAGTTGAACACAGTATGTCCTTGTTATTTGTTAAAGTAGCCTGACTGCTGGCAGGCTTCCATGGAAGCCTGGAAAATGTTGGGTACAAAGCACTTCTAAATTATTTTTGAAGCTGGTTCATCTCTATTAACATGGTCTTCAGCCTTTGAACTGAAGAGCCTGACAGCAGAGTGAGTTTACCAGAGCAGTAGAAGCTGCTCCCAGACAGTGATTATTCAAGGATTACCACAACTGTGATAGTTTGGGTACATTCAAATAGAAGATATTGCAAATAACTTGAATCCCAGCTTCCCATTTACTTTGTAGATTTGGTGGCTTAATGTAAGAATAGAGTAAATAATCACAACTCAGGAATGCATTCTGCTTTTCATTTAATTATTGATCTTTTCAGAATATTTTTCTCATACTTTTTCCAATAATGTTTTCAACAAAAATATAGCAAAATATACTATATTTTGTGATGTTTGTTTAACCAGAATCTAATTAAAATAGATTTGAAGTGACACACTCATTAAATTGTTCACACAGTACTGCAGGAATAGCTAATTCTGATCACAAACTTTCACCCCAATAGGTACTTGTCTGAGATTACTTTAGTGTAATCTGAAATTTTACAATAGTTTTTGTAATGCTTTACAAAAGACCAAAAGCAGTAAGTAATAGGTAATTGGGGTAAGGAGGTACAGAAAGATTGGATGTACATGAATGCAGGGTGCTTCATCTGCAGGGGTTGGATTTCTGTTACTGGTCCCTAGAGTATTCTTCCCTTCCCTTTTGATTTTTTGTGTGTAGAAGAAAGCGTGGTGAGAAAGGAGAAGTTGTAGAAACCGTAGAAGATGTTATTGTGAGAAAACTGACAGCAGAACGAGTGGAGGAGCTTAAGAAGTTGATTAAGGAGACACAGGAAAAGTACAGGTAGGTCTCAGATTTTTGAGATGGCAACGATACCTGCGTTTTCTTCAAGAACGATGGCTAATAATTAATGAAATTAATTGTACGCCCTGTATTTTCTTTACAGGCAGCTGAAAAGAGATGCAGAACTGATCCAGGCAGGACATATGGATCACAGGCTAGAGGAAATTTACAATGACATTGTGATGTGTGTTATCTTATTTCTCTGTTCTGTCGCATTCTTCCCCAACTTTTCTACTCTCAAATTCCATGTCTTAAATCCTTAGGATCAAGCGAACTTTTAAATGAACCTCAAAATTTAAGTTTATTTAAATATACATTAAATTACTGATATAAGCAATGTATTCTTATGCTTCTATCGTAGTGTCCATGTCATGCCTTGCCAGGCTATTTGCCCTTTGTAGTAGAATTTTGATGAATCGCCTACAGGTTCTGTTATCTATAGCTGACATCTTTTAAATTTTGGTTAAAAATTGTTTTCGAGGATTTTAGAATGAAGAGTTTCTCACTGTTTTTATCCCATGTTTGTCTTATATACAGATAGTTCTTGTTTAATGACCATTTGTTCAGCAACTTTGTTTCAAAGTTACAGTGGTGCTGAATGAGTGATGCTTACGACTGGTTCTTGTAGTTGCAACTTTCACGGTATCCCCACAGTCATGTGATCATGATCTGGGTGCTTAGCAATTGTTTCACAATTATGACATTGCAGCATCCGGTCTTGTTATTTTTTATATTATAAATTCATGACTGTTACTGCCAATTTCTGATAAGTAAAGTCACTATCCCACTATGAGATTCACTTAATGACAGCAATCAGAAGTGCTGTTACTAAACAGCACAGTCACTTGACATTGTGCTTTACATCCAAGTTGACAGAAATTCTGTTCCCAATTACTGTTGTTAAGTGAGGACTAGCTATATGAGTGGTAAGTATCCTGTTTTGCTTCCATAACTATGTGTGTTCTGCATTTTTTCAGGAAAAAAAGAATAGAAGAAGAGGAGGCTGAAGTAAAGAGAAAAGCTACTGATGCTGCTTATCAAGGTTAGTTGGAATTTTGGATTTTTACTTGAGCCAAGGTCCTCAGAATTAAACTTCTTAGACAGAAATTAAAAGTAGTAAAATGCAGTTTGAAAAACTAAGACCTGCAAAATTATTTGGTGATCCCAATTTTCTCTTCAAATTTTCTGTGGAAAGGCTGAGCATTTCATAGACTTCTCTTTACAATACTGTCTTTAAGGCTGGACTTAGGACTCAAGGCACAATAATTGCCGTAATGATCCTGTACCAAAAAAGTAGCATAGAAGGAATGAAAAAGAAACCCTGTCCAATATGGACATAAGCAAGAAATTATCAGAGAACTAGTAATGAACATTTTTCCTGTTCCGTATTCATAAAAAGCATGTGGGATGGAATTAAAAGAATTTAGGAGGATACCTATTGGACTGACTTGGGGGTGGAAAAATGGACCACATTTTGTGTTGACAATTCTTAATTGATCTGAATAATGTGAACTAGAATGTAATTTTCTGCCTTTGTTTCTCTAGCTCGTCAAGCAATTAAAAATCCATCAAGAAGGATGCCGGGAATGATGGTCCGTTCTCCAGCAGGGTCAACATCACCAGGAGCAGAGTATGCTCTGGGAGACTTGTCTCAACCCAGTGTGGAAGAGACAAGTCCAGGGGTAAGATCTGGCAGGAACATGAAGCCATTAGGCTGTACAGAGCTTTCCACAGCTCTCACAGACTTCCTGCTTTACAGGCACATTTTGGTGACAGTACTAATACAGGGAAAAACAGGTGGAGATACATGAATGACAAGGGAAGCTAGTGTGATGGAGGAGCTGCTTGGGATAGGCTGTGCCATTGGCCCTGTTGGGAGGAGTCACAGGGACATGTCAAGATGGTGAGGATGTGGCTTTGAACAGTGTGGTTTTTCTCTTCCTCAGGTAACTCCAGGGACATTGCCCAGCACCCCAGTTGCTTCCTTCATTGGGATCCCTGACACCCCTATGGGCTCCACCTCCCTGGATGCCCCCTTGACCCCAGTCACAGATGATTCAACCCAGAAAAAGATGCTAGGACAGAAAGCGACTCCGCCTCCTTCTCCTCTGCTTTCAGAGCTGCTGAAGAAAGGCAGCCTCCTGCCCACAAGCCCCAGGCTGGTATGGAGTCCCCTCCTTACATGTTTAAAAATCTGGGGGAATCTCTGTGACTGACTTTCACCAGAAAAGGCACAAAGCTTTTCAAATGGAATAGTTCGGATAGATTTTAGGAATGAAAGTGATGCACGGCATCAAGATAATACTTTTTCCATGGTGCAATGAAGCATGCTTAACAACCATGGCAAAAAGGTGGTAAAATTGGGTGTAGCCATGTGATGCCTCACTTAAGCAAAGCTTAACAATACATTTCTTGATCCCTATTGTGCTTGCAGGTTGAGGAATATGTATAGTCAAATATACTTTGGCACATGTGAACAACAAATTTGAGAAAACTGTTCCTAATCTGATCATCAGCCTTCCACAATCTGGCCTGTTCGGGGCATATTGGCACCAGAATTCACAGACAATATGGGCTTTAGTTGTAGTTATAAGTTCCAATTCCAAAAATCAGATTTGGGGAAGGCTGTTGTTCATACAGTTATTTCTTTTAGTAAGGTTAGTATTTATTAATAATTGTTATGCTTCACTCATTACTCTACTTTAATAATGTTTCGGGGTCAGGTTACTTTTAGTTATAGATAGTCCTTGAGTTATGACCATAGTGGGTCCCAAAATTTCAGTTGTAAGTTGAGGCACCAGGTGACTGGACTTGATTTTATGACCATTTTTATAACAGTTGTGAAGTGAGTCACTAGTTGTGAAGTGAATCACATGGTTGTGAAATGAATCATGATTGTTAAGCGGAACTGACAAAACCTGCCAGAAACTGGCCAAAAGCATCACAAATTGTGGTCACGGAATCATGGGATGTTTCAACCAGCCATGGATGTAAGGCAGCTGCCAAGTGCCAGAAATGCAATCACATGACCACAGTGTACGGCAGTCAGTTTTGAGGATAGATTATAAGTACTTTTTTTAAGTTCAAATGGTCATTAAGCAACCAATCCTAAGTCAAGGACTACCTGTACAGATCGTTCTTGACTTAAGACAGCAACTAGGCCTGAATTTTCTGTCACTAAGCAATGAAATTATATAGTATGACCATATCACTTACAGTAGCAACAACAAACTGTGCTGTACTGTTTGCCATTGTTAACCAAATCCCACAGTTGTTAGGGGAGGCAACTTCCTGCTGACTTCCCATAAGCAAGTTAGTGGGGAAGCCAGCAAGAAGTAAAGTCCCAGGCAGCTCACAAGCAGGCTAGCAGGCAGGTAAGTGGCTGCTGTTGTGGGGGAGGGCACAATGTGGTCCATGAGGGGTGTATCATCATTCAGGGAGGGTGGTGTGCAAGTGGTGTGGGAAGTGTGTGATGCTCAGGGAGGGTATATGGGCGTGGATGAGTGGCAAACATGGCACAAAGACAGAGGGGCTAGGGGTGGGTTGTATGGGTATGGAAGACTTATCCAAGTGACTTTCCCTGCTGGCTTCCCCATTCACTTTTTGGGGAAATGAGGAAGAAAGGTTGCAAATGACAATTTCATGATAATGGGGTCCTGCACCAATTCACAAGTGCAGACCAGTTGCTAAGCGCCTACATAGCGATCACTTGAGTCCATAGGTCCTGGGATGGCTGGAATTGGCCACAACCATTCATTCAGCACCGTTATATCTTCAAACGGTTGCTGAATGAATACTCCTGACTTCCCGTATGTTATAAAGGTATTCAATCTAGGTAGAATAAAAATATCTTAAATGAATTTTGCAAATATTAAAACTATGAAAGAGGTGGCAGGACTAACCTTTTCTTTCCTAGAGTGAAAGAAAATTTCCCTGTGCTATGTGTGACTTGAAAACTCATGATCCATTAGGCCCTGGTTTCAGAGATATTTCCTCACCAGATTCCTCGGTGCCTTGAACAATGGCAGAGCTTCTAATGTAATGCCTTCACTGGAAAAGTTCTTAAAAATCCAGGGAGATATTCAGAGATGAAAATAGGCCACTCTGAACTGTATAGCACAGTCAAGAATCAGGACTTCACCACAATTGACAATAAAATATTTTATAACAATATAAACTGTCATAACATTTTTTAATAGTTTGTATTATGTCATAACTTTTATGAAATTTGCCAGGTTCAATTCCATGGGAGTTCTGAATTATGGATTTTGGACACATTCTGCAAGTTAGCTCATTTGAGATACCACGGTTCAAAAATTGTTGCCCTATGATGCAACATTTTGTACAGTTATAGGTTACCCACAGAGTTTTAGTAGTTTATAGATTCCTTTAAATGGTGTCTCTTAAGGTATTATAGGACAAATGTAAAGTGCAGTATGCATGAAACCTTACTTCATTAAAGTTTGCATTAGATTGGATGACTTAATATATTTAGAACACATCCTTGAATGTGGAAACATTCATGGAATGGAGCTCAAAAAACTGCTTTCTCTTGTTTTGATGAAACTCTATGAATCACAAATCCATGAGATGGTAATTATACATACATACATACAGGTAGGCAGTTATAGCGTAGCTGTAACAACGTCTATTGGGGTGGGAGATTATGCAAGAAAAAGAGACGTATAATGAGCCATATTAGGGAAGTTCCACTGGATGATGGTGCTGACCCTTTGTATTGAGGCATTGTACTTTTACGAAGATAATATATACCTATGTTTGTTTCTCTGTTTACACCATGGTTAATGTATCTCTTCCCCTTGTGTATGTGTGTATTTGTGTTTTGACGAAACCTGTTCTTTGTTTCTGAGAGTGTCATCCTAATTGGAAAGGTTCTCCCTCTCATTTCCAAAAAGATGTTCTCAGCTTTGTTTCATTTTGTAGCCAAATTTTGTTGCCTGGTATTTTATCAAAAATTTGAATCCAACAGAAGTCTATTTAGAGCTAGTTTTATGACACAGTTTTCTAGTTTATTGGTAAGCAAGGAATGCATCCTCCAGCGTATTCTGGTTCCTATCTTCCCAGTTAATGCAGTTATTAAATAGCCATTGCTGATTATCATTCAGATACAGGATTCTATCAGAAATGTAGTAACTAACAAATCATGGCTGTGTTCTTTTGTTAGCTGATGCCAGAAAGAACTTTTGAATGGTATAGTAAGCCTTAATCTGGTATGATAAGTAGAGGCAGGAGCCATTGTAGTATTCTACATTAAATGTTGAATTTAGGTTAGAATGTTAGGCAAATGGAGACTTAGCGCAGTCTTCCTGAATTTAACATCAGAATTTAAGATTTCTTTGTTCTGGTGTTCACTCTAAAGAACTGTATTTAAATCCAACCCAACATAAAAACATTGTTTAGTATAGGGATAGATATTGCATTTTTAAAATTTCTCCTTGGTGAACTTTTACACCCTGCAACGAAAATCATTTGCATTTCTTCATTCCTACAAAGGCAAGAAAGCTTCAACCTTGATTTATTGTGGTGCAACATATTGAGTGAGACTTTGTTACTTTACAGAAAGTTAAATCTTCTCTGTGTTGACCTTTAGAATATGATGTGTTTTGGCAGGTGGCAGAGGGTGAGCTCTCTGTTGTTGCTGGTCATCCAAGCAGCTCTGGTCTGCTCCTGGAAGTGGGAGGGGTTCTTCCAGTATTACATGGTGGGGAAATGCAGTCGTCTTCTACCACTATTCCTGCGACTCCTGCTGCTTCAGGTAGGACATGTTGTTTTATCTACTGTTTAAAACCTGTGAATGTAACATTGCAAAAGTTAGGTTCTTGGAAGACATGATAATTGTACAGGGTGCAATATTTTTAATCTAGACTTTATGAATGTTATGTAATATTTGATCCTTCTGCTGTTACTTGCTGTGTAGATTTGAATACTTTCAGCATGATGTGGAATCTGACAGCGAGAAAGAGCAAGAGAGAATTCTGCACATCTTTACAAATTAAATACTTTTTTTTTTTACAATTTGATAAAATAGAACCCTCTGGTACAAAACATGGATTGCATTTTCCAGTGATATATACATTGATTAACGTCCACTCGAAAGCATGCTACGACGTTGTTTGCGTATGTTTTGGGATTCTAATAGGTGACTTCCAGTATAGCTGCCTGTAGCCATTTTGTAAAAGGTGTTGTTGTATGTTAGTGTTGTGGCATGAGCTATTGTGGGATAAGTACAGGAATTGCTTGCTTTGTAGCTGTTGCTTGTGGCCTAATGTGCCTTTCCTGTGTTCCTACTTTGTTAGGTGCTCCTACTCTTTCCCGCCTTTTAGAAGCTGGTCCAGCACAATTCACCACATCGCTTGCTTCCTTTTCTGCTGTTGCCAGTGAACCTCCAGCCAAACTCCTGCCTCCCCCTATAGAGTCCGTGTCTCAGGCCACCATAGTCATGGTGCCCACGCTACAAGCGCCACCTGCTGTGCCATCTGCTGCAACTCCAGAAAGTGTAGCGACAGGTGCGTCCTTGCACTCGTATGCCACTCAGTACCTAGCAGAAGACTGTTTCCCTTGATTTAGAGGAAGGGCTGTATAAATGTGGGCTGTGGGCATCTGATTTTAATAGCAGAGTGATAGATGGCTGGACTTCAGTGTCATCATGCTAATTATAGAGCAAATGATTGGTTCAAGGCTGTTAAGGAAAAGTTCTCGTGAGTTTCAGTCAGAGCAGATGAAAGAAAGAGTTATGGTAAAAGTACTGCAGTGGGACTAGAATGAGGCTTTGATGCTAAGAAATAGCTCTTTTGATTTCAGAACTTGTTGGGGGAGGGGAGAGAAAGTGGTACCAGCCTGCATGTGCCTTAATGCAGGGCTGTGGAATGCTTTTTTTGATGCCTTGATCTGACCCACATTGCTGGTTGCTGCAGCTGCCAGGCTTTCACTTGACTTGTCACTCTTGTCCAGTGAATCAGCCCAACACCTGTGTTTCCATGGAGGCAGTGCCTGATCCTCACACTGTGACAGTATCAATGGATAGCAGTGAAATTTCCATGATCATTGATTCCATCAAGAAAGACTGCCTAGGCTCTGGGGCATCTGGTGCTGTAGGGACTTCCAAAGACCACATGGATAGCAAAGAAGACCTGGATCTGGCTGAGAAGATGGATATTGCCGTTTCCTACACAGGGGAGGAGCCTTCCTACACTGGGGAAGAACTTGATTTTGAAACTGTTGGGGACATCATAGCTATCATTGAGGACAAGGTAATTATCCAGAGGCCTGAGCTTTTAGTCGTAGTTTCTAACAAGAGTCAAAATTTCTTTCATCGAAAAGGCATTTGCCTGGTTTACTTTCCCTCATTGTTTTAACTACCTCAACAGATAGATTCAGCTCAAAATATACTAAGTTTCTTTGACTGATGAAGAATAGAGGCCCACAGATTTAGTAATCACAGCCAAAATTGGAAATATTTCCCTTTAAATAGAAGCTTTGCATTTGTTATAATCTTTCACAATCCAAGGGCCACAAGTTTACATAGTTATCCATCAGTAATAGTATGACTGATTTGCGAGAAAGTGACAAAAAAATATTTCCGTCCATACTATCACTGCATTCTGTCATGTAGAACAGTTGGAACCTCACCCCTATAGTCCCAGTTGCCTCTCTATTGTACAAATGATCTATTTCTGCTTCTTATGTTGTTTGAAAAGGTGGATGATCATCCTGAAGTCTTGGATGTAGCAGCGGTAGAGGCTGCCTTGTCTTTCTGTGAAGAAATTGAGGATCCTCAGTCTCTGACCAGTCCTTGGGAGCATCCCCTCCAGCGGGAGCATCCAATCCAACAGGAGCACGAGAAGCAGAGCCAGATGCCCCCAATGACAGTAACAATAAAGCAAGAAAGACCAGACTGTGAGGAATTGGAAGCAAAAGGGATCCGAGACCTGATGAGCCTTGGAGATTTGGGAGCAGATATAAAAACTGAGCCTGCTGAACAAGGGCAGGTACGTTTGGGCTCCGAAGAAGCTGCTGTACTAGCAGCTAGAACAAGTGAAGCTTCTGAATTGAGGGGCCATATATCTGAAGATGAAGAGACAACAGTGGTTGGTTTGACAGGCTCTGATATGGATGTAGAGTCAACAAAAGATGACATGGATCATGGCAGTGTGAAAGCAGAGGTAAATCAATAAAGAAGCTATGGATAATTTAGAATTTGTAAGTAAAAAATGGAAAGGGTAGCCCATGTACTAAGTTTGGTTCAATTTAACATTTTGGCTAAATTTGCCACTGTATTGTTCTGGTGCCAAGACATTAAAATTCAATATTGAATGTTAACCCCAATATAAAACATTTGTGATCAGTGATAATATTACATAATGTATCCTTGTTTATTAAACAGAAGTATCTAGGGGTCACAATGTCCCAGCTACAGTATTTTTAAAATTGTACTGGGCTCTCTTCTTTTGTTGAAGACTCTGCAAACGTCCCTGTGCAATCACTGGTCTAGAAATGTCCCTCGCTGCTTCATAAATGAACCCCAAGATTTTCAGCAACTAGAAGGCAATTCCCAATATCATATACTACCTTTCTTCCCCTTGAGATTACACCCCATCCAGAGCTCTGGTCATTGGTTAGGTCTTCAAGAAGCCCCCTGTCTGGATAGGCATACATGTGGGGGTGTCCAGTTGGGAGTTCTGTCACTTCAGCCTCCCGGCCTGCTTTCATTGTCCTACACAACAAAAAATATTTTCTTTCTAGCTTCCCCCTGATGAGGAGACTTCCTCTCCACATGCTCCAAGTGCAAGTGAGGATTCCTCACAGGCAGATGTCCATCACAAATATGAGCTGTCAGGTAACTGCATTGGCTAGACTGGGAAGCAGGAAGGGCAACCTATGTGGATCTGATGGAGGATATCCTTTAAAATTATGAGCATTTCACCTATGGTTGTTTTCTTGTCAGAATCAATGAAAAATGAAGCGCAAGCTCTTTTTGAAAACCAGCTGAAGGTATTTTATTTACTCTTTGCATATGGGCAGATGAAAGCAGGGTAGATGGGGGAGATTAGTGGTGGGTAAGGGTAGCTGCAATTGGGTTGTGGGTAAAGAACGACAGTATTTACTGTTAATCTAAAGGAATGGCTGGATTTTGCTTGATGATGATGCCATTGCTGAAAAGGTCCTGGTTTTGAAAAGGCCCTTGGTCCATATTCAGATATGTGAGGCAGAGCTCCATCTGAACATCTAATCAGGCAGTACAGATTAGATGGGGAAGCTGTTGGCATGTTCTGAGCATGTTCTGCCATACACGGTGGGTGGGTGGGTGGGTGTTTCTGCATGAAGCTTTTGCTTTCCCTGCAACCATTATCTTTGGAGGCTGGTGCAAGTGCTGTTGTTGGCAGTTGCATCTTGGCTGGGCTGACATGCTAGACTTTTAATCCTGTATTTCGGGATGCTCAGGGTGAAGAGGATGAGGAGGATGGTGCCAGCGAGGCTGCCAGTTTGGAGGAGCCCAAAGAGGAAGATCAGGGTGAGGGATATCTCTCAGAAATGGACAATGAGCCCCCTGTGAGTGAGAGTGATGATGGCTTCAGTATCCATAATGCACCTTTGCAATCTCACACACTGGCTGATTCCATTCCCAGCAGCCCTGCCTCCTCACAGTTGTGAGTATCAGTCAATCTCCAGCTATTCAGTAGATACCCCAGAGCAAACTCTAGATGGCTGAAAGCTAGATATAGTTTTGTCCCTTTGTACCATAGTATGTAGTGTGTATTAATTGCGACCTGTCTAATTTAGAACACTGTCTAATGAGTTGCTGATCTCTGGTGGAGCCTCATGGTTAGACTCCAGCTTCGAGGAGAGCAGCCATCCTTTTTTTGCAGGAAAATGTAAAAGAGATGGGGATTCCCACCGAGGGTCAGAGTTCATTACTAGATCCTTTATATGTTTTACTTCAGGAAGTAAAGTACTTGTATCCTTCTCTGAAGAATGGCTTTTCCTGTCTTGTTCCAGCTCTGTTTGCAGTGAGGATCAGGAGGCTATTCAGGCACAAAAAATCTGGAAGAAGGCTATTATGCTGGTTTGGAGAGCAGCTGCTAATCACAGGTAAATCAGCAACCTTGGTCTTGTCTCAGTTCTCCTGGAAAACAGAAATAGGAATTTTTGTGTCACAACAAGCATCATCTTGAAAGAAAGCTTGTGTTGTTCAGGATGTCGGAGTGGAAAGAACCTCTTAATTGCATGCTTGCTATTTGCAACTATTAAATATTATATATATATAGAGAGAGAGAATTTATTTTTATTATTAAAATGTTTTCAAAAAACTTTGCAGTCTAGACTTACTCATGGAGCCTTTAGCACATAGTCTGGCAGTCTCTGAAGTCCATTTTTTACTTTAACAACTTCTTTACCAAAAAGTCCTTATCGGGCACATAGAGCTGCATTAGAAAATGTGCGAAATGAATTAATTTTGGCAGAAGCTTTCAAAAGCAGTGCGTATCTGGTGATAGAGGTTAGCACCTTTTTTCTTGGAGCTGCATCTATTTGCCTTTTGCATGCTTGCTAGTATGTATTACAGCTTTGCTGTACTGTATTATATCACCTGGTGCAAATGTGCACTTTTGTTTTTTTCTGGAATTCATGTCACAGGCTTTCAGTTACAATTTTTCTTCCTTATACAGTATATTGAGCAAATAAATGGGTATTAGAATTAGATATTTGAAAGGTTTTCCAAGCTTCTTCCATTGGCCATGAAATCCAACTGGGTGACCTTGGGCCTGTCACTCTCTCTACCCAATTCACTTCACTGGGTTGCTTTTGTGGGGAAAGGAGGAGGAAGGCGTGCTGGTTATGTTTGCCTCCTTGAGTTATTTGTAAAGATAATAAAGGTGAGCTATAAATAAAGAAGTGGGAATTATGTGATTGCTTAGGACTAATATGTCTATTTTAGGACTAATATTTCTTAGGACTAATATGTCTTCTTTGAACAGGTATGCCAATGTCTTCTTACAGCCCGTGACTGATGATATTGCTCCAGGCTACCATAGTATTGTACAGAGGTTAGTATTTGTTTCATATTGATTTTGAGCCACCTATCAACACTAGTCCTTGGTCTGCTACTGCTTTTATAATCTGGCCTGGGGCCCATTCAGTCTAATAATAAAATAGCAGAGGAAAACATGACAGCACAATTAATTTAAGTGATACTCTGATGCTTGGAGCCAGCTCATAATGCGTTTCATTTTTAATGCATTTAATTTTAAGCTTGATTCTTTTGCAGGCCAATGGATTTGTCAACAATTAAGAAAAATATTGAGAATGGGTTGATCAGAACCACAGCAGAGTTCCAACGAGATATTATGCTGATGTTCCAAAATGCTGTCATGTACAATAGCTCTGATCATGATGTTTATCACATGGCTGTGGAAATGCAGCGAGATGTCTTAGAGCAGATTCAGGTAAAGGCACAATGTAATGTCTTCATTGAACAACATTCTGATTTGACATGGGAGATGTTAATCTTTTTAGGGGAGTGGGCTGCTTCTTTTGGTATTATTAATGTTTCTCTGGCATAGAATAGAAAGAAATAGGTTAACTTGACAAGACTGATACCTGACTATTTCAAAACAAGCAAGAAGAATTAAAGAAGGTTAAAAACAGCCTAATTGTTTCCAATGTTATGATGGTAAGATGCTGTTCTTATCATCTTGGTAAGATGGTAAGAATGAAACTTTCTGTTCATTCTGAGTCCTAATGCATACTGTGCAATGGTTTTTGTTTTTAGCAATTTCTAGCCACTCAGTTGATCATGCAGACGAATGAGTCTGGGATCAGTGCAAAAAGTCTCCGTGGACGAGATTCTACTCGGAAACAAGATGCTTCGGAAAAGGTAGGACCAATAAGAGCTAATTAATCTTGATTTTTAATATTATCACAGGCATGGGAGGATTTAAGCAGCTTTTGAAACCACAAAACTCCTGGTGTTTTGATATTTAAATTGTTAAGACTTTCCTGCCTAATAGTATCCTATGAATTGGAGATTTCTGGGTCTGCATATAAAATATATGAAACCATGACTATCGTTACAATTAGGATCTTAGATATTTTGTATTCATTCTTGTCAAATCCATTTACTTCTTTGTTTGTTTCTTAATAGGACAATGGCCCCATGGGATCCCCAGCATTCCTTCTTTCCCTCTTTGTAAGTACCTAACAATCACAATTACAATAAAATTGGGAACATTGAATACATGAGAGAGGCCTTCCTAAAACGATAGGAAGATTCTAGATCTTTTGTTAGTGAAATCTAAGAAACACTCAGTTCTGCTTTAAAATGTTTTAATTGTATAATACAGATAGAGGCTTTTGTCATATTTGGGTGGAAGACCCTGTTGTGCTTTACATTTATAGCTTTGTACTATATATGGTAGTTCATAAGATTGTCTTCATTTTGAAAAGACAAACTGGGTTATTGAAAATAAATAAAATGAGTGTAACTTAGTATATCTTGATTTGCAGCATTTTACATTGTTCTTCCATACTTGCCTGCAGAATATTTGGTGTTTTTAGAGAGATAATAATACAGTAAAACTGCAACCAAACATTCAGATAGTCAGCAAAGATCAATACAAATATTTAAATATAGAATCATACCAGTCTTATTCATCCTCCTTGAACATAAATAATTTGAATAGAATCTAATTAAATAAAGAAACCTTGTTAAAGTTTGGATAGAGCTGATTTTCTCAGGACAGGGAATTCCAGAAATAGCCAGTTATATCTTTCAGAAATTTCTAAAGAATTGAGGATAAGTGTTGTATTGTTAGTTGAATAAGTAGCAGGAAGATTTTTGTTCAAACCCTAGTTAATTATGTAATGCTTTGGACAATTTTAAACCAATCATTAAATTTTAGCTTAACTCCTCTAATAAGGCTGTTGTTAAAAAGAGAATGGCAGAAAAAAGTATCTCTGCTCTTTTTGAACAAAGTTAACAAATTAAATATAAAACAGAGAACTCATTAATTTAATTCTTAGCAAGAAAATATTAGAATCATATGATGCAATAGTATTTTAAAATGTTTTCAAATGTGACTATAATGGTTCATTTGAAAATGAAGGTAATTTATGTAAATAAATATTTTATTTAAAAAAATCAGGGGAAATAGAACCCTATTGTGCTCTAAAAATCAGACTTTGTTAAAAGATCCAAGGTTTTATGTTGTAGTTTGTCGTCTTCAGTTTCAGTTTCTCCGCCTAATAATTGTTCCTTCAGATTGATTGTAAGTGTCTGTTTGAGCCTTACTTCCCATTAGAACATTGTTTCTCGTAAAACTTGTGTATGTTTTTTTTGGATTCATTGTTCCAATGTACATTGCATATTGTTGCAATATTTTGCTAACCTTGCTTTATGGATTGTACCTTGCTATATCCACTCTAGAAAAAAGTAATGTTTGTAGATGATATGCATGTACCTATTTTGCTGAGTGATCTTTACGTTGCATATTGTGGTTTTCTAACTATATTTGCCTAGCTGAATAGTTGAGAACTAATTTTTACATATTGACTCATTTTTAGTTATAATTAGGTGGAAATATATTTCTTTGCTTAAATGTTTCAGAACTTGAGAATATAGTGTTATTGGAAAAACTTAAACTTTAAATAAGTTATGTAAAAATGCAGTATGACATAACCATAGCAGAGTCTAAAAGCAATAACAGAGCACAATAGATACATTTTCATAACCACAGCTGGAATATATCATTGATATTTGAAGTCGCTCTGAGATCACGTATCAATTTTACTGCCATTTATATTTAATTTTGTTATATATGCCATATACATTTATTGATTGTGTAGGAGAATATATTGAATAGATCTATTCCTCCCATATTTTAAAGATGAAAAACCTGTTAATATTCTTTAATTTGCTTCCTTTTTTATTCCTCTCCACCCATACTGGTTTCATTAAGGGTTTTTCTTTTCAGAGTTGGTATTTCATCATTGCAGTCCTTCAACAACACAGTAGCTTGGTTTAGATACTTTCCTAAAGCTAAAAGTTTTTGAATTAACCACCACTTTTTGGATTTTCACAATGCGCTACACTGAAGCCAAATTAAAATACATTATGTTTAATATAATGAGCTTAAACACAGATTCTGACTGAATTAAGGAAAAAAAACCATCCTAACAGTAAAAGTAATTTGACACACAATTAGCAAAAGTGATGGTGGGCTAATCATTATTGGATGTGTTCCAACAAACCTTGGCTATCTGTTATAGATACTTTAATTTGAATTGTGTGCTAAATAAAACATTGGTTTCACTGCCTTCTTTCAATTCCAAGAGTCTGACTCATGAGAACCAAATTTCTGAGATGAATAGTATTTATAACTATCACAAAACTAAAATACAGTGGTTTGTTTGTTCCTTTCGTGGGTAATCAGGGCAATCATTGTCTCTCAATATGCCAAAACTACATTTTGGCAGGTTCATCGTCCAGCCAAAAGAATAGGGTTGAGGACATTTCTAATACTTATCTATTAAGACAGAGAAACATGAGGACAGGCAGCCAGATGGAGAGGGCAGCAAATGGAAGTAAGCTATCTGATTGCCCTACATTCATGGAGAGCCGCTGTGAGGAGATGCTAGGGAAAATAGTGCCAGGGTATTGCATCTGGAAGAGATCTTCTGTAAAGAGCAGCAGTTGATCAGGTATGTTAGACAATATCCCTTCTGTCCACTTGCAGAATTGAGCATATGTTGTTCAAATGTAAGAAAAATAACAAGTATAATTTCCAAGCCTCCCCAAACAAGCCACACTAGATATTTCCCCCATTTGCTCCTGAGCTGACACAGAACTCCCACAATTCCATTCCAGAAAAGAATCCTCTGTGTTATAGGAAGGAAAGCAGTATTGTCAGACTAGGTGCTGAGTCTTTCCTGCTAACACAGATAGCAGCCAAGCCTCTCTGTCTTTTGCATAAGTCCTTCTGGTAACAGTTTTTTCCCCTCTCCCTTTGCATTTTGAACAGGATGGGGGAACTAGAGGGCGTCGTTGTGCCATTGAAGCAGACATGAAGATGAAGAAATGACGCAAAAGGGGGAAACATCCCAGGCTTTGGCATCTGAATGAGAATTTTCCTGGTTGTGAATGAGACACGGCTCTGGATGGACATGTGTATCAGTGTGTGTTGTCCTGGAATGTGTAACTGGGGAAATCCCAGGCCCAGGAGAACGGTCCTCTGCCTGTTCTAAGGCAGCTGTAATCAGGTCCTGTGAGTGTTCTGATTAGCTAGCAACCGGTGGCTAGTATGTATTGTAATGTGACGTGTACAGATTTTTTTATGTATTTGTGGATTGTAAATGTGTATAATAAATTGTAGAGAATCAAGTATAGCATGGTATGCTGGCTACTTTCATTTTTGTATTTTACTACTTTCAGGCCAGAACTTCTTATTAAGCATTCATTTCCCTATTATTTTTGGTTTCTAAATTTAATCTTGTTTTACTTGTAGCAACAGTTCATAATGATGCCTCATGCTAGACAAGTAGTAACACAAAATCAATCACATTTTATATTGAAGAAAAAAAATGTGATTGCAGCAACTTAGCTTCTGTCATAAAAACTTGGAAATGTTAAATTACCATGTTTTTCAGTGTTTAAGACACACTTCTTCCCCCCCCCCCAAAAAAAAAGTGGGTGGAAGTGTCTGCGTCTTATAGAGTGAATGTTACTGAAGCACTGCACACCTACCAGCCCCCACCCTTAAGCCTCTGCCTCTCAGCAATTAGCCTCCTTGCAGCAAACAGCCTGATCAGCTTCAGCACAGCCTGATTTAGCATGAGCAGCTGATTGGCAGTTGGATCGGCCTCCCAGAATACCGCCGATCAGCTGTTCAAGGCTGCAGATATCGGTGTCGCTGCCCATTGTTATCGCCGCCTCCACGTGCCCCATTTTCAGCCTCCGTGCATCCCATTTTTGGTCTGTACCAGGTGGTGGAGATGGTGGCGCAGCGATTCCTGCCACCTGGAATAGGCCAAAAACCAGACACACCGGAGGCCGAAAATGGGGAACGTGGAGGTAGTGATGAGCAGCAGCAATCTCCTCAGCCTGGAACAGCTAGTAGTATTCTGGGAAGCCAATCCAACTGCCAATCAGCTGCTTGTGCTAAATCAGGTTGTGCTGAAGCTGACCAGGCTGTTTGCTGCAAGGAGGCAGAGGCAGATTTTTTTTCTTGTTTTCCTCCCCAAAAGCTAGGTGCGTCTTATAGTCCGAACAATATGGTACTTAAAGTATATATAGAGCCAGTTTGGTCTAGTGGTTAAGGCACTAGGCTAAAAAGCAAGAAATCGAATTCTGCCTTAGCCATGAAAGCCAGTTGGGCCAATCATCCTTTTTGAGTCCAACCCACCTTGGAAGGTTGTTGCTATGGGGAAAATAGGAAGAAGAAGGTGTGTTGGGTATGTTTGCCCCCTTGAGTTATTTGTGAAAATAATAAAGGCTGGATATAAATGTTTCCCTTCAACAACTGGGTCTGTCAGTAGTATAGTCCAAGGACACAATAGCATTAAAACTTCAGATGTTCAGTTGAAAATTTACTCAATTGTTAATGCTTTTTTCAGCAATCTCAGCTATCTGGACAATCACAAAAATGCAAGAATTAAAAAAAAAACCAATGTAATGTAGTGTATAATAACAGTTATTCCTGACGGAAAAAAGAGTTAAGGTTTCAGATTATGATTGCATGTTTTAATGCTATTGTATATTTTAAAACCATTCAACCCTGTGCACCTTGAACATCTGTTTCATATCTGCGAATCATAAAACACTATGAGAAGAAAACTTGGCAGATGTTATCTCCATAATAAGCCGGGTTTCTTTGTTTGTTGGGTCTGTCCTACCAGCCCCAGCCCTCTAATTTTTGTTGTAATTGTAAAATCTAGGCCAGACCAGATATGATAAAGATCTACTGGACATAATCTTGCAATCAGTTCTTCCAGTAGCCATACAAACATTTCTGGGACAGGCATGGGCTCAAGTGGCAGACTTTTCTAAAAACCTAAGAATGTTAACAGCATAGTGGAAGGCCAAAGGATCATTCTTTTGTTATATAGCAGGAATATTTTCAATCGGCTTTGTGGAACTGTTACATTTTTTTCTTAAAAGAATATCCACGCTAAATTAGATTGAATCATACTATTTGTCCTTATAATGTATGATGTCTCTGATTGACAGTAACTTCAGTCTCATCTTTTGCATCTTTTGCATCTTTTCCAACTTTGCTTAATTGAATTTTTTTTATCCACTCTTCAAACTACAGATGTCAAGAACTGATGTCAAATGACACTTTAAATGATGATGCCCAATTTTTACACACAATAGTTCCACATTCTGGTATTAAGCTCTTTTGCTTCAATTGAACTACACAAGGAAGGATTAAACATACAGTTCTTTTAACTTCTTATAATAAGTATGTTCCTTATGTGGAAATAACTACCTGCAAATACTTTTGCATTTAATTGACTGCTGGCAAAAGCTATTGACCATTATATGTTCACTGAGTGAATTGAGTTACACTAATGACATTATTTAAAGTAATTGCATTGCTTTAAATAATGTAGTATTTGAGTCTATGTATTACAGAGATACCACAATTAGAATATCATCATTCTCATCACCTGTGCACTATATCAAGCTGGAAATACCCACAGTTCAGTTTTGACTCACTGGACATTCATGTGTCCTTGAATTCTGGGGACCTACCTCACAAAACAACATTCAAGGACCAGGCATTAAGTGGTAGAAATCTATTGAATGTTATATTCAATATATATTAAAGAATAACTTGTTGGATGCAAATTGATTATGTCCAGCAAGTCGATGTTGATTCTAGGGACTGTATAAATGTATGATAATCTGTCTCTATCCTGGTCTTTCAAGTATCAGCACACCCATTCTTGCTACAGTCAAGTCTATCTGCCATCCTTCAACTTCATCATCATCTCTTTCTGTTGTGGCCCAGCAGCGGGCGGCTGAGCTGTTGGTGGACTGACAGCGATGACCACTATGGGACTGCTCTGGAGGATGAGGAAGACTCTGGAGGGTGTTTGGAGTCAGAGCAGGGACTAGAGAGGCCTGTTGGCCACCAGGTGGCATCTGAGTCAGGGAGCAGTGAGGAGGAACAGAGGGAGGTTGTCCCTGATGTGTGTGTGCGTAGAGCTGAGAGGAGAAGGGAGCAGCTGTGGAGAAGACGTCATAGAAGGAAATTGGGACAGCTGGCTATGGTTGTGGCCCCTCCCAAAGAGTTTATAGGTGGAGCGACGGGAGGGGAATCTTTGCAGGAAACAACAGTCCATTTTACTAGCCGTTGAGAAAGCATTCCGTAAATCTAATCTTAGTTTCTTGAAGATAGCATTCTAGGGTCCTAGCCAAGGGATGGCTTTATCTCTGTAATTAGTCGTGGCAGACAGCCAAGCCTGTGTCTGCATATTCATTAGAATCACGGGACAGAACAGTTTGTTTTCTGCCTTAAAACAAAAGCTGTAAATATCACCACCATGGAGCAACTGCGTGCTGAAAACACGCAACTTTCACAACAGGTGGCTATGTTGGCTGCCCAGGTGGCACAACTCCAAGCTCACCCTGCTCCACCCCCACCTCGGAGGAAATGCCCGGTTGCAGTGCCTGATAAATTTGATGGCAACCAAGCCATGTTTCCAGCTTCCTTGGGACAATGCCAGCTATTTATCAGCTTGAGAGCAGAGGATTTTCCCACTGACCGAGATAAAGTGGGGTTTATGATTAGCTTACTCTCTGGCTCTGCAGCTCGTTGGGCAACGCCACTGCTGGTCCAGGCTAGCCCTCTGCCCGATGACTTCAGGGGGTTCTGTGACCACATCCGGTTAATGTATGAGGACCCCATTAAGATGGAGACGGCTACCCAAAGTCTGAAGACTCTGAAGCAGGAATTCCTTGCAGGACTACATCAGTGAATTTAGGCTACTAAGCCAGGATTCGGCTTGGAATGAGGCAGTCCTCATGGACACATTTGAGGATGGGTTGTCGGAAGAATTGCAGGATGAGCTGGTGCATGTGGATAGGCTACCGAATTTCAATGTGTTGCTCCACCTGTGTCTCCGGATTGATGCTTGGTTGCAGAGGCGGGGAATTTGCCGCACATCCCAGGAGAACAGGGTGGTTCCGGCCATGCGTGAGACTCCAGCTCCATGGGAGGAGCCCATGGAATTAGGTGTAGCCAAACCCTGCTCATCGATAACGGAGAAAGACAGATGGCTCTTAGGAGGGGTTGTGTTTTTATTGTGGGGAACCTGGGCACATGGCAGCCTTTTGACCCAAGAAGAGACAAGGGGCGTCAGTTACGGGACTTGCACCCCAGACCCAGAACAATTTGTCGGGAAAGGCCCCCAAGCCCAATCTAAGGGAGACCTTGGGTCGGGCGCGCATCAATTCAGAGCCATGTTCAGAGACAGTTACTTCCAGGCCTCACCGACACCTGATCCTGGCATCTCGAATAGTCCTGTCCAGTAGCCCGCAGTGGATTCTGGCGCATGCTCTCAGCGACACCAGGGCTACCATGAACTTCATGGACGAGCATTTGCGACCAAGTATGTGGTCCCTCTGTGTCCAGTAGATCCTCCTATGCTTGTGGAGACCATTAATGGCTGGGTGCTTCTGTCTGGGCCTATCAAGGCCACCACGCAACCCTTGCGCCTGGTCATCGGGGCTCATGAGGAAGCCATCCAGTTCTACGTTACCTCTGGCCTGCATTTCCCTGTGGTCTGGGCTTGGCTTGGCTTCGGGTGCACGACCCACAGATCTACTGGTCCCAGAACCTTGTCACCTTTCCAGTCTTGCAATGTGTGGACCACACCCGTCATGTCTGTGCAGGCCAGCTGCTGAGTCCACCTGGAGTGTCCTTGCCTTCCGACATAGCAGATTTTGCAGATGTGTTCAGTGAACAAGAAGTAGACCAATTGCCACCGCATATGATTGTCCCATCGATTTGATTCCGGACGCGCCACTCCCTGTGGGTCGTTTGTATTTGATATCAGACCCAGAGTTGGCCGCATTGCTGGACTTTTTGGACAAAAACCTAGCTCGGGGTTTTATCAGACCTTCGTCTTTGCCATTGTCTGCCACGGTCTTGTTCGTCAAAAAGAAGACTGTAGATTTGAGACTCTGTTGTGACTATCGTAGGCTCAATACTATCACGGTGCGCAATCGATATCCTATGCCCCTTATTCCTGAACTGTTGGAGCGGCTCAGAGAGGCTAAGGTGTTCACCAAATTGGATCTCCATGGAGCCTACAATCTTGTCCAGATCCGACTCGGGGATGAATGGAAGACAGCATTCGGCACCAGGTACGGGCATTTTGAGTACACGGTCATGCTTTTTGGGCTGACCAATGCCCCTGCCGTCTTACAATATTTTATGAACAACATCTTCCGGGACCTTTTGGACCAGTTTGTCATCATTTATCTCAATGACATCTTGATTTACTCGTCCTCCCGGGAGAGCCATTGGCAGCACCTATGCCTGGTCCTACAATGGCTCCGTGAGAATCACTTGTATGCGAAACTGGAGAAGTGCCAGTTTTGCAGTCCACCATTGAGTTCCTGGGACATCGTATCTCTCCCAAAGGCATTGCGATGGAGCCGGCCAAGGTGGAGTCTTTGGGTAGTTGGCAACCTCCTCAGAGTGAAGGATGTCCAGCGACTCCTCGGGTTTGCCAACTACTATCGGACCTTTATCCCCGGCTTTGCTTCCCTGACTGTGCCCCTCACTTGGCTCCTCCAGTGAAAAGTTCCATTTCACTGGGGGGGCCCTGAGCGCCACATGTTCCAGGCCTTGAAGCAGGCCTTCATGAAAGAGCCCATTTTGAAGCATCCTGACCCCCACCGTCCATTTGTAGTGGAGGCGGATGCATCCGATATCACTGTGGGAGTGGTGTTACTTCAAACTCATGCCTCCGGCGGTACCCTTTTCCCTTGCGCTTATTACTTGTGGAAACTCAATTCTTCCGAGCGCAATTATACCATTTGGGAGAAGGAGTTACTAGCCATTAAGGTGGCGTTTGAGGCTTGGAGGCATCATGTAGAGAGGGTCAGGCATCAGATTGAAGTCTGACGGACCATAGGAATTTGGAATTTCTGAAGATTGCGCAGAAATTGAACCAGTGCCAGATCCGATGGTCTCTTTTCTTTGCACGGTTCAATTTCTGCGTGACGTACATCCCCAGTACGCACAACCAAAGGGTGGATGCCCTATCAAGGAAACCCGAGTATTTGTGTACCAAAGACCCGATTCCACCCCGGACAGTTTTGCCCGTAGAGTCCTTCTCCGCGGTTCACGAGCCTGTGGACTTACGGCCCCAGATACGGGAAGCACAGCGGCATGACGATTGGGTGGAACAAAGGAAGGCAGAGGTGGGGCCTGCCTCCCCATGGACATTCACTGATTAACTTTTGCGGTACCGAGACAGACTTTATGTGCCAGCCGGGCCCCTTCGGGGACTTATTCTATTCCAGTGCCATGATAATCCTGTGGCAGGGCACTTTGGCCTCTTCAAGACCTTGAACCTGGCCTCCTGTAACTTCTGGTGGCCCCGATTGCAACATGACGTACAATCTTACGTCACGTCTTATGTATGGTGTCGGCAGGCCAAGTCAGCGTTGGGAGCCCCTCCAGGGCTGCCCAGGCCATTGCCAACCCCGGAGAGACCCTGGGGAGCCATTTCTATGGACTTCCTGACAGACTTGCCTCTGTCTTCTGGATTTACCACGGTGTTCGTGGTGGTAGACATGCTGACGAAGATGGCGCATTTTATCCTGTGTCGGAGATTACCAACAGCACGCACCACTGCCCACATGTTTATCCAACATGTTTTCAGGCTGCATGGCTTACCTGACAGAGTTGTGTCAGACAGAGGAACGAAATTCACAGCCCAGTTTTGGAAAGGGCTGATGACAGCCTTGGATGTCAAGATCTGCTTGTCCTCAGCACACCAATCCAAAACCGACAGAGGGACGGAGAAAGTGATCGGGATATTGGAGCAGTACCTGCGCTGTTTTGTGAACCAGCAGTAAAATGATTGGGCGGACTACCTGGCAATAGCGGAGTTTGCGTTCAATAACTCACAGCACACATCCACGCAGACGATGCCCTTCTTGGCCAGTGTGGGGTATCATCCTCGGTTCTTTCCCCTCACACCCATCGACTCACCACTCCCCACAGCTAAGGACTTCCTGTCGGAACTCTAGGTGGTCCATCAAGTGATGCGGCGATATCTGGATAAAGCCAATGAGGACTATAAGAGAGTTGCGGACAGGTCTCGGCGTGCGACACCGGCGTTGACCGTGGGTGATCGAGTGTGGCTGTCCACTAGATGCCTTCCATCAAACCAGCCGGTCAAGAAGTTAGACCACCGTTACCTTGGCCCTTTTCCTGTTGAAGCAGTCATCAATCCAGTCGCCTGTTGCCTGACTTTACCACGTTCGATGCGAGTCCATCCGGTCTTTCATCAATCTCTTCTTGTTCCTGAACGGCCGGCTTGTCCTCTTCGCCAAGCCAATCGTCCCCAGCCAGAACCCCATGCCGATGAGGTGCTGGCCGAGTACAAAGTTGCCAGGGTCCAGGATTCCCGATGGCTGAAAGGACGGTTTCAATTCCTGGTGGAATGGAAAGGCCGACAGCCGGAGGATGTTACCTGGGAGGATACGACCTCCGTGCACGCACCTGCTTTGGTGCAGGCCTTCCATGAACAATTCCCAGCTAAGCCACACCCTGAGCGTCAGATCGGGGGAAGGGCCCTGTGGTGAGGGATAGTATTGTGGCCCAGAAGCGGCTGGCTGAGCTGATGGTGGACTCTGACAGCGATGACCATTATGGGACTGCTCTGGAGGATGAGGAACACTCTGGAGGGTGTTTGGAGTCAGAGCAGAGACTAGAGAGGCCTGTTGGCCACCAGGTGGCATCTGAGTCAGGGAGCAGTGAGGAGGAACAGAGGGAGGTTGTCCCTGATGTGTGTGTGCGTAGAGCTGAGAGGAGAAGGGAGCAGCTGTGGAGAAGACGTCATAGAAGGAAATTGGGACAGCTGGCTATGGTTGTGGCCCCTCCCAAAGAGTTTATAGGTGGAGCGACGGGAGGGGAATCTTTGCAGGAAACAACAGTCCATTTTACTAGCCGTTGAGAAAGCATTCCGTAAATCTAATCTTAGTTTCTTGAAGATAGCGTTCTAGGCTCCTAGCCAAGGAGTGGCTTTATCTCTGTAATTAGTCGTGGCAGGCAGCCAAGTCTGTGTCTGCATATTCATTAGAATCACGGGACAGAACACTTTCCTTCCATCTTTCCCAGGATTATAAATTTTTCAGATATCTACATCTATATATAATATATCCAAAATACAGTCATTTGAGCCTGGTCACTTGTGTCTCTATGAGAATTCTGGATTGATTTGTTCTATTATCCATTTGTTTTCTTGACTGTCCTTGATGTTCTTGGGAGTTTTCTCCAATACTAAAATTTAAACATGCCCATACTTTTCCTATCTTCTTCAAAGTCCCAATTTTTGCTTCCAAAGAATATCAGAGAAATCAATTTACTTGCATAATTCTGATATCATACCTACAGGTACATCAGAGGCCTTGTTGCTGTCCTATCAAATATTAGTCTGCAGCATTTTTCTTGATTGCCAGTTGCCTTCTGTTGACAGTTGATCATAAAATACTAGGCCAGGGTATCCACCACATTAATATTTTTATGGTCAGTTTTAATGGTGATTGTTGTATCTCTTGTAATTAATTTAGCCATTTTTATATTGAATTTTAGACCTCTTTTTCACTGTGCCCCTGGATCTTCCTTACTAAAGTTTACAGATCATTTGCATTATGAATAGTGTCATCAGCACAGTGCTGATTACTGATGCTTCTTCCAGTTTTAAAACCACTCTCATCATCTTACGATCCAGCCTCCTTTAATAAATATATTCAGTGTATTAGTTGAATACACGAGAAAAGAGTAAAAGACTATTTTATTCCTTTCTGGCCTGAGACTATCTGCAAAATACAGGTAGTTGTTAATTTACAATCGTTCATTTAGTGATGGTTCAAAGTTACAACAGCACTGAAAAAAGTGACTTATGACCACTGTTCACACGTTGCAGCATCTCCATAATCATTCAAAATTCAGGTGCTTGGTTCATATTTATGATGATTGCAATGCCTGGGTTCATGTGTTGACCTTTTGAGAACTTCTGACAAGTAAAGTCAATGGGGAATCCAGATTCACTTAACCGTGTTAATAACTTAGCAAATGCAATGATTCACTTAACTACGGCAAGAAAACTTGTAAAATGGAGCAAACTCACTTAACCAATGTTTCACTTAACAACATAGGTTTGGGCCTCAATTGTGGTTGTAAGTCGAGGACTACCTCTAGTTGGAAAATGCCTGCCATGGTGGATATAGTTAATTACAAAATATCAATTTACCTAGAGGCCAACTAACAAAGTTTTCCCCTGCCATCCTTGTTAGGACCTAAGGTTTTGTCTATTATCCCAGTTTATTTTTCTTCGTTTCTTTCAATGCATGAGTATGCTGAGGCACATTTACAAATAAAGCATTGAACATCAGCCAGCCTTCATTTTTATTTCCGAAGAATACTGATGCAGTAGAGCATTATATTTGAGTGTAATAAGACAAAGGCCACAGAATTTTTTTTCAGGAAAAGAATAAATTGTCATTATTAGGGAAACAATGACAATTCTCATCTTGACCGAGAAGTTGTGCCCTTTCTTTGAAATGCATTGGTCTCAATCCTCACTGTTAACAAATGGCTTTCTTCCAGGTTTCAGCCTTCCTACTGAAGTTCTTGGCTTGAAATGGCTGTCATGGAATATATATTGTTGCGCTTGAACAATGAATGTGTACGAATATACGTATTTAAAGAATACATGAGGCCACCAATCTCAATGACATTGGGCAATTAACAATAAATATAAAATAAAATAGAGTATGGGTAGCCCCTGGTTTACAACAGTCCCCGGTTTACAACAGAATAGAATTAAAATGGAATAGAATAGAATAGAATTCTTTATTGGCCAAGTGTGGTTGGACACAAAAGGAATTTGTCTTTGTTGCATTTTAGTGACCATTCAAAGTTACAACAGCCTTGAAAAAGTGACTTATGGCCATTGTTCACACTTACAACTGTTGCAGCATCACCATGTCACATGATCAATATTTAAATGCACAAATATGTACCCAACAGTGGTACATATTTATGATGGTTGCGTTGTCCTGGTGTCATTTGATCACCTTTTGTGACCTGACAAGCAAAGTCATTGGGGAAGCCAGGTTCACTTATAACAACCATGTTATTAATGTAACAACTGCAAGAATTCACTTAACAACTCTCTCACTTAGTAATAGAAATGTGGGGCTCAATTGTAAGTTGAGGACTACCTGTGCAAACGACACAACACAATTGAAGCTCCAAACATTTTTCTATTATGAGAGATACCGACAAAATTATCTCGTGAAGAAATACACGTTCCGGGGTCAACTAATATGCTGGCCCCAATGCCTAAGGAAAAAGCCTATTCTTCAGTGTCCTCTGGAAAGCTAGTAGGTCATCTGACTCTAGAGAAAGCTGTTTCAAAGAGCATACACTGTAATAGAGAAAACATACCTCCTGAGTCCTACAAGATGGCATTCCAGGAATCTGGGAGCATGCTTGTTCTTCTGCCAGATATGGTGGGATGAATGGAAACCATTGGAAACAAGGGGTTTCAACTCTGAATTATACTGAGCTTTATTAAGGCATCTTGAATTGCACCTTGAGACTAGTGCTGCTTCTGAATCTAAATGGCCTCCATGCGGAGTACATTACAGTAGTCCAAAAGGTGAACGGTTAGGAGAAAAGCCTCCCAACCCCAAAATGGGCATAATTCATATACACAATGGATTTGTTCAAAGGTTCTTCTGTCCAGGGCTGCTGCTACTGACCTTTCAAACAGGAGCCCTGAGTCCAAAGGAAACTCCCCCCCACTTGTTCATTTTGTATGGGGGATTGCTACCCTATTTAGCGTCAGAAATGGAACCACTTCAGATCCAGGACACCTTAGCCTAGAATGTCTCAAAGGGAAAGAAGCAACCCCATAAGTCACCAACTTTTCCCTCTCTACCTTTTTAGATGGGTCACGTGTGGACCTGGCTGGAATCCAAGGAAGAATACTTCACGGAGTCTGAGAAGAGCAGCTGCTGCAAATCGCTCTGTAGTTCTCCAGACTCTAGCTTAGACCTCGACCTCAAGGAACTGAGCAGCTGGAGGGAAACGGAGGAGGAGGATGCTCAGGAGAAGTTAGAAGAGAGCAGCAGCCAGGAGGCAACGAGCCAGCTGGAAGCCGGTGACTCCACAGAGTGGGAATATGCTAACGAAGGAGAGCAAGATGAGAGTGGGAAATGCAAAGAGGACGCCCTCTTGAGGTTTCTGTCTGAGGTATAGCAGTTAGTAGGGAGGACTTCAAGCGGTGGGATACGATACTGGTTTCCTTCCTCCGTTGGCTGAGATTAGAGTTCTCAGTAAAATAGCTAGTCTGCTTACAGAGGCAAATCTCAATAAGGATAGAAAGACAGGATCTAAAGGGTAAAGATGAACAAAGATTAATATTTTCTACTATTTCAAAAATAGTAAGCCGAGTAATGGTGGTCTTAACTGTTTATACGGGACCTAATTCCGATAGAGATCTAGCGCTATTGAAACCTTATATATTTTTCTCTATATTTATTAGGGGTTAGCAAAGTGGCTTCCAATGGATCCCCAAGGTACTTTTAACTCTCCCAAAATAAAAATAAAAATTGCTGAAATCTCTGAGATTTCTTTCCAATCTTATGCAATCTGTTATGACAATTTAATATATTGGCCTTTTTTTGGCACCTGGACACTAAATAATTTTCAGGAGACCTGAAAAGTTTGCTAACCTCTGAGAAGCACATATGTTATTCCACTTTAGCCAGCGTCAGCTGAATGCCCTTTGGGCAAGACTGACAACAATGCTTAGGGCTTAGCCAACAGATACCTGCTGTGCAAATCCTGGAGGGCTGGAGGAAAGAGAAATTGCCACATTAGGGATGTGGTCTCAGTGTCACTGCAAAGCATGCTCATTAAGAAGAAAGAACATAATATCTGAAAGAAAAATAGCCTCAGGTGTGCTTTTCTGAGAGTGGTTTTAATTACAAGCCTCAGCTGTTAACTTCTTACCTTCTGTTCCAGGTGACATATTTAATGGAGCCCGTTCGTGTTAGCAACTCTTACTTGGCACAGGGATCTCAGGTTTTTGCTGGTGCTGGAGAGCAGAATGGAAGGCTTGCCGTGGCTCACAAAGGATCACTTGTAGCCAAAGAGCAAGAAAGTCATTCAGAGATTTTTAAAAAGCAAGCTAAGGAGAGAAGGGGAAATTGGGCACTGCAGACCTTAGAAGGACTGCCGGTCGTGAACTTGGAAGAGGAGGCCATGGAAGGACATCCTGGTTTGTGTGAGGAGCCTGGATGCTCAAGGTTTCAGGATAGCCAGTTTGATGAGGATTCAGGAACGAAAGTCATGCACTACCTGATGGCCAGTATGGCAGAAACGGATGTAGATGATGCCTCAACTTTAGAACTTATGACTCAAACTCCTTGTGAATGGAAAATACGGAAGAAAGAGATGCCACCAACTAGAATGGTAAGCTATGGCTTGCTCAGAACATTGTTTTATAGGTAGATGGATTACTTGGGTTGGATGATCACTGGAGAATCTCACCTTTTGCCTTTGTGGAGTGTTAAATATCCAGCTCCAAACTGTCAATCAAAAGACGTTGCTTAGCTGCTATATCTTGTCCTCCTTAAGCATGTTTTGTGGCGGGATAAAAAGTTTTTTGAACCCTTGTAAGTTCCATGTTGAGGCAAACCAACTATGAGAAACGCTTTCATTTCACTGGATGAAGGGCGAAATTGTGTTCTTTTGAAAAGACAAATATAGAGAAACCCAGCCAGATACAAACCAAGGAAGAGTGAAAATAATAGCGTGTTAGTAGTGGGATAAAGAAAAGTGAGAGCAAAAAAAGTGACAGCTGGATGTATTTATTATTTTATATATAAAATTACTAGTTGTGTTTTCATTATTAAAGGTAATTCCAATAGGGTGTGGAGTCTATTAAAACATTTGTGATTCAGCATAATATAGGAAAATTATGTATGTATGTATGTATGTATGTATGTATGTATATATGTATGTTTTCGTAGATTTTCACGGGTGTAGGTATGCTGGTATTGTATTCGGGTCTTTTCCCATGTAAGATTGAGATTGTCTTGGCAACGTTTCGGCGAGGTCTCACTCGACATCTTCAGGCTGGGTTTTGGGCTTAAAGCATGGTCGGAGCTGCCGTATTTCTTATTTTGTCAAGAGGTTAATTCCTACTATGTGATCATCAGGAGGCGGCTGTGGAAAATACTGAAGATCAGACTGAGGATTGGAAAGACAGTGATTTCCATTTGAGTTATAGCAACGACGACTCCAGTCCTTATGGAACACCCCTAATAAGCTCTCCTTCCACAAGTACAGCCTCCCTGCCTTTGTAAGTAACAATAGCATGGATTTTGAATGGAATTATTTCTCTACTTTATGCCTGCCCCTTTAAGTTAAATGGCACAACACTCTACCTATCTATGTAGAGAGATGTCCACTGAATTCAATAGGATAATCTTCTTAGATAAGTAGATATTGCAGCCTAAAACTCTCTAGAAAGACGGGGAATTTGGCCATTTTATAAACATTCTGACCAATAAGGGAGGGAGAAAAGAATATCAAGAATCTGAAGTGAAGAATGCTATTTTAGAAAATGACTGTTTTTCTGGAGACTGTGTAAGTGGATTCCAACAGGTTATGTGCAACTGCAGCAATAGCTTTGAATCAGAACAATTATGAGGGTTGGTTGAGTTTTACAACTCTACTCAGTAAAGGAACAAACTATTGCTAGGTTTAGTAGCTGAATTAACACATTTCATATGAATTTTTAAAAAGTGCCGTTTGTTTATTACATTTCTACACCACTCGTCTCACTGATACATTTATTTACTAAATAAATTTATATTACTAGTATAACAAATTATAATATAACAAATATAATAAATTTATATTACAAAAGTGACTCAGAGAGTCTAGGCAGGTAAATAACATATTAAATAATAGGAAAAATCATATTAGCAAAGGATAAAAAAGCCCACACCGGCCAAATAAAATAATTGGCAAAAAACTGACACTGAGCCATCTAGCCTTCCATCTCCCGAGCCCTGGAGCACATTCAGGCCTTCGATTTTTCACACAAGACCAGTGGGTAGGTTCCAATATTATCTCGGGGGGGTGAAGGGATGGGAGAGGAGGCAGGAGAGGTTACGGTGTTCCAGAGGGTAGGAGCTGTGACAGAAATAGCATGCTTCCGAGGTTCATAAGATTACATTTTTTAATTGAAGGATTTGTCATCTATTTTTCCTGCCCTCTTCCTTTTCCATTCACAAATGCAAATGAATCATTTTGATTTCTTTTCTATCCAGGATGCACTTGAGCCAAGATGATCCACTTCAACAGCATTTGCTCTTCAAGAAAACTCTGTTATCTATCTGGAAGATGGTTGCTGGTCATAGGTAAACAACTAGACTAGTGAAACTACTGACCACTGAGGAGATGACTAAAAAAATCATCTAGAGTAGAGATCTATAAGAAAGTGTGTGTCGTGTCTATAACTGGTGTGACCAGTTAGTTATTGAACCAGTTTCTAAGTTTTTGCTTATTATGTATCAAAGCCCTATACAAGGTACCTAGTTTTACCTCCCGGGGATTTATTCATTTTAATTGGGTTTGGGGTTTTAATAAGCTTTTAATGTATTATATTTATTATTCTATATACAGTCTTACAACCTCCTTCACCTACGTATTTAATTATTTAACTGTTTTATGTATGTATTTTATAACGCATTTTAATGACTGTACACCGCCCCGAGTCCCTTTCGGGAGAGGGGGCGGTCTATAAATATGAATAATAATAATAATAATAATAATAACCCTCTTCACCTTGTAGAACTGATAACTTTTATCATGAGAGGAGGTTCTACTGCATGCTCTAAGATTAGGTGAATCTTTTGAGATCGAGAGAATCTGTCTCTCTTGAAATCTGTGAGATACAAACTTACATCTTTTAAGTGCTTATTGATCTCGTTCTTTTTTCCCATTTATACCATCTATGAATGCTTCAAGAAATGCTTTAAGGAGGAATCTGCTTTTGTTTTGTGTATTTTATATTCCATAAACTACTTCCAGATGCTTTTGTATATGAAATGATATATTTAACATCAACATTCAAAATATTACTCTGCTATTGTAACGAATCCGGGCTGATTGGAGGAGTTGACTTTCATCCTCCTGCCTTTTCACTGTTAATTTGAACTCCACAGGAAAGGATGTGCAGTTTGTTTGCTAGCCCACTTTTTGGACTTTCTCCCTAGATACAGCGGTCCCTTCCTGAAACCGGTTTCAGAGAAGCAGGCTCCTGGTTACAAGGATGTGGTCAAAAGGTCAGTGAGTGAAAAAAGGGAGTGCTAGTAAGGGATGTGTTTTTTCAGTTGCTTTTCCTCCTCTGTCTCCATCCACTGCTTATGAGAATGTTTCTCTTTATAAATTTGAAAATAATTTTCTCTGTGCAATATATTTTGTAATCCCGATTTCTATTTTGTCATGGCAAGGAATTGTTCCTCCTGTACTGCTTATGAGTGTCCAAAAATTCAAGAGCTTTACCACCCCCACCCCTCACCCATTCCATTTTCAAGTAATCCCTAATACAGTTTAAATTTAATCCACTTTCCTCCCTGCTTTGGCCTCACCTTCAGCCAATCATTGCTCAGTCTAAGTAAGCCAGTAGGTAAGTTCAGAAACCAATCAATGCCAACCACTGAGCTTTTTCCACTCCCTGTAATCCTTCAGCCTCCCAAATGCTTTGAACTACCCATGCACTATTTAGGCAAAACCTATGAAGTGTGTAATTCCAATAATTCTCCTAGTGTAGCTGCATTCAAGGTGTTTTCCCCTGAAGTATGCAACTGAAGTGGGAGCATGGCAAGCAGCCTGTCAAATATAAAAGAAAAATGCCTGCAACATAGCGTTATCTTACTGGAGTAGCTGTGGAAGAAATGCAAGAGGGGAAGAAAATCTGTTTTTAAGTAGGAGAGAAGAAATGGAATTATTGGGATATAGAAGCACTGCTACTAATTTGCTGTAATGTCATGTGATAAATAAAGACGAAATGCTTTGCATTATGTCCTTTTACTGTCTTCTAGCAGTTCTTCGAAAGGTAGGATATGAATTGGTACTACAAGGCTGGATACCTTTTTCTGGCTTGAATGGCTTTCTCATTGCATGTGTAATTAACCATTGACTGGTACTAATGTTATATCTCTTCCCCCTCTATATACGTACACACGTATTGATAAATAGCAGTTCTGAAAGGGAAGGAACAGTGGGGTTTTTTTTTTAAATCCAGAAAATAGTGGAACATGGCTAGATTTATCTCAGAAGGTATGAACCAAAGTTCTGGCGATGGGAAGGAGAGAGAACAAGTCACTTCAAAGAAAAGCGAAGTCTAGTGACAGGCTGAAATCCAGTGTAAAGATGCCACCCTTCTATGTTTGTTAGGTTCTCAGAAAAAAATAGTGAAACTTCTTCCCATGAAAAAGTGGATATTTCAATCAAGGGAACTATTTGGGTCACAAACGTAGGGTTCTCCTAGCTTGCATTAATGTACACGTGTTACTCAACTCAATAATGTACGAGAGTTCATAGCATAGCTACTGTTTCCTGAATTGCCCCTATTTGCAAGTAACTTGCAAGTACCTTGTTAGACATACGATCTTCTTCTTGCTCTCCCATCTCTCTTTTGCTTATATCCCTCCATACACATTTCTTTGTCTCAAAATGACGCTTCACGAAAGTGATGAAAGGATTGTAATCCACAAAAACCTATGCCATAATATATTTATCAGTCTTAAAATATTGGCTATTTTTTCTTGTCAATTTCTTTGGCTTAGTATTTCCTTTGTACAATGTTGCTTATCCCCAAAGTGTGATAGATGTAGCCTTGAAGATGCTATAATGCTGGTTTTTGCTTCAGCATTATTTTCTCCGAGATACAGTATAATCATAAACTGATCGTAGGCATACTTGAAAGTGCCTACCATAAATATCAGTATTAAATAACAATAAATATTGTTATTTAACACTGATAAAAGGGAATGTATTTAGAATTGCTATTACTTTATCAAAGGCTGAGTACTATTGAAAACCTAGTTTTCTGTTCTACGTTTAGAAATCTTGTAAACACAAATGACAGTTTCATATCTACTTGCTTTTATTAGTCTAATTTTAATTTGATTTCTCACTAGTTCTGGGATATTGATAATGGAAAAGGATCTGGGAAGCATCCTTTTTGTTTGGCAAACTCTGTAAGTTATTACGCAAAGCTGAATTCTGTGCTTTTTCCTGCCTTTCTGAAGACCAATGGATCTTTCCTCCATAAAGAGAAGCCTGTCCAAAGGCCACATTCAGCACATGGTCCAGTTCCAACGCGATCTCATGCTGATGTTTCAGAATGCCATAATGTACAATAACTCCAACCACCACATCCATCGTATTGCTGTGGAGATGCAGCAGGAAGTGCTGGAGCAACTCCAAATGTTGGGCGAGGCCCTCCTGTGCTCAGACGAAATGCAAGGATTTGTGAGAAGGTAAGGTGTTCATCTCCAAACAGGAGAAATCACATTCCTTATTCCTCTGCTAGGTTCTCAGGCCTGGGAAGCAAAAGATGGTGCTATGTCAATCATCCGCCCCACAAGCAACAGTATCCCTGCTTGTGTCTCCCAAATATACAGATAGTTCTTTACTTACAGCCATTCGTTTAGTGGCTGTTTGAAGTTAAGGTGGCACGGAAAAAAGTCATCTATGCTTTCACAATTACAACTGTTGCAGCATTCCTGTGGTCAGGAGATCAAAATTCAGACACTTGGCAACTGGCATGTACTTATGATGGTTCCACTGTCGTGATCATGTGAACCCCTTTTGCGTCCTTCTGACAAGCAAAGCCAATGGGGAAGCCAGATTTACTTAACAACCGTGTTACTAACTTAACAAGTGCAGTGATTCACTTAACAACTATGGCAAGAAAGGTCATAAAATGGGGCAAAATTCACTTAACAAATGCCTTGCTTAGCAATGGAAACTTTGGACTCTATTGTGATCATAAGGCGAGGACTACCAGTAAATGGCATTCATCTCAACCTGAAGCCTTTTCCTTTAACTCTTTCTATAAACAAATATACCTGTTTTTAAGGAATCCCTTTTATTCTCTAACTCTTATCTTCACATAAAACACAAATGATGTTTTCATAGCAGAGCCTGAAACCATTCTGGGGCACTGTAATTCCTTGGAAACATGGACAATTTTACTTTTCTTTCTCTTCTGCAGGTGCTGATGAGGACTTGAAAAGGGCAGGTGCATGTTTAGAAGTTAAGAAGTCAACCTTCTTTCCTGAAGTCTTGTTCTAAGGAAAACGTTGTTCGTTTGCTAATTTAGCACTGCCTGACACCTCACTTTTTTTCCTTAAGAATCTCCATGATAGAATGTGTGTTCTGTTCTGTTCATTGGGAGACTTGTTTATTATCTGGAGATTCATTGGTTTCTTAGGCAATGATAAAAGTACTATATTGTGTTTATTTTACTGTTCGCTTTTAAATTGTTATCATCTTTTGGTTCAGAATTCTTAAGTAAAATTTGGGAAATAATATGCATTTCTGGCTTTATGAGTAAGAATAGCTTCTTGTAGGCAATACTATTTAGGCCAGGGGTCTGCAACCTTAAGCACTCAAAGAGACATTTTGACTCATTTCCCACAGAAACCACCAGGAGCCACCAAACCTGGGTGGGTGTGGCCAAATCAACGTCACTCATTCCGACCCAGTCACATGACCACCCAGCCACACCTACACAGCCGGTCATTAGGGCAGAGAACTGGTTGAATTATTTGCAACACCTAGCCCTGCCTAACCCCTCCTCTTCCAGCCATCTCATCACACCCAACCACACCTACCGGCCGCTCATCTCAAAGGCTTCAATGTATTTATAGTTCTGTAAAAATGTTGTTCACCTCCCCCCCCCCTGTCTATCTCTGTCTCTTCTCTTTCCCTCCCTCTCTTTCTCTCACTTTCTCTCCTTCTCTCTTTCCCTGCCTTTCTCTCTCTTCCCCCCCTTTCTCTTCCTCTCCCTCCTTCCCCCCACTCTTTCCCTCACATTCTCTCTGTCTCTCTCTATACCCCACATGGGGCGAAGGGTGGCGGAAATAAACCCCTGAACTATTGCTGGGTGTTGGGAATGTGATGTTCAGAGGCCAATGAGCCCAGGAACAGCGTACTGACGATCAGCTGGTTGGCGGGCAACCGAAGACCAGCGGGGAGGCGTGCATCACAACACTGGCAGCTCTGCAGGAAAAGTAACTGACATCCAGGAGGCCAGCAAGCCGCCACCGCAGAGTTGTATTGTAGCTCTGAGTTGTAATAGGCTCCAGGAGGAGGGGATCCCATCTCCCCCATTGTAAAGTGTGCAAAATTTCACTCTGCTGTGCAAGGCGCGAGAGCAGCAGGAAGGCTGTGGAGGCAGCAACAGCAAATGTACCGCAATATAGGTGGAATGCTGTTTTGCGCAAAGGCAAAGGCAGGAGCACTTTGCTCACACCATCGCCACCGCTGCAACAGGACAGCTCTTTCATCCCACTACTGTGACAGGGCAAGAGGGAGCTGCAGCAGAGGGATGAAAGGGCTGCATGCAACTCTGGAGCCGGGGGCTGCCGACACCTGGTCTAGGCTCTAATCAAGTCATAGGTATAGCACTTAGCAATAGCAATACCACTTAGACTTACGTACCGCTTCCTAGTGCTTTACAGCCCTCTCTAAGTGGTTTACAGAGTCAGCATATAGCTCCCAAGAAACTGTGTCCTGATTTTACAGACTTTGGAAGGATGGAAGCCTGAGTCAACCTTGAGAATTGAACTGCAACCAGAAGTCAGCAGAAGTACCGTAGCTTGAGTGAGTCAGGATTGAGCTCCAGGCTGTGGGCAGAGTTAGCCTGCAATACTGCATTCTAACCACTGCACCACCACAGCTCTTATGGCACAGTTGTTGACTTGGCCATAGATACTCCTGGGAAGTATAATTATGAACATGAATTTGTGGTACACTGACGTTTTCAAATCCCTGTGGGTGCAATTAGCCTAACCTTCATTTGAAATATAATACAGAAATAATGCAAAGCTATTATGTGGCTCTATTTGCAGAATATACTAATCTTAGGTTACCAAATTAATCCCTTTTTTGTTTATACAATACACTGACCCTTTGTTTGTGGAATGCAGATAAGAAGTCATAGACTTGCCAGATGGTCTGTAAATCAAAGGTCTCAGCATATTTAAAATGGTGGGAATGTGTCTGGTTTGAAACTGGCTTTTGGGTATATTTGTAATATACTGTCCAAAATGTGACCTGAACAGTCCTTACAATAAGCAGAAAGTGGCATGTGTGATGTAGTTGAAGAGCCTAGACCGTGCTTTTCTGTCTTACCAAAAAGTGCTATGTGAGATTCCACAGGGGACAGAGGGCAAAACCTATGGGCTCACTTGCTAACGATGATGGCTTATGGAAGATTATGTCTTCCATAAGCCATAATTGTTGGTAGATGGACCCATTGGTTGCATGGAATGTAAGGTGAATAAATGATAGCATAATTTAAAGTGTGAAATGAAATTATATAATAAAAAGGACAATCAAAAAGCCAAAAAGGAAACAAAAAGATTTTAAAAAACTTAACTAGCAATCAACACCCAAATGAGCAGTGTTTAACATTGGCCGCAATCAAGAAGCAAACAATATCACAATCAAGGAACCACCTAGACCACTCCTATCAACACTGACAAGGTAAGCCACTCGTATATAAAATGAGAGCAAACCTCACACCTAACACTGATTGTTAGTTTGCAGATGTAACATCTGCAAGAAAATCAAGTTCAGACAGCACCAAAGACCCCACAAATACTAGCTATTTTTTTCTAATAACAAACTAATCAGCAAATCTCAAACTCGAGATTTCAATTCCTTTTCTATCTTGCCTAGAAGCAGTTTCCATTAAAACAGTTAATTTTGCCCTCTTTGCTACCTCCATCACTTTTTTTTTCATTCATTCTTCTATCATGGGAATTGATAGGTCTTTCCATTTTTGTGCATAAAGAATTCTCGCTGCAGGTAACAGACCCAGTAACATTTTTTTTCAAGTTCCTTGTCCAGTAATCCTAAAAGGAAAATCTCTGGTTTCAATTTTATGTTCATTTTAAGACCCTTCTGTATGAAAATATAAATCTGGCCCCCAATATTTCTTTGCTTCCAAATCTAGTGGGTCCAGAAGCAACATAGCTTCCAGAATGTAATTTCAGGAGCATGAACAATTAAAACCGTGGCTTGCAAACTTGGCAACTTTTAAGATGCGTGGACTTCCATTCCTAGAAGTCCCCAGCCGGCATTTGCAAGTTTAAAAGCCACAGGTCTTAAAGTTGCCAAGTTTTGAAAAATTCAACTGAGTTAGATGGTGGGCTGTAGAACACTACGGTGTGGGCATGGGACAATCGCATCTATTTTGATTGCAAAAATGTGACTTGTTTTAACCCATGATTTCCCAGCGCTCACGTTATCTACCCGAGGAAATAAAGCAATCTCTACCCAACACCCCCCCTCCCCGGTATAAAAAGAGCCTCCACGTGAACGGGAAAGCAATGTCTGACTCGATTGGCTCTTCGGCAGATGCGACCCGGGCAGCGATTGGCTCCTGCGTATCCCGTTCTTTGATTGGTTGAGCGGATTGGCCGCGCTGTTTGAAACATATCGGAAAAGAAAATATAAGTGGCTCGTCGAGCAGGCGGCGGCCGAGCGGGGACAGAGCAGGAAGGTGGGCCTGGAACTGAAAGCCTCAGGTGAGACTCCCCTTTGAACTACATTTCGTCGCTTATGCTGGAGGAAGTCCCAGCGTTGGGTGCTCGAAGCGCCTGGCTTACTAGGGACCACGCGGCCCCTTGGTTTCAGTAACGGCCTCCAGGTGGGCTTCGCGGATTTTATTAAGTGCCTTCGGAATTAAAGGAGTGAGCGCGACATAGACGCCTTAATAAAAAAAAAGGTTTCTCGTTCACATGTTGCAGACTAGGTAGTAAAATCCATAGGTTTTGAGCCTACCTCTGATACTACAGGGGCCTGGATGAAGATCTGTTGTTTAGGAAAATAATTGTATGTGCGCATGTTTGGGGGGTGTGCGCATGTGTGTGAGCGCGCTAAATCATCTATAATACGCTGCAGTGAGGGGAAAGGGGCAGCTGCTAATACCTTCTGAGTGATGAAGCTCTCTTGTGGGGGTCTGCCTGGACCTGCTGCTGGTTGGTATGCAGTGCAGCCATTTTCTTCCAGCAGTTCTGTCTAAGCTGTATTTAGAAATAGTCAAGAGCCGGAAGATAAAAGGGGGAAGCCTGCAGGAGTGCCTATGCTTCCTTTTGCTGCTCTTGCAGGAAGAGCACTTGGCTGTGTGATGGCTCAGAGAATTGCCTCTCCGCTTGGACTGTATTCTGATGAAGAAGCTGCTGTCTCTCCTGTCCTGGAATCCACGGTGGCAGAATGTGGACTGCGGAGAGCTCTTTTGCCAGATTTCTCTGCCATCTCTACAGATCAAGAGCAGGTAACATTAAGGAGAACAGGAGATATGAAGAGGAGTTATGGGCTGGGCCTGAGGGCGGTATCTCATCTCTACCAAAAGCTGAAACACCTTAATTTTTATTGTTAGTCCCCTGAGATCAGGGCAAGAATTCCAAATTCAGCTCTTCTGGTCTGCTGCAAGATTATCAGGAATGTAATATTGCTGTAATAGATTCATAGACTTCCAATCCTATTTGTGTGCTTTCACAAAGCTTCGGGTTGGTGGACTAGAATGGCATTGAGCCATTGGTAAAGCAGCCCAAGTTTTCCCATACAGGAAGATCTTTGTTTCTAGAATTTCTGATAATGTGAAAATAGAGGGGCACACATTTCTCTCTTACCTAGGAGCCTAGTATAGTTTGTGCAATATGATTTTTAGTTTACTTTTTTGATAGTCCCTAATGTTTCTATTGGACATGGTTAAAGAATTAATTTTGGATCAATATGTGATGTTTGGGTTTGCCCATTTATCATTTATGCTTATTTCTTAGAACTAGCAACTTATTATATAGCTTTCTTCAGACAATCAGCCCATACACTCATATAACACGGGAAGAAGTAAGGAAGTAAACCCTCCCCTTTCATCTGTCTGCTCACCAAACATATAATCTGAATAAAATTGATGTAACATGTTCTGCAACTCTATACAAACTGAGGGGTTTTTCCTTCAGCTTAGATTCAAAGTAGAGGAGAAGGCAATGGATGGATGGCTTCTTGTGCTAGAACCATACTCTATAAAGTAACCAGGGCAATGATGAGCACTCCGTTGCATTTGATTTACATGTATTTAATTAAAATGAAATGTGGTAAATATGGTTGTATCCTCATGTAATTCTTGTAACAACTTGTGCCTTCAGTTACATTAAGCATCAGTTTGGGATCAAGCCTTGCAGCAAATTTGTGGCTGTGTCCAAGGCCTTTTCAAGCCCTGAGCAGCTGAATTTCTTTCTCAAGGAATCCCTATTTTAAATCTAACAAACTTAATGCTCCCTAATTTCTTCTTGCTCCTGAATTGTATCCTGTCGTTGCTGTGCAGCGTCTCTCATGTTTATCTTGCTCCAGTTTACAATACAGGACCATAGCATCCTTGGGTTACTGGGGAGGGGAGAAAGGGCTAGTAGGGTTGTTGGCTTCTATTTTTAATATGGTAGAATGTTAGTGTGTCAATCAGATTGATACTAATTCTGTTTTGCCAGACTGGTAAGGGAATAACAAATAACCTGTAACTTCTATAGACTGTTTCCGGTGACAATGGAAAGGTGAAAGTGTATGCAAGAGTGCGCCCACTGAAGCCCACAGAAATCGAGAAGCAAGAGGATCAGGTGAGTACCTGAAACAAAGTAGGAGCCAACAATTAGTATAGGAGAACTTTGATAGGCCAATTTCTTTGCTTGCCTATCAAGATCACTTGAAATTGGTTTGCAGAGTATTATATGCAAAAGAGCACAGGGGTGCTAGAATACAGGTAGTCCTCAACTTACAACTCAGTTCAAACAATGGCATTGAAAAAAGTGACCTTGATAGATTGGCTGGATATAAATATTTAAAATTAAGAATGCCCGCTGAAAAGTGGTTTGCTGCTATGGCAGGTGGTTTTAGATACTGAATGCTAACTATACTTCTTAGGGCTGTGTCTGCATCGAAAACGCTGATGCCCTTCTTCTCAAAGCACCCAAAGATTCCTTTACAATGAGAAACACTGAGCGAGGAATTGGCCAGGCAGTGCACAAATTCACCTTCAGCCAGGTAAGTTTTTTAATTTAATGTGATGGTGCTCATTCGTCTCGGACCTCTACTGAAACCAGTAGAGATTGTGGTGTTTGAAACTCCTTTGGCAAAATTCCTGCAAGGAGATTAGAGAACTCATGGAGAAGCAGGGATTAATTCCTGATAATTTGATGTAATTAACCATAAATTTAGAGTAATCGTACTCTGTATGATGGCATTAACCCTTAGTATTTGATGTTCAGATCTTTGGGCCAGAGGTTGGCCAGAAAGCATTCTTTGACGCAACAATGAAGGGAGTGGTGAAGGATGTCCTGAATGGGCAGAACTGGCTTGTTTATACTTATGGAGTCACGAATTCAGGGAAGACTTATACAATCCAAGGTAAGCAGCCCCTGGTGTATAAAGTTTCAGATAACCTTTGCTTAATAGGAGTCCCTTGTCTTGATTATTTACTTCTTTGTCCTTGGCTTGCAGGAGATGGTACTGACAGAGGGATCCTGCCCCGTTCTTTAGCCGTCATATTCAACAGTATTGGGACACGGTTGTACCGAGCCACAGACTTGAAACCTTTCCTATCAAACATAGTAAATTGGTTGGACAGCAAACAGATTCATCAAGAGGAAAACAAGAAGCAGGCTCTGATTTACGGTGGGATTAAGGAGGTAAGTGCCTCAGAGCCCTTAAGGACGAGGAAGAGGATGATTTGGTCAAAATCCCTGCTGTAATTCTTCCTTTTGGATTGGCAGGAGGTGCTCTTTACTTCTTTGCGCAAAAGTCACAGAACAGCATCCCAATCACAAGCACCCACAAGTGGCAGCATTGACAGTGGCATTGGTGGACTCTCTTCTGTTTGCCAATCGACAACCCAGACAAACTGGAGCCAGCTTGAAGGTATGCACTGTCCTGAACCTTGGTTCTGGGCCAATTTTATTTTCCATAGAATTGAAAAGCTAAGCACTATAGGCACCTCAACACGAAGAATAATCAAGTCTTCAGCAGTAAGAAATGAGGTAAAGAGACATTCAGAAAGAATAGAATTCAAGGGAAGCATATGAATCAGAAGAATGTCCATAATCCAACTGTAAAACAGCCTTAACCAAAGGTGGGGGTCAGAATATGTTTGAATTACATTTCACAGAAAAGGACTGGGATTATGCAATCATTGGTTTTTCTGTAGTGCAACTTAAACGGCCCTTTCAAATATCTTCTGGTTTAATAATTACTGGACAATGAAACATCTTTTGTTGCTGTGTAGGCTTTGTAAAGTAGAAGGGTATACAGGTAGTCTTCTACTTATGACCACAATTGAGCCCAAAATTTATGTTAAGTGAGATATTTGTTGAGTGAATTTTGCTCCATTTTACAACATTTCTTGACGCAGTTGAGAAGTAAATCTCCACGGTTAGTGAGTTAGTAACACAGTTGTTAAGTGAATCTGGCTTCCCCATTGATTTTGCTTGTCAGAATGCTGCAAAATGTTAGAGTTAGAGTTATGATCTTGGGACAGTACAAAGGTCATAAGTGGTGTGGCCTGTTGACAGCCAGCAGAGCTGGCAGCAGAGTCGGACAGTGAGGAGGTTTGGGAGGAACATGGGCCAGTCCTGGGGGCTGAGGAAAGTTCGGACTAGGCCTCTGTGTCGGAGGCAGAGAGGGAGCTAAGCAGCAGTGAGGCATAGAAACAGGCTGGAGCATGTTCCCAGTGTGCGCATGCACAGAGCTGCCAGAAGACAAGAACAACTGAGTGTCACTGCGTTATTTTGTTTGTCTACTTGAGCCTCTATTATAAGTTATACTGTAGAGAAGTTTTTCTTATCTGACAATGATTTACTGCGCATGCTTAACACGTTTATAATACATCACACATTCCAGAGACTTCTTTCCTTTTTGATCTTTGTTCGTCTGCCAGGAAGCTGGGAGACAAACTGCTTCTGCCAAAATGTAACAATTAGATAGATTTGTTTTATTTCTATTTTCATTTTATTTTCATATTAAAGTTTATTTTCATTAGAACATGTTCTCGGGTTTTTTAATTTTTCGCTTCTTGAGGATATGCTGTTTGGAAAAGCCGTCGATTCCAGACCTCTTTAGTTCAGGGTGAAATCTTCCCCTGATACTGAGAAAGCAGTGTCAACTTGGAAGTAAAGCCACACCTTGGAGGTGATTGGCCCCTCCCATAGGAAACAAAAGAGGAGTGAATGGGGAGTGGGCTTTTGCAAGAAACAATGTGTTCATTTGGTCGTTTCAAGAGTGGAAAGTTCTGTTTGTGACTATCAGAGACTCTGCCAAGAGTTGCCTTGCCCTCCATTTGGAAACTAGTTATCTGGCAGATGGGGGTGCTACACAGGTCGTAAACATGAAAAATGGTCATATGTCACTTTTCAATGCCGTTGTAACTTTGAATGGTCACTAAATGAACTATTGTAAATTGACTACTTGCAAAGTATAATAAAGCTAAAACCTTCACTTGCTCAGAAATATATGAGAAACTTAAGCTGAAAAGAAAACATTGTTTTCTGCAATCACTATGCACTTTGGGTTTCTTTCAGAAAGTCCATGTTAATTGGGTCTGCTACGAATTGTTACAATCACTGATAACTTTTTTTGTTTCGTTTTGTTTTCATTGGTAGTGACGGGACCTCACAAGACTGACCTAGATTGTGTTTCATTTGTGACCCAAGAGGATATGCAATTTTCTATCTGGGTCTCCTTCTTTGAGATCTACAATGAGCTGATTTATGACTTGCTGGAGACCCCGGCATCTGCCCCAAACCGCAAGAGGCCCACACTGCGGCTGTGTGAAGATCATACTGGAAATACTTATGTTAAAGGTACAGCCAGCCTTCTCACCCAGAATATAAATTGGACTACACCTGTAGAATAATTAATCCATCTGATCAGTCATCTAATAAGCCATATTTTGAGTGGCTTGAAGCAGTGTTAGAAGACACAGTCCCTTTATTGAGGTGTGATGTTTTCCCTAGTGATTCCTAGAAAAATGTGGAATCTAATTCCTGCTATTTCGGTTCCCTGACTCATCTTTGTTTTTGTAGACCTGAACTGGGTCAATGTGCAAAATGCTGAGGAAGCCTGGAAACTGCTGAAATTAGGCCGGAGAAATCAAAGTTTTGCCAGCACCCACATGAATGAGAATTCTAGCCGCAGGTCTGTCATATTCCTCACTTTGGTGACAGAGGGAGTGTTGTTGGGATTCTGAATGATTAGTAAAGTATATTCTCTGTACAAAAAAATAATAGTTTACCCAGGTTTGAGGAAATAGGAAAATAAATGAACTTAATTGTTTGAACCAGTTTATTTTCTAAAAATGGTTCTTCTCTTGCTCTCTGTAGCCACAGCATTTTCTCCATCCGAATTCTACACCTTCAGGAAAGCAGCAGTAAAACCGTCCCCAAGATCAGCGAGTAAGGAGAAACTTTCTTATTGAAGGCCTGAAGGGAATGGGAAAGACAGCTTTGTTTTGACTATATGCCCAGGAAAGCTGCCCTGTGTAGTCTTGACATGTGTTTGTCAGAATGACAACTTTGGGTTACTGTAAAATGTTCAGTCTTGTGTTTGACCTGAAATGAAAAAGACTTTTCCCTCTTTTGCCTGTAAACTGAGCAAGACAACCTAAATAGTAATAGCAATGGCACTTAGAGTTATATACCGCTTCACAGTTCTTTTACAGCCCTCTCTAAGTGGTTTTACAGAGTCAGCATATTGTCCCCAATAATCTGGGTCCTCATTTTACCCACCTCAGAAGGATGGAAGGCTGAGTCAACCTTGAGACCTGATGGAATTTGAACTGCCAAATTACAGTCAGCTGGCAGTCAGCAGAAGTAGCCTGCAGTACTCCATTCTAACCACTGTGTCACCGCGGCTTTTAAAATAGCAGAATTAAAGAGCAAAACTATGATTGGACCTTGTCACGGATTCTCATGCTGATTGCCAGAATTTCTAACCTCGTTAAAACCTGATGGGTGGGGGGGGGGGCTACACTGAAAGGGGGGGAGAGGTGGGGTGTAGGGTGAAACCAGACTTTGCATCAAACACTCCTCTTTCTCTTTATCAGGCTGTCACTGTGTGACCTTGCTGGCTCAGAGCGCTGCAAAGAACAGAGAACGGGGGACCGTATGAAAGAAGCCAATAATATCAATACCTCCTTGCACACGCTGGGACGATGTCTCACAATCTTGCGCCATAATCAGACCAAGTAAGTTAAAGGAATTTCTACTTTTAGCATTCACTGATTGTCTGGAGCTTTGCCTGGCCCTTCTGGTATTAAGTCCAGTCTGGTTGAAGATACTGATGATTTTGTATACATGCTCTAGGAAGTTAAGATGAGGACGATGATGTGTGTGTGGGTAGGCTTCATGTTCACTTATTGGCATTTCCAGAGCACAAATCCTCTTCTCTCCCTCTCTCTCTCTAAATAGATCAAAGCAGAATGTGGTCCCTTTCCGGGACAGCAAACTAACCCGTGTGTTCCAAGGCTTTTTCACAGGGCGTGGGCAGTCCTGTATGATTGTCAACATCAACCCATGTGCTTCATCATATGATGAGACCCTCCATGTGGCTAAGTTCTCTGCCATTGCCAGCCAGGTAAGAAAAGTTCATTTGGGTAGTTTTTGAGTTCTTTACTGGATAGAAAACGAATAGAATAGAATAGGCTGGTTCACTGCAATATTATTAGTACTAAGGTTGACTGTGATTATCTAGCCAATTACTAGTCTTAATTACTAGGATGTCCTTCCTCTTATGCTGCCAACCCAAAAGTTAGGGAGCAAGATTTATTTTTCCTGCAGCGATCATCTCCCTGTACTTGTAGGACTAGAATAAATGTGGATGTTGCTTCCTGTGGACTCGGCTTGCTCTGGAGAGCATGCGGGTCCCATTGGTTTCACCCATCACTCACGACAAGGACTTTGCGAAGCAAACAAATTACGTTTGAGCAATTTATGCTGCTCTTTGGGAGGCCAGCAATACATTTTTAGCTGCATTTTTATCAGTTGCAAAGGTACAGCGCTTCATCCTTTGCTTTTCAACCAGGGAGCCGTGGCAACAAAAATCTTCAATATTGACTGGCTAAAAGTCCTACTGTATACCCCTTTCCTCATGCCATTAACCCCCTGGTGTTCTTCTAAACTGTGAACTTGATAGTGACAGACCCAAATTGCCCACTCCAGGGAGCACTGAAGGACATTCTACCACATATACTACAATTTCTATAACTCAGTTCTGAGACCTGTAATTGCTGGACTCTTGTAAGGTTGCTACTTGGTTCTGGTCCTTTTCCTGTGGTTTGGGTTAGGCTTGTTGTGATCTGGCGCTTCCTTTGAATATACTATTCTCCCCTTTATTTTATACTGTGATAGGTTAGCTGAATAAATGAGGTTGCTAACTGTGTGAGAGAGACTATGTAAAAGAAGAAAAAATTACTTATTTATAACTGGTTTTTCCAGTGGTTCTCTGGGCATTCCTACTGTCAAACTTCTCTTGTATTACTGTTGCATGTTAGATTGGCGTTCTCGGGCTGCTTCAGTGGTCTCAAGGGACTGGGGGAAAAGGGAGGAGCTGTCTTCTTTCACATGCATATTGTAGTGGCAGTTCCCAACAAAAATCCCCAGCTTTAGAAGATTTTTATTGTGGGCCAATGTGGAGACACACAATCTATGTGCCTATACAAGATGATATCCCCAAAAGCCACAGTTTCAAGCAACCTATTCTTTATGCAGATGCTTTAAGACAGTGTTCCATATGGTGGGGGATTTTCCCCCCACAAGTTGCTTCCTCCTGAGGGTAAATATCAGGGCCACTTGGTCCTGGAAGCCTTTTTCCAAAACGTAAACAATATATTCTGCTCGGAGTAGCACTGGCATAAGGTGGAAAGAAATGAGTGCCATAGTTTTTTTTTAAACTGTGTTGATATAATTTGGTCTCTTACAGCTTATCCAAGTTCCTACAAAGGTGGGGCTTTTGTCTATCCATTCACTCATCAAGGAACACAGCATTCAAAACAGTAAGGCCTCCCCATCTGTTATGGATGAAGAAACAGAATCTGATGAAGACAGCGAAGATGAAACAGATGTGACTGCATATGATAAGGAGGTAAGAGGTTGGCCTTTCCTTATTTACTGAATGGATAAGTTTTCAGAGCTACTCATTTGGACATCTCCAGGGCTTTAGAATCCTTCAACTTTTGAGCATCTGATTTAAGCAGTGATCACTACTTGTAAATCAGGTGGTTGCATGCGTGATGCATTCTGATTGTGGCTGCCCCATTGAACCTAAATCACCATGTTCTTTGCATTTTCCCCATCCCAAAATTCAGGATCTTGTGCATATAGTTGAAGCTGTGCAAGAGCTTCTGCTGAAGGAACGTCAGGAAAAGCTTCAGCTGGAGGTGCGTCTCCGTGATGAAATCTGCAATGAAATGACGTCACACCTACAACAGAGAGAGCAGTGGAGCAGGTATTGATGCTGTTGGAGCCACCTATACTTTCTAGGAAACCTCTGTGATTGATCCTTGGCTTTCTATCCACCCATCTTACATTGTCATCTTCCTTTTTCCTTCTTCAATGCCTACTGTAGTGACCATATGGATTCTCAAAAGGAGATGTTAGAGGAGCTTTATGAAGACAAACTGAATAATCTGAAGGTGTCACTGACAGACTACTATCTGGAGGAAATTGAGGTAGGAAAAAGAGGTAGACGATATCCTGGGGTTTTCTGGAGACAGGGACTATATCATCTGCCACAAACAAAGAAGTGACACTTTAGAGAAGAAATGTCCTTTAAACCTTAGTAATTTTGTAGTGTGGTGTGGATAGACCTACCAAGACGCCTTCTTCTTGTAATTGATGCATGCCTCCCTCCTTCCATTCTGACTCCAAAGCTTCTTGTGGGCATTAAAATTGTCTACATTTTGGTGGGCTTGTGCCACACGAAGCTTCTTAGAAAAAAAGCTAGGCTCAGAGGTGGGCTGCACTTACGTTAACAATCGGTTCACTGGTTGTGAGCGCAAGGGGCTAAAATGCAGCTTCAAACATGCAGCTAATCTACTCAGGCAGCTCCAGTGAGTACAGCAGGCGTGGCGCAGAACTCAGCTGGGCAGCGCGGGTGGGCGGGCGGGGTGGGAGGGAATGAGCTAAAAGGTTAGTTATATAATGGAAAGCATAACACAGGGGCGGGTGGACAGGCAGACAGGCCCAGCCAGTGATCACAAGTACCACTTCGCCCCGACCTGGTGCAGCCAAGCAGCAGCCCACCACTGGCCCTGCGGCAACTCCAACTGCTTAGCTGACTCCAGGTGAAGCTTGAATGTCAAGTTTGGCCCAATCTCTTCTCCAAAACTGATGTTCTTTTAAGAGTTGGTAGCTATTTGGTTATTTTCCTGCTAGGTTAGTTTAGGAGCCTGCTGGTAAGACTGCCTTGAGCTGCTTGACAACTTGGCGGTCCTACAATCCCAGTCAATAAATAAAATGCTGCCTATTACTAACAACCAAGAAAGCAGATACATGACTCTATGATGGAAATTATTTGCTAGTGGAAGATTCTTATATGTGTGATAATTTGCCTTGATCCTGGAGAGCAATCAGTTGGGAGGAGGACTCAACTGGGAAATCAGTCTCTGTTAAACACAAGAGACCAAGGTCTAATCACCCCATGCGTTTTAGAGTTTTATCGAACGTATTTTTCGGAGTATAAGACACACCTTACCCCCCCTAAAAGAGTGTAGAAATGTTGGTGTATATATTCTATATACACAGAATATAACCATTTTTGGCCTCCCGAAGCCCCACCCCGCATCCCATTTTTTGCAGAAAACTGTCCGTTTTTCACAAAAACGGAGGCGTTTTTGCCTTCCCTCAGCCTCCAGCAGCCCTCTAGAGGTTTCAGCAGGGCTGGGGCAAGGCAGAAATGGGGGCATTTTTGCCTTGTCACAGCCCTGCTGAAGCCTACAGAGGGCTGTTGGGGGCTGAGGGAAGGCAAAAACTTTTTTTTTTTCTTACCTCTTCAAAATCTTGGTGCATCTTATGCACCAGTGCATCTTATAATCCGAAAAATACGGTAGTCTTTCCCAGTGAAAGCTACCAGAATAGGGAGATGCCTGCAGAATACACATAGAAAAATAAACTTGTTTGAACTCTACAAGTGTGGATCTGGTTATTCGTGCCTGATACGTAGAGTGACACATTTTTTTTTAATTTTTATTATTTTAATTAAACAACAACAAAAAAATTCTTCATTACATCTTGTAGAAAGCATGTCGATTGGTTACAAATAAATTTCGTGCGTTACTATACATCCTTCATATTTTTAATTTACATTTTAAAATCGAAAATCTTTATGTATTTTGCCATCAATGTAACATCATTCTCATTTAGCTATAATTATTTAAACATGCTTTTATCTAGAATCATTTGTATTTAAAGACACAACCACCTACTGGCATTCATTAGCTATTCCTATAAACCTCCAATAATTACCCTTTTATAGCATATTCAAGAGGGACACATTTTTATAGGAACCTTGAGGAAGATACCTCCTTGGTTCCACAGCTCCTTTCCCTCCATTTCCCAGTTAAAGCATCTTATTATTATTTTTTTCTTCAGAATCGGGACGACAAGATAAAAGAGCTGGAAGTTGCCTTGCAGGAGGCAAAACAAGCAGGCAGGAGACAAGATATGGAAGAACCTTGTCGTAGATCCAGACGAATCACATCTACGCAGCAAGAATTGCAGGAGGTGAAAATTGCGCTAGAGAAGTGCCAGGCAGAGCTGAGTGCCTCTACCAAAGGTGAAGCCCCTCTTCTTGTAATTTCACATGGAGACCAGACCGTATATCTGGAGAAAGGCAAACTGCCTTAATTATTGGAGTGAAAGTTGATGTACATCTGCCCAATGTTAAATTATCCTCTGTTACCTAGTCCTCTTAATTGTGTCCTGTGACACTATTGGCTTTCCTTTGAGTAACAAGCCCATCCCCGCATAGGTATATGATAGCTTTAAAAAGGGAAATAATTATTTTCATCGTCACCTCTAATCTCCTCCTTACATCTAATTTCAGTGAGTCTGCTTTATTTTTTGGGGGGGGGGAAGCAAGAGAGATTTGATATTTCTCAGGGAACATCTCTTATCTTTCACAGCTTGGTCTTGATTTGGGAGCCACCATGTACATTAGCCACTCATTTGCTAGGCTTAATTTCTTCTTGCACTTCTTGGCCCTGTTTTCCTACAGAACTGCATAAGTATCAAAAAATGTTGGAACCTCCACCTTCGTCAAGGCCCATTGCTGCTGATTTAGACCGGAAGCTATTAGAAGGTCAAAAGGTAACTAACAGAGGGAGCAAGAGCTCGTTAAAAAAACTTAATTTTTCTTTTCTTTTGGATGTTGCTGGTCAAGGTAGTCCTTGAGGTACGACAGTACCTGAGAGTGGTATTGCTGTCATTAAGTGACGCAGTAATAAAATGAAATGTCATGTGACCACATCACTTACCAATAGCAATCCCAGCAGTCCAGGTTGCCATCATAACCCCAGAACAGTAAGGGGTGTTAAGTGGAGGTAGAGGCAGGAGGCCCGGACAAGGAATGTGAAGGAGTGTGTGGATGTGATTGGGAGGGCGCTGGGGGAAGGCTGTGGGCAGGCCCTGCAGGCAGGCATGGGCTCTCTCTGGGATCGTGTTCTCTGTAGTGGAACTCCTAGGGAGAAAAGGCAGTGGGAGCGACTTACAAGAGCGACTTGTGACCTTCCCTTCTGGCTTCCCCGTTGACCTATATTCTGGGAAGCCACAGGGACGGTTGCAAATGACAATCATGGGACGGCAGCTCACCGTGACATTGAAGTCACAAACTGGATGCCTGAGTGATTGTGGAGAAGCTGTGATGGCATCCAGAGTTTTGTGGACCAATTGTAAATCCTTTTTTACAATTCGGTGCCACTGTAATTGTAAATGATCACTGAATGATTGGTCCTAGCTCAAGGACTACCTGTATTCTTCCTATCTCCTCCGCTGGTGGGAAGCTTGCCCTTTATAATGAAAGCTTTCTGCTCTCCTCTTTCTCTGCTTGGTTATGTGACTCTTCCTTGTTCTCTCAGAATGTGAGGATGCTACGTGCAGAGCTGATGAATCTTGGAGAGCTGTTCCAGTCAGCAGAAAGAGCATGTTGTCACCGCACAAGCGCCGGGAAACTCCGCGAAGCCCTCAACAAGTGTGACAGTATCCTGCTCAAGCAGGTAGGGAAAGGCCTGCTGAATCTAGCTACTTTGTGAGGCTCTTTTTTTCCTATTATACTTTTAAATGACTGTTTTTATAGGCTGCCTTTTATCCTTTGCTGAAAACTCATAGCATAAACAAATTGCAAAATTAACCCCTCAGTATAAAGAAAATGTAAAACGGTAAAGCAGAGGCAGTAGCCCAATAAATTAGATTTTCTTTTAATTAAGGGGGAGGAGGGGCCTGGGGAATGCTTTTACCAAGTACCATACTAAAAAGAAAAACTTCTTGAGAAGACAGGACTGCCACAAACCCTTATTTTTTGCTACTCATTGCATTTTGTCATGAAAATGTTGCCCCCAGTACTCAACCTTTGCTTAGCACTCAACACACTGCTATAAGAAGAGGGTGATAGCTTTGGGGAATAAACAGGAAGTCAGCCATGCTGGAAAGGTCGCTGCAGAAGAAGCGGGAGGGCGGACGTAAAATTCTTCCCCGCTGAAACAAAGGGCTACATGGCAAGCCATGTGATTTGTTTGGGACTCGACCTTTTTTTAGTAAAAAGGTCGCACCTTCCAGAAACAACGGAGAGTACCAAGGTATCACTGTAACACTTTAGCATTCCAAACCCAAAGTCAATCAATAGATATTATGGAGATAAGGCTATTATTCATGCAGCTTGAGGTCTCTGGCTGATCAAAATGGTGCTAGTTAGCCTGGAAGAGGCACAAATTAGTGTGTCACTTTCAGTTCATAGAGTTAGGAGGCAGCTGTCAGATTGGTAGGGCCACTGGTTGGGATAAATCATCACCATCTTTTGGCTGGATGTTCTTTCTAGGACCAGACCTTGGCTGAACTTCAGAATAACATGATACTGGTGAAGATGGATATGCGGAAGAAAGCTGCCTGCATCGCAGAGCAATATCAGACTGTGCAGAAGCTCCAGGCTGCAGCAAACTCAGGGACAGTGTCGGTGGCACCGGCTTCCATGAAAAAGCGCTTCTGTGCAAATAATGAAAACTCGCAGCCCAGGAATCAGCCTCCCATCAAGAAGCCATTCTTGCACAACCTCCTCACTCGCGCAACGCCTCAGCCTGCAGCGACGGAGAGCCCTTATGCTCGCATCTTGCGTGCCCGAGAAACTCCAGGGTTTAAAACGATGCCCTTTGGCAAAAAATACTGAATGCTTTGAACCCAGGCCTTGTCAGGCAGGGCAGCCAATTAGTGCCTTTACCATCAGTGAGTTGGCTCCAGGTCCAGGAAAGCTTTAAGAGAGTTTAAAAGAGGATTGAGACCAAGTGGCTTTAAACAGGTCGGCCTCAAGTACACCTTTGGATCCAATTAATGTATATAACTTATTCCATGTTTAGTGAGATATGGCCTGAGTTTTTTTTTTTTTTTTTTTGAACACCTTTGGCTTCCCAAAGATGATTACTATGCATGTCTCTTCTTCAAGCCAGCTGCTATTCCAGTGGTTATGTAACTTAGATTTATGTTATGTCTATTTTATGTTTATTAAAAAAAAATGCAGCATGCAGAACAACATATATTTTTATCTATGTTAAACAGGTAATAAATTCATTGCTTTCAGTTCTGAAATGTTATAGAGTTGTGTAGACTGGATTCTATACATTTGAGGTATTTAAAAATACTGGCCAGATAGAGTTCCTTCTAGAGCAGCGATGGCGAACCTTTTTTGGCTCGCGTGCCATAAGTGGGGGGAGCGCAGGGGGGTCGTGTGTGGACATGCCGCACCCATAATGCAATGCGCGACCCCCCCCCCCCAGTCCGCATGCATGCACTACAGACGCGAACCCCCCCCCCCCCATTTTTACATGCTTTTTTTGCCCTCCCCAGGCTCGAGGCTTTATAGGAGCCTGGGGAGGGTAAAAACAGCCTCCTCCCTGGACGACCTCCAGAGGCGTCAGGGAAGCCTCCGGACGGTCCCTGAAGCCATTGGAGCGCTCAAAACGACCCTCCGAGCAAACCGTTTGCTCGGCGGATTGTTTTGAGCGCTCCGAAGGCTTCAGGGACCATCCGGAGGCTTCCTTGATGACTTCGGAGTGCTCAAAACGACCCTCCGAGGAAATTGGAAGTGACTTCCGGTTTGCTCGGAGGGTCATTTTGAGCACTCCGAAGTCATCAGGGAAGCTCCTGAAGCCTTTGGGGGGCGGGCTCTTTTTGCCCTCCCCAGGCTCCTATAAAGCCTCTGGAGCCTGGGGAGGGCAGAAAATGGCTTTTAAAAAGTGTGAACTCAGCTGGCCAGCACCTCGCGTGCCCTGACAAATGGCTCCACGTGCCACCTGTGGCACGCATGCCATAGGTTCGCCATCACTGTTCTAGAGGAATTTGGGGGGGGAGGAAATCTTGCAAAATATATTTACAATTTATATCTTTTTTCTATCTAAGGCATTCGAGGCCATCCCCAGCTAAACCCCAATTCAAATGTGATCAGAGGGACCATAACTTCTCTTTCAACTATTGAAAAGAAAAACACTGGCTTCTTTCCTAAAAGCTGGAGTGAGTGAAGCCTTGGCACATCCCCAAAGATTTGTCTCCTTTAACTTGGGAGTAACACAGGAGGCCTTTTCTTATGTACTTGGCAAATAGTCCTCCAAAAGTGAGGGCATTTTTAGGAAATCCTCTTCTATCAACATTCATGTCAACATTAATAATAATAATTTATTAAATTTCTAGACCGCCCCCTCTCCCCGGAGGGACTCGGGGCGGTATACAGGAATAAATTTAAAACATACAAACAATCATACACATAGGTAAAAATCAAACAACCCCTGTACAATTTATAAAAATTAAAAAACAGACCTTAAAACCAATCTTGAAAATTTAGAGATAGAACTGAGGTGGGATAGGTGGAATTAGGCCAAGCCGGCTAGCTGGAATAGGTGGGTTTTAAGTTTCTGACGGAAGGAGCGGAGATCTGTAGTCATTCTAATGTCGGGGGGAAGGTCATTCCAGAGGGTCGGGCCCATCACAGAGAAAGCCCTTCCCTTAGGCGTCGCCCGCTGGCACAGCCTAGTGGACGGCACCCGGAGGAGTCCCTCTCTGTGTGAGCGAATCGGCCGGAGGGATGTATGGGGCAGGATACGATCCCGCAAATAACTAGGTCCGCAAATAACTAGGCAGTGTTATATGCTCCTATAGATTTATAGCAGACAGCTTTACCCAGTTTTGGTAAAAGCAGTTTCAGGCTTTGGCAACAGCTAGTGTCACAATGTATTACAACTCACAAGTTATGCTGACCAGGAGTGTAAGCTGTTCCATGTGGCTATTCAGGTCTTGGGATGTTTCTCAGGGGAGTATCCTATATTTGAAAGGTCTTTTTTTGTGGTAGCCATTGTCCTGCACCTGTCAATGAGCTTCAGCTTCACCTGAGCAACTGGCATTTGTTAAAATTATGGGTATACACCAAATGTTATAAATACCTCATTTTAATAGCAAAAGATGATTTTGATAATCGTGTGAGGCATTAATTCATGGAATAATTTGCAGCAATCCAAGGCTAAAGGAGGGATACTTCTAGAACAACAACCAACACAAACAAACGAGTCTATATTTTGCATGAACCTCTTTGTGCACAAATTTATTGTTCTCCTGTGCGCTGCTTGGGCAATCCAAGCATGGGTTAACTTTGTCCATTAGCCTAGAGACTGAGTTATGCAAATTTGTTGATCACGCCTCCTCTGCCTGGATGGGCCAGTTTTTTAACTCAGTCCAGCCTGAAGAGACGTATATCCATTTTCTCTCTAGACTAATCGACAAATTACTCAGGATTAATTGGATTCTCATTGATTTCGACTTACATAGGTTGAAGTGAGTTTGGGGGCAGAGTGAGAGCGACAGTTCGCTGTCAGCTCCGGCACACATCGTGCTGCCATTGCCTTTCGGAAACTATCAGACGTTCATAGCAACAGCGCTGAAGTCGCGCTGCCTGACCATAGCGCAATAGCGATCGGGAGCCGGTCCGCCGCTCCCCAGCTGTTTCAAGCGCTCCGGTGTCGGTTTGCCGTGCCGCTTTGCCGACGAAACAATTCGGCCTGCAAGTTTAAACGCTGCGCTGACGAGGTTTCTCTGAGGAGGTTTGCGAACGCCGGCTGCTGCAGGCATCGGCTATTCAAACTGGCGTTTTAAAAATCCCGCCTGAACCGCGGGCGCCATTTTGGAGGACCTAGTTTCGCGCGCTTTGCAACGAACAAAGGGGTGGTCCTCTCCTTCCCGCCTAATTAGTAACGTTGCATCAACGGCTCTTTCCCTCTCTATTGCCTTGTTCGCTCGGCTGTGAGACGGTTGTTGCAAGAGCTCTTCAATCACTTCTTGGGTGCTTCAGAGCCTTTGTGCAGAGAGATTGAGCCTTTTCACTTCTCTTCATTTCGATATTATCATGGCAGAGTCTGCTTCCTCCGGAGGTATTGTGGAGCCCATTAATCCTCCCCAATCCCATAGTGAGGCCGAACGCTCCCCGAGGCCTGGCAGGGCCGCAACTAGGGCCTCTTCTCATAGGCCTCAGCCTTCTTCCACAGCCCCTGATAGGGCCCATAAACGTAAAGAGAAAGCAAAAACGGTGACCAAGGCCCCTCGTGTGGCCAGTAGCTCGCCTCCTATCTTGGCGCCTCAGCGGCCTTCCCCCAGCTCCTCTCTGCATCCCGCTGGAAACCAAGGGTGGTCCCCTGACCTTCCTCTACCCCAGGTACCCATTTCTGAGGAAGGGGAATTGGGGGCCCGTTCCCCTCCAGGCCTATCTGAGATAAGCATGGCCTCAGCCCATGACCCCCCAGTCGCAGGGCCTTCTGCCACGTTTACTCCCACTGCTGTAGGCCTCAGGCCTGTAGAGGGCCAGGATCTGGGCCTTCCCCCAGATTTAATACAATACACAATACAATACAATACAATAGTAGAGTTGGAAGGGACCTTGGAGGTCTTCTAGTCCAACCCCCTGCCTAGGCAGGAAACCCTATACCGTTTCAGACAAATAGCTATCCAACATCTTCTTAAAGACTTCCAGTGTTGGGGCATTCACAACTTCTGGAGGCAAGCTGTTCCACTGATTAATTGTTCTCACTGTCAGGAAATTTCTCCTCAGTTCTAAGTTGCTTCTCTCCTTGATTAGTTTCCACCCATTGCTTCTTGTTCTACCCTCAGGTGCTTTGGAGAATAGTTTGACTCCCTCTTCTTTGTGGCAACCTCTGAGATATTGGAATAATGCTATCATGTCTCCCCTAGTCCTTCTTTCTCTTAAGCTAAACATACCCAGTTCCTGCAACCGTTCTTCATATGTTTTAGTCTCCAGTCCCCTAATCATCTTTGTTGCTCTTCTCTGCACTCTTTCTAGAGTCTCCACATCTTTTTTACATCGTGGCGACCAGAACTGAATGCAGTATTCCAAGTGTGGCCTTACCAAGGCATTATAAAGTGGTATTAACACTTCACGTGATCTTGATTCTATCCCTCTGTTGATGCAGCCTAGAACTGTGTTGGCTTTTTTGGCAGCTGCTGCACACTGCTGGCTCATATTTAAATGGTTGTCCACTAGGACTCCAAGATCCCTTTCACAGTTACTACTACTGAGTAAGGTATCACCTATACTGTACCTGTGCATTCCGTTTTTGTTGCCTAAATGTAGAACCTTACTCTTTTCACCATTGAATTTCATTTTATTAGATAGTGCCCAATGTTCAAGTTTGTCAAGATCCTTCTGTATCTTAAGCCTATCTTCTGGAGTGTTGGCTATTCCTGCCAGCTTGGTATCATCTGCAAATTTGATGAGTTCCCCATTTATTCCCTCATCCAAATCATTGATGAAGATGTTGAAGAGTACTGGGCCTAAAACAGAGCCTTGGGGTACTCCACTGCATACTTCCCTCCATGTAGATGCAGTTCCATTGAGAACTACACGTTGAGTGCGGTTGGTCAGCCAGTTACCAATCCATCTGGTGGTGATGCTGTCTAACCCACATTCTTCTACTTTATCTAGTAGTAGGTTATGGTCTACCTTATCAAAAGCCTTACTGAAGTCCAAGTAAACTATATCAACGGCATTCCTCTGGTCCACTAATTTTGTCACATTATCAAAGAATGCAATAAGATTAGTCTGGCATGATCTGTTTTTGACAAATCCATGTTGGCTTTTGGCTATTACTTTGTTTGCTTCTAGGTGTTCGCAAATTCGTTGCTTGATTATTTTTTCCAGAATCTTTCCTGGTATTGAGGTTAGGCTGATAGGTCTGTAGTTTCCTGGATCTAATTTTTTCCCTTTTTTGAAGATGGGAACCACATCAGCTCTTTTCCAGTCCTCTGGTAGTTCCCCGGTGTTCCAGGATCTCTGAAAGATATAATTCAGTGGTTCTGAGATCTCGTCTGCCAGTTCCTTCAGAACTCTGGGGTGTAATCCATCCGGTCCTGGTGATTTGAACTCATCTAGGGTAGACAGGTGCTCACTTACCATTTTCTTCCCTATTTCAATTTGTGTTCCTAATTTTGTGGTGCTGCTTTTGATAGGTTGGACTGTTTTATCCCTTTGTGTAAAGACAGATGCAAAACATGAGTTAAATAGTTCTGCTTTCTCCCTGTTGCTTGTCACCTTCTTGCCACTTTCTCCTAGCAATGGACCAATTGTTTCCTTAACTTTTTTCTTGTTTTTAACATGTTGGAAGAAGCTTTTTTTGTTAATTTTTACTTTTGTGGCAAGCCTTTCTTCATTGTGAGCCTTAGCTTTCCTCACTTCATCTTTACAGGCTCGGGCTATTTGCTGATATTCTGCCTTAGTTATGTCCCCCTCCTTCCACTTTTTATACTTACTTTTTTTGTCTTTCAGTTTGTCAGATAGTTGTTTATGCAGCCATGCTGGTTTCTTTTGGGAGCTGTTGTTTTTCTTCTTCATTGGTATTGTGTTAGACTGGGCTTTTCTAATCTCATTTTTCAAAATTTCCCAAGCTTCTTGAGTTGTTTTCCCCTCGAGGATTCTCATCCATGGAATTTTTCCCAAGCTCTCTCTAAGTTTATTGAAATTAGCTTTCTTAAAGTCCAAGACTCTAGTTTGACTTTGTTCTACTACTTGTGTTTGGATAATGTTGAATTCCAATATTGCATGGTCACTTGCCCCCAGGGTTCCTATGACTTCAACACCTTCTATCATTTCCTCTCTGTTAGTGAGAATTAAGTCCAGTATGGCTGATCCCCTTGTTTCCTTCTCTACTTTTTGGAAAACAAAGTTGTCTGCTAGGTTTGTTAGGAACCTGTTGGATCTTCCACTTGGTGCAGAGTTTGTTTCCCAGTTGATGTCAGGGTAGTTAAAATCTCCCATTACTATTGTGGTGTGCTTCCTACATACCTTAGTTAGCTGACTAGCAAAAAGTTCATCTTCTTCCTCTGCTTGGTTGGGTGGCCTGTAGTATAGACCTATGGCAATGTCATTTCCCCCACAACCTTTAATATTGACCCAAATGCATTCAAGATAGTTCTCATTATTGTTGTGCTCTATTTCTGTAGAGACATAGTTATTTCTTATATATAGTGCAACTCCACCTCCTCTTTTATTTGGTCTATTTCTTTTAAATAATTTAAATCCTTCTAGCTGTATGTTCCATTTGTCAGTTTCATCCCACCAAGTTTCTGTAATGGCAATAATATCATATCTGCCCTCTTTTACTTGAATTTCTAATTCTCCCTGTTTATTCCTCATGCTCTGTGCATTGGTATATAGACATTTGAGTCCATTTTGATTGACCTTGTGTTTACTGTCTACATAACCTGTATTATGCCTGACTGCCCCTATTTTCTTGCCACTTGTGTGATTCATGCACATGGTATGACAATCACTATTACATGCTTGGTTTTGCTTGACAGCAGGAGTGATAATCTTACCCCCACACACATCTATGTTACATGCATTTATAACCCTATGAATTTTAGTTTGCTGGGGACAGAGATGTTCTGTATCTATTAATTCTCTGTCCCCGCTCTTCAGTTTAAATGTTTATCAAGAAAATCTGTGAATTTAATGCCAAGTAACTCAGTTCCTTTCTTGGATGGGTGCAACCCATCTCTTTTGTACAGTTTTTCATTGGACCAGCTACAGGCTTCATGACTAATAAAACCAAAGCCTTCCCTTTTACACCACTCCTTTAGCCAAACATTAAACTCTGCTACACGCTGGCCCTTCCCTTTTTGTTCCTTATATACAGGTAAAACCTCTGAAAAGATAAGCCTACAACCTATACTATTAAGTTCATACCCCAAGTTCTGGAAATCATTCTGCACAGAAAGTACATCTTTCTGGGATAGATCATTAGTGCCAAGATGTATAATAGCATCAACGTCACAGTCCTTACTTGCATTCTTGACTATCTTAAGAATACGCCTCTTGTCTCTGCTGGCAGTAGCACCTGGCAGACACCTGACCTCTTTTAAAACCTCCGTATCCTCTCCTAAATTAACATCTCTTACGATTGAATCACCAACCAGAAGGTGACTTCTCTTTTTACATACCTTGATCTTCTTCTGCGACTGATGTGTGATACCTGGTTCCCCTTTTCGCCTTTCCGAAGAAAGTTCTTCGTTTTGGACCACGATCCCCTGCTTATTTGAGTCATCATTATCACAACTGCCTTGACCTATCTCTTTAGTGTCCCCATTAAGGTCAGCAAGGGCACTATATCTGTTTTGCTGGGTCACAGCAAAAGCTTTGGGTTTATGGTTCACAGCTCTCAACCTGCCAGATCCCACAGTTGTCCAGACAGCTCTTCTCCTGCAAGATCTTTGTGGTAGAGGGGGCTGATAGTGTGGCTTCACCATAGAGTGGAATGGCTGACGTAGACACCTAGTTTCTGCTTGGAGAGCACAGATTACAGATTCTAGATAGGTAATCTGCCTATGTAGACTCGTAATTTGTTTACAAAGGGGACAGTATCCAAATTTGAAAAGAGTACTGCGAAAGACAGGTGCAAAACAGCTATTACATTGAACTAAGCCAGTCATTTTGAAATAAATAAAATCACAATCTCAAACACACTAATCCAGAATGTATTATTGCTATTTTGGTTTATAGATATATGATTCGCGCGCCGTTAGGCGCGCGGGCCCCCACCTCAGTGTCTTTGTCTTGTGACTCACCCCCTCCTTCTCTCCAGCAGCTCCAATCCTAGCTTCAGGAAGATTCAAATGATATGGAGTTTAAGGGCCCCCACCTCAGTGTCTTTGTCTTGTGACTCACCCCCTCCTTCTCTCCAGCAGCTCCAATCCTAGCTTCAGGAAGATTCAAATGATATGGAGTTTAAGGGCCCCCACCTCAGTGTCTTTGTCTTGTGACTCACCCCCTCCTTCTCTCCAGCAGCTCCAATCCTAGCTTCAGGAAGATTCAAATGATATGGAGTTTAAGGGCCCCCACCTCAGTGTCTTTGTCTTGTGACTCACCCCCTCCTTCTCTCCAGCAGCTCCAATCCTAGCTTCAGGAAGATTCAAATGATATGGAGTTTAAGGGCCCCCACCTCAGTGTCTTTGTCTTGTGACTCACCCCCTCCTTCTCTCCAGCAGCTCCAATCCTAGCTTCAGGAAGATTCAAATGATATGGAGTTTAAGGGCCCCCACCTCAGTGTCTTTGTCTTGTGACTCACCCCCTCCTTCTCTCCAGCAGCTCCAATCCTAGCTTCAGGAAGATTCAAATGATATGGAGTTTAAGGGCCCCCACCTCAGTGTCTTTGTCTTGTGACTCACCCCCTCCTTCTCTCCAGCAGCTCCAATCCTAGCTTCAGGAAGATTCAAATGATATGGAGTTTAAGGGCCCCCACCTCAGTGTCTTTGTCTTGTGACTCACCCCCTCCTTCTCTCCAGCAGCTCCAATCCTAGCTTCAGGAAGATTCAAATGATATGGAGTTTAAGGGCCCCCACCTCAGTGTCTTTGTCTTGTGACTCACCCCCTCCTTCTCTCCAGCAGCTCCAATCCTAGCTTCAGGAAGATTCAAATGATATGGAGTTTAAGGGCCCCCACCTCAGTGTCTTTGTCTTGTGACTCACCCCCTCCTTCTCTCCAGCAGCTCCAATCCTAGCTTCAGGAAGATTCAAATGATATGGAGTTTAAGGGCCCCCACCTCAGTGTCTTTGTCTTGTGACTCACCCCCTCCTTCTCTCCAGCAGCTCCAATCCTAGCTTCAGGAAGATTCAAATGATATGGAGTTTAAGGGCCCCCACCTCAGTGTCTTTGTCTTGTGACTCACCCCCTCCTTCTCTCCAGCAGCTCCAATCCTAGCTTCAGGAAGATTCAAATGATATGGAGTTTATATATTTATACCGCATGATTTCAGCAGCAATTTCCAAAGGCGAGGATGCAGAGCTGCATCGTAGATCCAACATCCCCAGAACTCCAGCCGCGCCTAAGGATTTGATTAATCCTCAGGCTGAGCCCTCCTCACTTTTACCTTCTGATTATAGTGAGGAATCGGCTTTGGTGGAAGAGGGAAGTATTAGACATAGAATTTTTGGATGATGAAGGCCTGGCTCAGGACCAGCCTACCTCTTCTGGTTTATTCCGACCAACACTTTTTAAGTCATTGTTGTTTAAGGCAAAGGCCACCACTAACATGGGTGGAGCTGCCACCCAGGCCACTACAGCAGTAGGCCTGGATGCAACTGAATGTTTATTTGCAGAACAGGTTTCAGAGCAGGAGGTCATTCCTTTTCCCAAATTATTCATGGATATTGTTCAAAAGCAGTGGACTCAACTGACTGCTGTGACTCCGCCTAGTAATGGGGACAAGAAATTATACAATTCTACCCCAGAACTGGAAACTCTTCTCCAGTTTCCCACTATAGATGCCCCTATTGCGGCCTTGGCTTCGCCAGCATTGATCCCATCGGAAATATCCGAAGGGTTGAAAGCGGAGGACCGCAAGGCCAAGTTAGTCATTAGGAAGACTCATCAGGCCGCGGCCTGGGCCTTGTGCGCTGCCACCGCGGCGTCCTTTTTCAATAGAACATCCCTGGTCTGGCTTAGGCAACTCCAAAGTAGACTTGCCCCTGAGGAGATGCGCCTCCATCAGGACGTTACTAAACTGATGGCAGCCTTGGAGTTTTCGGCGGATGCTACCCTTAATGCAGCCAAATTTGCATCCCGGGCTGTAGTCTCCAATGTAGCCTCGCGCCGCCTGGTGTGGCTCCGCTATTGGCAAGCGGACGTGCGCTCCAAATGGCGTCTTGCTTCCACGCCATTTAAGGGTGGGGCCTTGTTTGGGCCTGCACTCGATCCAATCCTCATTGAAACAAGGGATAAGAGTAAGGTGCTTCCATCCACCAGCAGGCGTGCTGACAGGAGGCAGCAACCGTATAATAGGCGTCAGCCATTTCGGGCAGGTGACTCTGGTTTCAATAACACCTCCTATGTCTCCCAGTATGACAGAAACTATAACCAAGCGCAGGACAGGAACCAGGACTGCTTGGGGGTCAGGGATAGAGGTCGCCAGCAGAATCAGTCACAATCCCAGACAAGTCGGATATTTCGTGGCGCCGGTAACCGGTCCTTTCGGAGGTACCGATGACTCTCACGGGGAAGGGGCGATCGGCGGGCGGCTACTGGCCTTCGCCCACCAGTGGTCGATCCAGGACCTGGAGGTCACAATGGACACACTGCGGAACCACAGGTTTGTCCTAAATCTTACCAAAAGCCACCTGCAGCCGACCACATCGCTACTTCATCTGGGCACAGTCATCAATTCAAGGACATGTGAGGTGTTTCTGTCTCAGGAAAGGCGTCGCAGCATTCATGCCCTGGTGAGTCGCATATCATCACAGAGACTCATACCACTGGCCACTCTCTCCCAATTACTCGGGAAGATGATATCAAGCATTGATGTTGTTCCCTGGGCCCGGTTCCATTCTTGCCCTCTCCAGTGGTTCCTGCTCCCCTTCCAGAGAGCCCACACCAGCCAATCTCAAACCAAGGTTCTCTTGCTACCCAAACCACTCAGGTCTCTCCGGTGGTGGACTTCCTCCAAACTTCTCAAAGGGAGTCCATTCAAGGAACCGGACCGCATCCAAGTAACAACGGATGCCAGCCTATTCGGGTGGGGGGCTCATGCCCTGGACCGGGTCGCTCAGGGCCGTTGGTCGAGCCAGGAGTTAAGAAACAGCATCAATTGGCTGGAGCTGCGGGCCATACATCTGGCCCTCCTCGAGTTCAGGGACATAGTTTCGAACCACCACATACTGGTTCTGACAGACAATGTAGCCTCCAAGGCCCACATCAATTGCCAGGGAGGCACCCGATCCAAGGCTCTCATGTTGGAGGCGGAGAGAACACTCCACTGGGCGGAAGCCAGACTGTTATCACTGCGAGCAGAGCACATCTCGGGGGCCTCCAACACACAGGCGGATTGGCTGAGCCGAGCCACCGTGGATCAGACAGAGTGGCGTCTTCATCCCGCCCTCTTCCAGGAACTCTCTCGCCGGTTCGGCAAACCGGAGGTGGACCACTTTGCGCAATCCAACAATGCGCAGACACCACGATTTTACACCAGATTTCAGACCCCGGGGGCGGAAGGCACGGATGCTCTTCGCAGTCCTTGGCCGGCAGGCCTCCTTTACACCTTCCCACCTCTACCGATCCTTCCGTTAGTCATCCAAAAGATACTGACGGAACAAGCGGAAGTCCTGCTCGTGGCTCCCATGTGGCCTCGACGCCCCTGGTACGCCGATCTTGTCCACCTGTCGATTGGCCGCCCCTGGAGAATCCCGGACAGCCAGATCCAGCTCAACCAGGGGGCTCTCGTCCATCCGAACCCCCAGCTCCTACAGTTAGCTGTGTGGCACGTGAGCGGGCTATTCTGACTGGACTCCACTTCTCCGACGAGGTAATAAACACCATCCAGGCGGCCCGTCGGCCATCCACGACTCGTATCTACGAGGCCACCTGGCAGGCCTTTTGCAGGTGGTGCCGCCGTACCTCTATAGACCCAGTCAAGGCGTCTGTGCCACAGGTGCTTGACTTCCTGCAAATGGGCCTTGACAAGGGCTTGGCACCCAACACTCTTCGTTGCCAAGTCGCAGCCCTGTCCACCGTGATTAGTGGCGGCCGTGCCCGCCCATTGACTCAGCACGCACGGGTCAAGTCATTTCTGAAAAGTGCAGCTAACATCAGGCCTCAGACTGTTCACCGCTACCCTACCTGGGACCTTCCTTTGGTGCTCAAGGCACTCACATCTTCACCCTTTGAGCCCATTCGCACCATCAGCCTCCGGCTACTGACACTTAAGGCTGCCTTTCTGGTGGCTATCACGTCCGCCAGGAGGGTATCCGAGCTGGCGGCTCTGTCAGTACGATCTGACCTGTGCATATTTCATCCCAACAGAGTTGTTCTTCGCCTAGACCCGGCCTTCTTGCCTAAGGTCAACACCTGGTTTCACAGGGCGCAAGAACTTATTCTCCCGGACTTCTGCCCGCATCCTTCCCATCCGCAGGAGCGCCAGTGGTACCATCTGGATGTCCGGAGAACTCTCCGGCGCTATGTGAAGCGCACGGCTGCCTTCCAAAAGTCAGAGGCACTTTTTGTCTCGTTCCAACCTTCCTCCATGGGGCAGAAAGCGTCATCCCACACCATAGGACGTTGGCTAAAGGCATGCATCGCGCTCGCTTACGACACTCAGTCCCGGCTGGTCCCCAGGCGCATCACTCCCCACTCCACCAGGAGCGCGGCTACAACAGCGGCCTGGGCTACTCAAGCATCAGTGGAGGACATTTGCAGAGCGGCTACCTGGTCGTCGCCATCACCATTTATTAGACATTACAAAGTGGAATCATACGCCTCGGCCGAGGCATCCTTTGGGCGGCGTGTACTGCAGCAAATGCTCACCCCCTCTGCGGGCCCTGACCAGCCTGGCTCCCGGCCTTAGTTTCACTGCTCTGGCATGTCCCATGCTTGGATTCCCCAAGCAGCGCACAGGAGAACGACCGTTGACTTACCTGAACAGTCCTTCTATGTGCGCTGCGAGGGGAATCCAAACCCACCCGCAGCTTCAGCTGGTCCGGGCGCTCTTGGACTTTGACTCTTTGACTGACACTATTCTGGACGTGACTTATTGATACCTTTCTGACTATAGTCGTGCCTGACAATTGATACACATCTTCACACGGCTGACCTTCGTACAAAACTGACCCATCCAGGCAGAGGAGGCGTGGTCAACAAATTTGCATAACTCAGTCTCTAGGCTAATGGACAAAGTTAACCCATGCTTGGATTCCCCTCGCAGCGCACATAGAAGGACCGTTCAGGTAAGTCAACGGTTGTTTTTAGTGTGGAAAAAATAGATCTATTCAAAGGGTAGCAGTCTTGCTTTGTTGCAGTCTTGCTTCAGTTTCTAATATAACAAGGCACCAAATGTAATGACTACCATACAGTACAACAGTAGGTTGGATTATTTTACAGTTAGAAGTATGGGATAGCTAGATTACTTTATAAGAATTATTTTATAATTAGATAATCCAAGCAATTGGCTGAATTGACTATATATCTTATCTGCTATAAATTTGGAAGGCTGTTTTCCACACTGTTTTCTTGAGAAGAAGATTAAACTAAATATGAATACTGAAGTCTCAACATCTCTGAAACATATCAGAAGCCATAAATCTGATTTCTTGAAAATATACTGATAAAACACGGTAATGGTAGATAACATGATTTTTAACCACACAAAATTGTTTTGATTCCTGAATTCTAACAGTCTTGACATTTAAAGACTGATTACAATCATTAAGCTATAATAATATAGTCATTGTTTAAACTAAGCATTTACAAGCTGATAGTCAAAAGAAACGAACAGGTTTGCTCTCAAGTAATTTCCTCTGGTTCTTGATTAACAAGATTAACTAAAATAGTCTACAATTTCCAGAGCCTAGGGGGGAAAGCAGCAACACTGCACTGCTGGCATAAAATATACTCATCACTTTATGTTGCCAGTTTCAGCCTGGCAATGAATTAGATGTGACCTGTTCGCTTTTCCATCCACATTCTCTGTCTTGCTGTCTTTTAAGATAAGCTTTTATTAGTCACATAATAAAAAAAAAGTCAGGTGTTCACAGACACTCCTTTTCAATTTCAAATAAATGTGATACGGTTTCAAATGTGATGCAAATCTGATAAACGGATAACTTGCATCTTATTACGATATCCTCAGAAAGGAATGTGATGAAGAAGGACAGAAAGCAACTCCACGGCCAGTGTAAAGAGAGATTCGCTCTCTCCCAGATGCCAGACTTGTAAGAAGACTAGGATGTACAGTGAATTCAACTCACTGCATTGTCTGAGCTATTACCATTTCATGGTTATAATACAATAAGACAGTCATCCTCAGCAACGTGATGTAGCCACTCAAACTGAACACACAAGCCTTCCTAGAATGGCAGTATTCAAGAGAAAGACCCAGTTTACAACAGGAGCGTCCTCTCAACTGAGCCAGCACAGAAAGATTGTTCAGTTCAAGGCGTAATATTAGATAAATTCAGTGGGGACACACGGCGGGTTGGAGTGTTGTTGGCAGAGAGTGAAGAAGGAAGTAGGAAAGGTGTGGCTGCCGTCTCTGTAGTTGGTGTCTCCCCTTGATTTCGTAACTGTAAGATTTGTCGCAAAAGAGCCTTCCCTTCTTCTCTTGTCTAGAAAGAAAAGCCAGATGTATGAGGAAACAAAAAAAAGGGATAGAAAACAGGTTATATGGATGTTCCTGAGCACAGGCACATCACTAAATTATAATGAAACCAATAGGTAATGCTTCATATTAAAAAAAATAATGTACACACACACACAATAGATGGAAAAGAAGATATACAGTAATGGTAAATCTCTTGTGCGCATGAGAATATTACAGTATCAACCTCCTTAGTCCATTAAACAGCTGAATGGCAGCTTAGCAGAGGTGAATTCTGCAACATACTCAGACAGCTATATGCTGCCTTTTGTATTGATCGTACATGATGGAGGAGGCCGCTAAATGAATATTTCTTGTAATGCCCTATATGGTTTCTGGGATCTGTCAGTATTAATTTAAAGACCTTCATTCTCTGGTAAGAAAGAAAAGTAGTAGGCCTAGTGTTATATTTGCCATCATTTTAATAGCCAAAAATTGTTTGCAAATTGTAAATACACAAATGTCTGAATAAACTAAAGCATTATTTGGAGGAAGTACTTCAGACCCTGTAGAGCAGCAGTCACCAACCGGTGGTCCATGAGAAAATTTTGGTGGTCTTCAGAAAAATTATTTGCATTTTTTATATTGCACTAAATATTATTTATCTTTTTTTAAAAAATCATATTAGTGTTCCGTGGGATTTAAAATTATGAATTTAATGGTCCCAGAGGTCCGAAAGGTTGGTGACCCCTGTTGTAGAATAAATTATTTTCAATATCTCATTGGCTGCAGTTTTGTTATCTACCTCTTCGGCTTGAATGGAATTCTTACTAAATATTTATTTAGTTATTAAATTTATTTCCTGCCCATCTCACCACAAGGCATTATTTTTTACCATCCTAAGTTAAAACAGTAGCTCTGGCAGTTTGTTTTTAGATGTGAATTACACCTGGAGGACAATCTTTTGGCCTAGCCCAAATGAAGGGGGAGAAGGGACTCGTACATTAATGCTGTATACATACATAGGGGGACAGGTATGAAGCAGGTATAAAGCCCCAGTGAAAAACTGTCCACTTCAATTGGAGCGGTTACTCACATCGTTGAAGGCGCAGCATTTCTGAGCACAGGCTGAGGCTTCATCCCAGAGCTTACACTTGAAGTAATACTGAGCCAAGTAGCGGAAGGCGGTGCTTACTTCCAAGTTCTCCCCTATTTCCTGGGATACAATGCAGGTAGTTCTTGGATTACATCCATTCGTTCAGCAGCCATTCGAAGCCACAACTAAATGTTTCAGTTACAGTTGAAAAAAATGACTCACCAGGAGTCTTCAAAGTTCTGGCCATCTCAGCACCCTCAGGATTATGTGATCAAAATCTGCCCCCCCTGCATTTACATGCCCACTTGTGGTGCCTTCCACAGAACCATGGCACTCCCCTCCCTGCCCTCTAGCACCTGCCTGCAGTAGTGACCAGCTTGCTTGCCTGGGACTCCCATCTCCCACCTCTCTCTTGACATCTAACAACCCACCCAATCCTGGGGTTATGATGGCAACTGAGACTACTGGGACCGCAGCTGCAAAAGTGAGGCGGTCATGTGACATCACAGTTTATGGCAGAAAATCCAGTCCCAATTCCATCGTAAGCCAAGGATTACTTGTAAGGACTTTGGGGATTTTCCTATATTTCCCTCTCATGCTCTACCAAACTTATTTAGAGCTGACTTACCCCACAAGAATAGATATCTTGGATGTATTTGATGTAGCACTGGGCAGCTTGTTCCGATTCATTCAGCTGCTCATGAAGCCTAAGAAAGGACACAAATAGTAAGAGGATACTCTTGGCTGATGATAAAAAGATCAGGTGAGCAGGAGGTACCTACTCAATATTATACTTTTGAGTACAAAGCTGTAAGACTTGATTCACCCTGCAAGAGGCTTTTAGGCAGAAGCCTAGAAAGTTAAATCACACATGAACTGCATTTCTAGGGAAAAATATCCATAGTGCCCACATGCCTTTACAAGCCTCACTTTCCCCTTTCCTTCTAAAACAGAAACATTCCATATTTAAATTATTCCAGCCTTACTAGAGGAAGTAAGGCAAGAGAAATACCATGCCATACTCACTTTGCTAGCTTCACCAGTGCCATTTTTTCCACATCCCCTACAGCATATGCTCTCCAGTAACACTGCCAAGGATAAAAGCAAAGATGAAGTAAAGAAATAATAAGCTATTAAACTTGTAAGGCACCCAACTCTCCACATTTTTGGGCTCCAGACTCAGGTGGCAAAATGCACACTCACTCTTTGTTACCACAAACGCCCCTCCCCCACATGAGTAAGCTAGTTAAAATATAAGCTAGTTAAAATATATCAGAGATGTCACATAAACTATTTTACAGATAATCAAATCCATTTCCTTTTTATTGGTAGCTCATATACTGTTTGCTGCACAGTAAAAATGACTTTTGAGTTAATGGTCAGGAATTGATGTGAAAGATTATGGAGTTTTGCATTTTAACCTCATCGATCAGACTTAACAGACAGATTTCATAAAAATGATTCTTTCACAATTACTATGTTTGTTATATTTGCCAACAAGTCCTTACTCTATCTGGGCAAAAATATCCTAAATATTAGAACAAATTGAGCAACATTATTATAATAAAAAGTTTTTTTTCATACTACAAATATTAATGTTTTGGATTTTCACTGATTCCAATGTAATATGTATATTAAATTATTATGACTGCATTGTGTAACTTTATTATCAGGACTTGGGAATGAAATTAACTATAACACTGAGTTTGAGTGACATTCTTTTTCTTCATCATAGAGGATGAAGCAACAAGACATGACTGGTCCCTATTATATTGGGCATTTGGAAGTGTGGAAATGAATGCACATGCTAATCAAACTTTTCATTCCATTCTAAGAAGGAATTGATGTTTTTTATCCCTTTCTTAATACAGATAGATTAACCATATGACCTACATCTAACAAACCAAAAGGATGGTGCACAGACTAGGGAAACATAACACATGCAACAATTTCCCTATCTCCTTCCCTGTGAAACCACAAATCCCCCCCTCCCCCTTTGCAAATTTGTTCTTTCTAGTACCTTTTTGGCTTCTACTAGCTGATTTAATTTTTCATAACATTCTCCAAGAGCAACAAGCATACGGGAATCATTGGGTCTGCGAAAAACACAAGATACCTAGCTGACAAAAGACTAAAATCATTTAAAATCATCTATAACTTGCTGAGCAGTTGGCTTCACCACAAAGTTAAAAAATTAAAGACTTGTCAGATTTTGGCAATGGGATTTTTCAAATTCGACTACTGGAAAAACGTACTCTTAACATCAACTATTAATGGCTTTATTTATCAAACTGGGCCCAAAAAAACCCCCCAAACCCTGAAGGTTAGTACTAAATAAGCATAAGATTTACTTTTCCCACAATAATTAATCTATGACATTTTTATCTTTGTAATTCTTTGCTATTTATAATCCTTTGCCTTCCATAAAGCTAGTAGTCTGAAAACCACTGAAAACCAAGGTTTTTTTCATTTGCAGGGCATTATTCTTTATAAATAGATACTTCCAAATAAAGAACTTATTTCATATATAATAATTTAACTTCACATACCAAGGATAGTTGATTTTTTTTAAAAAGTGGCAATAGGGATAACCATACTCAGTTTTACCTGAGCTGATGGGCTCGTCGGTAATAATAAAGGCAATAAAATGGCATCTTGAGAATTTCATATGTTTGCCCCAGTCCATACCATGCTCTGTAGTCTCTTTTATTCACTTCAATGGCATGTCTAAGAGAGGATGGAATTTGAAAAAAGAAGAAGTGTAATATAGCTAAAATCATCATATACATTTATTTATTTCGAAAGGAAAAGAATTATTGTGAGGAAAGAGACAGGAAAACAAGTGTTTTATTTATGACAAGAAAAGCTTCTTTTTAGAGGCACGTGAGGTGTGATTGAGGTGGCATTCTCTGCAGTAGCCTCCACATTATGGAACTCTCCCCTGCCAAAGGAACAAGCTGCTGCTACCCTCCTTGGTTTTCCTAACTAAGGGAAAACAATCCCATTTCCTGTCATTTCCCTACCCACCCACCCACCCACATGCAGACTGTGGGCACCATAATTATATCTTAGGCTTAAAGTTATGTTAATAGATTGTGTCTAGTAAATAATTTATTTCTATAAGAGAGCTGTGGTGACGCAGTGGTTAGAATGCAATATTGCAGGCTAATACTGCTGACTGTGAACAGTTCGTTTCTGACCTGTTCAAGGTTGATTCAACCTTCCATCCTTCTGAAGTCAGTAAAATGAGGACCCAGATTGTTGGGGGCAATATGCTGACTCTGTAAACCACTTAGAGAGGGCTGTAAAGTACTATGAAGTGGTATATAAGTCTAAGTGCTATTGCTACAAATCTTTTCTCATTCGATACCCAGAGCATTTCATTTGGGACAGGGTAAAACTTCTTTAAAAGGTAACACCCAGTTAAAGAATTTCCAACTCTAGGCAGTAGAGCTAACTCTTACACACACATACATACCTATATGCTTGAATAGCTGCTGATGTATTTTTCATCTCCATGTATTCATGCCCCATCAGGGTCCATGCTCCAAGATACCGAGGATTCAGCTTCAGCGCTCGCTGAAAATAGAGGGCTGCTTTCTCATGCTGGGAACGTAAACTGTAATAATTCCCTAAATTTTAAAAAATGAGGGAAGAGAAAGAAAATAATAGCTTCACGGACAATGTTTAAAAAGGGAAAAAATCAGCTCCTTCAAGAAAAGAAAATGCAACATTTCTTACCAATTACACAGCAAGTTTCTACCCGATACTTGTCAATCTCACATAGGTTATGGGCCAAATAACTCAATTCAGGCTTCATACCCTATTAAGGGGAGGAGAAAGGAGCGGGGGGGGGGGGATCGAAAATTTACTCTGCTGCAAAAGGAAATTAGAAAATACAGTACTTTAGGTCTCAGATTCAGCCACTTGGTTAACTACCTAGTTAACCTAAAGAATTTGACTGCCACACTACAAGTGTAGAAATAAATCCATCAAGGTTATTTCTGGCGCTATATTACTGTTATTTGTTGCTTCTAGATAACCAAGCAAAGAAAAGTATAAAATCAAACCAATTATACTACAACCCTATTTGATTATCTAGTTTTCAGTAAAGTCAATGCCAATGGCAGCATTAACACTGGCCGATTTTGGAAAGAGATAATTAAGATCAAACATTGTTAGTACTTGGGAGGAGACGGGAAGGCAAACAAACATCCCAAACAACCCGTGTTGCCAAGAAAACCTATATGGATGTATCCAGGTAAGCATCAGCTTGATTTGAAGGGATCTTCAAATTTTCAGCGAAAGTGGTGAGATATTTTAGGGATTTGGAATGTTTGAAAACTATCTGTAGTAAGTTACATGCAACAATCTGCGTAAGTCCTCCCTTCCCTATTTTTTTTCCTTTTCTCCAGCACGTTGAATCCATGAACTGCATCTTTCTATATCAAAATATAGGTGTGTTAGAAAGAGATGTTGTGCTGGTGTGTGTGAAACAGGGAATAAGGACAGCATTGCACAGGAGAGTTGCAAAACAGTTCAAATGAACAGACGATGTCTAAGCCAAAGCTGGCTGCTGACTATGTGGAAACTGGATTTTCATGCAGAGAGTGAGACTGAAATATTTATAAGAGGTGGAAGCTGCTTCGGACAATGCTGGCAGTGTGGACACATTGTATGGCTGTGAATAATACAAGAGGTACTTACTCTGACATAAAGCAAGTTGGAGAAGGTATCCATATTTTCTATTCTGAAAGGGTCTTGTTTTCTTAATTCATTAAAGATGGATAATGCTTTGTCAATATCTGAAGAAAAAGCAACATGACACGATCATAAGCGATTTAGATGAGGAAATAGAAGAAGCACTCATCAAATTTGCAGCCAACACCAAGCTGGCAGGAACAGCCAACACCCCAGAATATAGGCTCAAGATCCAGACACCCCAGAATATAGGCTCAAGATCCAGATGGATCTCGGCAGACCTGAGCACTGGGCCCTATTTAATAAAATGAAAATAAATTGTGTGAGAAGCAAGGCTTTACACTTAGGCAAGAAAAACCAAATGTATGTGTACAAAATAGGTGGAACCTTACTCAATAGCTGCAACTGCAAGGGGGATCTAGGAGTTTTAGTAGACAAAAAAACCCTAAGCTGCATTAACAGAAGGATAGAATCAAGATCACAAGAAATGTTAGCACAGCTTTACAATGCTTTGGTAACACCACACTTGGAATACTGCCTCCAGTTTTAATCGCCGCAGTATAAAAAAGATGTTGAGACTCTGGAAAGAGTGCAGAGAAGAGCATTAAAGATGATTAAGGGGCTGGAGGCTAAAATATAAGAAGAACAGTGGCAGGAATTCAGTATGTGTAGTCCAGTGAAAAGAAGGACTAGGGGTGACACGGTAACAGAGTTCCAATATTTGAGGGGCAGCCACAAAGAAGAGGCAGTCAAACTACTTTCCAAAGTACCAGAAAGCAGGACAAACAGCAATGGATGGAAACTAAAGGTGAGAACCAAACTAGAACTAAGGAGAAATTTCCTGACAGTGAGAACAATTAACCACTGGAATGGCTTGCCTTCAGAAATTGAGGGTACTCCATCATGAGGTTTTTAAGAAGTGATTGGACAGCCATTTGACCAGAATGGTATAAGGTCTCCTGCTGGAGCAGTTGACTAGAAGACCTCCAAAGTCCCTTCCAACGGTTATTCTGAACAGCGCGTAATAGAACTAAAAAGAAGGCCCTCCCACATCAAGCTAAAAAGATTCACTGACCTCGAATGTTATGATAGGCCACTGCAATCTGGGAGATTATGTAGGTGCTCTTGGAAAACCCAACATCTATGAGGCTCTGGTATTTCTGCAAGGCCTCCTCTATCAGTTGCAGCTCTGTGTATATGTGTGCCAGGAAGAACTCCTTCATCCAGGTATCTGGCAAGGACAGGAACTTCAGCTGGCAGCAAGCACCAAATAGAAGAGGAACACACTTAGAGAAGGAGTCTATTGTACCTCCCCTGAATTGTAAGAATCGCTGTGTCTGCTCTTTGGCTAGATCTTCAGAAAGGATTATAGTAAAAACCTCCAAGGCTATTTATTTAATTAAGATGTTACCTAGATTTGTTTTTTTCTTCATCAGAAAATCACCATGAACAATATTAAATCTAGACCAGTCAATGCTTAATGATCAAGCAAAGGGAGAAAACAAGGACTGGGCATGGAGTTATCCTACAATTTACCGTCTCTTTGTCTGTGATCAAGTTACAAAGCTCCAGCCAGGCTCCCCAATGCAATGGCAGGATATGGGTTGCTTCAACAAACACATCAATAGCTTCTTTCACTAGATCCAGTTTTCGCAATACAACTCCATACCTAATGGAACACAAAGGCAAAGACTTTAAGAGCAAAACTCTATAATCATGTGGCCCCAATTTATGATGCTATACAATGAATAGCAGATAAGAGGGGGGAAAAGTCTTGCTATTTTCACAATTTCTGCTTCACTTATAATGCAAATGCTTCTATATGGCTTACATTGCTGGTTATCTCATACAAACTTACAGATAAAGTCCAAATCCATCCAATTCTCGGGCTTTATGCTTCTTGCTAAGTTCCACTCTTAATTCTCTCAGAACTTCATTCTTCACTTGTCCCTTCTCTAAGGGACCTGTAGAGAAAGAAAATTGACTTTTATTATAACCATCACCTTTTCTGCACTGTCATATAATCATATTTTGCATGTTAACAATGGATGTGTAATTTACAACTTCACATCCTTCCAATTTGTAGCTAGAAGTGATTTATATTTCAGGTGATCAAATAAATCTTTCTTAGGTTATCCAAAACCCTTACACAGCAATCAAGGATAAAACACATATACTGTATTTGCACCATTGCATTTAAATCTATCTGGTCTGGAATTTAAGATAACTCTGAGCTATATCATTTTCAGTGTTATATTGTGTTAAGACTGTTGTGTTTTCCATAATAGTATCATATTGAGAATTTATTTTCCTGCCTAGCTATGCTAACAATTGCACCCTTCTTCTAAAGAACAATATGCCTAAGAAACTGCACATCAACAATCAAACTAAGTCAAATGAAAGATTTACCTTGGGTTCCTTACCTAGACTATCCACTGTCTCATCATCTTTCTTTTTCTCACCAGACTGAAAACAAAGAACAATTAATTTAAGATTAAGCAAGTGTATATCGTACGATATTCCCATATTTATCACACTGGTCTGGCCATCAGAAACAGAAAGAAAGTAGTATTAGCTCACCAGGTATCTGGAGTACATATACAAAAAATAGGCTTTGGGGCTCTTGCAGTTTCTTAGAAAGTAGGCTGCTCTGTCGTATTCTTTTAGATCAAAGTAAGATTTGGCAAGAGTGTAAGCATCCAAATCACAGGCATCTTCCTGTGGAAAAAAAGCCATGTTAAACCCCTCCATAACAAATGATACATTGCTGGCATGGAAAGCTTGTGGGAAAGAACATGTTTTTTCTCGAATAACAGGCTTTCAATTCTCTAATTTCCTTAAAAGTGGGAAAATCTATTCCCATCCAATAGTGCTGAATTATAACTCACAGCAAATGCAGTCTGCATAGCTTGGACATACAGAGACTTGCTAGGAATTGTAGTTCAGTAACATTTGGAAGACCACCTCTTCCCAATTCCTATTATAAACAGCAACTTTAAATTATGAATTTAATAAATTAAACTTCGTCCTCTGGCTTTTTCAGAAAAAGAATTATCATATCTTCTTTTGAGAAGATTTCATGATTTATAAAGATTTTTTACCACTCTCAATACAGTCCAAAATCCACTCTACCAGGTTATAGAGAGGAAGGCTAAAATCTTACATCATTAAACTGATTCCGGAATAGTTTTGTTTTCACAACTCATGTTTTCTTTTTTGTATCTTTTTTTAAAATAGTAATCCTAATGCCAAGAATATTTTTAAATTGATCAATAAGTAGTACTGGGAGCTTTTCAGGCCAAAGATTTTCAAACAAACAATAGGCCAGAGATACACAATACAATCACAGATAAGTATGTTCAATGAATCTTATTCCCAAGTAAATTTGGGGCTGCAGGCTTCGCTACTAACTTGCATTTATTAATATACAATGCCTCTGGATAATGTCATTGAAGTAATCATTTTTCATTTAGTATTACACAGGCAATACAGACAATTATCTTTACCTCTGTAAGTTCAGGAAGAGGTGGCAGTTCATTCAAGGGTAGAGGGTCCAAAGCAAAGGCCAGTTCTGAGGCCCTGCAACAATAATATCCACTGTGTTAGAGCAAATGTTATTTACAAACTTCCTGGTTAATCATAACACACTGTCTAAGTTTACACAATACCATTTACTGACTTCTTGCTAGCCATATTCTGTGAACCAGTTCTTGGTTTGCAACTCACAGTTTACATCTTAGCATGTTTTCCAAAGTCAATCAATTATAGATCATTCAATAACTCCTAGTTAAGCAAATTACAGCTCATCATATATGAACCCAGCAATCATGGACTCATACAAATATTCCCTATGCTGTGTAACTTCACACTAGGGGAAGTGGCCCCAGCTGCAACTGCTACCTTAAAGTTGAACATCTATAGGCTGCTTGCTAAAATGATATGATCAGCAGGACCCAGATTGTTGGGGGGCAATAGGCTCACTCTATAAACTGCTTAGAGAGGGCTGTAAAGCACTATCAAGTGGTATATAAGTGCTATTGCTATCATTTTTAGAGAGGGCTGTAAAGCACTATCAAGCGGTATACAAGTCTAAACATTATTGCTATCATTAGAGGGGGCTGTCAAGTGGTATACAAGTCTAAGTGCTATTAGAGAGGGCTGTAAAGCACTATCAAGTGGTACATGTGCTATTGCTATCATTTTTAGAGAGGGCTGTAAAGCACTATCAAGCGGTATACAAGTCTAAGCACTATTGCTATCGTTATTAGAGGGGGCTGTAAAGGACTATCAAGTGGTATACAAGTATAATTGCTATTGCTATCGTTTTTAGAGAGGGCTGTAAAGGACTATCAAGCAGTATACAAGTCTAAGTGCTATTGCTATTTTATTAGAAGGCTGTAAAGCACTATCAAGTAAGTGCTATTGCCAACCTTATAAACTAATATAATTTGTTTCTCCCCACACCCAAAACCCTCCAGGCCCATTGAAGAATTCAAATCGGGCAGCTTCGTTACTTCTAAGCCTTAACGAACTGCCTGCATTGATTTGGATCGCCTAAGTGTCATCAAGTCGTCTTGGGCTCAACCGCAGAGATCGACCTTCTCCAAGCAAGCGCCCGCAAAGAGGTAAAAGCGCAACCAAAGCCTCTTCACCTCCCTTCTCGCCCACTCAAACCCTCCCGCCTCACCGGCACCTCGGAAGAGCAGCCTACAAAAGGGATCCCTGGGCGGTCCTCCCCCCCCCCCCGGCGTCCCCGTATACCATTTCCCACTATGCTGAAGGCCGCGTTCCCGGCTCCGTTCCGCCACATCCAGCAGCTGCTTCTTGATCTCCCGCAAGTCGCAGAAATCCGCACAGGCGAAGTCGGGCCCTGCCGCCGTCGGCCCCGAAACCGACGCTCCCGCCGCCATCTTCCCAGCGTCCCCTAGCTCGGGTCCGCAACTCGGGGCCTCGGAGCGCGCGCGCCACGCCGATCTCGCCAGGCTATTGGAGGATCTGTTCCTCTCCCTTTTTGCGCTCGGTGACGAATAGCGACGGAGGGGACCGAAATTCGGAGTATTCGTTGGCTGAGAGATGACAGGGTGGAGTAAGGGAGGTGACATCCAAGGGGACCAAGAGCCGCTCTTTTCCATTCCGCCTTTTTCACCTGTGAAAGGCTGCGAGATGTGGATTTCGGGTTTGGGGCGGAGAGCGATAAGGGAGGGTGTTTTTTTTTTGGAGGATCATATCTATTGGAGGAATGCGCATGTCCTTCCTGTAAACGCTAGTCAGATTTTATTTGTTTGTTTATTTGTTTGCTTGTCAATATGTACAAGGTAACGTGTCCCCAAACTTGGCAACTTTAAGACTTGTGGACTTCAACTCCCAGAAATCTCCAGCCAGCATGCTGGAGAATTCTGGGAGTTGAAGTCCACAAGTCTTAAAGTTGCCAAGTTTGAAGACCTCTCAGGTAACAGGTATTAGCATAGACATGGACGTTATCGCATGAGATTGGTACAAATAGATGGATATAAATAAGTGTAAGTGGCCATGAACACATAAAATGAGTACATATCAATGGGGACAGTAGAACAGGGACAGTAGGCTCCCTTAAGGACCTTAGAAAGGGTGAGGTCCACAGTGGACAGTTTAAGGTTAAAGTTATGGGGGTTTGAGGAACTAACAATGGAATCAGGTAGAGCTTTCTAGGCATTGACCACTCTATTGCTGAAGTTGTATTTTCTGCAATTGAGTTTGGAGGGGTTTACTTTGAGTTTGTATTGATTGTTTGTCCTTGTGTTATTGCGGTTGAGGTTGAAGTAGTCGGTTACAAGTAGGACATTATAGCAGATAATTTTGTGTACTATGCTTAGGTCGGAATGTAGGTGGTTTGAGGTTGTCCAGGCCTAAAATTTCAAGCCTGGTGGCATAAGATATTTTATTGCGAGCAGATGAGGTAAGTATTCTTTTTGTGAAATACCTCTGGACCTTCTCTATTGTATTAATGTCCGATATATAGTGTGGATTCCAGGCAGGTGAGCAGTATTCAAGGATTGGTCTAGCAAAGGTTTTGTATGCCCTAGTTAGCAGTATAGTGTTACCAGAGAAAAAACTTTGTAAAATAAGGTTGACAACTCTTAATGCCTTTTTGGCAATGTTGTTACAGTGAGCTCTGAGACTTAGATCTTTTGAGATGAGTAGTCCCAGGTCCTTGACAGAGTGTGGGTCATCTATTAGGTCATATCCGTCCAGCTTGTATTTGGTGTTCTAGTTTTTGTTGCCAATGTGTAGAACACAGCATTTGTTAGCAGAGATTTGGAGTTGCCAATTGTTCCACCATTCAGATACATAGTCAAGGTCATTTTGTACGGTGGTAGTATTGTCTGTGGTGTTAAATAGTTTTACGTTGTCAGCAAAGAGGACGCAGTTGCTTATAATATAATAATATATTATTATATTAATAATATAATATACCAGGGTTATTGGTTGGATTTTTCCACGTCTGGTTGAAAGGTGCGTGGCGAAGTTACTGCTGTATCTGTAAAATCATCGTTCCCATCATCCCCATCTTTCTGAACTCCAGTAGCCCTACCCCCTCACTCTACTTCTGTAGTCACAAAATTCTTATAAATAAGTAACTAAAAAATGTAAATTTGAATTTAAAATTTTGAAAGACTAGATCAAGAAATGGGAGAATTAAAAGGAAAGGTACATCTGATTTCATTTAATCTTATGCTCTCTTAATTCAGCTGAATATCACTTTCCACTTATTTGTTTGCCATCTCATCCTTTCCGAGAACCAGGCTTTTGATCTCTGCCTAAATTATCTTTTCCAAGCATTTGATTTAGTTTTTTTAAATAGTTGAACTGATACATTGAATAATTACCGCTAGTATTAAGGCTTCCAATAATTTCAGATGTTTTCCTTTTCCACAGACATGTTATAATTCAGCAGCAACTTAAGGAGGATCTCTCTACTTGCCATAGATAAGCACCTCCTTTCTGCCTGGCCATTAGACACTGGAGGAGAATATTTTTGTACCATCATCTACCTCCTCTTTTAATGCCAGCCCCAGCTTCCTGCTCATATTTATGTCTGCCACTGCTGGGATGCCTCTATTTCATTGCCATTAGTCTCAGTTTTCTTTTTTCTTTTCAATGAGTGCGGTTAATGTAATTTTTATTGGTGGAATTGTCTACATTTCATTTGCCAGTGATTTGTTTATCATCCCGTCTTTTCCCAGTGTCAAGCTTTTTGCCTGAACCCAACGGGAATTCCTTTTCCAAGCATACATTTCTCTCTCAAAGTGTATTGAGAGGAAAGGGGGGCAGGGTAACAAGAATGCCAGCAAGTGAACTAATTGCCAGTGTCAACATACATCAGGGCAAGACTTCCTCATTTTCTTTTTTCCTTTTTACTGCTTTTCTATGAACTATCAAACTGGTGGGCGCTTAGGAGCTTGGAGAAGGCCTTAACTGATATCAATCTGAGAACCGAGCCATGTCCATTGGTATATTCTGTGTACTTGATGATATGATCTGCAGCCCATAAAAACAAGTAGAGTCCCCACTTCCCCCCTGCTCCCCTCCCCGTCTCTTGCAACCTCAGAGTGATCCTACATCAAATGCTTAGAGATAAAGCAGCAAACATTTCTGATTTTCAGCAGCATGATTTATTGTTTCTTAAGGTCTTATAACTCTTAAGAACAATTGTTTTTCTCCCTTTTATCTCTCCCACCCTCAAGCAAAAAAGAGTTCCAAAATTTTTGACCTACCGAATTCAATAGGTTAATTCAAAGTCTAGGCACCATCTTGTAAAGTCCTACATGGTTTTGTTCTCTTGGGCTTATAAATTTGTTTTTCCATGCTAGAATCTGTGTTTTCTATGCAGTCCCCAAAGCAGGACACTTAATTGTCCACAATTCACAAAAAGGTAAGGGAATGGGGGTCTCGGAGGCAGACCTTTTCAGGGATGGCACCTATAATTGTGAAACAGCTACTCCTGGATATATTTTTGCCCATCATCCTGTTGGTATGATAGTTAATATAGAAATCAAGACTTGTTTCACAAACGAAGGCAAATATACGTGTCCCAGGATAATGTTACAGGATCCAATCTGGGTCAGTCACTGGGACTAGCAGTTTTGTCTTCTGAGCTTTCAGACTCATACTGGAGCCCATCTTCAGGAAATTTCTCCCTAGCACAGTGTGCAAACTCTCTGCCAGAGAGAAGTTCCTTGAAGATGGGCCCCAGTACAAGCCTGAAAGCTTGGAAGACAACACTGCTGGTTCTGGTGACCGACCCAGATTGGATCCTGCATTAAGATTTGTTCTTTATTATCCCAGAGTGCAAGGCATGGAATAATTATCTTACACAATAGCAATGTTGATTCTGAATATTTGGAAAAATGGAATCCGTTGCTTAAAGAACTTGCGTACTCTCCTTTGCTACTTCAAGCAGAGACTGGACAGCCATTGCTTCTATGTCAAAAATGCCTCGGTTGAATTTCTGTAAATGCTCTTCCAAATCAGACTTCTGCCTTGAAACATGAAGAAAGATTATCAATTTTCACAGTTATATATTTTGAAAATTTTAATTCAATTAGAAAACTACTATGGGAGGTAGTTTGGCTTAGTACATTTATCCCTACAATATTGTGTTCGTTTCTCAAAGACAGCAAGTATCAATGTAGAAAGAGATCTTGGCTGATGTCAGCCCATCAAAGATTAGATTAGATTCGGGAATACACACATGCATACACTTAATACTTCAGCCTCTAACTCTCACTCCCCTTGCTATATTCATCTGCACGGGAAATAAAACAGAAGACTTTTCTGTGCTTAGCCTCTTCCTGTCTATTACAAAGCAATGCCAATAATCACATTTACACTGTACGTATTTGCTTTTCCTTAAAGAACTTCAGGTGACATATTGTTATACATAATTTTGAGTTAAACAGAAGGTCTTAAGCAAATGAATACAGTGAAAAGATTACATATATATATTGTTATGTCCCAGTGTGAGGAGACTTACATACTGAGGCGAGACACTTGGTAAAAACTAACAGTCTTTATTGCTAACATTGGAGGCTAACAGTAAGCACTAGTTTGATAGCTAGGGCAGCTGCTCGGCTAACAGGAGCAACAGCTGCCAGCCATTTGACAGCTCCTTATATAGTGGCACTAGTTTCTCCTCAGCCAATCAGGGCTCAGCTTCTGTGTCAGGCACGGACCAGAGGGAAGACTGGACACACAGCATATATATTCGTTTGATATCTGTGGAGGAAAGGTGGGATACAAATGGAACAAAAGCTTCATGGATTATCCCATTTTAATTGCATAACGGGCTTGTGTGAGATAGCTTTGGTTCAGATTTCCCAGAATTATCCACCCAAACCTATTTTTCTAATAATTATCTCTGTATTTGAAAGAATCCATTTTCTGAAAATCATAATGCCTATATGTTAATGCACTCTCACACACATACACACACTGACAGCATGTTCCAGGTTCTCCAAGATGAGCGTGCAAGTAAGTATACTCATTTGTGTCACCTGCCCTTTATAAGGGTACAAAGGATTTCTGACAGTGCCCTCCCCTATACTCAATTTGAAACTTGCAATATGCAAGAATAAAAAAGTTTCCCCAGCTCTGCTGGATGCAAATACATGGCAGTACCCTTCAGCTGCTTTATCCTTTGAGAATAGTATACATACAATACAAAGATCAGTTTCAATTTTGTGTCCCTCTTCATGCCTTCCAACTCCTGGTGCATCCTGTATTTCCCAGAGTCAGTCTGCCAGTTTTATCAATCTCTTCCGATTGTGCATTAGACAGCTGTTAGGAAGTTTCAGCATTTCTGTCTGGCACCTGGCAGGCCCATAGAAGCAGATCTAACTGATGAACAGAACGCTAGTTCTAAATGCCAAAGATCTCTCTCTTAGCAAATCCCTTTGGACGGAGCTGAGTGCTCACATTATTTTTGGTTCTAGTTAGTGAGCAGAAGATGGCGCTTTGGGCTTTTCCTTGAAAGCTGGAGCAAAAAAAAGAGGGTGAAAGGGTATTTAATCACTAAAAGTTCAGTAATCCAATTTCTCCAGACTGGCTTCATAATGAGAGCTCGTAATTCATTCTGTCACTCCAGTATGTAATAAATGCATCTTTTAAGTGACACCCAGGGCTGGCTTTTAAAGCAAGAGGCTAATTAAATACGCTGTACATGAAGCTGATAGCATCTGAAAGAGCTGCAGATTAACTTAGCTGACATTAAGTGAAGAGCCATTGGAAGAGCAGAAGTTAGTTCATCACATCACTGCACCACAGCCCAAATTTAGACTAATAATCTCTACTTTCCTCTGGAACAATATACTAGCACGAAAATGACCGAGAATCAATAAAAAAAGATGAAGGCTAATGTGCCCATTACATGAATAAATTGCTAAGATGCAACAATTACTGGGTTGTAGAGGTTTATTTGTAAGGTTAGAGACCTCAAGCCCACAGTTTATAGTAAAAGCAAATCAGCCAGAATAATGTTTGATCCTGGCAAAGAGCATTTTGCAGAAGTAGACCGTCCTATGAGATTATAATGCTAAATACATTTGAAACACCAAAAGGAGTGGAAAGATCCTTTTAGAGTTTGTAATGAATGTATTTATCTGCGTTTTGCATTACATCTCGGTGGGTTTCCATTGTGTATCTCTCATGTTTCCAAATTCCTCTTCATATAAGTATGACTAGATTATGTTTAATCTTAGATTATTACTTTGTTTGGTTCGTCAGCATGGTTCCAGTGCTGGCTCTTATAGCCTTATTGGAATTTCTGCAGGCAGTTCTCTCCCCTCCCCATTAATGGGGTTTGCCAGAAAGCAAAGCCAGGAGATTGCGAAAAAAAGTGTGTCAATTACATGGTGCCAGGCAGCCTTTTGGAAGGCTTTGCAAGTCTATTTTGTTTCCTTGATGGGCGAGGACATAATTATATTTACTTTTTAAGTCTTTTTATACTTTAGCTGCTTCCTTCCTTCTTCCTTCTTGCTGTACAGTTTATTTTACTTGGTATCTGTATTTTGGCACCTTGCCTTTATTTCTTTTCTGTTCTCTTACCACTGTCTATGTATTTAAACAGCATCTGAAAAATTATGTTGTATCCATGCTCTGTCTACCATCTTTTACTTTCTTTTCTTAGGGGTTTTGTTGATTTTGAAATGAAAGCCAACAGACAGGTTTGTTATTTTTTTTTTTATTTAAGACAGTCTCCAGCCTCTAGTGATTGTGAAAGTGGGATGCTGCAAGACATTCTGCCACTAGAGTGAATGAATCTGGAGATATTGTTAGAATTTCAAGGTAGCATTAGATCCTTAATGATACACTGCAATGAGCAAATCAAGTAATAAAACTCCAAAATAGTCATAGCTCTTCCAAAGACTGGAGCCTATACTTTCAGTAGCATGTTAAATATAGCTGGACTCCCACATTTACAATACGATATGGGAGAATTAACTTTGAAACAAAAGTGCAGAACCACGCTTACACAAGTATTATTATTTGCAAGTTTGAAATGTCATTCCTGCCATACGCAGCAATGAGTGCCATACAGATGCACAATCACGTCTGTTCCCAACACGGGAAGGCAAAGCACAAGCATATGTAGCATGAAGTTGGCAGCACGGTTGATACAGGTGTACTTTCCACCTCATATGAGCCCTTATGTTATCATACATTAACGCAACTAAAGCTAGCACATTTCATCAGGAAAATATTGAATAGTCTACAATGTTCCATCAGTGATAGTAAGAATGCAATCCCAAGTTATGGGCAGCCTGTGCACCATTTTTATAAAATGTGCAGCAAGGTAGAGAAAGGTAGAGACCATGAGCTATACTTTTCATAAGTAAAAAAACTCCAACTTCCTCATAGGGAAGTGTAAACAATCAAACATTATGTTTTTGCTTCCAAAATAAGGTTTTATAGCCCCCCCCCCAAAAGAACAGTACAGGGAACATAAGTAGATTAGATTTTGCTCCCCAAACCTTATTTCTCACATTCCCACTTCTAGCGGCCTGAAATGTATCTAATCATTTCTGAAACTTAAAATTATTTCTCCATTCGCATGTAAAAGCACACCAGATTGGTCCCAGCAACAAATGTACTAAGACAAGAAAAGTGGGAGGAAAAAAAAAAGATTAAAAAGGCAGAAAATTACTAACTTTGAATCTGTTTGTGTCAATATAATAAAAATTGATACGATGTACATGTATTCAAAATTGTATTTTTTAAGAAGGTTTATAACACAATTGTGAATTTGGCATTTATTTAAATGAACAAGTAGGACTCGATTTTAACAAAGAAATAATGTGATGAATAAATGTTCCAAAGTCTTTTCCTATCTATGACAGGTAGATATTTCCTATCTTCTGTTGGTTCATTCTTTTATTTTCAAAACATGTAAAAAGGTATCGGAGATGGTGAGATTTTGGGCTGCTGTTTACTTTCCCTATTATAAAATAAGTTATATTTTTATATGATGCAGACTGATGGACACAGGTATTGTTGGAAGAAATGTCCTTCTGGGTTCGGCTCCAAGTGGGGAAAAAGACACTGGAGACATGGAGGCTGCTTGGAAAGATGGTTTTAATGGTGGACAAGACCACATGGCCTGAGTCCTGAACAGAAAAGGTGATCACATGCTTCAATGTTGGGGAGAAGAAGAGAAGGAGGAAAGGGAAGGGCCAAAGAAGGGCTTGCAGGGCTTTTTATAATCTGTTCGGCCCCACCTATCTGTTTCCTGTTCCTGTGTAAGAAATGTATTCTGATTGGTTGTCCGACTCACATGGGCCCATGCAAGGGCAACCCTCTAGGCTGAGTTTTGAATCCAGGTTTGGTTGAGTTCAGATGCCATGTGGTCAGTTGAGTAAAGTGCCAATATTATCATGCCTTAATCCCATCTCCCTGCAGCTGATGGTGAGAACTCTTTATTATGTAAAGGGACTGGCTCAGGCTTTAATGGCTCATGGACAAAAGGTGGGTGCAGGAAGCTGCAGGGAGAGTTACCTTGTCTTTTTGAAACATGTTTCTTTTCACATTCAGAGAAATATTCTGCCTTTTCAATATTTCCTAGGATATGTCATTTTTCTGGGAGAGGGCTGGGTGATAACTTCCTACAGTATAAAAATGTAAAACAGAAATACTGCTAAAGAATGATAGATATATAGTAGTCATCTTAACAGAGCTTCAGAACTGATTCTGAATAATACAAGTCATGTGTTTGAAACGCCAAACATTCCCCATGGGCAAATTCAATTTAATTAGTACTGAGTAATAATGCAGAGTAATATTTTAGTCCGGGCCATGGAGCAGATAATTAACCCTCCATCCAACCTAATCGTCTTTACTAAAGATATCTCAGGTGCCAAGATAAGGAGACGGGTAAAAAGTGACCTCACGCTGCTTTGCAGAGAAGCAGGCATGACTGATTATGCTTTCTGCTACTTGCATTGAGCCTATATTTGTATATGTTGTTTTCATTTCATCTCCTTTCACATAATGTGCTTAGTGAAGTAAGATGGAAATATTTTCTTTCTAAATAGATGTAAATATATTATACTTCTCCTTACACAAATGTGAAGTTGCTAACAAAATGTCCATCAGCATGAAAACAAAGGTGAAAATGAAGGTTTGATTTAGGTTTCAAACCTAAAACTTGCATTGTTTACAATAACTGTTATATAAGCCACAGAGAAATATCTCCACCCTATTAGAAGAGGCGTATCAGGTAAGTACCAGTGCCCTTTTTCTGAAGAAAAGTAGTACATAATCAATTGACTATGTGTTGGACCAACTATAATTCATTTTATTTGTTATTGTATTCTTATTTTAATGTCAGTTCTGTATTTTTATTTATTTATCTATATTTATTTGTCTATTTTATTTATTTGTCTCTATTCCCTCTTTCTGATGCACACTAAAACACATAAATACAATGTATTAGAAATTATCTTCATGTTGTGCCATCAATTACACGTTCATTAATTAAAAAGCTAACATGCATACATGATCAAATATGCATATTTCAATTTCCAGTACGGTATGTATATTTTTAATTTTATAAGAGAAGCTCTTCTTTGCAAACAAATGGATGAGAGCCTTCCTTGATGTAAACGGAATGTTTTCTGAAAATTAGTTTACATTTGCATTAACTAATCTTAATAAATATACAAACACCTCCTTTTCATTGTACAAATTTCATATAATCTTAAATAGTTTAGGAAATCATTTAAACAAACTGATTGTTCTCCCAGGCCTTGGGAACAAGCTGATTATGTTTTCTCATGTTTTGCTCTGGTAGTTTATGGTGGATTTTTTATTCCTCCAGTCATCTGTACTCTGTATTTGTTGGTTTTTTTAAATTGGAAGCTACCCAAAGTTGTCTTAAGAGTTGGACAGCGTTAAAAATCTGACAAATAAATAAGTAAAAGAATAGCATGTGATGGGTTTGCAGATTATAGTGAGCAGTTTTGTTTAAAATTGGATTTCTGATCTGGGCATCTTAGTTACAAGTTGACAAAAGATGTGGTGGCTCATATGACCATTCTTTGGTGTGGAAGACATTGTTCCACACCAATGTTGACTGCCATACCAGTTGTCTTTAACTGGTAGTCAACAATGGTGCAGTTTCTTTTAGAATACAAAATGTCTTAAGGTAGCCCTGATGTTATTATATAATATCCAAAAATATTATTTATTCATTTAATCAAATTTATGTGGCCATCCCATCTCACCCGGGGTGACTCGGGCAGCGTGCAATAAAACCAACAGTTAAAACATAATATAAAAACCACTTAAAATAACGGATACTTTGTTTACTGGCAGAAATGAACCATTTTTGATATGAGTTGTGCAAACGCATCAAATGGACACTTTGCCAAAAAAAATTAGTATGAGTAAAAGACCCTTTTTTGGAACATTAAAGCAGTCATATCTTTTTGGAAGTCTTGGGACAGTGATTTCAGAGATGGTCCTGAGATATCTATAAATGCATAGGCTCAGGCAAATGCCTGTACAAACATATATGCAGATAAACAAGCAGCCTTGAAGTAGCCATGTTGAACCCTCCAAAGGACATAGCTGCTTCAAGAGTTTGAGGGAGGATGCCTTGCTTTTGGAAGCACCCTTTTCCGCTGCTTTCTCCAGCCCTAATTTTTGGTTCTTCTACTCAAGTGTGTACCGCAAAACATACTACTGCATTAGTTTGAGAAATAATGACACGCCCAAAGCTAGACTATGACACTATGTCCTGAATTCATCCTTCCAACCTGATTATAAGTGCATTAGAGTTTTAGTACTCTGTTATAAGATCATTGTCTTCATTTGCAAAAGGATGCAAATAGTTTTTTTAAAATCCATTCTGTGTTCATTATTATTTGTGCCTAAAGAAAGTAGAAAAGGCAAGAGGAGAAAATCTTTGCTTTTTCCATGGAAACATTTTGCTTTTCCTTTAGCTGTTTAGTTGTTATTGAAAGGGGGAAATTTATCGAAGCCTGCAAAATGGCCTATTTAGTGTAATGAAAAATATAGGTACTTATCCATTTAAAAGCAAATATGAATTGGTACCTTGAACTAAGGGTTATTTTTTTAAAAATATTGTTTAATGACTGCACCAACCATCTCCTCCTGGCCTAGGTGGACAGGCCTTTTCTAAAACCTACGTCAAACTGCATCACATTGCACAAAACTTGTGCATCGCATTGCACAAAACTTTGCAAGGCATTTTTTAATGAAATTATTGAACATGAATTATAAGATGTCTCAAGCATTTCAAGGCTGGAGTAGACCAGTATAGTCCCTGTATACTGGTAGGTCTTCTTTACACTCCCAACTGGAAAAAACTGTTGCCTCTCAGTCAGTTTCCTGGTATTCTTCCCCTCTACCCTTGGAAGTTTGCCCAGTGCAAGCAGTGATTTTATTTTGACAACAGGTTAAAACCGTAAAATCTAATGTTTTTTTATGCACCTTTGAATTTTAGATTGTTTATTAATATCTTAAATTGCATTTTAGTTTATTTATTAGAGTTGGTTTTTGTTAGATATTTGCATAAACTGCTGTAGTCTCCACTCAGGTCCGCCACTAGGGCGGGAACAAGGGGTTGTTCTGATTGGACGGGAGGTCTGCCAGATCCCTATAAAAGGGGAGCTGCACGACCCCATAGCAAGCTGGATCACTACTACATAATAAATAAAGAGCTGTTTGTCACTATCGTCTGAAGTCTGTTCTCTCGTTGCCCGAATATAACAGTTTTAAATTTTAATTATGGCTGTTTTTGAAACATTTCATATATTAAAACTACTTGAAACCTATCAGATATTTTTTTTAAAAGAGGCTGGGTAGGAGGAATACATGCTCTGTAAGTTACCCCTTCTTCCATTATAGTTTATACCACATGCCAACAGCCATTCTGGCTGAGTGTTTTGGGATTTGTTGTCCATCTGGAAAGCAGCTGGGATAAAGTCAACTATATCATTTGCTGGGGGGGGGGGGATTCATTAGGCATCAGCTTGCTGGATTTAGTGCAGTGGTGGATTCCTACCAGTTTGGACCAGTTTGGGTGAACCGGTAGTGGTATGCCGGCTTGGGTCACTGGAACTGTCCCACGGAGCATGCTCAATCGCCAGCCAGGAAGCAGACGGGCGGGAACTGGCCCAACCAAGCCAAGAGACTGAGGGGCAACCGTCCAACCCAAGCCGCGAACACTTAGCTATGTCCGAAGCCATCCCACGAAGAAATGGCGTCTCAGGAGCTGAAAGAACTAGGCCGGAACTCGACTTGAGGGCCAAGGAGCTCCAGAAGGTTCCTTCCCAGGCAGCTGGAGGAACAGCAGGCTCAACCGCACCGGCCGAGCTCCCAAGGACAAGTGATCTGCCGCAAGTCAATAGGAGACTGGTGCGGCGCGCCTACCTGAAAGACTACGTCACCCACGTAGGCCGGGGATTGGACATTGTTCATTCTCGGAGGGGAGGGGTGTTATGTACGTACATACGTTGTTAATTTACATGTTTTCACATGATCACTGCGGATTGGTCGCCCAAACCGTGGGAAGTTTAAACAACAGTCATTGGCCAGCTGGTCTGCTGGAGCTCCTTAAAGGGCGAGCTCCGGCAGCCCAGCTGGCAGCGCGCAGTCACTTACTCTTGCAATAAAAAGTGCTGAAACTCACTCGCGCCTCTCGCCTGTTGTTTCTCGCCGATCTAACACATGTTTTTTTTTTTTACAAGATTTTATTGATTTTTAAAAAAAATATCAAGGAAAAAGGGTAGTGGAATAGGTTACAAATTTTGGCAGTTGCAATATGTAGGAAGTGTCCCCCCCCCCCCCGTACTCATAGTTTTCATTTGTACATAGATTAGTTTAATACTACATAATAATATTTTCTCAGCATATAAACTTTTGTCTTCAAATTTTCAATCAATTTATATCAAGCAGATTTTCTTACTCATTTTTGTGATCTGAGTTTTCTTGGTATTGCCCCTTCTCCCCCCGCCAGCAGAGCTCCGGCCCCTCCCGTGTCCTGTGAATCTGGTATAGGATCATCAGGTTTACCTAGGAGTTCTTTATTTTTTTCCATAAAGGCCTGTGCCTCTATGGTTGTATTAATTCTAACTCTTGTGTCCTCCCAGAATATTAGCATGCCCTCAGGCATCAACCATCGAAACCAGATCCCTTTCTGGTATAACTTCTTCGCTAATTGCGAGTAGTTTTTTCTTTTCTCTCTCACTTTCTTAGGGATCTGTTTCAAAATGGTTATTTCTCTATCCTGGTATTTTAAGACTTGCCCCCTTTGTGCACTCAGAATCTCATCTCTTGTAATCTTTCTAAGAAATTTAATATGTACCTCCCTTGGAACGTTGTGTGTCCTAGCGTATGCAGAGTTTACTCTATAAACCAAATCCAATTCCCACCCCATCTGTTGTTTTTCTTTTTGAATGTATTCAGCCAATATGTTTGTCATGATGTCCCTTAAATCTTCATCATCAGTCTCTACCACATTTTGAAACCTAAGGAAAAAGGACATTCTTTCAAATTCTGTTTTTATCTGGTGGTTTTCAAGCTCTTGGTTCCCCTTCCGCACCCCCCCCATCTCCCCCCTCATCTCAGCCGTCCCCTCCTCCAAAAGATCCAGTCTCTGTGAATTTTTATTGGTCTTATCTTGGTTCTCTTTAAGCTGTTGATTCATCTCCTTAAATTGAATTTTTAAATCCTCCTGTCCCTTTAAAATCTGTTGAAATATCTGCTGAAAATCCACCTCAGAGGGTTTAGGCTGAAGTAGGGAGGATAGAGTCTGTTGTCCGCTGGGGCTGGATGCTGATGATGTCGGGGCGGAGACAGCAAAGCCCGGCTTCCCCGGGGGAGGTCTTTTAGGTGGCATTATGGTGAGCAGAAAGAGTCCAAAGTCAATACAGAACGGAAACAATTAGAGAGAAGAACAGCCAGGAGAGGTTAGGAGACAAGGAGTCCAAGCAGAGGGGAACTTCTTCTGTTTTAAACTTCTGGCAATAAAGCAACAAAATCCCTTGTTCCAAGCAGAGTCCAAACAACAAGAGATTTATCTGAGTGACACGGAGACAAAGAAAATGCCCGAGGCACTTATGGGTGGAGCCAAGTTTCAATGTTTAGACAACGGAAGTGTGCCATCTTGCCCTGCCAGCTTCGGGATCAAAAGGCATAACGAAAAGTTTTCAAAAGTTTTCAGATCATCACCTCATTAGTAACGTTACTCTCCAATATCCGTCCTTATTATGAGCGTAAAGTCATTAGTTGGCTCTCTCCCTCCCACCTCCTCTAGGGCAGAGAGCAAAATCTTTTAAAGCCGCTTGTCCGAGGGGGGGGGAAATCCCCCTCCCTCCAGTCACGCTTCTCCAGCCGAATTGAAAGACTCTGGAAACAGCTGGCAAAGTTTTCTCCTTTATATCGAGCAAAGGAACGGGGGAAAGTTTCCACCTCACCACACAGCAGCTGCGTCCTTCAAATCCTGCGTTCTTCCAGCTGCCTCCTCATGAAGACGCCGCAGCGCTTCCCCACCATGCCTCCTGGTGCCTAGGGCGATGTGGGGAGCCCCCCCCGGCCGCCGCCAACTCAGGAGGTCCCCCGCTACGCCGCCCCTTCGGCAGGAGCCCCTCCAAGGCGTCCTGTGCCCCCCCCAGATAATGGGGAGCGCACCAGAAGAGCGCGGGGCGAACAGAGCCTGCCCGTCGTGATCAGCAGCCGGAACCGGAAGCCGCCGATCTAACACATCTGATGAAGTAAGCAGCTGCTCACAAAAGCTCATGCTTATGATAAAAAGTGCTCCTCACAAAAGTTGCTATCTGATTCTTTCTATTTATTATGGTATTAATAGGAAAAGAATGCAAGTGGCACTGAGTATTTGGAGTATTTTGAAATCTCGGATTCTTTGAATAGTTGATATTTGGTTTTTCTCTAAGGGTTCACTTGCAGGTACCCTATGTAAACACTCAGCCCATGTTCATAGCAATTTACCCTATTACATGTTTCAACTAAAGTGGAGATGTATGGAGGAGTCCTTTGCAATGAATCACGTAGCAGGAATAAATGTGGGTGCCAAGTTATACTTCCACAAACAACCAAAAGCCAAAAAGCAGCAATTTAGTGTGGAAGGAGGTTCATTTGAGGCTGGCACCCCAGTTAAACAGTCCCTGTTTTTAAAAGTATGCTGATTACTATAAAATACATACATAAATTAGTTTGCTCCTAAAGTTTGTAAGAAATTGTATCATTGCTTCATAAACAAGTTAGCTGCCTTGATTTATGAAGGAAACGGAAAGGTGGAACAGATGAATAATAACACAAACTTGCTAGCTAAGTAAAATTGTACTTATTTAGCTCTTAATAAATTACTCGTTAAAAAAAATCCCTGAAAAGACACATAAAGATAGTTGATGCTGTACTCTTGGACTCAAAATGTGACTCATTGGGATTAAATTCATATTTGAGAAAGAAGGTATAATCATCCATTCATTAGCCAAGACGCTAAATCAAAACATGGATTTGAACAAACTCAAACTAAAGTGGATCGGTCTTGTCACAGGTGCTCCAGTTTCTATGAGGAAGTGGAGCTCCTCAGGGAAGGTTAAAACCACAGAAACTAGAAGCCCTGCATGGACAACCCATTGCCGAAGGGGGCAATTAGGTATCACTGTTCAGGTTCTTATTATCTTCCCCACTGTTTTGGTTTCTCATTTTTGCATTGCAAAATGGAAAGGGCCATATCATTGGCAGTTGCTAGGATGGTGTCTTATGTGGTTGAAGAATGTGCAGCAGTACACACACACACATACACACACACACACGACCTTGGTGACGGTGATGATTAGCTCTCAATCTCTGAAACATCTACTATCTAGAGAGCCTGTTAACATGAGTAATAGAGCACAGAGTTTGACTTTCCAATTATTTGATGCACTGCTATCTAGCCAGCAGCCCTTAGGGGACAATCAATGATAGAATACACTTAAGGGAAAGCAGGGAACAACACTGATTGAAAACAGACCTTCCCTCATTACAGAAATGGCCAGAGCAGACCATTCATTGCAAGAGTTTATTCTTGTCATCTGCTAGTGAAGGTGCGAGGCTGTTAGCCCTGGACTCCATTCTTCTTCTAAGCCAATCCCGTAGCTTCTGCAGCAGAAGCCCCATCTCATGACTCTTTCACAGGTTACTTCTGTGACTGATCATGAACTCGGTTTCCATGTTTTATGCTGTCTGTGATATCTCTGTCAAGACCAAGAGGGGGAAGCTAGTTTGTATAATTAACTAGAGAAATGAACAAACAAAGAACGATATGAAACTATTATGATCATTTGTAGTCATGATAGCATGGAAATCAGTGGATGTACATGAAATAAGAATAGATTACACCATTTTAGCATAGTCCAATATAAATTTGGGATCCATAAACAAACATTGTGGTACCTCTTGATCATCTTCCAAAGGTGCTCTTTGAAGAGGCAACTGGACTTCCCTGTTTTTCTTTGAAGTTGGATGTCTTCAAAGAAAAACAAGAAAGTCCAGTTGCCTCCTGAAAAAGCACCTTTGGAATACATGCTATTTCTCTCTATCGCCTGAACTCCCAAAATTAACAGAGGAAGTCTGAAGTGGCCTTAGCACTGTGTTCAGGCAGATGGGGTTGCAGCACTACACATAATTAAAGGCCAGTCGATGTGTTCTTTTTGTTAAAGGCTGAAAGGGATCAATCCAACAGCAAAGATGCATATTTGAGGCACAACTGCACAATGGTCAATCTTTAAATTCTACAGAAAATCTTGGTGAACAGATGTTTGTTGGAAAGCAGCAGGTATGTCAAGATCAGCACTGGATTGAGCTTGACTGGTAATAATCAGGGGTGATCAGGCAAGTTCTGTGTACGTTTTGGGGATTGATTCATTAAGACTATTAGCATCTATGCAGGTATGGGCGTCTCTGCATCTGTTCTGAGATCCTGCCTGAGCGTGCTGCCCTAACTGGCAAACATGGCCCTCATTACAGGGAAGATAATAATTGTTCTCCTCAATTTTGCTGTCAAGTTTCAGCAGGGGAGGATCTGACTTTAGGACTCTGTGCGGCTTCTTGAGGCTAGCTTGTCTGCCTCACCTTTCATATCCCATTTGGGCATCTCCTAAATCTGTAACAGGGAGAAAAGTATCAAATATCCTGACAATAAGAGCAACTCAGCAGTGGAACTAATTTCATGGATTGAATTTCCCTCACTGGATGCATTCAAGCAGGCTAGACAAGCATTTGACTGGAATGCTTTCACTTAGATTCCAGCACAGAGCAGAGAATTGGTGAATGGCCTCTTTCAACTCTATGACTGTAATGTGAAATAAAGAAACACATAGGAAGATACTGGAGGTGAGATCCTACCAGTTCAGACTGGTTCGGTAATGGCTTGCTGGCCTGGGTTGCTGGAACAGCAGTGCCCCGGGCCTGCCACACCTCCAAACCAGTTCCCCGATCGGCACGGCATGTTTTTTTCCCCATTTTTTAATGTTCTGCGCATGCGCAGGCCTATTTATGGTCAACTGTGCATGCGCAGTTGCGGGCGCACCAAACCGGTAGTAATGCCGGCAAAACCCACCCCGGAAGATACCACAGTGCAAATAGCTCCAGACCGCATTGCGCAGTGCAGAATAAGCACTAATATATCTCCTTCCTCAGATTAAACAATGGAGTTTGCTATTCCCATCTTCACCTCCTTCAAAGCCTAAAGAGAAGATGGTGTCAAAAAACTTAGGAAAAGAGGATTGGTTTGGCTATGGAGAAAACTCAGGATGCAAAGTTCTAATAGAGAGAATTAACTGAGAAGTTGTATTAGGCATGCCCTTCTGGCTACTAAACATCCTTACACTCTCAAACCCATCTCTGATCATACCTGATGCACAACAGATCAGTTGATCTCAGCATCCAGGTAACAGGTGGCCTATTTTACTCATTTGAAGCTGTTCTCGGGGTGGCAGAATAACAAAGGAGAATATTGCTTTTGCAGCATTGCAGCCAATAACAAACTTGTTTCACTCATGGATTGGGAGGAAACAGAGTCACAGGGCCAAAGTGGGAAATTGATTTTGTCATACTGAGTGCAAGCGAAGACAGGACCAATGCTTTATATGTGATTTAATTGTGGATATCGGTGAAATATAATGTTGAAATTAATAACTTGTTCCCAGTACTGTATCTTATTTGCCCAAGACATTGAAAGAAATAATTAGTAGACAATATGGGCCTAAAATGTATATGATACCTGAAATTCAGCATAAGTTATACACTGTTATCAGGATACTCTGCCTCTCAAGACATAATTCTGCTAGCTAATAAAAGTATTAGTTTTGCGCATCTGAATTCATCAGAGTGCGCTTAAAATGATACTGGATTTCATGTCCCCTGCTTCTATGTGCAATTGTTTGTTTGCATAGCACTTATTTGTTTCTGTAACAGACTAGATAACAGGAAAGTAAAATACATTCAACAGAAAAGCAACAGCAAATGAAGAAATCAGGGTCCTAAAAATCTCTTCTAGAAATATTTATTTATATCCTGATTTTTGCTCTTAGACACGAAGGCTGTGGATACCCAGAATCTACTCTTGTGTTTAATACTGATAAGATTTTGACTGTTTTACATCTGCAAGGTTGTTATATAGTATGTCTGCTAATGTCATAACTCTGTGGGGAAAAAATGATATGACCCAGTACTGCACAAATCAAATAAACTTTGGGCATCCACCATCACAGTGAAGTTCTCACCACACCTCTACAGTCCCATCATGTGCAGCTCAAAAATATATTTCTGTAGAAGGATAAATAATGCATATCAATCTCAAAAAGGTTAGGAAACTATTTTTTGCAGGTTAAGGATTCCAGTAATCCATAGTCAGAGATATGGTTTCAAAATGATTTGAAGCAGTGGGAAAATTCATTTTTTTTACTACCGGTTCTGTGGGCGTGGCTTGGTGGGCATGGCAGGGGAAGGATATTCAAAATCTCCATTCTCATCCCACTCCTTGGGGCAGGCAGAGGTGGCATTTGCCGGTTCTCCGAACTACTCAAAATTTCCGCTACCAGTTCTCCAGAACCTGTCTGAACCTGCTGAATTTCACCACTGATTTGAAGTATTAGTGAACCTTCCCAAAAGAAGCTGTCTTGTCAAAATCACTGCACCAGGGCTACACTAAATTATTGAAGAAGTCACAAAAAACATACAATTTTTAAAAAATCCCCCAATAACATCCTTGCCTCAGGTAATGTTATTGTTCATTGTCCATAACTCCAGTATTAGAAAAATGCACTTTTAAAATGGCAACCATAGAAGAATAGTAAGGTAGAAGCTATTGCTCATTAAGAAAGACACTGATGCTTATTGAAAATTTGTGAAAAATCACACAGCTTGCCTTTAGATTCTTTCTCTGGTGTTTCTATTTTCTGCCGTTCTGTAATTTCTTTCCAGCACTTAAGTCCAGACAGCTAATGATTTTTACCTGTGTTAAAACAAAGTTCATAGTGAGAATTCCAAGTGTTAAGTATAATGACTGTAAGTCATTTGATTTATGTAACTCTTAGATGAGAGAAGTGATAGGGTTAATAGATTGAGTTTGATTAACTATAGTTGTCCCTAGAGCACCCAGATTCATGTAATATAAAGAAAGACACCTTGCCTTAAGTTGCTCCTTTAAGAAGCCCAAGACTCCATTAGCAAATACACAATATCTAAAGTCAGCCAGGAAACATTCTTTGTTGTCATCAGCCAGGCCTACGATGAGCTTTAAAACTGACAGAAAATTGAACCAGGACTTGTTTCTATACATTGAATTCAGCCTCTTTCCCTAGGGAACTTTTATGAGAAAAGTTTGGTAAACATTACTTTGGAACAGCTCAGCTGTGATTAAGATAGTTTGTGTTGACAGAAAATCTCGTTTTTGTTGTGCACCTATTAAGAGCGCACCAATGCTCTTTAAGGCTGCAACTTGGCAGCTATGGCTTCCTCTATTCAGTACTTTGTGCAATTGTTGTGGCTAGCAGCTCCATGCAAAAGGCAAGGGCTATGAATGAGATGTTACATGACATGAACATAAGTTTGATGACAGACCCTATTTATTTATTGGGATTTCTGAGCTGCTCCTGCTAAACAGCATGCAGTTATCCAAATATTTAAAACAGCAGGCGTTTCAGCCATATAACCTCAGAAACAGTACCATTGCCATCCACTGGGACCAGACTAAATCTGGATCTCCCCCAGATATTCTCTCAAATAGCTAAAGCAGTGATGGCTAACCTTTTTGCCATCATGTGCCGAAAGCGCCCGCACCCCTAACGCAATGCATGCGTGACCACTACCACCCGTGCACCCCACCCCCTGTGCATGCACATGTGACCCCCTGCCCCTGCACATACATGTGCACTAGGCTCGTTTTGGCCCTAGTAGGCCTGCTGCAGCCTCCTGGGAGCAGGAATGGCCCATGGGGGGGGGACACTGCACGTTCCTGCCTGCGCATGCGCTGCAGAGACCCAAAAATCAACTGGCTGGCGGGAGGCGTACGCGGTGGGGCTGAGCTGTGGTGATGGCTCGCATGCCCACAGAGAGGACTCTGCATGCCATCTGTGGCACATGTGCCATAGGTTCACCATCACGGAGCTAGAGGGTTTTAACAAGGAAGGATGATAGATGTAAGGGCAAGCGGATCTCATTGAGAAGGCTCAATTGTGAGCTTTTTGCCGATGAAATTCCCTGGTGGGCGCGGTCACTGCAAAAGAGGTGATCTTGAAACCCCGGGCAGGATTTTCAAGGGAGCAACCAGCACCTTAAATCGTAAGATTACTGGCAACCAGGGCAACTCCTAGAAGAGAGATATTGCATTGGGCAAGTTGTACCAGTTTAATGTCTGAGTAGTCTTCCATCACAGTCCCATGTAGAGTGAGTGGCAACAGGTCAGCTGTGAGATGATAAGCCACAAGTGAAATTCATAGTCCCTCCACATCCAGGACAGGACAACAATTAGCACACCAGATGTAATTTTGCAAATTTTATCTTGGCCCTAGCCTTCACCTGCCATTCAAGTAGAAGCTGTGAGTTCAGGGTAACAATGAAAGTCAATATTTTCTTCTTTAAAGAAATAAATGTTATCCATTTTCTTCTATAATATTAGCTTTTATAATTACAGCTTGTAATAAACGCATTTCTCATACAAACAGGAGGTTTGGTATCAAATGAGAGTCAAATTGCATGTAGAACTAAATGCATCTTTGTGGTCATAATGTGCAAAAATGCAAAATGCATCAGCTACTGTATGGGCTGATTAATGGAATGGGAGTGGGCATGGCAATGGGGATGGAATTAGTCTTTTCTTCCTGGGCTGTGATCCAGAAGGTTTTAGAAAAAGAGCTGGTGTTTACGTTGGTGCCTGTGAATTCTTCCTCTTCCTCTTCAAAACAACCACTAACTTCAAAGAGAGATTTTGTTCAGGAGTAAACCAAGGAAAGAGGAGATTCAGTTCCTCCACCCCACCTGCTATAATTTGCGTTTAAAACTCAACTTGCAGCTTAAATGTATCTTATTTAACCTGAGTGTAGTTTTACCTGGATGCCACATCACCAAGGAGCTTTTGATTACCTGGCCAAGGTACACCATTCTGGTCACCATGAGGGTTGCTGTATTGTTTAAGTGCCATTGAGCAACAAGGAAAGGAATTAGCAGAAAAGTAAACAGAGGCAATAACAGTGAAGACTGTAAACATTGGCACAAAAGATGCCCCTCAGTTTGTGCTTGAATTATTTTGCATGAATTTTCAGCGCAATGACAGAAAAAGGGCTGCTATGATACTGTAGCCTGTGGTTTTTTTTTTTAAATGTACGGCAAGCTGAAATTCAGTTCTTGGGTCTCTTTGCTATTTTATCAATAGAAGGGGCTGGTTTGATTATTTACAAATAATAGTCCTTCCTTGTGATAGTGGCAACTAGTTTCTGGCCTCTAATTTAGTGCACAAGTCTTTTCCATGTGTGTGTGTGTGTGTCTGTGTCTGTGTCTGTGTCTGTGTTTATGTATGTATGTTTGCATCTATCTATCTATCTATCTATCTATCTATCTATCCATCCATCCATCCATCCATCCATCCATCCATCCATCCATCCATATAAGTTTATACAGTCACCCATTCCCCTAATGACTCTTTTAGAGCCATGGTGGCACAGTGGCTAGAATGCAGTATTGCAATCTAACTCTGCCCATTGCCAGGAGTTTGATCCTGACTGGCTCAAGGTTGACTCAGCCTTCCATCCTTTGTAATATGAAGGCCAGCGCTGCTGCCCAGGGAAGTATGGCAGGCCTGGGTCGCTGCCGGTTCTAGCGACCCAGGCCGCCAAATCACTACTGATTTGGCTGAACCGGTCCAAGCTGGTAGGAACCCACCACTGAGTCAGGGTGACTGACCAGCCAAATGACCAGCTCAGGCCTTCCAAGTGCATTTGGCTTCAAAAACCCCAACTGCCACGTACAAAACCATTCAGGTAAGGCAGCTTTAAACATACTTACTAGGTGATAAGAAGATGGAAAATAATGGAATTTACCACTGAGTAAATGGGATGGTTGGGTATAGTGTTTAAGGCATTAGGTTAGAAACCAGGAGGGTGTGTTCTAGTTGTGTCTTAGGTACAAAGCCATTTGGATAATCTTGGTTAAGTCATTCCCTTTCAGCCCTTGGAAGGAGGCAAGGGCAAATCACTTCCAAAATTGTGCCCAAAAAATTGCAGGGAGTCCAAGAAGTAAAAAAATGATTTGAAGGCATCCCCCCAAAAAGCGGGGGGGGGGGGAAGCAAGGATGGCAATCTAACATTCAGATTTGCTTGATGTAGAATATCATAATTGAAATAGGATTGTAAGTAGCATTCCTTAAAGAAAGAGAGAGAAGGTGGTGAGGGAGCCACTCCCAAGTCCCCCCATTGAAAGAAAATCTGCCTGCTCTAGAGTAAACCAGTATCCTGAATGGTTCCGCATCTTGTCAGCTGTTTGGCCACAGTCTCCATTTTTTGTGTGATTCCAAGATACTAGCTCTCTTGGCAGAACTTTATCTATATCTCCAAAATAGGATTTGGAATAAACGGATTTCTTTATTAACCATCTACATACAAGAACCCAAACAATCACAATAGAACCAATACAACAATAACCATAGCTGTTAATAAAATAATAAGGCATGGGAATGCTGACAATAAACCAAAAGAACCAAGGTAAAATAATAATTGTTTTATAATAGGGACTACAAGGTCATAAAAAGGAAGGTTTTTTAATACATAATAATATAGGATTTTGCAACATTTAAAAGATTCTATTTTTCTGGTTGGACAGCTAGGTACTATAGTGAAAACTGAACCTGAGTGGCCCTTGACTAAATAGTTATAAAATCAGCATAAACAGTCTTATAAAAAGCACTATTTATTGATAGATCATGTTGATGTACTTGGCAAAGCCTAATGTTTGCCAACTGCCAATTGTGATTTTTGCTGGAGCCAATATAATGTAGCCATCACAAGCAATTTTCTGAAGAGTACATTGCAGATATGGGGTCCTTTATAAGCTTTTGTCATGAATGAGAACTAGTGGTATATAAAACTAGAAGTATATGCCTTTCTCTATGAATTATTTTCTTAAAAGGTACTACTTCTAGGTCTTAACTCAGAGAAACAGCAGAGGAATAGCAAAGCTGAGGAACAAACAACCATAATGGATCTTAGGAATATTTGAGAATTGTTGATGATGAAATTTTTAACAAATCTCAGTTTATCCCCAATAAATGTAAGTTCGCAAACATATGCCATGTTGCCAGGCAATCAGTAATGTAAGAAGGTTAAACGAAAGGAGGAAGATCAAACTCTTCTCCAGCCTGATTCAGCCAATATTTATTTAATGATTTGTTTGTTTGGTTGTCAAATTTAGGTAGCACCCATCCAGTGGCAGTTGGTTGCTGCTGCTGTTACTGACGGTTCACAACCCGTGTGCAATGCGCACCAGACGCGCGCTCTGTGCATGTGCTGTTCAATGTAAATTGCTCTTCGTGCATGCGCAGAACAATTTACAGTGAACTGTGCATGCGCAGTCACTAAAATCCAAAATGGCGGCAGCCAAGCGGCAGCGAGGGAACCGGTTTGGGGGCGTGCCAGGCCTGGGTTGCTGCCGGTTCTGAAACCCAGGCCTGAATTCCACTACCTGTTCGGCTGAACCGGGCAAAACCGGGCAGAACTGGTGGCAACCCACCTCTGCACCCATCTCATTCACAACTGCCCAGGGCAGCAGAGAAGCAAATCAAGAATGAACATATTTTCAGTATATAGACTTCTGGGGCACTTGATGTAGAAGTAAATGCTAGATGCCGCATGCAGCCAAATCTAACTTTTTTCAAAAGATAATTAGGCTTTACCACCAGGATATTTAAAAAGTAGTGGCACAACTGTTCATGTTTATATTCGTATTGGAAGCACCAAGGCGGTTCTGCATTGAAAGGATTAGCCGGTTACACCACTGTTGCCTGGGAGACGCCCGGTTGGGAGCTCCTTTCAAGGCCCATTGAAGTAATACTTATCTATCTACTTGCGAATGAACACTTTCAAACTGCTAGATCAGTGGTTCTCAACCTTCCCAATGCCGCAACCCTTTAATACAGTTCCTCATGTTGTGGTGATCCCCAACCATAAAGTTGGTGTCTCAGTTCCTTAAGACCATGGAAAATATGTGTTTTCCGATGGTCTTAGGTGACCCCTGTGAAAGGGTCATTCGACCCCCAAAGGGGTCCCGGCCCACAGGTTGAGAACCACTGTACTAGATGAACAGGAGCTGGAGTGAATGATGGGAGCTCACCCGTCACACAGCAGCACTCAGGTCTCGAATATGGTTGATTGTCAACCCAGAATCTTAACCACATGAGCTACTGCACTCCCACAGACAACTTTTAAAAAACTAGAGGTAAAACATGATTTTGAAAAAGAGCTTTAAAATAGGAGTAAGAACTTCAGCTAACAAAGTGTTAAAAGGTTTTTCTTCAGAGTTTATGATAATCCTGAACAAGGAAGGGGAGTATTTGAATAAACCCAGAATGTCTCAGTAAGGTTCATGATACAATTTTCAAAAAATTATTGAGAATCACATTTCAGATAGAATGGGATGGGATCATAGGAAGTGTGCAAGTGGTACCCTAATATATATTATGTCTGCCCCCAATTCTGCTGTGATCATACTATAAAAGTTTCCCAGAAAAATGGATCATAATAATCCTAATAATGAATCAAAATGGTTTTGAGCTAAACTAATCAGTCATAGTGTAATTTCTATTTTTATGGGCCACATTGACTCAAAGAAAAGATAAGATTATATTATGTACATTCCCTTCACAAAGCAATAAATCAACCAATAATTTATAAGCTGTTAGTTTGTTTGCTACAAATGCAAAACTTGTTTCCTGGATATTGCTATGTAAGATGTTCTGCTAGGCAATTTGAAGAAAATTAAGTTGTATCACAAGCTGCAACATCATCATATACATTTTTTATACTCTTTTTAAGAGTCGGAGGACTCTGTTGTGTGTTCTAGAAGGAAAGGGAACTTTTATTGCTAGAAAATCAACTAGTGTTAAATTAAAAACAAGTCATCTTCTGATTAATTCTTGCCTTGCTCGAAAATGTCAAATGCATTCCCCACCCACTTCCATCTAATAAAATAAATTCCAACCACTGAGTAGAACTTCTGACCATGTTTATTCAGAAGCTTTCTACACTCCAGGTTCATTACCTGAAGGCAGAAACAAACCCTATTTGCTATATTCCCCACTTGCATCTAACCAGACTGCAAATATGTTCTGGCAATACTCCCCCCCTCCCCCCGCAATATCTGCAGGATATTGCCTTCCTCTTGTTCACAGATCAAGACTGAGACAGACTTAAATCATCCTTTGCTGATCCACTGCAACCTTCCACTCCATGAAATGATGCTATGGAGAGCTTTACCACAGGCCACTGACGGCAGACTCATTTGCCTCCTTCCTGCCCCTTGCAGGAAGGAAAGTGAACCTTCAGCCACCACTCTGTGGGAAGAAGGGGGTCTGTTTGGGGCCAGAATGTCTGCTTTTCCTTCGTTTAGTGGGGAGAGAAGGACTTCTTGCTGCCAGTGTCCCGATCACTCTCGTATTAGGACTGGAGATCTGACAGCAAAGGAGAAGCCCTCCTTTGCTTTATTATTGTCTCAAAAGAAATTTGGGGAGGGTGGGGCATAAGTCCTGATAGGCAGAAGAGTGACTACAGGGGATAATATCATGGGGCATCTTTGGACAATGTTGAAAGAGGGACAAAAACTCTAATTTAACAACTAAGAACAATTTAAGATTGTCTCACTCATAGGCTGGGGATAAGATGGAGATGATATTCCAGGAGCTTAGCAGAAAAAAGACCTCATCATATTTTGATACCATGATGAGATTGAGGAGGAAAGGCCCTTGGTGTGTATGCCGAAGGTTAAAGCAGCCTCTGACGTGCATCCAATCTCTCTCTCTCTCTCTCTCTCTCTCTCTCCCTTTCTGCCTTTCCCTTCTCTTCTAAAGAAAACAGGAGAGTCCTATCTGTCCATCACCACCTCCCAAGATATACATTTGCAAAGAGATGGCTCTGCTCTCATAATCTCCGATGAATAGTATTTTTTATGCCAAGAGAGAATTCAGCTTCAAATGGTAGAGAGTTATCTAATATATAGTAGTAGAAAAAAGAAGAAGAAAGACACAGAGACTTACGACCACAATTAAGCACAAAATGTCTGTTGTTAAGTGAGCATTTGTTAAGTGAGTTTTGCCCCATTTTGCAACCTTTCTTGTCCCAGTTGTTAAGTGAATGACTGCAGTTTTTCAATTAGTGACATGATTGTTAAGTGAACCTTGACTTTGCTTGTCGGAAGGTTGCAAAAGGGGATCACATGACTTTGAGACACAGCAATGGTCATAAGAATGAACCAGTTGCCAAGCATCTGAATTTTGATCACATGACCATGGGGATGCTGCAACAGTCGTAAGGGTGAAAAACGGTCATAAGTCACTTTTTTCAGTGCCATTCCGACCTTGAACCTTCAGTGCCATTGCCACTAAGTGAACTGTTGTAAGTCGAGGACTGCCTGTATTTTTTTCTCTCCTAATCTTATATATGGACACTTGTGCATGAGTAACTTCTGCCTTAAGAAGTTTGGTAACATTTCGGTTAGATACTCATACTAACTACAGTGGTTTCCACCAAGGTCCTCTGTTCCGGGAAGAACAGAGGTTTGTTCCTATTGGTCGAAGGGTCCGACAGCTCCCTATAAAAGGGCTGCTGTCAGACTCAACCTTCACTGGATTGTACATAGTTGTTCTGTTACAATAAAGAGCTGTTGTTAAGCCTGTGTGTGCCTATCCAATACCCAATCTAACACTGGTGACGAGGTTGGGATTGGAAGGCAACCAGGCAAACCGAAAAGAGCAAAGATCCAGCAAGTATAACCAGCCCGGAGCTCAGCGTGGCTTCGAGCAGCCATTTTTGAGCGGCAAACTCAAAACGCCCTCTGTATGCAAAATGGCCATGCACGCCCCACTGACTCCGTATGACCCAGTCACCGAGCACTGGAATTCGTACATGCAACGATTTGACTGCTTCCTCAAGGCAAACGACCTCATGGGCCTTTCTGAAGGTTGCAAGAAGAACATGTTCCTCGGGTACTGTGGCTGGGAAGTGTTCGAGACAGCAAAAGACTTCTCTGAGCCGACACCGCTCCAATCAGTTGCCTGGTCCTTGCTCCAGCAGACACTTAGGACTCATTACGCACCCAAGCCGTCCAAGCATGTTTGCCAGCATGAATTCAATATCAGGAACCAAAAGGAGGGCGAGTCGATTAATGAGTACATTGCCGCATTCCGTAAAGCCGCAGTGTACTGTGAATTCAGAGACTTAGGCGAGCTGATTCTGGACAGCATAATATGCGGTGTTCAGGACATTAATTTGCAGAGGAGGTTGCTCACAAAATCAAATCTCACTCTGCAAATTGCCTTGGAGGAAGCCAGGGCATCAGAATCAGCTGTCAAATCTACTGAAACCCTGCAGCACCAAAGCGCGCCCCAAAAAGCATGGAAAAGCACACGCATTCATCGCGACGCCGCAGAGCCCGAGAGTTCTGAAGAAGAAGATAACAGCTGCCGCATGTGCAGTAGCCGCGCCTAGCCGGCGCACTCTTTCAAACAGTGTCTCCTGCCTTGCGCAAACTGTGGAGGAGACCATGTCAGATTGGCTTGCTGTTTCCACGACGCAAACTGCCAGCGTTGCGAGCGAAAGGGGCACATCGCAAAGGTGTGCTGGAGCTATTTCCGTGCCACTGCCTGGCAGCCTAGAGGCGAACCAAGCCGCCAACCGAGGCCCAGCCAAGGGGCCTGGAAGAAGCCACCACAGCGCTCAGAGGGCGATAACAGAGTCACCCACCACACATCGATCGGACAAGTCTGCACAGGCTGCAAAAAAAGCTGAAGGTCACAGTCCTCATCGAGGACTCTCCATGTGAGATGGAGATCGACACCGGATCATCACTGCCAATCATACCATGGTCTACCTTGAAACAGGCTATCCCTAGCCTCAAGAAGCAACACCTTCGCATCCCTGACATCCGCCTACGTGATTACCAGGAAAACCGGGTCCCCATCGTGGACCAAGGCACCTTCCAGGTGAACTTCAAACAGTTCAATGGAAAACTCCTAGTGACAGTGGTCAGCGGCAACCTGCAGAGCCTCCTAGGGCTTGATTGGTTCCAAGCCCTGGGCCTAGAGGTCACCGGTATCCATGCCTTGAAGGACGATGGCGTTGAAGCCATCTTTAAGGAGTTCGAGGACGTCTTTGGCACCGGTCTGGGTAAGTATGTGGGGACCCCAATCTCATTTAATTTGGACCCCAACATAGCCCCAATAAGGCTAAAACCCAGGAGAGTGCATTTTGCTCTCCGCCCAAAAATTGACAGGGAAATTGACAAGCTCGTAGGTGCGTGAATCCTAGAGCCGGTCGACCATGCATGCTGGGAGACCCCTGTAGTGACACCTGTCAAATCTGATGGGTCAGTCCGCATCTATGCAGACTAGAAATGCACAATTAATAAAGCGCTACAACAAAGCACCTATCCTGTACAGCACCTCCTCCATTTGTTAGGCCCCTGAAAATTTTCCGCTAAATTGAACATGGTGCAGGCATACCAACAATTGCCTGTAGATGGGGCTATGGTGGAGGCTGAAACCATTGTGATGCATAGGGGTGCATTCAAATGTCACCGCCTACAATTCAGTGTTAGTATTGCCCCTGGACTGTTCCAAAGTGTCATGGAACGGCTTTTGCAGGGGATTCCAGGACTCATCCCCTATTTTGACGACATCTTGGTATCGGCTGCAAATGAGGCACAACTTTTAAAAAGAGTACGAGCAGTTTTGGCTAGAATTAGAGACAAGGGCCTCCGTCTCAAAAAGGAGAAATGCTAAATTAATGTGCCAAGGGTTGAATTCCTAGGGTACCTGATTGATGGCTCTGGGATTCGGCCGACCACACAAAAAATAAAAGCAATTCAGGACGCCCCCACACCTCGCAATCAAACCAAGCTGCAGGCATTCCTCGGGCTCCTTATTTTCTACAGCATCTTTCTTAAACAGAAAGCCACCGTTGCTGAGCCCCTACATTGTCTACTGGCCAAAAACACGAAATAGTCCTGGGGAAAAGCAGAGGCTGCTGCGTTTGCCACTGTAAAACGATTCCTGTCGGCGGATTCGTTCCTCATCCAGTATAGACAGATCCTGCCATGGGTGCTGACCTATGATGCTTCACCATTCGGCATCGGCGGCGTCCTCAGCCACCATATGCCCAACGGAACTGAAGTCCCTATTGCCTTTTACTCCAGGACCCTATCTGCCACAGAACAGAACTACAGCCAGTTGGACCGTGAGGCTTTGGCTGCTGTGGCAGGAGTAAAAAGGTTCCACGAGTACCCAAACGGAGCAAACACTCACTCCTTCCATGGTCAGCTAAAGCCAGAGGGTACTGGGAATCATATCTGGTTTTGTTGCAGGCCTGCAGCGAGCTGCAAGCGAACCGGCTCCAGAAACTCCAGCCGCGGCCTGTGAAAGGTTCCAGGAGCTTCCACCAAGCGGAGCTGCGGAGGAAACAGGTCCATCCGACCTGTCCAAGGAAACCCCTCCTACTGAACTGCGCAGGTCAGGCAGAGCTAACGTGACTACGTTACCAGTAGGATTGTTCCATCTAAGAGGGGAGGGGTGTTAAATACTCATACTAACTACAGTGGTTTCCACCAAGGTCCTCTGTTCCGGCGGGAACAGAGGTTTGTTCCTATTGGTCGAAGGGTCTGACAGCTCCCTATAAAAGTTCTGCTGTCAGACTCAACCTTCGCTGGATTGTTCTTACTTGTTGTGTTATAATAAAGAGCTGTTGTTACCGTTAAGCCTGTGTGTGCCTATCCATTACCCAATCTAACAATTTCAAACAACTCTGTGTATTGTACCCATTTGCTGTTTATATGACAGAAAACACCATATTGGTTTAAGTAGATCTCCGGGTATAATGCCAATGAAAAATGGCAACCTAGGTATTTCAGAAACGTTATATGCAGATGATGCATCATCTCTATAGTCGAGAATTAATCCAGCAAGAGAAAAACAAACACTGTATTCAAACACTTGCCCTCATTACTCTGAAATGATTACAGATTGTAAGTGTGCTGAGCAGCGGTTCTTTGCTCACTAGGCGTAATATCAATATAATATCCAGGTCCTTAAAGGATGCCGTCTAGTGGGCTTAGGAAGTAGTGTATCCCAGGAGACTGCAACCATCATAAATGCAGTATGTGTCAGCTGCAAGAATCCAAATTTTGATCACATGACCACAGGGATGCTTTAGTGGTCATAAAAGTGAAAAACAATCATGAGTCACTTTTTCAGTGCCATTGTAACTTCAAACGGTCACTAATCAAACTGTTGAAAGTTGGGGACTAGCAGTATTACACAACTTTATCTACTTCGTTGTGACTTCTGTGGCCTCAGAGTCTTTCCTTTCACTTCCCGTAGCTTAATCTTAAGAATTCTAGGCGGCTGCTAGTTGGGAAACTGACCGTAGTTATTTCACAATGTAAAATATTTTGCAATACCACTCACATTTCTGGGCTGAAAGTCCAAGCACAGTCATGTATTAATATGTATCTACAGCCATCACTGCACTTAAGTAAAGTGAAGTGAATAGATAATCATTTTTAGATAGAATAATTCAGAATTAGATTCTCCTTTGCATTTAGATAAAATCCCAGGAGCACTGGATGTGCTGTTAGCTTTCATTAAAATCACTGTAAGAATGGCTTTATTTTCAATTCTGCTTTTAGTATTTTAGAAGATAAAGGATAGAGAGGCATCATGGTAGTTCAAACTGCAATTTTTTAAAGGAACATAAAGTACTCTTTCTAATGACTGTCAGTAAAATTTATTAACAAACATTTTGCCTTGTTCCTCATCTTAAAAGTGAATTAAAAATATAAAACATTAGTACCTGTTTTTGAGCTTACATTCAGAAAGGAACAAGAAAAGAGGAGGGGGAAGAGGAGGAAAAAGGCCACCAACACAATGCTGGCAAGTCTTTGCTGACCAAATCGTTGGTAAAATACCTATTATTAGGCATATCTATTCAGGTTTGCCTTTCTTTTCCTGCCTCTTTTTCTTTCTTTCTTTCTTTCTTTCTTTCTTTCTTTCTTTCTTTCTTTCTTTCTTTCTTTCTTTCTTTCTTTCCTTCCTTCCTTCCTTCCTTCCTTCCTTCCTTCCTTCCTTCCTTCCTTGAGTTGTTTTCCTTTTTTGTTTTCTGTGCCCGGCACAAAGGTTACTTTAGGGAGTGTTTTCACTCCTCCCCCAACCTCAGAAACCTTTTTGCACCAGCCCACAAATGTCCTCATTTGTCTGGCTGTCCTACCAACCCTCAACCCCTCTGAGCCGATCCAGCCAATTCTTCTAACTGACTAACAAACACGTGAAAACTTTTTTCTCCAATCTGCCCCCTTCCTTTCCTTGTACTTGCTCCTTTGTATCAGTTTTCAAAGCAAAGGGAACAACTGAAACTAATTACTTAGTTTGAACAACATGGTCAAATGATGATGAGGTGCCATGCATCCTGCTGTGATTTCAACAGGGCGGGAGCAGAACCAGGGAGCTGAATAGTGAGACAAGGGAAGAATGGTAGTTCTTGGGAAATTGCCTGCTTCACATTAACGTTACCAAGTTATTTTTGCAATAGTTCTTCCTGTGCTTAGCTGGACCAGATGCTAACTGGCTTAGATACAGAACTGCTGCTGAAGAGCACTTCAGTCGTGGGAAAACAGTGACACAATGCTGAGTGAGGACAGGCACACAAAGGTCATGTGTAGAGGGGCTCTTACTGCATTCTTCCCCCATCTCCCCAGGGTTAGAAGATTTTGTGTAGACTATTGGGAAAGATCTGCATGAAAGGCTGCTGGATGAAAACAACTCATCAGACTGTGTATGCTTCATCTCTCCTTTCATCCCCAGATCTGCAATCTGTTCAAGCCAAAAATAATATCGAATATTGAAATGAGTGCAGAGGAGGCAGAAATCTCAAGCAAAGAACTTGTGCTAGCATACTAAACTATTGCAATCTTCTAGGCTGCTAGAAATGGTAGAATTGTTGTAGGCCCTGTCAGGTCTTGCCATCTCTATCTCCAATCCATTTACAAATGTATAATATATGCTCTTCCTTTTAATTTGATCCAAATTGTCTGGCCTGTTTTGGCTACTTTTTATGGAACACAGAAGACTTTCCCCCCCCCGTTATAAGTCCACCATTTTGTTAGATCTGGGCAACGAGAGACAGACTGCGGACACGTAGTGACTTAACAGCTCTTTATTAGTAGTAGTAATGATCCAGCTTGCTCTGTGGTCGGAGGGTTCCCCTTTTATAGGGATCGGGTACGCCCCTCGACCAATCAGAACGATACCTGTTTCCCGCTGTAGCAGCGGACCAGAGGGGAGACTTACTACGATATATGCTAATATCTAACACCCCTCCCCTCCTAAATGGAACGTTGCGGTAGGTAACATAGTCTTTTAGGTATGTGGGTGTTTGTCTTGCTCGGGAGGAGCGTCGTAGTTCGGGCTGGTTAGAAGTGGTTGCAGGATCGGGTGCTTTTCCTGTTTCACGTTCGGGAGGTTTTGTGCCTTCGTTGCTAAGGCGTTCTGGAGTCTGCTCGGTTGCGTTGTCTGGGGTTTGCTCTGCTTCGTGCGTGTTTTCTTGTTCCAAGCTTGGTTCGCAGATGTCATGGTTTTCTATGATGGGGCTCTCGCGTGGTTGACTTTCTGTAGGCAGGGACATCTCGTCTTCGTTTCGAAGGTCTGAGTGTGCTAGGCGACCCCGAAGTTGATCGATGTGCCTTTTCCAGTTCCGCCCATCTTCTAGTTCCAGCAAATACGATCGTGGACCCGTGATGCCAATGACCCTTGCCGGCATCCACAATGTTCCCCCTGCATAGTTGTGGGCGTATACTGAATCCCCTATGCTGAAAGACCGAATTTTACTTGTGGAGTCTGGGGGAGCTGTGGCAGAGTAATTTGGGTGAAGACGGTCCAGGTGAGACCGTAGACGGCGGCCCATAAGTAGTTCAGCAGGACTCCTACCCGTCGTTGCGCTTGGGGTAATATGCTGTATTAGGAGGTAATGGTCAATGCGTGTTTGCCAATCACCTGGACCCATCCTAGCGAGGGCCTCTTTTGCGAATCGCACCATTCTCTCCGCCTGTCCGTTTGATGCCGGATGGAATGGCGCGACGAGGGCATGCCGAATTCCCTGACCTGCTAAAAATGTTTCGAAATGCATGGCCGTGAATTGGGGCCCGTTATCGGAGACTAGGAGGTCGGGCAGGCCATGAGTGGCGAAAAGTCGCCGTAGAACCTTAATGACTGCCTCTGCCGTGGTTGAAGTCATTAGGACTACATCTAGCCATTTTGAGTATGCATCCACAACTATAAGGAAAGTCTGACCTTGGAATGGCCCTGCGAAGTCGATGTGTATTCGCGACCAGGGTGCTTTAGGTTTCTCCCATTCTGTGGCGGGCGCTTCCGGGGGTGCTGGTCTCCATTCCTGGCATGGGTCGCAAGTGGCCACCCACTCTTCTATTTCTTTGTCCATGTTTGGCCACCAAACGTAACTTCTTGCTAACGCCTTCATTCTAACAATCCCCGGATGACCCACATGTAAAGCCTCTAATACATTCCTACGTAAAACATACGGAATAACAACTCGATCCCCCCACAATAAACAACCTTGTAACACTGAGAGTTCGTCCCGTTTTGACCAAAACATTTTGAATTCCGGGCCCACGTTTCCTTTCGGCCACCCCCTCCAAACCCAAGTTTGAACTTGCTTTATTACATTGTCTTTAGAGGAGAATCTTGCAACGTCGTATGAAGAAACCGGTCCAGAGTCCAAACAGTCAATGAGCAATACCGGTACTTCTGGAGTGGGGTCTGGCAGAATTTCAGGTAATGGGCAACGGCTGAGTGCGTCTGCGTGTCCGAGAGTGGAACCCGGTCGATGAATCAATTTGTATGAATACGCAGCCAGGAAAACAGTCCACCTGGTCATGCGTGGGGAAAGGGAGATCGGGGTGGGGCGGTTTCCCGCCAAAAGTCCCAACAACGGTTTGTGATCTGTAATTAGTTCAAAATCGCGGCCGTAGAGGTATTCGTGGAAACGCTTTACTCCAGCTACAGCAGCCAGCGCTTCCCTGTCCATTTGGCTGTAATTCCTTTCGGCCGATGAAAGAGTTCTGGAGTAGAAGGCGATGGGTGCTTCTTTTCCATCGGGCATCCTGTGGCTGAGGACTGCTCCAACTCCGAAAGGTGATGCGTCGCAGGTCAATACCAGCGGTAGGGTCTGGCTGTATTGAACAAGTAGTGAGTCAGTGGTGAGCAGGCGTTTTACCCCGGCGAAAGCTGCAGCTTCGGATCGTCCCCATTTCCATGGTGCGTTCCTCTGGAGTAGACGGTGTAGTGGCTCAGCAACGGTCGCCTTCTGCCTCAGAAAAACGCTGTAGAAGTTAAGTAATCCGAGGAAGGCCTGCAACTCGGTCTGATTTCGTGGTGTGGGGGCGTCCTGGATCGCCTTAATTTTCTTTGAAGTGGGGTGTATTCCCTGACCATCGATTCTATAACCCAGGAATTCTACGCTAGGCACGTTAATTTGGCATTTTTCCTTTTTAAGGCGGAGACCCTTTTCTCTGATTCTGGCCAAAACAGTTCTGACTCTTTTATTTAATTGCTCCTCGTTTGCAGCGGACACCAAGATGTCGTCAAAATAGGGGACGACTCCCGGTATCCCTTGCAAAAGTCGTTCCATGACGCTCTGGAACAACCCTGGGGCAATGCTCACGCCGAATTGTAGCCGGTTGCATTTGAATGCTCCTCTATGCGTCACTATAGTTTGGGCCTCCGCTGTGGCGCTATCAACTGGCAGTTGCTGGTAAGCTTGTGCCATGTCTAACTTGGCAAATACCTTTCCTGGCCCCAACGAGTGCAATAAGTGCTGTACTACAGGCACAGGATATGCGCTCTGTTGTAGCGCGACATTAATTGTGCATTTATAGTCTGCGCAGATGCGGACTGATCCGTCTGGTTTGACTGGGGTCACGATGGGTGTTTCCCAACGCGCGTGATCCACCGGCTCAAGGATTCCTTGCTCCACTAACTTATCTATTTCCTTATCTATTTTTGGGCGGAGTGCAAAAGGCACTCGTCTCGGTTTAAGTCGGATTGGCGCCACTTTGGGGTCTAAATTGAATGATATTGGTTTACCCACATACTTACCAAGACCGGGGCTGAACACGTCCTCGAACTCCTTAAAAATCTGATCAGCGCTGCTGTTCCTCACGGTGTTGATTCCGGTGACTTCTAACCCCAGGGCTTCAAACCAATCAAGTCCCAGAAGGTTCTGTAATGGCGCGCTGGCGATGGTCACGGGCAGCTGGGCTTCGATGTCCTTGAAACGGATGTGGAATGTGCCTTGGCCCACGATGGGGACTTGGTTCCCCTGGTAGTCTCGCAGTAGGACGTCTGGAGCGCGGAGTTGGCTCTTTCTGAGGCTAGGGATAGCCTGTTTCATGGATGCCCATGAAATAATCATCAGGGTCGATCCTGTGTCAACTTCTAGCTCGCAGGGTGAGCCCTCCAAGAGGACTGTGACTCTCAGCCTTTTTGGTCGCTTAGGGCGGACCTGATGTATTGTGGTGAGATACGTTCGCAACTCCTCTCTCTGGGTCAACTCTATCTCATCGTCTACATCCTGAAAATACTCTCGTAGAGCGTCTTGATAGAACGCTCTTTCAGCTCTTTGTGTGTATTCTCTCTGGGGATACGTTCGCTCAGCTCCTTGTGAGTAATCTCTCTGGGGATACGCTCGCTCAGCTCTTTGGGAATTTTCTCTCTGGGTATACACTTGTGGATTTCTCTCTGGGCGCCCTTTCTGATTCCGCCAAACCCCTGGGTTGGGCTTCTGTTGGCGGTACATGGGTGGCTGCCATGAGGCAGGGACTCCGCTCCGGCACACTCGTGCGATGTGCCCAAGTTTGTTGCAGTGCGAACAAACAACGTTCCTGAACCTACAAGTAGACCTGGGGTGATTCCCTCCGCAACTTGCGCAGGGCGGCAAGCGGGATCCGGGTCCCCCCCCAGGCCTCATGTGACTGCTCCGCATCATGTGACTGTCCTCGAACTCGGGATTCTCGTAGTCGGGGCTTGTGTCCTCGTAGTGTACTCTGGTTTGCCTCGGTGCTGGCTGGTTTACGTTGGCCCCTCGTTGTATGGTCACCGATGATTTCTCTGCTGACTCTGACGCTCTTGCTTCGTTCAGCGCTATCTGTAGGGTTAAATTCGGGTTTGCCAACAGCTTCTTTTGTAGAGAAATGTCTCTTAACCCACAGATGAGCTGCGCTAAGATGTGCTCGTCCAGATCCCTGAACTCGCAGTGAGTTGCTGCTTTTCGTAGGGCTGCAACATATTGATTGATGGATTCTCCCGCCTTCTGGTTCCTCGTGTTGAATTCCTTGCGGCAGACATGGCGGGAAGGTTTTGGCGCGTAATGAGTTTGCAGGGCCTGTTGCAACGCCGTCCACGATACTGCCTGTATTGGAGTAGGCGCGGTGAGGTCTCTGGCCGTATTGAAGACTTCCTTTCCACAGTAGCCGAGGAAGATGTTTTTCTTCCTCGCGTCGGTGATTCCCGTGTATTCGTTTGCTTCAAGGAAACACTCGAAACGAATCATGAAGGCTTCCCATTCGTCGTTTGCTGGGTCGAAAGGAGCGGGGGGAGCATGCATCGCCATCTTCTCTGTTTGAATTTACCGTGCTGCGGTGATCTGAGATGGCTGCCGGAATTTTTGCCGAATTCCTGGGCTGGATCAAATCCGGAGATTCTGGAGGTAGCGTTCTTCGTCCTATCTGCCTCTCGATCCCACCTTCGTCGCCAATGTTAGATCTGGGCAACGAGAGACAGACTGCGGACACGTAGTGACTTAACAGCTCTTTATTAGTAGTAGTAATGATCCAGCTTGCTCTGTGGTCGGAGGGTTCCCCTTTTATAGGGATCGGGTACGCCCCTCGACCAATCAGAACGATACCTGTTTCCCGCTGTAGCAGCGGACCAGAGGGGAGACTTACTACGATATATGCTAATATCTAACACATTTATTTTCTTTTTCTTTTCCCCCACAAGCAAAACCTACAAAATCTTCTTGTAGTTGTGTTGCAGAAAATGACAGGCTTAGACTTCTCAGGATACAGGAAAAGTTTATTTGGCAGCCAGGTTCAAAAACGTTAGCCCATGGCTAACATTGCAAATGCTGAACAACCTTTATTATTGATGCACGCATTCTTATACATTCTCAAAGACAGTGTAACACGGAAACACTTTACTCATTTCTTATTGGTTACCTTGAGGAAAAAGCCTTATAAGGAGATGGGGGTCTTACTTCTCCTTTTGTTACAGGTATGGACTACGTGCCATTAACGAACTTTAATTGAACCTTGTGGTTTTGGACTTTTGACATAGGGACATTTGCTGGAACATGTTGTGGTTGAAGGCTGATGACATTTCCCTGTCCCTTTAAGCAAGCTTCCAACTGTCCCTTTTATGCCACGTCTTCATTCTTATATTTTAATCCATATTTTATTCTACTTTAGTTGTAGACTGCTTTTCTTTGTTCTTTGTTAAGTCACACACACATTCCATTATCCTGTGCCAAGCACAATTTTGGTACATCAAGGTTAGGTTCACTAAAGAGAGGCTAGGTACACCTGATGAGTCCCAAAACAAGGACTTAACTGGTCACATGATGCTTCCTAAGTGGTCAGTAGCAACTGAAGAGCGAGTAGGCTTTTTCCTACTTGCGCTTAGCCATTGAACAAACATGTCCTGGCAGCATCATTTTTCTGCTATGTTTTCATGATATGCCTTCCTCTCAGGCCTAGCATATGATTGAGACGGGTGCATGAACATGAGTTCCAAATTACATTGCTATTAAGTAGCATTTTTCCATGAATTGCCTATGGAGATTCAGTCATCCAGGTCATGGTTGTCCCAAAGGTGTTTTTTCAAGAGGCAACTGGACTTTTTTTGTTTTTCTTTGAAGAAGTTTCGCTTCTCATCCAAGAAGCTTTGTCAGCTCTTTCCCATGTATTCCAACAGAGTCCATGGGCATCTTTATTGTCTAAACTCTCTTAGGTTGTCAACGATTATTTTGGAGTTAAGTCAGATGACTGGCAACAGAGGCAGGATAGGACGGGCAATGGCAGTGGCCAAGTTTGTGTTCATCTAGTTTTCTGACTACTCAAGTTGCTCTCTTGATTGGAGAGCACTTCAGCTCAGCAGCAGGGAAAGGCTCTGGAGAGGTATGACTTGATATCTATGCATAACAAATCAGCAACATTCTTAGATAGTTGCTAAGGCTTCAGAGTCCCAATAGCACCAGCCACCACATTCCATCACATTAAAGAGGAACAGCAAGAGCATACATGTTCACAGCATCCCACAAAGCCTTGAGGTGCTAAGAGGATCTGCCATGGAGCTCACTCGCAATCTGGCATACTTTCGGTCCCCCAAAGTTAGCTCGCATCTCTTTTAAACTAAAGCATAATTAACAGGAAGGCAACTTTAAAACCTAATCTACATCATCCAGCAGGGCAAGAATTGGGGGGGGGGGTGTTCTTGGACTGGAGGACATATTTAGCATTTTGAGTGCATGTGGTTCTTTCACAAAACAACTGTAACCACTGGGTTGCCAATTTGCAAAATGGTTATTGCAATGTGCACACCCAATCACTTCAGCCATTTATCAATAGACAAACTAAAAAATGCTACCCCCCCCCCCACCCTGCTATTCCATCAATCCCTCCTTGGTCCTTCTTAACCCTTACAATTGGGCAGTGAGGATATATGCAAAAAAAAAAGGGACTGGGCTGCAGCCAACTACTATTTTTAACCTTTGAAGCATTTTTATAAATAAAAAGCAATGCTAGAGAAAAGATGTCATGCATGTCCATTTCATATTTTAAAATAATTAACATTTAATTAAATCAGGTTAGAAAATCAAACTGATTGCTGGATGCTAAGAATGCTGCAATGCCTACCGTTGGCCCAGGCATTAAGAACTCAGGTATTAGAGAGAAATAAATTATACAATGGGAACCTATAACAAAATCCTTCAATGGATTTCCCTTATCCAGAGTTCTAGCTATATAAATCTAGTAATATAAAAATAAAGTAGAAGTAAAGGTTTCCCCTGTCCAGTCGTGTCTAATCGGCAGTGCTCATTAGCCGAGGGAGTCAGCATTGGCCGAAAACATTTCCATGGTCATGTGGCCAGTATGACTGTACCCTGAAGCATACAGAATACTTTTACCATCCATTGAAGTGGTGCCTATTTATCTACTTCCATTTGCCTGCTTTCAAACTTCTGGTTGGCAGGAGCAGGGGTAGGAATCCCCATGGCACTTGGGTCTTGAACTGCCAATCTTCTGGTTGACAAGTCCAGCATCTTAACTGTTAGTTCACCTCTTAAGGAGCTGTGGTAGTGCAGTGGTTAGAGTGCAGTACTGCAGGCTACTGCCGGCTGCCTGCAATTTGGCAGATTGAATCTCACCAGGCTCAAGGTTGACTCAGCCTTTCATCCGTCTGAGGTGGGTAAAATGAAGACCCAGGTTGTTGGGGGCCAATATGCTGACTCTGTAAACCGCTTAGAGAGGGCTGTAAGGCACTGTGAAGTGGTATATAAGTCTAGGTGCTATTTCTATTGCTGTAGAAATACAGAAGACTTTATGCAAACAAAATGAAAAGCTTTTTTTTTGGGGGGGGGGGGTTCTGACTTTTTCCAGGAAGAAGCAGGTACCATACATCACACTTCCACTCCATTTTTCAAAAACTAGAACTTTTTTCTGTATTTTCCAAAGAAGATATATGTAATGTTGGTTTCCTGTCTTTATCCACTCTAATAAAAAATAATGACTCAAAAGTTGTATATAGATGTCTAATAAATATAAATAATTCAGTCCCAGAGCCATAAGGGATAATGACTAACAAACAAAAGAACTTGTCTAGCAAACCTCCAAGGAGTCCTAGCTTCAATTGACCAGCAGGTATATTAAGCTCAAATGAACCAACTTTGTTGAGTCAGCTCATAAGTAGAGCATCAGTCCTAGAAACACATTGCAAGAATTTAAACATAAGATTATCCTAGCAGCATTCAATTAAGCTGGAATACATCGGCTAGCAATGGCAATTTAGGGAGTGTAACATCGATTTGGATGAGTTAACTGTATCGGAAAAATACTCTCAGTCTCACTATCAGCAAATATCGTATACATAAAACATTTTAAAATAGCAGGCTGAATTTTTTCGCTTCCCTGGGTTCATACTTTGTGGTAAGTTGATTGGTTTAATGAGATGTATACTACAGCAATATGATAGATTATTTTTCTAAATCTTTATTGCGGTAAAGTAGTAACTACATCTGTAGGGATGTACAAATGTTCTAAAATCAAAGGATGTCAAAGTTAAAATGCTTTGTTTCTAATTTAAAAGGTTCGTTTCACATGGGCAAACTTATAACATTCCGATAAAACTCAATTTTATTTATTATGTTCACAGCACACCTTTTGTAAAATAGCTTAAGGTAGAATCCATTGTACTCTCTCCTATTTTTACCCACTGTGAAATTGGTTAGTTTGATAGAGGATGACTGCTGTAGAATGACCCCTAGGATCAGGGAATTAGACTCCTAAAACAACATCTTATCAATGGCTTATGTTAGGAATGTAAACTAACAGTTGGGTTAGCAATATATAAACCAGGATGGTAGTACTGTTGCTTTAAGTACTGCTGTAATGTGATTGGTTGCTGTTACCTCAAGCAGCCATAAGAGGGAGCCAGAATGACTGCTAGTTCTCTGTTTGTTAGCTGATCGGTGTATTGTGAGGTACTGTGCTTTTGCTACTGTTAGCTGCTTTGTGTGCTAAACTGATTATATGATATTGGACTGTGTTTGAAGGATCATTCCTTAACTGAGAACATTGATAACTGACTGACTGAACAGTGTATGACTTGGACTGTGAAGCGAACTCTGAATACCTCTATATTTCCACATAATAAACTACTATTATTTATACTATTCGGTGTCCCTGTATGCTGGTTTGTGCGTGTTCTTCCATACCACTCTCATTACATTTCTCTGCACACTCGCTCTCCTAACGGGGAGCTTACTTACTTAACAGCTTTCTCATTTGGAAGACTGAAGACTTCAAAATAAAACATTTCCAGTTCAAAGCAATTCAGTTCAATTCAAATATAGCTCATGATAGAGGTTTTCAATTTGCTAATCAGCAACTATATTTAAATGATTAAACCCAAAGCCTTACTGAAAAGTCCTGAGAGGACCAGGCTACAAAAGCATTGTTTTGCTTACATGAACAAAATAGACAGATTTATTTGATTGAGAGTCACAAAAATAGGAAGAAATTTTTTTTTCTCCTAAGCCCAAATCTATAAATATGGAGTCTTGGGGGAGGTTCTTCCATAACAAAGTGTCTTAAGCAAAATGCTTGACCATGCTTTGGCTAGTGGTGGGTTGCTAACTGGTTTACTACCAGTTTGCTCGTGCTTGTGCGCGTGCTCGCACATTCAACGCTTTTGCACATGTACAGAAGTGTCTGGGCTGCTGGGCGGAGCCTCCCGCAAACGCCACTACTGGTTCGGCTGAACCAGGCCGAACCGGGAGCAACCCAACTTCTGGCTTTGGCATGTTTGTTAATAAATAAAGTAACAAAGTGCTTGATGGCACTCTGTCATGTGTTACTTTATTTATTTTTGTATTTTACATTTTTTTTACAACTGTTACCGCGAGACCATCAGAATTGGTCCAGGATATAATTACACTTAATGACTGTTCAAAGTTATCAGGGATCTACCTAGGAGCCGCTCATGATCCACATTCAAAGTTCTGATGGTCACCTCCTCCAGTCACATGACCAAACACTTGAACTGGGCTGCATTTATGGCTATTTGCAATGCTGTGTGGTCACCTGATCGCATTTTACAACTGGCATTTACTTCCAGTTCTTTTGGCAAGACCATTTGCAAAGCGAACCATTGTTTCGTTTTATGACTGTGGCATTAACAACTGCAGGAGCCGTTAAGTGCTTGACTTATGATCGTGATGGGTAGGCTCCATTATGTTTGTAAGTTTAGGAGGACTACCTGTATGGGGAGGGGCTGTGGAAATCAGAATTCTTCTCCTCTAGCCTACCACTTCATATCACTTGTGGGGAAACCATAGGAGCCAACTAAGACCTTAAGATTTGGGCAGAGAAATATAATTAGGAAAAAGTAATCTCAAAGTGAACTATTCTATGCTTTGAAGACGAATGCCAGTTCTTTAAATTCACACTAGAAACTGGGAATGATTGTAAGGATGTAGCCATCGTCTTGACTTTTTGACCCCCTACCCCACCCATTGCCTGTAAATATGTAGACATATTCTGAATTGCTTAAAGAGACCTATATGTGCAAGGCATTATAATAAAGCATGAGTGATTGTTACCAAACCGTCTCTATCCATGGTATATCAGGCAAAGCCTATTCAAGGACACAATATTCACATGGATCATGGACTCCAAAACAATAAGGTTCTTCTATCTGCAAACCTGAATGTCTTTAGAGCATGCAGAAACAACCTATAGTTTGCACGTTCCAAAACTTCCCCTTTTTGTACTCATCCTCCACTTTCAAATCATTATTGTTCATATAAATAAGAAACACCTCTTCTTCTCTGAAGAGATCAATATGGACAAATTCAATATTCCTTTTGTAATACAGAAATTCCTTATTAAGTTCACTGATCTGAGGTCTTTCAGATTTCCATGCAAATAGGAACAGAATCAACAATAGCATAAAGCTGATAATATCATGGATGAACCTATGAAACAAACAGCACAACAAGACAAAAGATAGAACAGGAATCACTATTAATATTTCCCTTTCTTTCCAACTTTTCATGGTATGGCGACATTCACTTTTTCATATAAAAACTGAAAGGTAAGTATTTGGATATGAATGCATTTACCTATTCAAGCACAAACTATAACTAGTTTTTAGGGCCCTTTAGAAGTGTTCTTTAAAACAAGTGAGTTTTCCTTGCAATTTTCAAGTAGTCGCAACAGCAGCCAGGGGTTAATTGAGCAATATCTTCTAGAGTACTCTCTAATAAATTCCCTCTTTGTGCTTAGTAAATGCGAGCTTTTTTCTAGAATATACTTGTTGGAAGAAATGTCCTTCTGGATTCAGCTCCAAGTGGGGAAAAAGACACTGGAAACATGGAAGTTGCTTGGAAAGATGGTTTAATGGTGGACAGGATCATATGGCTTAAGCTCCTGAACAGAAAAAAAAAGAGGGGGTGTCACATGATTCCAGATGTTGGGTAAAGAAGAAAAAAAAAGAACGTTGAAAGTTCCTGGCTTTATACTCTCTGTTTGGCCCCACTTCTCTGTTTCCTGTTCCTGTGTAAGAAATGTATTCTGATTGGTTGGCAGACTCCCATGGGGCCATGCAGGGGTAGAAGGCCAATCCTATCTTTGTTATGTAGAGTAAACTAGCTCAGGGCTCCTAATGGCCCATTGACAAAGGTGGGAGCTATTAAGCTGTTTCCTGCCTAAAAACATATTTCTCCATTTCTGATCCAGGAAAATATAATATTCTGCCCTTTCAATATTTCCCAGGATATTTCATTTTTCTAGCAGAGGGGTGGTTGTTAACTTCCAGTTAGCGAAGCAGTGCAATGTTTTTTGTAGCCCTTGCCTTTGGTGTCAGTTACTATGCTGGACCCCACCTTTGTAAAAGGGGGGGAAAGCCCTTGTTTTCCTGTTTTCAGATTGGATTCATTTAAACTCTGAAAAGAGAATTTCCCAGATATTGTAAATCACATTATTTTACTGTGACATTGCCAGCTTTGTAAGTTGACTATTAACAATAGCCTCGTATTCAGAAAAATAGCCTCTTCCGACATGGATGGAAAGTGTCGGGGAAAATTCAGCTGTTTTATCAGCTATGTCAGATACATACAGGGCAATAGCAAAAAAGATAAGGGGGTATCTATTTCCAACTTATCCTAATCAAGCCGGGTGGGTTTCAAATCATTCAAAGTTAATTTTGCCAAGGGTAGAGCAAGTATAGGTTTTTCAGATCATGACGACTCAGTGGTGAGGAAATATATTGAAGATTATCTCTCTACGCACATCTTAAAAATATAGCAGCTCTTTAAGGCTTTAGACAGGATCTTACATTTTGAACTTTTTAATCTCGACCATTTTTTCCCCCTCCAAAGTATTTTACTGATTATATATCTTTATTTTATTTCTATTTTATTTTGCAATCAATCCAGAAATATTACATTGTTTGTTATGTTTGGCATGCATAATACTGAATCCTCCCCTCCCCCATGTTTAAAAGAAGAAAATGTTTATGAAGAATTTGGCAAACTAATTACTGGACTGGCACTTTAGAGTTTTCTTAGTAAGTTCTGGTGGTAGGGAGTTATGATTCACCAAAATAAGGAGCAGGATATAACTTGGGGAAATAACATGTAGTTTAGGGAAGCTAGGCATAACTTTTTGCCAATTTTTGCTGACAAAGAATAGGTTTAGAAAACCTTCTGGAGAAAGAGTGAAAATATCCAAATGGTGATATGTCCTTTGTTTCAGAGGAAAGGGGATACAAACGGGTTGGATTCAGCCAGTTTGCATCTATTCGGGAGAACCAGTTGTTAACTTTCTAAGCAGTTCAGAGAACTGGTTGTTGGAAGAAATCTTATTTTGTTTTTTCTACTTTACAGGGCTAATCCTGTAGGAATGCAGAAGGTGTTGTTTCTAGCCTAATCTTTATTGCCCTGCTTACAGAAACTGCCTCTCCGGCTAACCCTTATTACATTGTAACAGCTCAGGCGAAGCGCCCATCGATCTGACTGACGTTCAGTTGGCCACACCCACACAATCACATGACCACTGAGCCCGCCTATCCAGCTGGTCATCAGGGCAGAGAACCGGTTGTTAAATGATTTGAATCCCACCACTGGCTACAAAGTAATGCTCATGATCACTTGAAAATCTAGTCTGGATGGACATAGTGCAAATTTGCAAAACGTGAAATAGAACAGGAGATGGCAGCAAAATAATAGATACCTGTAGTTTTTTGCCGCCATCTCCTGGTCATTAGACTTTTGCAGCCCCAGATATGATTTTATTCTTCAGTCGCTGTGTCTGATTCTTTGCCACCCTTTGGATCACAGCATGTCAGGCTGCCTTATCCTCCACTCCCTTCCAGAGTTTGCCTAACCTCACGTTCACTGCCTCAATGACACTATCTAAATTTGGATAAATTTGTTCGGGATGATCTATTTAGCTACTTTCTACATGCAGAAGCAGTTGCACAGGATAACAATCATGGGGTTTTTACCTTGATGATATATTGATTCATTCAAGAAAATTAATTGGATACCTTCAGCATTGTCCATCTGGAATATGAAGTTCAATGACCTTCTCCTTGCCAGTGCAACTCTGTCTTTCTTGTACCCACCATTGATTTCTGCATTCTATGACAATGGCCTTTCTGGAATGTCTGGCCTTGCATAACCTTACAGGCTCAGAAAGCAAAGGCTGAATTTGGAATGCAGTCACTCAGAAAATGACTCAGCCCTTCTCTGACACTTTTTCTCCTACCATTGTCCTCAGAGATATGCCCCAACTTCCAAAAACCAGAAATGGTTCCAACTTTAGAAAGAGTGAATAGAAGAGCAATAAGGATGATTAAGGGACTGGAAACGAAAACATATGAAGAACAGTTGCAGGAACTGGATATGTCTAGTTTAATGAAAAGAAGGACTAGGGGTGACATGATAGCAGACTTCCAATATCTCAGGGGTTGCCACAAAGAAGAGGGAGTCAAACTAGTCTCCAAGGCACCTGAGGGTAGAACAAGAAGCAATGGGTGGAAACTAATCAAGGAGAGAAGCAACTTAGAACTGAGGAGAAATTTCCTGACAGTTAGAACAATTAGTCAGTCGAACAACTTGCCTCCAGAAATTCTGAATGCTCCAACTCTGGAAGTTTTTAAGAAGAGAATGGACAATCATTTGTCTGAAATGATATAGGGTTTCCTGCCTGAGCGAGGGGTTGGACTAGAAGACCTCCAAGATCCCTTCCAACTCTGTTATTTTGTACTGTTCTGTTCAACTACTGTTTGGCTTCCTGAAGCTGCCTCTTGCTCCGACCCCACGATGGAGCTAGCATGCAATCTTGGTCTTCTTTTTTGGCATTTTCTTCTAAGCTGTTCTCTTTGAGCCATGCCACGTCTTCCAATGCAACTCTGCATGCAACTACTGTCTTCTTCAAACTTATTCCTAAAATACAGTTTATCACAAGGCCTACTGGAAACTGCCAAGTGATAATGGCCAGGAAGAGGGCTGGTGTAGTCTGTCAAAAAAGCTCATTTACTTAAGTGTTTAGACAATGCTAAAATGTCTCAAAACCACAAAGTTATGCCCTTTGCAAGTCCGTATAATATTGTGCTTTCACAACAGTAAAATAAAGTGATTTGATCACTTTTGTTTTCATGCTTTCATTCTTTTTAATCCTTGTATCTCATATTTAAACCAGCAAACCAGTGAGGCAATTCCAAAGAACTCTTCCTATATAGAAAAGCAGGTTTTATTGCAGCAATAAATTACTTCTACTAGGGTTGTTCTTAACTTTATTTATTCATTTATTAAATTGATTGGCCACCCTTCTTAACACAGGATAATTCTGGGTGGCTTACAATATTAAAAAGATAACACTATATAAACAGCACACTATAAAAATATAAATATACAAAATAAAATAGCCAAAAAATGAGGAGGGAAGGATGAGCAGGGGGGGTAGTTGAGATCTAATATTAATATATCAGCCACCTCCAATCTGAAGCCTCTTCTTTGGAGCTCCAAACTCACTCTGGGGGTGGGGGGGTGGGCAAAGATGTTTTAAAGGGTAGAGAAGGCTCTTCTAGATCCTACCAAGCCAGAATACCTGGCTGACGGAGCCTGCCGCATGCCTCCTCTACTGGCATGGGTGGGGTGGGCCAATCCCAGTGGGATGAAACGGTCCCTCAAGTAGCCTGGACCCATGCCATGAAGCTGGAGCTCCAAAGGAAGTAACCTGAAACAATTTCCAAAAGAAAATATTAAATGAAGAAATATTACAATAAAATTAGACAACATATGACCCCTTGGGTGGTCATTTTAGAAATATTTCCTTACCGGATTCCTTAATGCTTCCAACAATGGCAGAGCTTCCAATGTACTTAAAAAGTTCTTAAACATTAGGGAGATATGCGGAGATCTATTTGCCCTAAAGATAACTTATGAGGAACTGTACAGCACAGTCAAATCTCAGGTGCTGACCAGAGGAAACGTTCAATTACATTTTGTATTATGTCGCAAAATGCCTTATGACAATTTTATGTCATAAAATGTTTTTAAAATTTTTGCCAACTTTCAATCCTAAGGGAGTCCTGATTTTGGATGCCTTGCACAAGTTAGCCCAGTTGAGGTAACTTGGTTGAAAAAATTTTGTCCTACAATGCACCATTTTACCCAGTTAAAAGATACAGAAACCAGAGTTCAAGTAGCATATGGATAAAATGTATCTCCATTTATAATTGGAAACATAGCCAGAAAAAAATTACCGGTTGCATTTCTTTATGTCAAGCGACTCTTAAAGCAGCTCTTAGGGGCTCCCAGGGGAAGTCAGCCCATTCTCACACCTGATTTTTTTTTTTTGCCAGATTCTCTTTCCATCCCACTCTGTTTTCAGCAATCCTGTTGATGGATAGACTGTAAAGCTTCTTTATCATTGTCTTCCTATGTTCTGTTGAGTTGGAAAGTGTTAGATATTAGCATATATCGGGGCAAGTCTCCCCTCTGGTCCGCTGCTACAGTGGGAAACAGGTATCGTTCTGATTGGTCGAGGGGCGTACCCGATCCCTATAAAAGGGGAACCCTCCGACCACAGAGCAAGCTGGATCACTACTACTACTAATAAAGAGCTGTTAAGTCACTTCGTGTCCGCAGTCTGTCTCTCGTTGCCCAGATCTAACATTGGCGACGAGGGTGGGATTGAGAGACAGATAGGACAAAGAACGCTACCTCCAGAATCTCCAGATTTGATCCAGCCCAGGAATTCGGCAGAAATTCCGGCAGCCATCTCAGGTCACCGCAGCGCGGCAAATTCAAGCAAAGAAGATGGCGATGCACGCTCCCCCCGCTCCATTCGACCCAGCGAACGACGAATGGGAAGCCTTCATGATTCGTTTCGAGTGTTTCCTCGAAGCGAACGAATACACGGGGATCACCGACGCCAGGAACAAAAACATCTTCCTCGGCTACTGCGGAAAAGAAGTTTTCAACACGGCCAGAGACCTCACCGCGCCTACTCCAATACAGGCAGTATCGTGGACGCCGTTGCAACAGGCCCTGCAAACTCATTACGCACCAAAACCTTCCCGCCATGTCTGCCGCAAGGAATTCAACACGAGGAACCAGAAGGCGGGAGAATCCATCAATCAATATGTTGCAGCCCTACGAAAAGCAGCAACTCACTGCGAGTTCAGGGATCTGGACGAGCACATCTTAGCGCAGCTCATCTGTGGGTTAAGAGACATTTCACTACAAAAGAAGCTGTTGGCAAACCCGAATTTAACCCTACAGATAGCGCTAAACGAAGCAAGAGTGTCAGAGTCAGCAGAGAAATCATCGGTGACCATACAACGAGGGGCCAACGTAAATCAGCCAGCACCAAGGCAAACCAGAGTACACTACGAGGACACAAGCCCCGACTACGAGAATCCCGAGTTCGAGGACAGTCACCTGATGCAGAGCAGTCACTTGAGGCCTGGGGGGAGACCCGGATTCCGTTTGCCGCCCTGCGCAAGCTGCGGAGGGAATCACCCCAGGTCTACTTGTAGGTTCAGGAACGTTGTTTGTTCGCACTGCAACAAACTTGGGCACATCGCACGAGTGTGCCGGAGTGGAGTCCCTGCCTCACGGCAGCCACCCATGTACCGCCAACAGAAGCCCAACCCAGGGGCTTGGTGGAATCAAAAAGGGCGCCCAGAGAGAAATCCACAAGTGTTTACCCAGAGAGAAAATTTCCAAAGAGCTGAACGAGCGTATCCCCAGAGAGATTACTCACAAGGAGCTGAGCGAGCGTATCCCCAGAGAGAATACACACAAAGAGCTGAAAGAGCGTTCTATCAAGACGCTCAACGAGAGTATTATCAGGATGTAGACGATGAGATAGAGTTGACCCAGAGAGAGGAGTTGCGAACGTATCTCACCACAATACATCAGGTCCGCCCTAAGCGACCAAAAAGGCTGAGAGTCACAGTCCTCTTGGAGGGATCACCTTGTGAGCTAGAAGTTGACACAGGATCGACCCTGACGATTATTTCATGGGCATCCATGAAACAGGCTATCCCTAGCCTCAGAAAGAGCCAACTACGCGCTCCAGACGTCCTGCTACGGGACTACCAGGGGAACCAAGTCCCCATCGTGGGCCAAGGCACATTCCAAATCCGTTTCAAGGACATCGAAGCCCAGCTGCCTGTGACCATCACCAGCGCGCCATTACAGAACCTTCTGGGGCTTGATTGGTTTGAAGCCCTGGGGTTAGAAGTCACCGGAATCAACGCCGTGAGAAACAGCAGCGCTGAACAGATTTTTAAGGAGTTCGAGGATGTGTTCAGCCCCGGTCTTGGTAAGTATGTGGGTAAACCAATATCATTCAATATTAGACCCCAAAGTGGCGCCAATCCGAATTAAACCGAGACGAGTGCCTTTTGCACTCCGCCCAAAAATAGATAAGGAAATAGATAAGTTAGTGGAGCAAGGAATCCTTGAGCCGGTGGATCACGCGCGCTGGGAAACACCCATCGTGACCCCAGTCAAACCAGACGGATCAGTCCGCATCTGCGCGGACTATAAATGCACAATTAATGTCGCGCTACAACAGAGCGCATATCCTGTGCCTGTAGTACAGCACTTATTGCACTCGTTGGGGCCAGGAAAGGTATTTGCTAAATTAGACATGGCACAAGCTTACCAGCAACTGCCAGTTGATAGCGCCACAGCAGAGGCCCAAACTATAGTGACGCATAGAGGAGCATTCAAATGCAACCGGCTACAATTCGGTGTGAGTATTGCCCCAGGATTGTTCCAGAGCGTCATGGAACGACTTTTGCAAGGGATACCGGGAGTCGTCCCCTATTTTGACGACATCTTGGTGTCCGCTGCAAACGAGGAGCAATTAAATAAAAGAGTCAGAACTGTTTTGGCCAGAATCAGAGAAAAGGGTCTCTGCCTCAAAAAGGACAAATGCCAAATTAACGTGCCTAGCGTAGAATTCCTGGGTTATAGAATCGATGGTCAGGGAATACACCCCACTTCAAAGAAAATTAAGGCGATCCAGGACGCCCCCACACCACGAAATCAGACCGAGTTGCAGGCTTTCCTCGGACTACTTAACTTCTACAGCGTTTTTCTGAGGCAGAAGACGACCGTTGCTGAGCCACTACACCGTCTACTCCAGAGGAACGCACCATGGAAATGGGGACGATCCGAAGCTGCAGCTTTCGCCGGGGTAAAGCGCTTGCTCACCACTGACTCACTGCTTGTCCAATACAGCCAGACCCTACCGCTGGTATTGACCTGCGACGCATCACCCTTCGGAGTTGGAGCAGTCCTCAGCCACAGGATGCCCGACGGAAAAGAAGCGCCCATCGCCTTCTACTCCAGAACTCTTTCATCGGCCGAAAGGAATTACAGCCAAATGGACAGGGAAGCGCTGGCTGCTGTAGCTGGAGTAAAACGTTTCCACGAACACCTCTACGGCCGCGATTTTGAACTAATTACAGATCACAAACCGTTGTTGGGACTTTTGGCGGGAAACCGCCCCACTCCGGTCTCCCTTTCTCCACGCATGACCAGGTGGACTGTTTCCTGGCTGCGTACTCATACAAATTAATTCATCGACCGGGCTCCACTCTCGGACACGCAGACACACTCAGCCGTTGCCCATTACCTGACATTCTGCCAGACCCCACTCCAGAAGTACCGGTATTGCTCATTGACTGTTTGGACTCTGGACCGGTTTCTTCATACGACGTTGCAAGGTTCTCCTCTAAAGACAATTTAATAAAGCAAGTTCAAACTTGGGTTTGGAGGGGGTGGCCGAAGGGAAACGTGGGCCCGGAATTCAAAGTGTTTTGGTCAAAACGGGACGAACTCTCAGTATTGCAAGGTTGTTTATTGTGGGGGGATCGAGTTGTTATTCCGTATGCTTTACGTAGGAATGTATTAGATGCTTTACATGTGGGTCATCCGGGGATTGTTAGGATGAAGGCGTTAGCAAGAAGTTACGTTTGGTGGCCAAACATGGACAAAGAAATAGAGGAGTGGGTGGCCACTTGTGACCCATGCCAGGAATCGAGACCAGCACCCCCGGAAGCGCCCGCCACAGAATGGGAGAAACCTAAAGCACCCTGGTCGCGAATACACATCGACTTCGCAGGGCCATTCCAAGGTCAGACTTTCCTTATAGTTGTGGATGCATACTCAAAATGGCTAGATGTAGTCCTAATGACTTCAACCACGGCAGAGGCAGTCATTAAGGTTCTACGGCGACTTTTCGCCACCCATGGCCTGCCCGACCTCCTGGTCTCCGATAACGGGCCCCAGTTCACGGCCATGCAATTTGAGACATATCTAGCAGGTCAGGGAATTCGGCACGCCCTCATCGCGCCATTCCATCCGGCATCAAATGGACAGGCGGAGAGAATGGTACGATTTGCAAAAGAGGCCCTCGCTAGGATGGGTCCAGGTGATTGGCAAACACGCATCGATCATTACCTTTTAATTCAGCATATCACCCCAAGTGCAACGACGGGTAGGAGCCCCGCTGAACTACTCATGGGCCGCCATCTACGGTCTCACCTGGACCGTCTTCACCCAAATTACTCTGCCACAGCTCCCCCAGACTCCACAAGCAAAATTCGGTCTTTTAGCATAGGGGATTCAGTATACGCCCACAACTATGCAGGGGGAACATTGTGGATGCCGGCAAAGGTCATTGGCATCACGGGTCCACGATCGTATCTGCTGGAACTGGAAGATGGGCGGAACTGGAAAAGGCACATCGATCAACTTCGGGGTCGCCTAGCACACTCAGACCTTCGAAACGAAGACGAGATTTTCCTGCCTACAGAAAGTCAGCCACGCGAGAGCCCCATCATAGAAAACTACGACACCTGCGAACCAAGCTCGGAACAAGAAAGCACGCACGAAGCAGAGCAACCCCCAGGCAACGCAACCGAGCAGACTCCGGAACGCCCTAGCAACGAGGGCACGAAACCTCCTGAACGTGGAACGGGAAAAGCATCCGATCCGGAAACCATTTCTGACCAACCAGAACCACGACGTTCCTCCCGAGTAAGGCAACCCCCAACATACCTAAAAGACTATGTTACCTACCGCAACGTTCCGTCTAGGAGGGGAGGGGTGTTAGATATTAGCATATATCGGGGCAAGTCTCCCCTCTGGTCCGCTGCTACAGCGGGAAACAGGTATCGTTCTGATTGGTCGAGGGGCGTACCCGATCCCTATAAAAGGGGAACCCTCCGACCACAGAGCAAGCTGGATCACTACTACTACTAATAAAGAGCTGTTAAGTCACTTCGTGTCTGCAGTCTGTCTCTCGTTGCCCAGATCTAACAGAAAGTATGAAAAACTAGAGTTTGATGAGCGATTTAGCATTTCATAAGCAAATAAATAGCAATGCGCATCACAGCAACTTGGAGAAGAACGGTAGGTGTATCTGGAAAGTTGCCACTTCCTTTCCCATTATCTGACAGGGATATTCAACAAAGGAGCTTCGCTTAAGCCAAGCAACTCATACAGGCAGCCATTGCCTTAGATTTCTGTTTTTTGTAAGCTTTCTTTATAACTCTCTACTGCATAGAAATGAGGTGTGAAATATTTTTATTATGAACACTTTCCTGCTGTCTCTCAGTTCAGAGAGAAGGCTCTAGCCAGCACCTACTAGTATATTTGAAATTTTGGGCTTAGACAACTTAGAACTTTGCCGTCTTTGATCCGACCTAAGCATAGTACATAAAATTATCTGCTACAATGTCCTAGCTGTCAATGAATACTTCAGCTTCAACAACACACGAGCACACAGTAGATACAAATGTATGGTAAACGGCTCCAAACTTGATTGCAGAAAATACGACTTCAGTAACAGAGTTGTCAATGCCTGGAATGCACTCCCTGACTCTGGTTTCTTCCCCAAACCCCCAAATTTTTAATCTTAGACTGTCTACGGTCGACCTCATCCCACTCCTAAGTGTCCTTTAAGGGGCGTCATAAGCACACCAGCATGTCTACCATCCCTGTCCTAATATTCCCTTGTATTCACATTCATTTCATGTATTCATAATCATGTTTTACACCTATATCTGTTATCTAATTCATGCTTGACAAAATAAAAAGAAATAAATACAAATAAATGAATACGAATTCTTTCTAGGTGAGGGCAGAAGGCAAACTTAGAGAAGTCTTTGTGATGCACTTCAACATCCCATAAGTAGGATGGAAACTTTTTAAAAGTGTTGTTGTTATTAGCGCCATTGGTGCAGCCTCACATAATGTTGCAATGTCAGATATCAGCCCGTCATAGATGTTATTGATTTGGCATTTTCTGCTTATTGACCCGATGATTTCAAGCAAGTTCTGTACTTTGATTTGTGTCCTTTTTAGAATATAAATTCAAGGTAAATGGTAGGCCGTCAACCCTTATTACTTGTATTGGGGGGGGGGGGGTTGTCCCAAAAATATCATCTAGGCTTGGGAAAGGAGGATATTCATAATGGCAGAAAGAGAGGGGGCACAACTGGCATCATAAATAGTCTGAAGGCCTCCCCCCCCCCTTTTTTTTTTTTAGCAAACATGCTTGTTAAATCATTCAAGTCCAGGCAGTTTTGGAGGGAAAATCATTATTAATAGGCATCTAAAAGGAAGAAAAGTTACAAGGAGCAGATTTCTGCTTTCCAGGCTCTGGGTGTATGAGAGCAATCCTGCTTAAAGCTGACGTCTTGGTGGGCAGCATTGATAATTCTAGAAAGAGTCCAATTAAGTATTTCAAGAAGACATCCCAGAGAAACTCTACATTGATTGCCTTGCTAATGTATATTGAGTTTTAACTAAATACAGCCCCGGGTGCTGTATGGAAAGCACAGGGGCTTGCTGTCTAAAGCTCTTAATCTTTTTTGCATCGATTTGGCCACTAATGATATAACCTTCTCCTCTAATTAACTGACATCTGCAGGAGGCAGAACAAGAGCTCCCCTCCAGTTGGGTCCCCACTTGTTTTTCCTCTCAAGTTTTGGAGCTGAGAAACGTTGGTTTCTTTTTCAGGGTAATTTCCCCAACAATAATCGGGGTGAGGAACCCTTCAGATGTCACGCTATTACAATTCCTATCATCCACTGCCCATGCCACCTAGTATTGCCAAAAGTTGTAGTTCACAACACCCAGAAAGACACAGATGCCCTAACCCTCTGGGCAGATTTGCTCCTAATTCCACCTTGACCTTCTCTCCTTACTATTTCTGCTCTTTCCTTTTGCAGACCAGAGTGTAGGAAATGTTTTCAAAGTTGTCTTACGCTTATTCACATGCAAGAATGTTTTTTCTGGGAAAGAAATATTGAAGGCATACAGAGGTACTTCACATGTTTGGCTGAATTCACATGTTTATTTGCCCTGGATACAGGGTGTTGATAAACCCATCCATTATTCATAATTTATGGTATAACATAAATCTAGCTATTGTCTTATATGCAATAAGCCACAATTAATACAAGCCATGGCTTCGTATAGTAGAAAAACCCAGCAGTATAATTAACGGGACAAAACAAATTTAGTTTATTTTCAGTGCCTTGATAGTTGATGAATTTTGTGTATTCTTTAAAAGTTTAAAAACTTTTTATTTAGAGAGGAATAATTTATATGCCTTTGCTTATTTGCAGCAAGTACCCTGTTTTCCCGAAAATAAGACCTCCCCGGATAATTATCGGGCTTTTGAGTGCATCTGCTAAAATAATCCCTCCCCCAAAAATAATCCCTCCCCGAAAATATTGCAACACAGCAGCAGCCATGAGGTGACCACGTTCAGCACCTCCTGCACCTCAAAAATAATAAGATCTCCCCCAAAATAAGGCCAAGTGCTTATTTCGGGGGTCAAAAGAAAATAAGATCCTGTCTTATTTTTGGAGAAACACGGTATGTGGTAGGTTGAAGTGCCTGGGTGAAGAAAAGCAGTTGGTTCTGTGCCAAAGTCATGTGGTTTTTTTCTTTTTTAAGGAAGGCAGCTGACTCAGCATAAGTCCAAGAACATGTAGGCAGAAAGGGGGAAATGCTAGAAAGCACCTGTACCATGACACATCTATGTCCTGGGTGTAGAAAATAAAAAAAAAGCTGGGAAGGTGTTTTTGTATCGCAGATGCTGCAGGACAAGCTGCTGGAGAGGATGTTGCCTTTTAAATGTGAAGTAGAGCCTGTCCAGTCAAGAGATTCTGGTCCTGACAGGAGGAGGAAGACCAGGGAGAGGCTTGTGAAGATGTGGGAAGATTGTGGATTGAAGGAGGGAGAAAAGAAGCTAAAATAAAGCACAAGCAGAAAGTGAGGAAAAGAGAGTTGAGAGGGAGAAAATTAAGCAGAATGGTTCCTGTTATATATCCTGTGATATCATGTTGCAATATAGTATTATATTTCTGTACATACTAGGTTTTTAAACTATATTGTCACTTCTATAACACCTGTGTCAGGGGAAATTTCACCCTGAGCTAATGAGGTGTAGACCGTCGGCTTTCCTAAACAGCATATCTTCAGAAAAAGCAAAAATAAGACCCGATAACATGTTCTAATTAAAAACAAACTTTAATATGAAAATAAAATGAAAACAAATCTATCTAATTGTTACATTCTGGCAAGAGCAATTGTCGCCCACCTTCTTGGCAGACGAACAGAAGAACAAAAGTAAAGAAGTCTCTGGAATGTGTGATGTATTAAGAAACATGTTAAGAAGCATGCGCAGTAAATCATTGCTGGTAAGGCCTATGACCTGCGCAGTACATCTTCAGTTCAGCTAGCAAACAATTAACACAGTGACAACCTGAATACAAAGCATCTGAGGACAGGACAAGAAGTAACGGATGAAAACTTATCAAGGCAGAGATGGGATTCACTTACTTTCTCTACCGGTTCGCAAATGTGAGTGCACGTGCCTTGTCTATGCATGTGCACAGCCTTTTATGCATGCACAGTGCTCGCACATTATGTTGGGGGGGAGCAGGGGCAGAGCCTCCCGCAGCTGCTGCTAACAGTTCGCCCGAACCAGAGAGAACCAGTTGAATACCATCTCTGTATCAAGGAGAGAACCAACCTAGAACTAAGGAGAAATGACAGGGACAACGATTAATCAGTGGAATGACCTGCCTCCAGAAGGTGTGGATACTCCAACATGGAAGGCTTTTAAGAAGAGATTGGACAACAATTTGTCTGAACTGGTGTAAGGATCTCCTGCTTGATCAGAGGGTGGCCTAGAACAGTGATGGCGAACCTTTTTTGGCTCGCGTGCCACAAGTGGGGGGAGCGCAGGGGGGTCGAGTGTGGGCGTGCCGCACCCATAATGCAACGCGCGACCCCCCCAGTGGGCATGCGTGCACAACGCGCGAACCCCCCCATTTTTACATGTTTTTTTTGCCCTCCCCAGGCTCCAGGGGCTTTATAGGAGCCTGGGGAGGGCGAAAAGAGCCTCCCCCGACCCCCCAGAGGCCCTCGGACGGTCCCTGAAGCCTTCGGAATGCTTAAAACCACCCTCCGAGCAAACCGGAAGTCACTTCCGGTTTGCTCGGAGGGTGGTTTTAAGCGTTCCGAAGGCTTCAGGGACCGTCCCTGAAGCCTCCCGGGGGGGCGGGGGAGCCTCTTTTCGCCCTCCCCAGGCTCCTATAAAGCCTCTGGAGCCTGGGGAAGGCGAAAAATAGCTTTTAAAAAGGTGACCTCAGCTGGCCAGCACCTCGCGTGCCCTGACAAATGGCTCCACGTGCCACCTGTGGCACGCGTGCCATAGGTTCGCCATCACGGGCCTAGAAGATCTCCAAGATCCTATCCAACTCTGTTATCCTGTTACTGTTATTATTTCTGTTATTGTCAGCTTATTTTATTTGTTGAACACTTCTACCTGGTGCCAAAGATTTAGACTGTATCTATACCTTGCTTGCCAGGAAAGATTTTCTCTGGGAAGAGTTTGTATCAGACAGACATGAGAATGTGAGAATGAATATGAGGAAATAAATCCTTTTTACAAGTAATGCAATAAGAAGCAACTTAGAATAGATGTTAGGGTTTGAAGTAACACGCCCAGCAAAAGAAGTCTCCGAGGCTAGACCCAACAGCAAATCGCAGTTGCAGTCTGGAATGTTTCTAGTGTATTTATTCCTGCCCCAAAATAACCTGCCATGTATTTGCAGCAAACGCAAAATGTATGGCATTCCTTAAATAATCAGTTAAGGATTGGAGCAGCGAATAGCAACAGAGTCCATGGGAGTTGGGTGGCCAAAATATTTAAATAAATCAATTTTCATCAGGGAAAAGGGTTTACAAAGGAGGCTCAACCACTGAGGTTGACAGGAAAAGGAAAACAAACAAAATTGAGGAGCAAGCCCATGGCAATAGCACTTAGACTTATATACCGCTTTATGGTGCTTTACAGCCCTCCCTAAGTGGTTTACAGAGTCAGCATTTCCCCCCCAACAATCTGGGTCCTCATTTTACTGACTTCAGAAGGATGGAAAGCTGAGTCCACCTTGAGCCTGGAGAGATTGGATCTGCCAAACTGCAGCTAGCTGTCAGCTGAAGTAGCCTACAGTACTGCACTCTAACCACTGCGCCACAGCCGCTCTGGATGAAGGAAAAAGATAGGATGTTTCATGTTGGAGCCCTCAAAAAAAGCTGTCGCATCCAGAGTAAGTGGACAGGAGTATCCATGGTGGGTACTTTAAGGCAGAGAAAGTGAATCTGTGCCAGTAAGAACAGTTATAAGAATTGGTGGCCTGCTGTGAGGAATTGAAACAAAAGTATAAATTATACTGAAAAAAAGTCCCAATTTTAGCAGTTATCACCCAAACATTTGAAAATTTTAGAATGTAGCTTAAAACTCAAGGTCTTGGTATTAGTCTTGTTTAACCTTCCAGTCCATGGAAGAGGACCAAAAAGAGGAAGAAGAATATTTCAAGTCAATGACTGGCTATAATGAAAAAGAATTGGTTGTGTGGAACCATGGTATGAATTACTTATTTATTATATTCATATGCCCTCTCCCCCATCTCACTGATACAGCTACTCTGGCCCATTCTCTGAATTATCTAGATGGCGAATGTCTGGCACAAAGTGGCTTACATTTAACAAGGGCTGAAATCAGTAAAAGAACTGCTCATTTCATTAGGACAGTGTTTCTCAAATAGTGGGGTGCGCCCCCCAGGGGGGGCGCGAGGCTCCATAAAGGGGGGCTCGTTCGACCTCGTTTGACTGTCAGGAGCGAAGCTGCCATGAGGTGACCACGCTCACGAGGATAACTTCTCCGCCTTCCAAACTTCAAAACTCGGCTGCCGAGTCTTCCAGCAGTGGCTGCTCTAGGAGTGCGCTCTATGGTTGTGGGCTGGCTGCTGGACAGAGAGTCTTTTGGATATAGAGTCTTCCAGACAGAGAGTCTTCCAGCAGCCAGCCCACAACCATAAAGCACCCTCCTAGAGCCACCGCTGCTGGAAGACTCTCTGCAGCCGAGTTTTGGAGTTTGGAAGCCAGAGAACTTTGTCCTTGAAAGTGGTAATGTCTTTCTATCAGAGCATATGTAACTATTTGAACAAAACTGAAAGTTCATTCTTTTCCCTTTGTTTTATATCTACAATCCTAAGCGTATTCAAGTTCCACTTTTTAGGCCTTATCAAAACAGTGCTAAACTAACTACGCTTGGACACAAAGCTATAGTAATTCTGCAAAGAGCAATCATCTATAGTGGATAGATTCTTCTGAATATTTATTCAGAGAGATATAATCTCTCTCTCTCTCTCTCTCTCTCTCTCTCTCTCTCTCTCTCTCTCTCTCTCTTCTGCTACAGTTAATAAAGCTATTCTTTGTTGTAAATTGATCCACATTTCTTTCTTTTTTAATTCTCTTATACGTTAATAAGGATACAGTGTTATGCAGAGGTGTACTTATAACAATTTTATAGACAAATGATACTATTTACAGTTGCGCGGGGGCACGCGAAATGTTTTCTTCTTCCTAGGGGGGGCATGACAGAAAATAATTGAGAAGCACTGCATTAGGAGGATTTTAAGCTGAATTCTATGGAATGGAAACATACTTGTCAACTCAGATATGTATTGTAGAAAGTGGAGTTTTTTACATTGTCTTCTTAAAACACTCAGTAAAGCCAGAAAGGACAAAGGCACAAAATGATTTTCATTTGCTACACACTTAAGCACAGAATATGCAAAATAAACAAGATGAGGTTGAGCTCTACAACAGAAAGCCAAATATTATGTAATTGGTATAATGGAGATATGATAGGATGACTGGAACAATTAGAATTCAAAAATTAAGAGATACCATACCATTTGTTCAAAAGGAACAACAGCAGTTGAAAAGAAATTGCATTGTGTATTTAAAAATGTCTACTCCTGCTCAAAAATATAGATGAATGAACGTAGCAAAACTGCCAGGAGCATCTGTGTTAAATAGGTGGAGGAGATATAAGAGCTGTGCTATTGTTGGTATCTACTGTTCCCTGTCTTATCCAGCATATGACGTGAATGATGCCTCCCAAATACAAACTTGACAGAGGCATGAGGTTACAGTGATGGGTGACCTTAATTAACTGCAGAGGACAAATACTGCTGATTTTGGAGAAACGATGATATAACTCCAGGGCGGAGAGAAAACAATGGAAAGAAACTCCAAGTAACTCTGTGTTAATTGTCTGGAATAGAAGAGAGATGACAATGCTGGCAAGTTTTCAGGATTCTGTATTACAATCTGTACAGTATAGTAAAATGGAGTTCCAGTATTACTCATGGACTCAAGTTTCCTGATCTGGCCTTTCTTAAAAGACTGACCATTACCTTGGGTTTTTTGGGAAAATAAAGCCTGGCAGGCATAATCATTCCAAGAAACCTCTGGTCTTTTCTTGCTGACAAAGGCACAAGAGAATCAGGAAATCTGGACTGGCCATTAATTAATAAGGATCACTTTGCTGAAAAAAAGGGAAATAGGGTGAACCAGTTTGAGGGTAGCAGTGTAGATGCTCTATTGGAACTAGTGAGACCATAAGTTCTAGTCTTCCTTTAGGCAGGGAAACCGGCAAGGTGGCTTTGGTCCATCTACCTCACAAGGTGCCAATCTTTCAAAGTCAAGGAACAAATAAACACCACAAGGCCTATTGGAACTCTAATTTATGCAGCGGTGTATAATAACAAAACCTTGAAAACCTGCAGAATTTTGATTTATTCCCTCTTACATCAAATAGAATAAAGGCAGGGTTATTTCAAGTCTCTTTCTCACACATCTTTCATTTCCAGGGCTGTCATTTACTGTCTCTTTTATCTGTGAACTATTTTGGCATACTTTTGCCAACTTTATTTCTGCTAACACAAGAGTTGTTGTTCTGAGGAAACTAGAAGAAAGAAACATTGCATATGTGCAAGCTAAATGTGTATAAACTAAAGGTGGGATATAACTCCTAACTTAGGAGAAGATATATTAGATTGGGTAATGGATAGGCACACACAGGCTTGTACAACAAGTGAGAACAATCCAGCGAAGGTTGAGTCTGACAGCAGCCCTTTTATAGGGAGCTGTTAGACCCTTCGACCAATAGGATTAAACCTCTGTTCCCGCCGGAACAGAGGACCTTGGTGGAAACCACTGTAGTTAGAACAAGTATCTAACAAGATACTTATTGATATATGGGAAGATTATAAACCATATCATAAGCACATTCATCTGCTCACTTTGAAAATAATCTGGTAATTACCAAAAGTCAGTACGGATTTTTTAAAAATAAGTTTTGCCAGGCTAATCTTATTTTTTAAAAAAATCAAGTTTCTTAATAGATTGTAAGAATGTCGTAGACATAATATATCTTTTCAACAAAACATTTGACAAAACATCCACAACATACTGATTAGCAAGCTAGTAAAGAATGTATTAAATGGCACAACAATTAAGTGGATTCGTAATTGCTCATAAATCACTCATCAAAATTGAAAAGAGGTATCTAGTAGAATGCTGTAAGAATCAATCCTCTTCACTCTTCAATATTTTTATTAATGACTTGGATAAAGTAGTGGAGACAGGTATCTACAGGAGGTCAAGGGGTCAAATTATTACAGGGGAATGATAATAATGCAATGTATGTATTGCATCAATTGTTACGACATAACATGCATGTCATTTTCTATATTATTGCAGTTTATTACAAATGCTGCTATGTGGAGGAAATGCTTATCCCATTAGAGAAGTCACAGAATTGGGTGGGATAGTAGTACTCTATAGTTCAAAGACGGATGAAGATAATCAGAGATTAGAAATTAAGTTCTGTGTAGAAATATTGAAGGGAATCTTTATGTTTGGTCTTGAGTACAGATAGCTGAGCGGGAATCTGACAACATTCTTCAAGTTCCTGAAAGAACGTCACACTCAAGGAGGCCATGACCTCTTGCATTTCAGGCTGTAAAACATGGAACAATAGAATAAAATTACAGGAAGGCAGATTCCATCTGGGTGACAGAAAGAAACTTCCTAATAATAAAAGCAGTTCAGTGTAGAACCAGATAGCAGGACAAAGAGTAGGCTTGCCCTTCATTGTGTTATAAGAACTAAAATGTTGGGAGCAGAATCAAGAAAATGTCCTAGAGAAAATTACATCCGGGAACAAGCAAGGTGAAGGGTCATAAGAAAGTTAACTGCCATGCCGGAAGTCACCTTTGACCCAAGAACTCAACAGATCAACCACTGGACAGTTGAGGTGACACATGATGGAATACTGATGGAATGTGGTTGAGAAAGGAATAAAAGAATGGGCTACACTGATTCCCACTCTGACATACAACTGCTATCAACAAAGTGCTCCTTTCTTCCCAAATCCCTATCTATCAGCCGGCCAGAGTTCAGCACAATATACACGCGTACCAGTGCGCATGCTCATGTGTGCCCTCTTGTAACACTTAAGCAATTGTAATTAATAAAGCTTTTGTAGGGTAACAAAAATCCTCTGTGTTGCGTCCCCTGGAGCATTTTGTTACTCCATAAATTCCCAATACTCAAATCTGCAACAAATGAATGTGTTCAAATAGAGGCAAGATAGTACGGTATTTGTATGGATACTTTAATCTGGGTTTCTGTACTGAGCAGAGCAGAGCAGAGCAGAGCAGAATAATAGAATTGGAAGGGACCTTGGAGGCCTTATAGTCCAACCCCCTTCACAAGTTGGAGACATTATGCCATTTTAGACAAAGGGTTGGGGAAACCCCGATTCAAATCCACCCTTCATCACAGCAGTCTACTGGGTGAAAATGTCCTTCTCTCTCAGTTCAACCTACTTCACAAAGGTATTGAAGGAAAGAGACTGAAGGAGTGGGTATAGTATACATTATCCTAATTCTTGGAGGAAAGGCAGGAAGTAATTCTGCCAAATAGGAATGTAGTCATTTTCCTCCAAGAAATTACTTTAAAAAGATTTTTATATATAAGATTTTTATATTTGTAAATAGTTCTTAAGGTGTTCATGAGCTGGACACTATATTGAAATAGATCTGTTCTAGGACTGTGGAGTGAAGCTACTGGAATTATTGCTGTTGCTTGTCAGGTTTCATCTGGGACGAGAACCATGGACCTTTTCTATTTATACAAGAGAAAAAAAATGCCGTTTCTGACATCGTTGCAATATTATCACAGGGAAAGTTCTGCATGGTTGAATATTTTTAAAACATCTTTTTACTTTGTTCTGAAGGTATTTTTTCAAGAGGCAACTGGACTTTCTTTGAAGACGTTTTGCTTCTTCTCCAAGAAGCTTCTTCAGCTCTGACTGGAAGGTGGGGAATGGGAGGATTTATATTCCTTGCGGACAGCTGGTCATTTGCATTCTTTTAGAGAGTCATTGAGGCCACCTGGAGGTTTATCTGTGTCCTCAGGGTCACCTGAGTAGTGCAAATGGGTGAGGAGCCGTCTTGGAACTGCTGAAAGGGCTGTGTTGTAGACTGGAGATAGATGATGTCATATCCTTCTCCCTTTGTTGAGAGAACTGTTCAGTTTTGACATAGATGGCCTCTTTGACCCTCTTTCAAATCAGCAGCCCTCTCTGTTCAAAATGTGGACTTTGCTGTCTTCGAAAGAGCGGCTTTTGTCTTTTAAATGCAGATGAAGTGCTGAATCTTGTCCTGATGGGTTTGTTCTCCTATGTTGTGCCATGCATTTATGAAGTGTCTGTTTTGTTTCGCCAATGTACAGATCTGCACATGTCTTACTGCATTGTACTGCATATACCATGTTGCTTAGATTGTGTCTGAGTGTTTTATCTTAGGGGTGGACAAACGTTTGTCTTAGTGTATTCTTGAGTTTAAAATGTGCACATATGTTGTGTTGGCTGAGCTTTTCAGATATTCCTGCAACATATGGAATGAAAAACATTGCTTCACTGATTGTTTTCTTCTTTGTCTATTATGGTGGAGCTGGCATATACTGTATGTGGTCTGGGCTGATGTTGGTTCTGTCACCTAAGGTGCTGTCTCGTAACAAACATTTCTTTACTACCGTGACACAGAAAATCCCCACACACAGATCGATATTTACATTTTGAATCTTCATAGACATCTCTTTATTTTCCATTTTGCCTAAAATATTTGCCCTTAACAAAGAAATATTTATTATAAATTAGGCAATCTGTGATTCATTAGGTATCTTACATTCTTTGGCATCTGTGTGGCCCAGAGTAATCAAAGCAGAAACTATTGCCAGATCTTACTTACTCATGACTAGGGGAGACATGATAGCAGTGTTCCAATATCTCAGGAGTTGCCACAAAGAAGAGGGAGTCAAACTATTCTCCAAGGCACCTGAGGGTAGAACAAGAAGCAATGGGTGGAAACTAATCAAGGAGAGAAGCAACTTAGAACTGAGGAGAAATTTCCTGACAGTTAGAACAATTAATCAGTGGAACAGCTTGCCTCCAGAAGTTGTGAATGCCCCAACACTGGAAGTCTTTAAGAAGATATTGGATAGCCATTTGTCTGAAATGGTATAGGGTTTCCTGCCTAGGCAGGGGTTTGGACTAGAAGACCTCCAAGGTCCCTTCCAACTCTACTATTGTATTGTATTGTATTGTATTGTATTGTATTGTACTTCAGATTTGAACAAGGAAGAGATAGAATCATCATTCCATTACTATAGAATTAGCAAATAGAACCATCACTCCCAAAACCTTGTCATAAATCAGGAGGCATCTAGGACTAGCATGATAGGAAACATTCATCCACTCCAGCTGTTGGACTGACAGGGCACTCCATTTACTTCCTGAATAGATTTGATGCCAGGTCCACCATAGATGCAAGGAAATGGTTTTATGGAGAAACAATACAACATACAACTGTTGTATGCAATAAATAACTATTGGGTTTGAAGCAAGCTAGTCGGTTAGGGTTGGGAGTGACCTATTAGTGATTTTCTTTAAAGGGACAACTATTTTCAGCTGTGTTTTTTAATGATTCTATTGTAACCCCTCAGAATTGTCATCAGTTGATTCGGTGTCTGAAATAAAGTATATTTCCTTTCCTTGTATAGATTTATGTAACCTAAAGAAAGAACCCCAAACTTAACAAAACTTATTCCCAAACATAGTACAGAATAGAGGCCAGCCATCTCCTCTTCTTGATGACTTATTTCTTCTATTCTTACATTACAAGCATAATTGTTTGCCCATATACTCCCTCTGATATTCATGATTCGTTTTCATGTTTGTACTGTACAAGCTTTCATTTTGCATTGTAATGCCTACTGAAATTTCTTGAACAACAAATATTTATTTGTGCACATTGATGTTCCTGGAACCACTATATAAAAACTCTGCAAACAGAAAGAAGATGAAGGTGTGTGAAGGTCGTGGCTATTCTGTAAAATCCAAACAACCAGAGTTTGTGAAGAGAGTGGGTAGAAATGAAAACTCTGCAGGCACTTAGCCCAGGTGCCTGTCATAAAAGTACATGCAGTGAATGAAGAAGAAAAAATCCTGAACAGACATATGTGCTTTCATTGGGACTAACGGCTGCAAGAAGAACCCGGTGTGAGTCCCTTGGTGTGAGTTGGGGCCCAGGGAGGCAGTGGGGCTTGCTGATTGTATACTTGGCTCCTCGCTATGCATCAGCAGCCCTGCCCGAGCTCCTCGAGCTAATCTCAGCGACGGCAGTTGAGACTCCCAGACTTCTGGTCATGGGGGACTTCAACTTGCCGTCAACGGGAGCGGCTTCCGAGGTGGCTCGGGAGTTCATGGCTTCCATGACGGCCATGGACCTGACCCAATTAGTGCAGGGCCCCACTCACGAAGGGGGCCACACACTGGACCTCATTTTTGTATCTGAACAGTGGACGAGTGATCTGGGAATAGGGGATTTAGTTATCACGCCCCTGTCATGGTCAGACCACTCATCCCTCCGGCTGGACTTCCCTGGCGCTATCCCCCACCGCGAGGAGGCGGAACCAGACTCTATAAACTGGTACCGCCCCAGGCACCTGATGGAATCTGATAGATTCCTGACGGAGCTTGGGCCAATACCTGTAGCCTTGTCCCGCTCCCGTTCCGAGGACCTAGTGACTGCCTGGAATAGGGCGACGACTGGGGCCTTGGACCGGGTTGCGCCGTTGCGACCTCTCCTGCGGCATCGACCCACCTGGGCTCCTTGGTTCACTGAGGAGCTCAGGGTGATGAAGCGCCACAGGAGACGTCTAGAGAGCAGGTGGAGATCCTCGCGCTCCGAATCTGACCGAACACAGGTAAGAGCCTATTTGCGGACTTACCTTGTGGCAATAAGAGCGGCCAAACGTAGACATTGTGCTGCTCTTATTGCGTCCGCGGATAACCGCCCTGCCGCCCTGTTTAGGGTGACTCGCTCCCTCTTATCGCAGGGGGCGCGGGAGACACCCTTACAGGGTAGAGCAGAGGAGTTTGGGGAATATCTTCAGGACAAAATCGATCAGATCCGGAGCGGGTGGACCTCCGTCAGTGGACCAGACGAGCCGCCAACAGCGAGTCTTGAGGGACCATTCTGGGAGGAGTTTGACTCTGTTGCCCCCGAGGATTTGGACAGGCTGCGTGGACGGCTGCGACCCACCACTTGTTTAACGGACCCGTGCCCCTCCTGGCTGGTACTGGCAGCCTGGGAGGTGACACGAGGCTGGCTCCTGGGCCTGGTGAGCGCCTCACTGAGTGAGGGATACTTACCAACCGCCTTGAAAGAGGCGGTGGTGAGACCCTTGCTCAAGAGGCCCGCGCTCGACCCAATGGAGCTAGCTAACTATCGTCCAGTCTCCAACCTCCCCTTTCTGGCGAAGGTTGTCGAGAATGTGGTGGCGCAGCAGCTCCCGCGACACCTAGACGAATCCGACTATCTAGACCCACGCCAGTCCGGCTTCCGACCCGGGCACAGCACTGAGACAGCCTTGGTCGCGTTGGTCGATGATCTCTGGAGGGCCAGAGATAGGGGTTGCTCCTCTATCCTGGTCCTATTAGACCTCTCGGCGGCTTTTGATACCATCGACCATGGTATCCTATTGCGCCGGTTGGAGGGGATGGGAGTCGGAGGCACCGTTTTGCGGTGGTTCGGCTCCTACCTCTCCGACCGGAAGCAATGTGTGTTGACAGGGGGGCAGAGATCGTCCCTGAGGCCACTCACTTGTGGGGTGCCACAGGGGTCGGTCCTCTCGCCTCTCCTGTTCAACGCATATGTGAAGCCGCTGGGTGAGATCATCCGTGGTTTTGGGGTTGAGTACCATCTTTACGCTGATGATACTCAGCTGTATATTTCAACCCCAAACCACCCCAACGAGGCTGTCGAAGTGATGTCCCGGTGTTTGGAAGCCGTCGGGGTCTGGATGGGGGACAACAGACTTAAACTCAACCCCTCCAAGACCGAGTGGCTGTGGTTACCGGCGCCTCGGTTCAGCCAGCTGACTCCATCGCTGGCCATAGGGGGCGAACAATTGTCCCCTGTGGAGCGGGCGCGCAATTTGGGCGTCCTCCTTGATGCCCGGCTGTCAATGGAGGACCATGTGGCAGCCGTGGCAAGGGGGGCGTTCCACCAGGTTCGCCTGGTGCGCCAATTGCGCCCCCTACTGGACCGGAGTGCCCTGCGCACGGTCACTCATGCGCTGGTGACGTCTCGCCTGGACTACTGCAATGCTCTCTACATGGGGCTTCCCTTGGGACGCATCCGGAGACTGCAGCTAGTTCAGAACGCAGCCGCGCGGGTTATTATGGGAAGTACACGTTACTCCCACGTAACACCTCTCCTGCGCGAGCTGCACTGGCTACCTGTGGCCTTTCGGGTGCGTTTCAAGGTATTGATCACCATCTTTAAAGCGCTCCATGGCAGTGGACCTAGTTACCTGCAGGATCGCATCCTACCACACACGTCCCTGCGACCTATCCGCTCACACAGAGAGGGGCTCCTCCTGGTGCCGTCTGCTAGTCAATGCCAGCGGGCGACACCTAGGAGTAGATCCTTCTCTGTGATGGGCCCAACCCTCTGGAATGACCTCCCCCCTGACATTCGAACTACCACCGACCTCCGTTCCTTCCGGCAAAAGTTAAAGACTCACCTATTTCAATCAGCTGGCCTGGCACTTTCTTAGTTTTACCTCCCGGGGATTTAATTGGGTTTGGGGTTTTAAAAAGTTTTTAATATACTATATACTATATTTAATATTTATTATTCTATGTACAGTCTTGCAACCTCCTCCACCTACGTATTTAATTATTTAACTGTTTTGTATGTATTTTATAACGTATTTTAGTGACTGTACACCGCCCCGAGTCCCTTCCGGGAGAGGGGGCGGTCTATAAATATGAATAATAAATAAATAAATAAAAAGAACAAATTATGCCAATTCATAAAAATGACAAGTATGCTGTTATATGTATTCTTGCTTAGTGAAAATAGATTCAGCAGTCATCTCCTCTCTTTACTTTTCTTTTTCCTGTTAAAGTCAAGGGTGGGCTACTACGGGTTCGGCCAGGTTTGGGAGAACCCGTAGCTAACGTTATGACTGGTTTGGAGAACCTCTGGCTGGCCCCACCCACCCCATCCCACCCCTCCCAGGAGTCTCCACATGGCCTGTTTTGGATGCAAGGTAAGTGCAGGGCTGGGGGAGGGGGAAAAATGGGCCTCTTGAAAGTTCCGGAAAGGTGGAAATGGGCAGTTTCTAGTCTCCAAAGGGCCTCTGGAGCCCGTGGGATGATGTTTTTGCCCTCCCAGAGGCTTGAGGAAAGCCTCTGGAGCCAGGGGAAGGTGAAAACGCCCCCCCCCCAAGGTGCAGAAGGCCAAGTAGGCCATGCCCACCATGGCCACACCCACTCAGCAACCGGGCAGAGAACCTGTTGCTGAAATTTTTGAAGCCCACCCCTGGTTAAAGTTGCAGAGAAAATGCCATATTTTTCGGAGTATAAGACACACCGGATTATAAGACACACCAAGGTTTTGAAGAGACAAATTTTTTAAAAAAAGTTTTTGCACTCTTTAAACCTCCCACAAATGGCCCATTTTTTGCGAAAATGGGCCCATTTTTTTTAAAGGGCATGAATAGCCTTTAGGAGGCTTGTAGAGTGCTCCTGGGGCGTGGGGATGGGCCAAAAATGAACAAAAAATGGTCCATTTTTCACGAAAACAGGCCCGATTTTTGTCAAAAAAGGGGCATGGGGTAGGCTTTAGAAGGCTTATAGTGCTCCTGGGGGCTGAGGGGGAGAATTGAGCAAAAAAACAGCCCCTAGGAGCACTCTGAAAGCCTCCTAAAAGCTATGCACTGTCATTTTGGTGAAGGGGGCGGGGTTTCAGGAGGCAAAAAATGCTGTACTCAGTGTATAAGTCACACCCAGATTTTCAGCCTCTTTTTTATACTCTGAAAAATACGGTACACAGATTTTCATCAAAAGCTGCATGGGAGGGACGTGCCAGATTTTAATGTCACAGCTGTAATAGATAAAGATGAACTTCAGCTATTCGATCTGTAGATCATCTGAATACCGACTAGAGTGCCTTGTCCCTGCACTATAGCTAATTGAGCTTTGATTTTTTTTAAAAAAAAATTCATTCTCTATCTCCCTTTGCTTAATGTCATCTGATTATGTCCTTATTACCCGCCTTGGAATGCACCAACTAGCAGCACTTGAAGAAGAGGGACTGGGGCTGATTTGATTTTGATCCTCTTTCTTTCTGAAGAAATGCATCTGCATAATGAGCCCTTTCACTCTGAGTTAATAGTGTGACCCTGAGTTGAGCTGCATGAATGACTTGACGCCCATAATGACACACTCCATTATGCCATGGCCCAGTACTTGCAGAAGACACTTTCTTTCCAAATGTCAGGATTAACAGGCATGGAGCAGGTGGGGTGGGGGAGTTGCACAAATCAGAAATAGTACTACTGAGTTTAAAGGATTAGGAAAGGTTAAAACACTCTTCATGGCTGGGGGCCTTTTTTCTAAAGGTGGCATTCGTTGGTTCATCAGTAACAATCCAGCAAAGCGGCCCTGGAATTTACAGAAAATTGTTGGGTTATTGGGTAGAGTATATGGAAATTAAAGAGAGCCTGTTTGATCTAAGGGTTAAGGCATCAGGCAAAAAACCAGGGGTCTGTGAATTGAGGCTCCAGTCACCCTCTTTCAGCCCACAACATCAAACTCAGATGACCAGCCTATACATCAATTCCTGTCACAACCAATGGATCAACACTGTTGATTTTTTTTAAAAAAACAACAACCCTGGATTTTGAACTTGTGGTAAAATGCTAGGAAGAAAGAATATGCAAATTAAAGAATTTCAGAAAAACCTAATTATTGGAGATCGATGGATTGATTATACACCATCAAAGCAATATCTTAGTGACTACTGTACACCTAGCAGGCCTTATCCAGAATTATTTGTCCCTAGGATAATTTGGCTTTTTAAGTGATGCGCTCACTGCCCCTGTAAATAAGCCCGTGCACCTTGTTCCTAGTTATCGTCTTTCCTTCCATCCTTCCCACCATTATGGATTTTTAAGGGAGTTGTGCTTTCAAATAAAGGAGCCAAAATATGGCAGTTTGTGCCTCAAGTATAAAATCTGATTTGTTCTATACTGTTTTCTTGGCTATCCATGGTGTTAGATATCTACAATAGCAACTATGGTTTCCACCAAGGTCTTCTGTTCCGGCAGAAACAGAGATTTAACCCTATTGGTCGAAGGTTCTGACAGCTCCCTATAAAAGGGCTGCTGTCGGACTCAACCTTCGCTGGATTGTTCACACTTGTATTAAATAAAGAGCTGTTGTCACTGTTAGCCTGTGTCTGCCTATCCATTACCCAATCTAACACATGGCATTCTCATGCACTACAATTTTACAATTTCACTCTGCCTATCTTGCTTTTTTAGAGTCCCTAGAGCAGTGACAGCTAACTTTTTTGTTGCCGCCTGCTGACATATGTGTGTATGTGTGCCATAATGCAATGAGCATGCGACCCCCCCGCGTGCCCACCTCCCACGCATGCACACATGACCCCGTGTGCACCCCACCCCCACACATGTGCACGTGACTTTCCCACGCTCCCCACTGCATGCACATGTGACCCCCCTGCATTCCCTCTGCCCCCACATATATGCACATGACCGCCTGCATGCACCCCACCCCCACACATGCATGTGTGACCCCACACATGTGCACGTGACCGCCCTGCCCTGCATGCGTGTGCATCTCCTGCATGCTCCCCCCACGCATGCACAACAGAGACACCAAAACCAGTTGGTCGACGGGAGGCGCATGCTGTGGCGATGGCCCGCGTGCCATAGGTTCGTCATCACAGCCCTAGAGTGTTACAGGAAAATCATTATCTACACAATTTGCTGTAGGCATCGAAATAGCATGGTGTCTGAACATCTTTTCCAAGTCTTCATTTTTACCCTGTCACCTAATCTATAGCACCTTTGTTGAAATTATCAGTGAGACAACCAAAAAAGTAAGAAGAATGAAACTATTGCAAAGGAAAAGATGAATGATATACAGTACTTTTACTACTGTACCTAATTGTGGGCAGGGGGAAACTTTAGACAAGAGGAGAAATGTATGTTTGTATGAGGCTTCATAAAGAAGAAGAGAGAAACCAAAGTCAAAAGAAAGTTATTCACACTAGATCTATTTGGGGGATGTATACTTAGGCGCCACAGAAAATTATAAGCCAGGGGGAAGAAAAGAATTTATATATATAAAATAAAGGTATAAGTTCCCCCGCACATGTGTGCTAGCCGTTCCTGACTCTAGGGACCAGTGCTCATCTCTGTTTTAAAGCCAAAGAGCCAATGCTGTCTGAAGACATCTCTGTGATCATGTGGATGGCAGGACTAAACGCTTAAGGCTCACTGAACGCTGTTACCTTCCCACCAAAGATGGTCCCCACCATCTACTTGCCTCTACTTGCATTTTTACATGCTTTCGAACTGATAGGTCGGCCGAAGCTGGAATAAGTAATGGGAGCTCTCACTAGGATTGTTTGCTTTAGGATCAAATTATCCTAAATATATGTATAGTATTGTCCTTGAGCCATCACAAATATCATTAACAGGAGCTGATGTCCAGGAAGACCTCCAGATTTCACACCAAAGTTGAAGTGCGGAAGTGCCATCACATTCAAGATCAAAGATGGAATATTCCTGAAGAGGAAGAAGAGAAAAAAGGAGAGGAAGTAGGGGAAGCAGAAGAGAAGCAGAAGAGAAGACCTAGGTACTTGCGGGATCGCATCCTACCACACACTTCCCTGCGACCGATTCGCTCTCACAGGGAGGGACTCCTCCGGGTGCCGTCCACTAAGCAGTGCCAGCGGGCGACGCCTAGGGGAAGGGCCTTCTCTGTGATGGGCCCAACCCTCTGGAATGACCTCCCCCCCGATATCAGAACTACCACCGACTTCCGCTCCTTTCGACAAAAACTGAAGACTCACCTGTTCCGTTTAGCCGGCCTGGTCCATTTATAGATTTATAGATTTATAGTTTTATTCTACCTCCTGGCAGATATTTTAATCGGGTATTTTTAGGGTTATTTAAATATTGTTTTTTAACTATTTTGCTTCGATATGTACAGTTTCTTATTGCCTCCTATTTTGTGTTTGTATTTTCTATTTATTGATGTGTTTTTATCTGACTGTACACCGCCCCGAGTCCCTTTGGGGAGAGGGGGCGGTATAAAAATCTAAATAAAAGTAAAGTAAAGTAAAAATACTGCTTCTTTGATGGGCTGATGGAGACAGGAAACCACAGTGTACGATTTATGCTTTTAAGGTAAGGCATTACCCGGTCACACTAACTGCAACTGGAAATAGAGCTAGCAAAGTACTTGAGTAATGGATGAGAAGAGACTATAGGCTTTCCTCCCATGCTCCTAACTATGGCACAAGCAAGCTGTTTTTTTTTATGTTGATGCTGTTTTGCAGACCTTGCCTTCATCATGTTGCTTTTATTATATCCTCCAAATTAACCACATCACAAGCAGCCATTCATCATCTTTAGCTGTTACAGTTTTAATGCCGTGTTCTTGTTCTTATCTTTGTTTGTTGTGGATATAAACTGGCATGACTCATTGACCATCCTGTTTCTAATATGGCCAGGTCATTCCCAGGGGCTGTGTTTGGCTCAGCTTCTATTGACACTTCAGGCTGGTGGAAAAAACTCAGTCCTCCCCTCTGTTTCTGGGCAGGGACATTCTGGCTTGCCCAGCAGGAAAATTAGTCTTTCAAACCAGACTTTTCTTCTGTGTTGGCCTGGTCTCCAAACCAATCCTATGTTGTGTAGGAAGTTAGCACCCACCCCTCTCCTAGCAAAATGAAATATCCTGGGAAATATTGAAAAGGCAGAATATTATATTTTCCCTGGATAAGGAATGGAGAAGCATGTTTTTAGGCAGGAAACAGACTCACTCTTAATAGCCCCCACCTTTGTCAATGGGTCATTAAAAAGCACGAGTCTACTCTACATAACAAAGGTAGGATTAGCCTTCTACAGAAACTCACCACAAGGCACCTGGGAAAATTACATCAGCCAGCAAGGCAACCAAACTTGGATTCAAAGCACAGCCTAAAGAGTTGTCCCTGCATGGCCCCATGGGAGTCTGACAACCAATCAGAATACAAGCTCAAGATCAAAGGCCAGAGAGGGCATAAAACCAGGGACTTTCAGCATCTCGCTCTTCACCCAACATCTTGAAGCATATGGTCACCTTTCCCCCCAAGACCTCAAACTATGAGGTCCTATCCACCATTAAACCATCTTTCCAAGCGGCCTCCATGTTTCCAGTGTCTTTTTTCCCACTTGGAACTGAACCCAGAAGGACATTTCTTCCGACGGTTGAGACCTAACTTTTAACTTTAACTTTTATTTGATTTCTAAACCGCACCCTCTCCCAGAAGGGACTCGGGGCGGTGTACAGTCATATTTAAAACACAGTAATATACATAGATATAAATATAAAATAAGTGTAGGTGTGGCTGGAGGAGGTAACATATAATTTACTGTACAATAATAGTTAAAGTTCAATTTAAAATTTAAAAATTTAAAATACATTAAAAAACTACCCCTAAAAATCCGGGATAAGATGTTTGCCAGGAGGTATACAATGGGACTATAAATCAGCTAGGCCAGCTAATTGGAACAGGTGGGTCTTGAGTTTCTGTCGGAAAGAGCAGAGGTCGGTTGTAGTTCTGATATCGGGGGGGAGGTCATTCCAGAGGGTTGGGCCCATCACAGAGAAGGCTCTACTCCTGGGCGCCGCCCGTTGGCATTGCTTAGTGGACGGCACCCGGAGGAGTCCCTCCCTGTGGGGGCGAATTGGTCACAGGGATGTATGAGGTAGGATACGATCCCGCAGGTAACTAGGTCCTGTGCCATGGAGCGCTTTGAAGATGGTGATCAACACCTTGAAACGCACCCGAAAGACCACAGGCAGCCAGTGCAGCTCGCGCAGGAGAGGTGTTATGTGGGAGTACCTAGTACTCCCCATGATGGCCCGCGCGGCCGCATTCTGAACTAGCTGCAGTCTTCGGGTGCATCTCAAGGGAAGCCCCATGTAGAGAGCGTTGCAGTAGTCCAGACGGGACGTCACCAGCGCATGAGTGACTGTGCGTAGGGCGTCCCGGTCCAATAGGGGGCGCAATTGGCGCACCAGGCGAACCTGGTGGAACGCCCCCCTCGAACACCTAGAACAGCCTGCAAAAAGCTGGCCAGCAGTGGCAGCATTTCCTGCTGCTTCGTGCTGCCAACCTTCACTCTCCTATTAGCTGTTATTTCGGCTGGTTTTGAATATGGCCTTTACTCCTATTCTAGAATAATGCAAAGCCTGTAATCAAAAGGGGCTCAACTATTAGCTAAAATCAACTGATGACTGCGCCCCCTTTGAATGTCACCATGCGATACACTTACATAAAATAGTGTGTTCTTTCTAGTCTGTGTTAAGGAGGCTTATTAATGGATGTTTTACTACTAGTTGATAAATTTGGTGGGATGGGAGGAAAACAAAGCCAGGGAAAGCTATGGTTGCCAGATTATAATTTGTCCTGAACCCTGAAATAAGGGCAGCACTACGTGATAGCATCATGCCTATGTGTAAAATAGTGATTGCTAAGTGGGGAAAGCAATTTTTATGTTGGTAGAGTGATGTCCTGTTGAAAGATTGGTGAATAGCCTTACCTGTCATGCCAAAGATATGTCATGCCCATTGATATGTACTCATTTTATGTGTTCATGTTATACTTATTTATATCCATCTATTTGTACCAATCTCATGTGACAATGTCCATGTCTATACTAATACCTGTTACCCTGTACATGTCGATAAATAAATGAATAAATAAATAAATGTTAGAAAGGAACAAAAATAGGTGAAGAAGGAAAGTTCAGATAAGCAATATTGAAACTACTAGCCTTTCATTATGAAAAGCCCCATTTCAATAGGGTAAGTTATTATGGAGGCTAGACGAAGCTAGGAAGGTCAGGAAAATGAAATTTCATATTTGTTTGAAATAGCCAAACAAGTATTTAATAGCAGTTATTTTAGACGACATGAATTAGCTAAAGGTTTGGGCAAAATGTCCACTAAATCTTGTTCATTCTATGGCAAGGAGAATCTGTTTTAGTTACTGTGTAGTGCATACAGAGAGCCTTCTGACTTCCCAAAGCTATGCTTCAAGAGCTATGCATGAAGCTAAAGCAAGTAGACAAGGTTACTGGAAAGAAATCTGCACTTTATTTGGAGACGTTGCTTCAAATAAAGAGAAAGTGAAATTACGAGGGAGAAAAAATATAAAATAAAGCTGCAAACTCTTGCCTCTTTCCCCTGCCTCTTTCTGCCCCCCTCCCCATACAGACTCTTTCCCCCCATTTCCCTCTGCCACCCCTCCTCCTTCCCACTTGCATCCATAAACTGGACCAGCCCCAGAGCACTGTGTAACAGGAATCTGTTTCCACTTCCGAGATAGCCTTTTGGTACAATAAAAAAGTCCTCACCTAAAAGTCTTCACCTAGGAAGCAGAAGGTGGGAAATGGCACAGACATTCCATTCTAATCCGCTGCTTGATTATCTCAGCATCCCATCCTCTTAGCAATGGAATTCTTACCTGGGCTGTCTTGTTACAAAGATGCAGCTTCGGTTTACAGCCAAATGCACACACACACACACACACACACACACACACACACGCACGCACAGAGTATATATTTCTTTTGCTTGAATACTTAACTCACTTCCCCAAAATGTGATCACGAATCTGCTCTTTTTGCTTTCCCACTTTGAACTCTGAAGTATGTAAAAAAAACCTCTGTCTTTCTATTCTTCAGCATCCTTCTTGAGAAAAGCAGGCACCCAATGATTGTTGAATAAAGTTTGGGATTTCTCCTTGGTGTTGTGCTCCTTTCTTCAGCAAAAATTCCAAGACGAAACCATTCAAAGACAACATTGGAAAGGCTGGAGATGATGATCAGTGGCAGAGTGGAATAGACTTAGCAGGAACTTCAAGTAAAGTTTAATATATCCATAGAGCAAAATGAACTCCAGCTTGAAAAGGGTTGTGAAGTACCGTAGGTGGCATTAAAAAGTCTGAGATAATCACATACAATATTAGAAATTCAAAAGTAAGGTGCAAAGCTTTGAGGTACTGCCTGCATTTCCATCTTGTAAGCTCTGTCCTAGGAGAAGATAGCTATTGCTCTCTCTTGGAACAAAATATTTTTTGCTGTGGCCATTTCCCCCAGGTGACTTATAACATCAGTCAGCCATCATTAAAGGGATATGAAACCTGTCCTTGCTACTTATAGATATATAGATCCAGTTATTCTAAGTCAGTAAAGTCATTGCCGAGGAAATGCACACGGATACAAAGAGCTATAGTTTGGGGGAAATAGCTTTGATGATTCTCCCTTTCTGATAAGGAGGAGAGAAAACCAACCACAATTATTTCTATATTATTTTGAATACGTAATGTTTCCTTGGGGATCTCTGACAGAACCAGCTTCTGAGAACTACTGTAGTAGTACTTAGTAAAGTACTACTTCAGTTGCTTAAAACATGTTTTCAAAATTCTTTGTTCCTAGCTTTTTTTCCTTGGCACTAGTCTGAAAAACAGCAAAATAAATTTACCTCAGAATTTTATAATTAGGGGGAACATCAATATTTTAGTTGACATCAGTTTGGCAAATGAAGAGACGTAGTATCTACCATTTGGTACAATTCTCTCAGGAAATCTACAACACAGGGAAAAAGGAAAAGAGAGCGACCAGCAGTGATGGCTGGACTTGATTACAGTGACAATGGATGCAACATGGGAAGAACTGGAGGGCAGATTGGGGTTCAGCCAGTTCACACTTATCCAGGAGAACCGGTTGTTAACTTTCTAAGCAGTTCGGAGAACCGGTTGTTGGAAGAAATCTTATTTTGTTTTTTTCCACTTTACAGGGCTAATCCTGTAAGGAAAGCAGGAAGGAAACATTCTGGTGTTGTTTCTAGCCCAATCTTTATTGCCCTGTTTACAGAAACTGCCTCTCTGGTTAACCCTTATCAGCCACAACCTGATAGATATCAAAGTCCTCTTCGAACACGATGGACGAATATCATCTTTACATTGTAACAGCTAAGGCAAAGCGCCCATCAACGTAAGTGATGTTGAATTGGCCACGCCCACCCAGTCACATGACCACCAAGCCATGCCTATCCAGCTGGTCATTAGGGCAGAGAACTGGTTGTCAATTTATTTGAATCCCACCATTGGGGCAAATCATCCTGGAGAAAATCTACCTTTGTGGTCATCAAGAATTGATGGCACATAATCATCAATTACTTTAAAGTTATACTGCAAAAAAGATTTGCATTCTTTCATAATTAGACATCCCCTGCCCCATAAGAATGTTGAATGAGGAAAGCATGTATATTATTTTTCAGGCAGCATCCTGAAAAATAAGTCCTGCTTATCAGACGTATGTTATCTAACAACACTACCATGTGCCTGTATTTCAGATGATGTAAGGATCACCCAGCCTCGTTCACAGAATATTACGGAGATTCTAACCAACACATTTGGTTAGACTTGCTAAGATTAATGAATGTTTGAGTTCTGCAATGTGTGGAGGGCTACATGTTGCCTATTCTTGATGTATCATTTAACAACTGAAAAGCAGAGCTGGGGACAGAGAAGACAAGACCCATAGCAAGAAAATTGCTGATTTCTAAATCTTGCATAACTCATCCTGGAGGGGGGAGGTGCATGGGATGGGGGGGGGCAGCAAGTGGAGAATTGGAAGAATTTGGAAGAAAAAAGATACACATACAATATTGAGGCTTTCGTGCTGTGAATTGCGAATCCACAGCATCCTATAGCTCCCTAAAATACCTTCCAATGATCAAGAGGATTGCTCCCTAAATATGTGAAAGTTGATCAGAAAAAATGTTTTCTAAATAAGATGCTTATAAAAAACACTGCATGTGTAATATTTCAATAACATTAATAAGCCTGCAATTATAACATGCAAATGTTCTTTAAAATGTTATAAAATGATTTCATTGCATGTGCTTTGATCTATATTTTTAAAAGCCTTAAAAGCTTTTGTAGTCAAAAGGTGAGACATCAGTCATAAATAAATAAATATTTTGGTGATAGAGTCTTTGGCCAATTAAAGCTAAAAGCTAGATTTTCCTCAGTTGAAAAAGCTACAACTTGAGTTTCTTCTGGGCTCATTCCAGTAGAGAAAGGGTACTTTTAATATGAACATAGCAAGAACAGCTCACAAAGAAGTTAGCCTTCTTTTATGCATCAATGGGAGCCAACCATCAATTCATACAGAAGGGTATAAATAGTGTAACACAATTATCAATGAAAAAAAGCACTAGACTTTTACAGATATAACATAATTACTTTTGTTTTGACATCAACTGAGCTGCTGTAGACCAGATGGCAACTAGTTAAAGCTCACCTGCAGAGAGCTCACTGGGCATTGGAAGGTTGCAAGTGAGAAATCTAGCAGAAAGCTATGAGAGAGAATCATTATGAAGTATACGTTTGGTGATAATATTTAATTAAAGTGCTCTTTGGATTTTGATCACTGTTGGAATTATCAACCATTTGAAATAGTTGAAATTGTAGCCATGTTTGGTTGCTTTGTTATATTGCAGGCTGGACAAATATTTGGTTGCCTGGAATGGGATTAACATGATTTAAAGGGCAGAGCTCTGTCAGACATAGATGGACAGAAGCAGATTTGCTTGTATTTTTTTCTAGGTTTGGGGGGAAAAGTCTGGGAAAAGATTGCTTTTCAAAGTTATACTGTCATTTTTACAATTGTGATAGGAAGAAGCTTCAGAGACTATAAATCCCAGATTATCAGCATCCTAGAAATACATTTTAGGGAGAAAAATGAATTTGAGATAATCCAAAATACACTGTTAGCCTCCTTGACAAAGTGGTAGAAGAACTGGAACTAGTAATTTCATCCAGAATATAGATTGGATATATTTTAGATTAGAATATAGTGCATGCAATTAAAGTTTTCCTTTCTGTGTCTCTTTGTGCAGGCCATTCATTGGAGCAAGGTGGTCAGTGGGTGACTTCAACACACAAAAGGACAGTCATCTTCCTTTTCTATTATTTTGTGTACTTGTTTCATCCTAATGCAGTGCATGCAATTAAAGTCTTCCTTTCTGTTTTTCTTTGTGTAGGCCATTCATTGGAGCAAGTCTGATCAGTGATGTAGAAGACCGGCAAGAACAGTCATCTTCCTTCTGTAAGTAACTGTCTTTATTGTTTTGTGTGCTTGTTTCATCCTAATGCAGTGCATGCAATTGAAGAGTTCATTTCTGTGTCTCTTCTTTGTGCAGGCCATTCATTGGAGTCAGTGATATTGAAGACTGGCAAGGACAGTCATCTTCCTTCTGTAAGTAGCTCTTTTATTGTTTTGTGTACTTATTTTAATCTTATTTAAGTAGTAAGTACACAAAATAATAAATTTCCTTTTTTATATCTTTTTGTAGATCATCCATTGGGGCAAAGAATTCAGTAACATCATCTTGGCCACTCCCACCCGGTCACATGACTGGCAAGCCACTCCTGCCTGGTCACATGGCTGGCAAGCCACTCCCACCCAGTCACATGGCCAGCAAGCCACTCCCACAAAGCAGGCCACACCTACAGAAGAGGTTCTAAAAAAATTTGAAACCCACCACTGGAATATACAATAGTTGTGCAGTTATGTGTGCATTGTTTTTGCAAATGTGATATAAATGGATATGGATGAATGTTTTGCTGGTTATAAAACAGTATTGGAAGAAATATCCATCTGGTTCAGTTCCAAGCTGGGAGAAAGAAGTTGGAAACAAAATGGAGGCTGATTGGAAAGATGGTGTATTGATGAAGCAGAACCACGTTTGTGGTTTTGGGCAGCTGACAAAATGGAGTTGAGAGTGCGGGTATTTTATATCTCCTTTGGGCTTTGTATTTGAGCTTCCTATACCTCTGCAAGAACATGTCCTCTAATATTCTATTGGTTGTTGTTAGATTCCTGTGGGGTCATGTAGGGATTAAGTAGGGGTCATAGTTGGCTCTATACGCAAAATAGGAAATGCAAATCCTAGGTGCTAGTCTGAGCTAATTTGGTTGAGGTTTAGGGCTGCTCTGGGGGTGATGCAATGAAGGGGCTTTGGACTGCTCTGGGCTGCTTCTAATGCTACCATTCTGCCTTTGTTTCAAAATATCCTTTCTTGGATGGATTACCAAATCTGCATTTCTAAAAGGTGGCCTCCTTAGTTTCTGCTTGGGGGCAGGGAGACTGGGGCTGGTTTCTGAATAGGCTGGCCCAATCTTTCTTAAAGGGCACAAAATATCTGCTGGGGGCTATTAAGAAAGATTGTGTCTGCTTCCTGCCTTTAAAAAAAAACCATGCTTCACCATTTCTCATTTAGGGAAATATAATATCCTGCATTTTTAATATTCCTCAAAATATTTCATTCTTCGAGGAGGGGGCGTAGTGGCTACCCACAACAGGTAAACTATTGTCCAAGGCTGTAAAATGCTCACCATTCTGTGACCAGCCCCATCTGTCCCTCCTGTCAATGGGAAATGAAAGAAGGAACGGCAAGCTTAGATAGAAATCTACAAGTACTTCATCCATGGGAATGCTTAGTGTGCATCAATTAAATATTAGCTGTTGGGAAAGTATGGAAAGCATAGAAAAATGTCTATGAATATGATAAAGGGTTTGTTGTTGTTAGTCATGAAGTTGTGTCTGACCCATGGACAATGTTCCTCCAGGCCTTCACATCCTCTACCATCCTCTGGAGTCCATTTAAGCTCACACATACTGCTTCAGTGACTCCATCCAGCCACCTCATTCTCTGTCGTCCCCTTCTTCTTTTGACCTCAATCGTTCCCAGCATTAGGCTCTTCTCCAGTGAGTCCTTCCTTCTCATTAGGTGGCCAAAGTATTTGAGTTTCATCTTCAGGATCTAACCTTCTAAAGAGCAGTCAGGGTTGACCTCCTCTAGGACTGACCAGTTTGATCGCCTTGCATTTGCCATTCCCTTCTCCAGTGGATCAGTGGTGGGTTTCTAACCAGTTTACTATCAGTTCGCTGAGAGAGGGCATTTTGTGTGTGTGCAAAAATTTTGTGCATGTGCAAAAATTCAAGTTCGGGGGCATGGCAGATCTGGGTTGCTGCCGGTTCTAGCTACCCAGGCAACCAAACCACTACCGGTTTGGTCAAACCGGGCTGAACCGGTAGGAACCCACCACTGCAGTGGGTTATGTTTTGGGTGGCTCTGCATGGCATAACTCGTAGCCTCATTGAGCTATGCAAGCAGTGAACCATGAAGGGATGATAAAAAGGGTTAGACATAGTCAATGTTGATTAAAGAGCGTGGGAAATTTGGTTCCTTTTGCACTGAACACATGAGCATAGCCTGCAGTTTTTTAGTCTAGGCTTATGTTGGTGAGATAAAGTTGATGCACAAGTTTGCCAATTAGCTTTAATTTAGTCATGCAGTCAGATGCTCCTTGGCTCATCAGTGTGTGTATGCCTTCAATGAGAGTCACCAGGTAGTGGATATTCTTTAAACTTGGCATTGTTTCCCCCCCCCCTACAGCTGCTTTTTTTAGCCTCCGATACATTCTCTGAAGCAGAGAACCTATTTCCTAAGCCATACATTCTTGCCAACAGCTACTTTTAAATTTAGATCTATATTTGGCTTGACTATGGCACCATTATAGCAGTATGCTTTTAAAAGCCAACTGGAAGAAAGCTGAAGCCAGGAACTATCCTCCATGAACTTGATGGATAGCTTCTTCTGGTGCCAATTTTCCTGACCACAGGTAAAGGCTTGGTTATCTTTATAATGTATCAGGTGTACTGTTTTAGGAAAGTTGTTTAAAAGTAGAACTGAGCTTCCCTCCCCCTACTTTAAGTAGACAATAACCATTGGCTCCAAGTGAGCCTTCATCTTCTAATTATTTAGTACACAATTTAATGTCATTAACCATCTTTGAGTGGATGGAATTGCTCTAAAAGCCTTCACTCCAAAGTTCTAATATTAGGTTCTTGGCAATCATCCCTGTGTATGAAAAGAAGCCAGTTTGTTTACCAGGAATACAGACTCATGTTACAGAGCAAATGAGCAGGCAGCTATTAGTCTGATTCAAGCACTTAACAATTACTGATCATCTTGTCTTTGGATAATGGAAGTGATCAGCTGCAAGTGTAAAGGGCATGGGTTTGTTTGCTTGTGGCATTGTGGAAAAAGCTCAGCTTAAAGCAGCCTCTCTTGGCCTGAAACTTTACAAAAATGAAAGAAACATCTCCTTTAGAGACCATGCCACTCTGCCTTTTAGGATAGCAAACACCCAACCAGAATATGTAGAAGTTCTTGCTGATGTTTACAATGAGATTCTTTCACTGGAGATAACTACAATTGGCAATGGCAAAAATCATAGTATGTTCCAATGTGTTAGGTTTGGTATCTTTCTGGACTAGCTCATGTGGGTTGGGAGCTTCAGTATTGCAGAGGTGCTCCTCCTTCTGGTTTTAGTAAATGTTGGGGCAAGTGGTCTTGCCTTAGACCTCTGCTTTGCAGGTGACTCAGGACTCCACCCTCTTTCTGCTGAACTACTGGATAAGGTCATCATTTTTTTGTTAATTGGCTACATCATCAGTGTGCTGACGATACTCAACTGTGTTTTTCTGCTGATCAAGTGATGCTATTGAAGTTCTTCCTCAGTGTCTGGAGGTTTTGGAGGTCTATAGATAAACACAAGAAAAATACTTTGCTGAAATAATTCTGTTGTATCTCAAACCTGCAGCCTATTTAGTAGGCAATTGCTATATTACAGCATTCATAGGAAAAAGTAACTCTAAAGCGGGTGTCAAACTCGCATCGTCACGGCGGCTTCATGCAACATATCACAACTTTTTTCCCTTTTGCTAAACCATGCCTGGGTATGGCCAGCATGTGGTGCATCCGGCCCGCTGGCCACAAGTTTGACAGCCCCTGCTCTAAAAAGTGTCGGAGACTATGGTAATCACTGATAGTTGAAGCAGTGGTTTTCCTTTGTGACGTAACCACTGAATTGCTCGGATTAGCCTGCAGAAAAATAAAATGCTCTATCTGAGGCAGACAGGAGCACTCAAGGTGACATTGTACTTTGGAAATGAAGGAGAAATTGATGCCCTGAGGGTGTTTGAAGGTGAGAAGGAAATGAATGGAACGTGTTGCAAACTGAGTCTGGCAATGGGGCAATTGAGCAGTGTGGAAAAGGCCTAATTCATGGATTGGCACATAATAAACATGGATTGAATAAGAATGCACATGAAATATGAAGGCATATATCTACTACTAGAAAATCTACATTTTGGGAGAATTGTCATGATTACTATAACATTTGCTGCAGAATCCACCTGTGAAACATGCCTGGAAAATGAAAATGTGAATTGAGAACTTATGTTGGGCTGGCATCTGTCTCTGGTACTTTGCTTTAGACTCAGAAAAAAGCAGTAACTGGGGATTAATCTGTGAATCCAATAGCTGGTTTACTTTCCTATAAAACTCATGCAAGACTTGGAGAATTAGAGTCTACCTTCAATGATTGAGAAGTCCCATGCGCTCCATAATAGAATGACTGAATCAGCAGATTACTCTGTAATTGTTTATGGATCAACAATTCACCTATATGAGCTCAAAGTACTATCCTCAATAATTATCAATAAGGAATACTTTTAAAGGAGCTTTTAAAAACAAAGCAATTATGACATAGTGCTGTATGCTTGTTTAAAGCTTCCGGAAAAGATCTGGAGACAGTAATCATTAGCAAAGCAGATGACAAACTTGTCTTTAGTAATTGACCTATGTGAATATAAAGTTGGACCTTTAAACATTTATTTCAAATATTTTCGTGCATTGGTGGCTCTTTTGCACATCATGTGTCAGAAATGAGCATTTCATGAGCAACTCCAAATATAGTTGCATAGGACTGTGATGGCTAACCTTTTCGGTACCAAGTGCCAAAACTGGAGTGTGCACACATAGCTAGAGCACCGGAACCTGGAAGAGAGCAGCTGGCTGGTGCTCATGTGTGCGGCGGCCAGCTTCTCTTCCGGGTTCCGCCACATGCATACGCATTGGCCAGCTGCTCTCTTCTGGGTTCCAGCATGTGCATGCATGCTGGCCAGCTGGTCTTTGCACAAAGACCAGCTGGCCAAACTGGAAGAGAGCAGCTGGCTGAGGCACATGTATGCGACAGAACCCTGAAGAGCAGCTGGCTATGGCGCGTATGCCCATAGAGAGGGCTCTGCATGCCACCTCTGGCACATGTGCCATAGGTTCGCCATCACGGGCCTAGAATATAGTCAGTGTTGGCTTGTTGGTAAGTGTACTTGTGATCATAATGTAGATTTTTTTGCAAACCCCCCCCCCGCACCTTTGTCTTACCATCACCTTGCATCAAAGCTGATTCAACTATGCATTAATGCATACATATTCAATCTTTTAGGGTAAAACCTTCTTAAAGCAATGCATAGCAAATAAAAAATTAAATAATGTATTTCTTAGCTGTTCTAGATAAGCTAGGCCAGAAGACAGGCTCCACAAATACTACTGGAACTTTAATTTATTGCTGCAGGGTCTGACGAACTTCTCTTTGCCAAAGGCAAGATGGGACAATATTGAGTTTCTTTCTCCCTCTTCCCTTCCAGGGTAAGCTGGTATTTATGCAATAGCCTTATTTAGAGCCATTTCTGTACTTTTCTATAATATTAAATCACAACAAAGCAAGCCAATTATTTGGGAGTATTTTAGAAACAGAAAAATATTTGCTTTTAAAATGTACACTTCAAAAGTAATGTGTCACTTGCATCTAGCTGCATATGGAGAATAGCTTTTTAGAGGCAAAACAACTTTGATTCATTGGCTCATTATACTGACGTTCGGCTTGTGAACACCATCATGATTTCTGAACAAATTATAGGCTTTCGTGGTGCTCAAGCTGCTCTCTAGAAAAGCTAAAATTAGCTCCCTGAAATAGGACCAGAAATACCATGTTAATACAAACTGCATAGGTAACACCCATGACATGTAGCTGTGATGCATTTGATAGTAATACCTGAAATGTAAATGCAACCATATATTCATTTGTCACTGTTTTGCTAAAACAATTGCTTCCAGCAATTAAAACAGCCAAAGTAATAAGTTTCCTAAAGGAACCCCAGCTGTTCTTTGGAAGGCAGATAGTGAAACTGAAGCTCAAATACCACCTAAGGAGAAGAGAGGACTCCTTGGGAAAGACCCTGATGGTGGGAAAGATGGAAGGCAAAAGGAGAAGGGGACAGCAGAGGGCAAGATGGTTAGATAGTGTCATTGACACAATGAATTTGGGCAAACGCCAGGAGACAGAGGAGGATGGGGCGGGGGAGGTGGGGGCTGGCATTCTATGAGGATGTGAAACATCAGACACAATTAAGCAACTGAACAACAACAAAAGTTATATCATAGTTCCATTAGCTTTTGCATGACTAAAGTAAGAATCGAGAGATCAAGGAAACACCAAGTCAAGTAAGTTGTTTATCCTCTCTTCAAAATAAGCCTTTATCTTGTAGCTCACTACAGTTATACCTGTTTTGCAGAGTGTCCTAGGATTGATGTATGTGTATCCATGAGGCAGGGATGAGAAGACCCCTTCCTTTTATTTTATTTATATTATACTTTCCCCTAGGAAATCAGTAGCATTCATTATGTTCCTTCCTCCAAATTCTCTCTTTTGAGGTAAGGTGGGCTGTGTTGGAGCAACTATCCAGAGTCAGCTGTGGCTTCTACCATTCTGAGCAGGCTTGGATCTGTAGCTTCTCAGCTCTTACCACCAGTTTAGCCAGCAACAACAACAAACAAAAAAAACCCTGGCAAAAACTTTTCTACACCGTATCACAATGATCACTGTTACTAAAATATGGTAAAAGTGTATCTGGCAGGTGAATGCTTGATTAAACAGGATTTATACTTTTTACCAAAAAGACAAAGATAACATGAGAATAATTTTGAATACATTGGAGTATTATGAGGTGCACCCTGAAAAACAAATGGCTTTGATCTTCTTAGATGCCCAAAAAGCATTTGACAACGTGAACTGGCAATTTATGTTCTTACAATTGGAACAGATGAATTTTGGTAAGAAATTCACACAAGCCATTCGAACTATATACTATAAACAAACAGCAAAGATAATGATAAATGGAGAATTGACGGACTCCATTGAAATAAAGAAAGGTAGAAGACAGGGCTGCCCATTATCACCCTTACTCTTTGTCTTAACATTAGTAGTATTGAATAGAAAGATCAGAGAAGAAAAAGAAATAAAAGGAATGAAAATCAAAAAAGAAGAATATAAATTACAAGCATTTGCAGATGACTTGGTTTTTATTGTCGAGGATCCACTTGAAATGGCACCTAAATTGATTGAGAGAATAGAAGAATATGGGAATGTAGCTGGTTTGAAAATAAATAAAGACAAAATGAAAATTTTGACAAAGAATGTAACATTGAGACAAAAGGAAGAATTGGCAGAAGCATTGGAGATCCAAGTTACAAACAAGGTTAAATATTTAGGGATATATTTAACTGCAAGATGTAGCACTCTTAAAGAGAATAATTATTATAAACTTAAGCAACAGATTGCATCTGATCTAATGAAATGGGAAAATTTACAATTATCAATGGTAGGGAGAATTTCTACAATCAAAATGAACATTTTACCTAGGTTTTTATATTTGTTCCAGACAATTCCGATTAGACTAGGGAATTTTTTTTTGATGAATTAAATAAAATAGTTTTGAAGTTCGTCTGGCAGGGGAAAAAAGCAAGAATAAAATTAAAGTCGTTACAAGATGCTAGATCAAGAGGAGGCATGGGCCTACCCAATTGGGAATTACATCACCAGGCAACTAGCTTGATGTGGGTTAAGGAGTGGATAACACTAAGGAACTCTAGATTATTAACTCTAGAAGGACATGACATTGTTGGGATGGCATGCTTTTTTATGGTATAAAGGTATTAAAACACAGGGTTATTTCAGAAGACATTACTAAGGGAAGCTTTGTTATTGAAGAAGATTAAAAAACAATATTACTTAAAAATACCAATCTGGCTATTAACTATTGAAGTCTTTTCATATCAAATAATATATAAAAAGGAACAAACGGTTAGATGTGGTGAAATTTTGAATTCAGAGGGTAAACTCAAATCTATGCAAGAGCTGAAACAGGAAGGAATAGAAATGAATTGGTTTGCATATGTGCAAATACAATCTAGATATGACAAAGACTGCAAAATGGAAGGTTTTTACGATAAAAAAACTAAGATGAAATTTTGACAGGTACTGATGAAAAAGTAATTTAAAAACTATATGGACATTTACTAGAGGTTAAGCTAAAAGAAGAACAAGTTAAAGAACCTATGATAGCTTGGGGGAAACATTTTGGACATGGGATTAAACTAGAGAAATGAGAGAAACTGTGGTCCCAAAATTATAAAATGATAATGTCAACAGCTTATAAGGAAAATTTGTATAAGATGTTTTACAGGTGGCATCTACCCCCAACGAGAATAGCAAGAATGTTCAAAAACAAATCGGAAAAGTGTTGGAAATGTCATCAGACACCGGGATCATATTACCACATGTGGTAGACTTGCACAGAAGCTAAAAGGTATTGGACTAAAATCCACATGTGGTTGGAAAAAATGACACAGAAACATATAGACTTTAAACCAGAGACCCTTATTGGGTATTATACCAGATACATACAATAAAGCCTTGAAATACTTGATCGTAAATATTTTAACGGCAGCCAGAATTGTATTTGCAAAAAATTGGAAAAATGAGAAAATACCAACGCAGGAGGAAGTTATTCAAAAAACAATGGAATGTGTTGAAATGAGTAAATTGACATTTGAAATCAGAGAACAAGAGGATGAACAATTTTTTAAGATTTGGGACTTGTTTTATCAATGGATACAATTACCACAATCTTGAATTGTAATAATAGAATGTGATAGGAGATATTATAAAGACATTACTTTTATATAGATTCTATAGATTTATAACAATGTAATGGAATATTGGTATATATATGAATTGAATATATAGATTCTATAGATTTATAACAAAGTAATGGAATATTGGTGTATATATATATATGTATGTATGTATCTATGTATGTATGTATGTATTGAATATTTAGAATATCTTGTTTAAAATGAAGAAATAATAATTGTAGTTGATTATATGAGGTACAATGATAAAGATGTATTTATATATATTTGATAGATATTTCATGATTTTACAATATAATTGAAAGTAATGATATATAAATAATTGTTTATATATATATATATATATATATATATATATATATATACTGCAAGAAATATTAAAATAAGATTGATGATACCATAAAGATGTTATTACTTAATAGATTTACAATGAGGTAACAGATAGTTAGCATATATATGAATTTAATCTTTAGAATGCATGTTTAAAAGGAAGAAATTATAAAAGTAAATTGAATATATGATTTACAATGATAATCAATGTATTAATGTATAGTGGGTTGATAACTACTGATTTTATATGCAATTGAAAGCGGTGATGCACAAATGTTTGTGACTAAACGACATGCTAACTAAATATATAATTGATATATTTTTAATGTATATTTTTGTTTGTTTTAAAATAAAATAATTTTTTTAAAAAAAGAAGATGTTGGTTAGCCATTTGTCTGAAATGGTATAGAGTTTCCTGACTAGGCAGGGGGTTGGACTAGAAGACCTCCAAGGTCCCTTCCAACTCTGCTATTGTATTATTGTATTAATATTAAGCCTTTGCCAGACCAATTCTCGAATACAGCTCATCTGCCTGGAATCCCCACTGTATATTGAACATTAATACAATTGAGTGGGTCCAGGGGCATTTCATGAGAAGAGTACTCCTCTGCTCCAGAGGTGGTATTCTGCCCGTTCACACCAGTTTGGGTGAACCGAATTTGGCAGCGGTGCAAGGCTCTGCCCATCCACCCAGACATCATCATGGATGTGTATGCCCAGACATGTGCGTGCGCTCCCACTACCGAACTGGTAGTGAAGAGGATACCATTACTGCGGTGCTTGCAATAGAATCTCTTATGCCACCAAGGATCGAAATTTTGGGTTTGGACAACCTGGAATTATACTGCCTACAGTCTGACCTAAGTATAGTATATAGTGTCTGCTACAACGTTCTATCTATCAATGACTTCTTCAGCTTCAACCTCAACCTCAACCTCAACCTCAACCTCAACCTCAACCTCAACCTCAATAATACACGGGCAAACAATTGATAAAAACGCAAGGTAAACCATTCCAAACTCGATTGCAGCAAATACAACTTCAGCAACAGAGTGGTCAACGCCTGGAATGCTCTATCTGATTCCATTGTTACATCCTCAAACCCCCTACAGCTTCAACCTTAAATTGTCTACCGTGGACCTCATCCCATTCCTAAGAGGTCCGTAAAGGGGGCATGCATAAGTGCACCAGCATGCCTTCCGTCCCTGTCTCACTGTCCCCATTTATATGTACTCATTTCCCTTGTTCATGTCCATGTTTATACTTATATACAGTATGTTATCTTGTACATGTTTGACAAACTAAATAAAAAATAAAATAAAACATTAAGGGATACTGCAACTGATGCAGAAAGTCAATCATTGCTTTTTCCTCTCTGATTAGTTGCTGTTCATGAGTAATATTTTCATCCTCTCACCTAGTCTGGGATCAATCTAGGTTAGATGAAAAATATTGCCAGCTATCAAAAGTAAGCATATAATTTCCTTTTTCAGACAGCTTTAGTGTAATGTAAATGTGGAACAGCATGGAACAGAAAATAGAGCTTGATGTTTCAAAGGATAAAACCACAACATGGCAGGTCTATTTGCTAAATATAAGCAGATCAATATAATTGTCTCCTACCTCAATTCAAGTGTTCAGAGAGAATATCAGAGCTGATGGCATCAAATGTCAATGTAGTCCAATGTAAGACCAGGCATAGAGCCCATCTTTTTTCCTGCTTCAATTTGGAAATATCGGATGATGTAATGCCACTTATTCAAATACTTGTTTAATGAACACTTGTTCACTGACAAAATGTACAACGGCATTGAACAAGTGGAAGTTATAACTGATCCTCAAAGCTCAAGCCATCATTGCAGCATTCACACGGTTATGTGATCATGATTTAGACCAGCTTGGCAACCAACTCACAATTAAGATATACTCCCATATTCATCTGATCACCATTTGCATTGCAACCTTCTCTGCTGGCTTCTCACAAAGTCAATGGGGAAGCTGGCAAGAGATTGCAAATGGCAACCGTGTGCACTTAACAGTGTTGTGAGATTCATTTAACAGCAGCAACTGCATTAGTGGCAGAACTGCTGTTGCTAAGTAATGCAGTCACACAACATGTTTAACAACTGTATTGCTTATTGATGCAAAGCCCAGTCCCACTTACCTTTCTTAACCAAGAACTATTTGTGTGACTTATTAGAAGGGAGAAGAATAAACAATGATACTTCGGAGTATTTTCCTAGGTCCAGAGTTTCTAGCAAAAGTCATATGGGAGTTACCAGAGTTGGTAATATTGGTAACTATGAAAATTTCCCATCTCCCAACAAGAGGTCTTGCTTTGGAAGAGGCATTGTACTCAGATCTAAGAAAACAATTTATTCCTCTGTATACCAATTCTGATCTCCTTACGTATTGGCTTCCATGCTAATTCAATTTTCATTTCTAAAAACAACACACTAGATGCAATGTTACATTTGACATTTTATGTAATTTATACCTAAATTGTAACTGAAGATTTTTCTTTTAAATTCAAAATGATTGATATTGCAAAGTTACATGCTCTGATATTTGCAACTAGCTAAAATCACTTATAAGACCCAATCCAATTTGTACATTTATTTCTCCATTGTCACTCAGCATAGGATCTAAAGCGAGATCTAGGTTTTATTAATTTGTATGTCTTTCTCCATTTACATTCTGCATTTCAAATTATCTCACTTGTTTTATTACTCAAACTTTCCTAGTTTTATGAAGCTCAAATAAGCAAAAGTCACCTAGGATCCACATTTTCTACCAACAATAGAATACACTGTATCAACTGGAAGCTCCTCCAAGGATTCAAGAAATGATGTTAAATCAGATGTTTTTCCAACTCTGTAGTCATATGAACAATTTTCTCTTAGCATTTTCTATATCTTAATTAGCTCTAAAATATGGGAAATCTCTAAAGGAAATTTAATTCTTGCAATGTGAGAGTGTCTTTTTACTTCATGTCTTTGGGGAAATACCTCTCTCATGAAGTAACAACCTATTTTCAAAATAGCTGAGGAATAATGTTTTCTGGGTCTAGTTATATGCACACAACTGAATAGTGCAAACAGGGATGAGACTATAGAAAGGCGTACTTCCATTTTCATAACTGAGATTAAGAGCCGTCTGTATTGTAGAATCATCACAGAGGTACTGACATTCAATACATCTCTTGCTGAATTCAAAGGGGGAAAAGAAGACGCCCAGAGTTGTAAAGTAAACTTTATTTTTGACATTATAAGCTGAATCACATGTACAAGATATTGGAATTTTTATTACAGTAATTCAGAATACTCTCACTTCTTTTATGTTTGCCAAGAGACCTAGACAATGTACTATAGACATTTGATAACATTTTAGGAATGTCTAGTGTTCTGCAATTTCTCCTTTCAGGAGAGGCATGGGAGTTGTTGATGTATTCAATATTATATGAAATAAAATCAATATAACCATATAAGAAGTATGAAATAAGTATTAGAACAATGTAAGTAAATAGAGGAGGAACAATACTTCAGATGAAAATGCTCACTGGTATGTCCCAGGCCAATGTTCCTGAACCATGGCAACTTTAAGATCTATGGACTTCAATTCCCAGAATTTTCCAGTCACTAGAATTTCTGGAAGTTGAAATCCATGTAACTTAAAAGGTTACCACATTGACCTTGGTTGTTGTAACATCACACCTTTCAACATCTTGTACTCCCACATACCATATACATAGGAAGTATATGAGTCCTGTGGAATGATTGGGACATTCTCTTCTTATCTAGAGGAAGGAGAGAGAAGCCTAAACGAGCCTTCTTATTTCCCTGGGTGTGCATAGACCTCAGGAAACAGAAGTGCAATCCAAGTGAATAAAAGAAAGTTCATCAAAGTTTTGTTGATGTATATGGGTGCTATACCAGGACCACACCTTGGAAAACCTATAGTTTACTTCTTAATTCATTATAGTATGTTCAGTTTTGTAATTGTGCTGTTGTACCTCTAGCTCTTGTAAATCTATTATGAATGTAATAACTGCAGAAAGTCAATCATGGAACACAATACTATGATTTCTACAAAATTATCTTTACCTTTTTACTTATTACTAAGTTTAATTTTAGGGTTTTCCAATACTTTGCATTGTTGTCATGATTTCTTAATGGAAACTGTAGACTATTCCTAGTGTTGCAAAATTATTAACTTTATCTAAATGACTTCTATAACTCCCCATCTTCAGAATTTGTACAAAAGTCCAAATGCCTAATCCCAGTCTATAATATGTTCTAATATTTTATTTTACAAATAGTCAGAATTGTTTTAAAAAATTGTTAAGATTTAATATTGTTATATTCCTTCTGAGAACACTTATCATTTCTTGCCTTTTTTTAAAATATAAGCCATGCTTCCAATTTTTTTACAAATATAATTGCAAATTTAAAAAGTGGGGACAAATCCTTTTATAATTTCCATAATAGGTGCCATTGTCACTGCAGAATGATGTAGGAACCCATGCAAATAAGGCTTCCGTTTTTTGTTACTAAGCATACAGTAAATGAAGATGAAGTGCCACATCCTTCACTGTTCAGAAGACAAAACCTATGCCACAATAAAAAAAGTGCACAACATGCTAAGATGTAGAAAATTATTACAATTATATGTTGTATTACAACTTTGTTTTAGAATAACCACCATTATGGAATGCAGCACAGTCTTAATCCTTGCACATGTGACAGGCAACTTCACAGCCACAACATTCCAGTTCTTTAGAATAAGAAGGAAAGAGATGCAGTGAAGAACTACTGGATTTTCTTGATAGTTCTTTCAAAACTTGAAGGTTTCTTATGGCAGTATTCCATATAAGAAATGTAAATAAGTAATGTATAAACAGCATTAACAACATACCATTGCAGTTTAAAAGAACAACATATAATATCACAGTTTCTACACCCACAATTGTCAGGTCATGGATAACTTTTAATTCTACACAATGTACAGAAAGGTATGTAAGGGGATGCTAATTTATGGCAAACAACATTTGATGCATCTAGGAATCTGTTGTGCATAAAATCTTAGCTTGCATGCGGACTCTTGTGAAAATCTGGATTTTGTAGCTATTGCTAAGGAAGATGCATTTTATTGAAAAAAATACATAAATTCATCTTGGCTCAGGTGATTTAAATTTCCCTTGAATAATTAGCACATTAAGATTAGTTGGGCAAACAAGAAACCATGTACAGAGGCTACCGTTCAGTATCATGCCCTTAACATAACATTTTTGACTTGGCTGATTAAAAAAGACTATTCTACAACAGTCCTGAAAATAATCCAGATGTTGGGGTTTTTCCTTTGGCAGAAATTGTACATCATTTAACAGACCAGTATGAATCAGTTTTTCTTTGTCTTCTTAAAAAGGATATTTTAGAGTATGAAATTTTTACCCTGATTTAGATTTTAAAAAGTAGTTCCCTAGAATCTCCTACCTGCTTGCTTTTTTCTCAGGGCAGGGAGGTAATCTGAATTCCCCGTCATCTCCCACTGACTTCTATTGCAGCTGTGTACAAAAATGAGTCAAAGGGCCACTGTGCTGATAGAAAGTTAAACAAATATGCAGGGACCAATGCCTCCTCTCTGCATGAAACAAGTCAGTTTCCCCTTCTCAAGGAAATATACAATAGTAGCAATGAAATTCAGATTAGGTTAAGGTGGGCCCAGAAATAAGAAGACTAAGGTTAAGATCAAGATGAGTGAGGAAAACTGAGCTCTGGGATATTCAGAATTTGGGGCTGATTTTTGGTTGAGGGTAAGAATTTCTGAATCTTTCTTCTCCTCCTTCACCTCAGGTTCCTATAAAGGAAGGAAGACAGAGAAAGAGGGAAAACATTAAGTTCTGATTGGATATATCTCATTTAAATTCTCTTTTCCTTCCCCTTTATTTTCTATTGGATGTTCTGGAGGCCTCTTTGGGTCAAAGGTAAAAATCTCTCAGAATATATTCAATTGAAAGCTGGTTATTTTACAGTCATATATCATCTCTGATTTCAGTTATAGTATTGTTTAATTAACATAATTAACTTACCTGGTACAGTTTTTCAGTGAACATTGGGCTAGTGCCATCTCCTTGAATGTCTACAGAAGGAGTGAATTGCGGCGGCTGGTCCTGTACCTCCTTATTCTTTTGGCCAAGATTCATTTCATCTTGGATTGCATTATCTGTGAGACAGAGAATATGGAGGAGTGTTGAGGATCTCAAATTCTGAGCCATTGGTTGAAACCTCTAGTTTTAGCAGAATAAATATGCTGGTAAACTACTGTATTTATATTTTTCACAAGTCTCTATCAAAAATTAGCAGGCATTTTCCATTCTTCTTTGGCTACACAGAAACCTGCAGCTTCTTTATTCATCCATTTTTGGCTTTAATGTAAGAACATTTTGGCAATTAACTCACTATAAATCGCTCTTGATCAAGAAAACTATTCCAGTGTAATATATCACAAGACTTGGCAGGGATTGGAATTTATCAATCAAGTTCAGGTATATGATTTTCTTCCCTTCCAAAAAGGATAAGAGAATCAGATAATGAATCATAATTAAAAATTAATCAAGAAACATAAAGAACTTTTTCATGAGCATTTTTTTCCAATTTAAAAAGATGAACCACTAAGAATTGAAACCAATGTTTAACCTCACTTTTACAATAGTGAAAAATATTTTATCTTACAAGGCTTAACTTTCTAAACTCTATAGGCAATGATGGGAATAGAAAACAAGTATACTTTTCATGCTTAGGTGACTGTCATCTTTCCAGTATCAGCAGAAAGAAGTTGATGCTTACTGAAACATCAACTTCTATTACTGAATGCAGATGTAATTAATGAAGTAAGATATTAATAAAGTAACAATTATTAATTATAATTAATGAGATAAAGATACAATATGCAATATAGTGTCTATTGCATATTGCAATATATTGCATCGGAATAAAAGTCTAGGTTCAAATTTTCTTTGCAAAATATGGAAGAAATTAAAGGCATTGGATAAGTTGAAACTAGGGAATGAAGGCAAGATCAGCATATTTTTTTATATTTTCAATATCCTTTGAGATTGCAGCAGGGTATAAATGTAAAAAATGAATACATCTCATCTGCAGTCTCTGAATGTGGAATCCTATTTCAGTATCCTAATAGTACCTGGCAGATCTGTCCTCCATTTCTCTAATCTCTATGAAAATCTGTAATGGACCTGACCACCATTGAAAGACTGGTGGGATATACATTCTAACAATAACTTTCAAATTTAATTTTACACTGCATAGAAATCTACTTTCATTTCTCCATGGAATCCTCTGCCAATCTATTGGGAAACTTTTGGGGTTAGAAAAATTAAGATCTGCCCCGATATTGATATTCTGTATTTACTTACTGAGACACTTGTTGCTGGAAAATAAGTTAACGATTTGATCACAGTCCTCTTTATGATTGCCAGTGTTTGAACAGGAACACCAAAGTGTGATCTCAGTACTGGAGTTGCTCGCGTAATTGGGGGTCAAAGGTGTACCTGTTTCAAATAAAGCAATAAAATAAAATCAGACAACCCAGAAGGAAGTAGGTGAGATGCATGTTGTTGCCAAGAAAATGACATAGATGTGTTCATGAAATTACAAGATAATTTTAATCAAGATAGGTTTAAAACATAGTTTTAAGGAATCAAGATAGTTTTAACAGAGATTTTACCTTTTAATTCCTAAACCAAAAAGGCTAAATACAAAACCACACAACTATTTTCTTCAAATGTGCAATAAAGCTGGGGAATCACACTTTTCAGTCAGCACCCTAAGACTATATAATTCTGATCTGGAAATAAGCTGGTTTCAATAAACTTCCTGCCCCATCTTTTTGTCAGAGAAGTTTCAATCCATATAGTGTATTGAAAGTCATTTAACTGCCAACAACCTATGCTGGGGATATTCTACAGTGAGACACTAAGGATTACTATAAAAGATTAAAGCATAAGTCTTACTAAAGTAAATCAAAGATGTATTGATTTCAGCACCTGTGGCTAGAGCTAGCCAGGCAAAGGATTATAGAAATAGAGGAGTCTATGATGGGAGTATGGAGGCCCATTTGAACAGCACTGGTCAAAGTCAGAAAAAGATTTTCTATTAAACTTCCCAATAAACTCCACCAGATCCAACACGTACCAATCATCTTCATGTAAGCCTGCAGGCATGCTGCGTAATTCAGTGGAGAGCAGCCATCTGTGAATGTCTGTAACGATTTGCATTTCTCTTGGAAACCAGCCAGCCGAGATCTGACAGGAGACACAACTATTAGAATGACAAACCCCTTTATTAGCCAAAAACGATTTATTAGTTTTCCAAGTATTTGATAGGATAAATCAAAATCAAACTTTTTTTTAAAGTGGGAGGTTGCACTATATTTACCCCCATTTTCATAAAAATAATGAAGGACCTTAGTGAGCGGACATGATACTAAACCCCTTGTGGCCACTTCTGGATGGGTTGTGTGAGGGTGTGTACTTTTTAAATAGGTACATCACACTATCAGAATTGTAACACATCCATTTTACTGCTCTTATAGCCATTAATATTCAGATGCCATGAAACTTACTCAGATAATCATTCCATTAGACCCACCTGCAGACATTATCCTTTAAGCAGGCATCCAGCAAGGAGAGGCAAGAGGGCTTGCTGCTGCTCACGAAAGAACATTGTGGGACAATGGTTTGCCAGCGTCGTTCCCCACAAGCTTCATCTTGGCAGGGACAAAACAGGAGCCTCTTGGTGAAATCCATACCAATCTTCTCAAAGAAGTGTCTCAGATTTCGGTGGCATATGCGTTTGTCACATGGGTATCCTGTAGTGCAGGCCTGAGCATATTGTGAGCGCTGACGCATGCATTTGTGGTCCAATTGGCAAGTATTAGCTGCAAGCACGCAGGAATTTGAGCTATCTTTGGTTCTATGGGAACCTATAAATCCACAGAAACACAAGGAGGTAACAGTAAACTCCAGAAAAGATTTGCCAAAGGAGATTAAACAAAAAAGACAATTGCCAGAATCTCTCTACAATTCAAAGATGAATTATTTTTCTGTTTAACCCATCTCTTTTTCTTTGTTATTTATCCTATGTCAAATATGGGACAGAAAGCTCCTTGGGATAACTCTGCAAAAGTGCCATACACACCATTGGCTTAATTAAATAAATTATAAAATAAGGGGAAAAAAGTGGGAATGTTTGAAATAATGCCTCTTCCTTCTGTAAATCTATAATATTTCTTGCATGAATTGAGAACTCCATGAGGAAAGTAGGTTTTTCATAGGTTCTTCAGCATTCAGCATTTTTGTCAGTAGCCTGAACAATAGTTAGTTGGAGATATGGTCAGGTGGATAAACTGCTGGAGTTGGCAATGTGCCACCCACGGGCAACATATCCTCTGGACTCAAATGATTCTTCAGAATAAAAGAACTGGGTTGGGAAACAGTTGTTCTTCAATTAGCCAGGTGAAAAGGAAAAAGTGTCTGGGGAAGATTCTTTTGAAAGCTGGACAGAATAGCAGGGGGAAAAATATCTGAGAATGCAATTAAGTATTTAGAAAGTCAGCTGGTATTGTAGAAGGCAGAGCTGGGATTCCATGCAAGATATGGGTGGATGGGTAGCTATTTGGACAAAAAGTAATCTTACAGCTTATGTGTAGAGCTTATGTGTAGAGATAAATAAGGTGATAGATTTGGAAGATATTTTACTTTTGGTTTTAAGTGGCGGCTTGTTTTGCATTGATTGACAGTATAAGATATAATTGTGGAGACATGACCAGGGCTTGGCTGCTGGGGGTTCGCATGGGTTCAGGTGATCCTCTAACTAGGATTCTGCCCAGGTTGGCAAACCCCCAAATGCCACCCCTGGCTGGCCACGCCCACCCCTTCTCTCCCTTCCCCTTCCACATGACCTGTTCATCATGCCAGATAAGTGCAGGGCATGCAGGGAGGCTCAGGGAGGGGGGGAAATGGGCCTACCGGAGGATCCAGAAGTCTGGAAACGCGCCTCTTTCCGGCATCTGGAGGGCCTCTGGAGCCAGGGAAAGCAGTTTTCACCCTCCCAGAGGTTCGAGGAAAGCCTCCGGAGGCTGGGGAGGGTGAAACCCCCACTTCCCCGCCATGGTGCAGGAGGCCAACTAAGCCACGCCCACCATGGCCATGCCCACCCAGCAACGGAGCAGCGAACCCATTGCTGCCATTTTTGAAACCCTTCCCTGGAGGCATCACTTTATGGGCGAGAGTCTGTTTTTGGAAAATTACAGATTAATTAGAGTGGAAGAAATTTGGCTTGTCTTTCTGTGAGAGTAATGGTTTTGGTTAGAGTAGAAAACGGGGGTGGGGGGGTGGGGTTCAAAGAAGTGTCTTTGATGCCTCTATGCATGAATGCTCTTGAAGCTATCTTTAAAATTATCTATCAAATATTTGCCTCTATCTCAGATTTACCCTACATGCAATTTATGGGGGGGGGGGGAGAGACCTGAATTTATTTAATTTCTTAGTAAGATTTTTTTTTTTTGCTATCCTAGTCCTAAGACAGGGGTGTCCAAACTTGGGAACTTTAAGACTTGTGGACTTCAACTCCCAGAATTCCCCAGCCAGGCTGGGGAATTCTGGGAGTTGAAGTCCACAAGTCTTAAAGTTCCCAAGTTTGGACACCCCTGTCCTAAGAGATTCTAGGCAGTGTGCTAAAGATTGTGAATGGTTGATATAAATTCTACCTGAGACATGAGTTGCCAGCTTGTTGTATTTTGTCTTCACAGCTTCTTTGTTTGCTGTATCCCTATGGGGAAGCATCTCCAAATGAAAGTTATCTGTACAGCATAAAAAATAATAATAATAATTTTATCTGCTAGAGTACTGAAAGGTTCCCAAGAGATTCCGAGAAACCATTATCTAAAAACAAGAGTTTTAAAGAGTACATTACAGAGTTTACACAGTAAACAACAGTTTGGGAGGCAAACATTATAAAAGGACAACTGGTCTGTACCGTAACATTATTGAACTTAATAATTGCTAATAACAGACTATAATATACAGTGAGTAGAGTTATGCTCAAAGTTACTATTTATCTAAAACAATATGAAGCAGTGTAATGTTTTAGGTTCTTAACATAGGTTCCAGAATAAAATTGTTTCAATTATTTATTTGTCTTCACCTTATATATGTAGGACACACATCCTTGCTAATTGTGGCTTGATCATGAAGTGTTGGTGGCAAAGGTTAAAGCCAAAGTATGTACCAAAAGCAGTGCCTGGAGATGGTCTCTGTATCAGTGGTTCGAGTCCTAGCACTGTATGACGGGGTGAGCTCCTGTCACTCGCCTCAGCTTCTCTCCACCTAACAGTTTGAAAACATCTTCTATGCGAGTAGCTACCACTTTGATGGTGGGGGGGGGGATGAGTTGGTGCTCTGTGGAGGCAGTCAGATTCCTGCCATTTTTAACCTTCCTGGCAACGCTCATTTACGAGGCAGCTACGGGAAAGGGAGGGGGGCTAGGATGACACTGCAGAAAGAGCCACCTGACTTTCTTTCTGGTGCAAAGCCAGCTCTCCCTCCCGTGGTGCACTTTGTGAAGTGTACGAGCATGTCCTACAACAGAGGTGGTAAACGGACAGCCAAACTGCTATTCCGCAATAGCATTGTAGCCTCCTAGCTAATGAAACAAGCCATGTGCTAATAATAAGCTGTAGTGCTGAAGAAGGCAACAGTGTACAGCGAAAGTGACCAACAAGAAAGTATTGGAGTGCATAACCCCACACATGTCACTGGAAGGAAAACAAATCACACAACTATGTCTCATTTATTTTGGCCATGTCATGCACAAAAATTCACTGGAGAAAGTACTGTATTTTTCGGACCATAAGACGCACAGGAGTATAAGATGCACCATGATTTTGAAGAGGTAAATTTTTTAAAAAAGTTTTTGCACTCTGCAGACCTCCCAAAACCTCTGCACGCCTTGTTTTTTGCGCAAAAAAAAGAAAAGAAAAGAAAAGAAAAGAGGGGGGGCATGCAGAGCTTTGGGAGTCTTGTAGAGTGATCTTGGAGGCTGGGGGAGGGCAAAAATGAGCAAAAAACGGCCTATTTTTCGCAAAAACAGGCTGTTTTTTTGCAAAGAAAAAGGGCAGGCAGAGGCTTTGGGAGGCTTTTAGAGTGTTCCCAGGGGCTGGATGGAGGGGCAAAAATGAGCAAAAGTGGCCCATTTTTTGCTCATTTTTGCCCTCCCCAGCCCTCAGAAACACTTTGCAAACTTCCCAAAGCCTCTGCATGGTCATTTTTGCAAAGGGGGCAGGGTTTCGGTAGGCCAAGAATGCTGTATTCAGTGTATAAGACACACCCAGATTTTCACCCTCTTTTCTGGGGGGAAAAGGTGCGTCTTATACTCTGAAAAATACGGTAATTATATTTGGAAGCATTTGCAGTAAAAAGAAACAAGGCATGCCAGTTTCAGAGTTAGGGTTACTTGGAGAATCCTAACACATGGTGGCTGGACACTATCAAAGCTGACACAACCAAAGAATAGAAAAACTCAAAGGAATAGTGCAAGATCAGAAGAAATGGAAAGACACAACTGAATGGTATCATCATATCATCATCATTCAGGATTTACTAGATTTTCTTTGATTAAGTGGCAAGACATTTAGCACATCCTATGAGATTACTATCTAAAAGGTAGGTGCCCTGCTTTTATCTCCAAGGAGAAATATACTGTACCTCCTAAGATACTGTATCCAGTAATTTGTGCAGATACAAAGATCATTTATTTTTGTCCATTCATGCAACTTTCCCCAATTACTTCTGACTTCCTGTCAGAGAATAGCTAAATAAGTATGCACATTTATATTTATTCCATTCTTACATTTTACACTTTTATTTATTCAATTTTTGCTCCACTCTAGTATATTACAGTATTACACCGATAGTGGCGGTGGCGGGAGGCTCCACTCACCCACCCAGACGCTTCTGCACATCTGCATGCGCACCAGCACAAGTGAAGCGATAGCAAACCGGTTAGCAACCCATCGCTGAATAAATGTATATAGCAATAGCACTTGTATACTACTCCATACTAATTAGTTTATAGAGTCAGAATATTTCCCCCAACAATCTAGGTCCTCATTTTACCAACTTTGGAAGGATGGAAGGCTGAGCCAACCTTTACCGGTGAGATTCGAACTGCTGAATTGCTGACAGTCAGCAGAATTAGCCTGCAATACTGCATTCTAACCACTGCATCACCAATAATCCATTCATATACTCCAAAATTGTCATTTATAACCCCTTTAAAGGAGGAAGCAGGAAATAAAGAACTGCTTTGTGACTTATATTGACAGCCAAATTTTTCCAGAATGAGAATGCCTGTTATATCATCCTAGCAGAAAGGCAATTGCAGCACAGATACACTCCAGGAGCCTTTCCCCTCCTGTTGTCTCATGGTTGCCCATACCAACAAATTCCAGTAGTTTACAATGTGTATAATTTAACACATTTTAGTAGATGTCAGTTAACTTCTTATAAGGTTGCATCAGCTTCACGCCTATTATTCAGTTTAAGAAGATGCACACAAACAGCCACTACCTCCCAACTATTGTCCTCTACTGCTTTCAGAAGTGAGAATGTCCAGTTCTTTCAAACAGGGCTCTTCTCTTTACCTGCTAGTTCTCTGAAACAATTCCAGTTTGGAGACCAAGTGTTCAGCTGACCAGTGGTGGCAGTAAGAAGTAGCACCAGCTTCCCCTTTGCTGCTTCCCAATATAATCCCCAACCCACACCTATCAGCTCTTGCCTGGTCTCTCTATGAACATGGGTTCAGTACTCTTAACCAAGCCATGGTTGGCCGAGGAAAGTGGAGCTGTAGAGTAAAGCAGTATCTGTTGTCTCAGTTGCTTTTGATACTACAGTTTAATGCTACAATTACATTTAAAAAACAACTCAAGCAATAGGTAACAAATGGAATGAAGTGGCTGAAAAACAGCTATTCTGTGTACCTACATAGCCTTGGTTTTAGGGAAGTAGGAATAACCCTGAAGATCACGGGAAAGAGCTGCAAACAAGGCAATGGTCAGATAAATGACATTTGTATTGAAGAAGAAATGTAATTTGAGAAAGCATCTCAGACTTGACCCTTCCTAGTTATCATGAAGATAAAGGGAGGGAGGGGGGAAATACATTCTGACTTGCAAAAGTCTGTTATTAAAGCCTTAAAAAATAGAATAAGCATTCATAACTATGAATGCCTAGTCTGGTTTAGCACACAAGGACGACATGCCTGTAGTCTGCCATGCAGAGCTGATAAGACAGCCAGTTCAGAAGGTATCAAAAGCATCTGAGAGGTCCAGGAGGATCAACTGAACCATATTTCCCCATATTTTTCCTGGCAAAGGTCATCTCACAGGATGAGCAAGACAGTTTTCATTACAAAGCAGGTGTTCAACTGGATTGGATCTAGAAAACTAATTTAATGCAAGAGAACATGGAGTTAATTGGCCACCAGCCACTCAAGCACCTTGCCTTAGAAGGAAAGATAGGCTGTTGGCCTGTAACTGTTTCCATTCTCTAAGTCCAGGTTGGGTTTCTTCAGAAGCATCCTGATGACTGCGTCTTTCAAATAAGTTGGAACACACTTCTGTTGCTGAGACATCTATGACTTCCTAGACCCAGCAGGGAGGGAAAATAACCTTTCCTACACAAGAAGTAGGGATAGTAACTGGGATTAGTGATGGGAGCAGCAAAATCTACACTAATTTGTTTTTCTACTGGCTGATGGATGGGAGGATACAGCAGAAGGGACCAACACCCTTGAAAATGGCAAAGTAAAATGCCCATTGAGATGTGGGAAAGGATGTGCGGGAGTGGGGTGGGGGGATAATGCTGAATTTAAACCACAATGGATATAAAAAAGGGACAACAGTGCATATTGACAGAAGGTGATCTCTTGCTTAAAGGGGATTCATTCAGTATGCAATAAAGATTTATAGCTGACCATGCTGTGTCAAGCATCTAGGTAGTTTCTGCTGAGTTTGAACGAGGGAGTCTGCCAATGGGATTCCAATGGAGATATTTACAACAAAAGTCATCTTTGCTCTCTCCTGCAAATAGCTCAGTCTGAGGGCTAATCTTAAGAAAAGAAGATACCTCCAAATGGGGTCTTTGATCCCAGTCCATTACCCTTTTTGCTGGTTCCTGGACAACCACCTCTTTGTGCTTGCCAAAATGTGGCATTGTAATTCTTATCTTTTAAGGCATAAAACACATGCCTGTATTGCAAGCCTTTCTAACAGATTATAACTTATTATGTTACACAGTGCTCCTTATGGCCCTGAGCATAAGGGGGTTGGACCTCAGTCTCCAGCTTCTTTATTTAAAAGTCTCAAATGGCAACGCTGGGAAAGACCGTAATGAGATTTCAGACATTGATGCCAGTTATTTTCCTCTTAGATCTAAGCATTTGTTTCTACCAGGATGTTGGGTATTTTTTTCCCGTTACCTCTAGTGATACAAGAAAATCAATAATCATCAAGTTTCTATCTCACCTTGTGTTAAAGTTGAATAAACAGCCCGGTAGATTTGCAAGCAACGCTCTTCCTTCTTATGTCCACGTTGATGACATTTGCAGTGCTGAAAATGACCATTTTTCATTTTTATTTGTGCCTCTATGCATCTGTTCTTGGCTTCATGGTGCAGAAAGATGTAACTGTTCTTAGAAAGATGCTGGGAACAGTTCCGCAGGATCTGATAGGTGGCACTGCAGGAAGGCTCAGCTAGACAAAGGGTCTCAGCTGTTATACAGTTGTTGGGCTGCTCAAAAGACATAACTTGGAATCCTCCTGTTTGGGAAAAGAAGGAATGTCATCATTTTACATATACATACTGCAGCCGACTTCTCATTCCATAGTGTTTTGGTTACCAAAGGAGCCTTCCTAATTTCATATTCAATTTGGTTTCAAGTGAGTCAAGTTCAATAATTCCTTCATAAATTATCTAGATTGCATCAATTAAGAGCATTAAGAACAGCTGAAGAATGTAGACCTGCTTCACTTTAAAGCAAGGGATTCTTGGTAATATTAATATATCATAAAACTCTTACACAAGTCTTTAAAAAGTCTGCAAGGATCAGCTGGTAATCTGAACTTGATTAATATTATTAGAGTTTTTTTGTGGCACATAATTTCTTTTAAATTTACTTCAACAGGGCAAGAAGAACTGACCATGAACTGACATTTAGATGAACAAGTCCAATCACTAACAAGTTTTGAAGAAATTGGGAAAATTACCCAATCATCTTTTACAATAAATCTTCTTGGTTATTTATTTCATATTTCCTGAGAAATATAAATGAATTCATTGGTTTAATGTGACTAGATTTGTCACTGTAAACTTTGAAAAATAGGGCAACATCAGAGCAATCAACCCTTACATTCCATGACTCCATGAAATACAACTTTCATTCAATTAACTATATTAAAAGTATGAACATTTGTTCTGGTTAAAAATAATTAATAATAATTAATAATAATAATAATAATAATAATAATAATAATAATAATAATAATAATAATAATAATAATAATAATAATAATAATAATAATAATAATAATAATAATAATAATAATAATAATAATAATAAATTAAACACAACAGCAGAGAGTTTTTTAGGGGGGAATCTACAAAAATAGTAACTGTGATCATCATTTATTAGCTATGTTAACAATGTTCTTATCAACAGATTAGCTTGATCTGTACAAATGTCATTTTGCTTTGAAATTATAAATATGGATAGTTAAAATATCTGCATTAAGAAATGCACATACAAACATGATGTGTGATGCATTTATTCCATTTTAATTCTTTTTATTTGCTTTTATTTGTTTATTTTTTTAAAAAAATTATCAGTACCTTGACGTTGATTCCTTTTTATATATAAATCTTATTAAAAGTTTTTTAAAAAATATAAAAACCAACACAAACTAATACAGAATGAAGAAAACAGAGAGAAAAAGAAAAAAAAGAAAAAGTACAGAAAGAAAAGCTAAAAAGCTTTTGATTACCTTTGTAGTAAATATAAGAATTACAAAATTATCTCCTGCTCTATGATGATAAAAAGCTCATTTACTTCTATTATCTAATTTTTTTTCTAATCATCAAAACCACAAGTCATGACTGCATTTTTTCTGTTTAATGCAAAAATCATTAAGTCAGTCATAAATGTAGATACTGCCTTTTCTCTAATCAAGAAACCCAATTTAGCCATCTTTGCAAGTTCCATCATCTTCACCAACCATTCCTCCATTGCTGTAGGGTCAAACTTTTGAACATATAATAATCTCACTGCAGCTACCATATGAAGAAACAGTTCCAGGGAGAAGTTTTTATTTCTCAGTAAAAGGCAAGCAAATAACAAACACAACAGAGATACTAATGTTTTACATATTCATCCTGCAATCAATTTCTCATCCCTGATTTCCAAAGAAGCTTTCAAGTCTCAAGTTCTTTTATTCTAATTTAGAATTAAAGGACCCTGGATATCATTACAATCCACCAATAATGGAAACAATGTTTGTTTCCATTTAAAAACATTCTCATAGTTTTTTTTTCTTGTTCATATGATTAGGGCTATATGCATGAATTTTCTTTTATTAATGTGTGCATTTTTATTGGAGAGTTCAATGTTCCTATTTTAACCATTATACTCTACCTTTTGAATAAAGATATTTTCGAACAGCAGCTGCCCAAATTCTTAAGTAGTAAAAGACAGGATTATTCTTTAGTACTGAATATTGGGTATGTCCTTAGCAGCATATTGTTGGCATCTATCAATCTGTCCTTTTGGTTCTCTGCTCTATAGTCTGATTCTTATGCTTTTCTAGATACAACAAAGAGACATTCCATGGTATTGTATTATATTTGAACCATTACAATTACAATGAATAGATCAACTTATTTTAACCTGACTGCTGGCAGGTGGACTCTAATGTTGCCGCCATAATCATTGGAGAGGAAATATGTTAACTTTGCTCTGTCCCTCTCTCTTGCTTCTGCATGGGCCATGAGTTAGTATAGATGTAGCAAGACTTTGATCTGGCACAGTAGCATTAGATTCCTTGGTATAATTCAATACAGGAAGATTGCTCAGTTATTACTCATATTTGTAGCTAGAAACTTTAGAAGTAACCCTGAATATAGGTTATCACGCAAAGCTTAAGCTATCACTAAGATATCATCCAAAATAAGATACACTTCATTTACATAAAAACAGCACCACTTTTTATTTTTATTTTTTGCATATGTGCAAAACTAGCAATTTTGATCCCATTTTCTCTTTGATTTTGTAAAGATTATGATTAAGATCAGGACTTAGGAGCGTGAAGATGCTTTATTGTAGCGTTTAAAGAATCTTGCTCTACTAACCTGATTCAAAATAAATATTAAAATATTCTAAAGGAGGAAAAGGGCATAACAAAAACTGTATATTTGGCTGCATCCTTGGCCATTGGCATCTCCTGACTGATTGATCTTATCAATATACTTTGATTCTGTACTATTTCAATCAAAGGCAGATTTCTTAACTAATAAGTAAACAAGAGAAAGTCACATGGTATTTCAGTGATGAATTTCCTTTTTACTTTGCACCAAACTGACATCATCTTTGTTTCAATGGAAGAAAATTGCTTTGTTTTCAACCAAAACTAATAAAAAATACTCCAGGTATTGTATTCTTTCTTGAGAGTCTTGGATTTCAGACATCATAATTTACCTGTTATGTTGAGGTAATCCATGTTTTTAGTCAAGAAGAACTCCTGAGCTAGAAACCTTCAAACGTCCTTTTTTTCTCTATCTTCCCAAAGAGAAAGTAGAGAAAATACAAGTCACTATGTGGAGCTATTAACATGACTCCTAGAGCCAGAAAGGGTAGAGCCTACTCTTTTCCTGGTGATATCAAGATCGTAGTTGCTTCTTGACAGCTGCCTCTTCCTTCAATGAATGAAAGAATCTCTCCACCCAAAGAGAAAGACCTGGGCTAGTCATATACACTGAAATTTTCAAGGGATAAAAAGCACAAACACACAGAGTGAGAAAGAGGTGTATAGAATAATACAACGGCATGATCATTCCTTTTAAAAGCCCTTTTTCATTTGAGATTCAGAAACTGGCTTTTGTTGCTAACCAGCCCCTTTCTAAATAATTCAAGGGAATTAACATATATATATATATATATATACACATATACATATACATATACGTATACGTATACATGTGTGTATGTATGTATGTATGTATATGTATGTATGTATATATATGTATGTGTATATATATATATATATATATATATATATATATATATATATATAATGTATATGTATATATATATATATATATATATCAGTACAATTACAACACACACACACACACACACACACACACACACACACACACACACACACACACATATATATATATATATATATATATATATATATATATATATATATATATCTCAACACTCTTTTGAGATGCATCTATCTCTAAAGTAAAGCTCCATCAATCCCATGCCCTTTAAAGTATGATTGTACATGTAGAGTTATGTATATGTGTTGTTCTTTCTTTTAAAGAGAGAGGTCACTCTTCTTATTTTTTCCAACAACAACAACCCTGTTTGGCAGCTGGGTTGAGAGACATTGACTGGCCCAAAGTCACCCAGTGGGCTACCATGGCTGGAGGTCGACCTAGTACTAATCTAATTTCTTTTATTGTTTGTCTCCCTCAAGTTCTATAAGATTTCTTTTGAGAAGTGGGATCAGTTCTAACAGGTCTTCAAGTCTATCCATGTATTAAAAACATTGGTATTACAGGAATGTTTTAATTGGCAGAGAGCTCTTATACCATCTGATGACATTGAAATATTGGGAGGCCAGCATTTGTAGGTGTTAAAAAAAGAGATAGCAAAATCTATGGTGGTTTACTTTTTCTCTGGCTACAGAACTATATTTGAGTTTTGGAAAGGAACCCATAATCTCTAAAATTCCCTTCTATCCCAACAACTCTTAAGCCTCCTTTCCCCAAACTTATTTCAATTTCTAAAAACATTTCATTAGGTACCATTAAGTTGGTATAATCTTTTAAGGATCACATGAAAAGTGCTTCTCTAAAATGATCTGTCCCCATCTTGGCCTTTCAAATTTTCCAACAGTACACCCATCTTTATACTACTGAAATTCTCAATTTCCAACTGGTGCATCATAGGGCAAAAACTTCAAACAAGATACTTCAAAAGACCTTAATTATAGAATGCATCTGCAATTCAGGATCCATGACTCCCATGGACTTTAAATTTAATAACTTTTATAAAACATTTTATGACACAAAAATTATAAAAAATCACTTTATGACTGAATAAAAATCACCACAAACCATTTCCTGTGGTCAGCTCCTGATGTTTGACACTTCAGTGTGGGTTACTTTCAAGGCAGATACATGCTTGGGTGGGGGGGTGGACTAGATGACCTAAAAAGTCCCTTCCAACTCTGTTAATCTATTAATCTCTGAATTCCTTCCTGGATTTTAAGAATACATTAGAAATTCTGCCATTGTCGAAGGCACTGAGGAATCTGGTATAGAAATACTGTATCTCTGAAATGATGATCCCATAGGTCACAGGTTGTCTAGATGCTACTGTAATTAAGTCCATCCATCTTGCTGTTTGTTGTTTTCTTTTCTTTCTTTCCATTTTTCCCAGCTTTACAGATTTCTTCAGAGTGCTGGTGTTTATGTAATGTGTCCAAAATATGATACTCTTAGTCTGGTCATTTGTGCCACAAGAACTCTAAATTGATTTGTTGTATTATTCATCTATTTAGACCAGCACTGACAATGTTACCTAGTTTGGGTAATGAAATGTCTGCAAAAAAATAACCAAGATCAGAGAGCACCAAGAACCCCTAATTTCAACACTGAGCTCCAAATATTTTCTTTTATTGGATTCATGTTTGTTTGTCTTTGGACAGCTGTGGTTGTTTCAAGAATTGTCTCCAGTAATAAAATACAAAAATATCAATATTCCTTCCATTCTTTGTTTCTTCAAATTGTAAGTGTTGTTTTCATATAGCGTATACTGATTTATTTTTGGTTTTCCTTTGTTTTCTCAGTTATTCAGCTATAATTTTTCTTATTAGTTCGCCTTTTATAAAACCAATTTGAACATCTGGCACCTCTGTTTGCATGGAGAGTTGTAATTTGCATTGGATGATCCTTTGCATTGGATGATCCTAAGCATTAGCTTTCTGGCATGTGAAAATTAAGGATCTGTGTAATAGTTTCCACAATCTGTTAATTATCTCTCTCTCCCTCCCTCCCTCCCTCCCTGCCTTCCTCTCTCTCTTGTGAATGTGGAATGTCTTCTAAGATAGCTTGGATTCAAGCATCTCTACTGTATTGAAATTTATCATACTCCTTCTATTTGATCTTCTCGGAATCAGCTTCCATCTGCCTGCTGGCATCTTTTAACATTTCATCCTTTTGAAAGCTAGAATCTCCTTCTAAGCTTAGAAATCTTTTGGAACACTTTCCTTGTTTCTTCTTCTCTGTATCAATATTTAGCAATACTGCTCTTTGTCTCTTCAAACAGCTCTCTCAAATTCCTTAAACAAGTTCCTTCCTGAAACTTTTGTCTTTCTTGGATTGTCTTTTCTCTTATTGACAATTTCCACTGTTTGATCTAACATCCAGTTTGCTTCTTCTGTTTCTTGGTATTTGGTTGTCTCTTTTCATGTTCAACTTGAACAACTTCTTTGATTTCACGCCACAGTTCTTCTAGTCCCCTATATGTATGACTTTCAGTTTTGAATTAATTCCTGATGTTGCCCTTGAAAATAGTGGCATTTGCCAAAAATCGTATGGAAATGACCACCATATAAAATTGGCTTTATTGTTCTGCTCTAGCTTAACTTGGGACTTGCATGTGAGTAATTCATGATCTATTCTGTTCCTCAAATATGTCTATATTAAAGTAATAGAGATTTTAAACACCATTCAAACCTTTCTACAAAACTCATTCAATAAAAAAGCCTCTTATTTCTGTTTGCATTTTGTATTATTACTTTCTATTTTTATTTCATTTAACCTACATGCTATACTTTATTTTGTACTTTTGGATTTTGATTACTAATCTACCCAACTGAACTCAAACTTAATAATTAGAATACTGTGTTTTGGAATTTTGGAATTCCCAAAAGAGGTCACTTGAATATTTTGATTCTATATGCTGTATATAATATACATGTAAAGGAAAAATAATGATAATTTGAAGAGATTATCTTTTGGAACATCTGTAGAAACTGTATTAATATATTAAAAAATCTTTCTGAATGGTTTAAAGATGCATTAAGATATTTTAGAAATGATATTGGATTCCTCAGTCAATGGAATATATCTGATAACATCAGACAGTGTATTTTTTGGCATAGGCTTTCTTCATTGAGCAATGATCCCTACAACCTATTTCACCAGCCTTTATACCTCTAATTCACCAAATGTCATGCCTCTGGCCTGGGATGACTAACAACACATAAAAAGTAACATAAGCACTTCAAGGAAAGAATATTTTTTTTTGCAAATGCAAGTAGATAAATAGCTATCACTTCAGTGGGAAGATAATAGTGTTCCATGTGCCTCAGCGTATAGTCATGCAACCACATGACCATGGAAAGGCCTTCAGACAACGCTGATTCTCTCGGCTAAGAAATGGAGATGACCACCGCCCCCTAGAGTCTAACACAACTGGGCAGGAGAAACCTTTACCTTTGTTTCTCACTATATGTGCAATGTATAGAAGATATACAATGCATTTTGCCATTAATTCTTTTTTAATTACTATTATAATGTGGTGTACTCGTCTTGATGATTATGCAATATATACATAAACAGAGACAACACCCTTCTAAACAACAGTTGCTGGAGGAACAAGATTGCCCCTGATCCTATTTGTTCCCAGCAGGTTAGACACCATAGAAGCAGGAAACTATTCCAAATATGTAGTTCTTCATCAAGAGCTGAAGAACTACATATTCTTTAGTTCAAGTAATTTAAAACATCTAGTTGTTAGAGCATCCTAGTAATATTGGGAAAATGAAATGCAGATTCCCATTAAGACAAGAAACTGACTTGGGGCTGGTCATTCATTGGTTCACACCTTTTGCTCAGACATTATCTAATTGGTCTGTTTCAGACATAATACAATATGTAAATTCAGTCATCATGGGCTTACTGTAACATCCTTCTTGTAGCTTATTCATGAATTATGTTTAAATAAATAAGGAGTGACTACAATAGGCTGCCACATAAAATTGTTGTGAAGGTAAAAGGGAGTTCAGAAAATTTTGTTTAGCATCTTTTGCTTTAGCAGGAATGATGGAATATAAATGCAATTAACAACAACTTTTGCTCTAAAGCTGTATCTCCAATTCTAAATTTAGCATTTGAGAGGAAAAGACTGGAGGAGAAGAATGGAAAAAGTTTGCTTCTTGGAACGCATTTACAACTGCCCAAATCTGGATATAAGCATCTTGTCAAATATAGGAACCCTACAGATCTTGTTCGGGATATCTGAATTCATTGTACGATTTATTTCCCTGGGTTATTAGCAAATTAAATAGATGTGTTATTTTTAAATTGACCAGTCTCTTCTCCCTAGTATGAATTAAGTTATCTAAGAACTGTCTAAATTAGATTAGATGAAAGGACCTTCTCAAATGGTAACTTAGGATGAGAAATCCCTGGGTTCCAGGCATTGCTGAATTGCAACTCGCATAGTCAATGTCAGACTATATAAAGTATAGTCAGTTCAACTGGTAGTCAAAGGTTCTCAACTGGTGTGCTAGGGAGATTTTTTTCCTTCAGGGCAGTTCAGTAAAACTGCCTTGACCAGAATGAAATCACAGGAAATCTTTTAAAACTGTACCGTTGTTGTTGAAGATTACAGACAAAATGTAAATAAAACCCAAAAGTATAAGCCTCATGAATGAAAACCCTTTGATTCAAATTCCCTCTTCTGGAAGCACTGAAATCTAATTTAACATTACTTAGGACAATTCTCTTCATATTACTTAAGTTAATGAGTTGCCTGTTGTAAAGTGCTTCTACAATATGCTGATAAACTGCTCTTTGACTAGGGGGAAAAATCGTTGCTCTTTCCTAGCCCGCAAAAATCTTGGCAGGCACTTGGCAAAAGTTTATGCACTGGAACAGCTCAGCCTGCCACTGGGAACAAAAAACTGTCAGTAGCATATTTTCTATTTCCACTTCCACAACTTCTCCCTACTTCAACACCACCTCCTTTTCCCGCATAGGCAGCACCCATCCATAAAGTGAACCAGGGACCCGCCTCACCCGAACACACTCACCAGCACACCACAGGAGGAGATCAAACATCCTCCTCACCTGCAAATCTGAACTACAGAGTCCGCACGCAGACCAGAAATCTGGACGAGCCTCGAAAAAGAGACGATCCTAAGAGTGCTCGGCGGAAAGAAGCCTCCGAGAGGGAAAGTTATCTTAACAACCAACAAGTTGTACCCGGAATTGCAACAAAAGCCCCCTTATGGCAAAAGGAGCGAGAAAGCCAAGAAAGCATTTAAGATGGGTGGATGGGTGGGTGGGTGGGTGGATGGATGGATGGATGGGATAGATAGATAGATAGATGATAGATAGATAGATAGATAGATAGATAGATAGATAGATAGATAGATAGATAGATAGATAGATCTCACACCCACTTCACAGAGCATGACAAAGCCGCGGCGGGACACACAATTAAACTATAAAAAGAGGGGAAATTAAAGAGAGCTTTGGGGAGTAACAGGCAGAATTCCTTGGTTTTATGAGATGCCGACAGCCCGCGCAGCGCAGCCTTTAGACCCCAGGAATTAATAAAAAAACCTCCCTTCCCTTCCATAGGGATTAACCCTGCGGTGAAGGGGACGAGGGGACGACGCTCCCGCAAGCCCCAAATTTACCGGCTCGAGAGAGCAGCAGACCCAGCAGTAGGGGGAGCGCCATGGCGAAGGGAGGCGAAAGAGACGTCGCTGCGCGGGTGGTGGTTGTTCCTCTCCCAAACGGTCTCCGAAGGAGAGCTGGCGCGCCCTCCCGGTTCGGCGAAGCCCGGGCAACCCGACCGCTTCTTTCCGTCCCGCTTTTCTCCTCCCCGGACTAGACGTCGGCGCGGAGTCCGAACTGGAACTCGCCGCCGGCGCGCACGAGGGAGGCTCGAGGGAGCAGCCACCACCCTGAGGTGGTGCGCGCGAGCAACCGGGGCGGCGGACAAACTGGCGGGGTGGGTGGAGGCAGCCTCACGCGCAAGCTTCTGCGAGGGCAACTGCAAGTTCCCTTGTATATCTTTCCAGTCGGGGCTGTGGGGGGGCGGGGGCTTTGGTAAGCTCGGGCGCAGGTCCAATAGGAGCGCGCCTATGGCTTTTAAGCGGCGCTGTCAAAACCTCGAAGGAACCGGCTGGGCTGCGCCTGAGTCGAGAAAACGGGCGGGAACGAAGACGCCTCCCGCGCCACGCTCGAGGCACCCCGCCGCCTCTGTCCGCCGCCCCGCCTTTCTGCGCTCCAAAGGCTGCAACCCGTGCATGGAATTATTAAAACCAACGTTGTTGGAACTTTGCAAATAGCAAAATCAAACATTCCTCTCAGCCGGTTGTTCTTCGCTTCACCGCCTGGCACGTATAAATTCGACAGAGCAGGTGGATGGGGTGGAGAAATCTAGCTCTGTTTACCTCCGTTTTTCCGAGCCCGAAATCGCCAAGCATTGGGATACAGTTCCCATGTTTTTGCTCATTGCCGAGCCTGGAAATTGTGGTCTAACGCTCAATTGAGAGAATACGCGATCGGCTTGTGAATTTGGAAGGAGGAGAGCCCCACGCTGGGCACCTCGAATTGTTTTACGATCATGTCAGGTGCTGCCTTTGCATTGATAAGAAATGAAACCTAGTGAAGTTTACCAGCAATTTCAAGAAACTATTTGCAAATAACGGAGTTTTCTGTTCTTGGAATATTCTGGTCATTACAAATTTAGGATATCTGGTAAATTTCACCTTAAGCTTAGAATATCTTAGCAGTCTTTCCAAAGGTTTCTCTGATTAGGAATCAAATATATTTCAGAATGAAGAACAGAGAACCTTAGAGTATCTGGGTATTTATCTTTATAATAGCAATGAAAGAAATGCAGAATAAAGGGGAACATCTCAAATAAACTGAAAACAGCTGCACTTAATTTTAAAAACACTTCTTTTCCAAATTTCATTATCAATTTTAACTTGAAAATTCATAAGGGCTGAATTTATATAACAAACTAAAATAAAATTATGGTCATGGTCAACATACTCTGATCACATATTCTGTGAATGCATGCAGATGGATTAATTCAAGAAGTTGATTAGCCATATATGAATGCAACTGGTGAAGATGGTATCTTTGATTGTAAATTAATAACAAAAAAGGGGGGGAAACAAAAATAATTGTGAGGGCGATAGATAGTCAAAGAGAAGAATAAAAACAACACATAGAAAGTGCTTTAACCCAACAGTGAAAAAATTGACCCTCAAAACATAATATTTTATTTATCAATTAAATTTTTATACCACCCTTCTCCCCTACAAAGTGACTCTGGGTGACTTACAGGTTACATGATATATCATAACAATATGTGATTACAATTCTATATATACTTGTCTAATGGAAATATTATTCAAGTATATATGTATTTTCTAATACATTTATATCACTATTTTGTCTGAATTTATTTCCTTATTTATTCATTTTTAAAATATTATATAGCTACCATCTACCAAAAATACCTCTCTTATACCTCAGATTGGAAGAAAAGCCATTTTAGTATAGTGATTTCTGGACCAACAGTCCAGAAATCAGGACACTAAAGAGTTCTAGTCCCACCTTAGGTACAAAGCTATCTAGGTAACCTCTCTCTTAGCCCTAGGAAGGAGGCAATGGCAAACCACTTCCAAAATCTTGCCAATTAAACTGCAGGGACTAGTTCAGGCAGCCACCAAGAGACAACACTGATTCATAGGCACTTACATGCATCAGGAAGGAAGGTATTATATTCATCTTTCATTTACTCCCAGAGCTTGATTATAAACAATTAAAACTTCAATAATAAAATATATGAGAGGTACAAATACTTAAGTCTCATTGAATGCTTAATTTTATCTTTAGTTTAATTAAGAGCTACCGTGCTTTCTATTTTTCTTTTTACATATACGTACACATACATGTACGTGCACATATACACAAACACATATACACCAATGGTCTTGGTTTATTTGAATTTTACTAATGCAACTTCTGCAGCTACCTCAATGGTGAACTCCCCCCGTTTAGTCCCCAGGCCAATTGGCAGAGCCAGGTCTTCACGCTCTTGCGGAAGGATAGGAGGATGTGGGCAAAAACTTACCCTAGAGGGTAGGGTATTCCAAAGAGCAAGTGCTGCAGCAGAGAAGGCTGTAATGTCTCATCAATGTGCTGTTCACTACCACACAAGTGACTTTGGGATAAATGTTTCTGAAAAGCATATAAAGAAAAAATTGTAAAGGAACATGGAAAGATTACCACATTTTTTTACTTAATATTGTGTATTTCAGAAATCTTTTCACTGTTAGTGCCCCCTAAACTTTGGCATCCCAGGTTTAACTAGGTTTGCCTGGGCTTAGAACTGGCTCCGATGGCACTCACGTCTAAGTAAATATGCTTCAAACTGCACTGTGTGAAAAATACTTTTAAGTATCCCAGTGCTTAACCAAACTAATGAATTTAGGTCACTGAAAAGACCACAAACACACCGTATAGATCCTTATGTTAATCTCGACTGTATCATGCTTGTAGCAGTGTACACTTTTCACAATGACAAACCGTGTGCTCGAATTTGGGCTGCATTAAGATAATTGTACAGGCAAAACAATTTCTTCGTTTAAAAGCAAAACAATTTCTTCGTTTTAAGAGAAATTATTTTATATTTCCATTTATTTAAAGTACGGTAAGTTCCGTGTCACCTCCCACTTTTTCCTATTGGTTGTGCTTGGACCACTCACCACTAATTCTGATACATTTTTCCAACAGAGGAAGGGCCGAATGAATGAATCCAATTCAAAACATCAATTACAAAGGTGAACCAAGTTTAAGTAAACATATTCAGTTCCCTTGAATTTTCTAATATTGTGTGCCTGTGTTTTTGAAACAGCAATGCTACATTTAGTATCGAATCTAACCATTCAGATAACCACAGACCAGTTGCATATTTATAGGTAGCTACAGTATAATCTTCTTTCAGGGTGTCATTAGTGCACTGGATGAATAGCTAAAGGACAGTGAAGAGGATCCATTCAAGGTAGAATACCAGGAAGGCTTACTGAGTACTGGACAGACCAAACAGTCCCACAAGAAACACCAAATGAAAAGAGACAGGTCAAGGCAAAGTATTAAACGCCCAGTGTATTAGAAAACAAATAACCGGCCAAGCAGATAAAAACAAGATCTGGCAATGGCTCAGAGCAGAGCTCTTATTCAAGTTGAAGAAGATGACAGAGGGGCTAATTCTGGCTGCACCCAACCAAGTCTTAAGAAGAAACGCATATAAAGCCAGAAGTGAGAAAAACAGACCACAGTTGCTGCCTCTGCAAAGAAGCCGAAGAAACAATAGACCATCTACTTAGCTGCTACAAGAAAATTGCACAGACTAACTGCAAACAATGTCATGGCAAAATAGTGACAATGGTGCATGGGAATATCTGCACAAATCACTATTTGCCTGCAACCAAGAACTAGTGGGATCACAAAATAGGCAAAGTAAAAGTGCTCTGGGACTTTAGAATCCAAACAGACAAATATGTGCCACATAACACCCCAGACTTAACAATTATCAATAAGAAAAACAAAAAATATCTGGATAGCAGGCACTGCAAAACATGGAGACAGCAGAACAGAACAGAAAGAACCGGAGAACTGGAGAAAATATAAAGACCTGAAAATAAAAACAGAATGACTGTGGCAAAAGAAAGCAAAGGTAGTACCTATAATAATAGGAGCTTTGGGTAAAATCTCCAAATAACTGGAGCACCATTTGAACACCATTGGCATTGACAAGATCACCATCAGTCAATTGGAAAAGGCAGCTTTACTTAGAACAGCTTACATCCTGCAACAATACCTTTAACACCATAAAACAAAACATCTGCCTATCCCAGGTCTTTGGGGGGGGGGGAAACTTGATAGGTGATAAAAATGCCAAATTCAGTCTAAAATATAATAATAATAATAATAATAATAATAATAATAATAATAATAATAATAATAATAATAAATTTGAATTTATTAGCCGCTCCCTCTCCAGACAGGACTCGGGGCGGCGTACAATAAAACATATAAAACATAAAACATGTGCAAACACATAGACATCCAAATACACACATATACAAAGACATACATGCACGGACATACATGCACGGAGGAGGTAACAGATTACATCACATTTAGACAATTAAAAGTCACCATTAAAATACCCCATTAGTAATACCACAATTTAAAATTTAAAAGGACTGTCAGGAGGAATAAGAAAAAATTTACGGTTGAGCCAGGCCAGATAATTGAAAGAGGTGGGTCTTCAGCTGTACACGGAAGGAGCGGAGATCGGAAGTAATCCTGATGTCACGGGGGAGGTCATTCCACAGGGCTGGGCCCATCACAGAGAAGGCTCTGCTCCTGGGTGTCGCCCCCCGACACTGTTTAGCGGACGGCACCCGAAGAAGTCCCTCTCTGTGTGAGCGGATTGGTCGTAGGGATGTATGGGGCAGGATGCGATCCTGCATGTAACTAGGTCCTGTGCCATGAAGCGCTTTAAAGATCATAATCAAAACCTTGAAACGCACTCGGTAGACTACAGGAAGCCAGTGCAGCTCGCGCAGGAGAGGTGTTACGGGGGAGTATCTAGTCCTCCCCATAATCACCCGCGCGGCCGCGTTCTGGACCAACTGCAGTCTCCGAGTGCATCTCAAGGGAAGCCCCATGTAGAGAGCATTGCAGTAGTCCAGGCGAGACGTCACCAGCGCATGGGTGACTGTGCGTAGGGCATCCCGGTCCAATAAGGGGCGCAATTGGCGCATCAGGCGAACCTGATGGAACGCCCCCCTTGCCACGGCTGTTACATGGTCATCCATGGACAGCCGGGCATCCAGGAGGACGCCCAAATTGCGCACCCGTTCCATGGGGGCCAGTTGCTCGCCCCCAATGGCCAGAGATGGAAGCAACTGGTTGAACCGGGAGGCCGGAAGCCACAGCCACTCCGTCTTGGAAGGGTTGAGTTTTAGTCGGTTGCCATCCATCCAGACCCGTACGGCCTCCAAACACCGGGACATCATTTCAACGGCCTCGTTGGGGTGGTTCGGGGTGGAAATGTATAGCTGAGTATCATCAGCATACAGATGGTATCCCACCCCAAAACCACGGATGATCTCGCCCAGCATATCTGGTTGACTATGCAGCAAATGATAATAACATTTCCAAAAGTAAATTTACTAAGAATCAGAATCTTATATTTACATGTGTTTCTCACTCAACCTTGGAACTTCTCCATATAAATCATTAAGTAACTAGTCACTGCTTCACATAAATCAGAGAAATTAAAGCTTTGGCTATATAATTTGAATAATCATATAATCATTTTTAAAAAACAGATCTTATGGTTTCATTGGATAAAAGCATTTAAAAGGTTTGGATCTTTTTTAAATCACCGAATAATATTCCATGAAGCTTAGCCCAAGTAAATGCTGTAATGTCTTGCCTATGCAATCTGGTTTCTAAAACCCGTTTTCATTGTTTATATTATGCATATGCCACCTCTGAAAATAACTTAGGATAAGCTGTATCAGGGGAAAAGTACAGTTTTGTTTAGATACCATAGTCTTAGACCAGAAGATCCAATCCTTGAAAATAATTTTATAAAATACATTGGTTATTTTTTACAGTGCAGAATTTGGATGTGCAGTGTCATGTTCATTTCCAAAAAAACAGCTTTGGATCATGGGTTGTATCTGTTATTTGGAAATTAAGGGAAGTGACTCACTTTCTAATTGTTGCTAAGATAATGGTGTGATCAAATCCATGTACAGTAATCACCAAGAGACAAGTTGAGGTCAACAGCTCTAACCTCTGTTTTATGCTTAAAAGAAAACGACCAAGTTCGTAATAGTTACTGGAGAATACGCAATAGTGGGACAACTGTAAGATGTTTATTGCCTATTTATAGGATATTGTTTATAACATTGCTCAAGAGATCCCTGTTTACCCTGAAGGACAATGAAAAATAAAATATATCCAAATTTAGAGGCTGCCCATTTACCTGAAGTTAAAAAAAAAGGCCATTGAGAGATTACTAAAGAATATGGAACCACAGCTTTCATCATATAGCATTTGAAAAATTGCCAGCACTTTTTTTTCTGATAACCCAACTGAATAAGAGAAGCTTATTTGCCATGAGTTGCATGAATACAACAGCTGGATGACGATGCACTTTAATCAACTTCAACATTTGCTCATTACCCGAGACCATTAACATTAAGGTCCTTCCCATGTGTGAACTCAGTGCTAAGCCAAGTTCAGTTCCCCTGCCCCTATGTCCCTGCAGTTCTGTACCCAGAGGGATTGGGAATTTGAAAGTGAACCAATTAACTATAAACTTAGCCTTTTATTCCACAGGAAATGTTATGAAACGTTGGTGAGGAATGAATGAGGGCAAGGTACTAATTGGCTGTCATTTTTAAGCCCTCCCATTGGCTGGCTGGAGAGAAGCATGATAAGGGACGGAACTAGTAGGGTCACTTGCCTGGAACTCTGAAATTGTTCTGGGCGATTGAGGGGCAAGGCTAGCAGCATCAGTCATAGAAAATACAGGATATTCTCCAGGATTCAAGAAATCCTTTGGAGGAGAAATACACATGTATACATTTTAATGCTGTTCCCTTTCAGGATAAGCAATGTAATGTTATATGAAGAAAAGAAGAATGAAATAGCAAGCCAAAAAGTAGATTAAAGGCATAAAGTAAGAAAAAGGAAATCCCTGAATGGCTTTTTGTTCTTGAAATTGAGGCATCACTCATTTTTAAGCCCCACTTTCTTGGTCTTCCCCCTTCCCAACAAGTCATTACTCTTTCTTTCATATATTTGTTTTGCGGTTCTGCCTTATCATAGTTTTTCCTTGCATTCTAACAGGTATATAATTCTATTCTTTGACATATTATTATAAGCCCCATACTCATCTCTAAAATACCCAGCTTCTCTGCACTTCAGTTTAATTCCAAAATCTTGTTACCACTTTTTCTTTTAAATATATATTCTCTGTCAGAAGTTGTGCAAAGGAATGATTCAGAAACCTCGGGTGTGGTTGTTGTGGCACGCCAGAGGCCAGCAAAGCTGGCAGCAGATTTGGAGAGTGAGGATGTTGGGGAGGAACATGGGCCAGCCTTGGAGTCTTGCAAATGCTCTGATGAGGGCTCTGCGTCGGAGGCAGAGATGGGGCCAGGGCTGTCTGATAGTTATCAGCTGCCTTCGGAGTTAGATATCAGTGAGGCAGACGAATAGCTGGAGTCTGTTACCAGTATGCACATGCGCAGAGTTGCCAGATGAAGGGAACAGTTAAAGAACAAGGGTTGACTTGGGAGTAAGGCCACAGGTGGATGGCCACACCCATAGGGAATAAAAGGGGAGCAAAAGGGAGGGGTGTTTGCAGGAGACAATTAGTTCATTCCTGCATTCTTGCCAAGTATTGCAGCACCTGAAAGATATTGGCCTGGCTGCTCTCCAAGCCTGATAAAGGTCGGTAATTGTGAACTATCTTGAAAGACTGTGGCCCGGGACTTTGCTGAAGAGGAATTCACTGTAAATAAAATGAAAGGGGTTTATCGGGATGAGGACTCAACTTCATGCTGCTGGGGAAGCCTAGGTCAGAACAGTGGTCAATTTGAGAGCCCTGTTTATAAGGCTGGACTTCCTGCTGTCTGCAGGAGCCTGGCCCTGGGGACTAGAGGGGCAATGGGACATGTGCACCCCAGCCTAAGCTGGCTGGGAAGTGCCACACGCATCCTGCTCTCTAGGGTCCCCTGAAAGGGCCACTGACATAAGACTCAAAAAGCATGTCAGAGACCCAGTTTTGTGTAGTGGTGAAGGCTAGAACCCAGGAAACCATGAGTTCTAGTCCTGTCTTAGGTATGAAGCCACTTGGGAGACTTTAGGCCAGTCACTCTCCATCAGCCCTAGGATGGCAATGACAAACTATTTCTGAAATCTTGGCAAGAAAACTGCAGCGGCTTGTCGAGACTGTTTCCAGGAATAAACAATGGCCTGAAGAAACACACACACACACATACACACACCAGATTGATTGTCCCCACAGTAAAACTGAAAGCAGCTTGTTGGTTCCTGAATGGGGAAAACACTCCTTTAACTTTATGGGCAAGGGAATGTCATGAGAATTCAGCAGATAAAAGAAGCTTCCAAGTAATGTCCATATTGTAGTCGAGTGGAAGAGGAGAAAACAATCATTATATTGTTTCTTCTATTTATTTGGACTTTGGGTGTCAAAGGGCAGCTTATGAATCATCTACAAAACCCCTCTCTTGTCCATCTAGTCTTTAAATGCCATTAAGTGAAATTCAACTTTCCTAACTTCAAATTCCATTCAAAATTTATGAGGTTTCTAGCCTAGGAGATTGAGAAACTAATTTACCACAACATGTTTATCGTAACATTTGTGCATTTGTTTCAATTCTACTCCTTGATTTATTATCTCCATGTTCTAGAATTCTCTCCTTTCAATTTAGTCTTGAATAACTTTTTTATTTTTCATTCTGTATACAGTATTGTTGCAAGAGATCAAGCTAGGACACAGGAAAATCACTTGGCAATCCCACTTGTAGCGTCTGATTGTTATCTATTGGATTTTTATCTATGTGCCTATGGAAGATTAGGAACTCAGATGCCAGCTTCCCCAAAAGTCTGCCAAAATGTCAGAGGATAAAAAAACTCCCAAGTTCATTTCTAGAACCACAAGACTTACCAACATTGAACAGGAATGTTATCTATAGCAAGTAGAAAACTGAAAGCCTGCAAATGGGAGTGGGAGTGTTTGGACTCAGGAGTCTAAATGACCCCTTCCAACTTTATGCTGCTAGGGAGGTGACAGAGGGAATATTTGGGTGACAAAAACATTGGGTTCAACTAGCATCAGCCTCCTCAGAGGTCCAGCTTCCCCACTCTTTGTTCTGAGACCTTTTCTCTGAGGAGTCAATTACTCCTTTGCTATCCTGGCTATACCTCTCCCTCCAACACTTTTTTAGCTATTAAAAGGGTTGCTCTGAGAACTATTATACACTGATGAAGCAAAAGACACTCCATGCCTACAGTTTATGAATTCTGAATTCAGCTATGCTTTGAAAACGGATTCCGGAGTGAGCGTTAGTTCAAATTTATCCCTGGAGAAATGTATGTTAGCTTAGCTCATACTGTAGCCATAATATTCTAAATTCTATTTAGTAATTAGACAAATAGCATCTAACTTTTGCTAGTCTGACACCTGCTAAAAGAAACTCAGAACATTTCCTCATTCCTTGTTCAGCTATTTCCTCATTTCCAGACTTGTTAAATTTTTCCTAACAAAAAAAAAATCCAGAACATTACTTGGCAGCCCTGATAAAATGTTAAGTTGGATTCAGTTTTAGAAAAAGAAATAATTGGAGTTGAGAAAAATGAGTTTGGGTTCTCCTTTTTATCAAGGTTGTAAGAAACAGAACATTCCCATCCTTTCCATCCTCGTTTGGGTCAGCAGCTTATGGAAAAGTTGAACCACTTTTTTCCACTTGTTGGATCCGTTGAAAATATCGTTAAAGAACCTCCTGGAACTCAATCTGGGTAATTTGCAGCTTTAAACACCTACCTAAAAACCACACTAGTAATTCTTGTTTACTGCCTAGAGCCAGCCTATGAGGGTTTACTGCCTAGAACCAGTCTATGAAGATTTGTGTGAACACATTTTGGGGATACTTTTGGATAGGAGTTTTTATCTGACCAAGGTAAACAATGAGCTCTCCACTCTTCAATTACTGCATTTGTTGATGCTTTGTAAAATGTTACACGGTGCTGTATTGGTCATTTGGGAAACACCCATAACCATGGTAGAAAGGCTTCTTGTAAGCACTTGGCATATGAATGGTCTACTTTTTTTATACCTGTATGCGTGCCTGTCACTGTTCTGTTAAACTGGCTTGCAAAGGTGCTAAAATGAAGTGTTAGGGTAAGTGAGCAGCAGCACTTATACAGAAGATAATGGAGTGGAGCAGGGAAGCCTGCGGAAACACCATTAAAATGCTTTTTCCTTTCTTTGAAGTGCGGAGATGAAAATGGGAGGAGGAAGGGATATTAGATACGTTTGCAGCCCTGAGTTATACCTAAAAATGGCAGGATAAAAATCTAATAATAATAATTAATACAATCAAGTGACAATATCTGCATATCCCCGGTCCTTGGGAAGGAGTCAGAAATGCTAAATCCACTTTAAACATCAGCTGACTGTGTGATGAACCATAATAACAATGCAAATCTTTAGAGCAAAGATAGGCTGGAACCAGAGTGCTGGTTGGCTAATACAGCAGTTTCTTTTGTATAAATGTGTGCATTTTCATAGTATTCTGATTCCTTAATGATCAAAATAGCCTAGAAACAATTTTGAACAGACTTTGAATTAGAATTTCTAGGGTATGGGGAGATGCTTGTGCTGTGAAACTCTACTCACATTGCATACAAACCAAGGTGTTTGTTTCTTTCCTTAACAATTTGCTCACAATTATTTGCTTACAGTTAACATTTGCCAGTAGTTAACAATAATAACTGGGAAGACATAATATGGAAAGAAAGACATTTGCAGACTATCTGGACTCTTGTTAATCAGTGGGAATTTGGGAGTATGCAGCAGGCACAAAAATATAATGAACTGGCTGGCTTTTAACAAGCCTATTGGCAAGATCCATGCACATTGTGCTAACCTAGAAGATGTTTTTGGCATAGGACAATATGTGAACCCAGTTATTGAGGTCTGTGAACCCTACTATTTATGCCTTAGAGAGTATAACCAAGCTACCTATGTTTACATAACATGCTACACTAAAGTGTGCTTTTTTTTTTAATACACTACAATTGGCTGGTTTCACATAAATTAAGTTGATGTGAAAAATGCAGGCTGTCAAAATGTATTGTGATTAAGTTTCTTTGTAATAAAAAGCAGTTCAGAAATATTTTTGATGAATAAATAGTAATACCTAGTTTATGACCATAATGACTAGATTTGCCCAATGAAAAGGAACAAACTACACAAAAAAAGGTAAAGGAATCCCTGCAAATTTTACTCTAGTAGTTATTGCTGACTATGGGGGGCAGTGCTCATCTTCATTTCAAGGCCACAGACCCAGTGTTCTTTGAAGATATTTCCATGGTCATGTGGCCAGCATGATATCATGTTACAAAGTTACCATCCCATCAAAGTGGTACCTATCTATCAACTCACATTTGCATGCTTTCAACCTGCTAGCTTGGTAGGAGCTGGGGTGAGGATGGGAGGTCACCCCATCACATGGTGCTCAGTATTTCCAGGCAACAAGCCCAGCATCTTAATTGTTAAGCCACCATGCTGCCCCAATGAAAACCAAGCCAATGTGTAAATCCAGTCAATAAATCTTTTGTTGTTGTTAGTTGTGAAGTCGTGTCCGACCCATCGCGAACCCATGGACAACATTCCTCCAGGCCTTCCTGTCTTCTACCATCCTCTGGAGTCCATTTAAGCTCACACCTACTGCTTCAGTGACTCCATCCAGCCACCTCCTTCTCTGTTGTTCCCTTCTTTTTTGCCCTCAGTCGTTCCCAGCATTTGGCTCTTCTCCAGGGAGTCCTTCCTTCTCATTAGGTGGGCAAAATATTTGAGTTTCATCTTCAGGATCTTGCCTTCTAAAGAGCAATCAGGGTTGATCTCCTCTAGGACTAAATAAATGTTTAGCTACTCAATTAATAATTAATAATTCAAGGGAATATGAAATTTTAAAAAGGTACTATGTTATAGCAACAGCAGCCCGAAAACCTCTTTCCCAAAAAACTGGAAATTCTGGGAACTACAGTTTCAGAACTGTTGGGTGATGCCACGCTTAGAGAAGACTGATCTAAAAACAGTGGCTAGATTCACACATCGCATTATGCCAAATCCAAAACTATCACATTTTAACTTGAAACAATATGTGAAATTAGTTATTAAGAGAAAGATGCAGCCGCTGCTGGAGTCAAACCTGGATTCCCCATCAAAATTAAGCTAGTGATTCTAACTAACTTAGGCATGAGCTCTTTTATGACTTCTTTCATTACCATTATCCCTCTCTTGAAAATGTTTTGGACATGGAGCAATCTGAAAATACTCCTGGTGCACTGCAAGGGTGATTTTCACCTTCTCCCCCACTTTTTGCACCACATATGATGTTTTCAACATGTGGCATAAACAGTGCTGTCTGTAGATCTTCATTTCACCATAAGCAATGGCTTAATTATAACTGGCATTGCCTTTCTCTCTCTGGTCACTGGCAGTTCCCCTTTATAACCATTTCCATACCAGTGACTTATCACTCAGGCAATGTCTCCTAAATCCTCTCTTACTTACCCAAGCCTGTTCCACTAAGGGAGAGTGATTGATGGCATTTTTTCTCTCTGGCAGCTGGCACTGGGTGGGAAGGAAACAAAGCTGGGGAACCTTGCCATGGGTGGTTGAAAAAAGAGGGGGAGGAGATCCCCAGATGGATCTCTCTCCCTGCCTTTCATGCCATGGGTGGCAGGAGAAAAGGAGAGAGCAGGTGATAGAAGAAAGAGCCATTCTCCATTTCCCATGAGTGATCACTCTGGGGGAATGAAGAACGGATGGCTAGCTAGCACCAAAACAGCCTCTCACCCCCAGCTGGCTTTTGTGTGGACAGAACTTCTACCTAATGTAATTGTCAGGCAAAATAGAGCTTAGAAGTATGGGTAGCAATTCTTTAGGTTGGCACTGTTTTTTGCTGGCTCCCACAATGTAGTGACATGCTTTATTGGTATCATGTGAAATTGCTCTCTGACAGAAGTTCTTGAGGGCATATGGAAGGAGAGGAAATAAGATGCTTTTCAAATTTATACCTGCCAATTCAATAGGAGAACAATGGAGCGTTCTTAGGATATGGGCAAGGCCATTCACCACATAGCCAAAACATGATTTAGTACCTGTGCCACGCTGAATTATTAACCTCTAGCAAACAGCCAAGGAAAGCAAATGTCAACATTCAAAGGACACAAACATAAGTGCCATTGTTTCTTGACATCTGTTCATTACAGGTTTCATAAAGTACAGCCCAGAATTTAGTACAGGAGAGAATATGCACTCATGGCTCAAAATCTCTGCTTGTCCCTTGGTAAATAACTACAAGGATGATATCCTAATTAGGAGCAAGTTAGATTTTTGCAAACCACTGAGCCAAGCTTTCTTTAAGCATTGCTACATTTGCAAAATATATTAAGTCATAAACATGGTTTAAAGAATACAGCGACTGAATTGCCCAACATGCTATTCCTAAAACAAGCAAACCACATGAAATTTAGCATGTCATGTGAACTTTGTTTCCCTGCAACTAATCCAAAGAACGACTGTGATGTTGAAAAAAACAGTTATTTCATTTTTCTAAGATGGTAACATGTAGGGAAATGCACATTTAATAAGATGACATAGCAGCTGTTCTGATACTTCAGATTGCATAGTCTTTGTTCTATTAATAAAGTGCTGCATAAATTGATGTTGATTCCTGATGTCTTCATGGACACATCCATGTTTTTTCTTAGCAACAATATGGGCAAAAATGACCACTACTTTGTTCAATTCCAAAAAATTATGCAAAATTAAACAGAATTCAGACTTATAATCTTATTTTTTTATTATTTTTAATCAATTAACCAATGGCTTTCTGGAAAGTCCTTAAGACTTAGCATTGCTCCCAGGAGGGAAGTTCATAGGATTGTAATGTATTCCAAGCCCACCCACCTGCGCTTGCATGCACAAAACCCCTGCGCTTGCACTCACAAAACCCCTGCGCTTGCACGCACAAAACCCCTGCGCATGCACGCACAAAACCCTGCGCATGCACGCACAAAACCCCTGCGCATGCACGCACAAAACCCCTGCGCATGCACGCACAAAACCCCTGCGCATGCACGCACAAAACCCTTGTTCATGCATGCACAAAACCCCTGTGCATGTATGCACAAACCCCTCGGTGCATCCACACATTTCCCCCCCCCCCACGTGGAGGGGAGTTTTTGCTTTCCCCAGGCTTTGGAGGCTTTCTTGAAGCCTGGGGAGGGCAAAAACGGGAGGCCAGGAGGCCGTTTTCACCCTCCCCAGGCTTCCGAATTTCCGGTTGGCCTGTTGGGTGTGTTTTTTATCCTCCCCAGACTCCGGAGGCTTTCCTGAAGCCTGGGGAGGGTGAAAACGGCCTCCCCCGGCTCTCCAGAAGGCCGAAAATCAGCTGGCCGGCATGCACATGTGTGTCCGAGCTGAGGGCTGCCGGGCTGGCAAATATGGCTCCGCGTGCCATAGGTTCACCATGACGGTTCTAGTTGTTTTAATCAAGCTGCTTGTTTGTTTGTTTATGTGGGTTTTAATGTTTTCAGTTACAGGTAGTCCTCGACTTACAACAGTTCATTTAATGACTTCAGAGTTACAATGGCACTGAAAAAAAGTGACTTATGGCCATTTTTCACACATGACCATTGAGGCATCCCCATGATCACGTGATCAAAATTTGGATGCTTGGTAACTAGTTCATATTTATGACGGTTGCAGTGTCCCAGGGTCATGTGACCCCCTTTTGCGACCTTCTGAAGAGCAAAGTCAATGGGGAATCTGGATTCACTTAACAACCGTGTTGTTAAACAATTGCAGTGATTCACTTAAACACTGTGGCAGGAAAGGTCGTAAAATGGGGCAAAACTCACTTAACAAATATTTCACTTAGCAACATAAATTTTGGGCTCAATTGTGGTCGTAACTCGAGGGCTACCTGTATTTTACAGCTTTTGTGAATCTTGTGAACTGCCCTGAATCTTTTGTGGCCCTATCGAATAATTTAAATTGAAGTTTGATCAGTTACTAATTTTATTTCCATGCAGCAACACAGCAGTCAATTCACCCCACGTAACCTAGAAATAACAAGGACAAAGGATCAAACTGACTTATTTGCATGAAATCAAAACAATTTAAATTAAGGAGAAAATTATTCCCTCATCATCCCACATGTAAAATCTATGCAACATAAATCCTCACTGAGGGCAATGGACTATGCACATGCCAATCCTTGATTTAATTAACCTGTCAATAATGCATAGAGTTGCATATATTGATGGAACATATTCCAGGACATCTTGAAAAACTGTACTGTGACTACCAGGTCCTGATAGTAGGAACCAGGGCTGGGTTCCAGTTGGCGTTACTGCTGGTTCGTTCGTGCGTGTGCTCTGGATGTGCGCTGCATGTGCTTTCACAGTTCAATGGAAACGATTCTGCACATGTGCAGAACTCCCAAAAAAGATGGCGGCAGCTGCAGCAACTGCAGCAACTGGGGGATCAGTTTGGGGGCGTGGCCAGCCTGGGTTGCTGCTGATTCTGTGACCCAGGCTGGCATACCACTACCGGTTCGGCCGAACCTGTCCAAACCAGTAGGAACCCACCTCTGGTATGCACCCAAGAATTTTTAATGTGAAGAATATGAAACTGGTGGTCTCCAAGCCAAAATACATAGCCTCTCACTCAAATCAGGCTCAGTGCCAGAGGACTAGAAGGTAGACAGTGCCCCATCAATTTTTAAAATGAAATCAGGGCAGTTCTAGGGAAGCCTATGCTGGCTTACCATGTACAATATACAAGGCAAATTAGTACAAAGTTTGCTTAGCAAAAAACATCATGGATTCTGCAAAAACAAATCTTGCCTTACCAACCCTTTTTTAAATAGACGAGCATATATATTAAGGTGATCCTGTCATCCTGTGTATCTGGGTTTTCAAAATGTTTTTAACAAATTTCTCATTCAAAACTCTTGAGTAAATTTAATGCTTGTGGGCCCAGAACACTTGTCCTGTTACTGCTAACTGGTTAAAGAACAGAAAAGAAAAACTAGGTGTAAAGAGGCAACGAAAAGATAAAAGAAGCTGAATTCCTCAAGGATTTGGTTTGAAATTAGTGCTTTTAATTTTTTTTTTATCAATGATCTTGACTTTTGGGTGGTTCCTAAGCTGTGTGAACTCACAGAGGTACCATGGGGTATTTAACTGCTTAAAACTGTTCTAACTCTCCACAAAGCTGTACTAAATTATTTCAGGTGGTAAAAAAAATGAAAAAGAATAGGAAAAGCTCCAGAAAGATTTCTTTGTGCAAATGGCCCATCAAATGACAAATGCAATTTATTTGTAAAGGAAGTACACTGGGACAACACACACAATTCGATGCCGTCTGAGGGCCTCACTAACTGCAGATGCAACTGGCTGCTTAACTAACTGGATATTGGACAACGATAAAGAGTTCAATGAAAATATTAGCTCATATGAGGTATGTTGTCCCAAAGGTGCTTTTTTCAAACTGCAACTGGACTGTCTTGATTTCTCTTGAAGATCTTTCACTTCTCATCCAAGAAGCCTTTTCAGCAGGGAATGGAAAGGATTTAAACTCTTAGTATTTCACCAGTCGTCAATAACTCATATGAGGTTGTTGTGAACAAAGCAAATCTCGTATTAGGCACATTAGGAAAGAGACTGAAAATAAAAGTGCAAACACTGTAATGCTCTTATAGAAACCTATAGTGTATCTGCATCTATAAAACCTGGTGCAGTTGATAAAATAATATAAGAGTGTGAAAGAATGAAGTTGGGGTTGCTGCCTGTGTTTTGGAAAAGGCACAAATAGCCCACCCTCCCACCCACCCCTTCCCTCATACATTCAGAAATGCATCCACACATTTACTTGCTCTGCCGTCCTGGATTCCATCACAGTCCTGGATCCCATGCATCCTTTCCCCAAATATGAGTCCTGGATCCTACCACAGACCTGGATTCCACCACTACCATCACTTGTATGGTTTATTTGCTCATCAAGGACTGGATGTACCGGTTGAAGGAGGCACCAACATCGTGACAATACAACGTGTGGTCTCGACACTCCAAGCGCCGTTGATACTTTTGCCGCTGGATGGTCCATTTGGACCTAAACCATCCGGCAAAGATGGTGATCAGGAAGACAAAGCCTTGCTGGTCTCAGGGACACCGCAAAGTCCCTGATTGAACCAAGGGAAGCTCTTCAAGCGGGTGGTAAATAGGCAGCCCCAGGCTGATGAAGTTGGGACAGCTCTGGAAGAAAGGAAGTGAAAAGAGAAAGTGAGTCCATCTGGTGAGGTATTTTTTCTATTTTGAGAAAGACTGCCCAAAGAAACTTTTTTAAAAGCCAAATTAAATCCTTAAGCAAAAGAATTAAGTGGTGAAATTAACCTATATTGGATTGCTCTGGAAAGCTTTTTTTTTCTTTGTAACTGTACTTTGTGGATTGAAGTGCTCGTTTTTTGTTTCTCCTCTTAAAATGAACGGATTAATTTTTCTTCTTTTGTTTTTTGTTACTTTATTTTTTGACTTTTGGATTAAAACCTTCCTTTTTATTTTAACAATTGTTCCTATTACTTGTTATTAAATTTTATTAAAGAACTTTGTTTCCTATAAGCCAGAGATAAATATTAGGAAGTGAAAGGTAGCAACACTATTTATTTATTATTTATTTATTTCTTAGATTTTTAGACCGCCCCTCTCCCAGAAAGGGACTCGGGGCGGTGTACAGTCAATACAAATAAAATCAGTCATAATAATAAAATACATTTAAGATACATTTGGAGGGGGAGATAGGCTGTACTAAGAAATAAATATATTCTAATCCTAAAAACATCCCAATTAAAACCCCAAACCCAATTAAAATAAAATAAATCCCCGGGAGGTAAAACTAAGAAAGTGCCAGGCCAGCTGATTGAAATAGGTGAGTCTTTAACTTTTGCCGGAAGGAACGGAGGTCGGTGGTAGTTCGAATGTCTGGGGGGAGGTCATTCCAGAGGGTTGGGCCCATCACAGAGAAGGATCTACTCCTAGGTGTCGCCCGCTGGCATTGCCTAGCAGACGGCACCAGGAGGAGCCCCTCCCTGTGTGAGCGGATAGGTCGCAGGGACGTGTGTGGTAGGATGCGATCCTGCAGATAACTAGGTCCTATGCCATGGAGCGCTTTAAAGATGGTGATCAATTCCTTGAAACGCACCCGAAAGGCCACAGGTAGCCAGTGCAGCTCGCGCAGGAGAGGTGTTACATGGGAGTAACGTGTACTTCCCATAATAACCCGCGCGGCTGCGTTCTGAACTAGCTGCAGTCTCCGGATGCGTCCCAAGGGAAGCCCCATGTAGAGGGCATTGCAGTAGTCCAGGCGAGACGTCACCAACACTGCCACTCAGAAGTCAGAGGCTGGAGTTTTTGAAACAACATATTTCTTTTCTTTTCCTCTTTGATCTTACTGACTTTGTAGCTGAAGGGTTTGCAATTTGTTTACAGAAACTGATAAAGAGCCAAGAGCACAAATTGTTTACGCAGGTGCTCTTTGCGAACTATTTTGGCAGGGGAGAGAAGGGGAAAAAAACGGAACCCTTCTCCTTTGAAGAGCATAAAAAAACTTGTGTTTAAGTCAATCTAAAATAAAAAAATAAAAGAGGCCTAGAAGGCTAGAGCGGCAGTGGTTATTAGTTTTTCTTTTTCCTCCTTCTTTTTCGGAAACATGGATCAATGTTTCAGATGAGGAAACTTTAAAATTCCAAAATATCTTGGCTGGAATTCAAAATCTACTGGAAGGATATGGGAGAATTGAGAAGAAGTTGGAAAAACTAGTGTTCCTCACAGCAAAAGATAAAGGGGTTGGAACCCAAAAAAATAAAAGGGAGAATGAAGACATAGAAGATAAAGAAAAGACAATAGATGATTTTATTAATGGCGCAAATGTGGGTGAAAGTGGAAAGAAGGGAATATGGAAAAGAGAATTCGACGAACTGGAGGTCTACCTCAGATTCCAAGATACAGAGGAAGAAAAAAGAGAAATGATGATGGATTTAAGAAGAGAATTTTTTTCAGAAGCACGATTAACAACCAAAGACAAGCTAATTTTAATAGCAGATGGAGGGCAACGAGATTACCTGAGAGATCCTTCAAGCAACAAAGTGCAGAGAGAAGTCTATAAAAACCTTATAAAGGAGATAAAAAGAATACTGACACCACAATTGGCAAGAGAGATAAGACTGCTTTGTTACTGGAAAGATACAGCTTGACAATGAAAGTTGATAATAAAAATTAGTTAATTTTGGTGATCAATAAGTAGGAATTTAGTAATTTTTAGATTGTTTTAGATTGTTATTAAATGTTTATTCATTAACAAATAATTATAATAACAATAATGAAATGATAATGGATACAGCTTAATGATATATATGTACATGTGCTGGCAAACTAGTAAAAGAAATGTGGATATAAATTGCAAATTGCAATCTGGGAAAAAGACCTATAAATTTTATTAACCAATTTTTATTCAGATCTTGTCATAAAGGTGTAATGTTGTTTTGGGTTTGACGAGAGGAGGTTGGATATAAATAGCAAATGATACTATAATAACAACAAGGAAATGGCAATGGATATTGTTTAATAATATATATATATGCTCTGGTTTTGGTGAAAGAAACTTGGCTACAAACTCTAAACAGCGAGTTGAAAAAAAAGGAAAAAAAGGTTTAGAAACTTTATTAATTGACTTTTACTTAGAACATGTCATAAAGGTGTAATGTTATTGGAGGATTTTTGAAATAGCTAATGAACGCCATTATGTGGTTGTGTCTTTAAGTATAAATTATTTGAGGTAAAAGCACGTTCAAATAATTGTAGTCAAATGAGAATTGTGGTACATTGATAGCAGGGGTGGGTTCCTGCCAGTTCTAACCTCTTCTATAGAAGAGGTTCCACAAATCTACCGTGCCGTTTAGAACCGGTTCCAGCTCCCTTCCCCGCCTGTCCGCACCATGCTTGCCCCACCCACCACTCACTGATTGGCTGGCTCATCAATCGCCCCACCCACCTCTAAGAGTCCTATCTTAACCTTAAAGTCTTAAAACTGTCAAGTTTGAACACCCCTGGGTTTTTTTTTCTAAAGGGCTATGGGTGCAAGGGTCTTGTAACTTGAAAGCTTTAAGACTTGCACACTTCAATGCCAGAGTTCCTGAACCAACATGACTGGAGAAGGAATTCTGGAGTTGAAGTCCACAAGTCTTAAAGCTGTCACCCCTTGGGTTTTTTTTTTCTAAAGGGTTAGGTGTGCAAGGGTATTGTAACTTGACAGCTTTAAGACTTGCGTGCTTCAAATGCCAGAGTTTCTGAGCCAACATTTTGGTTGCTAAGCAAGAGCGTTGTTAAGTGAGTTTCACCACATTTTACAAGTTGGCCACGCCCATCCAGTCACATGACTGCCAAGCCACTCCCACTCAGTCACATGGGTGACAAGCCCCACCCATCTGGCCACATGGCCAGCAAGCCACTCCCCCAAAGCAGGCCACATCTACAGAAGAGGTTCTAAAAAAATTTGAAACCCACCAATGATTGATAGTAAGATATACAAAGATTTTTGATTTAAAGTGTATAATCTAATATGAACTATAAGTAATGACTGTGGAAGAAATGCATGAAAGTTATCTGTAACTAATCGACACGCTTTCTACAAGATGTAATGAAGAATGATTCTTTTTTTTAGCAGATTTTTAAATTATTTTTTGAAGGATGATTCTTTTTTGTGTTTTTGTTTAATTAAAATAAAAAAAAACTTTTCCAATAAAAAAGGACTGGATGTACCACAGTGTAACAAATATGTAGAAAATACTTTATTGCTGCATACATTTCCCCCCAACAACAGCCTAGGTTGTAGAGTCATGGGAGGGTTCTTTCAAGCTAAAGCTGGGTGTTAGAGAGGAGACATCTGGCCTTCCACCCAGACCCAACCATTCAACTTCCAGGACCACAGGTTACACTGAGCAGCAGATCTTGGTGAGAGTCCTGTCTGGAGCTTGGAGCTTTACCTGGAACTAAAAAAGGAGCAAGCACACCGAAGCAGCACCTCATCCCAATTAGTGCAGGAATGTTTGGAAAAAGGCAGAAGTTGCATGTTACTTTACTTTTAGACTACAGTGTGATCTGTGTATTAAAATAATAAATATCTGAGTATTAAAGACATATTCGTGTGGCAACATCACCTTGCCAAGTCTAGAAAGGTGGAATTGATACAGAACAATAGCCTATTGTTGAGGAAGGTATGTGTTGCAATAAAGTACTTTGTACAGATCTGCTATAATATGATGTGGCACATCCAGTCATTTGGAGACGGAAGAAATCTCACAAAAAGAGACAGAAAAAGGGTAGAAGAGAGGAAACAAAATGAGCAGGGCACTGGGTACTGTCCTGCAAAGACTAGAATATTTAGTACCTTCTGACTTGTAAAAAAAAGAGTATCTGAATAGGGAAAAGATTGAGATTTGTAAAATCATACATAATTTGAGGAAAATGGATAGGGAAAAGTGCTACTTTTCTGTACCAGGACCAGGGGTCACCCAATGAAGGTGACTGTATGAGATTTAAAACAAGCACAAAGATTTATGTAAAATAAGCTGAAGAACATATTGTTTATAAGATGCGATGACTGCTAATTCCATGGTTACAAAAGGGGATCTGATAAATTCAAGCAAGACAGATCTATTTAAGGTGATTGGTCTTGATGACTCAATATTATCTACTCCGAGTTATTTTTCGGGTGGGGGCAGCATAACTCCCAATGCTAATTACAAGAGAAAGACTGTTTTTATGGAATTCAAAGATCAGGGCTAAATGAAGGGAACGGGATAGAACCTTCCATTTGAATGAGCATAGTGATCAAACCAAAATTTGCTGTTTGCTTCTGATATGATATACTGATAGAAATCATTTGTTATGAATTGAGCTTTGTTATTGGCTCCTGCTTAGGTATATTATTGTATACTGTCAGAAATTAGTTGCTAGGAACTAATTCTAGCTTAGTACATTGTAACCTTGATACTGGTTGGCATTAGTGCAAACTTGTTGACTCGCTTCTGTGTCTTGCTTCTGTTCTTTGCTAGGCACAACCTTGATCATTTAAAATAAATTATTACCCAGGAATATCAGACCCCATAGATAAAGGAACCAGAGTAGGGAGTTTTCCTGCCTCATAGATAGTACACAGCAGGGTGTTACCTGAAAGCATTCTGCTGAATGAACAACTTGGCCAGGGAGGGAAATCACCGCTATAGGAATGCGGTGCGCCATAAATAAAATAGGCAGAGACAGGGGCCTGAACAAAGAAACCTTTGAAGATAAAGACCCATGTTGGTAACGAATCTTTATCTCTGATTGGGTAAACATTGTCTCTAATGGGGTAAAATGTATATACAGTAATACTCTGAGCAGTGGTGGCAGGCAGTATGCCCCGATACAGGTGTATACAGGTACCTGGAGAACCAGGTACCGTTCCGGTATGGTGCTCCGGAGGGCCCACCTGCCCGCCCAAGCTCGTTACCTGTATTTGAGCTCTTTGGCGCTTTTGCACATACGCACGGAGTGCAATGCACCTGCGCAACACTCCACCAAGCAGCTGGAGCGTCGTGGGGGCTCGCGGAGGCGTCGCAAAAGGTAAGGACGAATGCATGCACTGCGCTTGTTCATGTGGTGGACGCCGGGCCCCATTGCAACTGTACCGGTTGCAACAGGATCTGAAACCTACCACTGACTCTGAGCCACTGTGGAAGAGGTGTGGCTATTCCTTACATGTTTTTGCCTGTGTTTTGGAAATAGTTTCACCCAGTTTTTTGCTTTGGGCATAAATAAAAAGTGGTTACTTTTTGCAAGCCTCGTCTCAAGTCTCTCTTTGGCATCTCAGTGGCTCCGGGAAACTTCTGGGACCTTACACATTAATACTTTAGGTTGCATAATTATTCTAATGCTTATAGTAGGGTCCACGTATATCTCAATGAGCTGCACAAATGTTCTATATAGTTTCATATGCACTCTTCTAATGTATGCATTTTTGCAAGCAATGGTCACTATTGCATACATTTTTATGCACTTTGCCATGTACACTTATCTGAGGTTGCTATCTTTGATGGAACAACTGGAACTGAAAATTTCTGTCCTATCCCCAAGCTACAGAAACAAACTTAAATGAAAATATGGAGCAGAGGTGTTTAAAAACACATCTATCTTTGGTATCAAACAAAGTAACAGCTGTTCATGTTTCAAGATAGTCTCTTTTGTTTTTCTCTTCCAGTTTGCAGATGTGCTGCGGTTTTTTTCTGGCAGTGAACTGCTTTCCCCCAAAGCAACTCTGAATTGAATGTGCACTGGCACATAAAGAGGGCAAGAACTGGGCCAGCGCCTCAGGGCAGCAGCTGGTCAGAAAAGGAAGCAGCTTTCTGCGCTGCTTGTGTTAATAGGCAGAAAACCTAAAATGGGAAGCTAAGCCTTCAGCCCCAGTGACATTTTACAGGTATAGCAAGACAAGAGTATCATAAATTGCTTGCTGACTACCACTTAGTAGTAATCTGGCATCTCTTAGCAAACAGAATTACGGTTCTGTGCAAATTAGAAAAGAGACAGAGGAAAACAATGAGTGACATTCAGCAGATCAATCTGTTTCATACACTTTTGTCTGTCCCCACCCCACCCCTGGCTGACAACAGAGCTACAGGACCCTCCCCGCCACATTTCTTGCAGCTACAGTCAACATCGAACAGCTGGAGCAGAAAGGCAGGTACTTCCCATTTGCTTTAAAGATGAATAATAAGAAAAATTATTGTGGTGCCTTTACCTTTAAAAAAGGCAGGCATGAGGGACCTTCCTTGGCAGCAGGAATTTCAACTATGAGAGGAAATGCATCCAAAATCCAAGACCCATGACTCTCATGGTCTTGAAATTTGGCAAAGCTGTGGTTATTTCACTGTTGGTGCACTGGTGCTGTCATGCGCTTATCATACAAAAAAAGCCAGTGCAATCCTAGATTGACTTAACAGAGGGATAGAATCAAGATCACATAAAGCAGGGGTGGGAATCAGCCGGTTCGGTCAAACCGGGTACAAATTTTATATCTGGGTCACCAAATGGGTAGTTGCAAGGACTGGCTGGCCCTGCCCACCCCACCCCTCCCCTCCAAAGAGTCTCCACGCAGCACATTTTGGATGCAGGATAAGTGCAGGGCCCACACGGAGGCTCTAGGAGGGTGAAAAATGGGCCTCCTAGAAGTTCCGGAAGTCCAGAAACTGGCCCATTTCTGAGCTCCGGAGCCCAGGGGAGGCCGTTTTTGCCTTCCCGGAGGCTCGAGGAAAGCCTCTGGAGCCTGAGAGGATGAACCACCCACTGCCATGATGCAAGAGGCCGAGTAGGCTATGCCTACCATGGCCACGCCCACCCAGCAACCAGGCAGAGAACCAGTTGCTAAAAATTTTCAATCCCAACCCTGAGGTGTAATATTAGTACTGCTTTATAAAGCCTTAGTAAGACCCCACTTATAATACTACATCCAATTTTGGTCAACATATAATAAAAAAAAAGATGTTGAATCTTTGGAAAGAATGCAGAAAAAGAGCAACAAAGATGATTAGGAGGCTAGAGGCCAAAACATATGAAGAACAATTGCAGGAATTTGGCATTTCTAGTGTAATGAAAAGAAGGACTAGGGACAACATGATAGCAGTGTTCCAATACTTGAGCGGCTGCCATAAAGAAGAGAGGGTCAACCAATTCTCCAAAGCACTAGAAAGCAAGACAAGAAACAATGGATGGAAGCTCATGGAAGCAACCTAGAACTAGAGAGAAATTTCCTAGCAGTGAGAACAACTAACCAATGGAACAACTAACCAATGGAACAACTTGCCTTCAGAAGTTGTGGATGCTCCATCGCTGGAGGCTTTTAAGAAGAGCCTGAACAGCCATTTGTCTAGAATGGTCTCCTGCTTGATCAGGAGTTTGGACAGGAGTTTGATCAGGAGAAGAACTCAAAGGTCCCATCCAACTCTATTATTCTGTTATTTCCAACACTCCCTGACAGATTCCTTCAAGGAAAATCAATAGGGTAGCTAGCTGGAAGTCAGAACTTGATCCCACTGCTTTTTTGCCACGGTCATTCTGCTTCTCTATTTAGATAAGGAAATATCTGTAAATCATGACCCAATAGGTCACAGGTTGTCTAGTATTATAACGAAAATCTTTAGTCCCTTTTATCATGCACTCTTTTATTTGTTGTTTCTCCATTTCAAATTTTAACATTTTTTAAAAGAAATCACATGTTCATCATATGTACATAATTCAATTTCAAATTCTGTTTTATTTTGTTCTTCTGTAGTATGCCTTATTCTAATAAGAATTACTTTAAACAGAATGACATCTCAATTATTAATCCTTAACTTAGTATTAAAAGGTTGTTGTAGAAACTGGTCTCTTGTCTTCTTCCAGACAAAGTGCACAAGTATGACTCTTGATGCATTTCTTAGCTTTGCATATCTTCTATTAATTGTGAATACTTTGTCCACTTCAGCATGCATGTCTTCTTCATCCCATTTCAATTTTTTTTGTTAAGAATTCAACAGGTTCCTCTTCTTGTCTCAATCTTAGGCAGTATTCTTTTAAAATTCCAGTTGTGTCACATTGTCTAAATGTTTTTCCATCTCTCAGTTTATTCTTATTTTCCATTACTTTCCTTAATCTGTTTAACATCTTCAATTCTTCAAATGTTTAATTAATACTTTTTACTGTATTTGCAATTTTTTCTTCCATTGTCCCTGGTTAGCAGTTCTATCTTAACAGCTTCTGCCACTCATGCTGTCACTGATGTTATAACATTTTTCTTCACTTTTTCAAACATCATTTGTAAAATCTCTGATGTTCTGTTATTTGATCTGTTCTTTGTTAATAATCCTCTTCTCCCTTCTCTGATTTTGCTGTTTTCCTGGTAGCGGCCATTTCTCTCTCTTTTAATTTACAATTCAGAAATGGGAACAATAAAAGAGATCTTTCTTTGTTCTTAATTCTTTAATCCCATTCCGTGGCATTCCGTAGTTCTATGGTCATAATTGATCTTTCACAATTTCCCCTTATTTCCTAAACAAATAATCCAATATCTCCTCTTAGGAAATTTAAACGGTTTTCATTAACACAGAGACATGTGTTATTCCAATAACTCAAAACTACTTTAAAATAAAATATATATACTCAATTGTATATTTCAAACTGTGGATTAGTTTTTTGCTCTTAGTTGTTATTTAATCTTTATAATTATTTAGTTGGGCTGAACAAAAACTCACCAGGTGGGTTAGCTGTCTTCTGCTCAGAAGACCTCTATAGCTTTTTAAGTAGTGGTAATCCTACATGCACTAAATGTGTAACTAAAAGTCTTCCCTATAGCATCTGGTTTCATAAAACCTGTTCATTGTTTATATTATACATATACCACCTGTGAAAATAATTTAGAACAAGATGTATTAGGGGAAAAGTACAGTTTTGTTCAGATACCATAGTCTTAAACCAAAAGATCCAACCCTTTGAACCTCTAACAGTCCAATAAATCCATTTTGTTATAATTAGTGGAGTATACATAGAAGAGCTATCAGAAAATTATTTTCCTATTTAAAGGATATTGTTTACAACATTATTCAAGAAATCCATTTGTGGTTAACATATGTTTACCCTGAATGGCACTGGATCATACAATATATCCAAATTTAGAGACTGTCCATTTAGCTAAACTTAAAGAAAGAAATAGGCCTTTTGAGAGAACACTAAAGAATATGGAACCAGTTTTCATCATAGCATATAGCATTTGAAGAATTGCCATCAGTTTTGTTTCCTGACAACCTGACTGAATAAACGAAACTTATTTGCAGTGTGTTGCATGAGTACAACAGCTGGATGATGATGCACTTTAATCAGCTTCAACATTTTCTCATTACCCCAGAGTCCGGACCATTAACATTAAGGTCCTTCCCATGTGTGAACTCAGTGCTAAGCCAAGTTCAGTTCCCCTGCCCCTGTGTCCCTGCAGTTCTGTACCCAGAGGGATTGGGAATTTGAGAGTGAATTAATTAATTATAAACTTAGCCTTTTATTCCACAGGAAAAGTTATGAAACATTAGTGAGGAATGAATAAGGGCAAGGTACTAATTGGCTGTCATTTTTAAGCCCTCCCATTGGCTGGCTGGAGAGAAGCCTGATAGGGGACGGAACTAATGGGGTCACTTGCCTGGAACTCTGAAATTGTTCTGGGCAATTGAGGGGCAAGGCTAGCAGGATATTCTCCAGGAGGACCCAGGAAATCCGAATATGGCTTTGAAGGAGAAATTCATACGTATATTTTTAATGTTATTCCCTTTCATGATAAGCAACATAATACTGTATGAAGAAAAGGAGAATGAAATAGCAAGCAAAAAATAAAAATAAAATAAAGGCATAAAGAAGGAAAAAGGAAATTCCTGTATTGCTTTTTTTTTCTTGAAATTTATGTATCATTCATTTTAAGCATCATTCTTGGTCTTCCTCCCTCCCCACAACCCATTACCTTCCTTCCTTCCTTCCTTTTTTTCTTTCTTTAATTTGTTTTGCAGTTCCGCCTTTTCATAGTTTTTCCCTGCATGTATACAATTCTACTCTTTGACATATTATCAAACTCATCTCTAAAATACCCAGCTTCTCTTCACTTCAGTTTAATTCCAAATCTTATCACTTTTTCTTTTAAATATATATTCTCTTTCAGAAGCTCTTTGTACAACCTTCTTTACATACTTCCAAAATGCTATTGTTTTCATCAAAGACATGTTGAATCTTTCTTGGCTGGCTGGGAAGTGCCACACATATCCTACTCCCTGTGGTTCCCCTGAAAGGGCCACTGATATAAGACTCAAAAAGCACATCAGAGACCCAGTTTCGTGTAGTGGTGAAGGCTAGAACCCAAGAAACCATGAGTTCTAGTCTTGTCTTAGGTATGAAGAGACTTGGGAGACTTTAAGCCCGTCACTCTACCCCAGCTCTAGGAAGAAGGAAGAAGAAAATATTTCTGAAATCTTGGCAAGAAAACTGCAGAGGCTTGTCCAGACTGTTTCCAGGAATAAACAATGGCCTGAAGAAACACACACACACACACACACACACACACACACCAGATTGATTGTCCCCACAGTAAAACTGAAAGCAGCTTGTTGGCTCCTGAATGGGGAAAACACTCCTTTAACTTTATGGGCAAGGGAATGTCATGAGAATTCAGCAGATAAAAGAAGCTTCCAAGTAATGTCCATATTGTAGTCGAGTGGAAGAGGAGAAAACAATCCTTATATTGTTTCTTCTATTTATTTGGACTTTGGGTGTCAAAGGGCAGCTTATGAGTCATCTACAAAACCCCTCTCTTGTCCATCTAGTCTTTAAATGCCATTAAGTGAAATTCAACTTTCCTAACTTCAAATTCCATTCAAAATTTATGAGGTTTCTAGCCTAGGAGACTGAGAAACTAATTTACCACAACATGTTTACCGCAACATTTGTGCATTTGTTTCAATTCTACTCCTTGATTTATTATCTCCATTTTCTAATATTCTCTGCCTTCAGTTTAGTCTTGAATAACTTTTTTTATTTTTCACTCTACATACAGTATTGTTGCAAGAGATCAAGCCAGGACACAGGAAAATCACTTGGCAATCCCACTTGTAGCGTCTGATTGTTATCTATTGGATTTTTATCTATGTGTCTATGGAAGATTAGAAACCCAGATGCCAGCTTCCCAAAAAGTCTGCCAAAATGTCAGAGGATAAAAAAAACTCCCAAGTCCATTTCTAGAACCACAAGACTTACCAACATTGAACAGGAATGTTATCTATAGCAAGTAGGAAACCGAAAGCCTGCAAATGGGAGTGGGAGTGATTGGACTCAGGAGCCTAAATGACCCCCTCCAACTTTATGCTGCTAGGGAGGTGACAGATGGAGTATTTGGGTGTTCAACTAGCATCCGCCTCCACCACGTTCCAAGAGGAATTAAGCCACAGAGGTCCAGCTTCCCTTCTTTATGATGAGGTCTTGCTCTGAGGATTCAATGGCTTCTTTGCCAGCCTTGCTGTGCCTCTCCCTCCAACACTTTTTTAAAGCTATTAAGACGATTTTTTAATGCATTGCTCTGTGGATTGTTACACTGATGAATCAAAAGACATTCCCCATGCCTATAGTTTATGTATTGAAATTCAGCTCTGTTGAGTTTGGGCAAACTCTGTGTCCTTAACACAGGTTCTGCATGACTCTCCGAGTTTAATATTTTTTTCCACAACTTTTGCAGGTTCCTTCCAGATCCTGCAGTTTTCCTTGTGAGCACAGTTGGGCAATCTCTGGCTTCTCCTTATCCAGAGAAATTTTGCAGGTCTGGGCTCACTGGCTGTCCCCAATCTCCATCTCAGAGTTGTCCCTGTTTCTCAGAGATATGTTAGTTCACCATTTACTCCACCTGGAAGCTCCTGGTTCTGATTTAAATTAGGATAGTACAGGGAAAGGAATAAATGGGCCCTTCCACTCTACCACTGGCCTCATTCCCTAAACCCTCAGATGCTGCGTTGGCCCCATCGCTTGCAATGATGATCCTCTCCATGAATTGGGCAGCCTATCAAACTGGAACAGTAACATTGTGTGACAGACTGCATGGGTAACACTTTTGAGGAAAGGGGAGAAAAGATGCTGCTCAGGAAATAATCAGTCAAGAGGGGCAGGAGGCCACAGTTGCTTAACAGTCAGAGAAAGAAAACTAAGAAAGCACTTGCCCTAATGGAGCAAACAGTAAAATGGAAGTCAGGAAGTTTGTTCTTTCAAACTTGCAAGATTCTATTAATGTAACCCTACAATAATGTAGATTCAGCTCATCTAGTCATGTTTCCTGTCTGGTTTTGCCTGGGAGAACTGACACATTGTCACTCAACCAATTCCTTCCCTCCCTTTGCAGAAAACTGTAAGATAAAGCCAGAAGACTGCAAAATTGCCCCTTTGCTTAGTATAAAAACCATAATGCAATGGTGGTGATGGGGACCTTGTGCTTAGTCAGCAAAGGCTGGGGAAAGCTGGGAGAACTCCTGCTGCTGGGACAGACGAGCATTTAATTTTGGTGAGTTCTGAGATCCATGTTTGAAATGCAGAAGGCCTCATCACTTGATCCTGGTGTTTCTGTCAGCTTCACCATCCTCCAGGGCAGGCTGCTCCTTAGCACTGCCAGAAGCCACTTTCTTTCCTGTCCTGAGTGTGGCAGTTGCGCCATCTGCTGGAAACATTTTCCTTTAGCAAAGAATTAGCGAAGATAAGTAGTTATCACCTCTACTTTCCAATGTAAGATACCATGATTCAGGAAAAAAAAACCGTAAGCCTGAAATTTCCTAATTAAGGAACTTGATCAATGTAATTCTCATCAATCAGTTAAAGAGCTTTCCAAAAGGGAAAAAAAAAGTTTTTGCACTCTGCAAACCTCCCCAAAACAGCCCATTTTTCACAAAAACAGGCCTGGTTTTTTTTCCCAAAAAAAGGCATGACTAGCCGGGGGGGGGGGGGGGGGGCTTGCAAAGTGCTCCTGGGGGTGGGGTGGGGGGGCAAAAACGAGCAAAAAATGGGCCATTTTTTGTCAAAAAAATTGCATGCATATCCTTATGGAGGCTTATAGAGTGCTGCTGGGGGCTGGGGGGGGCAAAAAACGGCCCATTCTTTGCTCATTTCTGCCCTCCCCAGCCCCCAGGAGCTCTCTGAAAGCCTCCATAAGGATATGCACAGACATTTTGGTGAAGGGGCAGGGCTTCGGGAGGCAAAAAAATGCTGTATTCGATGTATAAGATGCACACAGATTTCAGCCTATTTTTTTTGAGGAAAAAAGGTGCGTCTTATACTCCGAAAAGTACGGTAACAAATGTGGCAAGAAAGCTCGTCAAATGGGGCAAAACTCACATAACAAATTTTTCACTTAGCAACATAAATTTTGGGCTCAATTGTGGTGGTAAGTCGAGGACTACCTGTTCAACTCTTCTTTCCATGTAAGTCCAGGAACAGGTTAGTGGGATTTAATGGTGATAGCACTTGTGTCCAAGAGACACTCAATCTAATCTACCTCATTACGTTGTCTTGAAGGGATGAGGGGAGAAATATGAGGAAAGCCACCATGGTAATGACAACAAACCTCTACAGTTTTACAATATTGTGAAGGTACTTATTTGAGAGTTACCCAGTCACCTTTATTGTCTGAAGAAATATTAACTTAGGACAAGTTTGAATAAGTAGTTTTATTTTTGTTCAGAATTACAATTGCTCGTGTATGCTATCATTAAAAACATTTTTTTTTCACAATTGCCAATAAGAAGGGATTCACCTGGAATGATAAATTTACAAGATCTGAAGGTATGGGCCATAGTAGCTTATTATACTTTCCTATACCAAATCACTCATCGCTAAGATATTCAGAAGAGGAAGAAGATACCCCCCTTAAAAGAAAACAAGTATGAAATGACTCCCTCATGCTTTTTCTTCTCACCTGGATGGTACCATTCCATGTGAGTGCTTAATTTTTCAGCTACTACAGGCTATCATTTACATACGCATACAAGGCTGGATACACGGTTCAACAACGTTTGATCATCTTCCATAAGAGTTTGTTCTTCCATTAAAATAAGGTGCTCACTGGTCAAAAACTTAAACTAATATTTAAAAGGAATTAAGCCTCCCTCTGAAAACTAGCTTAAAGTCTGGATTACAGGGCAGCTCAGCCTGCTGATTTAGGAGAGATTCTAGGCATGGCTTCTCACGGTGACCATTGCCACTTCTATTGAGGGTGTTCCATTAGGAATGTCCGCACTTGGCCACAAACTAGGGGTCTCTGCATTTCGGAGCTCTCCTCATTGTAACCACTGCCAGGGCTGCTTGGTCCTGGCAAGCACACTTTCTTAGTCTTTCAGCACATTTTACAGATGCTGCAGCTTTTCCTTCGGCCAAGGAACTCTCTTGGAGGCCGTCCCCTCCTGGCTACTGACCCTGAACTCATAGCTTCATGAGACAATGTGATCTCTGCGCCTCCGTTCCCCTGCCCAGGTTTTGCTTTTAACATGGAACTTGACCATTTCTGCCTTGATGATCCATGGGACAGTAACTCTGTGGCTCACATAGCTCCTATCAGAAAAGGAGATCAAGGAAGACATGTTTTCCCATAATTTAAAGCCTACAATTTAGTTAATCACAACAACTATTAGTCACAAAAATAACAACATGCAACTTCTAAAAAAGAGAATCGGTATATTATGGCTCTTTGATTTATAGGGGAAAACAAGTAAAATCTCATAATTTATTTCCATTAAATGTTTTTAAAAAGATAAGAAAGGGATAAGGGGGAAAGCTCCTATCTTACTAGGCATATTACTTTTCCTTTTATTTAGTTATCTATCAAATTTATAATCTGTTCCACTATATTGTGACTCTGGATGCCTTACAGAGCGCAAAAATAAAATTCCAGTGTCATTCCTAGATGTCATTCCTTCCCAAATCTGGATCTAGATGTTCCAAACCAAACATAAGTATAGTGTGAAATCTTCCTTCTTTCGATTTCTCAAAGCGTCTCACGATGGGTACATAGTTCCACCCACTTTAATTTCTTTTTCTATATCCTGCATCAACTACCGTGTGTGGATAAATTCGAAAGCATGCGATTTGCCAGGATACACTCTATAGCAGTGATGGCGAACCTATGGCATGCGTGCCACAGGTGGCACGGGGAGCCATTTGTCATGGCACGCGAGGAGCTGCCCTGTTAGCTAGCCAGCGGCATGCGCACGCTGGCCAGCTGAGTTCACCCTTTTTAAAAGCCATTTTTCGCCCTCCCCAGGCTCCAGAAGCTTTATAGGAGCCTGGGGAGTGTGAAAAGAGCCTCCCCCACCCCCCACTCAGGCCCTCCGGAGGCTTCATGAGCTTCTGTGAAGCCTCCGGAGCGCAAAAAACCGGCCCTACGGGGAAACCGGAAGTTTGGGAACAGACTTTCGGTTTGCTCGGAGGGTCGTTTTGAGCACTCCGGAGGCTTCAGGGAATACTCCTGACGGTCCCTGAAGCCTTCAGAGCACTTAAAACGATCCTCCGAGCAAACCGGAAGTCACTTCCAGTTTTCTCGGAGGGTCATTTTGAGTGCTCCGAAGGCATCAGGGAAGCCTCCTGATGGTCGCTGAAGCCTCCCGAGGGCGTCCAGGGGGGCGGAGGAGGCTGTTTTCGCCCTCCCCAGGCTCCTATAAAGCCTCTGGAGCCTGGGGAGGGCGAAAAAAGCATGTAAAAATGGGGGAGGCATTGCATTATGGGTGCAGCATGCTCACACACGACCCCCCTGTGCTCCCCCCAGTTATGGCACCTGAGCCAAAAAAGGTTTGCCATCGCTGTTCTATAGGCTTCATGGCTTTGGGAATAGGAACCTGGGTCTCTACTTTCTAGTCCAGCATTTTTACCTGTCATAGTGCGTATGAAAAGGATATTCAGTTGTTTTATAACTGCATTCTTTTTTTCTGATACATTATAAGATGCAATATTTTTCTGTTCTTAAAGATTTTTTACACATAAGATTGCCACATACTTTTCCAAGTAATATCTTCTTAACTGAGGCTAAGTTTGAACATAATCCCAAAAGGGACAGCAACAAGTAAAACTTTGCCCAACAATCTGCCTATAGCACCACTCTGGGAAATGCAGAGTTGTGGATTAGGCCAAGGCATGTATGGTCCATAGAGCTGCCTCTGAAGACAACTTGTAGACTTCCGTTTATACAAAATACCGCATCTTTTGTCAAACAGAATATTTTTCTCATTTTAAAAGAACTTGACTCATTTCAAAGTGCAGTTTAAATCTCTATAGCACTCTGTAGCTTGAATCAAAATAGATAGGACTAGGTAGAAATCTAAATGTTAAAATAAGTGATAGAAACCTTTCTATGATGTATCTTTTCCAGAAGTAAAGTGAATAGACATTAGGACCTTACCTGAAGTGGAATATCCAGAAATTTGCCTGGTGCTAATTTAAAAGTGTTAAAAGCGTTATATTAAACTGGCTGAATTTTTATACAAATAATATCTAATTCTTAACTGCTTCTGTACTAGATTTTCATTTTTGTTACCATATTGTTGAAGGGTTCTTTATTAATGTTTCTTAGTTTAAAATCCATCTAGGTAAAAAGATATGTAATACTGAAAGAAGATAGGATTTTTGCTATTGTTGGAATCATCAGCATCTGACAGATGAAGTGCATTTCTACAATATATAACAATAGTCTTTGTCTCATTGTTACCTTGTTTTCTAGAAAGAACTCCTTGTAGCCACCTTGGAGGACATAAAGCTCAGGGTAGTGCAGGGCAGGATATCCATTCATGGCTCGGTCTTCCTCTCTCAGGTAATTACACCTTCACAGCAAGGCAACTGGTTATCCTGCCTGTCCAGGGACTTCAAAAAACGCCTGTTCCCCTTTTCCAAAAAGTCCCCTCCACTTCCACAGCCCTCTGTGATCCACACTCACATCTTGGGACCCCTTTCAGAAGAAAATTCACAATGGAATACAAGGAAGAGGCGCTTCTGAGGTGATGATGGAAGCAGAGGCTTCCTCAGGAAAAGTTCATATAAGTCAACTTGTCTGTGAATATTCAAGGCCCCCTGCAAAAAGAAAAAAACAACAGTGGGCTCTGCTATAAGTAGGCCACAGACCATGCTAGGTAGGGATGGCTGGGGATTTTCTACTTCAATATAACTGAAGGCCACCAGACCATAACTGAAGGCTATCAGACCCCATCCCTCAAGCATGCTACACATATAAGTTCCTTTGCAGGACACAATTCATCCAGAATATGAATCCCTCACCTTGAAGTGACCCCCATGATATTCATAGGGATAGCGGCAGTCAATAATGTAGAACTTCTCTATAAGGCTTTGAAATTGATTGTGGAGCAGTGCTACCATCTGTAAAAGGAGAAGAATGGCACCCACACTGATGTAATCGTCATCTCTTAAGTTTTACTTAGCTCACAGAGTTATTATGAAGGCAAAGAATAAATGCTATCCCAAGCATTTTGGCTGGAGAGTTGAATAAACATGGAGACTATGGTGTAGCTGAACTCTTAGATACTCTACAGAAGAATGTTGAGGGCAGAGAAGCTTGCTTGATTAGATACTACAGCAAGACCCCCTTAGCTATCTTCTGAAACTTTTACAGAACCAAGTGATCCTAAATGAAAAGGAGATACAGCTAGAATTCAGCTAACCCATGAAAGCATATTTGCAAAGTCAAAAGGAAAGAGAAAGTCAGACATATGAACACTTTAAAGCAGGCATGTTTGCTCACAGTTTCTGCAGTGATATATCTCAGATCTGAATGCCTTCCTGTGACTGTTGGCAATGCATAGACCTAGAGAAACACAATCACATTTCATGTTTAAAATTTCTACAATTCAAAAGATCCTCTAGCTTTTTCAAGCCTCAGCTAGATGAATCTTAACATCAGCAAAATAATCCTGAATCCAATTGCTAGGAAACAAGATGCACTGGATTCAGGAGAAAATGCCCTGAAGTAAATTTGAAAACATTTCACCTACATGTATATTAAGAAGTAATAATAAATATGCATTATGGTTTCCTATTCAAAACTTCCTACATGTTTTGAAAACAGTATAATTGTTTTGGCCATATATGAAGATTGTTTTTTCTGAGCTATTTCTGTTGAAAATTATTGCCTGAAAAGTTTTGATCTGAAAATCCATTTACTATCCCTTTCCAACCTCCCACTTTGTTCTTGCGTATTTTCTTTGTTCTTACATATGTGATATTAATAAACATTTGGTATCCTCCCTTGTGGGAGTTTGCTGAATAGTGGGGTTTTCCTGGTTTGCCTAATTTTTCAAAGCCAAATAAAGATTGTTTACTGTGACTAGTATCATGGTGGGGATTATTGCAAGTTGCTCAAGGATGCACTGTAATAACACCACCACAATAAATTACAGTATCCATATTATTCAAGTAATCAGGATCACAAAATGGCAATAGTAGGATGTGACAAAAAATTTTTTAAAAGCAACATGGAGTGCATTTATTACAAATAAGTTTGAAGAAACAAACTTAGTATGTAAATGGGGTTTTTTGTCCATAACTTAAGTTTCTGCTTATTATTGTACCAGTTCAACTTCTATATCTGGATGACTATTTATGTATTGGTATCAGAGATATTTGCTTTGCTCAAATTTAATATAAGTGATGCTCTATTTTACTGAGCAGGCAAGCTCATCTAGGCAGAGTTAGAATTTGTTTGCAACGACTTTTCACTATTTTGCTCTTGTTACTGTTGTTTTAAACTGAATGCAGGATCATGTAGTAGCTGATAACAACATCACAGATTCTATTTTCTATCGTTATTCTAATGCTTCTTTGCAAAAATGAGCTCTAGATATTTTAAGAACATTAATTTAATATTCATGGATCTGGGAAAAAATAATGTGCACTTTTAGTTGGGTACTAAAAAGATTCAAAATATAAATCTATTAATGGCATTCTGCCAGGTATCTTATGCTGGGCATCACACTGACTACAAAATAGTAGTATTAGCCTTAAGAATTGTTTGAGAATCAAAAGAGGGGATCACATAAACTCTTCCCTAAGAAATGGAACCACAGAGGGCAGAATCTACCATAAAACATGCTCAAAAGTTACAAGAATATTTCAGGTTGATTTAGTGTCCATTTCAGAGCCCTCTGGTAATCTGTGAGAATGGCCAACCACAGATGAGTCTCACATCACACCGTTACAGAAGGGATCTTTCATTTGAGCTTGGTGCATTAGAATCATGCTTATCTGAATTTCCAAAAGTGAAGTAGGCATCTTTATGCTACTATGAACTGCTACTCGTACAATTCTTTTTTTTTATGAAGTTTTTATTTTTATTTTTATTAGTGTATACATTTTTATATAATAAAAGGAATAACAAGAGAAAACATGGAATAATTGAATAACGATAGATTGCAACCTAATATAAATGTGTATTATTATTATTACTAGAAAAACATTAGTTGATTGAATGTAATAAGTATGATGAACTTTTATCAGTTTTACTTGCATTAGAATGTATGACGCCCAGGTACCACACTGTTCACGCATTAATTCGATATATTTGTAAAAAAAAAAATATCATACAATTGTTAACTGGAAAATCACCCAACTGTAGGACATGACAAACAACTCTTCTGATCTGTTACCTACCAGATCACGGTAGGTCTTGCCTGCCAACACATACTCAAATTTCCCACACTAATGAACTTTTTGTCAGTGCTGAACAATACAGAAAACTGTTTCAGCATTTGTTCAGTTGTTAGGAGGGGAGGTTTGGGATAGCATGACATGGACAAAGTCAGCATTCTTCTCCCTATCCCCCCACCCCCCCCAAAAAAAGAATCAGAGAAGCAAGAAGGCACACTACGCTAGAGAAGTCACCAATTAACTGCCTGAAGCCGTGGTCTTGATCAAGGGCTCTGACGATCTCGATGTCAGACAGGGAGGTTGTTTTCTTCAAAAGCATAACCTATAAACAAGCAGGCAATCCATCAGTACCTATGCAAGACAAATGACTGCGAGGATCGGTCTTCTGTGCATGAGAAAGCTTGAAATAACAAAGTATGAACATCGTCTGAGTCTAATTAGCTAAAGTAAATACAGGGATAGCAGGCCTATGGATTATAGTTGAATCCAATGCATCATGTCTTAAATGCCAGTTGTTTGAATATAACAGTAAAAGAGTTAGCCCTATCAAATGTGTAACACAACGCTGTAATAAACAGATATTCTATTTATTACAGAATGCGGAGAGAAAAATACATGTGCTTCCCTCACTATTCTTCTTGACATAGTTGATTATTCTAGCCTTGATATCAAAACCCAAGAATTTAGGGGAAAGGTCCTGGATATGAGGACCAACTGTTGTTTCTTACCCCTTCTGGCCCTCCTTGGATCGGGCTTCACTTCCATGTCACCTTAGCTGGAGTTTCATCATTATAGCTTTTCACTGTCCTCTTTGATGCAGGTCTGTTTAGTTTTGCTGACAGAGATGGAGATCGGAAGAGGCAGCTCTTGTTCATGGAGACCTGCTAAATGTGTCAAACAAACACAGAGATCAAGATATCAGGAAGGAAGTACCCTACATTTCACTTCATCAGTCTCATTAAGAGGGATGGACTGATTGATAGATTTTTCTATCAACTGTACTTCCATATAACTATTGCTAGCTCTCTCAGATGAGTCTGACAGCCTCAGTTTTGCAACAGCCCTGCAAATCAGCCCACAAACTGTTTTAATGGCCCAGCCCTAAACATGTTAAACATTTGAGCCTTTAAATGCTGCTGTTTCCAGACTGGATCATTTGGAAGACAAGACGTTACTTACTACTGGTTACAAGGCAAGAGCCCGAGTTAACTAAATTGCTGTATACCTCACTGATATTGAGGTCCTGAGCACGGAGTGGTCCAGACAACAAGGCAGCCATGTTAGAGTGGTGCCCAGAAAGGGACATCTATGGAGGAATCACAAGAGAAAACAGAGCATTAAAAAAAAATAGAATTGTCAGGTGAAAAGAGAACATTAGGCACTTACAGCTTTAACAGGATTTCAACTGGGGAAGCTCACCTTAAAAAATATTCTCAGCCCTCTTTTTCGTCTGGCTAATGTATGCTGAACCCGACAATTGTTTCGTTATACAGAGCCAGAAGAGCGGCAAAGGAAGAACCACTTCTATTAACAAAAATACAACCCTTTCTTTAATTCTGTCAGCATTTGAGGGGCAATTTCCTACTCTACATGACTGTCGTTCCCCTCTCCCTTCCCGGGTGATTCCCAACCTGGATCATTTTCACATCCCACAGAGGTCAAAGTTATGAGGAAATGCACAAGGAAAGAAAGGATGGTTTTGTGGGTGAAACAAAAACAAAAATAAGAATGACTACATTTTAGTAAAGGTAGCCCTCAAATTATAACAGTTCATTAAGTGACCATTTGGAGTCCAGTGGCAATGAAAAAAGGGATTTACGATCGTTTTTCACACTTACAACCCCTGCAGAATTCACGTGAGTACACAATCAAAACTCAGGGCTTGGCAACTAACTCATATTTACAATGGTTGCAAGGTCCTCAGGGCCACGTGGTTACTTTTTGTGACCCTCTGACAAGCCAAGTCAGCGGGGAAGCCAGATTCACTTAACAACCGTGTTACTAACTTAACAACTGCAGTGATTCTCTTAACAATGGTGGCAAGAAAGGTCACAAAATGAGGACAAATTTACTTAACAAATGTTGTGCTTAGCAACAGAAATCTGGAGCTCAGTTGTGTTCATTTAGAAAGGTATAGATACAGTGTTACAGATAGGGAGGTATTTCTGAGGTGATTCAGTTCTAGAACTCATGACGAATGAGTGGCAGGCAGTATAAGAAATTCTATTGGGCTTTGGAGCAAACTCTACTTAGGGGTGTACATTTTTATCCGGCAGAAGACAAATAGAAGTGGTTTAAAGAATCTCTGCCAACAGTGTTCAACATTCTGAGATATATTGCAGGTTGTGACTGAAATTACTAGAGTAGAAAATCTAAAGGAACTTATTATTGAAATCCCAGAAGGAATGAACTTTTTCATATTCTAGTATGCTCTCTGGGGATGTGAATGAATTCGTAGAAATTTAGCCAGTTTGCAAAAAATAAACTGAATTATATCTAGGTTTTAAGAGATCAGTCCCAAGTCAAGACTAAATCTTCTCCTCAGGATAAAACTAATACATAAATTTCCCACCACCACTGTGACAATTATCATCAAAAATGCAATGACCAATCTTGAGCACTAGATATTTATGCTGGCAGTCCTCGACTTATGACTACAATTGAGCCCAACATTTATTTTGCAAAGTTATTTTGCTTAAAGTGAATTTTGCCCCAATTTATGACCTTTCTTGCCACAGTTAAGTGAATCACTGCAGTTAAGTTAATAACATGGCTGTTATGTGAATTTGGCTGCGCCATTGACTTTGCTCATCAAAAGGTCACAACTTCGGGACACTGCAACCGTCATAAATATGATGTGAAATTTCCAAAAGATGACCTAATTAATTTATGAGCTTCGAGGCAAAGTTCAAAAGAAATCCATTCATTTATTAGGATCAACATTTTGGTATGTTCTTCTGTGGAGCCAAAACTGATTTCCGCTTAATTGCGTTTGAACTTTACCCCTGTATCCCTTTCCTTCTGTCTGTGTCATAAATCACATCCACCAACAAGGTGCTGCGGCAGCCTATGAACATGCGCATTTCACATGCCAACTGTAGGAATATGAGACCTGACTCTGGCCAAAGGTATAAATGGAATTCTCCTCCCTTTTCCTAGTAGTCATGGAAACGCTTTACAAGTTGACATATGAGTCGGTTGCGAAGCCTCTGGATTTTGACCATAGGTCCACAGGGATGCTGCAACGGTTGTGTGAAAAATGGTCATATGTGCCTTCAGTGCTATTGGAACTTCAAATGGTCACTGTTATAATTGTATATATAATGGTTATATATATACAGGACTACCTGTAGTGTCTTGGAATACTGTATTTAAACTTACCCTTTGAATGAGATGCCTAGCCATTTTTTTCTAATGTTTGAAAATGTTTCAGTATAATGGAGTACAAGCTCCTACTTCCAATTTCCCCAAAGATCACTCAGATAGCTCTTACCAAAGGCTCTCCATCCAGTATTGCAGCAGAGGAGACCTAACACTGCTATTACTTGCCATTACTGCTATTCATGCTGGGCAAGCTATACTTGCTTTCTCTGATTTTTTTTTTAAAATGAATACAACTGCCCACAAAGTGACTTTTAACTCATCCTTCTCAACTCTGTTTCTTCCCTTTTACTGGAACAGAGCTCATCAGAAAAGCTATCCAAGGCTTCTGGGACTCCTGAAACATCTATTGGGCTGCCAAGAGATTTCATCTCAAGAGTCCACGAAATCCTCTGCTTTCTGGAAAGAAAACCAATTACAGGTGAAATTCACCGGTTTTCAAACATGCAAATATTTACTGTATACAGGTCAGGGTGGGTTCCAGCTGCCGATACTGCCGGTTTGTTCAGGGACGCGACGCGCGCATGCACAGTACAAAAACATTGCTCTGCGCATGTGCAGAAGGCAAAAACACCGCCAAGAGAATCAGTAGATACTCACATTTATCTTGTTCATCGAAGGACAATGAATTTTCCCGCTAATTTGCTGGAGGTAAGTTGGTGTTACCTGCACAATACCTCAGGCTAAAATATCAAGGGGAATGAATGGCACTGTGAAGTTCTAGTTGGTACGTACTGTATGTATATTGATTTATATACTGATATGAGACATAGAGCATCAACAATTGGTGCTCCTGGTTCTCAGATTTACCTCAAAGCCTTTAATAAGGTAACTAAACTCCATCATAGCAGAAAAGAAATACCTGGAGCAACTGCACACACTGCTTCCTTGAGTCTCTGCTGAGAGAAAAAGGGAGCTAGTCAGAGATCCTTAGTATGAACTGAATAAAAATTCAGCATATTCCCCAATCTAATCCTGTGCATCGATTAACAATGGATACCTTAGTCACATATTGGGATATGTTATGTTTGGTTTAACTATTCAATAGTTTATTGAATAAATCAACAGTTGGCTTGGTTTGCCCCATATGCTAAGTAAAAGTAACTTTGTGCTGTGCGCCAGTTGCGGCCTTTCCTGGACCAGGATTGCCTGCACCCAACCCCTATTTATCTCATGGGCGGACTATTGTAATGCGCTCTGCATGGGACTACCCTTGGAGAGCCTTTGGAAGCTGCAGTTAGTGCTAAGTGCAGCAACGTGGGTAATTGGCGGGGGGGGGGGCAATGGTCCTTATAATACCACTGCTCTATGAGCTGCATTGGTTACCAGTCTGCTTCCAGGTGCAATTCAAGGTGTTGATCACCTTTAAAGCTCTTTGTGGCATTGGTCCAAGATACGTGAGGGACATCTCACCCCCACTGGGATTGGCCTGTACTACTTGTGCCGGGAGAGGACGCATGCTGCGTCAGCCCATTATTGTAGCTGGCGGGGTCCAGAAAGAGGGTCTTCTCTGCTGTTGCTCCTGCCCTCTGGAACACCCCCCTCCCCCCATTGACTTCAACTCTTCCATCTTTTCCTAAGGGCCTAGAGACATGGCTTTGCCAGTTGGCCAAATCCTAGTGGAGTTTTGAAGGTAAAATTAGAAATTTTGAGTGTACAGATTTGGCCAGGCTTACGGGGTTAATTGTGGAAATGCAGAGTTTCGCTTCCAGAGACTTCCTGCTCCCATTTGCCACCCATATTTCTTTACAGTATACAAACAAAAAATACCAAGTAAAAATCTTGCCATTTCGGTACTGGGGGTTGTAAACAAAGTTAAAAGAAAAATAGAAATAGATGTAAAGACTCTTTGGTAGGCGAAACATACCTACTTGGCCTATTTAATTTTTTTTAATGTCCCACAGGATAAACAGTTTTGCTCTTCCCATCTATCAATCATATTGCATGAGTTCTTACAGCTGTCTACAGTTGCTAAAAAAAAGCAGCTTTCCCAACTGAAAAAAAAAGGATTCACGTTATTCAGCCCAGCCCCACAGGTAGTTGTTTAGCCACACCACTGAGAAAGGAGCAAATGGGCTCTTGCCCATGAGTCCATCACTAAGCATGATGCACAAACTTATTTAATGCATCCATCAGTGCTGAATTAGCCACAGCTGAGTTAATAGAAGTGCTACAAAAGAATTTTCAGTGCTGAGAGCAGATCAATTAAACCCAAATGAAAATAAGCTAATATGGTAAACTACAAAATCAGTAGGTAGAACTTACAGCTGATCCTGGAATTCTGTTAAGTTATTTTTATCTGCAAGTCATAAAAGTGAGAAAATAGAAGGCTGAAAACCTAGGAATAGTTATTCTATTAAGTAGTACACTTAAGTAATCTAAATCGGAGTGAACTGATTAAGTCATCTTTCATATCTCAAAATTAATTATTTTGGTTCAGCTAAAGAAGTCCAATCAATATGGAATATAGGCTTGCAAAATATATTCAGTTGTTTAAGATACTGCTAGAGTCCCCCAAACCATAAATATAAGCCTATCACATAGGAAACCACATAGCTCTATAAAACTGCAGGCAAGCAGCTCTATACTTTTTGTAAACCTGGAATACTGCGTGAAATTTACATAAATATTTGGCTTGGGTTTATTGCTTGGGTTTGTTATGATTTATAAACATATCAATATAATACCTTGGGAAACAAATATATTAAATAAAATAAATAATACAGATACTTGGATTTAAGTTTACTAAAATCAATTTAATACAGAATTTCTCATAGCCTAATAATTGCCTAAACTGATTAAAATATTACAGTTTATATAATAGTGTTAAACTGGTGGCTCGCAGGCCAGATGTGTCATGCGCAGGACACACCATCCCCAGCTCTACAAAGGGGAAAAACCTCACTATATGTCACGTGATGGCAATGTGATGCCATGAGTTTGACACATGTGATATAATAGATGAAATTATTTGTCAACAAAACTTACTTTTATAAGTACAGGTAGTCCTCAAATTACCACAATTGAACCCAAAATTTACATCGCTAAGTGAGACATTTGTTAAGTGAATTTGCCCCATTGTATGGCATTTCTTATCACAGTTGTTAAGTGAATCACTGCAATTGTTAGCAATGCGGTTGTTAAGTGAATCTGGCTTCCCCATTGACTTTGTTCGTCAGAAGGTCGCAAAACAGGATCACATGACTCTGGAATACTACAACTGTCATAAATATGAATCACATCTTTATCTCATTACCATGGGAATGTTTGCAAGAGTTGTAAGTGTGAAAAATGGCCATGTTACTTTTTTCAGTCCCATTGTGACTTTGAACAGTCACTAAACAAACTGTTATAAATTGAGGACTACATGCATAGTGATCAAACTGCTTACTACTAGCAGAACCAAAACTCTAGAGTAGGCAGCAATTATTACCAATCTCCAGTGCTCCTGGGGGCTGGCTGAAGGTGAATGCAATTTCTTCTTCTCCGCTGCTGAGATTGGACAGGTCTAAGCAACGTCTTGGTGCATCCCTACAAATTGTGAACAGGCAGGTAGATACACATATCCGCACACGCTAGCAATGCACCATTGAAATTCATAGAAATTAGTATTACACCATTGAAACATCTATTCTATTCAGATGAACACCCCTAAACAGTCTCATACATCAACTGATTATATTTGAAAATATAATCCCATTTTAATATATCCCTGGACGATAACATCTAGCCTAAGATGCTACTTAAGATTGGATCAAAGCCAACTTAGTCAAGTGTTATTGAAGCCAATATAAAGAAGTCAGAAAATGGCTAATTTGTCTGTACACAATACAATAGACTAAAGCTTAAGGCCTCCATATCAGATGTAAAGAGACAGAACCCCAAAATTGAATTTTTAAAAATCTCCCTCTTCCCCTATAATTCAAAGCTGCAATTTATTACTCTATTTACTGCTGGTCAAGCAGAGGATCCATGAAAAATCACCCTCTCTGACCATCTAAACGCTCTTGGATTTGCTTAACAACCAAGATTATATACAGAATGCATTACTGGTAGTTCATAAACCTCCTCCTCATCTAACTACCAAACTCAGTCTACTCATTTTCAAAGTTGGTATGTTATCTAAACTATAAAGTAAATATAGTGACCCAATAGGCACAGTTGTGATATCTACTTATGTCTGGTGAAGACCTAGAGACCACTTATTCATGTTTCAGCTATGTTTAATTTTTCCTAAAACATTCCTGTATTGCTTAACCATGGATTTAGGAACTTTTATAAGTGGACTGCCATAGTTCTTGGGCATACAGTACTCCCTATTGTTTGAAACTACGATTGTTTAAAAAGAATTAAAATTTCAGATTAGCTTCCCAGCTAATTCTGTGCGATGCCTTTGGAAAAAGAGAAAATACTTCACCCCACATTATTGTATCAAAGAGGTGGGGGGGGGGAATTACCCTGCTAAAGTGCTACGGTTTTGGAAATCCCAAGTGAGATTCAACACAGGAGTGAGAGGAGGTTCTGGAGTAAACAGCAGAGATATCTTGACATCCTGGATCATATTTAGCACCATCCTGTAGTTAGGCTGAAACCTAAAAGGAACAAATAATAACTTCTAAAAGGGGATAATTTTCAGGCAGCATTACTGATCACCACTTAAAACAGCAGTATCCTTTTTTTTTACAAGCCTGTCTCTTTATTATAATAATCACAATTTAAGAGCTGGCAATCAGGTACCTAAAAATTGAAATATGCAGCAGCAAGCTGAAAGATTAGACTAGGAGAGGGGTCTGCAACCTTAAACACTCAGAGCCATTTGGACCCATTTCCCACGGAAAAGAAAACACGGGGAACCACAAAACCCTTCTGGTGCTTGACTATTTCCTGAGTGGGCACAAAACTAGCATATGTAGTTGAATTAGACGTTCTGTTTTCTTCTGAAACTTTTCTTGGATTTATCCATGGCGGACCTACCAGGGGTCAAAAAGCTCAATAAACTGCATGCCAGCGGGTGTCCCACACTGCCGGTTGTGACACATATTTTGAGTGACAGGGAGCAGCAGAGGGATGAAAGAGCCACATGTGGCTCCAGAGCCACAGATTGCTGCCCCTGGACTAGGGAGATAGCAAACAAGGAAGCTAGTAACAATCAGGCTAAAAAAAATGTATCCAGTTTTATTTTTTAAAAAGTCTCGCCTACATTACTTTTTAAATAATTGATCGCAGCAAACATACCGAATACCGCACCCGCCTATTCCCCCCCCCCACACACACACAATATCAACTCTGCAAGATAATAAGTTGGGCTGAGAAAGAATGATTGGCTGCCTTTCTTAAAGGGAAAGGAGAGCTTTGAATTTTTCCAGACGGAATTTTGGATAATCAGCATCACAGGCTAGAATACTCCGCCTTCCAAAGCAAACTAAGGTTTGTTCCCTCGTTCGCAGAGGGGGGGGGGAGCAAGAGAAAAAGATCAGCTGCGGACAACGCGAGGAAACCCTCCCTGATGGTTTGGATTCGGACTTCCTTCCATCAGCCCAGCCCAGCCCAGCAGAGCCATGGCAGACAACGGCAAAGGACCTCGGGAAGTACAGCACCCCTTCTGCCCTCCTCCCTTCTTGTGAAACCCCTTCCTCGCTCTCAGCCTCCCCCCGCTCCCAAAAATAAGGCGAGCTGAAAATTCCACAGCACTTCAGAAATTAAAATTTATCGCCGCTGCGCTGGCCAATCGCGATCACCTCTTTCTTTCGACCGACCAACCCTCGAACGCTCGAGAGAGAAGAGCCTCCGTCTCGGAGTCAACAGCTTTTTCATTGGCAAACCGACGGCCTTACGTCGACGGTGGCGCGCGCGGCTGATTGGATGGCGGGGTTGGGTAGGCGGGGTTTTCATACACGTGTGTTATTGTCCGCGCTGCGTTCCGGAGATAACGCCCATATTTCTGACTCTTCGCCCAGCCAATCACCGGGCCGAAGATCCACCTCCTTTTTTTCTTCCTACTGTGCGATAGGCCGGAGGTCTGCAAAAAGCCACGCCCTCCCTGCTTACTGGAGGGAGATTTAAACCCGCATTTAATGCTGGCCATGAGGGTTTTTGGAAAGGGCTACTCCGGTTCGCGGGCCAATCATGCAGTTTCCGAATTCTTTGTCTGACTTCTCGATTGCCGTAACTGGCCGGTAGTTGCCTTTAGATTTCGGGTTTTGGGTGGAGCTTCGTTTTAAACTTGGCGACCTTCTCCCGTTGTCTTATCTCTCTGAGTCGGTAAAGTGAGCGGGGTGGAGGTTGCTGAGACGGGGTACAATGTCTGGCTTCCTAATTGGCAATGATGTATTAACCATTAAGCAGACTAAGCAAGTGCTAAGGGCACCAGGCCCAAAGAGGGCACCCAAAAGCTGAGAAAGAAAAAAAAACCCAATGAAGATTTGTAAAGTATGTACAGAGGTGGGGATCAAGATTTGTCAGTGCTTAGGGCACCAGTGAACCTTAATCTGTCGCTGCTAATTGGGGAACTTTACAGGTAGTCTTCAACTTACAACCACAGTTGAGCCCAAATATTACGTTGCAAAGCGAGTTTTGCCCCATTTTATGACTTTTCTTGCCACATTTGTTAAGGGGATCGCAGCAGTTCTTAAATTAGTCACATGGTTGTTGAGTGAATCTGGTTTCCCCATTAACTTTGCTTGTCAGAAGGTTGCCAAAGGGTATGGTATGACTCCGCAACCGTCATAAATGTGAGTCAGTTGTCAAGCATCCAAATATAAATCATGTGACCATGAAGGTGCTGCAATGGTCATAAGTATGAAAAATGGTCATAAGTCATTTTTTTCAGTGCCATTGTAGCTTTGAACGGTCACTAAATGAACTGTAGTAAGTCGAGGACTAACTGTGTGTATATTGTTTCAGCACACTAAGTGAGTTGCATTAGGTGATTGGGAACACTTATTCAACAGAGTTTGTCTATCTTTTTCTTTTCTCCTATAACTTGCAATCTACTTGGATCAAGGGCTATGTGCCAATTTATGAACCTTTACAGTTTGAATGGCTAGAGTGGGTAAACATTTTTGAAGATTAAGTTTAATCTTATATTGCAATGATGTTTTTCCTTATTTGTTGAAACTTGCCTGGGCTGTCTGCTGGAGGAATCGCTGCATTTCAGCCAAGAACAACTTACTGCAGTCATATCTGTGTTTGAAAGGAATTTATAAGAAAAACCCAGAAGAGAAGTTGCATTATTAACATAATAGGAGTCTAAAGTTAGGATATTTCTTTGAAGTCTCAAGAAAAGCTCAAATCCTTTGGCTCTGTGTAAAACATAGTTTATGCAGGCAAACAATTAGGAATGACTTATTATTCTAGGTGTGAGTAGACAACTGATGTTTCTGCTGAATGTTATGATTTCAGTCTTTGATGTCTCCGGAAGTGTTTGAAAGTTTCTGAAGTTGGATAGTGTGTTGAACACAATGTTTCAAAGTCAGTTACTATCTACATAAATCTCAAATGCTGTGCTTTGTCAAATTGGGGGAAATTACACAGATGCTTGCTAAAGCACCTATGGATTAGTCATGTTTTTGAACTTTCATACTGTTTACAATGTAAAGTCAATAAAAAAGTTAAAAGATTTGCTGAAATATTTATTGGCTAAAATAACTGAGCGTTAAACTGGTTTCTGTTTGATGCCTAAAAGATGCTGCAACCAGGTGAGACACATGTGGGAAAGTTGGCAACCATGTCTTGGAATGAGGCTATGTCAGATAATAAGAATAACAAAGTGAACAGTTTTAAGTCATGAAAATAGTTCAAGTCTTTCCTAAGTTTAATAATGCATTTTACCTTTGAGAATACATTTTACCAGATGGAGGAAATGTGCAAATCACTTTGGATTCTCTCAAAGGAGGACACGACAAAGATAAAATATTCCCCATTCTATGTATAGTACTACTATAAAAGGAACGCGATCAGTTAGAGACGAAGTGGGGGAAATCTTCCTTTTATTTAGATACCTGGAGTCAAGATTCATTCAAAATACCATATCAAAAGCAATCAGTGATTCCATCAGCGCCTTGACATTTTTAAAAATCTCAATTCTTTAAAAATGTAACTTCATTCAAATGTTGCAATAAAAGTTAATATGGCTCATTATTTTGTGAAGAAGGAATTTTTATGAAAATTGCATTAATGCTTAAAGAAATTAGGAGATTCACTTGGAAATGGGTGATTGTTTAATTTTCAATTTAAAATATATGTTAGAGAAAAAACAATGCCTTTGAGAGAAAGATATGGTGGCTGTACTCTGTTGTTCAACTTTTTTCTGACAGGCAGATCTTATTCAAGGTTCTCTCTCAGGCGGCTGGCACAGGTATTTTACTGCACAGTTTCTGCAGTATTTGAGTATCTCTGGAATAAGTGATAGGAGCTTCTCAGAAGTTTCTCTGTGAAGCCTTTAAGAGGTCTTTTTCCAACTGGTAAGAGCTATCCCAATTTTCAGGTTCTCTCCCCTAGTATTCCCAGTTTTTAAATTCAGCAGAGTACCTGTGCAGTCTGGATGTTTACCAAAGGCTGTTTCCCATATAGCTCCCCATCTTAGCAATGTGGATGGACAGGACTGGAGCAGGGATATGGAGACAATTGTTACTGTACTCCAGAACATGTAATTATTTTGAGGACAAAGATCTGTTTGCATGATGGACATTGCATTCTTCTGCGGATCAATTGGAGGAAGCAGAGATTGATTCATAATAATCTTTGTACATTTTGTTTTTGTGGTGGCAGTAGTGACAATAACTGTTTTGTATTTATCAGAGAGTGGAAATGGAAATGGTGTGGAAAGCTTTTTATTTAAATTACAATCTAATAGATCCTTACCTAAATAGAAGATGTGGTTCAAAATGAATGACAGATTTTCATCCAGTAGATGAGCCTCTATATTAATATTTTTAATTCTCTAGTCAGAGTTGCCACATGCAGCAGTAAAATTTTTGAGTGACAAACTGCATCGCAGATCATGGTACTTTAATATTGAGCCATTTTTACACAAAATTATTTGTGTTGAGTGCTTTTATGCCACTTCAACTTTGCTCTTTTTTAAGGCTATGAGAAGTCTGTAGGTAGAATATTCATTTAGGTCTTTCCCCCCGCTGTTCATTCACTGTATTGAACATAATGTTTTTCCACTACATTTTGAAGTCAGTATCCCAGTAAAGATCACTGGATTATGTTGTAAACTAGATTTGTGTTAAATAAAAAGCATGTCCACTTGAGAATTCCAAGTGTGTGAAGTATAGACAAGTATAGGCATGGGATAACAAAACATAGAATACAGGTAGTTCTTCACTTACGACCACAATTGAACTCAAAATTTCCATTGCTCAGCAAGACAGTTGTTAGATGAGTTTTGTCCCATGTGAATCTGGATTCCCCACGGACTTTGCTTGTCAGAAGATCGCAAAAGGGATTCACATGACCCTGGGACATTGCAACCATCATAACTATATGCCTGTTGCCAAGCATCTGAATTTTGATCACATGACCATAGGGATGCTCCAACGGTCGAATGAAAACGTTCATAATTCACTTTTTCAGTGCTGTTGTAAGTTTGAAGGATCACTAACTGAACTGTTGTAAGTTGAGAACTATCTATATATTAGAATCTGTTCTTGAGAAAGCCAATACTTTGTGTAGAACCTGCTTTCTTCTTTCCTTCCTCAAGCAGGTGTGTGGCTGCAGACATCTTTCTTGAATCCTCTAAGCTTTGTTTTCTAAGGATTACTTTAAAAAATATTATCTCTGTCAATTTTTCTCTCTTTTCTTCTTCTGTGCTTTGAAGTCTGGGGTAGAATTCCAATCCATCTATCTCCCCATTCCATATTCCGCTCTTGCCATTACCAACCACGCTCACTTTGTTGTCAGTATCCACAGTTTTCTTATCTCTTTGCTCATTTTTTCCTTCCATCTTTTGAACTCTGTCCTCCACATTCTTCATTTGGTAAACATCCTCAGTTTTTCCATCCAATTTTTCTGTTTTGTATTCCATATTCTCCAATCTCTTTTCAATTCTCTCTGTCACAACTAATAGATTTTGAATTTCAAACATAATCGTTTGCAATGTTACAGTTTCTTTTTCCTGCTGCGCCAGAAGTAAAAGAGCACAGATTTTAAATGATCTGAAATTAGAAAATATTTAATTCCAGTGATCAGTTCTTACTGTTGATGTTTTTTTTTTAAAAGGCTTGTTGCTTCAGTTCTTTTTCTAGAGAAAAAGATTACATATTGGGAGAGCTCTTACCATGAACTTCTTCTTTATCTCTAATGTATAGAAATCATTTAGTTATATTTTTCCAAATTCTGTGAGTCTCACTTGATTTCTTTTACTTTCTTTTATATTTGAAGAATAATGACTTCACAAATGGAAAGTTAAGATACAAATGCATTGTGTCTCCATGTTCAGTAATCAAACTTTTTTTATTTCCTTCAAATAGGTCGTCGTTTCAGGTTTTCTCACCTGAAGTAAAGATGGTGAGTGTGGGGGTAGGTACAAGGTCTGATTGGGTGAGAAAACCCTGTTCTGGATCTGGGTAAGTTTCATAACAGATATTTCTATAGTTTATTAAGTTATTGATATATTTCTCTGTTTAGGATTTTTCCTTCCATTTGTAGAACTTTTTTTTTTAAAAAAGTTTTATTGGTTTTTTTAATATTTTACAAAGGGAAAAGGTAGGGGATAGGTTACAAATTTTGGCAACTGCAGTGTGCGGTAGGTGCACCCCCCCCTCCATACTCATAGTATACATTTGCACATAATTCATTATTAAGTAATAACATAATAACAAACAAAATAAAAACAAACTACTCCTAGAAAAACCCGAGGATCCTCCACCAGATACACAGGATATGGGAGGGGCCGGAGCTCTGTCGGCGGGGGGAGATGGGGCAACATTGAGAAAGCTCAGATCACAAAAATGAGTAAGAAAATCCACCTGACATAAACTGTTCGAAATTATTAACTGAACTTACATGCTGACTATATGTTATTACATTTGTAGAACTTATATAGAGACAGATGAGGCGGTCTTGCGAAGAAGGCAAAAGCAGATAGATTATGGGAAAAATACCATTGGTTACCAGCACTTTGTCCAACAGATTCCCAGGTAAGCAATAACTGTTATTTCTCGGTTTTTATTAGACTTCTACATAACATCCCTCTGGAATGAGCTGCCCCCGGAGCTTCGCATAATCCCTGACCTCCGGTCCTTCCGACGCGCCTTAAAAAGTTGGCTTTTCCAGCAAACCGGCCTGGCCTTTTAATTTTATCTAATTTTTTTAATGTTAGTGTTATATTAATTGGGTTTGTTTTTTTGGATTGTTTCTAATTTCCTCTTAACTTTTGTAATATGTGTTTTTTAATGCTGTACGCCGCCCTGAGTCCTTTGGGAGAAAGGCGGCATATAAATCCAATAAAACAAACAAACAAACAAACAAACAAAAGCTTGGGTGGGCTCCTACTGTGATCATCACTAGCAGTTCTTCTCAAAGTTCTGGTATTTGGGCTGTTCATTTTAGAATCTGGTCTTGAGGTAAAGACCCTTTAAAGACTCACTTTAATAGTTCTCTCTGTGCTCTTTCTATGGGAGACCTTAAGGTGGCTTTTAATTTCTCACGCTTCATTCCAGGATGGCTCGCCAGTCAGGTATTCATCCCTGTACTCCAAATAAATATAAAAAGTACAGTCGTCGCTCGTGGGACATGCAGATTAAGCTTTGGCGAAGGGCACTTCATGGTTGGGATCCACCTGGACATGAGAGGGAAGTATTTCTAATAATAAAAATGCTGCCCAACTCTCAACAAATCTGAGTGACTCACAATAATCAAATAAACAACAAAAACAAAAATTACAATTAAAGCAATTAAAGCTAAAAGGTGGCAAATGCAATGAAGCAAGCCCATCATTTGGCAGGTTTACTTTTAATTACAATTCTGTATTGTAAATAGCCACCTTTATTGTGCAATATTTACTGCCAGCAGCCTGGTGACCCACTTATAAAGTAATGCTCCCACACTATTCAGGAATTGCAGGCCTAGTCTCCAGTCCATATGCACGCTCCTTGGTATTCCTTATCACCATGGAGACAGAGTTAATTGTCAACAGAGTTGTCATGCTCTTCAGTGAGAGCAAATGGTTCTGGTGCCCATCAGGGGCTGGGAGTATTTTGCACTATGTTAAGGTGGAAAATGAGAAGGATCACATATATGAGAAAAGAAGGAAGAAGTGAGTAAAACACCATTTTATATTTTCATTCCATTAATTTCCATGGGTTGCCTACCATTCTGTGGCAGAAGATAGAAGCGTTTAGGCTGGCATATTCAACTACTCCTATTCCATTTTTCCAATGGTTTTTTATTTACATTCTAAGATACGATTATGGAACATTTTGTGGGTTGAAGATTGCATTTCCTAAAAATGTTTTGAAGGGTCACATGGCAATTGGCAAGCCCAAGTCCAAAGTGACCGGGTCACCCACTTTTCTCTCTGGGCTCTAAATGAGTTGTCAGCAAAAATATAGACAGCTGTTTCTGGAGGTCTAAACCGACTAGTTAAGATAGACAACTGCAGATTGCTTTTTCCCAGTTTAGGCTCTAAAGCTATTGAATGCATTTGCTGCTTGGCTTAGTATGAACAACCTGCTCTGTTTTGCAAGGCAGGAGCTGGTGACCAAAATGGATCTTTTGTCTAATCTCCCAAACAACTGGTTTGATGCTCAGTGTATTCAGGAAAATATCTGTGAAGAAGTCCTAGGAGAACAGGTATTGGGATTTTGTTTAATTATATTCTATATGGCCTTATTTTGGAATAGTTACATAACAAAAGGATTTGACAATGTGTGAACAAAATCATAACCTGTATTTAATGCTAAGCAGAGTTGAGCATTCTCTATCTTTATGTGACATAATATTCTAAGTATAAGCTTAGTGTTATGGACATACACAAAACGTTCCTTTTTAAAAATGACATCTTCAGGCCAGTCACTAACTTAGACTACTTATTTCATATTATTGTTCTGCTCCTATAGATTTCTGGATTGTCCTCTTCTGGCCATTTATATCCACAGCTTCAGGATACACTCTCCAACACGGAACATTTCAAGGAAGATGCTGAAGACTGTCCACTTGACTCCTGGCTCTTGTTTTTTTCTCATGGAATCCCAACACAGTCAGTGATATAAAAGAGAACACTTAGAGCTAATTTCAAGGATTTTTTTTTTGCCACCGTGGTCCACCTGTATTGTCACTCAATTTGCTACAAAATCCATTATTTTATAACAAGATGATCTTCCATTTCTATATTTGATAGTTTTCTATATAGAGTAATCGTTATTTAGCTAGAACACAAAGCATTTCCTATTGACTCTCCATTATTCATATTCTTATTATAACAAAGAAAGCAATTGATGATTGCTACTAAACTAAAGCATTATGGCTTGTTGGTTGCAGTAAGAAAATTGAGACTCAAAGTTCTAAACTATGTACAGGTAATTAAATTGTTCTGAGCTCATATTTTGTCATTTAGTTTGTTATTGGTTAATTCCTGCCTATTTCACACATGCTCTGTGTTTGGATAAAATAACATGTTTTGTATTTGATTCCTAATTGACATCCTTTATTTGCTTGAATATGAATGTTACTCTTGTATGGTGAGTCATGGCAAAAAGTGTTAGGTTCATTATAAGAGTTAAGGGGTACAATTTGCATCTTTCCTTTTGGGTAAAAATGTTTTATTCCATTTCTTTTAAATCTGAATAAGTGTGCCTTATGTAGGAATATTCAGACAGCTGTCTTCTAGAAACTGTAGTGGACAGCAACAAGCATCAGAATCATTGGAATATCTTTGCCTGAGCTTATAGTATTGAATTTCATTTGGTTATTTAAAATGGCTTTAAGGGGGGGAAAAATAGGAACCTGGTCTTACACCATGACTGGTTCACACAATGTACGGAGCAGACTCTCTTATTTTTGAATAAACTACAGTGACCTGGTATATGCAAGTTAAAGCATAATAAGTGGGTTCACATAATCACTAACCAGAAATCACATTATTACAGTAGCAGTGAATACAGCCACTTTGTCAATCTTTAGACATGATGACAGTGTTAAGTTGTAATTCTAGAACTATAATTCATATGATACATAGAACTAGAAATTAGCTCACCACATTTTAGCTTTATAGATCTGCAAACTCAGCCCATGTGTTTAGAAGGTGGGTAGTAGAACCCATTGATTGGGGATAGGTTAACCATAAGTAAGCATGTGCTAATACAAGTTATGTACTCTTCTGAAAGTAAATATTTGCTTTATTGAAACTTAAATGTTGGAGTACACTTTAATTATTCATTACACTCCTATAATCTGTCATACTTTGTTCCAATCAGGGTAATAGCTGTTTATTTATGCTTTTTATAAGTAGATCTAGAGATACTTTTTTTTTCTTAATGGAAGGGTCAGCGTTCAAGAGTAATAGTCACAGCTGGTTGTTGTGCAATTTCAGATAGAAATTAGACAGATGTCTGGTAGAAAGCAAAGTACTCTTCACATGCTCGTGAGTGTTATATTTTAGATATAATTTTACCATAAAATATGAACTCGGAAAGGTTATGCATTTAATAAAGCTGAGCAATCTCAGAATTTCAACCATGCCTGTGGCTCGCAAGAAATCCGAAGAACGAATTGCACCCCCGTCATCCAAAGGTTGTCCATCCTAGTAAAAAAAACAAAACCCACCACACTGTGTACTACGTATCCCGTCATACTTTGCTACGTGGTACGGTCCATGGGAGGGGGGGTACTTGTGGGCTCGAGAGCGTGCCTCGTAAAAGATGAAATCTTTTCGTAGCCGGAGGGAGGCGTGTGTTAGCTCCGGACGGATGCGCGAGTCTTGTTTCTAAAACTGCCTTCTCGATTGCCCCTGAGATATTTGACACCCCCTCACTGTTGTGTGGTTGGTTCGGCCCAAGCAGGTCGATCCACTCCCGACGGAAAGGGGAGCGGAGGCTCCTGGCGGGGGGCTGGGAGCCCGGGCCGCCGGGTGGGGGCGGCAGCTGGAAGACGGAGAGGGCCGGCCGGCAGCGGGTGCCAGTGCTTGAGAGACCAGGAGGCAATCTCCCTTCAGTCAGATGGTTGGTTCCAGCGGTGTTTAGAATAGGGAGTGGGGGGTGCGTGAGACTATTGGGGCGCACTACTTCCCTGGCTGAGCCGCCGCGAGGTGTTGGAGCTGCCCCCCCCCTCCAGCAGGCGTGGGGCGGGGGTAGGGATCGGGTGTTCGGTACGTGCCGAAGGGGCTGCAGAGCTTGAGTGGGTAACGTGAAGGGGGGGGGGACACTGGGCGTGATGGGGGTAAAGCAGCAGGCTAAGGTGGGATGGTCTTTGTGAGAGATGGGGGCTTGTGGACATGTCATTAAAAAAAAAGGGAAGTCGGGATGGTTTTGTTTTTATGCAGGAAGGGGGGGTGATGGAGAGAGAGAGAGAGAAGCAAGGTGGGGATTTCGGGCAAGGAGGTGGCTGTTGTCGTTAAGTGGGTGAATCTGTATGGGAATTTGGGGGTGGAATGGAGGGCCTCGGTGGAGAAGTGGGGAGGAGGTGATTGGCTCCTCCAGAAGAGGGTGGAACAGGGCCTGCTTTGTTAAGAGACTGCGTCCCCTGTGGATGCATTTCTAAAACTAGGTTGATGGGACCCATTCTTAAAAGCAGTCGAATCACACACTGCTTCTGATACAGCCTTGGCGTGGAGTCTTACTAGTGTGTGCCTTGTAGCAGGGGGGAACCCAGAGGTTGCTTAAGGCCTACCTCTTGATTTGTGCTTACTAAGTAGGTAATTATGTAATTGAAGGAACTGAATGAAATCAAATTACAGAGGCAGGGATGAGAAACCAACTGCAAAAGAAAACCAACTGCACTTTTAAGAGGTTGGCATGCTCGGCTTTAATGTTAAAAGGCATCAAGTAAAATGGCTTCATTTATCTGGAGCCTTTAAAGGCCCATGACCTGAAGCTATTAAAATAAGGAGGAGTACAGGAAGATGCAGTGTATAATTGCAGAACAGGAAATGAAGCAAAAGAATAATTTTGGCTAACAGTCGTGAAGAATTATCAGGAGGTGTTTTCCAGATAATACAAGATTTAAATTCTACTTATTCTTCCACACTTCTTTTACATTATTTACTTGAGGTCTGTGGAAGATTATAGTACATGTTTTAGCTGGTTCTCACAATAGTCCTAATAGTTAACTGAAAAGATACTGACTTATTCAAGGCCACCCAGTAGGCTCCCTGACTGTGCAGAGGTCTGAACTTCTTTCAGATGCAAATCTAGTATATTCTATTAACTGCTAAATGAATCAGGATTACAATTCTTGATTAAATTTAAAATATAGCTAATATAAATCCTCTAGGTTGGCATCTAAAGACACATTTAGCCCAGAAAAAGTTGAGGAAATTTTATAAACCCTTAGGTATGATAAATGTAACGTTGATTTTAATAGCTATTTTTGTTAAGTAAAATGGAAAATGTAGAAATATAGAGGAACAAGTTCATTAACATAAATTAATTTGCTCCAAAATAAGCCTGGTTTTGCACAACTTGCTAGGGTAAAATAAAGTGTGTGACACACTCTGCATTGTGCAAACCCAGCCAGTACTGTATATTTAATTTATTGGTTAGCGTGCACTATGTACCCAGACAGCTGGGTTAATTATGGGCTTGCATGTTGTGTGAACAAAGCCTCAATTTACAATTGCAGTTAATTTGTAATAGTAACTGAACTGTTGTAGGTATCTCTTTAAAATGTAGGATAAAAAGGTTTTTTTAGGTAGCCCTCCTAATTCTTAATGAGTCTAACATTTTTGAATATGCATTTTTATTGTTTCTACTTATTTAGCATCATTAGTATATTCCACCTCCCTGAATTTCAAAAGCAAATATAAACAAGGGGGTAGGTGTCCAACCTAAAAGGCCTTAACATTTAAAGCAAGCAATGAAGAAGAGAATAAAACCGGGCGGTATGAAGAGGAAGATGGAGAGACTGAATGTGAGCAAATCTACTTAAATTAGTACTAGATTTCTAATAAAAGCCCTTTCTCCTTTGTACAGTATTTTTTTGTCTTTAGAATTCTATATTTTCTCTATCATTGAGATATGTAATCATTATTTACTTTTAAATGATAAGACTACTAAATCTACGGAGCCCCTTCCCCCATGATAGCAAAAAGTTTTTTTGTATCACTTTTATTATTAATAGTTGAGCAGAAAGGATATTATGGAAGCTAAAAGATACTAAAAAATAATTAAGAAATGAAACATAAAAAAATAATAATGGAAGCATGGTTTCAGAAAAAAATAATTAGATCTTTCCTGTTTTTTCTAATTTCTTTAAGAGAGATGTTAGGCTGCCAACTATTTTAATCTGAAATATAGTCACTTGTGATTAAATGATGAGTGAGTTATAATAATCCTTGAATAGTTATAATTGACTGATTTCAAAAAAATAACTCATAAACTTACTTTTTTTTACTTCAAATGCAGTGTAAACCTAGTCATTGTGATTTGTGAATTATAATTTATAGCTAGGTACAAATAGCTGGTTGTGATTTAATCAACATATTATTCTTAAAGATGTTAGGACAGCATGATTTGTGAGCTAGAGACTATTCTTCCTCAAAAGTAAGCTTTATTAAAATCAGCAAGTATGTATTGGATTGTACTACAAAGACTAGATTGGTTGCAATGAAAACCTGTTGCTATGTACTTAAACATAAGACACCTTTAACCAGTGTTATTTATAGGTAAAATGTGCAGAGGATTTGAACTTTGCAAAATTCAAAGTATTGTTTAAACATTAATCTGCTTTTCCTAAGAATGAATGAAACAAATAATTTGTCTTTGCTACAGTTTAAAAATTGTTTTGCTCACTTTAAAAAAATACATAACAAAGTTTGTCTATGTTGATAAACAAATAGAACTGTTAATTTTCATTAACATGTAATTTATAATCCAATTTATTGAATGCTGAGCAATGCTGATAAGAAACAGACACATGGACTATGGGATTGTTCATGTTTTTGCATACAGTAATTAGTTTGGTTTCCTTATCATCAAGCATTGTATGTTTTGCCATAATATATTTAAGAACGTCTTTATTTATTGGATTATGTGACTACCCATATAAAGTAATTCTGGACAGCTAACTATATTTATGGGAAATCTGTTGTGGGCAGGAGGTTTGAGACCTTAAGGGTGGAATGTTAAGAGCAAGGGCAAATTACCACTGTGATTGCAGAGGAAGGTATGCTTTGAGCAGGATGTTTTAGCAAAAGCAATAAGTTAGAGTGCTTTACAGCCCTCTTGAAGCGGTTTACAGAGTCAATATGTTGCCCCCAACAATTTGGGTCCTCATTTTACCAATCTTGGAAGGATGGAAAGGTGAATCAACCTTGACCCTGGTGAGACTGGAACTGCTGGCAGCCAGCAAAAGTAGCCTGCAGTACTGCATTCGAACCACTGCAGCACCACAGCTCCTTTTAGGAGGAGATGGGATTGGCCTTTAGGTGCCAATCCATTTTTCAACTCAATTACATCATCCACGGGTAAGGGAGACCAGATTACTTAACAACCTGGTCTAAGGCCACAGTTCGTGAATACCAAAAGCCAATATAATAAAACCACATTCCACATTAAGAGGTAGATAAATGTTTAGATTTGGCATGATAATGATTCTAATTGGACAAAGAAGAGTATGTAGTTCTGTCTAAGATTTGTCCTCACTTTGAATGCTTCTGTAACTATGGCTCCATTGCTCAGGGGGTTGATGGTGGTGATGATCTTACAGGAGATCCTGGTTGTCACCAAATGTCCTGCCCCACAAATGATACTCTTTGAAGTTGAGTTGTGGGGATAAATGAGGTATACTGCTGGCATCCTGTCTTCCTCCTAAAGTTAAAACACTGGTATTAGATTCTTCCCCACTGGAGGTAGCTGGTGGACTCCAGTTTCCCTGGACGTGTGATCTCGATGGGATCAAGAATTAATAGTTTCTGTTGCAACCATAGGCTTGTCACTTTTTTTGGCCTGACTCATGTGGAAGAAGTGTTTACTTCAGGATACTGTAGGGGAAGTATGAGCTGTAGCAGGATTGTCAAACTCCCAGCCGGTGGGCCGGATGCGTCACATGCTGGCCACGCCCACACCCACTTTAGCGAAGGATAAAAAAGTCCCGATATGTCACTTGATGCTGCTGCGGCGACATGAGTTTGACACCCCTGAACTAGGAGATATTGTGATCAGTCCCTTCACCTTGGTCAGATTCCTGTGGTTGGAGACTGAGAGTCTATCCCTGAAGGAACAAATCTTGGGGTTCTCCTGGACGCATGGTCCCTGGTTGATTAGCAAGTAGAAATTGTCTTGGTCACCCACAGCTGCTATTCCAGTGCAGCCTTTTTTGGAGCACAAAAATTGATTACAGTAACTCCCGCCCTTAGAACCTGAAGGCTAGTTTATTGCTTTTGAATACTACTTGGAAGCTGCTCACTCTCTGATATGCTCACTTGCTAACAAATCAGAGCTGTTTTAGCATGGAATATTTATTTTGCAAGCTTGCTTTAATTGCCACTAGTTTTCTGGGTACAGTTCAATATTTTGGTATTAAACTATAAAGTCCCGTGGTCTTTGGCCCCTGTATCTTAAGGAATGTCTCCTCCAAACAGAATCTGCTTTTACAGTATGTTTAAGCTGAGAAAGGATGCTTTGGATCCTTTCTTCATTAGGAGTGAGGGGGTGGGAGCCTGGAGACAGGTCTTCTTATTGTCTGCCCGATTACAATTAGTTTGTCCCCAGAAGCCCTGACCACCCCCGCAATATCTATTTTAAGGAAGATGGTAAAGAGAATTTTATTTCAGTGAGCATTTGAGGAGGAGCTAATGATCATTTGACTCCCTTATTTCTGATAGCTGGTTTTTACTATTTTTATTTTTAATTTCCATTCAATGTTCACTACTTTTAACCAGAACTGTTAAAATATTTTGAATTTTATTGAGTTAGCAGTTGTTTTAATTATTTTTATTAACTGTACCTGGTTCATTGGGGTGAGATATCAATACTGAAATAAGGAAAGATAAATCTAGTGCCTTAGATTTGTACATTTTGTGTACAAATGTGTACATTGTGGTACAATGCCACAAAATGAGGAGAGTCTGTTGAAACATTTAAAAAAAAGAATGAAGGGGAAAAAAGGGAAATGATGGGTGATTTTAGGTAGACAGGCCATTCAAATTCCCAGATAGCAAGAAACTCATTGATGACTGTGCCAATCACTTCTATCTATAGTAATCAAATATTTAGGGGGACCATGTGGTATGTATAAGTGAGGCTTAGCTTACATGGATTTTTAAACTGTTTTTGAAACTACTGTATTTTGGGGAGGACAGATGATGGGCTACTTATCATATTTTTCGGAGTATAAGACACATCATTTTCCCTCAAAAAAGAGGCTGAAAATCTGGGTACATCTTATACTCTGAATACAGCATATTTTGCCTCCCGGAACCCCACCAAAATGGCCGTGCATAGCCTTTAGGAGGCTTTCAGAGTGCTCCTGGGTGCTGGGGAGGGCAGAAATAAACGAAAAACTGGTAGTTTTTCACTCAATTTTGCCCCCCCTCCAGCCCCCAGGAGCACTATACTAGCCTCCTAAAGGCTATTCATACCTTTTTATTAAAAAAACGTGAAAAAACGGGGCGTTTTTGGGAGGTCTGCAGAGTGCAAAAACTTTTTTTTTAATTTGCCTCTTCAAAATCTTGGTGCGTCTTATACTCAGGTGCATCTTATACTCCAAAAATACGGTATTTAAGACTTCCTTTGAGTGATAAATTATGGTACTGTAAGTTTTCAGAAATCACAGTCAAAAGATTTTGTGTTTCTGCAAAAAGATATTTAGGTAGCCTCATTCATCACTGAAATTACAACATGTTGAGTCCTGCTTAAGAGGATAAGAGAATCGTGGATGCTTCTGGTTGACTGGTAGTTTATGCCCAGGGACTTCTTCGGACAGAATACACATACACGGAACACCCACCCACCCACCCACCCAAAACTTGATTTTTTTTTAATAAAAGAAAGAAATCATACTGTTTTGCCAATCTGATTTGCTTGTCAGACTTTGCTTTCTCCCTGCCTATTGCAGATAGGGATTATACAAGGAAGAAAATAATGTGCACATTCAGGTTGTAAGGAACAGATCAGACTTGAACAAGTAGGAGGCATTAATATGTCTGTTTCCTGCAGGGTTCAGGAGAATGACATGGAATTTGGCTAGATTGTGAATGAGCAAATATGGTAACTGATGATGATTAAACACAGCTGGACTTGCTGAGGAAGGCAGAAGGCTGGCAAGTGCTGGAGTCTCAAGAAAATGCCAGGCCTTCCTAAGAAGCCATGATCCCACTGATAACTGAGCAGCTACAAAAGCAGAGCTTGGAGGAATTGAAATGCATATCCTTCAGCATCAACCTGGTATGATTTCTTCTCTTTATAATATATATATATATATGTATATATTATATTCCTAATATATTAACAATATTGTTCTAACATCAATGTACCACAAATGCCAGGATCAGGATCAGGAGATTTTGAACTCTTCATGGGGTAAATTGTTTTTAAAACTGAGGAGAAGTTAACAAACCACTTTAGGGCATAGGTTTGCAGTTCAAATAGATATTTTTATTTATCAGTCTAGTGCAAGCCTATTGTATGAGCTAAAAAAGGTTCTGTTCTTTTATGTTTATTAAATTATATTCAGCATTATCTCACTGTTGAAGCAACTGGGCAGCTTATTTATGTTAAATAACAGATAATCCTTCTTTAGTGACTGCCTCGTTTAGTGTCTGTTTGCAGTTATAGTGGTAAATGAAAAAGTAACTTTATGACAATTTTCCTATTTCTGACGTTCACAGGTCTAGAAAACAAAGAAAAGCTAAAGTAATATCATAAGCATAGTCATGGTTTCATTTAGCAATGTTCAGCACGCATGTTTTATTACTGTATTTTCCTTTTACCTATTTTACCCTGGGCTTATTTCCTGTATTTTATTTTTGTTTTATATTTTTGATGTGGTCATAAGACTAAACCAAGTTGCTATCTCAGCTGTGGTCTCTAAATGAGGATTTCCTGCAAGAAACCAGTACCGATAGTATGCTAGATTCTGTAGAGACAGAATGGTGTTTATTATGCAATTTACATCTTCTCTGGAAGCGCTCCTTTAGTTTTCTTTGTCAGATAATCTGTGCTTCACTTCTGCACCTTGAAAAAACTAAAATAACTTCAGAAACTGCCAGTGGCTTTGTAATAGATTTGTGATATTTTTAAAGAGACCATTATTTAGAGAGAGCTGGTATCAGTGTCTGTGACATTTTCATACTTACTTTATCCAACACCTCATCTGAATAATCAGGAGATGCAGAACATTTTTAAAAGCAAATATGTGAAAAGATGGGTGAGAACCTGTAACCTGTATGCCTAAGTATTTATTTTAAATACACATAAAGCTGAGATGGGCAACAGGTAGCTCAAAAAAAGAGCAATTAGCAACCTGTCATTCAACAACAAGGTATTTTCTTGCTGAAAGACTAAAACTGAGTAGACCTGAAGCAGTTTTTGATCTCCTAGATACTTGCTTAAACTAGTTTGCTTTTGAGATTGTGGAACAACTAGTTTTTAAAATTAAAAAATCAATAGAAACATCATTAGGCTCTTCCCTGATCTACCCACCCCATATATTTGTATATTTATCAAACTACTAGTGTCAATTGGGATTAAATTTCATAGTGGTGGGTAATAGATTCCCTTCCTCCAGAAAAATATCATTGGTAGCCTGTTTAAGAACAGAAAGGCTATTTTATGTATAGATGTGATTAACGTATGGAATTTAATGCATGATGATGATACCTACTGCATAAATTATGGGCTATAGGTAGCTGTAGTCACAACAGATGGAAGAATTTTGCTAATATATTCTACTTACATTTTTTTGCCTTCTGGCTCCTCACTGCTAAAATAAGTTCTGCTTTGATTTAGCATAACAATTATATTGAATTTATGGGGAAAGCAGTCTGAATTTTATTAAAGAATAGTAAGGATAAGAGATATTCTGTGAACTGGTATAGAGTTCTTGAAGTTATGGAGTTTGCAGAAGGAAAATATCAGATAAGTATAAATTTGTTTACTTGGATCACATAATAAGCCTGTGGTAAGTATGAGGAGTTTAGTTTGTTGCAGCAGCTTGTATTATCACATTCTCTTCTCACAAAATTAAGATGACATGATAGAATAAATTAGAAAAATTAGAAGAACTTGTGTTTATTTCAGGCCTTTCTCACCTCCTGGTTTTGTTTGCTGTTACCACTGTTGCCATCACCTTCTGATGGTGCTACTTGCCTGTTCCCATCTTACAATATTCTGCTACTTGAGGGAATAAATACCAAATGTGTTGCTTCCATAGGATGACTGTTAAGCAAATATTTTGTTATAATAACTGCACATCAGTGGTGGGTTCCTACAGGTTTGGAGTGGTTCGGCCAAACTGGTAATAGCTTGGCGGCCTGGGTCACTGGAACCGGCAGCGACCTAGGCCTGCCACACCCCTGAACCAGTTCTCTCGGTGGCGCCATAGGTGCTGCCATCTTGTTTTTTGCTTCTGTGTATGCACAGAGCAATTTTAGTTATACTGCGCAAGCGCGCACATGTGATGCGTCCCTGAGCGAACCGGCAGTAGTCTCTGCCGGAACCGACCCCTGTTGCACATGTACATTGACAAGAAATGGTGTCAGAACCATTCCATGCTAAATGTCCGAGGCTTCTAAATGCAGCCTTTATGGCAGAAGTATAGAAACTCAGTTTATATGAAATTGCTTGTTTTCTAAGGATTGTTAGTCATAAAATGTATATGATCACTGATCTTAAACAAATAACTCTGGACACTTCACAGTGCTAAACAATAAAAACAGTATAAATACAAATGCAAAAAAAGCAGTGGAATATAATACGCAGAATATGGAGGTATCTCACATCTAATCCTTAATATCAAATTCACTAACATCAAACTCCATTAACAACTTAGCCTTAATGCTTATATGAGAAAAACTAGTTTTGTTACAGCTTTCCTTAAGGCCAGTAGGGTCAGTGCCATCCTGACTTCCAAAGGGAAGGTTTTCCACTGGGCAGACATGGCAACTGAAAAGAAATTTCCCTCATGTCCGCATAATGACACTATTTCACTAAATCAGGGCTGTCAAGCTCGCAGCCCATGGGCCAGATGCATCACATGCTGGCCATGGTAACGCCCGGTTTAGTGAAGGGGGGGGGGAAGTCACAATACGTCACGTGATGTCATTGGTCATGACGCGAGTTTGACATCCTTTCACTAAAGGGATCCAGCACATGCTCACCCTGCCAGATCTGGTGAGATGGGCACAAATGAATGGAAACAGACAGGCTCACCTGTGATCTGGCCTTGTGCCATGTAGACCTTTAAAGGTGATAGCCAGCACTTTGAATTGCACCTGGAAGAATAGCGGGAACACTAATACAGCTCACACATCTGAGGAGTTACATGAGCAAACTTCGGTACACGCAATGCTACACATGCTGGTATATTATGGATCAACTGAAGCTTCTGAATGCTTTCCAAAGATAGGCCCATGTGCAGTGTGTTGCAACAAGACAGAGGATGCTAAAGCATGAGTACCTGTGAGCAGAGTCTCCTGATCTAGCAGTGCAACTGGAGGATAAGATGAACCAGGGTAAATGCCGTCCTATTCTCCCACCAATTTTAAGCTTGTATGCATGACTTCTATCTTAATTTCCAGCCATCCTAATTATTTAATGTAAAGCATTTCTGGGTATGTACTTTTTCCATCTTTTTTTTTTCTTAATAGGGGCAGAAACAGCTGTACAAAGAAATTCCCTCCACAGACTATCCTTGTAACCTAAGGAGAGTTGACCTGACCTGACTTGAAAAAAACAAGGACAATGTGCTCCTGTATCAAAATATAAATTAAAAGGGAGTGATTCAGTGGAATATGAAGCATGTGCTTCCTGATTCTTTTTAGGTCTGGAGTCCACGGTGAACGTGCCTGGAAATTAATACATTATAGCAGCACAAAGTCCCGGCAGGTGCAGCCAGGAACAGACCTTATCTTTTCCACCCAGAAGTTTGAACACTGAGGTGTAGACTTCCAAGAATGGGATGTGGCCTAATGAAGCTTTTGCAGGAAAGGTACAATCAAGTTTGTTCTTGTAATGTTCTTTGAGTAGATGAAGCTATGCAATAGAAAACAAGTGATCTGGAATAGAAAATGCACCCCTGTAACGTGGCTGCATGCTCATTTGTCAGCGTTTGGAAACGAACCATTACAGGATTGGGGGGGGGGGGGGGGATAAAGGTGCCATAAATGGGCTTTTCCACTAATTTTCTGAACATGAAATTCATGTTTATGCTGACATGAAATTCAATCAGGCATATTTTCTCATTGTTAATGATTTTTGAAGATATTAGAATGTAGATAATCTGGTGGATCATATTTCAGAAAACTACCTTGCACCTGCTCATTTTCTCAATAATAGACCTTTCGTCCAGATAAATAATTAACAATATATTGTCATTGATTCAGAGAGCTTTTGAAAAATTGAAAAAAATTACAGCAAAGAAAAATGGAACCCAACTAAACAAGTAAATTAATTTCATGGATAAAATGTAAAAGTTTTATTTTTTCCCACGGGCACGTTCACATTTCCCGTGGGGTGGAGTAGGAAAGTATCAAAAAATGTAATCTAATATGGGCAAAGCATAAATGGGAAAATTTAAAACTCTGTCAAACATCATAGTTAATAGTTTATGGTTGACAGCATGGTATGGAAATCTAGTGATCAAGCTTGAGTAAATCATAGTTTCTGATTGATTAGTCTGTCCCAACTGTCTCAGCTTTCAGTTTAATTGAAATGTTAGAAAGATTCCCTTGAGGTAAAACTTGAACGTTGTCTACCTAGAATGCTGTAGGAATTGGGAAGTGGGCGTCATATTTGAACGCTGTTAGAGTCTCATAAATGAAATTGGGTTGTTACGAGAAGCTTAATGATGGGAATTGCAGAACTAAACGTATTTATAAAGTGTTGGTCCTTGCTGTGATATGGTGACTCTTCGTGTTTCCTTTCCTAGCCTTTGCCCGATCATGCAAATGTGGCCAGCTGTGGCAGCCCCTTCCAGATAGCGCCTGGTAAGAACATTTGGCTTTGTGCCTACATCTCTTGTCTTCTTTTTCTTCTTACGTTTTCTACATGAAGCACATAATTAACAAGATAAACTTACTTTCTGGTCTCCTTGTGTAGACTATATGTTTGAGATATTGTTACCCTTCTTAAATGAACATTTGGTCAAAATAGCAAATGTTCTTTTTTTAATCAGTGGTCACTACGATAAAAGCTGGGAGTCTGTTTAAACAGTAACAGGAACTACTATTTTCAGGCAATCTGTAGAGGAGGGAAAAGTTTTAAAAGTTTAATAGGTTTTAAACTGTCGGTATCTTATTTCTGTATGTTTGTATTGGACGTTCTCAATAGTTTTATGTTGCAGTATCCATATTAGCTATGGTAAATGTTTAGACTTGAATAAATAGTTCCAATGGTATTCTTACGAAAGAATTTTAGGATGTATAATATACATAATGGTTAACTCTTTCTAAAAACTGGCTCTAGCAAAAAAGTAAAAACGTATTGGGATGAATAATTTTAAAGGATCTTTAATAGTCAAGAGTGTAACAACCTCGATACATAAATAGAGCAATTTTAGCATGCAATGTAAGAAATTCAAGGTGAATAAATTAAAGCATATATTCTAAAATTTAAAATTAATATGCTACCACACTCATTACAAAAGGAATATTGGAATAGTATTAGTTATAAAGTCATATTTTAAGCTATATATATTTCAGGATTCCTAAATGGCCCTTAAAATAAAGCAACCTTTGTTCCTGAAATTCACTCCCTAATAAAATGTCTTCTATTTTTATAAGTAAAACTTTTATTTGCTGTATGATTTCTTTTTTTATTTTTTAGTCACTAACTCATGCCCAATTCCTTTTAGGCACATTTTATACAGGAGAGAAATGCGCTTTCCCAAAATGGATCATTCCTGTAAATTGTTCTGATCATGTTGTGACTATATTATATAATTATTATCATATATTGTACAGTAGTTTGCCTTAAAACACCATTATATATAAATGTTTTAATGCATTGGCTGAAAATATTGTTTAAGGTAATAAATGCTATAATTTTTACTTTTCTCATTAGCAAGTTTCTGGATAATTAGTAAAACACAAAATTTGGCTTTAAACCTGTTAACTTACTTACTGTATAGATTATTACTGGCCTGTCAGAATTTAAATCTAATTTAAGGATCTTATTTCTTCTACAAAAAGTTACTTTTCAAATTAAGAAAAACTAAAGGAATACGTCTTAGTTCTATAATATCTATTGCTTATGCTACTATACATTAACTATTACGTTAAAGCTGAAATTGATTATTTAATATGGCTATCATTCTGTTATTCTTACAGATAATGATTCTTGTCCATTCTGTCTTGTCTAAAACCATACTTTTGTGTTTTGCTATCTATCTGGTGTTCACTGTCTGGTGTCTGTTCCTTACACTATAGTCGGGATGAAGAACCTATGGCACACATGCCACAGGTGGCACGCACAGCCATTTGTCAGGGCACATGATGTGTTGCTCTATTAGCTGGCCAGCGGCATGCGTGCGCTGGCCAGCTGAATTCAGCCTTTTTTAAAGCCATTTTTCGCCCTCCCCAGTCTCCAGAGGCTTTATAGGAGCCCGGGGAGGGCAAAAATGGCCTCCCCTGGGTCCCCGCCGGAGGCCCTCCAGAGGCTTCAGGCGCTTCCCTGAAGCCTACGGAGCACATAAAACCGGCCCTACGGGCAAACTGGTTTGCTCGTAGGGCCGGTTTAAGCCCTCCGGAGCCTTCAGGGGCCTTCCGGAGGCTTCCCTGAAGGCTCTGGAGGACGAAAAACAGCCCTACAAGCAAACCAGAAGTGACTTGTAGGGTTGTTTTTCATCCTCCGGAGCCTTCAGGGAAGCCTCCGGAAGGCCCCTGAAGGCTCCGGGGGGCTTAAACTGGCCCTACGAGCAAACCGGAAGTCCATTCCTGAACTTCCGGTTTGCCCATAGGGCCAGTTTTATGTGCTCCGGAGGCTTCAGGGAAGCTCCTGAAGCCTCTGGAGGACCTCCGGGGAGGCTGTTTTTACCCTCCCCGGGCTCCTATAAAGCCTTTGGAGCCTGGGGAGGGCGAAAAAAGCATGCAAAAAATGGGGAGCGCCTGTCATGCGCGCATGCGTGCTGGGGGGGTCATGCATTGCACGCCCGCGCACGACCCCCCCCCTGCGCTCCCCCTGCTTATGGCACGTGAGCCAAAAAAGGTTCTCCATCGCTGCACTATAGATTAGTTCCCTTAATTGCATGTCAAAACCTAACACAAATATTGTTACTTGCGGATGGAAGTTTTTGGCTCAAATAATCGGTATTGATCTTTAGCTATTTTGAAAAAGCCAATGCCATGCATATAAAAACAGGTAACTCTTAAGAGTTTCTTCTGTGTGTTTACTTCATGGTTGCATGTATTTTTAACTTGGTACTTCAACCATTTGATGATTTTCACAAGTAATTCTGGCTGTTTTTGCAGTTACACAGGGTGTTTGGCAAAGGAATCTTAATAGAATTAAAATAGTATGGTTTTTTGCCTTCTTTTCTAAAGATATGACTAGGAAGGAAGTAGCTGTATTATAATCCAGTAGTTGCATTAGATGTATTTCTCCATATAGATGGAAGAGAACAATGGAAAACAGCCCTATATCCTCAGGGATGCTAAACATTTGAAAACAGGAAGTTTTTAAATAAACCAAAAGTGTGTGCTCCATTGTTCAATCAGTTCTCTCTCTCTTTTATTTTCTCCAGTAGAAAGAAAGAAAGATCTCCCCTTTTAACTAAATCCAACTATAAATGGAATGCAATAATGTTTGTTTATTCATGTCAGAAACATCACAATTAAAATCAGGTATACTATGTGACATAAAATTTAAAATATATGACATAAAATATATGACATAATATGTAAAATACAAGATTAAAATATGTGCAAGTTAAACAGATCCTGCCTAGAAGCTAGCAACATGACTTGCATTCTGTTGTGCTGTCATGAGATCCTCAAGTGTACATTGATCAGGACACAAATGTTAACATGTGTTGTTGTCTGCATGTCACCACAATTGCAAAGGGCAAAAGCCACCAGATAGTGCCATTTGTTCAGAGTATCTCTGGATCTTGTTACACCCGTGCACAGTCTGTTCAGTGTTTTCCACACTTCCCAGACCCAGACCCAGGTTCCAGCTCTCCCGATGGTTCCATCCAGTGTTGGTTCTTTCATAGGTCCTCTCTGCTTTTAAATTCTTTGAAGTCTTCCATTGACCTAAGGAAACTTCTTCTAGATTTTAATCTCTGAAGAGCTGATTGCAGGCCATAGAAAAAGTGTTGACTAGTTATAGATAATGTAAACCTCTCTCTGTATGCTGCCTCTTCTCTATGACCATCTTATTTTCTCCAAGAAGCATTATTCTTTCTTTGATTCCTAAATATCCCCTTTCCAGTATAGTAAGAAATAATCAAAACTTTAATTCAGAAACCTCTTGTTTATCTACCATTATCATAATTAACGGACTGGAAAGAACAAATTGTGACTATTTGGCTGGAGAATTAAGTTAAACATTCTAATAGCGGTAGATAAGAGTGATTACATTTACATCACAGTCATAGAATATTTAACTAAGTTGATCTGGATGACAGCTGCGCCTCTCAACTTAAATTTCCTGTCTTGTGTTATTCTTTACAGAGGGGACTTCATGGAGGGACCTAGCTCCCTGTCCAAAGATCCATCTCCAAGACAACACGGTTCCTTACCAACCGTCCAGCCTAAGCCTTCCCTTGACAACGTGCAGCCCAGAAAACAGCCCTCTGAACAATCTTGCATCCCAAGCACTGGCCACCAACTCTTTAGTTTCAGAAAAAGTTTCTGTGCCCCCTACCAAAAGACACTGTCGTTCACTCTCAGTGCCCGAAGACCTTTCCCGCTGGCAAGCTGTCTGGAGGCCCCTGGGCTCCAAAGTGTGGACACATATCAAACGTCGGGAGACCAGTGGAGTGGACACTTTAGCAGTACAATCCAAGAACCTGGTTCAGGAAGCCAACAGACTTTGCTTCAATCCAGTCCCCAGTGCCTCTTATCAGTGCGTTCAAGATGGTGCTGTTGGTGGCAGGAGCCCACCATTTTTCAGTCTGGCTCTGTCTCGAGAATCGCCAGCAAGTGTACCATGGGAGACTGGAGAGACTTTGCAGCCCTACCCTCTGCAACGCCGTTTCTCTCTGTCACCGGTCAGATTCTTGCCATCCCCCCAGAGCTCTACCACTTCCACACCAGAGCTCCTTCGGCACCAGCACAGCCTCCCTCGCAGCCGCTCACAGCCTTGTGACTTGGACACCAGGAAATGTGGTCTCAAGCGGCGCCATGAAGAGGATGTGAGGTGGCATAGGCCCTCACTTGATTTCTACAAGATGAATCAGGTAAGAAAGGAAGCATCTTTTACTTGGCTTTGGAGCCATGTTGATCGAAACCTTCCTCTACAATCAATGAAAAGGTGAAGTGAAAGGGAAGTAAAAAAAAACCTGAAAAACTACTGAAATAAAATGGGATTTTTCCATGTAAATTATATTCAACACTTATGCGGTGCTAAGCAATAAATGAGGAACGCGGTGGCTCAGTGGCTAAGACACTGAGCTTGTCGATCAGAAGATTGGCAGTTCAGCTCTTTGAATCCCTAGCGCTGCATAACGGAGTGAGCTCCCGTTACTTGTCCCAGCTTCTGCCAACCTAGCAGTTCGAAAGCCCGTAAAAAATGCAAGGAGAAAAATAGGGACCGCCTTTGGTGGGAAGGTAACAGCGCTCTGTGTGCCTTCAGCATTTAGTTATGCCAGCCACGTGACCACAGAGACGTCTTCAGACAGCGCTGGCTTTTCGGCTTAGAAACGGAAACGTACACCACCCCTAGAGCCGGAAATGACTAGCACTTATTTGCGGGGGAACCTTTGCCTTTAAGCAATAAATGAGTACAATACACTATGGAAAACTTTGGAGATTATCTACAGGTAGTCCTCAATTGATAGCCTGCAAATATTGCAAGTTGTGCTAGTCATTAATTGGGGTCATCACACGACCTACCCAATTTTACAATATTTTTTGCACTGGTTGTTAAGTGAATTGTCATGGATGTTAAGTGAATCCACGGTGGTTAAGCAAACTCATTTGTCTGCAATGGTGCTCTTGGCTGAAATCCAGAAATTAAATGCTGGTTTCCAGCAAAAAAATCAAACAAACACTAAATTGCAGTGTTTGACCATGGGATGCTGCAAACGGCTGTACATGTGGGCCAGTTGCCAAGCCCAAAATGTGACCATGGGAAGGAGCCAGGCTACCTTCAAATCTAAATCATAAATAACCATTGTAACTTTGAAGAGTCACTAAGCAACCAGTTGTAAGTTGAGGACTATCTGTATATGACACCAACAAAATTCATCAGCTTACAACAATTCGTTTAATGACCATTTGAAGTTCTTACAGCTCTGAAAAAAATGACTTATGACTGGTCCTTGCAGTTATGACTGCTGCAGGATCCCTCTCGCCATGTGATCACGAGTTGGCCGTTTGGCAACCATCACCCATTTACAACTGTTGCAACATCCTGCAGTCACTTGCCATTTGCGACCTTCCCAACCAATCAATCGGAAGCCGACAGGGAAGGTCACAAGTTGCAGTCATGTGATGTCAGGGCAAAAAAGGATAAAACCGTGTTCCATCACGTGATGCCTCACTTAATGATTGGACCTCTTAATTAATTTATTGGTTGTAAATTGAGGATTTTGCTCCATGTATATTTATTAGAAATGGCAGACCAGATCATGTATAACACAGATCCTTCCACACAGGAGGCTTGCATTGGCAGTTACATTGAAACAATTTTGAGGAGTCCTCAGTGCTCACTTGAGCTTGGTTGTTTTGATACAGACAAATTAGGTCCATGATGGTGAACCTATGGCACGTGTGTCAGAGGTGGCATGCAGAGCTCTCTCTGTGGCCACATGCACTTCTGGTTTATCCGGCATGCACATATGTGTCGGCCAGCTGATCTTTGCATATCCTGGATCTTTGCATATCCTGAATTTCCAGGTGTGCAGGCGTGTTCTGGTTTGGGCACTCGGTGCCAAAAAGATTTGCCATCACTGAACTAGGTAATATCAGTGAAATAATTTTGTCTTGATGCATGCTGGGATTTATAATAACCTGTATTAGCAGGATATTAATTTATTGTTAGAAGAGCTAGTGGTTATTTGAAACCATTCATGAGCAGGAAGAATTAGAATCAAAGTAGCTGAAGACAGCCTACAGTGTTCTTCACACTTAAGAGCAAAGCAATCCACTCTAGGTCCTGGGTTTGGAAAAAATTACCCAATGATCCTTAATGGAAAAATGAGCTGGGTCTTCTTTTAAACAATGCTAATTGAACTGGAATTTGTCACGAAGTGATGTGGTTGTACAGTGGAATGTTGCAGGACCGTGTTGCTTAGCAACGTCTATTGCTGTTAAGTCAGGACCTCCTCACTGCTTTCTGCCAGCTTCCAACAAGCAAAGTAAGTGGGGAAGTTGACAAAAAACCCTACAAATCCCAGGTGGCTTGCAAACGATGGATGGATGGATGGATGGGTAAGTGCTCTGGAACATAGGTGGCTGCTGCAGCCCAATGTAGGCCTGGCTGGACATGGGGTGGGACCGGTGCTCTGGAGGGCAGAATGCACAGGTGGCTGCTGCAGGTCAGCCCAAGTGTGGCTAGGCGTGAGTGGGTGTTGCAGGATTGGGAGAAAGTAGCAGAAGTCATTCCTGCTGGCTTCCCCATTGACTTTGGTTGTGGGAAGCTGACAGGGAAGGTCAGAGGTGGTGATCACGTGACTGCATGGCTACTGGGACAAATGGAACTTCAGGGGCTAATCGTAAATACCACTCATTCATTCCCATAACAACTTTGAACAAGTGGTTTGTTAACCAAGGATTATTTGTTATGCAATCTATAGCCAGCGGTTGGAGAGACCATAAGTAAAATTATTATAAAATAATAAAGATAGCCCAGTAGTAGAAGAGGTGTCAATAGAACAATTGCGTTATGTGTATCTAGAAGGTTTCAGAAAGTATAGGAGCACTATGTGCCATAGACTTGGCAGGTTTGGTTTGTTAATAAAAGCAGTTCAAAATGTTCAAAAACATTTATGTCTGTATGCCAGCAAGCGGAACACTTAAAATGTCTCTGGTATTTAGTCACAATAGCAGCTTTTTATATATTAATGCAATTTTGATAATGACATTTAATTTATGGAACTGAGCAATCACTATAGTAAGTCATACTAGTGTTCTAATTCACCTGACCATGTGTATGCCTACAAGTTGACATTAGAACACAAGATAAATGTGTTGAAATATACATTTCTTTATATTTTTTTTGACAGAAACCATTTGCAGGGGAAGTCTGTCAGTTAGACAAATCTGAGGAAGGTGGCTATCCATCATGGCTCTTGACTTGCAGCCCACAATCACCCTCAGCTCCTTGCAGTCCCATTAATAATTGTATCCAGGTGCTCAGTGAAAGTGAAGAGGAAGATGATGAAGAAGCAGCAGCAGTACAAGCAGCAAGACAAATAAATTGGAATTTAGCAAGCAAAAGGACCCTCTTCCAACCAGACTTTAGTGATCTGGATCTAACTTTGATTGAAGAGAACTAGCATTTTGGATGTCTCCTTGAAAAACTGACTTTGGAGTCAGCCACAAAGGGAGGCTGCACTCCTGGATGAGGGTGGGGGAGCGGGGTGGGGGGTAGAAGGGAAAGTGGCGGTAGGATAACGGGGTTTTGTCTGCTTGTTTCTTTTGTATTAAAAGAGAAAATAAAAAGAAATTACTAAAGGGAGTTGTATGTCTCTAAGATGGGATGATCAAGCCTGTCAAACGTAAGGAGACAGGAAGAAAACCTTGCCAGCAATTTGACAAATTTGCTTTCATTGGCAAGCCTTTTGGTCTGCCCCAGATCACAACACTCAGAGACCTTTATTTAAAAGAAAGAAAATATGATATATACTTAATAAAGTCCTACATATAAGCGTAACAATACAATTGATTGCTTTTTTTAAAATTAAAAATACAGTGATACGGTAATTTGAAAACATGTTACAATCCTGTTGAGTGTTTTTACTGGATGAATCTTCATCCACATTACTTGTCATCTTAGAATTCTAATCTACAGCCTAATATAGGAAAACACAGAAAAGCACCAAAATTAAACTCAACATTGCATAGACATTTGTTTTTCTCTATGAAGAATTTTTCCAAAAGCATTTTGCCCTTTGGTTTTGAATTCAAGAAATATCCTGTTGTCTGACTATAAAGCTTTATTTTATTCCATTGAAAAGAATTAACATTTTCCTGTTTGCCAGACATACAAAAATGTACATGAGAACAGTTTTTGAATATTGCTGTATGTTATCACACAGGTATTGTTTCATTATTGAAAGAAAAGGAACCAAGACAAAAATGTTGTTTTAATATACTATTTTGCATGAAATGTATATTATACATTTTATTTAATTAGAGGGGGGGGAACCACTTATGCTGTTTCAAGATTACTATGCATAAATCCAGCAAATTCAAATTTCCCTCTTACTTGGCACAGCTCTATAAACCCCTATTAATATTTTTCAACCTTATATAGCTTTTAATCACCCACAAAAATAAAACACCGGATTCTTAGCCAAGGTAAAATTAAAGGAAGGAAAGAAAAGCAGAAGACAAGGTACTGCTGATATTTGTGCTGACGCCACCAGCTATCGCTGATCATTTCCCACGGAATCCGCACTTATTACCGCTCGAGAGCAGACCGGAAGCGTGGGAAAGTTTCAGAAGCGACTCTATGGTTGCAGAGCCCGATGCGCTCCCGTCGGGTCTGTGCCGGGAAATCTTGTTTTCCGAGGGCCTCAGCCCAGCCCTTCCGTTTCCGTTTCGGAGGCCGGTGAGGGGAGGGGGGGGAAGGGCAGCGGCGGGGAAAGAGACAGCCGGAGGAGGAGGAGGAGGAGGCGGCGGCAGCGGGATCCTGCGGCTCATCGGGCCACCCGGCCTGGCTCTTTTTCCCGCCCTCCCTCCCTTCCCCCCACAGCCTCAGGCTTAAGAGGCCCAGGCCGCCGCCAGTCCTCGGCGGGGGACGAGTTCGCGTGCTCCGCTCACCCAGTCAGGTTTTTGCTTTCGTAGCTCCTCTCGCTTTCTCCTTCCCGCCTCGCCGCCCGCTCCCTCCCTCTCCTGCTCGGAGTCTCTCCCCCCCTCCCTCCCGGGCCCGTTTTCGGCGTGTCCCATGGACAGGCACAAAGTGAAGCGCCAGAGGCTGGACCGCATTTGTGAAGGTAAAGAGAAAAAAAAGGAGGGGAGGAAGCTTCCTGAGCTTCGGAAGGAGGCGGGATGGCGGGCAAGAACCGGGCGGCAAGGACGCTCCAAGTGTCGGGGAAGATGCCGGGCGGATCGGAGTCGGACCTCGTGTCCCGAATCTCTCTCCACGTGGTGTTGTGACAGAAGGCTGCTTCTGCTGGTGGAAGCATTGGCGCCCGCCTGCCTCTGCTGTGAGGCTCTGTGAGCTAATCCTTTCTTTGAAAAATGGGGGTCCTCGAGTTACGGCCCTGTCCGACCCGTCCCTAGACCGAGATGGCCAGATTACACCGCTGGTTCCAACCCACTTACTTAAAAACCGCAGTCTGTATCCTCGTTCCTTGGTGGAGACCATTATCTGTGAACTTGTGATACCCCCATGAACCCGGATAGCCTTATGACCCCCACTTGACAGAAGGGGAGAAAACGTCTAGTAGTGGGTTTTTTTTTTAAAGGTGTCCAAGTACGTGAAGTGTCTCAAAAGATATCATAGATGATGATTATTTGCCGTTGAAAAGCACAAACCTATGTTTTTCTCTATTAATGTGTACCTTCTGGTTTCTTGCAAATGTGTCAAAAAAAGTTCAGCCTTTAAATTAGTTTTCTGCTGCCTAAAAACCACATTTGAATTGTCTGCTCCTTTTATCCTTCATCTTCTTGTATTAGGTTGTAGTAATTGAGCACCAGTTGTTTTATTTTTTTATTTCTGTGAGATATTACTTATTATATTTATATATTGTATATTATATATAATATATTTATATTATATTTTACGGCACCTAACTGAAACTTTTTGGGCAGATTATGGAGCTGTTTAACATTCCCCTCCCTGTAATAATAAGACAATAAAAGCTAATAAAATTGCCCCGGAAGAAGTAAATGAAAAATAAATGATTTAAAGGAAACAAATTGTTGCATATACGTTAGTCTTGTTTTGAACTGAAGCCTAAATGATGCTATGCAATAGCATTTAGACTTATATACCGCTTTATGGTACTTTACAACCCTCTCTAAGCTGTTTACAGTCAGTATATTCCCCCAACAATTTGGGTTCTCATTTTACACACCTTGGAAAGGATGGAAGGCTGAGTCAATCTGGAGCCTGGCTATGATAGATACATAGAGATATATGACATTAAGTTTTGCTCAATTTGGTGTTGTTTACTTTATACAGAAGATGACAATTACACTTGCCCCTTACGATATTGAGAGAAAGCCATTAGTGAACACAAGGTGATGCAGGTTCTTCCATCCTAACTTCAGACTTTTATGCCTCCTGATGAATGCCTTCTTCTTTGGGTGCTTGTTTGGAACAGAAAAGCAACATGCTAAAGTGTCTTAGCTTCCCAATAGTTTTCTATCTGGCTAACAAGGCCAGCCAGAATTTTTTGATTCTTGCTCTGAGCATTATGCCATTAATAGCTATGGGTTAGAATGTTTTTTTTTTAAACTTTATTTGGGGCTCAAATTATATTAATTATCTATAAAGTTATTAGGATATATTTAGTTGGGTTAGCATATCACAGTTACCTAAGGTTTGCTAAATCATGGTTCACTGCATAAATACAATTGGCTTGCAATAAAAGAGAATATTTTTAGTTAAGGGTTGAACTGTGGGGTCCTTGGGGTCCTTTGAGCTCTTGCAGACGTTTTACTACCAAACTAGGTAACATAATCAGTGTTACTGTTACAGGTGGTTAGGCTTATAGACTTACTAATTCATAATCATTTTACTTTACATTACACTCACATTTTGCTAAAGGAAAACCAGTATGTTGTAACTTAATGAGAACTATGGACTCAATTTCCATCTTTGAGTTATATCATTGTTGGGAAGACTAGTATAGTATCTTGAAACATTTGTGCATTTCTATTGTGCTTTTCATTATTTCCTTAGCTAGGAGAGAACAAGTTGAGTTCCTTTTTAGATGTAATTATCATTTCTTAAGTTGTTCTTAGGTGTTTTTTGCTACTCAGGTTCGAAAGCACATAAAATACTGAAAGGTTGATAAAAGATATTTGTGTGCATGATCACAACTATTCCATTACCCACAATTATTAAAAATACATTAGAATTATTAACTTAGTCAATATTTGCAAATAGATATGTGTAAGTACCTTCCATATTACTGTTTTGTTTCTGAAACATTCAATTTTAAATGATTGCTGGGTGCTCCCTTATACTGATCAGGCTATTGGCTTATTTGTTCAATAATTTCTGTTTTGATTGAAGCAACCCTCAAGTGTTCCAGGCAGGAATCTTCTGTTTAAAATATAAAGATTCTCTATATAATAATCTTTACTGCATAAAATACTTACATGACTGGAAATAATAATGCTAAAAAATTACAAGTTCCTCTTTGAAAACCCAGTTTAACAAATGTAAACCTATGGTAACTGAGACCCATAACTCAATCATATAATTTATGATATCATTTTATTACTTTTCTATATTTTAAAAAATGTATAACTTAGACCATCAAATATTTTGAATATTCTAAAGGAGTGTTATTAGATAAAGTTATAAGATATGAGGAATGAAATTTTACAAAAATGTGTATGTGTGTATACACACACACACACACACAATTTTTGTAAAATTTCATATGATACATATTATAAATCAGTTCTGTAAAATGATTGACAGTATTTGACCATGTATTATATAACAGATTATTATATATTTAAAAAGTGGTATCTTTCCCAATCTTATTGGAAAAATTGTAGAATTTGTTTTTGAGATCTTTTGCACTTATAAAAAGCTCTCTATCAGTAATCTAATACTATTCCTGGTTTTTTCCCCAACACTTAACATATTGGGATGCCATAATTGATTTGGAATGGGACTAGTAGAAGTATACCTTTCATTTTTGTGGGTGAATAATGTTATTTTCTTTTATAGGCATAAGGCCTCCTATTGGTAATGGTCCAATGCCAGCTCGTCCATTGGTTGCCCTCCTTGATGGCAGGGATTGCACTGTAGAAATGCCTATCCTGAAAGATGTTGCCACAGTGGCTTTCTGTGATGCACAATCAACTCAGGAAATCCATGAAAAGGTAAGTGCTTTTTTTTAAGGGGAGGGGGGAATTTCACTTTCCAATGAAAAATGAGTTGGTTCCTGAATTCATAAATTCTGCATTGAGAGCTAGCCATTATTTGTAATTGCTTTCCATCCTAATTTTGAACCAAATTCTATGGAAACCAATGGGAACTTAAAAAAAACTCCGAAGTGGTGGTCCTTTGTCTAGCAGATTTTGCAGAAAATACATACTGCACTTTGGTACTCAGCTTAAGTATGAAACGCCAGTGGGAAGGGAGTGAAACATTTTTTTCTCTCTTTTCTGTGAATTTAAAAGGACATGGAGAAAAGAGTGGTGGTGTTTGTCCTTTTGTAGAAGCAATTATATTCTCTTTCTGTCTTTCACATTCCATTCCTTCCTTGGAGTACTTTGCAGCTCATTGAACAGCAAATAAAGCCTCGATCAGAAGTAGAATGCTGAATAATAAGTGAGGTTGTGGAATCCTGAGCTCACTAGTTCTAATGCTATGAAGTAAGCATTGTTTTGTTGTTCTGTCTTCCTCTAGGTTCTAAATGAAGCTGTTGGGGCTCTGATGTACCACACCATTACCTTGTCGCGCCAGGACCTGGAGAAGTTCAAAGCTCTCCGGGTAATTGTGCGAATTGGCAGTGGCTATGACAATGTGGATATCAAGTCAGCTGCAGAATTAGGTATGGTGATCCCAGCGCAATAAAAAAAAATATTGTAGAGTGGGCGGGTAGGGAGTACATCCTTCCTCTGTATTCAGTTTTGGGATTTGGGCTGAATTTACTAAAAAAACAAAAAAACATTCCGAGGCAGGTAAAATATTTCCTATTATTAAGATAAATTTGCAAAAAATTAATGTACATTGTTTTCATAAGAATATTAATTTTTAAGATATTATCCTTCTATTGGAAATAGAGAATTGAACTGAAAAATAGTTACTTGGCTAAAAACATACAGCATGGCTTGAAACCCATAAGTATGACATGCTTTTGCATAAATATAAATGGAGCCCATGTATTGTCTACAGACTCTATACTGTACATGGTTTCTTCAGGCAAGTGATTGGTTGCTTCCTTTGTTGTTTTAAACAACAAGATTAAGATAACTGAATCAACCTGATATAACTGAAGAAAGAAAAGTATAATTTAACATTTCATAAGTGAGGTTGTCTCAATATTTGAGAAGCTGATCTGAAGAAGTTTCTGATTTCTTTCGGTCCAGATTTCTAGTCAATACACCTTTTTGGTACTGAATTATTGAGATCCTTTCAAATGTTTATTTGAGCTTCAAGGTTACACTTTCTTGAAATGAGTATTTTGCCAAAATAATATTCCTAAGTTATGGTATGCTTGATGAGAAGCAGTTCTTTTGTGTGAGAAGTAACTTTACAACAGAAAATGTAAAAAGTCCTTTCAAGTTCAGTCAATTAAAATAATTTCAAGAAGCAGGGCTAGGAACATCTGCCAGGATAAAATAAATTAGACGAACCCACCATTTGAGTGGTGTAATGCAGCCAACGGCCCAATGAAGATAATCAATCCTGCAGTCTGTTAAAAGTTACCTGCTCTTTTCTTAGTAACTGTTAGACAGAGAGTAGATTCTGTACAAGGAAAAAGGAAAAGAAGAACGAGAAGTTGGAGGAACTTGTATAACGTCTAAAAGGAGGAGGGACTATAAAACTGTAACTATCTGTTGAAAAGAAAGTTGGAAATCATATTTCTTAACTTTATTTTTTTCTCCTTTTAAATTTCTTTCCATTTTTCTTTGAATTCTGTTTTATTCTATGAAAAATACTGAATAAATATAATGATTTTTTTAAAAGAGAAAGAAACAGAAGGCAGGGAGTAGTTTCATTCACTAATGGTGCGTGATTCTCAATAGATTACTTCCAAGGGAATATAATTGGCAGGCAAAGAAACACTTCCTATCTTGGCCTACATAAAATTCAAATACGAGATCAGATCGATAACAAAACAATGAGATTATATCAGGAGGTCAGTAAAATTGGCATAATTACAACTGTCCCTCCTGGCAAATGTATTATCATCTGGTTTTTTAGGGTTTTTTTAATTTATTGTGTCTATTTTAGGGGTTTAAAACTTATATTTATATTAGCTTTGTACAGTTCTTTTAATTGCATTTTAACCTCCTCCATGCCAACTGTACATATTTAACTTTTTTATTGTATTTTGTTATATTCTGTATGGACTGTACACCGCCCCGAGTCCCTTTTGGGAGAGGGGGCGGTCTAGAAGCATCAAATATAAATAAATAAATAAATAAATAAAATGTATTATATGTCCTCATTTCCTTAGGCATTGCAGTATGCAACATCCCTTCATCTTCTGTAGAAGAAACAGCTGATTCTACCCTCTGCCACATCCTGAACCTTTATCGTCGGGTTACATGGCTTCACCAAGCCATGCGAGAAGGAAACAGAGCCTCGAGTATGGAGCAAATAAGAGAGGTAGCAGGTGGTGCTGTACGTATCCGTGGTGAGACCTTGGGCATCATTGGCCTTGGTAAGCAATTAGTGCTTTTTGTAACTTGGATAATGTTCCTGTGTGACCAAACATTTCAGTTTTTTGTACTTCCCTCACATGCCTGTTACTTTTCTACTTTCATGATTCGAAGGAATCCATGGCTTTCCATTTAACTGGTAGCAAAGTTAGGATTTGTGCTTACTCTGAAAGCCACAATTAGAAAAGTTGTTTGTTGCAGGTGAAAGAAAGATTGAATATTTGGTTTTAACAAATATTTGGTTTTAACTTCTGGTTTTTATGTAAGTGTAAGCAGCTCAAAGTTATTTATTGGGTGGTCAATAAATGTGATTATTTTAAATATTTGCTTGGGACCATTAGACAACTTTGAGAGTACTTATGTGGAAGTACCTTCCCTGTCTCAGAACTGAATAGATGCACATCCAAACTGGACTGCAATTTACTGCACTTTTATTTTTCTCAGTAACAAAAACTCTGTTGTTCTTAGCATATCACACCATGGCTTCTCCTAGGTGATAGAATTGTAGCTTAGCTCTGTATTAATGCATATCCACAATAAACAGAAATCCTCAAAGACAGGAAAAATTTAACTGTGTTTCATAGAAATTAAAAGCTTACAAGCACAAATTTTAAAAAGGCAACAGTTTTATTTCAGAAAAATCAAATACCATCCCAAGAGATAAAACACAAAATCATTAAAGATCCCTAAATATATGCCCTCTTCCACCACAAACGTTCAGATAAATTGTCACTCTCACATACACACACCTCATTATTCCTACAAATATATAAAACATACCTTTACCATGACTAGAATATTAGAGATATGTCCAGCATATTGGTAGAAAAAAAAATGGAGAAAAGCAAGTTAACATTGGGCAGCTTATATTTATTTTGTCTAAAACAAATTCTGTCTTAGTATTAAGTGTGAACACAACCAATGCCTTACGCTGTGCTTAAGAGTCCTTTTTTCTTTTTCTTTTTCAAAGGCCGAATTGGGCAAGCAGTTGCCTTACGTGCAAAACCCTTTGGTTTCAACATTATGTTTTATGATCCTTATTTGCCTGATGGAGTGGAGCGTTCCTTGGGATTACAGCGGATGGCCACTTTACAAGATCTCCTAATGCACAGTGACTGCATCACATTACACTGCAGTCTGAACGAGCATAATCATCATCTCATCAATGACTTCACTATTAAACAGGTACAGCTTTGCCCCGAGTGGGGCATTGTGCAAATTTCAGGAAAGTAATGTCATGCATAAGTTTATATGTAGCAATTGAATTGAATCGAATATTTTATTTAGCCAAGTGTGATTAGACACGTAACGAATTTGTCGCCAGTGCAGAAGCTCTCTGTGTCCATGCAAAGCAACAGAATAATGCCATGATGGCGAACCTATGGCACACGTGCCAGGGGTGGCATGCAGAGCCCTCACTGTAGGCACATGCGCCAGCCACCTGGTCTTCTGGTCTTCATGTGCGCCAGAACACTGGAAACCTGAAGACCCACTGGCCGGCACTCCAGCATGCATGAAGATCAGCTGGCCAGCACGGATGTGTGCGCAGGAGACCCGAAGAACAGGTGATCTTTGGGTTTCTGGCACTCCAACATGTGCACATTCTGGTTTGGCTACTCGGTGCCAAAAAGGTTCATCATCACTGGAATAATAATAATAATAATAATATCAATTGGGGGAGTAAGAAAGATAATAGAAGAATAAATAATAATACTGCAGCCATACTATGTGGGAAAATATACATAGACATTAGGCAGCATTGTGAGAATTAGAACTTCAGCAGAGTGATGGCCCGAGGTTTTAAGCATATTCAGTTCCACACTTTGCAACTGCACCATTGGGCCAGTTGTTCACCCTCCTGTCTATACGCAGACACGTCACTGTCCCGAATGAGGCCAATAACCGATCTTATCATCTGCAATCTCAGAACTTTAACAGAAGGTATCCTTGCAGTCATTGGTACAGAGAGAAAAGAGCAATGGAGAGGGAACACACACCCTGTGGAGCGCCCATGCTCATTATTCAAATACTAGATGTAATTGTCATATAGATGCTAGATACATTTTTGAAGACAATAGTGGGTTGTATGGAGGCACAAATTTTAACTTAATTCTAATGACGTATGTCATTAGACATCTTTGGCAGATAGTTTTCAGATCTAAGAAGCATGTAAATAATCTCTTACGAATGGGAGTGTAGTACTCTTAAAAGAGAAGGTGTGCACATTTTGCACTTTCTTGATTCAGTTTTATCACAGACACAAGTGGTCTCAATAATAGTGAATACCCTTTTCCAGTATTGGCTAATGTGAAGTTGCCAGTCCTCTGAAATGGATTGCTATAAATCCCATTTATTTTTGGGTATTCATGAAAATGATCCTGAAAGTATAGTTGATCTAAACTGGAGCAATTAGGACACTGATAAGAACACCTATTAGAGATCCTATGAACTGAACCTGAAATGGGCCTGTTAAATGGGACCAATTCAAGATGCTGATTCTGAGTTACAAAGCGTGAAATATTTTGGGATTTATTATGTAAAAAATGATTCATTCTATACCTGTCCATCTTTATATTTGGAACAGCAGGAAAACTTACTTTATGCAAATCTTTGTATTTTTGAGTCACAGGCAGTCCCTTGGTTTAGAACAACAGACTTAAGGACAGCCTAGCTACCAGTGGGCTGTCTATTATTAAAAATGGCAGACAGCATTCTCCTTCCTTGAGCTGACAAACCACTGAAGTTGTGGAATACTTTCAGGAACTGCTGAAACTGCACATTGTTAATATACAGCCTGTTTACCGAAGTTTTTAGTGATTTCTTTAAAAACTGAGCAATTTCAGCAGTTTCTCTGCCCAAGGAAGGACAATGCTGTCCATCATTTTTAATAATAGACTGTTTGTAAATACGAGTTCTGACCTAACAAAAAATGTGGGTTAAAAAGATAGTTAGGAACTGCCTGTAATATATATTTCATCTAAAATAAATTTGTAAAAAGTTAAGTCCATTGGACCAAATGTGTTAGGATTTATGAAGGTTTTATTCATGTTTCTTACTATTTGATGTTGTCTTGACATGCTTTATTCATATAAGTTACCTTTAGTTTGGAAAGAATAGAAGCAAGGTTTTGATAAAGCTGATTAATTTATGTACATCATCACCTAGGACATTTGTATAGAGGCAAGATCAAATGAATTAAATGAGTACGGTAAATACATTTGAATTTAACAATGATGACTTTCGTATTGCTGTTTAAATGCAATAATTTAATCTCAGTGGCCCTTTCTATATTTTGCTATATAGATGCGTCAGGGTTGCTTTCTAGTGAATACAGCTCGTGGAGGTCTGATTGAAGAGAAGGCCCTAGCTCAAGCCCTAAAGGAAGGGAGGATCAGAGGGGCTGCTCTTGATGTGCATGAGTCAGAACCTTTCAGGTAACAATTACATTATCAGGCCTTTTGTCAGTTTTCAATAGGATACATATCTCTCTGCATCTTAGAGCCACCAGCTATCATAATCCAAAACATGCCTGTTTCTCTACATCACAGTTTTGCTAATGGGCCCCTAAAAGATGCTCCCAATGTGATTTGTACACCTCACACAGCCTGGTACAGTGAACAGGCTTCTATTGAATCGAGAGAGGATGCGGCTAAGGAGATCCGAAGAGCCATCACAGGTAATTGAAAAACCAGCTCTGTAGTTGCTTCCCAAATGACTTCACTGGACTAGGTCTGTGTAATAGCAACAAACGGTTACATACCATTTTGTGTGTGACCAAATAATAAGTACTTTAAAAAAAATAATTCGATCTTCCTCTTCAATTGTGTTTTATGTGTCATGGTATATATGGACTCTGTTTTTTTGATCCCTAGTTTTGACTGTGGATATTTAATTAATTCAAGTCACAAGGTTTTTTTTTCCAGATCTGTTTATGTGCATATATAGTCTTCCTTGTCTTCTTTAGAGTGATTGTTCTAAATTGCTGTTTAAATGACAAGGAGGTTGCTTTGTTCCATATCATTAATGGCAGAAGGAATAAAAGTGCAATCTCCTTTGAGTAAAGTTTGATTCTTGGTAAATTTTTGGACATACAGTTTTCTTACAAGAGACTCAAAGTATTTTCTATCTGGGATATTTTTATTCCCAAGACTCGCTTGCAGCTCTGGATGTTCCTTGAAAATATCCCATCCAAATCCTAATCAGGCTTGATGCTTCTTAGCTTCTAGGCAACTCAGCTTTTTCTCAACGGCATATTCTTGTGCTGATCAGCTACACCTCCAAAGTCCGATGTAATTACTGAGCTTATTTATAAGGTTTTTTTTTTAAATCATGGGTAACAGTAGGAGCTGCATACCTCTAGGACTAAAGGAAGAGCGAGCAGGCCTGCACCACTTTTAATTTCACATGCTTCATTCATAGAGAGATACATGCCCATTCTTCTATATTCTTCTATGTCTCTCTCCCTCCATCCCATCCCTTTGAAACAATTGTGGAGAGTTAAGTGTCAAGCTTAAATATATGCAGAAAACAATTTGCAGGGTTCAAAGGGCATCTCGAAAGAAAAATGAATTCTTGCCTTTTTCGTTGTAAGCCCCTATCCTGGGCACAATAATATCTTTTAAAAAAAAATCTACTTGTTCTACCGGACATTAGAGAGTGAGGGGGAAAGGAGAATCACGAGCCAGAGGTATGTATCCAGTTTTGAATGTGCTCTGCCTTTATAAGGAATGATCATTTGGACAGTTGTTTTAAATTATTAGTCTAATAGGGTACATAGCAAGGGAACTTTTTATGGTTCTACTTTTGCAGAGAAAACTCAGATTATTCATGTGTGCATGATTTGCTGTGTATTTTTTTTTTCTTTGCTTTGTTCACCTGCTGCAAATGAGCAAAGTAGTCAGAGGAACTTTTGATATGTTTTGGAATATATATTTATATACAAGCATGAATGTTTGCATAATCTTTTCTCTTCCTTTGTGGACTTTGACATAGGTCACATACCTGATGGTTTGAGGAACTGTGTTAACAAGGAATACTTGCTTTTAGCGGCTCAGTGGTCTAGCATTGATCCTGCAGCTGTACATCCAGAGCTTAATGGAGCTACAGCTTACAGGTGAGATACATACCTCTGAATTTTTAGCAGTGAAATTGTAAAAGGAATGCTTATCGAAGTGACTTTCGATTGCCATACGTTTTCTTCTTATGACAGGTTTCCTCCAGGAGTTGTAGGAGTAGGAACCTCTGGGCTGCCGGAGCCACCAGTTGAGGGAATTGTAGCTCACAGCATTCCCTCTGTGTCTCACTCTGCACCACACACTCCTTCTCCAGGAGAGTCAAGCAAATTGGAGCCAGACAGAGAAATCTCCACTGACCAGTAGCACCTCTCTTGTCTCATTCAGCCCTTAAAACAAGACAGGGAAAGTTTCCTGTTTTTAGGACATATTGTGACACCCCCTCCTCTCCTGGACTGCTTCCTCAACGGACAGGAGAATGCATTTCATTATTGGCAAATTCTAGCTTTTGCCTTTAAACAGGTATTTTTATAATGAATTTAGTTTAAATCTCTTGGTGAATCTCTTTCTTTACCTTGGGCAATGAAGTAGTGATTTTTCATTATTTTGATAATGCTTAGTTTTAACATGCAAATTCGTATGCCCCTGCCTCCAGTGTATGATATAGAGGAAAACAACCAAACTGAAAAGTACCTGGATGAACACATGAATTCCAGTGATTTCTATGACTGGCGTGGTTTTTAACGTGATTTCTTAGGTTGAGTATCAGTTCCGTCTCAGGTACAAGTAATAAAAACACTGTATTGGGATAGGGTGGGGGAAGCTGTGCATCTGGATTGCTTGATAGAAAGAAGCAGAATTCTTGCTCAGTTGTGAGCACTTACTACTTCAATCCTTCCTGCTTGCATTAACCCGATGTGGTTGTTGAATGATTTGTTCCCAGGGCTAGGGATAAATAATTACAAAAACAAAGTGGATGTGGAATTCTGTCTGGAATTTGTACGTAAAACATTTACAGAAAATCAGTTGAATTGTTTTAATAGTTAAGATGCTTGGCGGGTTACGTGAAGGAAGATGATTGAATTGAGATTTTGAGCCCAACTCAGGGAATGAGGACTCAGCTCCACACAGAAAAGTAGGAGGAATTTTTTACAGGATGTCTGCTTACAAATAGTGCAAACTTTGCAGCAACAAAAAAGGTAAAATCCTAGAACTTAATTTAGGATTGAAGTTTCTTTGACCCGTCTCTTTATGACTTCAAAGGCCAAGCTAGGATTTTTTTCCCTTTGGATTTTGTCTAGTGTGAAATGTATTGGATGTGTGTGTCCAGTCTTCATATTTTTTTAACTCCTATTCTTCTCTGAATTCCTTGTCTTGCAACAAACAAACAAACAAACAAATCTTATTCTCAAGCCTACAACTAGCTATGCACATTCTTCCTGAAAGATGCAGTTGTTCTGTTCTATGACAGTTTTCTAACTTGAGTGTGTTTTAAATGAGGCATTTAAACCCTATATAGAGGCAGTACTAGGGTATAATTTAGGGTGGGTGGGGGAAAATTGCTTTTTCCTTAGCATATTGTCTACACAGCATATATTTCATCATGAAACAAAATATTTATTATGTTCATATATATTATTTTTACATTGGAATTTTGAGCATGAAAAATTATGGTTTTTTTAACCAATCTGCTTAAGTATACAGCTAAGAGATAAATTTGGGGAGTGGAGAATGGCAGTTCTTCTTTCCTAGGAGTTGTCTTGATTTGCTTTCGGGTGGGTTTTTTAAACAGAGTTATCAGTCAGGCAATCTGGAAAAAAGATAAAGATACCTACCCACTTCAATCTGTGCTTACAGCTAAAAGTTAATAGTTGGTCAGCACATTCCCAAACTTCAGACTGTTCTTCAGACTTAAATGTCAGTGTCTAACTGGCAGGTGCATATCTCCCTTTAACTGGCAGGTGCATATCCCCCCTTTAACATGAGTGAGATACTAATGGAGAAAAGCAAATTAATTTTTATATTGATCATATTCTGACAAAATTCATATTTTGTTTTTGCTTGAGATGGCATATTCCTTGATATGTGTTATGTTAGAATGTGAGTTGGAAGTGTTTGATATAGTGTAAGCTCTGGTTATTGGGAGTCATAGTTGCTTTATAATGGCATGGGTGATTATGATTATGTGTTTAAAATTCAGATACCTCTTGGGATGCTCAGGTTTTTTTAGCAGTATCGGGGGTGGGGTAAATTAACAAATTAGTACTACATATGTGATAGTTAAGTATAGGGGGCCTTTCAGTGACTCTTCAGTGAACTTTCAGAGAATTTTTGATTAGGGCAAAAGCAACAAATGCAGCTTTTTATTGAACCTTTGTACTAAAACTCTAACCAATTAAAACTGGAATTGAGGTGCAAGCATAATTTAATGCTAGCCGTTAAGAAGGTTGAAGAATCAGGAATGGTGATGAGGTGGCTCACTCCCTTGCCCATCTCTTCATAAATTTTCTATACTTTTCTTTCCCATTCTAAAAAACTAGAAGCATGATAACATCAATTCTACATGTAAACCAGGATTAATTTTGTTTGGACAACGTTGAACCAAGTAAAGATAGCAAAAGGAATCACAGCATGTGATGTTGCAGCTTTGCAGATATTTTTGCAACATCCCTTGAAAAGCTGTATTGTCCAGTTTAATAACAGTCTAGCTCAGATTTAATGCTGTGTATGATGTTCACATTCCATGCATTGAAGTAGAAAAATTACCTATAAAGCATAAAAGACATATTTGTTTCCAATAGGCATATTTGAGATATTTTGTTGTGACTGAGAAGACATAAAAACGGAGGATGAGGGAAATGAAAATTAGATTGTAGGAAATAGTAGCCATGGAAAAAAAGAGAACTGTGAAAGATAATTGAAGCCCTAGAATGCTATTTTTTTTAGTTCAGCTTCACTAGTTGTTAATACATGAAGTTTATTGGCTACAACCATAAAAGCATAAATACTGTATGCTTTAAAAATGAAAGCTGGGATTCTCAGGATATTAAATTCTAATACTAAAGATTCTATACTTGTATGATGTCAAATACATATTGCCCTGGAGATGAGGAAATAAGCCTTTGTATATTCTTAGTCTGATAATGATGTATATTTTACTGGCCTCTTGCAACCCATATAATATCACTGTAGCTTTATAGCTACAGTTTTAAATTCTAAGAACCTATAGGTTCAATCTTACAGCTACAGATGTCTATAGTTTGCTACCATTATGCTACAACGAAGGAATTTTGTGTTATGACGTGTGACCCATGCTTTTGTACTTCCATTTTCATTGCAGTGCACATTTTGTCACTTGCCTCTATTTGTCCACCCATGGATGCCTATGGTTCCAGCTGTAGAGATTTTGGAAGTGATAGGCCCAGAATCATATTGTGTTTCTAGTACAGTTTATCAGCAACTGCTTTGTTGCTGACTGTTCCTGTCTTTTGTTTTCAAGGTTTCTGATCAAGGTTCCAAGCTGTGGGATTGCTCAGAGTCTCCTATCTTGCCTGTTTCAGGGAATAGTGTAAGATACACTCACTTCATGGTGGCAGCCTACATTAGTAAGCAAAATATTTTTTACACATGGATACCTCTAAAGATTTATAAGATAAAACCTTCAAACAGGAAAAACTGGGAGGATCTCAGCTGGTTTACAGCGAGATATTTGTTTTGATTAGAAAATATGCTATTTGGTATACTAGAAAAATATTAATAGTAGAAGAGTTGCAACAGTCTCCTATTGCTGGTGGAAAATGATTTAAATCTTAAATCCTCAAAAATAGCCAGTATTACCCAAACCTATATTTGGGAATTTAGAAATTTTGAGCTTACCAGAGTAGCATTAAATTTAATTCATATCAGGTTTTAGACTTTAGCTAATGAAACTTCTGTTTTAGAAGACAGGACAGGCTAGGTCTGATTATAAAGTGCTCCAGTTGCACATCGTGATGTTTTTGTTTCTTAGAACATTTATCAAAAAAATGGGTAAAAGTGGACATAAATGCTAAATTTTCCTCCTGATACCAAACATCATTCAGCGACTCCTTAATGTGTTTAGACATACAGCTCCAAGCTCCAAATTTTATGCATGCTAAGGAAGTAAATTAGAATGAAAATTCATTTTAAATCTTCCTTCAAAATTAATGTGGAGCTTAATCCCAAAGAATGTCTTTTCATAATGTTATTAAGACAGGAGTGCTCTGGGTCATGCCAAGGTTAATCTGCAAGAGGAGTTCACTCTGTCCTATGGAATATTCTGCTTGTCAGATTTGCTGTTGCTGGCCAGCTTCTTTTTATAGAGGACTCAAGAGTTTCAGAAATATATTTTTGTAGACAATAACTAAACTGTGAAACTTAATAAGGCATGTAAAAGCATTTCCAACTTTTCCTGTACAGATTTTTCTCCCTTCAATTCCCTCTTGGCTTTTGTTAGAAGTTTGACAGTTTCTTGAATATATTTTAATAAATATTTCGTTTACGGTTATGTGGGTCTTCTTATTTAAGTGTGTGGCTGCCTTGACTAATACGGATGGAACGTAGTATCTTTTAAGTGTTGCCTTATTATCTAATTGTGCAGGTGTAAACTTTTCCTTAAAATGAAAAAGCTAGTAAATTTAAAGAGGGATGAGGATGTAAAACAAACCTGCCCTGATGAAAGTGCTGTTGATGAAGGTTCCAGAATAATTAATGGTAAACCGTAGAAGACTGCAAACATTAAGTACACAAACCTCTCCCTTTAAATGCGGCATTGTCCACAATTCGTTACAGAAAACTGAGCTTCTGTTCCAAAAGGAATGATAAAGATTATAGCTGTAATAAATAAAAGAAATAACAGTTTTTCACAAAGGAAATATTTTACTATCCTAAAAGGTTATTTATATAATCTGGAAAAAGGAGATTTTTACACATTTTTGAGAACATAGAGGTGAAGTTTTGAACAGCTACAGCCATAATCTCTTTGGCTTAGTCAACACGTAAAACACTATGGTAGTCTTCCTACTTTAAAAATGTGGAGGCTACTGTAGTCTTCCTAGCCCTCACTTCCCACTGTAATTATCTGAGCTACTTTGGTGTAGTGGTTAAGACATGAAGCTAGAAACAAAGAGACCTGCCTTGTGGATGAAGCAGGTAGATGACCTTGAATCAGTTGTTTCAGCCCTAGGAAGGAGGCGAAGGGCAAATAATTTCTGAAATCCTGCCAAGAAAATTGCAGGGACTTAGTTCACAGTTGCCAGGAATCAACGGACTCAAAGGAGTGCAAAACACACACACACCCTTTTTAACGTTTTGCACACCATTTGGCCATAACATGTAGTTGAGTCACCTGAATATTCACTACATCAGCTTTCAAGAAAAGCTTATCAATGGATATTTGTTATGATGCTCTATTACCATAGTGCCAAAATAATACCCCTTCTAACGCCAGTTCCATGGAAACAAAATCCATATAGAGTGGTTGTACTCCTGCTCTTCCACTATTAACATGTGGCCTGTTATTGTAAAACACACTGCTGGACAAGTTAAGCGTCTGGGCCGGACCAGGAGGTCGCGTCTAGTGTGTGTCTCTGTTTTAACCGCGTACAAGGCAGGATCCCCTCTGCCCTCCTGTGGGGAGCGGCGGAACAAACGAAGCCACCAAGAACGAAAAGGTCAGCGTTGCATGCCGGGAGGAAAAAAGTAAATAAATAGAGTCCCGCGCGTTGCATTCTGGGAGCCCAGAGCCAGGGGAGGGTTCGGCGAGCGCGGGGCACGCCGGGGTGGATCGGAGCCTGCCGCGGGGCACGCCGGGAACAGGGCGGGCAGTGTTTCGGGGGGCCCAGAGGGAGATCTGTCGCTGACTCGCTCGGTGTCTCTGGAGGCTGTTGAGGTCGAGAACCGCGGCGGAGGCGGCTTCTGCCCAGTCGGGATGGCAGACGCCACGGCCTCCCCGGTGGGGAAGCGGCTCCTGCTGTTGCTGGTAGCAGGTCCGGGCGAGGGAGAAGCGGCGGGTTCGGAGCCTGGGCCTGCTCTGCCCTCCCGGGCCTGGAGGAGCGGGACCGTGCGGGCTATGAGTGGGGCCGTCCCTCAGGATCTAGCGGTAAGAGCCCTCGGGCGGGGAGAGCGCAGGGGCTCGCCCTCCTTGTGGCGCGCTTGGCGTGGTTTCTCTGGGGCTCCGTGTCCCCGAGGAGGAAGGGATGGCGGGGGAGCTGCCTGTGTTTTTGGGTGGGTGGGTGGAGTGGGAGTGTTGATCTAGAGGAAACGTCTCTCTCTCTCTCTCTCCGTTTTCTTCGCCTTTGCGCGAAATAACCCAGAATCCCTTCCTTGTAGGTGGAAGCGGTGGGTTCTGGCGTGTAAGGCCGCTCTTGGGCCACTGATCTCGAATTTCAGGTGCTGCGTTTACGGCAGTTCTTGGGTTTTTGGTTTTTCTCTTGGCGAAAAATCGCCTTCGGATCCCCAAATCCTGAGCTGAAAATGCTAGGGATCCATTTATTAAGCGAACATCGCGCGGTGCGTGTGTGTGTCTTAAACAATATTCGCAATAGTTTGTTTGGCTGGTAGGTTTGCAAATTCCTTTCCCGGTGGCCCCGTTTAGTTGCAGTGTGTTTGGAGTACGATGATGATGTTTTTTTTAAATCACACTTTTCTAATTTAGTTGGATCTTATAGAGTTGGGTCATTTTTAAGGGGTTTTTGGGTCACTTAAGGATACTTTACCTTAAGCGCAAAAGTCTCCAGGATTATGGGATATTGAATCGAGGATAATGTGTGTGTATGGGTTTGTAATCAAAATATTTTGATGGAATTATTCACCTGTAAACCTCACATGTGAGATTATGAGGGTGGGTGGTGGGCATGTAATATTTGGTGTATCTGTTTTCCTGGTTATGGGACACATACATAAATTGGCCTTAATTGTTAAATGCAAGACACAGTTTCGATTTCAGCCTTAAATGACATATTTAATGTCTGGAGATCTTGGTGCTCTCTGAATTTGGTTATTTGCTTGCAGACATTTCCTTACCCAGCTAGGTAACATCAGTGCTAGTGTGTGCCCTGCCAGTGTTGGTGGGGGTGTGGTTTTCTCCTTGGTATTATCTTGATTAGGGTATTGTTTTCTTTTTGTCTTATGTTAATCCCTCCTTATCTTCTGGGCATTGGCTGCTGGAGAGGAAGTGTTCTGGTTTTTTTGTTTCCTTACTTTTTTATTGTCTCTTTTGAATGGTGTGCAAATGTGGTTTATCTCTGTGTGTCTGTTGAAGAAGGAAACAAAAAGACCAGACTATCTCCTCTCCAGCAACCAGTACTCAGAGAAGGTGGGATTGATACCTGACAATCAAGCTGTAAATAAAATAATAATAAATGAATCACTAAATAGAAAACCATATCCCCATCAACACTGGCAGGGGAATTGCTGTGTATAATCAGGGAACAACTCGTCTGTAGCACTGATGATTTACCTAGTTGGATAATGAAACATCTGCAAGCCAATAAATGACCAAACTCATAGAGCACTAAGAACTCCACAGTTGAACCCTGAGCTACATATATTCTTTTTTATATTTTATCTCACATAAGTAAATACAAGTAGAAGATGGATATGAACCTAAATTCCAATGTACATATTTGATATTATCAACATTTTTCCATAAGGCAGTCTCAGCCATTTATTACAGCAGTCGAGCTCTCTACTCTGCTTTTTACCCATTGGCATAGTCGCACAACACACTAGTTTAAGCAAAGATGCATGGAGTTGTTTCTGAGTCAGCATGGTGTTTTCTTAGTGTAGTATGTAAAACAGTCCATTATCTAAAGCAAAATTTATGGGTTTTTGGAGCAAAGTTATATGAACCCAAAAGCTTTGTTTTGTTTTATCATCTGCTTGATATTCTGAGACACACACACACACACCCTTCATGATTTAACTTGCTTCCAAAAAATTTCAACAGAATTGGGTACATCACAATATGTCCTTGCTTGACCTTAGCAGTTTCCTTGTTGACTATTTTTCAAAGGACATTTAGGTACATTAAAAATAAATGCAAGCTTCAATAGACCTACCCCACTTATTTTACTTTTCAAGAAAGAATTATGATTGCGTAGTTGAAAGTTAGAACTTGTTTCAAAAGGTTTATAAAAATGTGTAGGTAAGTAAAAGAAAAATAAGATAACAGCTGTGTTAACCTATATATTGGATAAGTTAACTGGATTTGCTCATAACTCTTAAGCCATAAGCAAATATATGTTTTAACTTATCATAGCATATGATCACAGATGTCTCTCAATTAATAACTCTGGAATTATACTGTAGTTGACATTTTTCATGATGGATAATGAAGAAATGGCAGATGGAACAATGCCATTTGATTTGGCTTTCTACTATGGACATGTAATCTGGGAATTTTAAAAAATTAAATTGACTTAATTATCCAGATCAAGTTGTACTTTGGAATGGATATTGAAGATCTGTAGAAAATGTTTACAATGTAAATGATAGAGGACTAGAATTACGGTGTATAAATAACTAGAATAAATATTATAATAAAATATTCTAGATTGAGTATGCTGTAGAAATTGAATTGCAAATAAGTGCACAAGGGGTATTTTGGGAGGCTAAAATAGTTTTACTGGCTTGTACGAAAATTGAGCAAGTCTGAAATGGACAAATCCTAAAAGAATTATGAAATATCTGTGATTATTATTCATGATCCAAAAACTGGAAAGTTGGTTTATCTTTTTACTTTTTTATGATTTAGCTTCCTAATGTTAGATTCCCATGAGAGAGACAGCAACTTGAACATTTTCTCAGTATGTAGTGATTGTAGAAAATAAAAGCACATTCAGAAAGTAGCAAACTTCCAGAATATGTGTGTAGAATGTTTAAAATGTGTTAGGATTGTTATACCTTAGGAAGATATAAGAAAAGTCTAAGCTATGGATTAAATGGTATTACAAATCCAGTTGAGTAATTATTGAAGGAAAATGCAGTAGATGGGACTTTTTAATTTAGACAAATGATTACTCAAAATGACAGGACTGCATGGTTATTAAAAATCATATGTGAGGTGAAAGAAGCAAAATCATGTAAAAGTTTCTATTACACCTTGTGTGGGGGAAATAAATGAAAAAAATCCAGAGATGTTGAGGATTTGTTCTGAAGTTGAATCGTCTATCAGAAGACAGGGTTAAATTAGAAACTAGATATTATATATCTCAGTACAGTGTTTATTATCACTTTGTACTTACAAAGCTAGTATACAAAGCTAATATGACAATAACAGTTATGCTTATAGATCAATTCCTTCCCATTTTGACTCTATGTCGTGTTATGAACTGAAGAATTTTCTTTAGAGAGATTCATGTTTTTAAATAATATGCCTGATCACCTTTACTTCCAGTTGATTGTAAAATATAAATAGTTTTAAATGATTCATTGATTTTGGTGGTTGATTTACTTTATTTAAAGTATTGACATACAGTGTTTTAGAGTGACTTCGTGAATTATATAACATAAACTTGTACTGAAATAGTATCAGTTTGTAGAGAATAGTATCAGTTTGTTGGAAATTCATAGATACTCTGTACAATAATGTGTTGGAGCTTTATTATTAAACAAGTAGATGGTCGCTTATATTATGTTGGCTTGCCTAGACTACATGGATAGAAATTTAGTAATAAATGACTATGTTATATTTCCTAATTTAGTTATTATTGAAATTCATTACTATTGATTAGAGTATCTCAATTATTTAAAATTTATAATATTACCATATAGAATATTTTAACAATCTATCCTAGCTCTGTTTAAATAAATAAATAAATAATATTTAACTCTAACTGTTTAGCTAAATGCAAATTTGTATATTGTATGTTTCATTATTGAGTAGTATGTATGTATGTATGTATGTATTGTACACAAACACACACACACACACACACACACACACACACACACTGCTTTTACACTTTGGCCTAAAGAAGCTGCAGGTTCTTCAGCAGGTCTCCTAAAGCTGTTCTTGAGTAAGATATGAACATCAGTGCTAACTATTCTGTAGATTCTTTTGGATTTCTCCAGCTAATTATATTTTTATACTTAATTCCATTTGTAATTTCCATCTAACTTTTAAGTGAAGGGATTTATCCAGTTAGCTCCAATTTTTATCAGTAAAACAAGAACTTTAAGACCATCCACAGAGCCTTGTTTCAAATACTTCATTTTTCTGGTAAAAAAGATACTTTCAGTTATACCTCTGGAATGCTGTTTCAGCCTAAATGTCTATTGAGATTCTCAGTCATCCAGTTCATGGTTGTCCCAAAGGTGCTTTTTTTCAAGAGGCAACTGGACTTTCTGGTTTTTCTTTGAAGACATTTACCTTCTCATCCAAGAAGTTTCGTTTCACTTCTCATCCAAGAAGTTCCAGTTGTCTCTATAAAAAAGTACCTTTGGAACTGTTTCAGCCTAGTGTTGTTGTTTTTTTACCTCAGACTAAGACTTTTCTGTTCTACAAGGCTTTTGAAATATTTATATTTGATTGATTCAGAATAAATTATTTCATATTGTTAAGTTCTATTGTATTCTTGCAGGGGGAGGGATTATAGATGTGTGTTTTTGAATCAGTCATGATTTCTAGTGACTTCATGTATGTTTTACTTGTTTTTCTGGCAACATTTTCAGTAATGGTTTGCCTGTGCTTCTCTTATGGCTAATTGATAGTGACCAGCAAAGTCTCCCAACTAAATTAACTGCTGAATGCAAGACTAAAAAAAACAAATTGCCTTATTCCTAAAGGTAAAGGTTTCCCCATCTAGTCATGACCAATTCTAAGGGGCTCATCTCTGTTTCTTAGCTGATGGAGCTAGCATTGTCTAAAGATATTTCCGTGGTCATGTGGCCAGCGTAAGCCAAGGATGCATGGAATGCTGTTACCTTCCCATTATTTGTCTACTCATATTTGCATGCTTTCAAACTGCTGGTCAGACATGCCAGATTTCAAGTTCACGCTTTAATTCTTGGAACAAACCAGTCCTATTCTTGCAGTTACGTTTTCTAATATTTTATCTCTACACAGTACTTTAAGCAGAAAAGTTATTTTATGAGGCATTTGTCCAATGACTACAAGAAATTATGAGGCACCTAATTTTAAAAAGTCAGCAGGGGATCAGCTCATAATTGAAGCCAAGGGTGTTTTTCTAGAGAATGGTGTTCTGCCAGCATCCCGAAGTAGAGAAACCCTAGAGTCAGTAGATACAGTTCATCTGTAATTATGTTTTGCTTTTAGAAGTAACTTGATACTTAATTTGCTTAAGTCAACATCTAATGTTCATCTTTAAAAACCAAATTTCTTTTTCTTATCTGCTTTAAGAAATGGCATGAGAGAAAAAATTCAGGCAGATATTTAAAAATATAATAGCATTTTTCTTCTTAAATATGGCATTTGAATATGTTCCTGAAACATTGCTCTTGTATTTTCATTCTCAAAAAAGATAGAATGCAAAACTAAGTGCAGTCACAATAATAAAGAGATACAATAATCAAACTAAAAACCAAACTTTCAGACTTTTCTAATGGGAAATATAAGAAAAATTATTGAGGAAGAGAATAGAAAGGCATTTTTAATGAAAACATATAAACAAATCAAAGTTGAAAATTAGGTTAAGACCAGTCTTAACATTAACATTAAATGTAGGGCACAATTGGTACAGATAATTCATGTCAGTCTCAGATCTCCAGCGATTTCTGTGGTATTTTTCTGTTATTTATCAGCGTCTTAAATTCAGTATATCTAAGATTAGATTTCTCTGTCTCAAAGCCTCTGTTTTTAGTTCTAATCTGTTAATGGAGTTAATCAACTACCTCATAGGTGGAAGAAAAGCAGTAGCTTTTTACATTTTTCCCAATGTATTCATTCTATTGCCATTAACACCAACTAGCAGTCAAAAGACCTGATGAAAATTTCTTTAATTTCACAATGCCTGGAAAGACTTGACCATAATTAATGCACATGGTACATAAAATGTGTGATTCTATGTATACTGTGCATTAACCATGGTTTAGGTATGTTCATGCGTTATGAAATTAAGGAGTTTTCAATCATGACTGACTGATAATTAGTGTTCATGAATATGCTCTGCTAATCTTCTGCCTTCTGTCCTGCATATAGGCTACTGCAGCTCTTACACTGTACGATGTAGATCAGGAGTGTCAAACTCGATTTCATTGAGGGCCACATCAGGGTTGTGTTTCACATCAGGGGCGGGGCATGGCCAGGGTGGGCGGGGCCAGCTCAACATCACTTGTGTCGGGGGCGCCTATGTTGGCCTAAGCACTCTGCCAATGAAAATGGAGCTTGGGAGGACTGATGCGGCCCTCCCGAGCTCCGTTTTTGCTGGCAGAATCACCTCAGGTCAGTCCTTTGCTGTTTCCAGGGCGGTCCTCCGGACCTTGAGTTTGACACCCTTGTTGTAGATGGTCTCCTGTCAGGTTAGAACACTTCTCTCTGAACAGCATAGCAAAGATAGTGACACACTTCTCAAGAAAAACAATGTGCCTTGTTCTGCTCTCTTCCCAAGATGATGGTGATTGCCTTCCTGGTTAACTGCTGACTAATTTTGATCCCTGCATATTTAAATTCCTACCCTGGCTACTTGCTATTCCTAGATCAAGACCAAACTCTTTGTTCTTCTTTTCTTTTCATAATCTTAAAATACAGATGACAGACATACTTTATTCTCTTTTCCCTTTAAAGTCTCATATTAAAACAGAGGGCCCAGGATTGGCCATATTGTATCACCTTGATCGGTACTATGGAATGTCTGGAAACAATACTGTAAATACTTTTGATACGCCAAAGAATTCAGTTTACCTTGTCTTTTCATGAAAGACAACATTATTAAAATGCTTTCCTTTTTCTTTTTTACTCCTCTGATGAGTATGAATGTTAAAGGGACAGGTAGGATCTTCTCTTTGTGGGAAGTTTTGAAGATGGAGAAACCTTTACGTTATTCCTGGAACTTTTTGTTGGAAAGGGGTTTGTGTATCATAGAATTAGAACAGTCCATTTAAGTCATTGAGTTTAAACTTCAGGAATCCAAATTCCTCCTAGTAGCACTCTCTGCTGATTGCAAGAAGAATTGGCAAATAACAATAGCGATGTCATCAACTTTTTTATACCTTCTCCAGAGGTTCCTATTAGGTAACAAAGTATTTTAGAGTTGTAGAGAAGCAATCATAGGCTTGGAAGAGAAATGATTTCCCCCCCCCCCCCCACAGCGGGATTTGTTTGGCAAACGCCTGCTGTTTTTTTCCTATTATCCACAACTTCATTGCACACCAGGATAGACTGCCTCCCTGCACCTTTGAAAAAGAGACAGAACCATGTCACTTTCATAGGAGTTTTGGGGAGGGAGGGGAAGGAACTCCAGAGATTGCTTGTTTCTTATACCAGTCTGTAGTGCCCTCTCTCAATGTGCTTGCATGTCTCAAGGGAAGGGGGTAGTACTGCCAAGTACATAAACAGAGTCTTAGTTGAAAAGCCAAGTTGATATTAGTAGATATTCTTAGGAATACATACTGTATGACAGTTCGGCATAGAATAACTGTTTGCATTTATATCTGAATGAGCTCATTCTGGAATCTTTTGCAGATATTTGTGGAATTTGATCGGTGCAGTTGGAAGCAACATGCTTGGGTAAAGGTTCATGCAGAAGAAGTTATAGTTTTGATGCTGGAAGGTTCCCTTGTTTGGGTTCCTAGAAATGAACCAGTTTTGCTGCAAGGAACCAGGGTGTCAGTTGAACATTGGCCTGCATTGGTGAGTATTTTCACCATTTGTTATACTTAATTTGAAGCAACTTATATCATATCACAGTGATGGTTAACCTTTTTTGGATCGCGGGGGAAGCGCAGGGGGGTCCTGTGCAGGTGTGCCCGCACCCATAATGCTATGCGCATGACCCCCATGTGCATGTGAGCGTGCACACACACCATGCATGGGCATGCAAAGCCCTCCTCCTTTTGGCCCGTGATAGAAACTTTTTTGCCCTCCCCAGGCTCCAGGGGCTTTTTAGGAGCATGGGGAGGGCAAAAACAGCCTCCCCCACCCCCCTAAATGCTCTCCCGAGGCTCTTTGCTCTCCCGGACTGCACTGGGGGTGAGCTGAGCAACCTGCTCTTGGAAATAGCTGTGGCCGATGGGCTTGGCACTGGGCTCTTGTTCCCCTGCCTGGGAGACGGAGCCCAGGGAAAAATATAATGGCCATTTTGGAGGCAACGGACCCAGCACCTTCCTCTTGGTGGGGTGGCCATGCTGGCCCGCGCCAGGCCCCAAGCCTCGCAACCACCCCTCCCAGCGCACAGACTTTGTCACCATTGCAGCCTGCGAAGGGCCGCTTGTTGGTCAGCCGATGCCCTAGGAGACCCATTTCCAGGCTCCATGTTCCCTACATGGGTTGTGGGGCAACCCCCCCCCCCGGGGATTATCCTCCACCCCCTACAATGCTGTTGCCACCTCTGCCGGGCGTGCTGCCTACATCCATGCCACCACCGCCACGTCAGGTCCCAGTAGTCCCTCAACCTGTTCCATCAAATGCACAAAAAGCATCTGCAATCGGTGTTGCTAGAGGGGCCACCTCTGCCCAGCCCACTTCCCCCACTTCTGGTTGCTCCAGCATCCCACCCCGAAGCAGCATTGTGACAGCCATCGGGGGCGAGGGGGCGGCACTGGCAAGGGCTTCCCTTCCTCCCCACCCGAGCGGGCTACTTGTGCAGCTCCAGCCCGCGGCACTGACGTGGATCCGAGGTTTGGAGTGCCTGGCTGGCTCAAGCACCCCAGAAAAGCCGACCAGGCCCTGCACAGCCCCAGAAGAGAAGCAGCAGCTGTAGCAGCCACAGGGGGAAGGGCAGGAGCGACCGGGCAGCCACCACAGATGCTCCCACGCCAGCAAGCCAGGCTCTCAGTGGCATCTCTATGCAGGTAGCTCACCTCCCCACCAGCAGCTTCTCCTCCAGCATCCCAGATGGAAGCAGCAGCGCAACAGCCGCTTCTACCAGAGCTGAAGGGGTGGCGATGGCAAGAACAGGTGATTGCCCCTTCCCCACAGCGGCTGTTGTGGTTCCGCTTCCAGCCGGGATGCTGGAGGAGGAGCTGCTGGCAGGGAGGCAAGCTATCATGGAAATGACGCCGAGGGCCTGGCTCGCTGGTGTGGGAGCTGCTGCAGTGGCTGCCCGATCACTCCTGCCCTTCCCCCTGTGGCTGCAGCTGCTGCTCTTCTGGGGCTGCGCAGGGCCTGCTGGCTCTTCTGGGGCACCTGAGCCGGTCAGGCACTCCAGACCCTGGATCTATGTCAGTGCCACTGGCTGGAGGACTGGGGCTGCGCTAGTAGCCCGCTCGGGTGGGGAGGGAGGGAAGCCCTTGCCCATCCTTGCCGCTGCTGCTCCCTTGCCTCCGGCGGCTGTCACAGTGCCGCTTCTGGCTGGCATGAGAATGGCTGCGGTGGGTCATTCCTGCCCTTCCCTTTGTGGCTGCCACTGCTCTTCTGGGGCGCCCAAGCAGGCCAGGCACTTCGGACCGCAGATGAGCCACGGGCTGGAGGGCTAGGGCCATGCAAAAGGCCTGCTTGGGTGGGGAGGGAGGGAAACCCCAACCACAGCTCTGCTCTGCTAAGAAGTGATGACCGGGATCCCCTTTCGGTTTCTTTTGGCACTCACGGCCGTTGCTCTTCCTGTTGCTGGTTTTTGTGCGGGCATGCGTGCCAGGAACCAGATCACCAAATGGCCAATGCGCATGAGCACACTGGAAACAAAAAAGATCATTTTCCTAGCATGCGCATGCACACCGGGCGGCTCCTCTTCTGCTTTCTGGCACACCAATGCATGTGAAGACCAGCTGGCTGCTGCGCCCGAACCCGGAAGAGGAACTGGTGATGGCTCCGCATGCCAGGAGAAATGGCTCTGCGTGCCACTTCTGCCATGCGTGGCATAGGTTCGCCATCACAGTCATATCAGATTTTACTGTATGTGACCTCAAAACCTATTGTCTTTTAGGTTAATTTTTGGCTAAAAAAACAGATTTAGGCTGTAGTGAGGGGAAAAAATCTTATTGAAATGAAAAAAAACCAACCCTACAATGGAAATGTTTGTACCCTACAGGCAGTCCTTGATTTACAAGCATTCATTCAATGATTGTTCAAAATTACAATGATGCTGAAAAAAATGACTTACGATCTGAGCCTGAAATTACAATCATTGCAGTGCTCCTATGGTCATGTGATCAAACTTTGAGCACTTGGCAGTCCTCTGTGCTTAAAACTGCAGGGACCCTTCAACTCCTCCATCTGCCTTTCTCTTCCTCCAATCTTTCCCTTTCCTCCACCCTTCACCCTGCCTTGGGAGGTGGCAAGCAGCTGCAGACCCCCGTGGTTCTGGGGCTGCTTACTATCCTGCTTCCTGCCGCACCAGTTGAGAGAACGAGAGAGATTCCAGCTTCTGGGCTGGGAAGGACCAAACTCAGAATGGGTTGGATTGGCATTGATACTCACTGAATGACCTGCATTAACAACTACAAAGTGGAGAACCAAGATTCCCAAAAGGACTCAGTCTGGTCCCGTGATGTCTCACTTTACACGCGCACCAACTTAATGATGGAAATTCCATACCAATTTTGGTCATAAGTTCGTATTCACAATCTGTATTATGGAGATATTTTTAAAGTATTGGTATTCTATATTGACCCTAAGTAAAAAACTAAGCTTATTATTTTTGGGGGGGATGAAAATATGGCCACCTTCATTTTTAAACAAAATTGTATAATTCCTTTTAGCAGATGAAAATATTTCTCAAACAAAATTTTGGTTATTTTGATCATATTAAAAATAATGTGTTTGAAAGTAGAGAGAATTGTATATTTGTGTATGTCTATGCGGGCTTCCTAATGTGTATTTCTACTTTTTGTTCTGGTTTTTTTTTCTTAGACATTCACTCCTTTGGTGGACAAGCTGGGTTTAGGGTCTGTGGTTCCAGTAGAATCTCTTGTAGACCGAGACTTGAGATTCCTGTCTGATGCTAATGGATTACATCTTTTTCAGGTAAGTTAATCCAGAATTGTACACTTTTTATTTGTCATGATTTTAATATGAAGGCAATACGAGTTTCATTTTTAATTGTGCTTTGTCTTCAATGTTCTTCCATCACGCTATCTTGTTTTGGAATAAAGGGGAATGCAGCAATTAGGCAAAGTACTGCTAGGTTCTATCATGCTGCATGATAAGCAACCTTTGAAGTGAAACGGAGATCTGTGAAGGAAAAGTTATTTAAAACCCTATTTTAGGAGAAGGAGCTGATGTTGCGACGATACGGATGTGCGATCTTGGAGCTCCAAGATCGCAGCCGATACTTTTACCGCAGGGTGGTCCATCTGGACCTAAACCGTCCCAAAGAGACGGTGACAGGGAAGAGTACGTCTTGCTGATCTCAGGGACATCGCAAAGTCCCTGATTGATCCAAGAGAATCTCTTCTAGCCAGCGATAGAAGCGCAGCCCCAAGGTGCTGAAGTCAGGACAGCTCTGCAACCGGAGGAAAGTGGAAAGAGAAAGTGTGTCCATCTGGTGAGGAAATTTTATTTTTACAAAAGAGACTGCCCAAAAAATATTAAAACCAAATTAAACTTGTAAAGAAAAGAAAAGAAGCGGCAAATTTAAGCTATTTTGGACAGTGTGTTATCCTTTTTTTTAATTGTCTTCTATGGATAGAAGTTTTGCAAACACTTCCTACTTTTTAAAGTGAAAGTATTGGCTTTTCTTCTCCTTTTTTTACCTATGGATTAAATCTTTTTTATTTTCACAATACTTGGCTTGGATGGTTTTTTTTTTCCATTTAAGAGCCTTGTTTCTTTTATGCTTGGAATAGAAAGAGGATATAAAGGGAATATAAAGAGAGCAGTACATCAGAGGGAAAATAAGTTACACTGCCACTTGGAGGTTGGAGGCTGGTTCTGGAAATATTTCTCTCTCTTTTTTTATCATTTTGACCTTGTACTTCAAAGGTTTTAGCTTGCAACGAAATAAGATGGGTTGTTTATGCAGGTGCCCTTTGGATGTCTCTTTGGCAGCGAGAGAGAAGTGAAAAACAAAGCTTTGTTTTCCATCTGGCAGTGGCAGTGTTTATAAATTGGACAATGGCACAATACCAAGAGGAAACCATAACATTACAATAGATTATGTTTGAAATTCAAAAAATATTAGTAACATCAGAGAGAATTGAGAAGAAATTGGAAAATATAGATGGTAATATAGCAAAATTTGATAAAATTGAAGATAGCCAGGTAATGGAAAAAGTGGAGGTTAGAGTCTCAAAAACCCAAGGGAAAAGTGAACAAAGAGGCAAGATAACTGTGGATATTAACAGTGATCTGAGCGTAGTTGGAAATGGAAAGAATGGCACATGGAAAGGGGAGATGGAAAGGAGCTCTATCCCAGATTTCAAGGTACAGAAGGAGAAAAAAGAGAAGAATTGATGGATTTAAGGAGAGGAACTTTGACAAAAGCACTACTGATAACCAAAGATAAGCTTATTAAAGAAGCTGATGGAGGGTTTCGAGAATTTATGAGACAGGCAACAAGCAACAAGGTGCAAAGAGAAGTCCACACAAAGTTGATTAAGGAAATAACCAGAAGATTAATCCCACATAAGGCAAAAGAAATAAGACTGTACTACTACTGGAAAGACACAGGTTGAGATATGAAAACTATTAACAAAATACTAGCTAAATAGTTAAAATTAGAGCATTATGTTAAAAATGAAGTGATAATGGATATAGCTAGATAGATAATTGATAATGATATAATGTATACATATGTATTGGCTTGACGAGAAATTTGGTATAAATTTTTTAAATGGTGACCATGAAAGGAAGTTTAGAAATTTTGTTATGTATGAAAGCCTATAATATTGAAATTGGATTGATCATGGATATAGTTAGATAAATAATTGATAATGATATAATGTATAAATTTTTAAATGGTGACCATAAAAGGAAGTTTTGAAACTTAGTTATGTATGAAAGCCTATAATATTGAAATTGGATATAAATTGTAAACAGTGATTAAGAAAGGAGGTTTAGAAACTTTGGTATCAAACATAATTAATTTTTATTTAGAACGTTTCACAAAGATAGAATGTGGTTGGATGATATTGAAAATAGACAATGGAATGCCATTATATGGTTTTGCTTTGAATTTTGGAATATTTGTTATAAAGGGATGTTAAAACAACTATAGTCATATGAAGGATGAGGTATAATGATAGTAATATATATAAATATGTTTGATGTAAAATATATAGTTTGATATGGATTTTAGGTGACTGTGGAAGGGATGCACGAAAGTTCTTTGTAACCAATTGACACACTTTTTATAATTTGTAATTGAATATGTTTTTATGGTGTTTTTGTGTCTTGTTTGTTTGTGTTTATTCAAAAATAAAAAAAAATTATAAACCCACCCACCCCTATTTTAGATGTGTCCAGAAGTAACTATAGAATTTTACTATTGAGTCTTTTTAAACAAAATACAAAGCACATTAGTGCTATTGCAGTTGGCTAAGAAATAGTGCAACTTGTAGAGGTGTTCGGAGGTGGCCTTAATGAAAAGATGTGGCTATTGTTGGTAAAATACCAGCATAGCCCAGAAAAATATGAGAAAATGCTCTGGATAACCCTGCCTTGATTCTTTGGTATAGGTGGGAGGGAAGGAGAAAAGCAGTCAGAATTCTGTTGTTTTTAGTCTATATCAGTAAAGTTCAATTCTTAGGTTATCCACTTCCTGACCTGGTCTACTGTGAAAGGCTTCTAAGTTTTATTCTGTGATGCTTCTTAGTACATGTTAAATAATTGATATTTGAGGCTGCTTTAACATTTGTTTGTGCTGGAAAAGCTTATGTAATGTTGCATTTGGGCAGGTTCGTCTTCCCTGAAGTCAAACTTCTTTAGTTTAAAAGCTTAAATGTAAATAAATTATGGCACCTAAAATCAGAATGCTTTAAAGAATTGCAAGAGTTAAAGTGACTCTAAGAATGTGTCAGAGGATGCAGAGGATGGCTAATACCACAGTTTGGTTTTTGAAGATATTTAGTGAGTTGGAATGCCAGACAACTTCCCAGCTAAAAGTTGGCAGTGTTCTTACAACATGATACGTGGAATGTATTGGAAGACCTGCTAAGGCCTTTGCCAGCCTGCTTACTGGGAAAAAGCATGGCATCATAACTTGAGCAATAATTCTTGCCTAGAGGACATTTCCTGGAATGTTGTTGAGCCCATAGTATCAGAGCTTGGATAGCTTCAGTCTTATGGCCACTATTTTGGCTGTTTCGCCATCATTCTTTCAGAAACTGGAGCAGATGGGAATTTCAAGGAAGGTGAAGGTTGTAGGAGATCTGCATTTATGGCTCCTGGCCTAGGGTTGGATTTAAACTATGAGTTCTTCAGCCAGATTTTGCTGCAGAAACTTTTTGTAACCATCTATTAGGATGTTTTCCTGACTACCTACTCTTTTAAGTATTGGCTGGAAGGAGCCACACTCTGGGAAGGTAGATTCAGTAAATTCAATACATTAGATCAATCAATCCTTCCAGCATTCACTTTTAAAACCAGGAACCAGGACTAGATTCTTGAAGTCTATTGGTTTTGACTATTGCAATTAAATTATAGGTCTGTCTAAAAAAGACACTTTCATCCACAATCTTATGGATGAGTGGGCAGACTTATCACTGAAACCTGGGTGGAGAAGTAAGGGATGATCCTACCTTGGAAATCTCTTGGGTTTCAGTTTTAATATTTGACTTGGACTCTGGGTATAGGTAGGTCTCGAATTATGACCAAAATTGAATCCAGAATTTTGGTTGCAAGTCATTGCAGTTGTAAAGTCATTCTGATCGTAAGGCAAGGGCTACCTGTAGTAGTAGAAGAAGCTACCTTCAAGAGTCACTATTGTGTACATAACTAGATGTGAGACCTTGTTTGGTTGGGCCGAAGGGGCCAGATGGGTTTGTTGCACTTGTTACACAGTAGCATCTGTTCCAGGAATATTCAACCCGGTTGCTAAGGTGAAGATGGAGTTGGCCTAGCTAGAAATTTTGGGCTTACCTTCTGGATGGTATAGAGCAGCCCACAGGTTCATAGTTGCCAATATGCATGACAGCATCTAATTTTTGTTTTGAAGCAGAGGCAACATCTAAAGAGAGACATTGAACTCCACCCCTTGCCAAGAACTGATCACACTCTGATTTCAGTAGAATTTAAGGTGCAACTCCCCCACAGTAGGGAAGGAGCTGTTAAAAGAGTGCATGGAGAGCAAGCAATAGAAGGGACACCTAGAGTGTTACTTGAAGATCGGTCTTAAATTTGACAAGATACTAATATAAGCTTATATTAGAGCCTACACAATGGTGATTGAAGTGGCAAAATAGAAGGGTGTTTTTTTTGCTACCCCTATTGCCTATGCTGAATGATGTCCAGTGGCCCTTTTTAAAACAATGCATTCTCCTTTTAGGGAAGGAAGTTTGCCAAGAGTATCTGAAGGGCCACTGTGAAGAATTTTCACATATTGGCAGACAAAACCACTGAAATCCAAGAGGAGCTGGAGTCCTGCTGGACAGTGCCATTAGAGATGGCTGGGGCCTTGTCTTGTGAAATGATTTGGGATCATTTTGAGTCTGTGAGGCCTGAGATAGGGCCCTCTGAAGTATCAGCTCCACTACCTCTAGTTGTATCTTTGCCCAAGATCTCTCATGAGATGGCAGGGGTTGGATTTGAGCAAATATCAATACTACATTTCAGTGAGGGAATATTTCCATCACCCTTGAAGGTGGCTGTGGTATATTTCTCACTTGGTCAACTTTATACCTACCTACAACCTTTCTTTCTGTAGGAAATATTGTGGAGAAAGTGGTGTCCCTTCAATTGCAGAGAGTCCTAGAAGAGTCAGATTATTTGGATTCTTTGCAGTCAGGTTACTGCTATACAGCACGGAAAATGCATTTGCCATGCTTGATGGCCTTTCAAGATACCTGTATCAGGCAAAGCATCCTTGATCTTTTAGTGACTTGTGATTTCATTGAGCATTTCTAGAATGATTAGAATATAGGGTGCTGCCTTGCCTCATACATCTTTTTTTTCAAAGGGCATTTGCATTCAGTGGTGTTGAAAGAGGAGAATTCTACTTTATGGAGTTTCTCAGGGTTTTGTCCTCTATCCACTCCTTTTTAAAAGCTATATCAGGGGTGCCAAACTCAAGACCCGGGGGCTGGATCTGGCCTGCGGGACCGCCCTGGAAACAGCAAAGGACTGACCAGTGGTGCTTCTCCCAGTGGAAATGGGCTCCATTTTCAATGGCAGAGGGTTGCAGGAGGTTGTGGCAGCCGAAAACAGAACTCGGGAGCCTGTTTTCGCTGGTAGAGCACTCAGGCCACCACAGGTGCCCCTGACAGGAGTGACGTTGAGCTGGCCATGCTTACCCTGGCCATGCCCCCCACCCCCAGGTCAAACACAACCCTGATGCGGCTCTCAGTGAAATTAAGTTTGATATCCCTGATCTACATGAATGGACATGTCATCTACCACAGAATGGGACAGTGCCCCTCAGCCAGTTCGCCACAGGACAATTCAACAATTCAAATTATTTAAAATAATTTTAAAAGTTAATTTTCTATCATTCATATTTCATTTTGTCCCTCCTTTTGCATCCTTTCTTTAATGTTTCTGTTCCACCAGTTCTTCAATATTAGTATAATATCTTGTCCTGTAGCGAGTTGGCCATGGCAAGTTGTCCCTCGGCAAGTTGTCTGCAGTGAGTTGGCCATCACAAACTGGCTGTGGCAAGTTGGTCACAGTGAGTTGTCCTAGACCCCATCTACCAACACTGGATTTGGTATCATCAGTATGGTGATGATGCCCAACTATATATCTCATTTCTGAACCAAACAGCTTATGTAGTGGAAACAGTGACTGAGCTGTCTTGGTCTGGATGGGGAAGAAGAGACTGCAACTGAATCTCTGCAAGATGGAATGATTTTAGACCTACCAATTTCAAAAAAGCTCCATCATTGACTCTGAACAGAGTTGTATACCTCTACTCAGATGTACACAATTTGAAGGTTCTTGTAGATTTACAGCGCCCGTTTAAACAGGTGGCAGTTGATGGCCAGTGGGACTTTTGTTCTGCTACATCTTATATATCAGACAAGGAATCCCTGCTTGCAATCATTTACGATCTACCTGTTTTTACTACTGTAACTCATTCTGTGTAAGGCTATTCTTGAAACGTATTTGGAAGTTGTGTAGGTGTTACAGAATTTGGTGGCCTGGCAGTAATGGCTATGGTCTGATATTTCTTGTGGTCTCCACTGCTTTGGGAATTGCACTGGTTGCCATTTGGCTTCTGGATGTAGTTCAGGGTGCTGGACTACCTTTAAAACTATGCATGGCTCTGGACCTGACTAACTATGGAAGCACTTTCTCTTATATTCATTTTCCCATTCAAAAAGATCAAATAAAATCACTCTAAATCCCATTCCATCAACTGATAAAATCTTCAGAAACAGGGATTTTTAGTAGTCTGTGCCCCCGTCCATGCCCCCTCCACTGCTTTGGGAATTGCACTGGTTGCCATTTGGCTTCTGGATGTAGTTCAGGGTGCTGGACTACCTTTAAAACTATGCATGGCTCTGGACCTGACTAACTATGGAAGCACTTTCTCTTATATTCATTTTCCCATTCAAAAAGATCAAATAAAATCACTCTAAATCCCATTCCATCAACTGATAAAATCTTCAGAAACAGGGATTTTTAGTAGTCTGTGCCCCCGTCCATGCCCCCTCCACTGCTTTGGGAATTGCACTGGTTGCCATTTGGCTTCTGGATGTAGTTCAGGGTGCTGGACTACCTTTAAAACTATGCATGGCTCTGGACCTGACTAACTATGGAAGCACTTTCTCTTATATTCATTTTCCCATTCAAAAAGATCAAATAAAATCACTCTAAATCCCATTCCATCAACTGATAAAATCTTCAGAAACAGGGATTTTTAGTAGTCCGTGCCCCCATCCTTCGTCGTCGTCGTCCCCCCAGTAGAGATCTGATAAGCTTAAGCCCTCTTGAGCTTCAGGAGAATGTTCCTGTGATGCAGGAAGATGGTGTGCTATAGTTGGGATTGCAAGTGTGTGGCATTTGTATTTGTCAGTTTTTAATCTTTAAATTTTATGTTTTCATTTGATGCTTTTTTATGTGGGGTACTTAAAATTTTGAATTATTGTTTTTTGTTGCTACTATTACCCACTATTTTGGGGGGGAATGGTTGGCATACAAGCAAGTAAAATGTGGATGCAAGACTTTCAGTTTAGGGCAGTGCTTCTCAATTATTTTCTGTCATGCCCCCCCTAGGAAGAAGAAAACATTTCGCGCCCCCCGCGCGACTGTAAATAGTATCATTTGTCTATAAAATTGTTATAAGTACACCTCTGCATAACACTGTATCCTTATTAACGTATAAGAGAATAAAAAAAGAAAGAAATGTGGATCAATTTACAACAAAGAATAGCTTTATTAACTGTAGCAGAAAAGATTTAAAGGAGCACAGGATTTAAAGGAACACAATATTAAAAAAAACTTTAACCTGCAAAACAAAAATATATAAAATAATTTGAGCTGAGCCCCCCTTTACGGAGCCTCGCGCCCCCCCTGGGGGGCCCGCCCCACTATTTGAGAAGCACTGGTTTAGGGTATGTGCTGTGGAAAGGCTTTAACACACATTGTTATCCCTAATTAAAGCAGTATAATGGTTGTACATAAATTCAGCAGGGTACCTGTTCTGTTTCTCTAAGGCTGTGATTGGCAAAAATATCAAATTTTACAATGTACTTGAGAGAAAGAGCAGAACTGTATAATACCAAAATAACTTTTAGAACTTAGAAGCATTTCTAAAACCTGGGCTCCTGTCAATTATCTGTGAACAATTTGGCAGTGTTACTCATGCTTTTGTCTTATATCTCGTCTATTTTTTCATATTAAAAACATGTTGATAGATGCCAACAGAAAGTCAGAGCCAACTTCTCCAACAGCAGCCTTTATTAAGAGAAGCTGTCAATGCATTGATTGGTGATCAGAAGCTTCAAGAGATCTTTAGCAGAGGTAAGATCAACAATAAGGTTTTTTAAATGTGTTTGATTTTGATGGCAATTAGATTATACTGATAAGTGCTACTTGTAGCCTCATTTTGTTTGAAATGTTTCTTACAAGTCAAAACCCCACAATTAATCAAGTATTGTTTGCATCACCTGAAGCAGCTTTCTGCTATTCAAAAAATGGGTTTCAATATAAGCAGCCGTAGAAGTAAAGGCCTGATATAGCCAATATATCAATATGTAGGGCTTAGCTTCTTTTAGTCTTGGGCTTTTACTTCCCTTTTATGTTATATATGTATATTCCTAGTTTTTAGTTTCAAATCTCTGTGTTGAAGTATTCAATGTGTCCAGAAGCTATTATTATTGAGCACTTGCATCCATTCTTTCAAGCTTCAGGAACATGTGTTTTTCAGAGTACTATAATTATCTTTTTTTCAGAGCTTCCTTTGAAAAATATTGGAAAGTTTCAGCTTGTTCAAAATATTAGAATTGAGATTGTTGATTAGGGCATAGTTCAAAATACTGGTCATGATCTTTAAAAGTCCTAAATATCTTGGGATTAAGTTATTTGAAGAATCAGGATTTCCATTACAAATCTGTTCTTCTTTTGGCCATGCAGTATTAAAGAATATTTGAAATGTATAGAGAAGAAGGCCTTTTCTCAGGCAATCTTATTATCTTCCTCAAAGTCTGATCTCCTTTCTAGACTTATTGGCATGGTAGACCAGTTGTATTGAATTATTTTTTGATGCCAGAACACATGGTTTTAGTTGTTTACTGATAAATTTTTATTTTTTTTCTCGCTCATTTTATGCTTTGAATAGAGGTAGATGGTTGGTTTTGTTGCTGTCCCCATGGCTGAACATTGGGATATATAGTAAATCAAAGATAAATCTGGTATTATTATAAATACTTGAGCTAAAAGTGAGTAATTATGTTGTAGTTGAAAGTTCTGGAGAAGAACAAGCTGCATGACCATGTATTGAATAAAGGCAGTTTGTCCAAGGGTGTCCTCCAATTCCATTGCATGTTTCACTAGTTATTGCTAATTTTATTATATAAAAGATGTCTGAAAAAAGTAAAACAAAAGTAGAAGCTACTGTCAGCAAGTTAAAATATTTAAACTACATTTTAGAAATTGATTCATTATCCTATAGTATAGGACCTATACATTTGTGGTAACTATTTCTCACAATAATACCTCTTAAAACATTTTTACTTTATATTCTACAAATTCTTTAAAATTGTGTATGTTTTGTAAGCACTTTTGTTTAGGGTGGTTTTTTTTTTCTCTGTTAAATCTTTTGGGGGGGAAATATATTTCTGTCTTACATGATCATGTGGAACTCTTTTCCAGGACTTTACAGTATACAGGGTCAAAGAGTTAAGGTGTATCAGCCTGAAGAGGAAATCAGCTGGATCTCTGCGGTTGTGAGTTGTCAAGATCCTCTCACACGTCTGATGGAAGTGGTTTTGACTGAGGTACGAAGCTTTTATGGGGTTTTTGAGGTCCAATTTCTTCATTTCAGTTTACTGAACAGGATGTTACAGATGATCTCACTGCTTTGCTTGTACGGCAAAGTTAATATTTTCCATTAGTCTTTTGATGACTAGTTGCACTTATTTACAAAAACATTTGTGCTAAGAGCATGGTAAATTTGTAAATTATGCTTACTGTAATTCTATTGTGTTTGTATACATATATTTAATTCACATTTATTCGTAACTGTAACTTGTTTTTTGGTACTTGAAATGATAATTTTGTACTGTTCTGCATTGTGAATCTTCAGGTTTTGCAGTTGTGAATACTATTTATTGGGATCATAATAAAACTTAAATTTTTAATGGATGCCCTGCATGTTAGCATACAACAGATGCTCCTAGTCATGGATTCCCCAGGGTCTCTATTCTTCTTTGGCCTCTCTAAAGTGTTCATTTTATTGTAATTATTTCTTGATTATTTTATTTAAGATTTAGGGGGTACTTTCTTGTGTTATGATATTGAAAATCCTGTTCTCTTAAGCGCCAACGTTGCTGGAGAAACGTCCTCCTCTTGGATGCACATAAATTGTCCTTATTATGCCTAGGCAAAGAACATACCCTTGAATCTTGTGTTGTCATGGATTAAGAAACCAGCATGAAAGGGCAAGTGGCTTCCTGGGAAAAACACTGAAAGCAGTTCATTCCACAACCTCTGGTGCTTCTGCTTTTTCAGTGTTTATATGATGGCCCAAGTTCTCACAAGCCAACATGGGTTTGTCAAAAACAGATCATTGCATTCTTTGATAATGTGACAAAATTAGTGGACCAGGGGAATGCCTTCGATATAATTTACTTGGACTTCAGCAAGGCATTTGATAAAGTAGACCATAACCTACTACTAGATAAAGTAGAAGAATGTGGGTTAGACAGCATCACCACCAGATGGATTCATAACTGGTTGACCAACCACACTCAACGTGTAGTCCTCAATGGAACTGCATCTTCATGGAGGGAAATATGCAGTGGAGTACCCCAAGGCTCTGTTTTGGGCCCAGTACTCTTTAACATCTTCATCAATGATTTGGATGAGGGAATAAATGGGGAACTCATCAAATTTGCAGATGACACCAAGCTGGCAGGAATAGCCAACACTCCAGAAGATAGGCTTAAGATACAGAAGGATCTTGACAAACTTGAACATTGGGCACTATCTAATAAAATGAAATTCAATGGTGAAAAGAGTAAGGTTCTACATTTAGGCAACAAAAATGAAATGCATAGGTACAGTATAGGTGGTACCTTGCTCAACAGTAGTAACTGTGAGAGGGATCTTGGAGTCCTAGTGGACAACCATTTAAATATGAGCCAGCAGTGTGCAGCAACTGCCAAAAAAGCCAACACAGTTCTAGGCTGCATAAACAGAGGGATAAAACGTGAAGTGTTAATACCACTTTATAATGCCTTGGTAAGGCCACACTTGGAATACTGCATTCAGTTTTGGTCACCACGATGTAGAAAAGATGTGGAGGCTCTAGAAAGAGTGCAGAGAAGAGCAACAAAGATGATTAGGGGACTGGAGACTAAAACATATGAAGAACGGTTGCAGGAACTGGGTATGTCTAGCTTAAGAGAAAGAAGGACTAGGGGAGACATGATAGCAGTGTTCCAATATCTCAGGGGTTGCCACAAAGAAGAGGGAGTCAAACTATTCTCCAAAGCACCTGAGGGTAGAACAAGAAGCAATGGGTGGAAACTAATCAAGGAGAGAAGCAACTTAGAACTGAGGAAAAATTTCCTGACAGTTAGAACAATTAATCAGTGGAACAGAAGTTGCCTCCAGAAGTTGTGAATGCCCCAACACTGGAAGTCTTTAAGAAGATGTTGGATAGCCATTTGTCTGAAACGGTATAGGGTTTCCTGCTTAGGCAGGGGGTTGGACTAGAAGACCTCCAAGGTCCCTTCCAACTCTGCTATTATATTGTATTGTATTGTAAGCCACAGATATGAAAACTAAGGTATGTACTTGCAGATAAACAAAAAATTTAAAATGCCAAATGCATCCAAAAACTTGGCCTTGGCTTATCTGCAAGTATAGTAATACTTTTTAAAGGTACCCATATTTCTGGTATATACTCATGGATATAGCGACCCTCAAATTTGAAACCAAAACATGGATCATCCATGGATGGCACATTTTTTTCTGGTATGTTTATAAAAATTTGAAGGTCAAGTTTATCTGCAAGTGAACTTCTACATGCATGTATAAGGTAGACACTTGAGATCAGTCATGTCCAATTTTCCAATTTCTGGATAATCTAATACAGGTTGTATTAGAATGTGCTATCACACAATCAATAAATGTTGGTATCTTTTGAAGATGGGGTACAAAAAAAGTGCCACAATATTGAGATTGTTAAGATTACAGTTATTTCATCCATGCAAGAACATGTTGCAGATATTATTTTGGGATTCCATAGATAGTGTTTTGGGACATTGTTCTGCACGTGTTGCCAACTCTTTCAATACTTGTATAAAAATTTAGAATATTATTAAAATGTATTCTCTTCTGCCCGTGGATTTTTATATCAACTATTTTTAAAATCTTTAGCAGCTTTCTCTGCTGCTAAGAATGTGTAATAAAAAGTGGTTATGGAAGAAGAATGTGCCTACCCAAAGTCTAACTTCACAACATTAGTATCCTTATTCTGTCAAATATTTGGTTTATTTGCTGATACGTTTTTATTCAGATTGTTTGATTCCTGCAATTGGAATAACAGCAGCTTATTCAGAAATAATAGCCTTTTGTGTATAAAAGAGGGAGATAGAAGGTATCTGTTTCTAGTTTTAAACTATGATGAGTTTAATGTGATATGAGCATAAATTTTTATTTCATTTAAACTCTAACTAGAAGTAATAAGACCAGTTAAATTGTAGGTTATGGTCCTGACCAGAGGTTTAAAATTAATCAGAGTGCTCTGTACTTTAAGGAAATCATGGCTTATTTTTTAAAAAGGAATAAATATTTCTAGTTTTTTATTTTAGTGAACCCAAAGTTTGATGAAATGCATACATCTAATACTAATAAGTGATTTAGTACTTTGTTCAAATTGAATTTAGATCTCACTCTCTATAGAACTGCAGATAGTACTGGAGGGAATAAAAGGAATAATCTCATTCTTTTGTTTAGGAAAAGTGATTCCTTCGGACTTACCTTTGTATTATCTGGTATAATTGAAAATTATAGCCACCTTGAACACTTTTTGTTTAAACAGAAAAGCATTAATACAAGTTATAATATCTAATATATAAATATATAATTTATTTATATAATTAATATGTAATTAGAATAATTTTCAAATAAGCGAAATCAGCTATAGTGTATCATATAATAGGCCACATTTAAAATAATGAGTATGATAAAGATACGAGATGTCAAAACAGAAGTTGACATAGCTTGGGGACATACTTTCCAGACACTAATTGCTGCTTTGTGAACAATGTATTTTTTTCTCTAATACTGGATTTTCTTTTCCTTTTTTGTTTCTGGATTCATTGCATAAAAAACAGACTGGTGAAATCAAGTCAGTAGATCCTCGACTGATTCATGTAGTGATGGACGCATCTTTTCAGAATGAGGTATCATGTTTTAGTAGATCATGATATAAACAATTATGGACTAAATAAAGGTGTGTAGCTAGAGCTCCACTGTCCCTCCAAACCTCTAGGTGGGTCTAGTTGTGCTACACACAGGTGTGCATACTGTTCGGCACCTGTATAGAGGTTCTAGTCTTCCACCTCTCCCTAATTTAGGGAAGATTAGTGTAGAGAGATGTGACTAGTGAGTCTCTGTTATTCAGTAATTATATTAAGATTGTTGTCAATTCCAGTGAAGATGATAAAACAAAGACTATGTTGAAGGGGACTGATAAGCATCTACAATAGAGTACTTGAGACTTTTAAGGACTGCATGTGATTTGTGAGCTTCATATAGCTAACTGTCAGAAGATCTGGCTCATGTTATAATTTATTTGAGCTTGGTTTTGCATGTTATACGAACCCAATCATTGTGATATGTAAGCCAGGATTTATTCAGAGGGGCAGTGCATGATTCTAATCAGTTCTGGTTCATTTAATAAACTATTTTAAATAAAGCTTGACTGGTTCTGATAGATGAATTAATCAAAGTAGTTATCTTATTGTGATAGAGCCTTCATAATTATTTGTTTTGCTTATGTAAATTTGACTTGCTAATTATAACCAGATCCTATTCACACTTAAGCCGTAGGGAATTCAGTCAAACATAGCCTAAATTGGCAGGCATGGAATTATGTGCAAGTTAATGAATGTTAAGTTACTTATTGATCTATTATTTAACATACCTTCTAAATATTATTTAAAGCAACTTACTTGTTTAAAGTTCCTTAACATTAAGCAACATTTCTTAAAATCTTTGGGTAGATAACAGTACTGGTTTCTCCTGACTTTGTTGTGAGGTGTGTAATGTTTTTATCTATTGCAGGGGGGATCCCTAAAGGCAGGTAAATCCTCCAAAGGGAAAAAAAAGAGAGAGAGTGTGGATGGGAAAGATGGACGAAGAAGAAAAAATGCTTCCGATATTGGTTGTGACCATGCTACAAAGAAGCTAAAGGAGAGGGCCGAAGTAGATTCGAATGGAAATGATGATGGCGAGGCAAATAAAGGAGCATGGAAGGGAAGTGGTGACATGACTCTGGATCCAAAGACCAAGCAGCCTCCCCCATTTGTTTCTCCAGTTAATCGAAGTATTCGCTTTGCCACATACACGAAGGAGAATGGACGAACTCTTGTGGTCCAAGATGAACCAGTAGGTGGTGACACTCATGCAACCTTCACTTCCTTTCCTTCAGCTTCTGCACAAGCCCTTTTGAGTGGGGCTGGAAGTGAAGAGGTGACAAAACCCTTAGAACAGAGCAGTCAAGGTCTAGTGGCAGCTCCTACGGTAATTACTGCACCTGGGACAACGCCAGCTACTGTACAGGACTCGGATACTGACCTGTCGGCAATTTCTGGTCAAGAAAAGCAGAAAACAGGCCATTCACAGATCCAGGCAGAGGTAAGTTGTTGATTGCCAGTTTGACGAATGCCTAGCATTGTAAAGCTGATGCCAGTATGTAGAATGCTAAGACTTTGGGGGAATTGCTAGGATTGTATGTCAGACGGCATTAAAGGATACGTTATAAACTGATACATTACAACCTTGAATTTGGTTTGCACACGCACACACATACACACACAATAGTTTTGTATAACTTTGTTCAGTTTTGATGGGGTCACACAGATGAAGGGGAATGTATAATAGGATTTTGGGACAGGGTTGGGTTTTTTTTTTTTTTTGGTAGAATTGCAACAGTAAATATTCTGTAAAGAAGGCTAAATAACAGCATGTGAATAGAAAGTAAGAGCAACTATACAAGTGAATCCTTCTCGCCTCATTAGAAAAAAGATACTAATTTGCACAATAAATGAAACTGGAACTCAAAAGTCTCCAGTTTAGTATACATTGATTATCTTAGTAAAAAGTGTTTGGTTTTTTAAAAAAAGCAAGTTACATAATTATTTTGAGAAGATGTTTTATTTATCGAGGTTTTTTTTTTTACAATGTAGAGCAAGCAGGGAACTGGATCTGGGCTGGAAATGGGATTCAAAATCACGGTATTCTGTTTTCCTTTTGCACAGAGAAAAATTCTATGTGCAGGAGAACATACTGAGTTATTGCTCCTAGTCTTGCCCTTCCCTGCCTTAGATAAGGGCAGTCCAGGATGGAATGTCCTTTATTCTTTTCCTGAACATACGGCAGATCCTGAAGTAACTTGTCCAGTACTTTTCTTCCGCCATCAGATACGTTATTGAAGAAGACAGAGGCAACTCTCTATAAACTCACTGATTTCATTCACATCTTCTATTCACGTCATGGAGAAAATACAAAGTTCAGGCAAAGCAGAACAAATTTCGATGGTATTTTTGAAAGAATGTCAGCAAGATCCATCTCTGCCAGTTCCATCTGGCCTTCCTTCCCTCTCCACCCCACCCGCGGCCTTTGAAAGATTAAAAAAAACGTAACAGGGTTGCAAAAGAGGGAGGGACTTGGCGGGGAAGAAGAGAAGAGACCAGGTGGACAAAACTGGTAGACCAGATGTTTACTTCCCCTGTTTAAGGAAACAAGTTACTATTTCAGAATAACTGCTAAAATACACCAATTAACAATTTAAGTGTTTCAGAAATGGAAATAAAAATCTGGAATAATACATTCCTTTTTAGAAAAGAATTACAAAATCAGCTTTGTGAAAACAACTCAGCTGTGGATATAGATTTAGTGATTTGTCATTCTGAATTAATTTTGCCCTATCTCTATCTATCTATCTATCTATCTATCTATCTATCTATCTATCTATCTATCTATTTGCATAATATATACATTTTGATATGGAATATATTGCTAAGACCTGCTAGGCCAGTATATTGGGGAAATTGTCTTGAGTATGGTGAAATTTGGATTTTGTGGGGTGAACATAACTAGCTGCCTAACTGTTTCATTTCAGAATACACAAAATTCAGCAGCGGCTTCTGCAGGATTTGGAATGTCGCAGTCGTCTGCAACCCAGCCTTTAGTGTTTGATGATGGGCAAAGCCAATCCAATGGCGTATTAGCTTCAGAGAAGGCACCTGCTGGATTTTCCTTTGGTAGTAACACTGGTCATGAAGTCCAGCAAGATTCAGATCCATCAAAGAACTTGTTTTTTCAGTGCATGTCCCAGAATCTTCCCTCCAGTAACTACTTCACAAATTTGTCAGAAAATCTAACTGAAGAATCCCCAAATCAGGACTCGTTAAAAAAAAGTCCAGAGAACCTGAGTTTGGGGATCTGCAAAAGTAAAGCCCCCACTGGAGAAATTAATCCTGGAACTCCGTTGGGCACTCCTCCAGAACGGAAGCTACCACTGGAATCCATGCCTACTCTTACTCCAGCTTTCCCACGAAACCTCATCAGCACACGAACTCCTGATAATCATGAAAATCTCTTTTTACAACCTCCCAAATTGTCACGAGAAGAGCCCTCCAACCCTTTTCTGGCATTTGCAGAAAAATCAGAACTTAGCCCTTTCAGTAGCTTTGCATCTTCAGCTCAGCAGTCAGGAGCTTCTGCTTCTCCCTCTTCAGGCCTTGGCTCCAAGATTGCTTCTGGCTGGCCAGATTTGCACACCTCAACTGACTCTTCAGCGAAAAAGAAAAGCTTGTTTATAATGACAGATTCCTCCAAGACGCTGCCCAGTGTGCCTAGTGCAACTCTCTTTGCTGGTGTTCAGAGTTCATCTACTCTGGGGAATGGCCGTTCCAGTTCGCCAGTTGGCAGTCTGACTCAACCTATTGAAATGCCCACACTCTCCTCTAGTCCAACAGAAGAAAAGCCATCTGTTGGGCCTGGGCAACAGGACAATCCTTTAATGAAAACTTTTTCTAATGTGTTTGGCAGACATCCCTGTGGCTTTTTCTCTCCACAGGCCGAGCTAGGACTGGAGAACAAACCCCCCTTTGAATCTGTAAAAAGGTTTTCTCTAGATGAGCGGAGCATGCCATCTAAACAGGATTCTGATTCTAGCACCAATAGTGACCTCTCGGATATGAGTGATTCTGAGGAGCAACTGCATACCAAAGCTTGTCTGAAGGGAATCCCAGAGCATTTGATTGGCAAACTGGGTCCCAATGACGAGCGGAATGCTGAACTACTCATGGGCAAGGGGAAGGGGAAACAAGCCCCTAAGGGCAGGCCTCGCACAGCTCCCCTGAAAGGTGATGATGTTTTTTTTTAAAAAGGCAATTTGGCAATCTGGTAATTTGGGAAGGACAGATGATGGGTTACTTACCGTATATTTCGGAGTATAAAACACATTTTTTCCCCTCAAAAAAGAGGCTGAAAATCTAAGTGCGTCTTATACACTGATTACAGCATTTTTTGTCTCCCGAAACCTGCCCCCTTCACCAAAATAGCCGTGCAGAGCTCCTGGGAGCTGGGGAGGGCAAAAATGAGAGAAAAATGGCCTGGTTTTTGCTCAATTTTACCCCCTCCTCAAGCCCCCAGGAGCTTTCTAAAAGCTTCCTAAAGGTTATCCATGCCCTTTTTTTAAAATGAAAAACGGGCCATTTTTTTGCTTGGTTTTGGGGGCCCCACCCCCCAGGAGCACTCTGCAAGCCCCCTAAAGGCTATTCATGCCTTTTGGGGGGGGGAAACGGGCCGTTTTGAGGAGGTTTGCAGAGTGCAAAAACTTTTTTTTTATTTACCTCTTCAAAACCTTGGTGTGTCTTATACTCCAAAAAATACGGTAGTTCAGTATATACCTGCTATACTGTCAATCACATGATACGTAACAGGATTTATGTGAATCGTAATTGTTTTAGGTTGTTTTGCAAGCTTTTTCAGTGAAGTGCAGAATATATTTGTATGTGTGGTGTGTATGTCTCTGTGTGTGTATGCGCGTGTGTGTAAACTCACAAGACAGTAAAGCTGACAATTCTAAAAGCGTTGTTGTAAGATGCTAAATGTCAGGAAAAATAAGTTGTGCAGTGGTAGAAACTCGGCCCTAGAGTTTAGAATTCCATGTAAAATAGATGGTATTCTAGAGAAGAAATGTGACTTGACCTTCATTTCAGATTCATGATACTTTTATCATGGTAAATCCTTTTTAGAAATTCAGAATAAAACAAGAATACTTTTGTTATTATAGATTTTATATTGAGTTTGATTTAAAAAGAATTTGAATAGCAAAACAAAATACTGGGGAATTAGAGGGCAGCATTAGGTAGGTACTAGAAAGAATGGTTGGAGAATTAACAAAAAGAAAAATTAATAAACCAGAGAGGTATTTTGTATAATCACAAAAATCTCTAGCTCTTTGTAGTAGTCTAGAAATTATACTAGGAAACGGCTGACACCAGCATTTCTCCAAGTAAGGCAATATATCTTACAGCATTTATCCTTACTGAACAAGTTTATTTTAACAAGCAAACATATACCATGTCCATTGAGATTCTCAGTCATCCAGGTCATGGTTGTTCCAAAGGTGCTTTTTTCAGAAGGCAACTGGACTTTCTGGTTTTTCTTTGAAGACGTTTTGCTTCTCACCCAAGAAGCTGCTTCAGCTCTCATCCAAGAAGCTTCTTTTCAGAGCTGAAGAAGCTTCTTGGATGAGAAGCGAAACATCTTCAAAGAAAAACCAGAAAGTCCAGTTGCCTCCTGAAAAAGCACCTTTGGGATATACCATGTCCCTGAGATTTGGGTGTTGAAAGCATTCATTTAAATTATTCTCATTTCCAACCTCCAAAAATGGAAGAAATCTAATTACGGGGAAAACATAGGTACAAGCTAAATAGGAAATTAGAAGTGACTGCTAAAAAAATGAATTTTAAGTGTATGGTGGCTCATATCTGATATACCTAAGTCCTTATAACCTCTGTGATAGCTGTAGTGTGAAATATATTGATTGTCATTTAAATTTCATTTAGTTCGAACAAAGGGTAAGTACAGTGGGAGAGTAGGGTTATGCTACCATTTTTGCCTAAATATTAAATCTCTGCACTGATTGTATTGTTCAAAAATTGGATAAGGCCTATTGCCTTATCAGCTTGCAGCAAGTAGAATCCTGCTTCTATCTAATAACAGCTCTGCCTAAGTAAACATGCATTTTACAGATTAAGTGAATACTTTTTGATATTGGCAAACATGCTGTCTTGTAACCTGCTCGTAATAGATGCTTTGCTTTGTAGTTGGTCAGTCTGTACTGAAAGACATGAGTAAGGTGAGAAAGCTGAAGCAATCAGGGGAGCCTTTCCTCCAGGATGGCTCGTGCATCAATGTGGCTCCTCATCTGCACAAGTGCCGAGAATGCCGGTTGGAACGCTACCGAAAGTTCAAGGAACAGGAACAGGATGACTCTACTGTAGCCTGTCGGTTCTTTCACTTCCGCAGGTGATAAAGCTCTCTTGAGTTATTTGTACTCTCTCCTTTCTTTGTTAGCATGATCATTCTGCAAGTACGTACAGCAAGAAAGATCTCTCTTGATTTCACTTAGCTTCCTTAGTTCTCTATCGTTCCAGAGAAATGCTACATGCATGGCTCAGACCAGTGCAACAGAATAATGATGAATATTAAAAGAGTAGAAATATCTGACTGGTGTGGAAAACATCTGACTGGAGTTTCTTAACACTGTTGCCTCCATGAGAAATCTTACTTAACTCTCTTGGATGTAAGCAGTCAAACTAGGACGGGAAATTCTTAAAATGAAGGGCAGCATCACACGTGTAGAGATCCCCTCGTGTAACAGTTTTCCAATGCATTTTCAAAATTTCCAGGGACCCCTTGCGACAGATTTGAGCATTAATCGACAGTAATATTTTCCTTATTTCAGTTGTTTAAATATTACAATTTTGTGGACCAAATGCTACGTGGGCCATGCTATAATAAGCCTGGAATATATTATATATCCGGGTACTTTAAACTGCAGATCTATATATCAGAGTAAACTATTAGTATGTGTGCTATCATTTTGGGAAGATGATTTTCAAAAATTCCTGGGGATGGCTTCTGGGGGGGGGGGGTGGATCACTACATCCTTAAATGTAGGCAGAACCATACTGAGAACCATTCAAGGAAGAATTTATAGTGTCTGGATCCAACTACCTTTCACCACCCAGGAGGCAGTGACTAACCAGGAGGAACGTAGATCTAATATAGGTAGTCCTCAATTTACAACCATTCATTTAGTGACCGTTTGAAGGGCACTCAAATTTCCACGCCTTAGTGATTTATCACAGCATCCTCAGAATTAAATGAGCAAAATTTGGGTGCTTGGCCCTCAACATATATTTGCAACGGTTGTAGCATCCACCAAGTCATGCGATTGTCATTTGCTACCTTCCCAGCTGGCTTCTGACAAGCAGAGTCAACGGGGGAAACCAAAATTGGATTAAAAATCACATGATTCACTAAATGCAATGATAATGCATAACAACCATGGCCAAAAAAAAAAGTGGTAAAATTTGTTGTAATTCACAATAATCGCCTTGCTTAGCAGCTGAAATTCTGGTCTCAATTTTGGTCGTGGTTGTAACTTGTAGAGAGTTTTGCATTTGTTCGGAGAATTATGTCCAGTTCCCGGAAACTAGCAGGCTCAAACTCTTCCTAGATAACAATATAACTCATTGTCTTAGTCATTTCAGCAGTACATGTGTGCAGCTTGTCTGAGCAATTTTAGTTGACAGGTATCTAAACAATTCCTCACAGCAGCCCTTCAAATATTCTTTGGCTGATTCCCTCCCAAGGGGTTACCTTAAGCAGTGGCACGGCACGCTAATTTTGCAAAATGCAACATAAGTGGGAAAATATCACCGTTTTGCTTATAGGATTAGGCTCATCCATATTCAGTTGGATTTGTTCTTTGTTTCCATTCCATAGCTTTCTAGGCTTCTCTTCTGCTGCATCATCTCCAAAAGTTACTTTGAAAACTAGGATTTTCTTTTTTAAAAAAGAATTTATAAATAATTGATCGATTTTGCTAATTTTGAATGATACCATAAAGAAATCTTGGATTTCATTTTTCTGTTGAACAGCAGCTGATACCTGCAATTTTGTTTCAGGCTGATATTTACTAGGAAGGGGATATTGCGAGTGGAAGGATTCTTAAATCCCCAGCAAAGTGATTGTGATGCTATGAGCTTGTGGATCCCGTCAGCATCACCTGCAGAAGGGATTGATTTGGAGACCTCCAAATATATCCTGGCCAATGTTGGTGATCAGTTTTGTCAGCTAGTAATGTCTGAGAAAGAAGCGATGATGATGGTAGAACCACACCGTAAGTTCCTCTTTTCCTTTTTAACCTGCCTGTGAAATGTATAGAAATGGGAATAATCAAAAGAAAAAAAAAATTCAAGTCATTATTAATGATTTGCCTTTTTTTTCTGAAAATTTTGTCCTCGTGGAGTTTGAAGAGGGGCTGCCTCTTTTTCCCAAATGATTTTGTTTGACATGTGAAAACAGGATTTTATGCATTGCTTTTCATATGCTTTTTCTATTGAAGCTGGGTTAACATTATATGGTTCTATGGAACTAGATAGACATAATTTCCTTTATTTGCCTTGTTCTGATACAGTTTTTCTCAGCATGGTGCCTTCTAGATGTGTTGGACTTCAAGTGTTTGTTCCCAATGTAAATCCGCTTCAAAATGTGAAACAGGTTATCCTGAATCCAGTATATAGAAATGCACAAGGATATTTATGTGAGCAGAAGAAATCTGGCCAAGAGGACCCTTTTTATAGGTTCCTCTGATGTATCAGTTGAACCTATTCCTGGATTGGGAGGTCCTTCAGATAGTCACTCATGGCTTAATCACCTCAATATTGGATTACTGTAATTTGCTACACTGTACCATCAGGGGTATCTAACTCGCAGCCCATGGGCCGGATGCATTACACGCTGGCCACTCCTACCCCCAGTTTAGCAAAGGGGGGAAAGTGGCAATATGTCAGGTGACATCACGAGTTTGACACCCATGCTGTACATGAAGCTGTTCTTTTCTTTTAATACAATTTTTTTTTAATTTTCAAAACACACACAACACATGAAATCTTCCTTCTTTACATACTGTAGAAAGTGTATCAGTTGGTTACAAAAGGCTTTCGTGCATCTCTTCCACAGTCATCAACCATAATTCATATTAACTCAAGTATTTTAATTCAGATATTTATACATGTTACCATTATTATACCTCCATTTTCTTTTGACTATAATTGTTTAAATGTCCATCATAAAATATACCAAGATTTAATACATAACCACATACTGGCATTTCATTTATTATTTCTAAAATCCTCCAATGACACTAAATCCTTATGTCCTATTCTAGCTAAACATCCATAATATTTAATAACAAAGTTTTCTGTCCTCCTTTCCAAATCACTATTTACAATTTACATCCCATTTCCTTGTGTTGTAACCATACATATATATATGTTATTATCATTATCCCTCCTTTATTTGACTATATCCTGCATCATATCATTCCCCCCTAATAATCAAGACTTAACTGAATCTAACTTAATTCTTTTTTAAAATTTTTATTAACCTTTATATATAATCCAAAAGGGTTTCTAATCTTCCTTTCATGGGTACCATTCAATATTCATATCCAGTTATTACTTATCATAACACTACACATTGTACATATTATTATCATTATCAATTATTTATTTAACTATATCTATTATCACTAAATTTCACTAAGTTTAGCTAGTTTTAAATTATACTCTTCCATCTATCAACCTGTATCTTTCCAGTAGCAAAACATTCTCATATCTTCTGCCATTTGTGGTGTCAGTCCTCTAATCATCTCCTTAATCAACTTTGTATGGACTCCTCTTAGCAACTCTTTGCTTATAGAATCTCTCATGTAATTTCAGTGCCCTTCTTCTGTTTCCTTAATCAGCTTCTTTGATTGTCAGTAGTGTTATCAATGATATTGCTAATAAGATTTCTCTCTTTAAATCCATAAATTCTTTTGTTTTCCCTTCTTCTGTATCTTGCCATCTAGGGTAGATTTCCCCTCCATTTAATTCCTCTTTCAGTATTCCACTCTTTCCCTTTTCAGAGACAAACCAATCACCATAAATATCAGCAATTTTAATTTTATTATATATTCATTTTTCACTTCGATTTTTAGGATTTTTACTGTCACTTTTTCAATTTGATTAGCATCTTCAACTTCTTCTCTATCCTCTCACGTATATCTGATAATTTCTGTATTTCTGAGAGTATCTTTTGCAGACTTAAAACTTCTTTCTGCTGTTGAAATTGTGCCATTATCTACAGCTAACAAACACTGCTATTCTAGCTTAGAAGGTTTTAACAGAATTAAGCATCACAATAACATTTCACCTTTACTTCAAAGGAACATTTTTTATCAATCTCTATAAACAAACTGAGACCTTGGAGTGCCAAGCCAGGATAATCAGTAAAAAAAGTGTTTCGTTTTCCAATACACAAACGTCTAGCCTCAGAGTAGCAGTGTTACAATGTATTTCTTTGTTTCTTTTTGTATCATTTTTGTATTTCAAGTTTTTAAAAAGTCCGATTCTTAAATGAGTTAGAAAAACACCTACAGTAATGAAAGGGGAGATTTTAATCCATAGATTACAGAGAGTAGTAAAAGGGAAAAAAATAGAAGAAGGAAACTTAATCCATTTGTTTTAAAAGGCTTGCATAAATTCCATCCATGAAGATAACGTTTAAAAAGTAAGATAACCCACTGTCCAAAACCAGTCCAAATTTAATTCCGCCACTTATTTCTTCTGTTCTCCAATTTAAGGTTTTTTTTATAGGCAGTCACTTTTAAAACAGTAAAAATTCCTCACCAGCTGGAAACACTTTCTCTTTCCATATCCTTCCATTTTGGAGCTGCCCCGACTTCATCAGCCAAATGGCTGGATTTTTTGTCACCGGCTTGAAGAACTTCTCTTGGATCAATCAGGGACTTTGCGATGTCCCTGAAATCAGCAAGATGTATTCTTCCTGTTCACCGTCTCTGCGGGATGGTTTAGGTCCATTTGGACCACCCAGTGGCAAAAGTATCGACTGCAATCTCAGAGCATTGAGATCGCACATCATGTCATCGCAACTTCGGCTCCTCCCCTCTACATGAAGCTGTTCTTAAAGACCATTTGGAAACTACAGCTGATCCAGAACACAGTGGCAAAAGCAGATATGTCATGTTACGCTCATCCCCCACTGCTTTGTGAGCTACACTAGTTGGCTTCAAGATGAAATTCAAGGTGCTAAGCCCTTCATAATATAGAGCCTGGATAGTTGAGTGACTGCTTGTTTCCAATTTTGTCTTCCCTTCTATGAAGTTGGGCAGAAGGGGCGTGTCCTAGGTCCTGTAGGAGAAACGGTGTCACCTTGCAGGACCTAGGAAGTAAATCTTTTTTGTTGCCGTGCCTACTCTCCTGAATGATATTCTCCCCATGGATTCATATAGTTCTCACCTTAATGATATGCAGTCTTGGGATAGGTTGTTGCCCCCTAAATCCCTGTGGTTTGGCGGTTTTCTAGTCAATTGATATTTTTCCTATATGTGATTGTTTTTCATTTCTAAACTTGGGGAGGAGTTGAGCAGCCTCAAAATTGAATTAAATAAATTATAATAAACTTTTTTGGAGGTATTTTCTAAAATACTCTACATTTTTGAAATTGCTGCTATGAATAATCGGCCATCCTTTAATTGTTGGTTTTCTTCCTTGTAGAGAAAGTGGCCTGGAAGAGAGCTGTACGTGGTGTGCGAGAGATGTGTGATGTATGTGAAACAACCTTGTTCAATATTCACTGGGTATGTCGCAAATGTGGCTTTGGGGTTTGTTTGGACTGTTACCGTCTGAGAAAAAGCCGTCCACGTAGTGGTGAGTATTTAGAAACTGTCCAAGGATAAGTATTGTAAAACCTAGCAAGTTGTCCTTTGAGGAGATCAATTTATGATATGAGGAGTGATGGATCTCTGAGTATTTTGTACAGATCATGAAGAGTTTCTAACTCTCATTTAGCAGCAGAAGGAACAAGAGACTTCTGTTGTCATTTTGATGTTAAACTGTGAAGATGGAAGGATACTTGGAAGGAGATTCAGATTAGAAGCATATGTGAATTCAAGTCTCGTCTAGAAAACAATACCTTAGGCTGCAGTGATGAACACTCATTCGTTAATTCAGAAAATGCAGGGAGAGCTTGACTTACGACCACAATTGAGCCCAAAATTTCTGTTGCTAAACAAGGCAGTGGTTTAGTGAGTTTTGCCCCATTTTATGACCTTCCTTTACAACAGTTGTTAAGTAAATCCCTGCAATTGTTACATTAGTAACATAGTTGTTAAGTGAAACTAGTATCCCCATTGACTTTGCTTGTCAGAAGGTTGCAAAAGTCGTCACCTGACCCCAGGATATTGTAACCGTCATAAGTGTGTGCCAGTTGCCAAATTTTGGTAATGTGATTATGGAGGATGCTGCAAAAATCATAAGTCGCTTTTTTCTAAGCATTGTAACTTTGAATGAAAACTAAATGAACAGTCAAGGACTATCTGTATATTATATGCAAAGTGATATTATTTCTGTTTACATAATGTGAAAAATTAGAATGAAGATATACAGATTTTCATTACTGAGGTTAAGTAGGCTACCTTGGGGATATTTGCTTTTATTTTGTGATGAGGAAATAGATTGGAAGGTTGATTCTAAGCTTGTTTTAGTCTTATAAACCTGTTATCTTGGTACTAACCAGCAGGATATTAAACATTATAAATAATGTATGCTTTAAGTGCAATTAGCACCATTGCAGATTAGTACAAATTTTCTTACTATGAAACTATTGCCCCCTTAAAATGAAAGAGTGGCTCTCTTGAAAAATTATTAACATACAGTACTTTGAAGCTACCAAAGCATAACATTTGGAAAAACTGGCTTGTTCTTTTTCCCTATTCCAGAAACAGAGGAGATGGGTGATGAAGAGGTTTTCTCATGGCTGAAGTGTGCAAAAGGGCAGTCGCATGAACCAGAGAATCTCATGCCAACACAAATCATTCCTGGCACGGGTAAAACTTTAACCATTAATGTTTTCCCATATCTATTTTGTTTCTTTTATTCTGATCTGAATATATTCTAGTTTTTTAAAAAATTTCACCTCTAAAGCAGCTTAAAGGAGGAGTTTTATAGAGATATACTACAATAAAGAAATATATTATTCCACCAGAGAGAACTTTAGCCTTAGAATGAGTTATGTGTTAATTTTTGAACTATCTGAAGGTAGACTTCCTGTTGTTGTTTTTTAAAAACCCCTTCACTACTTGGGCCCTATTTTGAACATAAATATTTATGCTTTTAAAGGCTTCCATATTTTCCTACAGAGTATAATCTCATGTTTTAACTTTCTAGCATTATATAATATTGGAGACATGGTTCATGCAGCACGTGGCAAATGGGGAATTAAAGCTAACTGTCCATGTATTAATCGGCAGAACAAATCTGTGTTGCGACCTGCTGTCACAAATGGGATTTCACAGGTATGGGAATTTTTAATTTGACAATAATTAGGACTTTCCTTAAAAGCATCCCAATGTGCATTATGCATAGTGGAATGAAGTGGAATAAAGTTAGCATCTCCATAGAAAGATATACAGCAAATAAATACCCTCTACTAATTGGATCTTATTATCTTTTGTAACTCTTTAGATCTCTTACAATGTAGTTGCTGGGAAGATACACATATTTTACATATTTAATCTATTCTGAATGACATATGGCAAAAGAAGTACAAAACTCTTTAAATTTTGAAATGATATTATTCTGTCTGGTCACCTTATCCAATGTTTAGTTACAATAATTCTATCCTTACCTCTTTAAAAAACCTTATAGCCAAGCCCACTAAAGCTACAATAAAATATGTATATAATATGGCGGACCTAATAATAAGCAGTTAGAAGCTACTTTCTTTTCATCATTATTGCATTATATCTATTATAAAGAGGTACTCAATCACAAATCATACAATAATGAAAGTGTATATATTTCACTAAAAATCCAACTGGACTCATGCATTTAACAAGATCTTGCTTAGAATGTATACAGTTTTGCAGCAGTCAGTTAGCAGATTTCCTGCTGCTTTCCACAGCAGTGATTAAGAGAAATTTTGCTCTCTGTCAAATATTACTTCCAAACCAAGTCTGTGGCTTTTTTCAATTAATGTCTGTTTTTCAAAGTGGAAGAGTTTTAGAAGTTACAACACCTGTACATTAGGCATCTATTCTGATAAGTACTAATTTCCCACATTTTATGGTAATATCTCATTGTCTGATTTTAGATCCTTTTAACTGGAGGTTTAGTGAAAACTCTGTGTGTGTGTGTGTGTGTGTGTGTGTGTGTGTGTGTGTGTGTGTTTGTATATATATAAAATGTGTGTGTGTGTATCTGCTGTTTCTGGATTGAATGGATACTGGCTAATAGATGTAGAGAGGCAAGTTAGACTAGACCAAAGCCATGGTGACAGAAATGCTTCTGCTGTTTTAGATTGTGTTTGTCAATCTCTACTGCCCCAACTAGATGACAGATTTTTGTTTCTCTTTGCGGTTATCATTTTCAGCTGAATTACAAGGTGTAATTAGGTTTTAGATCTTATCATATGACTTGAAAATGTAGAAATTAAAGATCAAGTCATCCTGGAAAACATTAAAGTACTTTACCTGTTTATTGGACAATAGGGACATAGGAAGGAAAATTACGAATGTAATTCATTGGGGATAACATTCGCTAGGGAAATGATCAAATAAAGAATCTTGAATTCTAAAGAAAATGGTTCTGGCTACTGGATATTTTAATGGATAGGGCCTTAATAGTTGTTAAGCACCAAAGGTGCTTTTTCAGGCGGCAACTGGACTTTCTTGTTTTTTTCTTTTCTTTTGAAGACATTTTGCTTCTCATCCAAGAAGCTTCTGCATCCTTTTAGAGGATCACTACTCAGGTGACCCTGAGGACACAGATAAACCTCCAAGTGCTTCAACAACCCTCTAAAAGGATGCAGATTACCAGCTGTCTGCAAGGAATATCAATCCTTCCATTCCCCACTATCCTGTCAGAGCTGAAGAAGCTTCTTGGATGAGAAACGAAATGTCTTCAAAGGAAAAACCAGAAAGTCCAATTGCCTCCTGGAAAAGCACCTTTGGGACAGCCATGATCTGGATGACTGAGAATCTCTACAGACTTTCACCAGTCACAGCTTTAGCCAGAAGTGACCGTTCTTTGAATATTCTGTAAGCATAATAAAATATAGATCAGATTACTTAAATATCATCTAATTGTTAATTGTCAAATGATGTCAGTGAACTTGTAATCATGATTTCCACGGTATGATAATAGCTATTGTGTTTTGAAATAGTTTTATTCTTACTCTAACTAGTATTGGTATTAGTTTTTATTAATTGATTAAGATATTTTTGACTCTTTGCATGTGATCCTATGTCAGCAGCTGCCCAGTATGAATCCTGGTGTACCAGGTCCTGCAAGTGAAAGCACATTTTCCCGTGCTGCAGGGACAACCGAGAATGAGCCATTGGACACAAATGCTCCAAAATCTGAAACTGTAGAAGCCAAAGTAGAAGAGCCCATTAAAGCAGAGGCTGCAGCTACCAGTAACAGTGGAGAAATGAAGCCTAACAAATCACTGTGTCCAGAAGCAAGTCCTTCATCAGCATTGCATTGGCTTGCAGATTTAGCGACTCAGAAGGCAAAAGAAGAAACAAAAGGTAAGCTGCTGACTAACTGAAAATGTTTTGTTAGTGGCCTAGTGAGTGTCTAGCATGGCAAAGAGCTCAAAAACAAAGAGAATCAAGCACATTTCCAAATAAACTACTTTTCGAGTCTCAAGTATGACAGCTCACTCCATTACGCGGCACGAGGGATTCGAACCGCTGAACTGCCGACCTTTCTGATTGACAAGCTCAGCGTCTTAGCCATTAAATCCCCACTGATCTATAAACCAATTTCATTGTATAAATGATGTACAATGACAATAAAGGCTATACTATACTATCAGTTTCCTCAGCCTTAGTAGCAAAATATATTCCAGAAGATAAGAGTATATTTTGCTACTAACAGGAGTATACTTTGCTACAATACTCCAAAAGATAGGCTAAAGATATGGAAGGATCTTGACAGACTTTTAACACTGGATCCTATCTAACAATATGAAATCCAATGTGGAGAAAAGGTATTACATTTAGGCAAGAAAAACCTGGCTCAACAGTAGTAACTGTGAGAGGGATCTTGGAGTCCTAGTGGCCAATCACATAAATATGAGCCAGCAATATGCTGCAACTGCCAAACTTGGCTGCATTAGTTTACATATTTAATAAAGCTTATTAATTGTGTAATCATACAGACTCTATTCAATTGAATTACGCAGTAATTTAATTTTTGCAGGCCACCCAAAAACCAAGTGCTGTCCTGAGTTCAAAAATGTAGACTGAAACAAACCAAAGCTTTGATGGCTGCATTAACAGAGGGATAGAATCAAGATCACATGAAGTGTTCATACCCCTTTATAATTCCTTGGTAAAGCCACACTTGGAATGTTGCATTCAGTTTTGGTCACCAAGATATAAAAAGATGTTGAGACTGTAGAAAGAGTGCAGAGAAGAGCAACAAAAATGATTAGGGGACTGGAAGCTAAAACATATGAAGAACGGTTGCAGGAATTGGGTATGTTGTTGTCTAGTGAAAAGAAGGAAATGGGGTAACATGGTAGCAGTGTACCAATATCTAAGGAACTGCCACAAAGAAGAGGGGGTCAATCTATTCTCCAAAGTACCTGAAGGCAGGACAAGAAGCAATGGATGAAAACTAATCAAGAAGAGAACCAATCTAGAACTAAGGAGAAATTTCCTGACAGTTACAATAATTAAACACTGGAATGAGTTGCCTCCAGAAGTTGTGAATGCTCCAACACTAGAGGTTTTTGAGAAGAGGTTGGACAACCATTTGTCTGAAATGGTGTAGTTTTCCTGCTTGAGCAGGGGGTTAGACTAGGACCCCCATGGTCCCTTCCAAGTCTGTTATTCTGTTATATGCCTGATACGTAGAATGGCTTATTAGTCAACAATTACAATGTGTAAAAACCGCATTATGTTTGGTGAGACCTGAGATTGCCTGCAAACTAGATGGTAAGTAATTTCCTTGCTGAATGATATAGTATAGTCTGTCTTACATGCAACCTGTTGCATACCCAACCTATTTTCCTCTCCTTCCTCTCTCTCCACCATCATCCCAATTTAGATCCTACATATGTCTAGCCAGTTAATAATGCTATTCTTGCATATTTAATGAGTAATTGTAGTCAGCCTGTATTATACTACTATTAAAGTACTTCTGTTTTAACATTGTTCTTCCTTCTATATGTGTTTTTCAGAAGCAGGTTCATTGAGATCAGTACTCAATAAAGAATCTCCATCGCCTTTTGGTTTGGATTCCTTTAACTCCAACACAAAAGCCTCACCTTTAACTCCAAAGCTTTTTAATAGTCTCTTGCTGGGTCCAGTTGCCTCAAGCAACAAGACAGAAGGTTCCAGTCTTCGTGATTTGCTTAACTCTGGACCTGGAAAGCTGCCTCAGACCTCACTTGATGCAGGGATTCCTTTCCCTCCTGTTTTTTCTGGAGCTTCCACAGTAAGGAACACTTTTTCTTTTCTTTTTCTAACTAGATTAAAAAGTGGTTGTCTAACTGAAAGGAATGAGGTGTTAGAACTAGAAGACTTGATAATGGAAAGGTAGATGCAAGTGAGAATACCATGAAATGAAACAGTATCAGAGAATAAAATTAATTGAAATAGGCATTGGACCACAGAGGGTGCAACTCTATGAGATGACTGCTAGAAGGGTTGCCATTCCTTCACCCTACATCTGTCCATACTCCAGTCCCATTGGATCAGACAGGCCCATTTGAAGAACATAGCTTGAATGCAGTAAGGTTTTGGCCCCTTCAACTCACAGAAACATAATGTATTGGGTATTCCTTTAAAGACATTATACTGAGATTCATGACTTTCAGTCTTACAATACGGATATATTATATTTTAAGTCCATAGATGATAAATATGTTTAACTTTATAGAATAGTAAAACATATTAGTACAATATTCATTTGTACTATTAGAGAATGTAATTAACATATCCAAGGATTTAGGTTTTTTTCCTTTCTGCCAGCTGTTCATTTTTCTGTAAGTGCTTATTTGGTTGAAAGATCCAAGGCCTAGGCAGGGTACAGAGTACTTAGGTTGTTATGTGAATTCTGTTTTCTAGGGGGCCAAGAGTAAAGCCAGTTTGCCAAACTTCCTTGATCATATAATTGCATCAGTAGTGGAAAATAAGAAAATGACTGATGCTGCCAAGCGAGCAAGCAGTGTAGCTGATACACCTAAAGAAGTAAAAGAAATGGTAATGGGTTTAAATGTGCTCGACCCACATACTTCTCATTCGTGGCTTTGTGATGGAAGACTTTTATGTCTTCATGACCCCAGCAACAAGAACAACTGGAAGATCTTCAGAGAATGTTGGAAACAAGGACAGGTACATTTTTAAAAAGCCAGATCATCATTTATATTGTAAAAATATGTGTATTATTCTTAAGGCAAACTAAATGCTGTGAAAATACTGTTAACTAGGAAAATACACAGTAAAGGCATAGAAATTTGAATCTGAACAGAATATAATATCTTAAGAAGTCAAGTTTTTGCTTGGAGTCAAACCATAATTAGAAATTGCCATATGCACAATGCCTAATAAACTCAGAAATTAGACTATTCAGGATGCCTTGCAGTCAGAATATGTAAAAGCCATAGCTTTTCAAACTGTAGTTTTCAAAACAAGTGAAAAACATGTAAAATTAGTAATATTACTTTTTAATTAAACTGTGCAGGTAAATTTGTACTTTTGTTAATTGTACACTAATCAGCAGTGGTTCTTAACATAGAAAACCTTACTGGCTTAGTTTTGTAAATATGCACAACTCTTCATTTGAGTCAAAAAAAAAGAGTTATAAACATAAACTGAGCTAAATGTGAACTTGTTTTTTTGTTTTTGTTTTTTCATTACTTAAAGCTGTCCTTCATGATAATTGTTTTTCTTTTTCACTCTGTTGCAGTGAGGTGTGTTTTAACCAGCTTTATTTCAATGACTTTTACTGGATTGTTTTTATTATGTATATTTATTCATTTCCAGCTATCTTTTTAAGAAATCTTATATATTAAAATAATTCCTTATATATTTTATTTATCCTTCTGCAGCCTGTTCTAGTTAGTGGTGTTCATAAGAAACTGAAGCCTGAACTTTGGAAACCAGATGCATTTAGCCAAGAATTTGGAGATCAGGATGTAGATCTGGTCAATTGTAGAAATTGTGCCATAATCTCAGATGTTAAAGTGCGTGATTTCTGGGATGGCTTTGAAATCATTTCTAGTAAGTGGAGTTTAATAGATAAGATCATGTTCTGACTTCCATTCTCTCTCGTTGATTCCTACACATTGTAAAAATGTGCTGATTTTCTCAGTTTAGCCTTTTTTTAAAAGTATATTTTCCCAGAACAAATTGTTGTACCAATGGAATTTACCTAAGCAATTTTTGTTAATAGTACACAATTTTTAATTATATTATGAAGATCAGTTCTTCCACCTAAGCCTCCTATTTTATGTGAATATCTACATTTTAGATGTTGAAAAGATTGATTTAATTTGTGGTAATGATTAATTTTTTGGATAAATATGTAATTTTTGTAGTATTTTGTCATTGAGTCCAGTACCAAATCTTAATTGCATTATATTTCTCACAGTACCTGCATAAAGATAATCACACTAATTTATGATTATTCAAGCAGAACAATCAATGTTTTCATCAACATCAGGCAGCATTTTAATGAACATATATCCTGCCATCATATGCTGTGCATCATGCAAAATATTATATCAAGTGCCCAAGAGCGCTATAAAAGATTTGGCTTGCCTGATATAAACTAATCAATAAATGCTAAGTTGTTTTGAATCTAACTTTTTTCTGATTTGTTACTTCAGCTGTACAGTTGAAAATCTAAGTTGTCACTCTTGTACTTCATTTTAAAAATTTAGAACAGAACTCATAAGCTATATTCCTCAACATTTTATTAAATTATGGAATAAAATGCAAAACTACAAAAGCAAATAGGAAGACACCATGGGGAGGAGACGGGGAAAGAAAAGAGGGGGGAGGAGGGACCTTGCATATTATTCTATAATTTAAAAAAATGTTGAGGAATAAGCTGCATGTAATTACTACTTTGCAGAACGACTAAGAGCAGACGATGGGCAGCCTATGGTACTGAAGTTAAAAGATTGGCCTCCCGGAGAGGATTTTAGGGATATGATGCCTACAAGGTAAGTTACTTCTGTTGGATGATTGAAGACAAAGGTTGTTTATTTGGGTATTGTATTGTTATTTTATGTATGTGTGTGTGTATGTGTATGTGTCTAATATGGTATTTTCCTATTTCAGGTTTGAAGATTTAATGGAGAATCTTCCGCTTCCAGAATATACTAAAAGAGATGGAAGACTGAATCTGGCATCTAGGTTGCCAAGTTACTTTGTGCGGCCTGACCTAGGCCCCAAAATGTACAATGCATATGGTGTGTGATTTAAAAGTTGTGTTTTGATGCCTATTAATAGTCCTAAAAGTGAAAATATTTAGAGTGAGATCTGACTATGAATAAACAAGCAACAAAAATTGATAGACACATTTGTGTAGAATATATATTTTTTAAGATTAAAAATGAATTTAATGCAAAAGTGAAAACATGCATACTAGTTAAAAATTTGTTAAGAATCCATAATTTTCAAATTGAAGTATGATGGGCTTGTGTACCAATTATTTTCTATATTAGATTGTGATATCTCTTCTAGTTTCCCAAGAGCTGTTTCACCTGCCAAATTTTGACTGTGATTTAGGTGTTTTGACAATGACATCATTAAATAATTCATGTCATTTACATACATTTATATACCGTATTTATCGGCGTATAACACACACTTTTCCCCCCCGAAAAATAGGGGGCAAATGATGTATGCGTGTTATACGCCGATATAATGTTAAGAAGCCATGTTTTTACAGTATTAACAAGTACCGCAGTGACGTGAGGAGGAGAGACTGGCTGAATATTCTCTCTTCTCCCCGGACACCCGACTAAAATGCTTTCTTTCGCCCGTGGAAGAGCTCATGCGGGCGAAAGGAAGCGCTTTACTCAGCGGGGTGTGGGCGAGAGGAGGAGAGAATGGATGAGCCGTCTCTCCTCTCCCCGGACTCCCGACTAAAAGTTAATAAAAAAAAGTTCTGAGCTACCCTTATTTTGCTTCAAAGTTCTTTATTTGAAATTTAATTTTTTTTCCTGAAATTTCCCTCTTAAAATGAAGGTGCGTGTTATACGCCTGTGCGTGTTATACGCCGATAAATACGGTAATTAGCATAACTGATATGGTATAAATAATATTGTTCCACAGAGATTTCTTCATTCTTTTTGAGATATAAGATACTCAACAATTTTTTCCAACATCACATTTCAGTGATACCAGTTTTACTTCATTTAGGCTTTCACAGCCATATACTGCAATGGGGAAAAACAAACCAATATGTACACTTAGTGGTTAGTATAGCGTCTCTGCAGTTGAATTTTTGGCTACATTTGCTTTTGTCCTAAACATCTCTTCATTTTGTGGATATCCTTGGAATTTTTAAGCCTAAATTTTGAACTATTTATTTGCTTCATTTTCCTTTTCAACGTTGCTTCCTTTCACCATAGAAATTTTTCATTAGACAGGTGAGATGGTCCAGTACGTCCATGTTTTAAGGTCTATAACAGCGATGGTGAACCTTTTTTGGATCGCGTGCCATAAGTGGGAGGAGCGCAGGGGGGTCGTGTGCTGGCGTGCTGCACCCATAATGTAATGTGCGACACCCCCCAGTGCGCATGCGCACACTACAGGCACGACACCCCATTTTTTGCATGCTTTTTTCGCCCTCCCCAGACTCCAGAGGCTTTATAGGAGGCTGGGGAGGGCGAAAACAGCCCCCCCCCTCCGCCCCCCCGGAAGCCCTCCGGAGGCTTCAGGGACCTTCAGGAGCCTTGCCTGAAGCCTCCGGAGCAGTCAAAATGACCCTCCGAGCAAACTGGAAGTCACTTCCGGTTTGCTCGGAGGGTCATTTTGAGCGCTCCGAAGGCTTCAGGGACCTTCAGGACGCTTCCCTGAAGCCTCTGGAGCAGTCAAAATGAACTTCTGAGCAAACCGGAAATCCGTTCCCGAATGTTAGCAATGTTTTCCAGGACTCATCTATTCCCCAGAACATCTGACTCTAGTTCAATGCTCATATATTTATACATGTCATTTTTGAGACCTGTTTTGTGTACTTCTATGTAAATTCATAAAATATCTTTTTGGTCATCTTTATATCATCTTTACACAAGAAGATCTCTTGATTTCTGTAATTTTCTTAATTCCTTGGGCCTTTCAGTTTGATTGTTAGCCTCAATTTCTTTGTCTTGCTTATTTAAATACAACTCCTTGTCTCAATCTGCTGTTATTTGGAAACGTTTAGTAGGGCAAATTTTCCTCTGTCTATATTAACTTCTGAGCTCTGCCTTTTTTCAGTTATTTTTTAGCATATCAGATAGTTTGCTTTCTTTTGCTTTGGGGGATATTGTTGTTTGCTTCATCTTTAATGACGTCACAAATTTCACTCTAGAATTGTCTAGGTGCTCTTATTTATCAGAGTTAATTCATTAACTGTATTCTTTACCTTTGTCATATTATCATGTGAAGAATTGCTAAATTCTTGTTAATCTGATGGCTTTATTTGTTTTTTCTTAAAGTTTAATTTTGCAAATAATTGTGATTTGCCCTGCAGTCAACAGCGAATCTTGTTTTTGCTGATTAAATATAGAGTTTTCATCAATCTTTGCTTGCTGTGTATATAATCAATTTGTTTTTTTGTGTTGCCATCTGGTGATGTCCATTTATAGTGGTTGGAAGATTGTTGGAAGAGAGTGAGAGAGATTTGACAGCATTCCTTCCTGCTTCATTTCTTATTCTAGGACCATTTTTTTCCTTTATTCCAAAAGCTTTTTTCACTTCCAGTGTTAATATTCCAGTCTTCTATAATTAACATGAGATCTTTTTTTGGTGGTGTTGACAAGACAATGCAAGTTGGCCAAATAATTGTTCACTTTTCTCTGCATCAACGATTGGAGTGTAGATTTGGATCCATGTAGTGTTAGTTGGCTTGCTAATTTAATATTAGTTGAAGTGTGCTGTTTTTGGATTATATTCAAGCAGTGACAGTCTTTGGTTAATAATGCTAGCTATTTTATTTCTTCTATGATTTTCTTGTGAGCAGTAGAAGATTAAATGTACTCTAATGGGAAGTGATTCATTCCAGATCTATTTCATTTTGCACATTTCCAGAATGTCTGTTCTATCATGGTATTTCAGCTCTGATTGCATCAAGGTTCATGGCTCTGACATTCCACATTGCAGTGATATGCCCGTTTTCAGCTTCAAACTTTTTATTTCCTTCCAGGCACCTTAGCCAGCTGCATGTCATTTCATGTAGTTTTACCTCCTGGCTATTGGATGACTCTTGCATGAGTGCATATTCCCCATAGTTTAATTCATAGCATTATTTGGGATGTACAAGCCCCTTCAGCACTATAGGGTAATGATCTATGAAACGACAAGGAGTTGTTATTCCATAATAGGGAAGTCAGGGCTGCTATATACAGATAAAAATACTAATACCAGTAGGATAAATATTATTTGTCTGTTGCATTGTTCATAGGACTAATAACAGCAGAAGACCGAAGAGTTGGTACAACTAATTTACATTTAGATGTATCAGATGCAGTTAATGTTATGGTGTATGTTGGAATTCCTATTGGGGATGGTGCCCATGATGATGGTAAGCTTTCTTCCAAACTGATTTTTTTTTTTCGGGGAATGACTTGAATTTTTATTTGTTTTTACTTTCGTTTGTTTCTTTGTTGCTCTTTCTGCTTATAATACTTGTGAACAAATGGGAGGAACAAACAACTATCTAGTCATGAGTGTATTTTTAGTTTTGTATAGGTATTTCAACTTGTCCTTAAGCAATGCCCCCATTGATAACTTGTCCAGGCATCATGAGGAACATTATGAAAAGTAAAATGTGTTTTCACAGTACTAACTGAGCAAGGCAACGCATGAACAGAATGCCATAACCATACAGATATCGCCTGAACAGGAATGGCTTTGTGAGTTTTTCTTGGGGTAGATAGCCAGGCCTGCTCTTGAGCTTATAAAAAATACATTTTCTTAAGACAATTAAGTTGCACATGAGGTGTTCTGTTATCAGAAGGAAATACAGTTACAGATTTTTCCTGGCACTCACTTATAGTATGATGATTTATACCAGAATTGCTTATTTGTTGCACATCATAGTAAAAAAGCTACATATGTTATTGAATTGGATTTCAGAGGTGTTAAAAACCATAGATGAAGGGGATGCCGATGATGTTACAAAACAGCGAATCCATGAAGCAAAGGAGAAGCCAGGGGCACTGTGGCACATTTATGCTGCTAAGGATGCTGAAAAAATCAGGGAGCTTCTTCGGAAGGTAAGGAATCTCACATAGAGAATTTACCACAGGTTTTGCTTTTCCAAATAATTTATTTTAAACTTCTGAGATTTACCCAATTCTTAAATGTATCTTTATAAAACTAATACTGGCATCTGGTCATATAGTCCTCAATTTTACTTGTGAAAATTGGATCCCCCCCCCAATTGCCGTAGAACTGTTTAAGCAAGGCTAATATTCCAGTAATGAAATAATTTACAAGTAGGAGGTGATCCTTCAGCTACCCAGTAGATTATAGAATAATTGAATCCCAATACATTTGCACTAGGTTGGTGAAGAACAGGGGCAAGAAAATCCTCCTGATCATGATCCAATCCATGACCAAAGCTGGTATCTGGACCAGGTCCTTCGTAAGCGTCTGTACGAGGAATATGGAGTGCAAGGTTGGGCAATCGTGCAGTTCCTGGGAGATGCTGTATTTATTCCTGCAGGGGCTCCACATCAGGTGAGTGGAATTTTGGGCCACCCTGCAGAAGACTGAGTTTTTTAAAAAAGTTATACCTGTAGCACCTTCATGAACATGTGAACAAAATTTGGCACTTGGCAACCTATCCACATTTATCTCCTCGTTCTCTATTCTTTTGACTGCTCTGCATTCACCTCCAGTGCCTCCCCTGCCATCCCCATGGGTCCAGCTGACCTTTGTTTGTCTTCTGCTGCTGCTGGCCTGAGATCCATATACTAGACATGGGCGCAGCCCACTCCAAGCGCAGTGGAAACTCATCTGCAGAAAGGAGTTGTAAAGCCAGCCCAGGGAAGAGGCAGCGGGATGGGCCAGCAGAGCAGGCATGGCAGAGATGCAAGTTAGCAGCTCCCTGGGCAAAGGTGGCAGCTATTCACATTATGCAAGTCCTTGATAAGCCTTGCCACTTTCCCTGATAGTCACCCCTTCATTCAGGGAGCTGCCTCTTTACTTTCTCTGCCAGTTTGGCCCAGGGAGCTCTTTTTGGAAGACAGATTCCCGCCACCCTGCCATGTTCACCACACTGGTACCACCCTCATGTCTGGCACCTGGGCCACAGGCCAGCAGCAAGAGGACAATGAATGTCAACAAAGGGTGGCAGGGAAGGTGGTAGCAGTACAGTGAAGAGGACAGAAAATAGATAGGGGTGAGATAGACAGATGGGGAAATTGAAGCAGAGATGAGGGCAGTGAACCTCATCTGCTGAAGGGAGCGCATGAGGCCTTGCTGGGGAGGAGGCAGCAGGACAGCAGGAGAAGCGTGAAGTGCTTACCTAATGACAGCATAGTCCTCATCTAATAAGCACAATCAGGACTACTGGAACTGCCATCACTAAACCATGCAATCACTTGATGTTTTGCCTAAGGACTACGTTGCTTAACTATGGAAATTCTGATCCCAATTAATATTAAGAGTGAACTTTCTGTATCCAGTAATTAATACACAGTTCTTGACTTATGGTCATTCATTCAGCAACTATTCAAAGTTAGGATGATGAACAAAGGGTCTTTATGACCTGTGACTGAAGTTATGGACATCGTAGCATCCATGTATGTAATTGAAATCTGAGTGATTGGCAACCTTAACAGTCGTGTGATCACCATTTGCAATTCTCCCTGATGGCTTACCCAGAAAGTCAGTGTGGAAGCTGGCAGGGAAGGTGGAAAAAGGTCTGTGCTGAAATCCAAGCAGGATTTTCAGCCATGGAGGATTTTTAGCCCCAGAGTGGAGAGGCAAGTATCAACTCACGAGATTGCTTAACAAGCCCAACCAGGAGTTACAGGATTGCAGTAATTGAGCAAAATAGCTACATGACGTCTCGCTTAACGATTGTTTTGTTCAACAACAGAGATTCTAGTTCCAATTGTGGTTATAAGTCTAAGATTGTAATAAGTTCTTTTAATAGATTTTTTTTCATGAGTATCGTAAATTGTCCATGAGAACTTTAAAATAGTACTTGTCTGTTTAGATTTCTTATACCAAATGCAATGGTGAATATGTTGGATTCTTAGCATTATGGGGTTGTACACTATCCTAATTGTTTTTCTTGTTTATTCAGGTTCATAATTTGTATAGCTGCATTAAAGTGGCAGAAGATTTTGTATCTCCAGAACATGTGAAACACTGCTTCCGTCTGACTCAAGAATTCAGGCACCTATCTAATACTCACACAAACCATGAGGATAAGTTGCAGGTAAATGTTTGCAAATCTTCTGGTAAAACCTCTGATGTATGTCATATTTGTAAGAAGGGAGGAATAACATTTGCAAAAAATAAATTGTACTACTTAAAAATATTATAGAAAAAGGAGGTATTTTATGGCCATATTAACTAAATGAATTCTAAGACATAGTTGTATCAGTTTTAGATTTATTTCAGACCAGTTTATACAATATGTTGGCTTCTCATAATTGTGTCTCTGATTAAAAGTTCTACACAGAGATTATTAATAAGAGTATTGGAGACAGTAGTATTGAGAATATTGCACAGAGTATTGGAGATTTAAAAATTCAATATTCTTGGATATTCACATATCCTATATTTATTTATTTACATTAGTTATAGGGAAGAAACTCCTTTTCATCCTTAGTTCCCTTAAGATAGACACAATGGTAAACTGTTTAGAGGTTTGATGTTTGCAAGCTGAATGGATTTGCCAAAAGGTTAAAGGTTTAGATTGCAGTTCTTTAATTTCCTAGTAAAGAATGAGTACAAGAATTTTTTAGAGTTACTTTTTTAAAAATTACATTAGTATTGATGTATTGCTGTTGAACAACCCAATTTCCATGTTTGTGTGTGTGTGTGTATATATATATTTATGTGGAAATTGTTTTTAGCAATATTTTCTAGGACTCTGTTCTGTCTGTTCTTTCCTTATACTTGTTCAGACTTTATAGGCAATTGATAAAGAACTCTGATAATTAGTAACGGGGCAGATGGAAACACTTCTTTATGGTCTTATTCTTCATTACATTCATTCATTACATTCTCTTTGCAGGTGAAGAATATTATCTACCATGCAGTAAAAGATGCTGTTGGCACACTGAAAGCTCATGAATCCAAACTGGCTAGATCTTAGGAATGGATGATTCTGACCCCCTCCCTCCCCCGGAGTTGTTTTGTTTTGTTTTTTTTGCTCACAGTATAGAAAGGGGATGCACGTGGCTGCCTCTGAAGGACTCTGAAACCTCTCACTAAGAGATGCCATAGCATTCATTACACTCTCCAGCCACTGCCTATATGCTGCCTCAGTCTTGAATATCTAATAGATGGTCACAATAATATACAGAATTCCTGAAGAATGAAGGGTGCCGAGTCCCTTTCTGGTGGCCTTTTGCAAATTGAAATTGTATGGAAACCAGGTGGTATTCCTGCATATGATGAATAGAAAAAAATGTGTGACTCTTTTTTCATACCTAATTAGTCTTTCCAGTAAGTTAGGAAGAATGATGCAAGGTTGGACATTTTATTGAAGACCTAAACAGCTTGCTCTGAATGATTATACACGCCAGCATCCTGGCTGCAAGAACATGAACATGAGAGCGCCTGTCTCTGACATAGCTAAGGAAAAAAGAAATTGTTCTTCATGCTCCCTTTAAGAGTTCTTTATACACTGTAGAAATGCAGAAACACAGAGAGAAACCACTGATTTTCCCAGAGGGCTCCAGGATTTTTTAAAAAAATGTGTATTTAGTGAAAAACTAGGTTTGTAGTGAAACAGTATTTCATGAAAGTAGATATTTTTAGAATTTGAAATACCACAACAGTTCCTGGACTACAAGGAAAGGCACATTGTGTTTAGTCTTCCTTTCAATAAAACTTTTCCAGAAATTATTCTTAGAAATAATTCCCAATAGCACAATTGGCCTGAGGAGAGCTAAAAATAATTTTACTTCCAATACAAAGATATAAAGGGGGAAAAAGAACTTTTATGCTTTGGAGGTGTTGTACATCTCTCCCTAAACTGGTAAATACCAGTTGTCAGTTTTAGATTGGGACTACTGCTTCCCAGAAATAATTTTCAATATCAGCTTTGTCCAGAAATATTTTCAGTAAAATGTTCCTGCTTGATAGAGTTGTATTCAGAATTGTCACCATTGAACTAATGGATTCCATTGTTTTACTGTTCATTGGGACTGTATCTACCTTCTATCCAGCTGTACTGTAGTACCACCTGCAGGCCTGTTAATATGTTCACGGTTATTTCATTTTTTAAAAAATAAAAGTCATTTACTGTAGACTTGTCTTTGACCTATATTGTACCTATACTGGAAGCTCATGGGGAGATATAAAAGTAGGAAAAGCAAGCATGTCTGTCTCCCCTCACCTCCAAACTTTTGAATATATATTTTCTTCTTCTTTCTATTCCCTTTCCAAACCTCAAATCCCTGTGAGCTACATACATACATGCTTTTCAGAAGGCAACTTTGAAGTCTGGTGCATTGTTTTCCTTTCCTTCCTCGTAATCAGAAATCCATTTTAGGGAGTAAGCAAACCTGCAACTTGATATCATTTGAACCTTCCTGAAGCTAGGATTGGAGCTGCTGGAGAGAAGGGGGGGAGAGTCACAGAGACAAAGACACTGAGGTGGGGGCCCTTAAACTCCATATCATTTGAACCTTCCTGAAGCTAGGATTGGAGCTGCTGGAGAGAAGGAGGGGGTGAGTCACAGAGACAAAGACACTGAGGTGGGGGCCCTTAAACTCCATATCATTTGAACCTTCCTGAAGCTAGGATTGGAGCTGCTGGAGAGAAGGGGGGGAGAGTCACAGAGACAAAGACACTGAGGTGGGGGCCCTTAAACTCCATATCATTTGAACCTTCCTGAAGCTAGGATTGGAGCTGCTGGAGAGAAGGGGGGGAGAGTCACAGAGACAAAGACACTGAGGTGGGGGCCCTTAAACTCCATATCATTTGAACCTTCCTGAAGCTAGGATTGGAGCTGCTGGAGAGAAGGGGGGGAGAGTCACAGAGACAAAGACACTGAGGTGGGGGCCCGCGCGCCTAACAGCGCGCGAATCATATATCTATAAACCAAAATAGCAATAATACATTCTGGATTAGTGTGTTTGAGATTGTGATTTTATTTATTTCAAAATGACTGGCTTAGTTCAATGTAATAGCTGTTTTGCACCTGTCTTTCGCAGTACTCTTTTCAAATTTGGATACTGTCCCCTTTGCAAACAAATTACGAGTCTACATAGGCAGATTACCTATCTAGAATCTGTAATCTGTGCTCTCCAAGCAGAAACTAGGTGTCTACGTCAGCCATTCCACTCTATGGTGAAGCCACACTATCAGCCCCCTTTTACCACAAAGATCTTGCAGGAGAAGAGCTGTCTGGACAACTGTGGGATCTGGCAGGTTGAGAGCTGTGAACCATAAACCCAAAGCTTTTGCTGTGACCCAGCAAAACAGATATAGTGCCCTTGCTGACCTTAATGGGGACACTAAAGAGATAGGTCAAGGCAGTTGTGATAATGATGACTCAAATAAGCAGGGGATCGTGGTCCAAAACGAAGAACTTTCTTCGGAAAGGCGAAAAGGAGAACCAGGTATCACACATCAGTCGCAGAAGAAGATCAAGGTATGTAAAAAGAGAAGTCACCTTCTGGTTGGTGATTCAATCATAAGAGATGTTAATTTAGGAGAGGATACGGAGGTTTTAAAAGAGGTCAGGTGTCTGCCAGGTGCTACTGCCAGCAGAGACAAGAGGCGTATTCTTAAGATAGTCAAGAATGCAAGTAAGGACTGTGACGTTGATGCTATTATACATCTTGGCACTAATGATCTATCCCAGAAAGATGTACTTTCTGTGCAGAATGATTTCCAGAACTTGGGGTATGAACTTAGTAGTATAGGTTGTAGGCTTATCTTTTCAGAGGTTTTACCTGTATATAAGGAACAAAAAGGGAAGGGCCAGCGTGTAGCAGAGTTTAATGTTTGGCTAAAGGAGTGGTGTAAAAGGGAAGGCTTTGGTTTTATTAGTCATGAAGCCTGTAGCTGGTCCAATGAAAAACTGTACAAAAGAGATGGGTTGCACCCATCCAAGAAAGGAACTGAGTTACTTGGCATTAAATTCACAGATTTTCTTGATAAACATTTAAACTGAAGAGCGGGGACAGAGAATTAATAGATACAGAACATCTCTGTCCCCAGCAAACTAAAATTCATAGGGTTATAAATGCATGTAACATAGATGTGTGTGTGGGTAAGATTATCACTCCTGCTGTCAAGCAAAACCAAGCATGTAATAGTGATTGTCATACCATGTGCATGAATCACACAAGTGGCAAGAAAATAGGGGCAGTCAGGCATAATACAGGTTATGTAGACAGTAAACACAAGGTCAATCAAAATGGACTCAAATGTCTATATACCAATGCACAGAGTATGAGGAATAAACAGGGAGAATTAGAAATTCAAGTAAAAGAGGGCAGATATGATATTATTGCCATTACAGAAACTTGGTGGGATGAAACTGACAAATGGAACATACAGCTAGAAGGATTTAAATTATTTAAAAGAAATAGACCAAATAAAAGAGGAGGTGGAGTTGCACTATATATAAGAAATAACTACGTCTCTACAGAAATAGAGCACAACAATAATGAGAACTATCTTGAATGCATTTGGGTCAATATTAAAGGTTGTGGGGGAAATGACATTGCCATAGGTCTATACTACAGGCCACCCAACCAAGCAGAGGAAGAAGATGAACTTTTTGCTAGTCAGCTAACTAAGGTATGTAGGAAGCACACCACAATAGTAATGGGAGATTTTAACTACCCTGACATCAACTGGGAAACAAACTCTGCACCAAGTGGAAGATCCAACAGGTTCCTAACAAACCTAGCAGACAACTTTGTTTTCCAAAAAGTAGAGAAGGAAACAAGGGGATCAGCCATACTGGACTTAATTCTCACTAACAGAGAGGAAATGATAGAAGGTGTTGAAGCCATAGGAACCCTGGGGGCAAGTGACCATGCAATATTGGAATTCAACATTATCCAAACACAAGTAGTAGAACAAAGTCAAACTAGAGTCTTGGACTTTAAGAAAGCTAATTTCAATAAACTTAGAGAGAGCTTGGGAAAAATTCCATGGATGAGAATCCTCCAGGGGAAAACAACTCAAGGAGCTTGGGAAATTTTGAAAAATGAGATTAGAAAAGCCCAGTCTAACACAATACCAATGAAGAAGAAAAACAACAGCTCCCAAAAGAAACCAGCATGGCTGCATAAACAACTATCTGACAAACTGAAAGACAAAAAAAGTAAGTATAAAAAGTGGAAGGAGGGGGACATAACTAAGGCAGAATATCAGCAAATAGCCCGAGCCTGTAAAGATGAAGTGAGGAAAGCTAAGGCTCATAATGAAGAAAGGCTTGCCACAAAAGTAAAAATTAACAAAAAAAGCTTCTTCCAACATGTTAAAAACAAGAAAAAAGTTAAGGAAACAATTGGTCCATTGCTAGGAGAAAGTGGCAAAAAGGTGACAAGCAACAGGGAGAAAGCAGAACTATTTAACTCATGTTTTGCATCTGTCTTTACACAAAGGGATAAAACAGTCCAACCTATCAAAAGCAGCACAAAATTAGGAACACAAATTGAAATAGGGAAGAAAATGGTAAGTGAGCACCTGTCTACCCTAGACGAGTTCAAATCACCAGGACCGGATGGATTACACCCCAGAGTTCTGAAGGAACTAGCAGACGAGATCTCAGAACCACTGAATTATATCTTTCAGAGATCCTGGAACACCGGGGAACTACCAGAGGACTGGAAAAGAGCTGATGTGGTTCCCATCTTCAAAAAAGGGAAAAAATTAGATCCAGGAAACTACAGACCTATCAGCCTAACCTCAATACCAGGAAAGATTCTGGAAAAAATAATCAAGCAACGAATTTGCGAACACCTAGAAGCAAACAAAGTAATAGCCAAAAGCCAACATGGATTTGTCAAAAACAGATCATGCCAGACTAATCTTATTGCATTCTTTGATAATGTGACAAAATTAGTGGACCAGAGGAATGCCGTTGATATAGTTTACTTGGACTTCAGTAAGGCTTTTGATAAGGTAGACCATAACCTACTACTAGATAAAGTAGAAGAATGTGGGTTAGACAGCATCACCACCAGATGGATTGGTAACTGGCTGACCAACCGCACTCAACGTGTAGTTCTCAATGGAACTGCATCTACATGGAGGGAAGTATGCAGTGGAGTACCCCAAGGCTCTGTTTTAGGCCCAGTACTCTTCAACATCTTCATCAATGATTTGGATGAGGGAATAAATGGGGAACTCATCAAATTTGCAGATGATACCAAGCTGGCAGGAATAGCCAACACTCCAGAAGATAGGCTTAAGATACAGAAGGATCTTGACAAACTTGAACATTGGGCACTATCTAATAAAATGAAATTCAATGGTGAAAAGAGTAAGGTTCTACATTTAGGCAACAAAAACGGAATGCACAGGTACAGTATAGGTGATACCTTACTCAGTAGTAGTAACTGTGAAAGGGATCTTGGAGTCCTAGTGGACAACCATTTAAATATGAGCCAGCAGTGTGCAGCAGCTGCCAAAAGAGCCAACACAGTTCTAGGCTACATAAAGAAGAGGGATAGAATCAAGATCACGTGAAGTGTTGATATCACTTTATAATGCCTTGGTAAGGCCACACTTGGAATACTGCATTCAGTTCTGGTCGCCACGATCTAAAAAAGATGTGGAGACTCTAGAAAGAGTGCAGAGAAGAGCAACAAAGATGATTAGGGGACTGGAGACTAAAACATATGAAGAACGGTTGCAGGAACTGGGTATGTTTAGCTTAAGAGAAAGAAGGACTAGGGGAGACATGATAGCATTATTCCAATATCTCAGAGGTTGCCACAAAAAAGAGGGAGTCAAACTATTCTCCAAAGCACCTGAGGGTAGAACAAGAAGCAATGGGTGGAAACTAATCAAGGAGAGAAGCAACTTAGAACTGAGGAGAAATTTCCTGACAGTGAGAACAATTAATCAGTGGAACAGATTGCCTCCAGAAGTTGTGAATGCCCCAACACTGGAAGTCTTTAAGAAGATGTTGGATAGCTATTTGTCTGAAACGGTATAGGGTTTCCTGCCTAGGCAGGGGGTTGGACTAGAAGACCTCCAAGGTCCCTTCCAACTCTACTATTGTATTGTATTGTATTGAAATAGTCAGGGTACTCAAGCCTTATTTGTATTTCTGTGGACAACTTCCACTGTACCACATCACACTTGACTCAAAATGCTATCCAAATCTCAATAAATGGTAAAAGCTGAGAAAGCTCAGGAAAAAACAAGGATGCAAAAAAGGTACATGTTTGCATCTATTTATAGCACTGTTTCTCAATTCATATTTGTACTTTCTTTGCATAATTTATTTGAAGTGCAAATTTGGTTTAAAGTCTCCCAAAAGTATTCCGCATCTAATTGTAACTCTTTTAATTTTTTTTAACTCTTTAAATTTGTGAAATTGGTAACTTTCATATCTATTCCTATGCCTCAGGCTTGAAGGCTGATACAGCCATATCCAGATTTCAGTGCTTTTCTTTCTCTATATCCTTTTTTTCCCCTCACGAATTCCAGCTTTCTCAAGACATTTCACCAAAGTGAGGGCAAATTTCTTTTTTTTCCGTGTGATTTTATTGCATGATTTCATCAGAAATTCACTTCCTCTGCTAGAAATGAGCAAAGTTACTTTTTATGAATATTCTTAAAATATTTCCTTTTTTATTAAACATTTTTCCAGGAGCCTCAATCTCTCAAGGATACCAAGCCTTTGTGTTAAAACTAATTTTCAGATCTCTAATCTTATGGAAAAGGAAAGGCTGTAAACATGCATGATCTGATTTCAGGTCCATAATTAAACACTGCTATAAATCATTATATTGCCATACTAATTAGCATTATTTTCATAAGTAAACTTTGGCATGAATACTTTTTAATGAAATTTTATTAAGGGATGTCACCTTTTCAAATAATAGCCTCAAAATAATGTGGACAAAATAATTGTAGAGTTTCTGTGAAAGGATTACCTACTCATCGCTACCCTCAGAATAAGCTTGTTTCAAATCCAATTCTGAAATATGTTTGTTATAATAATAATGTCTTCAGGATGGAACTGACTTATTACCAGAGTTTCACAATCTGAGTCTTTAATGACATGCACTGCTGAAAACCTTTGGTATAATTAAGAGATCCTCAGAAGTTCTTCCAAATGTTTAATGTGACAAAGATATATTACTACATGTACTACTGGAGAGGGATTTTTAACTGAAATTGGCACGAAACTCAAAAGGCCAATGTGGGAACCTGAAAGAAGTGTGATCCTGGTTTATACCAAATGACACATTGCTGCTGTTTGCCATAGTGGCTAGTGCTTTAGTTATATGTACAGGCAAAGTGTATATATTCTATCGTTTGAGAATTCTCTGGTCCTCTGGAACAATAGATGTCAATATGACCTTCAGCTAAAACTGTTTTAGAGGATCTAAAAAGCCGGATGTGTTTCTACCGTACCCTTCTCCAATATTCTTTCCTCAAAGTTAAATATACCCATTCCTTCATCCCCAATACAAAAGTATTCTAATTTGTCTTAATTTTCCTGTGATTTGTGATTTCCAGAATAGTACCCAGTTTTGAGATGGTAATCTGAATAATACAGAATAGAATGGCTATCTCCTTTTTCCAAAAATAAAATTTAATATAAACCAAAGAGTATAGAAAAGTGAGGGTTTTTTAAAAAATATGTAAAAAAAATACCCCTTCATCACAAGATAAATGATTTAAATAAACCAATTATATTTCTTTGTAACAACCTTAATCTTTAGTCCCTTCAAATAATGTCCTAGAACTTGATTTTTTTTGTTCCTACTTACAAATTTCAAAGCTTTAACAAGCCTCTTTTGTTATCTGAAATACCCCAAAAATATCCAGATTTGTTATTTGTATCTCCTTTTTAATTAAGACATCAGTCATTTCCTTTTGAAGGAACAGTGTAGTATAGTTTTCCATATTATTGTAGCCTGTCATTTCTAAATCTGTGTTCAGATCAGTCTCAATCTTGTCAGGTAACACTTGTCCTCCTCCTTTAAATCCTTTAAATACAGTTCATCTACAGAGGTGTACATACTTAAAATTAACTTCTGGGTCCAAAATCCCAAAGTTTCTTTCAAGGTTGCTGGCATCATCTCTCCTGCAAGAAGTTAGATTATGGTTCAGTTTCTACCAGTTACGGCAGAAAGTGCATGAAACCTACAGTGAAAAAGTTATATTAAGATAGCAGCAAGGGATACGCACGCAGGCATGCACACATATATAAAACACATTTCAGAGTGTTGCATTAGTTGACAACCCTAGTCCCTCCTATTATTCTCTTCCTATGATTCTCTCCTAGATTCTCTCCATCTCACAAGATGTACTACAGTTGGTCATCTTTATACTCTTCCATTTGTGGCAAGATAATCATACATCAAGAGTGCGAACAGCAAAATATGCTACGAGATAACCCGCTCTATGAATGTTATACTCCAACTATAAGAGTCATAGAAACCCATGCTCCAGTAACACGTGGTGGGAGGAAGGGCAATAGCTAGGCCAGATGTTCTTTTTCTGATTACTGGCCTGTCAACAAAAATAGTTTCAAATACTGCAAGATTGACAGCACCAGCTCACCATACGGTACTCTTTGTGCAAGTGTGTGAGCCACGCTGCCGCGTTTCTTTCTCTTTAGAAAAGGGAAACTTCGGAGAAAAGAGTCATTTCCCCTCCATCCCCTGCGTTTGGAGTGCCTTTTGTCCTCCCTATCACGCACGATGAAAACCCTCGTGAAAAGGTGTGCTAATCCCTCTGGGGATTAAAAGGGCTTTTATCTTATGCCGAATGTAGCCCTGCCTGGGGTAAACCTTTCCCAAGTCCCGTAGCCACCCACGTCTTGTAAGCTTTCCCATGCCGGGGCCGAAGGAAGATTTAACGTGCTCCCCTCGCAACGCTTTGCTCTTCTAGGGCGGACCCCGCTCTATAAGCCAGCAAAGGAATCTCGTTTGACGCAATGCCGGCCGGCCCACCCAGTTCAGGGTCTGCTACCGGGAAGAAAGGGGGGGAGGGGGGAGCGCGCGCACCCAGTCGAGTTCTTCGGGATGCGGTCCGCGTCTCTTTTCCCTCCGACGCACCGGTAGCCCCTCCCCTTTAAGGGAACGGGGCGGGGCTACGCTTGCTGCAGAAACCTGCCCTTTAAGAGCGCCCCGTTTCCTTTCGCTGCTGCTGCTGCTGCTGCAGCCGGTGCTGAAAGCCAGCTCCCAATCGCCGCCGCCGCCGCTGCTGCCGCCGCCGGAGGAGTCCGGGCCTCGCTTTGCCATGGTGTCCTGGATCATCTCCCGGCTGGTGGTGTAAGAGCGCGAGGGCGGCTGGGCGGGAGGCCCTCTCTCTGTGCTGTTGCCAGGCAACGGGATGAAGATGGGGACCGGGGGGCTCGCACGCGGTCGGGCAGGGCTGCCCTCCCCGGGGCTTTAAGCGCGCGCGCCGACAACCCCTCCCTTTCGTTCTTCCTCCGGGGCAGTTTGCCGGGGGGGGGGGTTCGGGGGAGATCAGCGCTCCTCGCCCTGAACCTGGCGGCGGAGAAATCAGACGGGGCGTTGCCTGGTGTCCGGGGCTCTTTCCTCGTCCCCTTGGGGAGGAAAAGCTGCCGCGAATTAGACGAGGTCGGGTGAGCCAGCCTGACGGGCCTGGGCGACGAGGAAGGGAATTGTGGATGCAGCAGGTGGGAGAGAGAGCAAAGCACCTTGCTCGGCCTGCTCGGTGGGCCGGTGAAGGTGGACGTAGTGAAGGGTGGGGAGACTGGACGTCGCTCAGGTTTGCGAGAATCTGACGCCCACCCCAAATAACTGGAACCTCACACTCTCTCTCTTTCCTTCCTCCCCCCCCCCCCGTTTTTATTCGTTTTTATTTTCAAAACTCTGGTTGCAGTTTGGTTTTTGGCACCCTGTACCCTGCCTATTCTTCTTACAAAGCTGTGAAGACGAAAAATGTGAAAGAATATGTAAGTGCAAGGCAGCCATCATATTTATTTTAAAAGGACTAATCTTTCTCTCCTATGGTTCGCGGTTTGTTTCCTGTTCTGGAAAATAACCAGGTTTTGTAAATGAGCAAGAAGCGGAGATTTCACTTTTTGTCAATATGTTAGTTTTTTTTTTTTAAGGATCTTATTTATTTGATGTGAACATACTGTGGGAGAGAGTTGACATGCTTGTTCTGCTCTTAAGCATTTTCTCCAATATAATGAACACGCACGCACGCACACGCACACCAACCATAAGCTGATGATGTCACCATATGCTTCTTCAGCTAATCACTTCTTGCTTTTAATGTTATAAAAGTTAAAGCTGGTATAAACTACTAGCTATTCCAAAGCATCGTGGTACACTGTCTTTGGAATAGCAGGCTTCAGCCAATGTAAACATTGTATTTTGCACATTAAAACAACAGGTATGTCACTAACATATCTGTGTACAAAGCATGGAAAGCTAAAAGTGCTTTTTTATGCCCATGATGAAAATACAATGCTCAGTTTTGTTATCAATTTTAGTGGTTCCTTTTATTGTAGCCTTGGAGTATTGGAGGGTTGTCACAAGTACTTGCCATTGGGTGTGTCACTTGACAATTATTATGAAATTAAGAAACAAAATTTTATTTTAAATGAAAGTTTCTTAATTGGACTGTAAAGTACAGTATTGAACATCCCTATCCACTTTTAGCCATTCATGAAAAGGTTGATATACTGGGGGGGGGGGTGCTATAGGGAAGTTAAAGCAAAAGAATATGTGTCAGGAATAATGATAAATAGGTAAAGAATTGGAAAGGAAGAAGTAGGAAAGATTGAAATTACTCTCAAGAGTAGTGCTGCCTTTTTAAATAGATGCTTCTAATTTTGTTGTTCCATGCTTTGCTATACAAAATGAAGTATATACTTTCTTTATAGGATCATTATTATTTGTTTATGTATTGAACTTGCATTTTGTCAAACTGTCAATGACTCTGGGTAGCGTATAAATCTACTTAATACATGTAATTCGAACATTCACAAAAGTTCATTGTAGAAAAAAGTAACCAATTGGTTGCCTTTGAAAATCTGGGCTAAAAATCTTCAGAGGCAACTTTTGGCAATTTGCAAATTGCAAAATATTCCCACTTTCACATTATTAGCTTTCATAAACAGCACATACAAAATTATTGTTGGCCTAGCATGGATTATACTATTTATGTGATCCACAAATCTTATTTTCAATATTTCATGCTTTTTCTGAGAACTAAATGGTGGAGGTAACAAAATAAAAGGTTATGGTACTTATCAGAGTGTATGTCTTTGCATGTGTGTTCTTTGTGATACCCATGCTTTCAGTTTTTAAGGTCATGCTTGTTCTGAGAGGAAACTAGAAAGTAGAACATTATTCTTATAAAGAGAATGTTTATGCCAGTTTTGATTATGTGATATTTACATTATTTAGCTGTCCTAAATTTGTTTTTCATCAAAAAGACGTCAAGATAACTCAAAAAAACTTTTGCCCTTTTAAAATAAATGAACATTAAAGACGTTTGTCAAATATATGTCATGCAACGACTTTTTTATTCAAACAATTAATAGTATGACTCTCAAGATTTTCTTTCTTCCAAAGATTCTTTCCCCAAGGAAATGCTGAAAAAGCCTTTGTCATGGTATTCTAAAGCCTTAGTTACTTAGAATAGGCCTATTATGCAAACTTTTTAATAGCTAATTTTTTTTTTTGTCCCGAGAGTGACAAAATGGGATTGGTGATGTGGTAATTTTACCATCATGGAGGGCTAAAATATTTGCCCATTATCTGGAACTATAAATTGCGGAATCCTCTTTATTGTGGCCAAACTCACCCCCAAAATCTTTTAAAGCTATGAATTCCCTATTTCATATTACAGGTACCAAACCAAGCTTGTTCTGAAGCCAACACAAATGACAATTTCAAAGCTGCACGTAATAGTTATGGGTTGCTATTATGTTCCGTAAAAAACATTGAAACATCCTGTGGGGGCAATATAAGGAGAAAAAAAAATAGTTATAAATATTCTGGAACAAATCAAGGATTCCAATCTTTTAAGGCTAGGGATCCATTTGACATTGTGAAACCTGTCAGGAGTGAAAATCGCTGTCATGGAAAATTTACCCATTTCTAAAACCACTATTAATATAAGCTGGCACAAAACACCAATTTACCAGAAGCGAACTGATTGAGAGGTTTCCTGTCATTCTTTCTCGGCTACAAATATCTGCTTTCATCCCCAGGTTATTGCCTTTTTTCTAGACTTGCAAAACAAAATTATTAAGCTCCAATCATCCACCATTTTTATTTAAAAAAAAACACATGTACAGTAGTTTAGGTCTTTGCAGCATCTAAGGGCATTTTTGGAGATGAATAAGATCCTTGTGCTTTGTTTGCAGTATTAAAGAGGAGAAGGAGAAACTTCTTCAGGAGTATGATGCAGCTGATATTCAAGACATGCTACCTATAATTCTAGAAGTAGAAACAGCCATCAAAGCTAGGAGCTGTTAAAAGCCCATTCATAGCCCATTTTAAAACTTCTTGTCTTGGAGACTACTACCATACTTGATTCTAACCACATGTGTGTAGAGATTTTGTCCCAATTCAATCATTCAAAGAGCAGGTCAGGGAAATTACAATAATTTAAAATCTCGATTGTCTATTAAAATACAATAGTAAAATATATTAATTAAAATACAATAAAGTCAAGAAACTCAAGTGAGACATTGGGCATATTACCAGCATATTGATCACAGTTTGTTAAGCATTTCTTTAAAACCTGTCTCAGTACGATGTGGGGGTAGGGTAAGCATTGTAATTAGAAGATGTAACAGAAAGAACCTTAATGAATCTGACAGCACATTTTCCTTTAGGGCAGCCCAGTAGTTTACCCAAACAAAGGTAAAATAATAATGGAACTTATGTAAAGTAGGGCACCTAAGCTTCTGCTACCTAGTGTATGTTGCCTGTCCTGAAAAACTATCAGTAATGGTTATATTTATTTAAAACATGTATACAGCCATCCATCTTATAACAAACTCTGGACAGCTCCCAATCAAAAATTATCTTTACTATCTTGGAGAAGTCTTAAGCATACAATAGAAAACTTACAAAACTTACTAAGTATGAACCGGCAGTGGAAAAAGGCAACTTCCATCCTAAGAAATGATTGAAATAAGATTGAAAATAAAAGAGTTATTATTTGTGTTTTTCTATAATAAAGTCATTATTCCCTGCCAAGAATGTGACCATTGTAAATGCTTTTGGTTGCTCTTAAAAATATAAAAACTAAATACAGATAGCTGTGTCAGTGACTGTTATCCATAAGTGATAATCATCTGTGTCACTCCCTAATCTAGGTTTCAGACTTATATCTCTGATCCTGACTTAAAAGGATCAGAATTCGAAATGCGTTCCTGCCACTAGAATCTAAATTAGGCATGAAAATCTGTTGATTACCCAGAATGATGATATAAAACTATAAATTGCTATAGATTAGGAATACCAACAACTTTTCAGCATCACCCAACTAACCTCTTATTTATTAATGAAAAATATTTTCTACGGAAAAATATGTATTTATTATAAATAGTATATTTTATAAATATAAAAATATATAATATTTAGATATTCTATACCCCAAATCTTGGGAAATTGTGTATCAGAAGCTAGAAAGTTCATCTAATTGCAATTTGCTTCTGATCACATGTAGTAGAAACAAATTACTACTGTCCACAATCCATATAATAAAATATGAACCCATGCCAAACACAGCATTAAATAACCTTCCCCAAACCATGGCTGCTTTAAAGCCACTCCTTAGGACTAAGGATCCATGAAGTAAGATCTGGCAGGTAAAAAGAGCAAAAAGCCTTGCAACCTACATGAGATCATCTGATCAATTTGGGAAAGTTTGTAGTTGACAGAAACAAAACTGGAAGTACAGAAATTTATGTGGAGATGGTGGAAGTGTAGAACTGTTGATTGAGAAGTGGAAGGAGACAGTGGGCATTCCTTATTTGGGAGGCTTTGGTGCAATACTCATGCTTTTATCACTTCACTTTTGGATTACTGTTATTTATTAAACATATTAATAAATATGTTGCTCTTGAAGTTCATTTAGAAGCTACACCATCCAGAGTGTAGCAACTCAAATAGAGACTGGCTCATTTCAGTTTGTCGTATATCCCTAATATGGGATTCTACTGGTTGCCAGATACAGTTTATTCTGGTGGATATTACTTTTATGTATTAATAACCGAGGGTCCCCCAAATTGCCTTCTGTGAATGAAATCTGCCTGTCTGATGTGTTTTCATAGGGAAGATGGCCAGAGGGACCCCAAGGACAAACCTGCCCCTTGGTGGCCTTCCTTCTTTGTAATAGTGTAGCTCCAGAGATGAAAAAATGTGCTTGCTCTTTCAGAGGGCCTTTGGGAATGGTGTGGAAATTGCTCCTGAAAGTGTGGTAGTAGGCAGTGCATTGATAGTTATGGTATTATTAAAAATTATGATAGTGCTTATTTGCTTTCATCTTATCATAATTTGGTTATTGTTTTACATTTACTCTCTAATACTGTAAAGAGGAATGTAAGCAATTCAAAGTCAGTTTACATTTGAAGCCACATGTAAGATTAAAACTCAGTCACTGCTGAACTTTGAAAGCCTGCCTGAATAAAATTGTTTTCCCAGCTTTACAAAATGTCAGTAACTTTGTTTGAATTCAGAAGTAGGCAGGCCTAGCCTGAATACTACTTGGATGAGAGCCTACCAGGGAATTAAAAGACTATAGGCTAGACTGGAAAGTTGAAAAACATCCTGGAATAAAAGCAATGGTAAGCTGTTCACTGTTGCCAGGAAAATGCTGTGATGTAGTCACAATGAGTTAAACTCAATTGGAGGGAGGCTTTATCTTTTTATAGTAGGTAAGAACAGGCATTTGCAAGTCTGAATCAGCTGTTCAAAAATATTTTCAATAGATTCCTTGTGGTTTATTTGATTGGAGACTAAAAAAGTTATCTAATTAATTAGGAAAGAAAATTATGTAGTAGCTTAAAATGGAGATGGGTAAAGAGTGATATTGATTAATGTTTGGACATGGCAGTGTTGAGAATTCTTCTTTTTCTTTGTAATATTAGAACACATGTTCATGAGAAAGAAAGAAAACAATTCTGCTGGATCAGACCAGGCCCATCTTAGGTCTGCACTGTGTTTCTCACAGCTGCCAAGTAGATTCTACTGGAATGTTTGCAACTAGGAGACAGACAAATATTCCTCTCTTGCACTTTTTCCAGCTCTATTATAACCTTTTTCAACTGTAACAACCCAAACTGTATACAATATTCTAAATCAGGCATGGATTTATATAAGAGCATTACAATATTGGCATTTTTATTTTCAATTCTTCAGAATGTGCATATCTTATACTTCACATACACTGACAGCACAGAATTTTAACTGAGTTATTCAGTATGATCCCTATATTTGTTTTCCTAGTTGGTTACACACAGGTCAGATTCTGTCAGTGTAGATGTGAAGATAGGGTTTTTTTTTGCTCAAGAGTGTATTTGTTTACATATATTTAAACTGAGTCGCCTTAATAATTTGGCTGATCACATACCCAGGTTATAGAGATCCTTCTGGAAACCTTCAGAATCACTGTTGGATTTTGTTTTCCTTAGAAGTTTAATAACTGCAATTTTATCAGGTGAAGTTAAAGATGGAAAGATTCAGTGATGGTCCAAAGATTTGACAGTCACATATTTAAATGCCTATGGAAATGCTCAGTCATCCAGGTCATGGTTGTCCCAGAGGTGCTTTTTCAAAAGGCAACCTTCTAAGAAGGTCCCACGTCCATTTGCATTATTCAGAAGACCCTGAGGGCACAGATAAACCTCCAAGTGCCGCAAGGAGTCTCAGAAAGAGTACTAACAACCAGATGACTGCAAGGAATATAAATCCTTCCATTCTCCGCCATTTATTTAGAGCTGAAGAACCTTGGATGAGAAGCGAAACATCTTCAATCAAAAACAAAGAAAATCCTGTTGCCTTTTGAAAAAGCACCTTTGCGACAGTCACACTTTAACTTTAACTTTATTTAAATTTATAAACCGCTCCCTCTCCCCAAGGGACTCAGGGCGGTGTACAGTCAAGGTAAAAAACACATTTAGATGTTTGTGAAGACATCTAGACAGATTATTGATATTTGTTTAGTACTGGTATCAATAATTACTAGCCTTGATACAGTATATTCCTCCAGAATTTAAAAAAATAATAACCTGCTTTATACTGTACATTGAGAAAGGAATTTTTGGCCAGCCCAATGAAACAGACTATAGTCTAATTTCCAGGATATGGATGACTTTTGTGTAACATTATGCTGGACCAGACAGTCCATAGCCTGATTCTGCTGGGCTCTGCTTATGCTCTTACATTCTTATTTAGTAAACAGCAGGGGGAGCTAGCACCTGCCTGCCCGCAATCAAGATGCTGACATACAATATTTGTTATATGTTGCAGTATGTTGTAATAAAACACTATCAACTGTTAATTGCTGTGTGGAATCATGATGCTGATATGGGCTTTTAGGCAATATGTTTTCCTCCTGAATATTTAGTACACTATTTTGGAGAACTCTCTTTGTTTTCTGTAACCACAAATATGCTCCTTAGGGCTCTTAAACTTTTAAACCAGTTTTGAAAAAAGGCCCAGGATTGCAAAAAGCTTTTCCCCATCCTTGAGGTAATGGAAATGTTCCATTAGCAGAAAAATTTCCATGGATTTCTTTTGATGAAATTCCCTCTGCTTCCAATGTTACCTCTCATTAAACAAACTATTAGACCGCAAAGATACCACTTATATACTGTATATACCAGTTCTTAGTTATATACTGCATTGCCAGGCTTCAGTGTTTGAAGCAAATAAAATTGGAGGGAGATAAAGGGGGAAAGAAAAAGCATGAATAGGCATGACAAACTGCTTACAAACAAGCATGGCAAACTTTGCTTACCCAAGCATCACTTTTATAGTGATGTTTGTGTAAATATTTGTTTTTATATATGAGAAAACATTGTTCAGAATGTTTGGTACCCCTATAAATCAAATATGTGTTTTAAGGTAAGGCCTAATGTTCAGCATACTTTTAATGCAAAGGTTGCCTTGCAGGTTAAATGGATGATGTATTGGATTGTGTTTGCCTTCTTCACCACAGCAGAAACACTCACAGACATCATTCTGTCTTGGTAAGTCCTTTACCAGTGGTAGGAACGACTTGATGCTGTAATATTCAAAAAGCCTTTGAAAAAACTTCTAGCTGCCAAACTATACGCAAAATTGTCGAAGTGTGAGTCCCTGTGTGTAATTTTTTTTAAATCATAATCTAAAACTGGCAATTAAATTATGAGGTACTTCAGTAAAGTATTCTATTTTCTCATTCTTGAGTGCTTTGAATGTTTTCTAAAGTCGATTTTATTTTAAATTTTGTTTGCTGTATCACATATGATATAAAGTATCTCATAAATTGAATGTTTGAAGTTGGCAATAATATATTATTCTTTCTTCCAAGAGTAATTTTTAAACGTTTGGATTCTGGCTCTGAATAAAATGGTTGTTTCTGGTATTATTGCAAGTCATCAGTGTCTTCTGTTTTGTGAAATAATATCAAGGGATTTGTTCTCTGAAAACACATTGAGGAAAGAGTTGTTACTCCAGTCCTACAGTAATAGTTCTGTTTAATATACCTTACTGGCAATTTGTTCAAAAGATGTGAATCACTGGGGTATGTACTGAGATGAGAATGTTGAGTGATTTTGAGACAAGACCGGGTCATGTAAATCCCCACAGTGATGACAATATTGCTATCTGAAAAAAATATTAAATAGTACAATCGATGTTTAATTCCATGTTTGCTCTGTTGGAGTATTTATTAAAATTAAAAAAATATATAAAATGAGATTTCAAAAAAGAGCATTCTTGAAAAGAACGAGAGCCAGTTTAGTATAATGGTTAAGGTTAAGGTGCTGATCTATAAACCAGAAGACTGAGTTCTAGGCATCCCTTAAGTATGAAAGCTCACAGAGTAACTTGGGGCCAGTCACTCTCTTTCAGTCCTATCCACCTCACAGGGTTGTTGTTATGGCGGAAATAGAGGGCAACTGGCTTTTGTGGTATTGATTCTATTCTATCTATAGTTCATTTTTTTCTCCCTTTGCTTATTCCATCTGTACTATTCTGGACTGTCAACCTTTGTCTGACTCTAACCTGAGCCTTGATTCTAGCTTTTCCATTTCTCTCAGGTTTCCCTTTTATTTCGAGTTGAAAATCGCATTTGTGATCTGGCTGCTCTCTCCTTATACCAAGGGATCCAGCGTCCTGTACAGGAAGTTTGTTCACCCAACGCTCTCCAATAAGGAGAAGGTATTGCAACTTGCCCAATTATCAGCCATGAAAATTGAGTTACTTCAAATGTGGTTGGGTTGCAGGAAAAAAAACCCTAGAAATTAGTCATATCCATGTTTATTCATGCTGAATGCATGGCAGCTAGAGCTGAGCATAAATAACTTTTCAAAATTGCCTAGCTAATATCTGGACAGAGTTTATTCAAAAATATTTCAAGGGCAGGATTCCTATTTAATGATGAAAGTAGCATCAACCCAGAAAAGATTTGGTGGGAAGAATTCCCTCCTGATTTATTAGTCAAAGTAATGGACATGAGGGAGATTGCGGACTATTGGAAAGATGATTGTACAATGAAATGTACTTCATATGCACTCCTTCTCCTCCACATCACTAAATAAGTGCAAGAATGCCAAATGCCATTCCTGTTAAAAGAATTTCTAAAACAAATTTTTATCACAATTGAATGAGACCTGATAGAAAAATAGTAAGAGAATTTCTCTGCCAATATAAATGGCAACTAGAGTTAGCCTGGGATCAGATTAACTGAGGGACCATCTTCTCCCAGTGGTTCTACCTGTCCAATTAAGTCTGGCAGGTTGGTCATCGAATGGGCCCCATTAGCCAAGTAATATCCAACTGGTAAGGACTCGGAGACATGCCTTCTTTCTCTGCCATAATCCCCACTCTCTGGAAGACATTTCCTTTCACTCTTGAGGATGACCCCAAGCCCATTGGTCTTTCATAAGGCCTTTATGCTTGGGTCTAAGGCCTTGAGTGTGTAAATGGCCCTTTTCCTTGGCTATATGAACATCTATGATGACTTTTTTTCCTTTGCTACCATATATATTTAATTTTGTACTATATTGTACAAAATTTGTATTTGTTGTAGGATTGCTCACCTCCCGGAGTCACTTCTTTGAGATGGGAGGTTATAAAAATTGAATGAATGAATGAATGAATTGTCCCACTGAGCAAGAGTAAATTTGCAATCTGATCAGAATATGCTGACTCTTATTTGAGTAATGATGATTGAGATTTCACAGCCACTTTTAATGATGCAAGTGCATGTTGCTTTACTGTGTGTACATGCCAGGACCTTCTATCTTCTAGTATAGTATAACTTCTAGTGTCCCTCTGAGAAGTCATATTTGAAGACTACTTGTTAGGAGAAGCATTCATGTGATTTAGAAACCTCCAACCAAAAGGAAATCCACAAATCAACAACTTTATCAGTATGTGTACAAATATGGTTCCCATTCTTTCATAGGATAACCTGGATCTTGCCAAAATGTTCTGCATTCACTTCATTAACATTTTTTCCCCCTTGAATATCTATTTCTTGTAAAATATGTGGTAATAATGGAGAATGGGTGTGCAATTACTTTCCGTTGTCTCTTGTAATTCTAGCACAAGATGGAGGTACAGAATTATCAATTCGGTGTATGCTTGTGAAAAATAAAAGAGGGAAGGTAGTCAGTAGAAGACAGAAATTTCTTGTGAAAGTTCCTGTGTCTCCTTTTTAAAATAGCTCATGCTTTCTCTTGCTAAAAAGTAAGAAGAGCTATGCAGTTTTTCATCCTCCAGAGCAATAACATTCATTGGAATATTAAACTACTTTTCTTTAATGGGCATCAGATTAAAGTTTCTGCTAACTTTAAGTTGATCCTAACTTTTAAAGCTCCAATATGTTGTGCCATGTAGTTTATCATAATTTCTTAGAATTTTGGGCTTTGGGTGGCAAATGATTTACTTTCTACAGCCTCATAGTAAAAGAAATTAGTTTTTATGGAGAAAATGATTGCATAAAAGAATAATGTTTTAAAAAACCAGTTAAATAAATTACTTTGTTAGAGAGGAGTAATGCACTAAACTGTAAATTGTATCATCTAGCAACTTTAAATTGTATGAAATACATTTTATATTTCTTGATTTTTGTTGTTGTTGGTAGATATGCAAAAAAGACCCCTTTTTCCAATCTAAAGGTTGGTCATACTGCTTGAAAGCTGCAATTTGTATTTTTTTTAACTTTATTACAAATCAACATTATGCAGTTTTATATCAGCTTTATATCCATCTATATTTAATTTTTCATGCTTCATTGTGAAATATCCAGAAGTGCCAATTAGGAAATAATTAAGCCCTTCCATTTGAATGCATTTGATGCAGAGCAGATCATATCAAAAGCATTGAGAAGGAAGAGACTAATTATTCCATTTAAGATTCTATTTTAAGATTCTGTTCTATGTAAGGTAAAAGTATTCTAACAGACACCAGCGCTAATGTTTCTCTCAGAGCTTAAATAGTTTATGAAGCAAGTTACTTTTGGTTAGAGTACACAAATCTGTACTTTTTAATCATGTGTATTTATATCTAGTTCAATGAAACATCTCCAGCGTAAATTAATATCTCAAACTATTACTTTTCTATCCTGCATAATATTCATTGTTGGCCCTTATAGTTTTTACTGTTCAGGGTGTGAAGTCAGTAGGGAATGCTGTGGGGTTTTTTATTTTTTAACTGTATGGACTTTTATTGATTGATTTTATTTGGGACTTTTACACACTTGCTTTCCTTTGGAAACTCAAGAAGCCTGGGTCTCCTTAATGCCCATCCAGCACCAGAACTCACTGGCCCTAATGATCACTAGAAGTCACTAGGTAGATAACAAATATTAAAAGTTCATGTTCTGGTGTGATTACCATCAATAATACCATTTCACTTGGTGTTGATCAGGAGTAAAAAAAAAATCCTTGTCTATCCAGGATGCAGAAATGCTTGGTACTTTCTCAACTCCTATTAAACATCTACATAAAACTTCTGGGTGAGATCATCCATCACCATGGGTTGAGATATCATCAATATGCTGATAATACCCAGTAGTACATTTCTGCCCCTGGTGAGCTACTGTTTATCTACACTCTTACTGCCTAAAGGCTTTGGGGGTCTGGATCGGAACAACAGGTTTCAGCTGAACTCTGGCAAGACTGAGTGACTTTGGATTTTAGAGCCTTCTTTTATCTGGAGATTTAGCAACATTCATGCTCCAAGCCTAACCCTAACCCAGTGTGTAGCTTGAGGGTTCTTCTGGACTTACAGCTCCTACCAGTGGTGGGATTCGGCCAGTTCGCACCTATTCAGGAGAACCGGTTATTAACTTTCTAAGCAGTTCGGAGAACCGGTTGTTGGAAGAAATCTCATTTTGTTTTTTTCCACTTTACAGGGCTAATTCTATAAGGAAGGTAGGAAGAAAACATTCTGGTGTTGTTTCTAGCCTAATATTTATTGCCCTGCTTACAGAAACTGCCTCTCCGGTTAACCATTATTACTTTGTAACAGCTAAGGTGAAGCGCCCAAAGACGTGAGTGACATTGAGTTGGCCACGCCTACCCAGTCACATGATCACCGAGCCCTGCCTACCCAGCTGGTCATTAAGGCAGAGAACTGGTTGTTAAATTATTTGAATCCCACCATTGGCTCCCACTCAAAGAGTAGGTGGGAGTCATGACTGAAAGGGCCTTTGCACAAGTGGCATCCAGTGATGCTCATTTCTGGATTTTGGAGACTCTACTCATGCCCTAGCCACCTCTCAAATGGACTACTATAATATGCTCTATATGGGGCTGTCCTTGTAGAGCATCCAAAAGCTTCAGCTGGAGCAAAATGCAGCAGCATAGGCAGTTATGCATGTGAGATCTGCTCACGTGGCAGCTCTGACACCTGGCCTGCTTTGATTGGCAGTTCGCTTCCAGGTTAAATTCAAGGTGTTGATTATAACTTTTTTAAAAACCCTACATGGCGTGGAATCAGGATATTTGAGGGACTGTCTCTCCCAGGTTACACCTACCTATTTCAATTCCATCAGGTCCAGGAGTGTGTTGCAGGTCCCCACTGGCTAGAGAATGTGAGATAGGTAACTATGCAAATGTGGTTAAATAAATAAATAAATAACTTTCTACAGACTGGCATCAAGAAAGTATTTGACAGCTAACCTTTTGGATCATCACAATGGTGCTACACAAAACATTTAGTGGCTCCATTTGAAATAGCAAATTGTTTGTCTGTCTGTCTTTCTATCTCACATTTCTACACCACCCATCTCCTAAGTGAGTGATGTAGAAAGCTAAGTGACTCTAGGCAGTTTACAATAAAACCACATATTTTGCCAAATATTTCTATAATGTGAGCTTTAATTTAAAAATGGAGATCTGAAAGAAAATTTCCAGGATCAATTTTTGTTTTCTCTGGTAAAATATTTGCAAGTGTGCTCTTTTTAAGATTAAAAATATTGATTATTAGCTCTGCTACAATATATGTAATATTTGTAGTATTTATATGAGCTAAATTGTCTGGGTGTTAATATCAGATTTGTGTATTGAAGGTATTTCAATTTTATCTCAGTATGAACTGTTGGTATCTCCACCTCTTTGCCTGCCTACCTATCTATTATTTATCCATCCATCCTTTTCTATAGACTATGTCTAATGTGGTTTATGCATATCAAAATCATAGAGTAATTAAAATTTAATGTTAGTTAATAATAATGAATTGAAATCCAGAGCTGAGTGTGTGCAAACCAAAGTGAAGGAACTAGGATCCAGCATATGTCTCTCACTGCAAGAAAGTAGTATGGCTGTGATTTTCATGGGTTCCAACGCTCTCACCCCCTGGTCCCTAGTAGCATCATGCACAATATTCTAGAAAATATACTAGCCATCTAGAGCAGATTGGAGCAGAACAGATTTTTGGGGTTGTGAATAAGAAGAAATAAACCTCCCTTTTTTATTTCAGACCAATCAGGTCACATAAAACAATGCAAGTAAAGTGACATGTTTTGACAGTTTAGAAGAGGAAAAAGAATAAACCAGAAATAACACAGAAATAAGAATATCTTTAATATAAGGCTGCAGAAACACATCTTATAATTAAACAGTGAAATTTGCTCTCAATCACACTTCCTATATCCTTCCTCCTAGCTTTCCCATTTCTATCCTATATCAGAACTAGGGAAAAGCGGGGGAAACAGACTCTACGGGAAAGTATTCTGTTTCTGAAGACCTGATGAGATAGTTTATTTTTAATTTCTGTTCAGGGAGCAAATAATGAATGCAGCACAATATCCTGTGTATTTATAATACAATGGACTACTGCAATGCTCTCTACATGGGGCTTCCCTTGAGATGCACTCGGAGACTGCAGTTGGTCCAGAATGCGGCCGCGCGGGTGATTATGGGGAGGACTAGATACTCCCCTGTAACACCTCTCCTGCGCGAGCTGCACTGGCTTCCTGTAGTCTATCGAGTGCGTTTCAAGGTTTTGATTACGATCTTTAAAGCGCTTCATGGCACAGGACCTAGTTACATGCGGGATCGCATCCTGCCCCATACATCCCTACGACCAATCCGCTCACACAGAGAGGGACTTCTTCGGGTGCCGTCCACTAAACAGTGTCGGGGGGCGACACCCAGGAGCAGAGCCTTCTCTGTGATGGGCCCAGCCCTGTGGAATGACCTCCCCCGTGACATCAGGATTACTTCCTATCTCCGCTCCTTCCGTGTACAGCTGAAGACCCACCTCTTTCAATTATCTGGCCTGGCTCAACCGTAATTTTTTTCTTATTCCTCCTGACAGTCCTTTTGAATTTTAAATTGTGTTTTTATTAATGGGGTATTTTAATGGTTGATTTTTAACATTCTTAATGTGATGTAATTCGTTACCTCCTCCGTGCATGTATGTCTCTATATATGTGTGTATTTGGAAGTTTATGTGTTTGCACATATGTCTTTATGTTTTTATATGTTTTATTGTACGCCGCCCCGAGTCCTGTGTGGAGAGGGAGCGGCTAATAAATTCAAATTTTTTATTATTATTATTATTATTATTATTATTATTATTATTATTATTATTATTATTATTATTCTATTACATGTATTTATATATCTTGCAATTTGAGGGGAATCAGAAAATATTCTGAGTCAGTTGTCAGATGATAGTACATGTTTAGAAGTGCAGGTTATTCACAGTGGCACAACTCTGTAGGTACACTATGAAGTATATAGTCTTATCTGACCATATTTGGTCACTGACTTCAGGCACTGTAGGGATGCTCAGTGCACAGTCACTCATGCCCTCGTCCTTTCTCGTCTGGACTACTGCAACGCTCTCTACATGGGGCTACCCTTGAAGAGCACCCGGAGGCTTCAGCTGGTCCAGAATGCGGCCGCGCGGGTTGTCATGGGGGTACCTAGGTGCTCCCATGTTACACCCCTTTTAGGCGGCCTGCACTGGTTGCCGGTTGTTTTCTGGGTGCGATTCAAGGTATTAATTATGACCTTTAAAGCGCTCCATGGCGTAGGCCCAGGGTACCTGCGAGACCACCTACTGCCACCAGTAGCCTCCCACCGTCCAGTACGATCCCACAGAGTTGGCCTCCTCAGGGTGCCGTCGGCCAGACAGTGTCGGCTGGTGACCCCCAGGGGGAGAGCTTTCTCTGTGGGAGCGCCTTCCCTCTGGAATGAGCTGCCCCCGGAGCTTCGCATAATCCCTGACCTCCGGTCCTTCCGACGCGCCCTAAAAAGTTGGCTTTTCCAGCAACCCGGCCTGGCCTGTTAATTTTAACTCATTTTTAAATGTATTGTCTTATAAATTCGGCTTGGTTTTTTGGGATATGTATTTAATTTCTTTTCAACTTTTGGGATGTGTGTTTTTTAATGTTGTACACCGCCCTGAGTCCTTTGGGAGAAGGGCGGCATATAAATCCAATAAGAACCAATAAGAACCAAAAGAACTTTTCTCCCAGTGTGCTTCACTACTAATGAGAGAGATATATATATATATTAAATAAATTAATCTGAGTAACAGAGCATAAGTAGTCATTCTCATCATCTGAATACTATTTTTGAAATTAAAAATGGGTCTTTTAAATTTATATGCTTTGTAAGGGAATTGACTTTTATATTAAAAAATGGCATCCAAATTATGTCTAGCTTGGCCCTTAGTTTTATAGGATTAAATTAACTTGAAGTGTTCATGTAAATTCATCATTAAAACCATTGAAGTGTCAATAGTGAATTCCAGTGCCCACACAGTATAGTAAACCTTTACTAAGAATGATCAAAAATCCGAAAAACAGCCATGAAACACCAACCATCTAAAACAGTAGCTAATATACTGTTAGAATACATACTGGGTACTTATCAAGGACTTTATCAAACTGATAATCTAAAATAAAAATAAGCCAAGCTTCTGTGGTATATCAGTTGATATTTTTTTTTTATCTCGTGCTAATAGACTTGCATGTAATCAGATATGATGATCCCTATTCAGAATATCAGAGTTAGTAATATGAGGTATTTTGTGACCCTTTCTTGCTGTATTTTGGTATGCATTGACAAACTATATTATTATACAGTTTTATTATACAAACTATATAAAATGATACATTGTTAAATAGGAAATGATGTTGATTAGTATGAGATATATAACATTTTTTTTATATGCTCCAAATACCTTTGCTTATCCTGTGATATATATTATCTAGAGATAATTTGTAGCCCATTGTGATCAGGGAATATTTACTAGTACGGTTGAGAATTAATTTTATTATTGATAGAAGGTGATTCATTAGGACAAATCGGAAGATTTGCCTTCTATTTCAGTGCTGAAGCATAAAGATATAGTGCACTCCACAAGGCTTAGAATCTTGTATACATGCAACTTATGCTAGAATTTTATAGGTAAATAATGTTAATTCCTAAATGTAGTCTTACTTCATTTACTTACTTAAATCCTAGGAAATAGATGAATATATTAGCCAGGCCCGTGACAAGAGTTATGAAACTATGATGCGTGTTGGCAAGCGAGGATTAAATCTGGCGGCAAATGCAGCAGTTACTGCAGCTGCAAAGGTAACTCCTTATATCTTTATTTAATACCTGCCTTGTTCCCTTCTGCTTGGTAATTTTGGTGTTTCCCTTCACTGCATTCATTTTCTTACTGTCGACTAGCTACATGCCATTTGGGCTGTTTCTTCATGTTAGAGAAAAGACAGTCATTTCATTTTCTATCCGAATCGTCATTGATGTTCCATTTTCTCACCTTTGTATTTAGTTTTTCATCAAATGTTCTTTCAATGTTCCCCTTAAAATGCATTCTGATGTAGTACATGTGGATAATTGTAACTAGAAGTTGTGTTTTAAAGGGCCAAGGGGTTTTGTCTGAAAAACTTCGGAGTTTCAGCATGCAAGACTTGACTTTGATTCGAGATGATGACACAATGCATTTGCAAAGCCCTGAGTCACACATGCATACGTCTTCTAAGGGCCATCTTGAAACTATTGATGATTCAGGTTAGTGAAGTCACTATCAAATTTATTGATTTATAGGTCTGATCAAACTAAACCTTGGAGGTGGTTTATAATTTAAAGCAACACACCGACAAATAAAAGTTAATTCATCATATAATAAATGAAAACAGATAAATAAAAATCCATACCTGTTATAGAAATGAATTGGCAAGAGACTCATTTTTACATATTAGTGCTTTATAAATGACTTTATATTGGTCTGAATGCAAATATAAGAGCCTTTGTATAAAAGTTTTAAGAGTATGTCTTAAAAGAGAAGATAATTTACCTCGTGCATTTTCCTGGAAAAAAGAAAATATTATCTCCTGCATCAGAGGGCACCTGGTCCACCTGTATTTTTAAAGAGCGTCCTCCTCAGCCGCATGTAAAAGAGAGCGGGATACAAAACGGGAGCTCCTTGCTTAAAGTAACCACAGCATGTATTCTTGCATTCTATCCATCTAGATCTTTATCTAACCAATGAACCTGACTTGGAAAGGGTAATTGGTAGAAACAGGATAATTTGATTACATAGCTGTATGAATAGGCTTTTCATATCCTAAATGTAACTATTCATTTAAGTGTACTATAAAATACTAGAGAAAAAGAAAGGCTGTCTAGAGTGTCTAGGGAATAGATGGGTTGTGAAGCTACTGAAGCTCTTTTGTTATAAAGGAGTGGAATTTCAGTTATGGGATTCAGAAATACATTTAATTTCATATTTCCCATGAGCTTGCGTTCAATTCCTGGTACATAAATATACTCTTTTTTCCCCCTTGCCTACATATGTTAAGTATCTTTTTTACCTTTATGAAGCAGTCCCACTATTGTTTTTCTCCTTAGGTGCATCTTTTTACTCTTCATCTGAGGACATGGCTATGACTCAGAGACATAATGGAACACAGTCTGATTCTAGAACTGAACCATCTGATGATGATACAGGAGACAAAGTTCCCAAACGAACCCAGAGCCTTAAAGCTCCTAAGAAAACAATAAAGACTGAGGTGAGATGGCCTGCAGTTCTATGGCCCCTCTATGTATAGATTGCAGCTTCTTAAAAAATAAAGGGTGGGAATACTTGAATCATATAATGGCACACCCTTCACCATGGTACACTTTCCTTTTTTACTTCACTACTAAGGCTTTAACTCAGTGTCTGCCTTTCCCAATAAATCAGCCTTCATTTTTGTTTTACATAATTTTTCCACTCAGCCAGAATTTAAATAAATGAAAGCAGTCTGATTAAAAAAAACATTCCTGTTCAGACATGGGTGTTAACCATTTCCTTATAAATAGTAACATGTGGCATGATTTTACTTGATACTATTACGTACATTGCAATTCATCACTGTCTGGAGAGCAAACTCTTCCTTGAAAATTCTCACCTGAATACAGTCAGAACTGAGAATATACATTTTTCAATTGGGGGTCAATATCTTGGCTGCAGAAGCGCCATTCTCATTAGGAGATTTAAGTAACAATACTAGTTCTTCTATAGGGGATGGACTAACTTAACCAACCAGGGATGAAACTTTATTCATCTTCTGTTTTTCTTAGACATAATTAATTTGTTTTCAGGAAAGAAACAGAAATTAAATACAATTAATGTGTTTAAGGCTGTTCAGCTAAAATTGTTTACCCGGTATTCAGTCTCATTATTAAAATTCACCAGAGAAGGAAGAGAAAGAAATAGAACAGAATTGCTCAAGTCTCCTTACCACTTGAAGGGACAGTTTAAAGAATTAAAATGGAAACAATTCTCCTACCTTTGCTTTAATGAGACAATTACAGCATTTAGTGTTGAAATGTTACCCCCCCATAGAAATACGGGAGTGATGGCAATAGCTCCCGTTAGTGATTATTGTGTCCTCTTCTAATTTTAAAATCAAAATCAGAACCGATAAGCATCTGTGTTCTTCATCCATGCCTTCTGCCTCCATATTTGTTTGAACTCTTAACCCTTGAAAGCAGTTCTCCTACCTGAACTGAAGGGGTAATTGGAAGGAAAGGTTCCTTTTCCTTTTTCTTAGATCCTTGTCTTTTCATGCTAAAATTTCTTACTTAGCTGATTGCTTGGATACTTATTAAATTTCTATCTCACCTTCCCAATAAAAAAATCTTTCTAATAACAATTGTTATTACTGTAATATTGACAATAATAAAATAAGTATACAATTTTACCTCTGTTTTTATTGGAAAATGTTACTGTCATTATATAACTTCCAGAGGTCCCAATCACTAGTTCAGTTGTTAGAGTACTACTACTAGTAAAACAGAGGATTTAAGAAGCAGCATTTTTTGCAATGCTGCTCAGTTTTGGAAGCTGTTAGCTCAGTGGCGAATTAAACAAAACCGTTTTTCAAAATACCTTTTTGTGCGACTCATGTAATGTTGTGCATCTATTGTTTGCTCTACAGCCTCCACAGAAGACAGTGAAAGCCCGTCCCAAGAAGAAAGCTACAGGCTCCACTGCTGTTGGTGAATCAGCCTAAGGACAATCCAGCTGAAAATCTGTCCCAGAGCGCTCTTCTGCCACTATGAGGGACACTCTCCAAGGAATGGGAGCTGAGATCATGTACATAACAGCTACTGCTTTGTAGAGCTCATTCCCAGGCGAGATGGTGATTGAAATTTGGCACACAGATCAGAGGATGGCCATCCTCAGGAATTATATACTCTTCATCTGGGATGGAAAATGCTAATCTGTCTGTATATAGCCTGTTGTTTTGGGATTCCCTCTCCATGTGTAACCCTAGTAGAGAAACTCTTTGCTGAAATACCTCTTTAATTAGGGTTAGAACCACTTTTGGCAGAGAGGCTGGTAAAAACAAAATTGGTGCAATTGAAATTCTAATTTGCATGGAGAGCTCCTGGTTGCTGTCATGTTTTAGCTGCTATGGGGAATTGTTGGGAAGTGCCTGAAGCAAGAACTGGTACTGAAAACTAGCATTTCAAAATTGTTTTGGAAAAAGAAAGGAGGAGAAGTGATAGTTTGCTGTAAACGCAACATCTTCACTGTTCGTGAAGTGGGCTTTAGCAAAGAATTTCTCGGCAGGGGTGGGGGGTGGGCAGGCTGCAGTGACTTGAGGAAAAGACTAATAGTGATGAGAATGAAAGTGGCTGGCTTTGCTACCAGTATCTGGTCTTTCTATGCAGAAGCCTCTTTTGCTTGGGTGGAATTATTGTGACTTTGCTTATGTTAAGTATTGGAAAGGGGAAATGTTTTTTGAAAGTAGAGGAAAGATGACAAAACTAAGTGATTCGTGGTTGGAGCAGGACATATGGGAATGCCTGAGCCTAGATCACTCTCTCCAAAGAGTTAGAATCCTGAATAATCACAATCTAAGTATCAAACCTTTGGACCCCTTCTTCAGAGTTGCCTTTATATTTTAGGTTTTATAGGTTGGTCTGCTTTTTGTAAGAATTATTTCAAAGAAGTGGTTGTGTGAAAGCAGTTGGTGGATAGTAAGCTGAATGCTACATAAATTCCTGCTGGCTTTTGTTTGTAGTCAGATTATAAATTGAAGTGAATCAGTACATCCAGGCAAGCTGGCCAAAAACAATAATTCTTTTTGGAGTTTTTTCTGAGCGGCATTTTGTAATAAGTGGTAGGGATATTTCCACTTATTCTAAATGTAAACAATTGATGTGGCTACTCAGCTCTCAGGAATTACTACTTTCTACCATCCAAATCTTCCATTGTTCTCTACTTGTGCTATTTACTTGGTAGAGACAGTACTGTTTGGTGTTAGGTGACCACAAGAATTCAGATTTTATCTAGAATGATGATAGTACCTAATTGGTAATGAAACATCTGCAAGAAAACAACCAAGCTCAGAGAGGAGCAAGGACCCTACAGAATTATAATAAAATCAATGAAAGTAATCCTTTAAATGTACCATTTCACAAACTTTAACATAAATACAATAATCGAAAATTATAAAGTTAGGAAGCTTAGATAAATACTAGTTTACTCTGATTTTTACTAGGTTAGCTCCATTTTATGAATACCGTTTATATCAAGGCTGCCAGTCTTTAAAGATGAAGCAAATCTTTGCCTATTAAGTTTATTCACAAGATCTTAGATGGCAGTACCAGCTTCTAAAAGCACTTCAGTGTGTTGTTTGAAAACTTTTTTCCTAGGCTAGCACATTGACTAATATTTAAACACGTTTGTTCAAATGAATCTATACTGAGTTCAGTGCGACTTACGTCCTAGTAAGCATACTTTCCAAAGTTGCCTCTTTAAACTAACTCTCTTGTTTTGCATTGTTGTTATAAGATGTAGAGATCATTAAGATTACAAAGAGAATTTCCTTTAAAGAAATTGTTTTTATTCTACTTTCAGTCAATTACACATCCCTCCACTTGTGTTGAACTTCTGGTTTGGACATCTGTCAGTTCTTTTCCTGCAAGGACAAAGAGAATATTCACAGTCTATTTGCTGTTCTCTTTCCTCCCTGACAGTGTTTAATGCCAAAGACTTGGCAAACAATTAAATGCATTTTTTTAAAAAAAATTGTCAAGGATGCATGCCCTAAATATGAAATTAGCCTTTTAGTAGTTGGAAGATTGACTTTGCTGAGAATAAAAATGTAGAAGCCTGCTGTACTTTCTAGTTAGTTGATTGCTCTTTCCCAACACTCTGCAATTATTCTTGAGTGGTCCTGTTTACAAGGGGTTTAGGTATGAAAGAACTCCACTTATATATAGAAAATATGAATAGGGAAAGGAAGTGCAGTTGGAGTCTGGCTTGACTGTACTGAAAAACTTTGTATTTCTGCAGTATTAGTGGGGGAGTTGTGCTCCCTCCCAGAATGAAGGTTGCAAGGCTTTATCCAACTGCTCTTTGTGTTTGTGCACATTCTGATTTTTTTATTTATACATGTCTTTTATTTCTCACAACATGTATATTAGATTGCTCCTGGGAGTCATGATTCTTTGTTTGTCAGTGATTTGCACAGAAGTTAATGGATTAGGTTCACAGCAATCATTCTTGTACATTATTCTCTGTTTCCGCAGTGACTGTTAGCAGTACTTTCCTGGATAATTAAAGCTCCTGCAAGAGGCTTGTTGCTCTATAAATTCGCCTTCAAGTCTAGTCTTGAGAAAACTTCTACTGTAAATGTTCAAATTAGCCTGCCCTGGATACGCTTGTCATTTACATTATTTGTTTATGTTTCAATTGCAGCCTAGTTTGTGTGTGTGTGCGTGTGTGTGTGAGAATTGTCTGCGTCTTCCTCAATCTTATATCTTCTATCAGAGGCCCGGACGTCTAAGAGTTCTGTGCAGTATCTTAGCTCTTCCTAGCACTGTACTGTTCTAGGCAGAGAGCTCTGATATTGGAGCCCTTCTCCTAGCCTAAGAGTCACACAGCCCTTGGGACCATTTTGGCCTTTATTTTTCTCATCCTTGCTAGTTCCTCCTTCAGGCCCAGGTTCTATTGCAGCATCTCATACTCCTCCTTCCTGATGTTTGTTACTTGACACATCTATCACCATCGCTGTCTTCTGGTCCGTCTTTCTTTCTTTCTTTCTTTCTTTCTTTCTTTCTTTCTTTCTTTCTTTCTTTCTTCCTTCCTTCCTTCCTTCCTTCCTTCCTTCCTTCCTTCCTTCCTTCCTTCCTTCCTTTCTTTTTGTTCCTTCCTTCCTTCCTTCCGCCCCTCTCCTCCCCTTCTCTCTTTCTCTGCCCCTTCCCCCCCCTCTGTGTGCGTGTGTGCTTGTGTGTGTGTGATACTCATGACTGTTCACTTTTTTTTGACACCTTTCAAGAACATTACATCACTGGCCTGCATTCAGCTTTGTAGATATATATTACAGCCTTAATAGATCTTTCATTTTGGTTGTCAGTCTGAGTTTAAAGGATCTGACAGCTCTGTTATGTGGTTCCTGGATATTTGGCTTAGTGTTTTTCTTGTTCACTTCAGTGCTGAAGATGTGGCTTCTTCTAACTTATTTTTGTACTAATTAAAAACAATGCCCATGATTTTCATCAATGTTATTTGAACTTCTATTGCAAATGAGAGGAATGTTAGTGTATTTCACATGGCTCTTATTCATTTCTGGGTTTTCAAGATTCCTAGGATGATTCAGGGGAGTAGATTGGTATTCAAATTCTTTATTTGAACTTCACTTTTTTCCTGAATGAATGCAATCAAAACATGGTATTAAATATATAATTAAACATTTTGCTGATTTTTAAAAACTGTACGTATCAATTGAAACAAAAAAGGAACCAATCAGGTATGGGCATATAGGGGATGGTATTTAAGTTTTTCCTTGTACATTGGAAACTCAGCAAAAACTTTCTTTCTCCAGGTGCTATTTGATAGGAAAATATTTGAGGAAAATTCCAGTTAGCATCAGTGAAAACTTTCAGATTAATGTTTGGCAGTACTATTGCATGGAAAGAAAGGAATACTTTTTATTGGATTCCTAATGCAGATCAGTCTCCCTTTCCAGCAGTTGTTATTTATAGTGAGAAAAAGTTATACAGATTACCTGTTAGTAATCCATTCTGGGAGTGAACAATTTCCTAATTTATAGGACTACCAGATCTAAAATATAAAAATCTGAACAGCCACTGGATAACAGCAAATAATTAGAATTTATTGCCATCTAATGATCCATCAGAGATATTTTCAATCAAGTCCTAATAGCCCTTTAAATACAGTTTTGTTAAATGCCACAACTGGATGCACAGTTATTTGGACAAATCAGCAGTGTGAAAATAAAAACACTGTGTGAAGCATATGTGCATATAAAAAGATTTTGCAAAACTACAAAAAGTGTAGAAAATGACAACTGCTCCCCTCTGTGGAAAGATTACAATACTGGTTTTTCGGTTTATAAAAATGGCAAGTAAGAGGAAAATGATAGAGGTTTATGGAATTATGTGTTTCTTCCCTCTTTCATAATATTAAAACTCAGCGCCATGCAGTGAAGTTAAATGTAGGAAGTTCAGGACAAATAACTTTCAGCATTTCTGCACACAACTCATAGTGCATAACTTTGAGGGATTGGATAAATGCATGGAGAATCATCAACATGTGCAGGAGGCTGGACTGTTGCAGGATTGTGATGCACACTCTACACTTTACATACTAATATGCAACAGTAAAGAAAATACAAAAAGGCAAAGTTGCATTGTGATGACACAAGTTTAATCATTTTGGCTACATTAAGAACAGCCACCGAAATGGAGAATGGTTATTAATTATGACAATTATCACATGTTTCTGACTAATTCTGGCTAACCAGCACAAAGGAGATTATGCTGTTGCCTTCATGTTCTGCCGCGAACTTCCCATAGGCATTTGCTTGACCAGTGGATGAATAACTGATGGGCTGTGATTGATCCAATAAAGCTGGACTGAAAGATGATATCATTAGTGCTTTATGCTGAAAGATTCTGACAATGAGACTGTTACAGAGAAACTAATCATTATTTAAAATTTGTAATTTCAGTTCACATTAGTTTTATAAAACAGTTCTTGATTTGCCCTTTTAACCAGCAATTCTTGATTTGCTCTTCAGAATGGAAGAACTCAAAGTTTACAAATTATCTTTGGTAGCTTAATAGCAATGTAGAGAGCCCAGGTTCTGCTGGATAACAGTGCATACCATGTTGCTTGCAATGCCACAGATATTCTCCCAAAATTCATTTGAAAATTCTGCCAAAATTTTAATTGTGAGAATTATGGAAACTAATCTGATTAATTATACTCATTTTAATTACAGTTTTTGTCCTTCCCCTACCCCTTCCTTTATCCTAGTTAGGTTCACTGTACAACAAATCACTCAAAGACCAAGTGTGACCCTCAGTCCATCAAGGGTGGTACAGCCATTATTGAAGAGAGTGGTAATAATATAATTATTATCCTGTGCTCATATCATAGTCTTCCTGTTGTGATTTTTATCATTATAATTACAAATTATAATGTTGTTTAGAGCAAGAATAACATGTCTGACTATCAAAAGGTTGGATTGTGTTATTTTATATGTAAACCAAAAGGTTGGATTGCGTTATTTTTTTTAAAGGATTTTTTTATTTTAATTGAACAAAAACACAAAGAATCATCCTTCAATACATCTTGTAGAAAGCATGTCGATTGGTTACAAATAACTTTTGTGCATTTCTTCCATAGTCATTACTTGTAGTTCATATTAGATTATACACTTTGAATCAAAAATCTTTATGTATCTTACTATCAATATATCAAAATTCTCATTTGACTACAATTATTTGAACGTGCTTCTGCCTGAATTTATTCATACTAAAAACACAACTACATAATGGCATTTGTTAGTTATTTCAAAAATCCTCCAATCACATTACACTTTTATAACATATTCTGAGTAAAAATCAATTAATAAAGTTTCTAAGCCTTTCTCCCCCTTTTTTTGTTTCCCCCCCCCCATTCGCTGTTTAGAATTTATATCCAAATGGCTTTTACCAATACCAGAGCATGTATGTATTATTAAACAATATCCATTAACATTTCCTTGTTGTTATTATAATTAGCTAAAATTCATTTACTATTTATATCCCAACTCCTCTCGTCAAATACAAAAAGAAAAAACATTACACTTTTATGACAAAACCTAAATAGATATTTGTTAGTAAAATTTATAAGTCTTTTTTCCAGATCGCAATTTGCAATCTATATCCAGATTTCTTTTACTAGTTTAAGAATACATAGTATATATCATTAAGTTGTATCCATTATCATTCCATTATTATTAATTATAGTTATTTAATTGTTAACAAATAAACATTTAATAATAATCTAAAAATTACTAAATTCCTACTTATTGCTCAACTAAAATTAACTAATTTTTTATTATCACCTTTCATTGTCAACCTGTATCTTTCCAGTAACAAAACAGTCTTATCTCTCTTGCCAGTTGTGGTGTCAGTCTTCTTTTTATCTCCTTTATAAGGTTTTTATAGATTTCTCCACACTTTGTTGCTTGAAGGATCTCTCAGGTAATCTCGTTGCCCTCCAATTATTTTTATAGTTAGCTTGTTTTTGGTTATCACTCGTGATTCTGAAAGAGTTTCTCTTTTTAAATCCATCGTCATTACCCTTTTTTCTTCTTCGGTATCTTGAAATCTGGGGTAGAGCTCCAATTCATCGAAATCCCTCTTCCATGTTCCCTTCATTCCACTTTCACCCACATTTGCTCCATTAATAAATTCATCTGTTGTCTTGTCTTTATCTTCTATATCTTCATTCTCCCCTTTAGTTTTTGGGGCTCCAACCCCTTCATCTTTTGCTGTGAGGAACACTAGTTTTTCCAACTTCTTCTCAATTCTCCCATATCCTTCCAACAAATTTTAAATTCCAGCCAAAATATTTTGAAATTTTAAGGTTTCCTCATCTGAATATTGATCCATGTTTCCAAAAAGGAAGAAAAAAGGGGAAAAAACTAATAGCCACTGCCACTCTAGCCTTCCAAGCCTCTTTTATTTTTTAATTTTAGGTTGATTTAAGCACAAGGGTTTTTTTTGTGCTCTTCAAAAGAGAAGGGTTCTGTTTTGTTGTTTTTCCCCCCTTTCTCTCCCTTGCCAAAATAGTTCTCACAGGCACCTATAAAAACAATTCATGCCCTTGACTCTTTATCAGTTTGTATAAACAAGTTACAAACCCTTCTGCTACAAAGTCAGTGAAAACAAAGAGAAAGAAAATAAGATACATTATTTCAAAAGGCTCCAGCTTCCGACTTCCAAGTGGCCATGTTGCTACTTTTTCACTTTCACTATCTCAAGCTTAAATGGAATAAAGTTCTTTAATAAAATTTAATAACAAGTAATAGGAAGAATTGTTAAAAACAAAAAGGAAGGTTTTAGTCCAGGAATCAAAAAATAAAGTAACAAAGAGCAGAAGAAGAAAAAAGTTGATCATTCACTTTAAGAGAAGAAATGAAAAACGTTACGAGTGCTTCAATCCACAAAATATGGTTACAAAGAAAAAAAGCTTTCCAATGCAATCCAGTATTAATTAATTTCGCAGCTTAATTTTTGCTTGAGGATCTAATTTGGCTTTAAAAAAAAAAAAAAAGGTTTCTTTGGGCAGTTCCCAAAATAGAAAAAAAAAAAAATCTCACCAGATGGACTCACTTTCTCTTTTCACTTCCTTCCTTCTGGAGCCGTCCTGACTTCATCAGCCTGGGGCTGGCTGTTTACTGCCGGCTTGAAGAACTTCCCTTGGGTCAATCAGGGACTTTGCGATGTCCCTGAGACCAGCAAGGCTTTGTCTTCCTGGTCACCATCTCTATGGGACGGTTTAGGTCCAGCTGGACTGTCCAGCGGCAAAAGTGTCAACGGCGGTCTCGGAATGTCGAGACCACACATTGTATCATTGCGACATGGCTCCTCCCTCAATCCGGATTGTGTTATTTTATATATAAACCAGACAGTGTGAAATATTTATTCAGGAATTCAATGCTTTTTATATTTTCAAGCAATGCTGTTGTATGGGGTAGAATAAATATGGACAAAAGCTTTTATCTCAATTTCAGGAACAAATGTACTTTCTTACAGTGCTTAGAATGAAACATTTTTTTTTAATACCATGGCTGTGGTATTCAGGTTTTTGCATTATTTCTTTTTGTTTTGTTTTGTTTTTTTCAGTCAAACTGGTCATAACATTAGTAACAGTTGGTTTTATGTTTGTGAGTGTTCAGTGGAGCACAAAAAGGGTAAGATGTTATTGAGTTTTGCATAATCTTTCATTTTGGAGCAGCTCATTAGCTGCTGATAAAAAAAAGCACTTCATTTTCAGTGTTGATATATAAATCCAGTGTTTGGCAATATTATATGTGCTCCAAAGTTCATCTAGCTCCTTTAGCCAGAATTATTGCAAGGTTTAGCCTGTTATGTGTTTATATTTTCATTTATGTTATGTCAAAGGGATGGTGCTACAGTCATTCTTTTGCAGTCATAAAAAGACTTGTCTGAATCTTCATGGGAGCTCAGGAAGAGAGCCCAAAATAGTGGCTTAATAATACTGAAATGTCAGCACTTTGCTTTCTTCGTGGCAATCATGACAATATGGTAGTGTATACTTTCTCTGTTTCCTGCCAGAGAAAATAGCTAAAAAGAGGTACAGTGTGTCAAGCATTTTAACATGTTACCTTGATTATGGATATTATATCAGTTCTACAGACATCTATAAGAGCACTTGATGGCAGCAAAGATCTCTCTATTTGCTGCTAACTAATCCTCACGTGGATTTGTGAAGCCCTAATCTCGATTGTTCATTTAAAATTTTATTGACTGTTTTTAGTACTTCTCCGACTACTTTGAAAAGTCCTCAGCGTAGATATTTGTTGAATTTAGAGAACAGCTTTTCAAAGAATTGGAGGAAGTATCCACATACACCAGTATGTATAACCTTTAGACAGAGAGAATGTGAATGAAGTACTACCTCTCAGCAGTGTTCCGTCATTTATTAACATATTTAATGTTTTAAAATAAAAGATCTTGAAGCATGAAATGAGCCAGGAGACAGAGGTGATTTGTGATATGGGTAATCAATATAGCCCCCATCCCTTGACATGTATGGGACGATTCGAAGCATCTGGTATTAACAGTTTTACCAAGAAGAAAATGAAAAAGTCTTGCTTCTCCTCAGCAGTCTTGCGTGTGCTGTTCCCCAGAATAACTGACTGCAACAACTGTCTGCAACTTGGGGGAAAGGAAGAATATCTTTACTCCTAACAGGACAGAGTAGAACAAGAAAATCTAACTTGCAGAATAAATGATTGGAGGAGATTGTCCCGCATGACAGATATGACTAAGCTGAGGAATAAAAGGGAATTTCCAGGAAGATGAGATAATAACTACTTGTTCCCAAGTTCTGTTTAGACTTGGAAGATGAGTCAGCTTACATGAGCTGATACAAATAGCTCAACATATCAGCAGCCAACTTTGGTGAAGCCGTGTCTTCCTCTTCTTGAGCAAATGTTCAGCAGAGCACAGCTCCTGCACACCATTATATAAAGTCTCATAGTTAAATAAGCAATGAGAAACATTTCCTTTGCCATTTCTCAACCATACAGTAAGCTATTTTCAAGGTGTCATCTGCATAGCTATTTGCCATACCCATCATGTCTTGACAACTTACCTCTTCTTAAAAAGAAGAAGAAGGCTACCTCTTCTCTATTCACTGTCCTCACAGCTGCTGATTTAGGGAGGAGATGTTGCTTGTCTCTTCCATCTTGCAATGAGCACCTTTAGATATCGCTCTGTCCGATGCAAATTAGTTTACTAATCCAGGAAAGATTGTTTTGGGATCTTTCCCTCCTCCAGGTATCGCTAGTCTGACTCATGGAACACCTGTAAAAATATTTGTATCTCACCTCTAAAAAGATGTACCTGCTGCCTTATAGGAGGAGCTTGTTGCCTCCTCTTTTTGGGGAGGCAACCATTCCTGCTGTATGTGAAATTGCTGCATTCCTGAAAAGAACATCCTTGTTTTCTTTGGCAGACACCCTTATGCCTATTTTCACACATGCCAATCTATATATATTTGCCATAACTGACTACTTTAAAAAAATATGTGGATAGCAAGGAAAAAATAAAGTAAAAGCAAATATTCTGGAATTTGTGTTCGCACATTAAAAATATGAATTGGAATTCCAGAATATGGATATTCCTACCTAATGCCTGTATACTATATGTATGTCAGAACCTCTGTGCAACTCATCCATCTACTGTATATTATTTGTCAATCTTCAGTAATGATTTAACTGATTTTTGCAGGCTCACGGTGGTTTATGAGATTTATTTCTATCACTTTATATCTTTTTATTAATGTTCATAGTTAGTGGTGACCCAATAAGAAAAGTATTTGGGAAATGTTTATTTGCATGGTTATTTGAATTATTTTCATTGAAATAGCACACACATAAGACACACACACACACTACATTATACAACATTTGGTGGTGGAAACACTACATTTGGTAAGCATTTTGTTTGAATTCTTTAATCCATTTATTCTTAGTATGGCTTGGTAATAACTCACTTGATAGAACTTTATTAGATTCTGTTTTTATTCTGTTCCAAACCACTTTTCTTTGCATATTTGTTACTGATCAGAATGTTTGTGCTAAATTTCCTTTGTTCTCAACAGAATATGGCAGCTATTGAGCGATTGTAATTTGAAATTAAAATATTGGGGCCAGTGAAATCTAATGTGTTGTGGAATTCCAGAACAGAAGGTGCATTTTACAAGAGTCACCCATGCTATGAAATCAATTTCCTCTGAACTTCTCTGAGCCAAAACGATGAATTTTGATGTTAGATCTTGGGTCTCTGAAGCCGATAGATATTTGAACAATATTTTAACAAGTGTTTGCAATTCCAATATCAAAGCTGCTACTGTACTATTTGCTGTGAGGAAGTGGAATTAGAAATAACACGGAATGTACAAAAAATATATCCGTCTCTGTCTCTTCAATGCTTGTAAGTACTAAAAACATCATCAATTTCCTTCTACCAGTTCCTATATATAATTTCAGAATGTTTTTTAAAGGTCCCTTTTCAAGTTGTATATCAGAATTAAAGATGCTGTTTTTGTCTTCAGTACACTGAAAGAAAATGTTCGTCACCGTTTCAAACTATTTCCCCCCATACTGTTTTCCAAGCTATTTTTGGGAACTTACCTTCCCAAGATGCAGTTAAAAGTGCTCCTTCCTCTTCTTCCTTTTTCATTCCCACAATGTTTTGCTGCAGTGGATAATGAAGGTTTTCCAAACAATTTGGAACTCTGAAAAATCTAGATTTAAATCGCAAAAATATAGAGAGGTCGCAGCATTTCTTGGACTCGCACACAATTCCAGGAAAATTATTTATTTGTATGCTGACTCTCATTATCCAAAGTGATACTGTTTAGTTTAAAGAAAGGCATCAAGTACCACATTCCTGCCTCCAAGTACTCTAAATTACTTCTTCCTCTTGCCATACAGATTACTCAGGTAGAGATACTACTACACCAATAGGTTTCTGGTTGTAAAGGTTGAATCTAAGATATGTTAGGATATAGGGAGAAGCAAGAGGCAGAACCAATAAGCTAACTGTTTCTTGCATTTTTAATTTGGCCAACAGCACCTGTTGTTTAGGTGGATTATATTTTTAAAAATCACAGAAAAATAACATATTCATATGATTTTTAATCACATCTTCTTACAATGCTATCCCTATTTCTGCAAGGATTTCTTTTTCCAAGTTCCAAGAGTTCTTCACACCAATTCAAGCAGGATAATAAAGCTGTAGCATGGACGTTTAAATTTTCAATATCTGCTACCTTTGTTTGTCCATGACGTGTAGTTGATAATTTAACAAAATATGTCCAGCTTTCTTTGTCTATATTCTGAAAGAGATTAAATACGTCACAATATTGTTTTTTACAAATATATTTTGCCTGGTCAAAAAAAACTGGATTTAGGGTACTTCTCGTCGGTGATACTGTTCATGTTCATACATCCGTAGTGTGAAGAAAATGACAGAAACAGTATAAAGCTACACATTTCAGCGAAAGCAATCTGATTCTGGACAGAACAGCCTTTATATAAGAGCAAAATTATATCAAAAGTGACTTTCTGGTGAATGCATTTGTCAAAGTACTGTTGCAAAAAGGCACTGGGTTTACTGCCTAGTTTACCCAATAGTCCAAATGGGCAGGGCAACTGTTTTGGAGGACAGAAATGAATGACATTGCATTCTGTGAATCCCACTTACCTTCCAAATGATCTCAGGATGCATTTCTCTGCTATGCTTTGAAGTGCACTTTTCCATGTTGTGTCACTTTGAGCATTTTGGATGAAATATTTTCTTTTAAAAGCTGTTGTCTTCTCTGTCCATGTGCATTTTTGATTCTTTGGCATTTTAAATATAAATTCAATTTAACTAGGTGTGGGTATGGAGTTTGTGTGTACAGTATGTAGTAAATGTGTGTTGATGGAGGGCTGAACAGACAGTCAGAGAGACAGGCACAAGTATAAATGTCCAGAAGGGGAGGAAAGCCATTGGTTATCACTTTCTTGGAGGAAAAAGATGGGAAGATACAGCAGCTGAAGAATTATCCGATGGGAGGATCTGATAGCATGTAGCCTAAATTCTTTTAAAGATGTTATCAAAATGTTTTAGCCCAGATAGGAGTTTCTTAAACCAGCTTATTGTCAAGCAGACATGAGAACAGGACAAGAATAGCTTAAAAGGTAAATGTGGATGCATCCATGCCTTCTTCTAAACCTGGTCTCATGTACCAGGAGGAATCAGAAAAGGGTCTTTGAAGAAATCCCAGGATCGTAGAAATACAGGGAATAGTTGAGCTTTACAAGATGGCTACCGGAATCAACAACAATGTTAAAATATGATAAAAAATAAACAATCAACCCCCCCTTTAACAGTTATTAGTTTCAGCAATGCAAAAACTATTATTACTTTTCATATTTAATGGCACTTTCTAGATTCACAATCATACAGGGTTTCTGACAATTTTCTTGACGTTCTTCCAGTTTTATTATCTCTTCCTATAATCTGTTTATAAGTTTGCCTTTTAGTAATAGCTGATGCACTCTTATATGTGGTATATGGCAATGCTTTTCAATCTTCCTTGAACAGTTTTCTGTGTTGCTATTGCAATCATGTCTGTATCTCATTTAATTCCTGCCACATACTACTTTATTCTCTAATCAGATCCCTGTAAGTTCTTCTACAGAGATGGAAATTTTACATAGTTGATATTGTACAATTGGACAAATTTATAAAGTGAGGTGCAAAATCATGCACACGTCTTATCCTACAATTTGATGTAAGCACACTGCAGAGTTTTCAATATATTTCTGGATTTGTTTTTATATTTGCCATTGCTACAATAACAATGGATCTAGGCCTTTTCTCAAGTTTCTGTTGCAGTATTGTTGGTAAGAATGATCAAATCTACTTTGTAAATTTGTTCCTATCAGTATGAGAAGGGTCATCTAACAGATTCAGTTAATCTACTTTTGGCCAGATTTCAGTCCATCTGCTGTTTTCCCTTTCCCTCTCCTCCTCCTTTCCTCCCTCCTCCCCTCTCTGTCAAATTTACTGACTACCCAACTCTAGTGGATTCTGGGTGGTGTACAAAACTACAGAAAACATACAAACAGCTAAAAACATTAAATCAAGCTGACAATCCAGACTTAAATAATTTAAGAGCAAAATCAGCAAAATAAGAAGTTTTGAACAAATAATAAACATTTGTTGTGTTCAGCCTCAACTACAATCTGCATTTAGTTTTCCTCTTCAGTGGTTCAATCTGTCCCTCCACCTTGTATTTTGCAGTTTGTAAAATAAGATAATCTCAATCGCTTCAATTTTTTAAATTTAGATTCATTTTGTGTACACAAATGCACCCTCGTTCTGCTATTCCTTTTCAGGAATTCAAAGTTATGCAGAGTGCAAAAAAAAAGGATAAGAATGGTAAGCCAAAGAAATAAAAGTATGAGATAAGAACAAGAAAAGGAAATATTGTAAATCTAGTTTACATCAATATCACTCAGCATTCCACTTCATACTTCTCTACTAGTAAACCATCTTTACTTTCATTATGTCAGTACTTCAAATTGTCTCTTGTTCTTTACATTTCTTTCTTTTTCTGGGCCTTATTGACTCCATTCATCCATGAATTTCTTGGTCTTTTTCTTCTTGATCCATTTACACTTCTTCATATATTTGTTTTCCAGTTCAATTCCCATCATTCTCAAAAAGGCCATTCAATTTCCTTCATACTATTTTGTATTCAGTTGATATTAATTCAGTGCCCATTCATTTTGATCCCATCTCCTGTTTTACCATGTTCTCACCCTCAGCTAATTTCACATCTTTCAACAAGCAGATATCTTGCAGCTTGTACCAGTATCTGCATGTCTCTATTTCTTCATTTTCAAGCAGACTATGAAATCCACAGATGCCCTCCTTGCTCTTGTGTTTCAGCATTGACTTGCTCAGTTTTTCTTGTCTGAGATGCTATCTCAAGTTTAATAAGTTTTCAGATCCCTGTTGCCCATTGCATCATACACTATATATACACATACATACATACATACATACATACATACATACATACATACATACATACATATGTAAAAAAAGCAACTTTAAAAGAAGTGCAAACAATGTGAGGGTTACAATTCCACATCCTCAAAATTGAATTTTTTTTGTCTTCAAATCCAAGGTGCCATACAACTCTGTTAAAGGTTAGGCTGTTACTAAAAGAATGGGGGGGAACCTTCCCCCCATTTTCATTAGTAAAAGATGCATTGTATAAGATAGTATATGCCACCTGTAACTATTTATTTACAACATTTAGCCAATACTGTTCTGCTATAAGTGCAACAACCTTTTTAAAATAGCAAAATAAATCAATCATTATGCAATTAAAATGAATATACTTCTAGCAGCATCTAGGAGTAGGGGAATTGTTAAAAAGGAGAGTTATTAAATATAATTCAAGTTATTCTAATCTATCTCAATCAGAATTCTTGGAATATGATGCAAAACTTTGCCTCCAGTTATCTTTCTTAACAATAATTATTTAATTTCCTAATGGATTAGAGACTACTTTCATAATTTAGCAAAATGTTTTTAATCTTTAAAAGTTTACAGTAACAGGTTCAGCTGCAAAGAGTTGCTTAAGTTTTTCGAATGCGGCCTGACATTCCATAGTCCATTTTAATGGCTTCCCCGGTTTGGGTTTTGCCTCTCCTTTTGACTTTAGGAGGTTTCTAATGGTAGCGCAATGCTGGCAAAGGATGGAATAAATTGACGATAAAAATTCACAAATCCCAAGAAACTCTGCAATTGTTTGCGGGTGCGGGGGGGTGGCCATTCGGTGACGGCTTGAACTTTAGCTGGGTCCATCTCGATGCCATTGTGGGAGATGCGATAACCAAGGTAGTCCATTTTTTCCTGATGAAATTCACATTTAGACAATTTGGCATAAAGCTCCGCTGCGCGGAGTTTTTTGAGAACTGAAGGCACCAATGTCACGTGTTCCTCACTTGTTTCCGTATAAATAAGGATGTCATCGAGATAGACTATCACGCCTTTGTATAGGTGGTCATGCAAAACTTCATTTATTAGTTGCATGAAAAGTGCTGGTGCCCCCTGTTGGCCAAAAGGGAGTACTCGAAATTGAAAACAACCAAGTGCGCAGTTGAAAGCAGTTTTCCATTCATCTCCCTTTTTAATCCTGACTCTGTAATAAGCCTCCCTTAAGTCCAATTTTGTGGAAATCCTCCCTTTACCCAAATGGGCCATGTCCTTCATCAGAGGGAGGGGGTAAACATTGTGTACAGACACAGCATTTAAGTTCTTATAATTCACACAGAGGCGAAGAGAGCCATCTTTTTTTTCTCTAAACAGCACTGGAGCAGCCACTCGGGGCCTGGCAGGTTCAATAAACCCCCTTCATAAATTTTTATCAATAAATTTTCATAATTCGTCCATTTCACGGCGGGTCATTGAGTAAATTTGGGGGTTTGGAAGTTTCCCCCCTGGGAGAATATCAATACTGCAATCTCTTGCACGGTGAGAGGGTAACTTATCAGAGGATTTCTCACTGAAAACATCCTTTAGGTCCCAATATTCTTTTGGGATTTTCTCCTCCCCCTCAATTTTTTCTTGTCCTGTGGCCGTTAGGTTAGGTTTAGCGTTAATGGGCTTTGGAGCCCCCCCTCACCCTCAGGAGGTGTTGCGGATCGGATGCGCAACCTCCCTTTCCGCCAATTGATGCGTGGGTTCCACTTCCGTAACCAAGGTAATCCTAGTATGAGAGGCCGATCCATTCCTGGGGTGACAATAAAACGTATAGTCTCTTGGTGAGTTCCCATCCACATGTCTATTGGCTAAGTTACAAAATGGGCAAGGCTCCCTCCAGCTATTGAGCCGTCCAGCTGGCAAAAAGCAATGGGAACTTTTAAAGTTTTCAATTTCAGCCCCAGTTTTTCCACCACCTCAGGACTAACGATGCAACGTGTGCATCCTGAATCTAAGAGGGCCAGCATTTTTTCTTGCGCTCCAATAGAGGGCACTTTTAGCTCTACTAGGATAGTCATGGGGCCTGATCGGGAACTTACCAGACGTTCGTTGTCAGATTCGGTTTCACTTTCTTCCGATGAGGAGGATGGTTCCTCCTCCCTTGGGGTGGGATGGAACTGCACAGTCGGCTCCACCCCTTTCATGGCGGTTTCCCTTCTTTTCCCGGGCTGTTTGTCTGGTTTTCTCTCTCTCCCAGTAGTAGGTTTTTGTCCCATCTTGGTGCGGCAGTTTGCTGCGATGTGCCCCTCCTCCCACAACGGAAACAGGTGATGACTCGGGGCTTGCTAGTAGACCAACTTTTCCCTCCTTTTGGAACTCTTTGGAGGGCCTTGGGTGGGGAGTAGCCTTCTCTTTTTTACTGTCATCACAGTACTTGTCTCAGGCCAAGTCAATTTCCACATCCGCTGCCAATTCATACCAGTGCTACAATGTGCGGGGAGCCCCCCTGTTTACACAGTTATGGTATATATCTTTGTTTCAACCATCCATGAAGCCATCCAACAGGGCTTGTTCGGACCAACCCCTTATATAAACAGACAATTCACGAAATTCTTGCGTATATTCAGCAACTGGCCTGTTTCCCTGGGTGAAGGTTTTAAATTTAGTTCTGGCTTTTCGCTCTGTGAGTGGATCATCAAAGCGTTTCCTCAGGGCAGCCATAAACCTATTGTAATCTCTCAGTAGGGGGGAATTAGCGTTATGCAGAGCAACCATCCAAGCAGCCGCTTTCTCTTCTAATGCCAGGGTAACAATTCTTACCTTGGCTTCTTCTGTAGGTAAATCCTCGCCAAACTGATGCATGTAATTCCATACTTGAACTAAAAAAAATCCAAGATATTTTACCTCCCCACCGAATTTCATTCCAAGTGGAGGAACTTTAGCCATCCAGCGTCTGCGGACCTCCCCCTCTTGGGATGGCTCTGGTGGCTGCTGCTACTGGGGTTGGGGCTCGTTCATCCTGATCATCACCACCATCCGCGCCCCCAGTCTCTCTTGGGCAGAACAGACCCTCTGCAGTTCTCTCCTCTGTTTCTGGGAGAAGATCTTCTCTTCCAGGACCACTCTCACGTAAACGTCGCCTCTCCCAAGCCTCTTCGAAGAGTTTCATGGCCTGAGACATCATAAGGTTCTCTTCCTCGACCTCCTGCCACTCAGCGGCTGGACGCTTCTGTCTCCTTGTGGTGACCCCAAACGGAGTTTCCTCGGGATCATACTTCTGCCCCACTCCCAATGTCGATCTGGGGCAAACGGATTGTTCTTCCAAGAGGGCAAGAGGATGCAGTTGCTCCCATGTCTTCCTCCTGGTCGCTGGCTGGGTGGGACATTCTTTTGAAGTTTGAGATTTTATTGCATTCCCCTCAGAAGGTGTTAACTCCGGGTTGAATGCAAAACTGAGATCTTCCTTAATGTCAGGGCAGCCTCCATCAGTAACCAAGAAAGAAACCACTCAACTCAATTTTTCAGAATTAAGAATACTTTTACTGGTTATGAGTAGATAGCAGCTAGCAAAGCAAGATCTGAGGCAAAAGCGCACGTAATCATAGATATCAATATGTGACCCAACTCCCTCCCCCTAGTAACCCCATCCCCCAGTCCAATCCGCACACCCCACTGGTGTCATGTGGGTTGCATCTTCAAAAGGCATCATCAGGTTGGTATGCTGGACAGTTGGCCTCAGCGGCAAATCCACTATCTGCAGCATGCACAGTAGATGGTGAGAAAATCACTCCCTTCTTCATTCACTCCTGTGCTTAAGCTTCCCCTCCCAAATACCATGTTATCTCCCCGCCTCCCCATTTCAATGGCAGCCGAAAGCAAGCAGCAAAGCAGAGGCTGACAATTCCACTTACAAAGCAATATTGTATCTGACTTAAAAACTAATACAGCTAAGGTAAAATAACACCCCACTTTAGATTTAAAACGTTCCCCTTCTTGACTATGGGAGAACTCAACAATACAATTTTAAAATGTTGATATCAGGTAACTTAAACATGTTCAGCACTTTGCAGCTGTTGGCTCATACTTCATCTAAAAATAAAATACAATTGGGGGGGGGGGGGTTGTCCACTAGAGGGCGTATATAACACACTGCTGAAAGTCTACAAACAGTACTGAAGTCAGCAACTGATAGAAGTAGGAAGTAGATGAGAAGAATTTGGATAACCCTACAGGAGAAGTATTTGAAATTTTTGTGAAAACTGTGCCTTTGTTTGTAAAATTAGTGGTTTGAAAGTCAACGAGGAACCCTAGAATGAAGTTAGTTTCACTTTGATCCTTTATAGTTTATTGCTGGAGTTAATGAAAAACCCTCCAGTTAAGCCTACTTAAAGAGATTTTCATTCCCATTGTCCTACATTTTTTATCCCTGCAATATCCAGTCAGCCTTTTGAATGCAAACTCTCCAGGGAGGGGCTCCACGCATAGACTTATTTCTCTTGTAAGCTTACTAGAACATTGTTCTTACTTATTTCCCTTACCCAGCCTCAAATACCATTCAGCTACCCAATGTGACTCTTGAGATAAGGTGGGAGGGTGGTGCTTTTAACTGGATTCATCCTCTCTCAAAAAAAGGGGAAAAAAGGAATCAATTGTGAAATCTAAAAATACAGAAGTATCTAACAGTTTCCAGGGTAATAGGGGACCATGGTAACTAAGTGCTAGCTTTGAGATCTGATGGAAGACAATTGGGGGGGGGGGGGCATGGGTGAAATACGGCCAATTAACTGTGTAGAAATGTTCCTGAATAAAATACCATGCGTTAACCCTGCAGGTGCTAGCGTTACATAATTTTCAGTGTATTCAAACTGAACAATTGTGATCTGATTACTTTAAATTGGTGTCTTGGTGGGCGAAAACAGGCCGTTTGCTCTGACGTTGGCTGGGGAGAGCTTTCTCTTCTTGACACGGCTCCCTCTGAACCTTTTTGTGGATCTTAACAGACAGACCAGCACAGATGTGTACGCACACATGCACACACACACACACACACACACACACACACACACACAAACAGAGGCACTGCTCTAATCTAATTTGAAGTTGGGAATGAAATAGGCACCGAACTTTACATTTTTAATTACCTAATTGATAGCTTAGATATTCATTGAGGATACTGTTCTTTTAATCAGGAAATGCAGTTAATTTGGTTTCTACGTCCCTGTACCGTAGGAGACGGGTGGTAGTCAGTTTCCAGGAGAGATGAGTTTGGTCTTGAATTATGTGAGGAGCATTTTTAATGATGATTTCACCTCCATGCAGTCGTTCATTAGCTTTGATGTGAGGTGCTTTAAGTGGCCTGTGGCATTTGCTTTTCCCTCTTGGGTACTGAAAAGCACCATGTCAGAAATAGCAATAGCACTTTGACTTATGCTTTCCGTCCCTCTCTAAGCGGTTTACAGAGTCAGCTTATTGGCCCTCAACCATCTGGGTCCTCATTTTACCCACCTCGGAAGGATGGAAGGCTGAGTCAACCTTGAGCAGGTCAGAATCGAACTCCTGGAGTGAGCAGTAAGGTAGCCTGCAGTACTGCATTCAAACATTGCAGAGGCCAACACTGCCATGAGAGAATCACTCCATGACTGAGCTTAACTAAAATGTATATTTTTTTTTATTATTTAGAACTTACATCTAGATAAAAAGCATGAAGAAGCAAGTAACCTGCTTTCCAGTTCCGTTCTCCTGTTCAGGGCAACAAAAGAAGATCAGCTGGGAGGCAGCGGGGGCGGGGCCAGCCTGTTTGCCAGTTCTCCGAACTACTCAAAATTTCTGCTATTGGTTCTCCAGAACCTGTATAAAATTGGCTGAATACCTCTGGTCCAAATACTGTTTGGATTTGGACTTTTACTCTTTCTTCTGGAAATTCTACTAAGAATAAGATGGCAAGGTTTCTTTTACTGTGAAGTCTGTCTGGGGAAAAGGAAAATGAAAAGTTGGAGCTAGGTGGGGGGAAAGATTCTGGCTGTTCTTTCCACCACCACCCCCCTCTGCTACATAAATGCTCCTAACACTTGTTGCTGTTTAATGTTTTTTTTTAATTGTTGCACAGAGACCTTCAATTGGACATAGTCGACTATGATTTGTTCCATTAATTTTATTAAGTTGAATTTTCCATTTGCATGACACATTGAACCAGAGGTGGGTTCCTACCTATTCAGTCCGTTTCAGCCAAAAAGGTACTAACTCTGGTGGACACGTGACTGTACCGGTTCTATCCTTGGCAGCGCCATCTTGATTTTCTGTTCTACACATGTGCAGAACAATCTTCATTGAAAAAAATGTAATTTTTATTCCTTTTTTTAGTGTGCGCATGCGCAGATCATTTTAAGTGCAAGCGCGTGCACACGCGCAAACATTTTCAGGCACCGAACCGGTAGTAAAGGCGGCCGGAACCCACCCCTGCACTGAACCATACATTAGTATCATGGACTGTATACACACTATACTAATTAAAATATGACTGCTGACCTATGGTTGAGGGCTAATCTATGCAACAGGTTGCCTCACTATGAGAACAGGCTACTGTTTCATGAGGGCAGGAACACATGGAACTATTTTTCTATCTATTCCAAACCATCAGAAATCACCCTTTCCCCCCCAGCTTCTGCCAGCATAAGAAGTGCTGTCTGATTTGCTTCCTTCATGGGACACAAACACCTCCACTCAAACTGGCCTCGTCCCCTTTGGTTACAGTTGTTGCCCCCATGGCCATCTTGTCCCAGGGTGCCCTCTTTCTTCGGAAAGGACCTTCTACTACTGTTCTGCCTCTTTCTTCCCCCTTCTCCTTCTCCCTCTCCCAATGAAAATCACATGTCCTGAAAGACTTGCTCGATGAGAAAGACATTGACGCATGCTTTCCCAGCGCAGGTGGGAAAGATTAAAAAAAAAAAAGCTGGGGAATTCGCCAATCAAAAGATGAAGTCCATGCAATTTGGCAGAACATCTGGCCATTGCTCTAGAGGGTGGGACTGAACTCCAGAAAGGTATTTGCTGAACCAGCTTTACTTCTAGCCACTTTTCATAGGGAGACAAGCAGTTTCAGGCTACAGTGTAGTAGTAGAATATGCCCAAGTATCGCCTATGAATTGAACCATTTTCTTGAGGTAACAAGGACTGTAATTTATGTTTCCCAGAACTGTGCATATCTTAAGGCCTGGATCAATATTTTCAAGAATTTCTCCACACCAGTGTTTCTCAATGGTAACTTTAAGATGTATGGACTTCAACTCCCAGAATTCCCCAGCCAGCCATACTTAATTCTGCAACCTGAAGTCCACACATCTGAAGAGTTGTGAGGATTGAGAAACATTGGTTCAGACTCTTGGTTTTGGTCTAATACACAAACACTCAGCAAGCCTTTATCCTAACGGCTGTGATTTACATGAGAAAAAATCACAGGGAGAAATAATCGTTAACTTTCTCCCATTGTACGATCTAAAGTCCGTGGACATGAGCTGGTTTGAATTAGATGGTTTAAATTTTGAGAAAATGCCCAAAATAGCCTGTTAGTTAAAGTTGTGCTTTTCTCATATTTGTCACCCTAGAACACAACATTATGAAGCATTAGGCAGGGACACTGCTTCAATGCAAAGCAAGGCACAATGTACAGAATGGAAGGACAATCCAGAGGGAGATAAGCAGCAACTATTTTTCACCCTCAGATAACTTGACAGTAAATCTTCCTGCTGAAGAAAAAATGCCACAGAAAAGCTCTTCCTTCTGATTTCTTTGGAAATGATTGTAAAGCCAAGACAGGCAAGCTCAATTCTTTAATTAATCTTTATTCTGTAAAGCAAAGAAAGATGTTTAGCAGGCCAGCTAAGTAACTGCAATATTTATAGATTCACTTTCAAATCAATTTCCCTGATAGGCAAGAGCAGCAGCCACGTCACTCCAGCAAATATCCCGTTGCTATGGAGATTTTGTCATCATAGCAGGGCAGCCTGTGAGCCCAGCTTAGTAGGAAGCTGTCAGGTAAGGTGCTGGCCTAAGTGAGTTTGAACAGAAAATAATTTAATTAAACAATGATGATGCAAGGAGGGAAAGATAGCTCATTAACTGGATTAAATCTTCTGCAAGACGTCTTGCCCATAGAACCAGCTTCTCTAGGAAATGATAAACTACAAAAAAGCATGTCCTTTCAAGGCATGATACTCTGTACACAAAGGTGAGAATATATTACTTTACTGCCATTTACCACATTGAGCAGCGTGGTGGTCTAATGGTGAAGACACTTGCCTCCCATTCAGAACGTTCAATCCTTGGTCGCAGCAGATGTTTCTCTTCTAGGGCACAAAGAAGAAAAATTGTTGCAAACTCCGTGTGGCGTCAGGAAGGGCATCTGGCCAGTAAACGCTCCGCTCCATCCAGTTGCCCTGAACTCTACTCCAAATTAAGGGATTGTGAGACCCTAAAAGGGAGTTTATTGTAGTTTACCACATTGAGCAGTAGCCTGCGTAATTGTGTAGCCTTCAACCCTCTTTTTCTGCTTCAGAGCTTACTGTATATTAAGAGTGGATACTGGGCAAATTCTGGCTTAAATCTTAAAAGTGATTATGGTGGGTAGCCATAAATAAATTGCTCGGGTCCATTTGTGATACATTTGTAATAACACTTTCCCTGTTCCTTTTCAAAGTTATTGGAAGTATTGGAGCCTTATAACGCAATATAAAGTTACTCACTTTCTAGCACTTTGTGCTCTTTTGTGAGCATAAAAACTTTCTGATTAGCTTGGGAAAGAGTCTTATATAGACAACTAGGTGAGGTGGCAGTCAGTAAATATCCTCAGTGTTCAAAAGATTTGTGCATGAATCGTGCGTGAGCACATGTCATGCAGTAAGTATTTTTGAGATAAAGTTGATAAACTGATGTAGTACAACAGGGCAAAGCCCCGTGTAATTGCTCAAAATTTTATCAGAATTTTAGTACGGGACCACATACATTTCTCTTGTAGTTTTCTGGGATATATAGTACACCGGAGAAGAAAAGAGACTCATAATAACGTTTGATAAAACGTTTTATTAGCATATTTTTCTCTATTCTGATGCTCTTCAGTTAATGGCTGAACACACCTGGTGCACATAATTCTGGAGAGTGCTACATTGGAAAATATGATGTCCAGCATGCTTCAATACCTCTGTTAAGATCTGAAATTAAAGTTCTGTATTCATATTCTCATATTCTCATACTCTTCATACCTTAAGTCACTTTGCAAGAGAAACTGATACAATTTAATTAAATTTTAGTACTGGCCAACTTCAAACTGACTCTGGGCATTGTACAGTAAAATCAAACGAAGTGGGAAAACACAATATAATAAAACCATTAAAAACAAAGCAATAATAAAAGCAAAAAGAAACTAGATAGAAAGTCTGGCTAATAATACCCATATCCTCAAACATATCCAATACGGCCCCTAATCACCGTAACACAAAGGATTGTTACACTACTAGTTGTTCAGCCTGCATCTATGTACCCAATCTGTGTTTTGTCCTATCAGCATCACCGACTGCAGATCACAGATGTCTTCAGCTTAATGTCACTTGTATGCTTCTGGTTCTACAGCACGCAGACTGCACCTTTATTCAATCTTTGTTCAAGCCAAGGAAATCAGGAACTAAATGCAAAGGACGCAAGCCAGCCAGTTGCTGTTAACACCACAGAATTTCCAGTGTGAAATAACAAGTGTCTTTTCACTTGACTTTATAAATCATAAAAAATAAACACGTTTCCTTCATTTTTCTACCTTCCCCAATATGCATTTATCCACTGTTATTTGATGCATTTCATGGGGCTTACTCCTGATAAATTGCAGCAATGGGAGAGGGGAATATTGTGGGGTACTTCAACGGAAATATATATGGTGAAACCATTGGCAAATAAATAAAAGTGTCTTTTTCTCTACCTAGGGCTTGGCTTTTCCACAAACTAGGCAATCAAAACAGAGCAAGGAGGTAGGATGCCTGCCAGGAACTTTAACCAATAAGAAAATGCATCTTCCCTGCCCCGGAATACACCTGTTCTCATGCCACTTATATGTATTGCTAAGGCAATGGGGAGCAAAAAAAAAACGTTCTACAAGGGTGACAATAAGGAGATTTTACAGAGTTTATAAGGGATCATCAATGGTCCGTAGCCGATACCACGTAATGGCCAGAGGCAAATCAGGCAACATACTGGAGCATTCAATGCATGTGGTGTAATTAACTGTCTAGGCTGCTTCATAGATAACTGATGATTCACATGAATGCTATTCTACATCTTGTAAATGATTCCTGGGGACCAGCATGGCTCTTTTTATAAATCTTTTACTAACAGTTCACTGGGTGGCTATTGTAGCATGAGAAAGTTTCTCATTTAAATTCTTCAGGTGTGACTCTCTCCGAACAGTCTACTGGATCCTTTTTGTAAATGTTTGGTTTTGTGTTGAAGAGAAGCTAGAATCATGTAAGCATTTGTAATGAACAGTTTTTTTAAAAAAAAAATATTGTTCAGTTTCACAATAGTATCTAGGCTGAATGGTCAGACAGAGAAAGGAGAGGAAGTTATTTGCAGTTACAAAGAAGACATGATTGCATTTCCACCATCATTCTGAACTATCCATCCACTCCACGTGGAACAAAAATCTGACAAATATTAAATGTGAATACATATGTGAGCAGGCAGTAAATTGGGGATATTCGAAGTAATACACTTCATTTTGTGAATCATTCATGTTGCCTATCTTCTGGAGTGTTGGCTATTCCTGCCAGCTTGGTGTCATCTGCAAATTTGATGAGTTCCCCATTTATTCCCTCATCCAAATCATTGTTGAAGATGTTGGAGAGTACTGGGCCTAAAACAGAGCCTTGGGGTACTCCACTGCATACTTCCCTCCATGTAGATGCAGTTCCTTTGAGGACTACACGTTGAGTATATAAGTGAAAAGAGAGCAAAAGTCATAAATATCATTTTTAATTTTGAAGAAAATATTTAGCCTTATCTTTCCTTTTTTTTAAAATGTCTTAATTTTGTTGTCTGCATGACACCCTGACCCAGAGATATGCTGTAGTGATTCATAACTGATTCTATCATGTGAACTCTCTGTCTCATGCTGTATGTATAGCTCTGATAGTGCATTGAATGAGTGAGCAATTTCTATTTTAGTCTCTTGGCATTAGTAGTTCTTAGTTTTTCCCCTCCTTGAGTTTTTCATAATGAGACTACCTATGTTACCAGAGAGCAATACAACTTCTTAATCCCTCAAGCACTCACGGATTTTGAAAATAAATATCAGCAACATTGAGCCACTACAGTTAGTCTTAATGACTACTGTACAATTGGGACCCGCAACTCATCATTAAAGTGACGTGATTTGCAATTTCACTGATGGATCTGCCATTGACTCTGTTTGTTTCAAGCCAGCTGTGAAATGTGCAAATGGTATTCATTAGAAGGTGGGATGCTGCACCAGTCGTAAATTCCTGCTGACTCTGGAGTGCTTGAATCTCTCTCATGTGACTTCAGGGACGCTGCCCCGGTTGTAATTTTTTAGGACTGGTTGTAAAGAAGCACTTTCAGCACCGTCATAATTTCAGATGGTTGCTAAACAAAGCCCTCGTTAAGCAAGAACCACCTGGGTTAAGATGCAGAGTCGCTTTCCCCTTGCCTCCGCATTTTTATCTCCTCCAATTAGCAGTATTTGAAAAACCCTCACATATTGATTGAATTGGTCCATGATTTTCCCTTTTGAAATGATACCTGATTCTTCCCTCCCCAAAAGCATTATGAGCTGTGAATTTACATGAGCATAAAGTTGTAGAGTTTAATTGGCAGGATCAGAATGTTAAAAAATGATCTGAAGAGAGTGATGCTTAGTTCACTGAGAAAAGCCCAGGCGGGAAGGCTGAAGCTTTGCTTTGTGACTCTGAGTAGCTAATTGCAGAAGGGCTAAGATGATGATGTTGATGTTGATTGTTGATGACGATGATCTACAAGCTTATACCAGGCGATGGAATTGTCTGAATCTGAGGAGGTCCTTAAGCCAGGGGATTCCAAAGACTGGGTATCTCACTATGCTTAAGAATAATAAATATTGACATTCAGTCATTGATCTAATTTGCCAAGCCAAATTTGTCTCTAGTCATGAATAAGCTGTTTACCTATCTTAAGTTCCAGATAGTAAACAATGGCTATCTCCAATGTGCCAAAATCAAATATGTATCTCAGTACCCCAGCTACTTTGACAGGACTGAAACTCTTCTTTTTTTTTTTATCATTTTGTAAAAAACAAAAACTCTCAATTGTTCAATCAGGGCCAGGAACAAAATGGCCGTTCTCACGATGTCAGTTATAGGAATTAAAAAGAAAATGGGATCGACGTAGCCACTGTCACACCAAAACCCATTTCTCTGCCAGGGTGGGAAAAGGAAGATAGCTACAGGTAGTTCTGGACTTAACGACTACAACTGAGCCCAAAATGTATGTTGCAAAGTGGAAAATGTGCTAAGTAGTTTTGCCCCATTTTACGACTTTCCTTGCCACGTGTGTGTGCATCACTGCAGCTGTTAAATTAGTAATACTGTTGTGAAGTGAACCTGGCTTCCCCATTGACTTTGCTCATCAGCAGGTTGCAAAATGGGATCGTTTGACCCCAGGACACTGCAACCGTTATAAATATAGGAACCAGTTGTCAGGCATCCAAATATAAATCATGTAACCACAGGGATGGGACAGTGGTCGTAAGTGTAAAAAAATGGCCATAAGTCACTTTTTTCAGTACCATTGTAACTCTGAACGGTCACTAAATGAACTGTAGTAAGTTGAGGACTACCTATATGGGCTTGTCTCCTTTTCAGGTTGAGACATAATATGTGGCCACGATCTGAATAAGTAACCACATAAGAAGACAAGTGATAAACCAAATTAAGAGTGGTATTTATGCTGTAGCCAGAATTGTAATGTTTGGCCCAGGACTGGACATCAGCCAGATCCAATCACTTTACGTTTTACTGCATTAGCTGAAACATAACCCATATCTGAAGGATATATTTCCTGATGTAATTTCTGGTAACTACTACTTCTCTTATTATAGTTTAAATCAATGCAACGTAAGTGAAAGATAGAAAGCTTTATTAAAATTTAAGTATACTAGACTGACTTCTCTACCCCATAACATTTAAGAGAGGTGTTAAAACATATATTTTATCTAGAGGAAATGCAATGCATAGAATTATTTGAGGCAATCTAGGGTTCTTTTCAGAAATGTCTTCTGATCTCATTTTTAGTGCTGAAGTATTTATGATTCATTCTGCCTTTAGTGGTTTGTTCTGGAGATTGCCTTGTGCCGGTAACTAAAATAGAAATGCAACAAAACCTTAGATCACCAACAATCTTGTTCCCTAAAATCAGATACTAGCCATCTGGTCTTAGGCCTTGTGGATAAGAACACAGTATTGTACTTCAGTTTGATTTATTCCAAGAAGGATCTATCTTTTAATGCTCAAGCTAGCATAATCATTATATAAAGCATCTGTCATAAATACAAAACAGATTATTTTTCTGGAGCTTTTCCAAAGAGGCTTCTTTCCAACACTCTGTGTGTGTTTTTATGTGTGTGTTTGTGTGTGTGTGTGTGCGTGTGTGTGTGTACGCGCAACTTGATTTGTCTGATTTGTATTCTGTGATTGTGTGAGTCGTATGTATAAATGATGTTCTTAGTTTAGCAGCATTGATATGTCAGCATTAACTAGTAGGTGTAAGAAAAACATTTCAACACATGTGGGTTTCAAGATAAAAAAAATTATATTATACTCGTTTTCTTTATTTCAGTATATTATTTTCTTCTTTCTTTCTTCCTGTAAAAGGCTCACCGCAAATGCAAAGGAAAAAAAGGAACCGAGTGTGCTCTCTCTTTTCTTTGCTGGCCATTATTCAATCTGAAAACATAACAAGTTGCTTTTCTGCTTTCTCTGCATGATTAGAAATGCATAGTTTATATAATGCTAAGTATTTAAATCTGAAATACTACCATGAGAAAAAAGCAACTGATCAAACTGAATAGAAAAATACTCAGCAGAGACTTACAAACTTTAAATTAAAAAAAAGAATTCATTAATCATAAATCCATGACCCTCAATAAGGAATTGACCCATAACAGGTGATGGGCTCTACCCCAGCTTCAGAATTTCAACAGGAGCCACGTCGGCTGCCTTTGTCTTTCCCTGTCCATGTGAAAGTCCCTGCCTGCTTCTGTTGCCTCTGGTATCATCTGGGCATTGATGGAACGATATGCTTGTTTTCATTTAAAATTATTCTTTGGGAAACTTGTGACGGAGATTTCACCTACGATCCAAAGGTGTGGGGGTTTTCTAGAATAGCATAGTTTGGCAAGCTGGTTAAAAGCATTAGAGGTGGTAATGAAATATCGAGGATCAACAAGATTTCCAAGCAATCTGCCCTCAACCATCAAATCCTTGGAGCATAGCATAGAGACATTTAATACTAACGTCACATAAACCTTCCTGGGGATTAATCAGGAGGAAATAGAAAGCATCAGTTTATTAGCCAAATCTCTACCTAGCTCAGTGATCCATTTTTATTCCCTGTTAAGAGTTTTGTTTCTTTGATTCTTGACATTATTTGTTCCCAGTTTTTCATATTCCAAATAAATGCTTTGGTTGGTGGCCATATACTGAACAATTCCTAATCCTATGCAGAAGCCGCTACAGTGGTACCTCAGTACTCATCATTAATTGGTTCTGGGAGGTGTGATGAGTATCAAAAATGATGAGTATCTAACCAATTTTTTCCCATAAGGAATAATGTAGTGAGTCATAAGGCAGCTGGCACTGACAAGTTCTGGCTTGTGCATTGAATACCAAGCAAACGATGTGTAGCAGGACAAAACTTTCATGTCAAAATGTGTTGAGTACCAAATTCAATGAGTTTCAAAGCAGTTGAGTACCCAGATACCACTGTATCTATGTCTTGCATCATGAAATCAAAGAGCTTGTGCAATAGATCCATAATAATCTGCCAAATCAAAGTAGTAGCATTCTCTTTTCTTTCCTCCTAAAGGCTCTGGGCAAATTCACACTTGTCCCTTCACACACCACTTCTGAGTGCAGAAACGGATGATATTGCAGAATCTTTGCAAAGCTTCAGTTCACAATTGCTGTATTCTGACTGGAATTGCCTTAAGCCCTTCCGAGCAACTGGTTTCAGGTACTTTATTCCATTCTGAGCAGCCCAATGTCTGCATGGCTGTAACCAACACCAGCTGTAACCACAGCTGTATTTTGCCCCCAGCTCGAGCTTCCAAATACTCTTCAAGGGCAATTCCAGGTAGAGCAGTAATCCAGATAGGAGTCACAAGAAGACGAGTGGTCTGTAGAGATTCTCAGTGATCAAAGTCATGGTTGTCCCAAAGGAGCTTTTTCAGGAGGCAACTGGTTTTTTCTTTGAAGACATTTCGCTTCTCATCCAAGAAGCTTTTTCAGTTCTGACTGGATGGTGGGGAATGGAAGGATTTATACTCCTTGCAGTCAGCTGGTCATCTGCATCCTTTTTGAGGATTGTTGAAGCACTTGGAGGTTTATCGGTGTCCTCGGGGTCACCTGAGTAGTGCAAATGGTTCCTGTAGTCTGCAATTTTTCTGGAAATCTGTTCATACTGCCACACCGTTCAAAGGGTGGTTATCCCAAATTGTATAGCTAGAAGTCTGTAGAGATTCTCAGTCAACCATGTCATGGTTGTCCCAAAGGTTCTTTTTCAGGAGGCAACTTGTTTTTTCTTTAAAGACATTTTGCCTTTCATCCCTGAGAAAGTCCAGTTGCCTCCTGAAAAACCATCTTTGGGACAGGAGGATGAGTGATAGTGAGCAGAACCTCCCAGTTCAGGAATGGGTTCAACGGTTTGCACAACCTGAAGGTGTGCAAAACCCCTCTTAGCCACAACTACCATCTGCTCTTCCGGCAGAATCCATAACTCCAAGAGGAACCCCAAATTGCACACTGTGTCTCTCTGAGGCAGGGCCACCCCATCTAGGACTTTGGCACCAGAAAGCCCAAGCACACAAAGCCATTCAGTTTTGCTTGGGTTATACCAAGGCCTATTGATCCCCAGTCCCAGGGGTAGGTTGCTAACCGGTTTTCTACCAATTTTCTCGTGCACGTGCAGCAGCAACCCACCTCTGCCCAGGCCCTTACAACCTCTAGAAACTGGGGAGGGATATCCATGGCATTATTCAGGCAGCCCGGGGGGGGGGGGGAAGGATATAAAAAGCTGGATGTTTTCAGTATGTGAATTATAGTCCGTCTCATACTGCTGTATCACTTCACCCAGTGGCCTCTTGTAGATGTTAAATAAGAGAAGACCAAGCCCTGCCTTACCCCACAAGTGAGTGTTGGGTTAAGAAACCAGGAGGGGCAACCTTGGTTGCCACATGAAGTGAGGTTGGGTGGAATAGAAATTCTTCATTGATAATGTTTATTATAACAGATTTTTCTCAGACTTTCCACAGCAACTGGAATAGGTCCTTGCAAGGTCTTATTTCTTGCCTCATTTGGCCTTCTCTCTATGTATATGTGTCTATCATTCTGAGAGCCCTAATTCAAAATAAATTCAAGAAGCACATCACAAAGTGTGTCAGGTAATTGGTTGCTAGGCGATCACCAATGACTTGCTTCTGGCCTTGAGACAAATGGCTACAGGAGGGCAAAACATGATAACGTCAAGCACCTCAGAATTATATTTTCAAAGAATGGCTTGATGTCGTACAAATTTAAATTCTTCAAGTGAAAAAACCAGCGTACACCGTGAATTCTGAAAGTTTTCTAAATAATTAACACCAACCAGAGCATGAAGAGAGAACAAAGGTCCCCAAACCCCCAACCCACTACTGGGCTTTGAGCCTTTCGGAACCAGGCCATGCAAGTGGCAAGCGAGCACACGCACATCCCCCCTTGCACAAGCAGTGGGTGAGTGCGTGCACATAATATCCATTTGCATCAGTGGCATGTGCATTTGCCCACCCCTCGCACAAATGGAGTTATTCATACACATGTGCTTGCTTGCCACATGCAAGCATGTGGCACCATCCCCTCTACCACCCTCCCTCCAGTCCACAAAGCTGAAAAGGTTGGGTCACTCTGAGATAGAAGAAGACCTAGAGCAAATACAAGCAGGGACCTGATGAATCCACACTTTCTGGTAAAACTTAAACCTTGCTAAAGAGAAAGATTGTGCATAAAACAAACCTATTATGAAAGAGGAATTTAATAATCTGCCTTGTAGCAAAGATTTACACAGTTTTGGTGTGTCTGTGGCAGTGGTGGGTTTCAAATTTTTTTAGAACCTCTTCTGTAGGTGTGGCCTGCTTTGTGGGAGTGGCTTGACGGCCATGTGACTGGGTGGGAGTGGCTTGCCAGCCATGTGGCTGAGTGGGAGTGGCTTGGCAGTCATGTGACTGGGTGGGCGTGGCCAACTTGTAAAATGTGGTGAAGGTCACTTAACAACGCTCTTGCTTAGCAACCAAAATGTTGGTTCAGAAACTCTGGCATTTGAAGCACGCAAGTCTTAAAGCTGCCAAATTACAAGACCCTTGCACCCCTAACCCTTTAGAAAAAAAAACCCCAGGGGTGTTCAAACTTGACAGTTTTAAGACTTGTGGACTTCAACTCCAGAATTCCTCCTCCAGTCATGTTGGCTCAGGAACTCTGGCATTGAAGTGTGCAAGTCTTAAAGCTGTCAAGTTATAAGATCCTTGCACCCATAGCCCTTTAGAAAAAAAAAACCCAGGGGTGTTCAAACTTGACAGCTTTAAGACTTTAAGGTTTAGATAGGACTCTTAGAGGCGGGCGGGGCGATTGGTGAGCCAGCCAATCAGTGAGCGGTGGGCGGGGCAAGCGTGGTGGGGACGGGTGGGGGGGAGGGAGCTGGAACCGGTTCTAAACAGCACAGTAGATTTGTGGAACCTCTTCTATAGAAGAGGTTAGAACTGGCAGGAACCCACCCCTGGTCCATGGGAAAGACTGCTTACTCTCGATACTTGAGAATACTTTTGATTCCATGAGGGTATGAAGGTATGTTTTAAATTTCAGAAAGATAATGGAGTTCTTCTTAGAAAATTGTAATATGAATCTCAATCCCACCCCCATTCTCAAATTCACAATTCTGAGCACTGGTCATGGCTGGCAAGACCAAGGAAAGCAATTTTAGATTTCAGCAAGGTTTCTTTAATGCTAATCTCATATAAAACCAGAATCTTGGAAACTATAACTGAAATTTCCCATCTTCCTTTCTTGTGAGTTAATTAAGGTGGAGTCTCCGAATACTTTCAAATGCTTTCCCCCAGATCTCCCTCCACCACAGCTCTGTTGCCAGATCATGAGATAAAGTGTCAGTCGACTTTCCCACAGTTACCTTCTTCCTTCCTTTCCCAGCCATCCCGCAATCTGTCCTAATTATGGATTCTGGAAGAATTGGGTAGGACACAGATTTTGCTGTGAGATATCAGAAAATAAGTGCTGCATGTTGACACAAAGTTCTCTCTCGTTCCAAGGATCTCTTTAATGTTTGTAAACATGCTCATCCTGAAATGTGTGTGAATATTACTTTGTTTACTGAAGTGTCTGGTAACATAAGAAGAAGCTCTACTCTACATGTTGACCTCTTTACATATCATACAAATTTAGTTCAACAAAAGCTTATTTTGCTATTCATCGTAAAAAGGGAAAGTACATCTTGTCTTTCCAGAATGTCTCCCAGCTGCTCACAGTTGAACATGGGGATCATTTAGTATTTAGATCAGTGTTTCTCAGCCTTGAAAACTTTAAAGATGTGTGGACCTCAACTTCCAAAATTCCCCAGCCAGCATGTTTAAAGTTCCCAAGGTTGAACGACTCTGGTTTAGATTAACCTTTAGCAATGTTGCTGCAGGATCCTCATCATTAATCTAACTGCACTAAAGCATGTTTGGGTATGCATTTGTATGTAGGGGAAACCAATTAGTTTATTTTGGAAAGGCTTAAATAATTTAACAAAGGGACAAAATAAAAGCACATAATAGAGAGAGAAAAAAGTCACTAATCACCAATCCCAACCGAGTGACTAATGGCATCTTCTCATTGTGTTCTTTGAAAAATAGATTATTTCAGAGTTCTTAGTCATATATTTTCATGGTGACCCAGTGTCTTTTTTGTGTGTGCTGAAATTGCTTCAAATATTATTTCCCACTTAATGATTGTCCTAAATAAAAGTCTGCAATGTAAAAATAAAAGTTTTAACATAGGAAGGAATTAAATTGTCACACCAATTGTGCAGAGGTGTAATTATCGCAGCCGATGAGTGCAGAAAATATATGGATGTGCCATAGCTTTAAATGCTGACTATTAATATCTCCTGTTTTATGTCTCTAAATCTAGTATTATAACTTCTTTTCCTTGACTTCCATCTGGTCTTTAAGAAGCAGACAGGATGAAGCCAGTTGCAGCTGTCCTTTCCCATCTGGAGTACCAGGTCATATATAGGGTCTTTCTTAACAGGGCATTCCATATTCGTTTGTGACTTGACTTAGCATACTTCTTTTAAATAAAAATTACAAGAATGTTCTGTTATAAACAATACACAGCGCAGCTACTCCAACACTGAAGGCTTTTAAGAAGCCATTTGTCAAAAATGGTATAGGGTCTCCCTTGCTTCCTTTGGACTGAGCAGTGGGTTAGACTAGAAGTCCTCCAAGGTCCCTTCCAACTCTGTTTTTCTGTATTCTAATTATTCTGTATATTTCAAAAATACAGTGAAACTCCATAAGCTGGTTAATTTAATTTAAGATTTCCCATGAACTTGGTCCAATGATGGGCTGAGCCTATTTTTCCTAATAATGATTTCATAATTGCTCTTTGAATGTTACTCAGATATGAAGAATCTCTGGCCCATAGGTAGGTTCTCTACCTGACTCATTCAATTTTTCAAAGCACCCTTTCCCCTGAGCTTTCCATTTTCTCTCCCTGGGCTTGAACAAGACAAAATCCTCTTCAATTAGCAGCTAGATGGAGAAAAAATATTTTCTCCCCACATCACCCAGGATCAATGGAAGATAGTTAAAGCATAATTTCACGTTCTGGCAGAAGGGCAATATTAGAACCTACTCCTGAAAAATGACTTTCTGTGTTGCAAACATTTTCATTACAGTCCATTGCTATCAGTGGACTCCCAGTGAGGGCCAGTTGAAGGGGAGCGACAAAAAATCTCTTACATCCATCATGCTTTTACCTAGCCTGAAACAGTTCTGCTCCTCCTACCCGCACCCCTCCCAAAAAACAGCCTTTGAAATGTATTCTATTGGTATAAATGGGAACAGTTTCAATAGACATTTTTTTGGGGGGTGCGTATGTGGGGGGGGGGGGAGGGATAGAAAGTGGAGGAAAGGTTTTAATCCATTGTGCTATAAATAGAAATATACAGTAATGGGGTCCTTCTTGTTAGATAGGGCAATGAGAAGGCAGACTCAGGTTTAACGCAACAACAGCTCTTTATTCAACAGTCAAGTATGTACAATCCAGCAACTGTTAGGTCTGACAGCTCTTCTTTTATAGGGAGCTGTCAGACCTCTCAACCAATCAGATTGAACCTCTGTTCCCGCCTAAACAGAGGACTGGAGTGGAAACCACAGCAGCTTGTGTGGATATCTAACACCCCTCCCCTCTTAGTTGGAGTGTTCCAATTAGTGACGTAGTCTTTTAGGTAGGCGGGTCTTTGTTTTACCCTGGCAGACCTGCGCAGTTCATTTGGAACTGGCTCTTCGGGCAGGTCGGATGGACCTGTGTGCTCTCCAGCCCCGCTTTGTGGAAGCTGCTGGAACTTACCCCAGGCCGCGGCTGGAGTCCTTTGAGTTTGCTCACTCGGGGCTCGCTGTGAGCTTGCAACAAACTCAGATAAGTCTGCCGGATATCTCGGGGTTGAGAATTCTGTGGAAGGAGTGAATGTTTGCTCCTTTTGGGTAGGGCCTTGGCCGTTTGGTGTTAGAATTTCGTCTGGTGCTCTAAGATTGTAGTGGGAGAGGCAACCACGGAGTTGGTCAATGTGCCTTCTCCAATTTCTACCATCCTCCAGCTCTAGTAAGTAAGAGCGAGACCCAGTGATGCCTATCACCGTAGCAGGAATCCACAGAGTCCCCCCTGCATAGTTGTGGGCGTATACTGAATCCCCTATGCTAAAATTCCAAATCTTGCTAGTGGAGTCTGGGGGTGATGTGGCAGAGTAGTTTGGGTGAAGCCGGTATAGGTGGGACCTTAGACGGCGACCCATGAGAAGCTCGGAGGGGCTTCTCCCAGTGGTGGCGCTTGGCGTAATATGTTGGATTAGTAAATAGTGATCAACCTGTGTTTGCCAATCACCCGGGCCCATTCTGGCGAGGGCCTCTTTTGCAGATCGCACCATTCTCTCCGACTGACCATTGGAAGCTGGGTGGAATGGCGCGACCAGGGCATGCCGAATTCCCTGGCTAGCTAAATAGGTCTCGAATTGCATGGCCGTAAATTGGGGCCCGTTGTCAGAGACCAGGACGTCAGGCAGGCCGTGCGTGGAGAAAAGTCTCTGTAGCACCTTGATGATCGCCTCTGCCATGGTAGAGGTCATCAGGGCTACCTCTAGCCATTTCGAATATGCGTCCACAACTATTAGGAACGTTTGGCCATGAACGGGGCCTGCAAAATCTATGTGCACCCTAGACCAGGGTGCCTGAGGGCGCTCCCACTCCTTAGCGGGCACCTCTGGGGGAGCTGGTCTGGATTCCTGACACTAAGCATGAAGTCCACCTTAATCCTTGAGCCAAAATACTGATGAAGCTTCTAGGATAGGAAGCAAAACACCTTGTTTTTCCTCAAAAAAATCAGCCCAGTTGCCTTTTCAAAACAAAAAATACTTTTGACACAACTATGACCTGGATAACTAAGAATCTCCATAAACATTGAGTCAAAATATGTGTCTCATCCATATCCTAAGGAATCCAGGAAAGAAAACCCCCAGAGACAGGAATGTGATCTTTGAAGAATTTTATATTAATATCTTCCTGCTATGTTTAGGAACTAAATTTCACTTTTTGCATTTTCTTTTATTCTGCTATTTAGCTTCAGTTATAATGGTGCCCTTCACCCAAGAAGCATGATTCTTTGCTTACATTAAAAGTGTCCAAGAGCTTGTTTTTTTCTAAAACTGTTAAAGAACTATCTTATAAGATATTAATATGAATATTTTTGATCATGCTACCTATTACTCTTTTAAAGCAATGTGCAAAGAAACCTCATTCTAACTCATTAATTTGGAAGGGACGGGATGTCCATTATTTATTAATGTCTTTTAAATACTAAAATACATAATCACAACAGAAAATTGGTGTGCTGGGTAAAAAAATCATGGTTTATATCATGGTTTGGTAAACTGGGGTGTATTCATTATTTCAATGGCTTTTTTCCCTCACACATATAAACATTTATCATATACAAAAAGGAAATAGTGTTATTATGCACATTAAAGATCATTTTATTAGTTACCAAGTCTGTAATCAAGTTATATTTTTTATTTTTTCCAATTGTATTAACAGCAAGAAGAGACTTTCTCAGAAAAAAAACCCCTCATGCATCTGTTTTTCTTCTTCTTTGTCCTTCCATAATTACCATTTGTTTGGGAAAGAACACACTATGTTTTCACTTCATAATTGCAACAGAAACTATTTCATTTTGCAATCTTTCAGAATTCCTGTATTTTCCTCTATCCTTACAATCTTATTTCTGTTGAAGTAAAATAAATGGCAATCATATATATGTTGATCGTATTTTCTTGTAACAAATAAAAGAAAAACCTGACCAAGAGCCAAATCTGAAAGAAGTTCCTAATTGAAAAAAAAAGTTTTTAACTTGGTTTTACAAAAGAAAATTCAAAACCCAAACCAAGAAAAATATACAAATGCATATTCTAATAAAAGTATTTAAAATCTAACAATATATGTACATTTATTTTAAAAAGCATTTCCCCTATTTAATTCCCCTATTTTTCACATGAATGTGAAAGACTGGTCATTATTGGTACCATCTGGATAGTAAAAACTATATGACCAAAATAAAAAGTAAGCTTTTCAAAAACAAATAAATTCAGAATAAACCTCTATTCTGAAATAAAGGACTATCTTTACAATAAAGGTCATATGACTACTTCAATGTACTATATTGTGTATGATGAACAGGTAGTCCTCGACTTACAACCACAATTAAGCCCAAAATTTCTGTTGCTCAGACATTTATTAAATGACTTTTGCCCTATTTTATCTTCATTGCCACAGTCGTTAAGTGAATCACTGCAGCTGTTAAGTTAGTAACATGGTTGTTAAGTAAATCTGGCTTTCCAATTGACTTTGCTTGTCAGAAGGTCACAAAAGGTGATCACACGACCCCAGGACACTGCAACCGTCATAAATATGAATAAACAGCCAAACATCTGAATTTTGATCATGTGACCATAGGGTTGGTGCAACTTTCATGTGTGAAAAATGAGCATAAGTCCCTTTTTTTCAGTGCCATTGTAACTTTGAATGGTCACTAAATAAACTGTTGTTAAGTGGAGAACTACCTGTATTTCACACACCAACTTCACTTTTACTTATATGTTATGTAATGAAATTTAACCCATTCTGCACTAAATGGAATTGAGAGGGAAGATTGTTCTCCTTTGCTTTCATGGGACTTCAGTTCTTCCTCTGTCAATGAGAGGGAGGGGATTCAGCCCAAGCTCTCATCTTAAGAGAAGAGAAAAAAATATCATCTAGAAATGTTCCACCCCATTTACCCAGAAGCAGAAGTGGTATTCAGCCAGTGTCTGACCAGTTCTGGAGAACCGGTAGCGGAAATTTTTAGTAGTTCGAAGAACCGGCAAATACCACCTCTGGCTGGCTCCGCCCCCATCCATTCGCTGATTCCCGAGTCCCAGCTGATTGGCTGGGTTGTCTTCTGTTGCCCTGCACAGGAGAACGGAGCTGGAAAACAGGTTAGTGGGATGGGGAGGGAATGTGGATTTTACAGCATCCTTCCCTTGGAGTGGGGTGGAAGTGGAGATATTACAGTATCCTTCCCTTGGAGTGTGGAGGGAATGGGGATTTTGCAGTATTCTTTCCCTGCCATGCCCACCAAGCCACAACCACAAATCCATGCCTACCAAGCTACAGCATGCCCACAGAACCGGTAGTAAAAAAAATTGAATCCCACCACTGACCAGAAGGCTTGACTGTTAAGGGGCTTGGATTCCAGCTCAAGAGACAGGAACAGCTACCTGAATCATTCCTGAACTGTGAAACCTTGTGCCTCAGCTCCTATCATCTTGGAAAAAGAAGAGAGAACACCATTCATTACAGACTGGGCGGCTCCTCCAAGAATGTCCATAGCAGAGATGCAGTGACGTGCGGTGAGGTTTATGGCTGGTGAGGCTGGTAACATCATCAGGAAGGCGGGGAATGGGACCACGTGTGCTGGAGGCTCAGGCTGCCTCAGCCTCAGCACAGGTGATCCCATTCCCCGCCTTCCTGAGCGTGCTCTGCTGGCTCGCGCTCCGCAGTCCTCGAAAGCGACTGGGGAATGATGAGAACCTTCCTGCCTCTGCTGGATTTTGCGCGCTCCTCGCGACTGCATATTGCAGAGGCAGGAAGGTTCTCGTCATTTCCCAGTCGCTTTCGTGCCTTCGTCATCCGGGAACCAGTCGCTTTTGTGCCTTCGTCATCCGGGAGCGCCGACAACATTTCTGCCGCCGCCCTCCGCAGCTCCTGGGCGCAGCCGGACGGATGTAGCCACAGCGATGCCGAGGTGGTCCGGGGGGATGAAAGAGTGAGCGAGGCAGCCTGATCCTCGGTCGCTCACCCGCCGGACTGCCTCGGTGCCATTCTGGCTACCTCCGCCCGGGCGCGCCCGGGAACTGCGGAGGGCGGAGGCAGAAATGTTGTCGGCACTCCCGGATGACGAAGGCACGAAAGCGACTGGGTTCCCCGGGAGCGCCGACAACATTTCTGCCTCTGCAGCTCCCGGGCGCAGCCGGACGGATGTATATAATATTATAATAGTATATATTATATACTATTATTTCATGAAGAGAGGTGAGGCTCTGCCTCCCCTGCCTCCCCTGACCGCACATCCCTGCAGAGATGGTATTCAGCAGGTTCTGACCAGTAGTTTGGAGAACCGGTAAATATCACCTTTGACTAGCCCCGCCCCCATCTATTCTCTGCCCCCCCCAACCCGAGTCCCAGCTGATCAGGAGGGAATGGGGATTTTACCTTTTAAATACTAAAATACATCATCACAACAGAAAATTGGTGTGCTGGCTAAAAAAAATCATGGTTTATGGTTTTATAAACTGAGGTGCATTCATTATTTCAATGGCTTTTTTCCCTCACACATATAAACATTTATCATACACAAAAAGGAAATGGTGTTATTATGCACATTAAAGATCATTTTATTAGTTACCAAGTCTGTAATCAAGTTATATTTCTTATTTTTTCCAATTGTATTAACAGCAAGAAGAGACTTTCTCAGGAAAAAAAACCTCATGCATCTAAGGTTTTTTTTCTTCTTTGTCCTTCTATAATTACCATTTGTTTGGGAAAGAACACACTATTTTGTCACTTCATAATTGTAACAGAAACTATTTCATTTTGCAATCTTTCGGAATTCCTGCATTTTCCTCTATCCTTACAATCTTATTTCTGATGAAGTAAAAAAAAATGCCAATCGTATATATGTTGATCGTATTTTCTTGTAACAAATAAAAGAAAAACCTGACCAAGAGCCAAATCTGAAAGAGGTTCATAATTGGACAAAAAATGGGTTTTAACTTTGTTTTACAAAAGAAAATTCAAAGCCCAAACCAAGAAAAATATACAAATGCATATTCTAATAAAAGTAATTAAAATCAAACAATATATGTACATTTATTTTATACATCTATTCTCTGCCCACCGAGTCCCATCTGATCAGGAGGGAATGGGGATTTTGCCCTGGAGTAATTTTCCAGGGCAACTTTCCCTGGGGAGGGAATTGAGATTTTACAGTATCTTTCCTCTGCCATGCCCACCAAGCCACACCCACCAAGCCATGCCACACTCACCAAGCCACACCCACAGAACCGGTAGTAAAAAAAATTGAATCTCGCCACTGGTCCATAGGGCCACATAATCCCCTCGTCATTGATAACTAATCCTGTTTTGATCTGGCAGTCTTTTTGGCATAAGGCTCATGACTGAGTCCCAAAGGTGATTTTTCAAGAGGAAACTGGACTTTCTGGTTTTTCTTTGAAGCCGTTTCCCTTCTCATCTGAGAGGCTTCTTCCGCTCTGACTGGAAAAGCACCTTTGGGACAACCATGGCCTGGATGACTGAGAATCTCCATAGATACTCATGACAGAGATTGTTCATTATCACTGTTTTAATTCTTTTGTTGTTTCTTTATCTTCCCTTTTAGAAAGAAAAAATTCAGATGAATTTAATGATGCACTTTGACAAAGAATTGTTATTCCAATTCCCTTCCTTCCAACCTCATGAGGTGGATTGAGTTGAAAGAGAAAGAGTTATTGGTCCAAGTAATCCAGTTGATTTTCAGGTTAAGAGAGGACTAGAACTCATGGTTTTCCTATTTCTAATTTAGCACCTTAAACATTACACCAATCTGGATCTCTCTTAAATGTTGGTTTTCAAGACAACCCCCACACTCTTCCATCTTTTTAATAATATTTGTTATTATTAAGCACTACTGTTTGGAAGCCCTTGTCAAGGTTCCAAGTAATAGTCCCACAGCAAGCAAAACTCCGAGGCCGATAAATTCCTCAAAGAATAGCTTTCTTGGGAGTATCATATTGGCACAAATCTGGTGAAAACCGATTCTGAAGATTCCTGCAGTTTTCACCTAATTAAAAGAGAAAGTTTTCCCACAATCCCAAACCATCAGTCACATGGCCCAATCAAGACACAGTCTGGTTGTCTGGTGACTTCTCTCTTCCATGGTCCAAGTGTGAGAATGTCCTTGGTTCTCAAAAGAAAGTATTTTATTTTGGCTACACAACTCTCTGCTATCTCTAATCCCGCCCTCCCTTTCCCTCAGCTCCAAGGTGGCTCCGATCAGGTCAGCTTCATGGTTGACAGCCCATTTTGTTTCATCTTTTCCAGTAACTCCCTAATCATTGACAGGATTTAAAATTCTTTTATCAAGACTCTGATTCCCTGTTAGCCCAACATGTGAAGCCAAGACTTAAGGGGATGAAATTTACTACCTTATCTTATTTCAGGATAATTGAAATAACAAAAATTGTGCTATAACATACTTTAGAACATGATGTTCATAGATCAATTAATAATCAGCTACAACTGGTTTTTTTTGGGGGGGGGAGCTAAATTTGTGCCTGACAAAATGTTCAGCAAGTATCTCCACTGAACTCCCACATGTTGGTAGAGTTAACGCTACATGCTGTTGTCTCAGCATACAGATGCTGCACCTGAGCTAAATAAAAGATTTAATTGGCCATTTTTTCAGTGAATGCCACACAGTGCTCTCCTCCTCTTCCATAGAATTGTTCAGTCTTTAATGGAAACTACCTATTTAACAGAGCTGGGCGAACAAATAAAAATTTTAAACTAAAAATGCTACGCTCTGCATCATATAATCTACTTCATTACTTTTTGATAGCAAAGCGCTGCTAAAGAGACAAGAAAAAAGCAGAGTCTTTGACGCTGCAGCTATTGGGCCAAGGACAGGCAGCAGGTCTGAAGTTTAGGAGCCCAGTTTTCTATACAAAAAAATCTTGGGAAAACAGTTCACTAAGCATTCTCCCAAATAATATGCCTGTGCCAAAAAAAAAAAAAACCCTCCAAATAAGATATGCAAAACATATGTCTAAGAAAAAAGATGCCTTTGCTTTTCAGATATATTATCATCATCAGGAATCTTGTAAGAGCCAGTGTGATTTAGTAAAAAGCAATATCTAACTTTTGAATGAATGAATGACTTGTCAATTCAAAGCTCACCAGAAATAAAAAAAAATTATCAGGACAATCAATCCAGCTAGTTTCATTCTACATTTCTGCATTCCATGTCGTAAAACTCCAATCAAATATCCCTCCTGCTGGTTTTTTTGTTTGTTTTGGTTTATTACAGTCAAAAACCAGTACAAGTAATGAATAGATAAGATTTAGGACAGGGTTCAAATACATTTATAGAATGACCTAACTAACATCCAATAAGTAAGATCTGGAATACAGCCTATATTACATCATAATATGAACACCCAAAATATATTAAACTAACTGATAATACCGTTGCACGGGGTATTTATGTATAGGGGGGAAATGTCTGGACCAAACATAAATTCTAATGTTGGATTTTCCCCCTTACCAGAGGGAGCCCCCTTGTGGAGTACTGTGAAGCCGTTACCATGGCAACTCCACTATGCTGTACAGTAGAAGCCATTTTACGGCAGTACAGTAGAAGCCATTTTAAGGCACAACAGGCTGTATCTTAATAGAACACACACCGCAAGGGGGGGTAGGTGAGTCTTACCCCCATAGTATTTTTTTCCAGAGAGTAAGTCATCTGTGTACCAAGTTTGGCTGAAATTGCTCGAGGCGTTCCAGAGTTATGCTGGAACACACACGCACACACACACACACACACACACACACACAGCCATTTATATAAATAGAGATATAACAACATCTAAAAATTGCAGCAAAGTAAAAGTATCTAAAACTATTACTATCATTGAAGTAATAATATGTAAAATTTAGATGAATAATAATTACAGGGAATGTTTTACAGGATGCTGATCCATCAAGGTACTATAACAGGTTTATCAGTCTTCTGTCTTGAGTAGGAGGCATGGATTCTTCTTCTAATTTGAGCTGAAAAATCAATGGGGTTGGAGAAGATTGGCAGTGTCCATCCATCATTGTTCCTTAATGATGGGTTTTGTTTTCTATAGTGATCCAGATGTCATTATCTCCTGGATTTATTATATAATACTGATTTGAAATTTTAGAAGAGGCAGAGAAAAATTTGTAGCCAGTTTGAATGAGCAGAGTAAGCAAAGTGTATGTGAAATGTAGAAGAAGCTTAACTGAGGCCGGTGGGGTTGTTTTAAGCAACAGCTTTCATTTGAAAGATGATGCAGAATCAGGAATTTTCCTGCCTTTTGTAGGATTCACTAATGGCATTTTTATCAATAATCTGGTTCATCAAATCCTTAAGCAGCACATACATGTACTTCCTAAAAGGCATCAAAAGCAAGGGTTATCCTTTGAGATGACTGGATGAAAAGAATTGCTAAAAAGAAAGGTGATACCTCTTGACTATTAACATCCCTTATTTCATGCTGCAGTTGGAAAATAGCGCACCTTGTTCATGCTTTGAAAGCTGATCATTGTAGATTTTCTTCCTGGGTATTTTGATCCAAAGCAGTAATTTCCAATGCCTGGGTAACCCCACCTCCACTCATCCCACAACCTAGTGCGCTTTAGATTTCAGACCTCATTACACTGAAATTGTAAATGATATAAATTGTATTATCAGCACATTTGATAAGATTTACTTTGTGGTAAAACTGCTCAAATATGCACTCTGATCTCGCAGTAAATTATTCCAAAGATAGTCATAAATCAAATGGCGAGGGGCAATCTATAGTGTGATTCACCCAGTTTGTTGTTGTTATTCTGAAGGGTGCCTGCAAAAATATTGGCACATTGCTTCTTTTGCTAAGTACCTCTCAGCAACACACGTAATACTTGTGCATAACTTTGTGTCCTATTTTTCCCAAGGTAGGAAAATATACATTCCCAAGGGAAATATGAAAGGTGGTGCAGTGGTTAGAATGCCGTATTGCAGGCTAATTCAGCTTACTGCCAGGAGTTCGATCCTGACTGGCTCAAGGTTGACTCAACCTTCCATCTTTCCGAGGTCTGTAAAATGAGGACCCAGATTGTTGGGGGCAATATGCTGGCTCTGTAAACTGCTTAGAAAGGGCTGTAAAGCACTGGGAAGCAATATATAAGTCTCAGTGCTATTGCTATCCTTATCTGATTACATGTTCTCAATGTTAGGATACCACTTCCAAGCTTCTATCACTGCATATATATTGCTACAGCCATATTCAGCAGTTCCTATGTTATTTTGGTGTGTGGGTGTGTGTGGGTGGCTTTTTAAGAACCAAAACTGGCAAGAGCTTTCATTAGAAATAGGTTTCTAGATTTTTCACCAAGGAATGCAACCTTCTTTATGCCAGCTCATGTCCCACTTTGCAAATATAAGCGGCAAGGAAATGAGTATATAGTTAAAATGAAGCTGCCTCCCACAGCAATTAAACAAGTTTTCCCTCTCACTCTCCTCATCAGAAGGGACACATAAAAATCAACAAACCTGATTAAAATGGGATTTCCAGACTCTGACGTCAGAGGGAAGTCAACGTATTTATGCCTCCAGAGTCCCTAATGCTCTGGCTGCTTTTAATAACCGCCTCTGAACAGCTTTATTGAACACAGCAATAAGAAGCTGCCTGGAAGAAGATATAAATACGTAGAGGACAGGAATAAATTACACCACAGTGTGTACATGCGAGTATGTGCTGAAGGAGAAGGAAGATTGTGCTCTTGAAATAAGGTCATTCTGTTATCCTTTTTCTTGCTGTAGTTAACTAGCTAGCCTTTGTAAATCATGAACTTGCCGATGAGCAGTTGCATTATTAAAGGATGTAGCTCCTTAGCCATGAGCATTAATATCTGCATATATATAATGCTGAAATGGGGGGGGGGGGAGAAGCATGAAGCTGTTTGCTTTTGTGGGGAGAGAAACTTTGTGGCAAGTAGACTGACAAATCAAAAGAAAAAGCTGTTTTATTATGCTGCCTGAAACTTATGCATAGTCTAATTACTAAGGTATACATTCTTCTGAGTTTAATGGAACTTATTCCTGAGAAAAAATAGTTTAGGGAGAAACACAGGAACAGTGTCCTTGAATATCTCCTTAGTATATTTTGCACATTAGTGGTACGGAGAATTATCTTCCGCTGATTCCTCCTCCTTCTTCAGGGAAGTCCTACTTCAGGGGTGTCCAAACTTGGGAACTTTAAGACTTGTGGACTTCAACTCCCAGAATTCCCCAGCCGGCTGGCTGGGGAATTCTGGGAGTTGAAGTCCACAAGTCTTAAAGTTCCCAAGTTTGGACACCCCTGTCCTACTTGCTGTCTAAAGTGATCCAAACTGCAGAGGATTAAGGGCAGTACACTTTGTACAGATGATAGGAAGGGGCTCTCCAAGAGGGAGAATCAACAGATCCTATACTTTTGGGAAGATGTCCCAGGGTTTTCAGATAGTAACACAATTGGATCGTTCTGAGCCAGTATTTCCAGTACTTCTCAACCTCAGCAACTTGAAGATGTGCCAACTTTAACTTCTAGAGTTCCCCATGTCAGCTGTGGAAATGTGGGACTTGTAGACCATGCATCTTCAAGTTTTCAAGATTGAGAAGTCTGTTCTAATCGGTTCGCTCTGATCATGTTTGAATCCAATACGTAATCCAATATTACAGGCTGCCCTGTATTAATAGGCTGCAATGCTGCTTCACCATGGTGGTGGTATGCTCCAGAAGGGATGTGCAAGGAGATATACCCAAAGTCACCTAAGGCAGAAAGCTTACCCCTCTGCTCAGCTAAAGCAAGTAAACACCTCAATTGGGCAGTAGTGATATAGGAGGATGCTGGAAGCCCACAGATTTGGAGGGGTGTCAGTCAATATATCAACGCTAAGAAAAGGAGGCTGAACATAGAGTGCAAATTCTTTATTTGCGCTATATTTTTTTATTTCACATGCTAGCAAGAGTACAAAAATGTTAAGATGTGCTTCACTGATTTTAGAAAGGCCTTTGATTGTTGACCATGTCAAACTGTGGAATGTTCGTAAGAAAATGGAAAAAAGTAGAACATCTCATTGTCTTTTTTAAAAAAAAAACAGGGTCGCACAGGAGCCATTATCTGGATGCGGTATGGTAAAATACACTGGCTCCAGGTGGACAAAAAATGAGACAAGACTGAATACAGAGAAAGAAGCTGATTGGGAAAAGGTGAGCATAATTTTAAAACTGGAGGAAGACACATCAATAACCTGATTTTTGCTGATGATACTATTCTGATAGCTGAAAATGCAAATGATTTGCCAACGTTAATCATTAAAGTGAAGGATAACAGTAAATTCACCAAGATGAAAAACAAGGAAGATTAAAGTATTTGATCTTCAGTTATTAGCCTGAGATTTAACAATAAAGGCACTGAATGTGAACCTGGAGGAGGAGTGGGGGTGGGGGTGGATGGGACTCTAGCACCACCACCATAGTTTCCCAGAGGGGAGGCAGTACATACCAGAGAGAAGCCCAAATTAAGAGACTGCACAGTCCTGAGTTAGAGGGAGGAAAAAGTTCATGGTAGCCGCAGCGTAGAATCTCTGACTTTTTTAGGATTTATAACATTAAATGAATTAACAGCCAACAAATACATTGCAAAGTAGTCCCTGGTAAGGTAGCAATGAAATGCTTAGAAAATATATTCAGATGCAATTCCAGGGAAGTGTAGGAAGTTAGCAAACCCTCCCCCCCCCACTCCTAGAAGAATGAAATATCATAGGAAATATTGAAAAGGCAGAATATTTTATTTCCTTGGATAAGAAATGGAGAAACATGTTTTTATGCAGGAAACAGACTCACTCTTTATGGCCCACACCTTTGTCAATGAGCCATTAAAATGCCTGAGCTAGTCTACTCTACATAACAAAGGTAGGATTAACCCTCTACAGAAACTCACCACATGGCATCTGGGAACTCAACCCAAGTTTGGAACTCAAAAGGCACACAACCTACAAGCTGGCTAAGACACCCCCCCCCCTGGAAGTCTGACAATCAGAATACATTTCTTACACAGGAACAGAAAACAGAGAGGTGAGGCTAAACAGAGAGTATAAAAAACTCAGGAACTCTCAGCAAGCCCCTTATTTCTCTTTTTTCTTCTTCACCCAACATCTGAAAGCATGTGATCCCTCTTTTCTGTTCAGGAGCTCAAGCCATGTGATCTGTCCACCATTAAACCATCTTTCCAAGCAGCCTCCATGTTTCCAGTGTCTTTTCCCCTCTTGGAACTGAACCCAGAAGGACATTTCTTCCAACAAAAGTTATACTGGACTGAAGGTGGCTCCACTGAAAGTAGAGTCGATAATTGTGGCGAATCAAGAAACTGGCAAACAGATTGGTTCCTCAGAATTTTTCTCTGGATAAAGGAAAATATCAGGGATTGCCCCAGGTGCTCCATACAGTGGCTTCCTGCAAGGGTGCCATAGGACAGCAACTTCTGGTGGTTTGTAGAGCTCTGGAGCAGAGGGATTGTTATTTTTGCCCAAGCCACAGTTCGGCATTTTAAAAAGGACAATGGGTGTGCATGCTTCTTTTCATAATCACTTCTGAAATTGCTTGTTAATGACTTTTGCATATTAAGAACTTCAAGAAAGGCAAGTTTCATTATACCAAATAGGTTTCCCTCAATCTTTGACAAAAGAATTTTTATGCAAATTTAAGAATTTAAAATATTCTTATTTTGGAATAAATGACGAAAGGGTGATGAGGACATAGATTTGGGCAAGTTAAAAATGGACCTAAGGGGCCAGATTGATTGGAAATGTCAGCCCTTCCAGACAGGCGACCTGACTAAATGAACTAATTCTACTATATTGTCAGGCAATATTAACAGAATCTTGCAAGTTTGAAAGTACAAACTGCCTGCAACCACTTTTAACTGCTTGATCCATTAAGATGGGATCCTTTCCAAATTTCTTCCATTGAGTGTTAAAGCCACTGGGGACTCACACTTTCCTTTCTGAATGTTCTCTAGGCAGCAATACTTCCCCTTGTTCCTCAAGGTAAGATAATCCACATATTGCATTACATCAAACAAGATTTTGAAATTAATTATGAGAATCTTTCATGTGGTTTGTTTAAACTCTTTTTTTAATGAAGATTTTGAAACTATATGTAAGTAATCCTCCAATGGGAAAATGTGTGGATTTTTAAAAAAAAACAACGATAAGATGGGATAGTTGGATAATAGACAGAAACAAAAAAAGAACAGAAAGAAGATTAAAGGAGAAGAGACCCCTAATAAAGAATGGAGCGAAATATTCTAACTCTGGGAGAATTCAAGGTCATTTGGGAACAATGCATGCTGAAATTACTCTTAAGAATGTCTCTTATCATGAAAATGGATTTAAAAGATGTGATAGACTAGGTGAAGACTAGGACTGAGGTTGTTTCAAATATGGACTTAAAAAGAGAATGAACAACAGTAAGGCAAATGGACTAGATTACATTGGTAATGGTTGTACCATTGGAAGATCTGAAATGCCATGATTTGGATCTGACCTTTCTGGAAAAGTTTGGTGATAGTCCCACTAGGTAGACAAGGCCAGGAAATCACTTCCATGGGAAGGCTAGAACTATTGAGATTGGCTATAATTAACACAATCTTGCAAATCAGATTATGTTGCATCTTCTTTCCCTTCTTATACTCCAGGGAATCAAGGCAGCTGAGCTGCTTCCCTATGTTATCTTACTTCTTGGGACTTACACATTGTTTCAGCCTCTTTTGCCTATAATGGTTCTTGCATATTTCCATTAAAGTTATTTGCCTTACCCTTTACAAACTAATTATGTGGTTACTAAGAATTGATGCCTACTTGAGGACATTTAATCGATCACTTTTTTTTTAAAAAAAAGGAGGAAGATCAAGCTAATAATGGATCCTTTTTTGACATTTCCTGGGATGTGCAAAAGGCTCAGATGCATGCATTCTTTCACAGGTTTAACTAATAAATGTTGATACTGACTTTGTGCACGTCAATTTAATACAATCTCCATAACAGGAAATATGTTACAAGATATCACAGCCATTAGAGCCAGTTTGGTCTAGTGTTGTGATGGCGAACCTATGGCATGCATGCACGAGCCTTGTCACCTGGCACACGTGGCTGCGCCCATTCCTCTTCTGGGTTTTTCCTGTGCATGCGCCCGGGACGATCAGCTGGCCTTCGTGCATGTGGCAGTGCTGGAAACTGGAGGAGCTGGTCTTCCGTTTTCTGGCATGAGCATGCGTGCTAGTCAGCTGATCGTCACATGCGCATGTGCGCCAGTAACTGGAAGACTATTTGGATGGTGAGCATGCGCACACTGTAAACCAGAAGTTCATTTTCCGGTGCACACATGCCCCTGGGCAGCTCCTCTTTTGGGTTGTGGCCCAGACGAGTGTGCGCGTGTGAAGCGCCTTTCTGCACACTCGCGCACACTCACACTCCCTTTTTGGCCAAAAAGGTTCCCCAACATTCGTCTAGTGGCTAAGGTACCAGGGTAGAAAGCAAGAGACTGGGAGATCAAGTCCTGCTTCAGGCATGAAAACCGGTTGGGTGACCTTGGGCCAGTCACTCTCTCTCAACCCAACTCACCTCACAGGGTTGTTGTGGAGAAAATAGGAGGAGGAAGGTGTGTTGGGCATGTTTGTCACCTTGAGTTATTTGTAAAAATAATGAAGGTGGGATATAAACAAATAAACAAATAAGTAGTAAGATCCTCAAGATACGATGCTATCATACGTATTTCAAGGGAAGCTCTCCCCCTTAATATTCAACCTACTTTTTTAACCTTAAGAGCTGGGTTGTTGGTCTACTTGAGTAAGAACGGAGCCTCTGTCTCTGCTTTCCCATTTTCATCTCTTTTCCCAAGCTGAGCCGATTTCTAGTCCCGCATTGGCTAGAACAGGAGAGGTGACTTAGGAAAACACCATTGCCTGAATAACTATCAAAGCAGGCCTTTCTAGCAGAAGCTCAGGGTTCTACCAAGCCGAAATGCACAGATGGTCCCTGAAGTCCAGTGGGGAAGCTTAACACATTTTGAAGTGATAATATCGAGAGTCGGCTGTAGGGCAAATGGGAGCAGACTTGCCATGCTTCAGGGATTTAGTGCTTTTTCCATATGTATAGCTCTACAATTCAGTGAGCCTTGTACATCTAACTTTGCGTGTACAACTTAATCATTTAGAAAATAATTTAACAGGGGCAAAAGCAATTTCATTAAGGAATTCATTGAAAATCGCTTTCAGAACTCAATATTTTAAGACGGAATTTAAAAAAAAGATTAGCGTTGAATTGAGACCAACTAGTTCTATTAACAATAAAGGTAAAGGAGTCCCTGCGGATTTTACTCCGTTAGTCCTTGCTGACTATAAGGGGCTGGTGCTCGTCTCCATTTCAAGGCCATTGAGCCAGTGCTGTCTGAAGACATTGCCACGGTCATGTGGCCAGCATGGCATCATGGAGCACTGTTACCTTCCCACCAAAGTGGTACCTATTTATCTACTTGCATTTGCATGCTTTTGAACTGCTAGGTTGGCAGGAGCTGGGGCGAGGACAGGAGCTCACCCCATCGCATGACATTAGGGTCTCAAATCCACTGAGCCCCTGCGCAGCCTTCTATTAGTCCAGGGGGAAAATATTTTAAGTTTAAACTTGTCTTCTATTCTTGTCCATGTAAATACCAATTAATATTCCTCTTTTTTTTACAGTGGTTTGGCAACAAGGTACTCTTTTTAAAAGTGGTAAGAAAATATGTCAACAATAAAACTATGCCAAAATAGATAGATAGAAATGTTTGATGGCTGGCCATCTGGAGAACTTGCACTCTCATACATGTGCCTGTATGTGTATATGCCACCTACCCCATACATACATACATACATACATACATACATACATACATACATACGCGCACACACACACACACACACTTTGCACCTATTCCTGGACCAAGAGGTCCTGCTCACTATCATTCATGTCCTCATGATTTCCCATCTGGACTACTGTAGCATGCTCTGCATGGGACTGCCTTTGAAGAGTATTCAGAAGCTTCGCGTGGTGCAAAATGCAATTGTACGGATAATACGTGGTGTTGGTTGTTTAGCACATGTACACCCCTAATCTATGAGCTCCATTGGTTGTCGGTGTGCGTCCAGGTAGAATTCAAGGTGCTGGTTTTCATTTTAAAAGCTCTTCATGGCTTGGGGGACAGATTATCTGAGGAATCATCTTTGTCCTTTGTAAAATATTATAGCATTCAAAACAATAAAACTATAACATATAATATGGGACTGAAACTGCATTGGTCTCACACTCATGGACAATCTCTGGCAGGAGCAGGATGGAGGCGATGTATCCATCTTTGCTCTTCTTGAATTCTAAGCACTTTTTGATGTCATCAACCATGGCATCCTTTTGGGCTGATTTAGGGAGTGGGGAGGTACGTGGCACAGTCTTGTGACGGTTCACCTCCTTCTTCCTAGATTGGTCCCAATTGGTGTTAATGGAGAGCAAGAGGTCCAGTTCATGAACGCTGCTTTGCAGGTGCTCCCCCCCGCTCCTGTTTAACATCTACATGAAACTGCTGTTCTGTTTCTCTTCCCAGTGACGTGCAGTCAGGTGAGGCAAGTGTGGCACAGCCTCACCACTCTCATCATGAAAAGAAAAAAAATGTAAAAGGAAAAAGCTGAGCTAGTTGCTGCCTCACAGTTGATGACTATGCTTAACTGTTAAAAAAAGCCTCTAAAAAAGCGCCCTCTACTATGAGGCAGGAGAACTGCATGCCTCCTCTAGCCTGACTTTAGGCGTTTTATGATCACTTGAGCAGAGTTAAGCAAGAGTTAAACGCCTAAAAATTCCTGACGTAGGTGAGGCACGCAGTTCTCCTGCCTCATAGTAGAGGGCACTTTTTTAGAGGCTTTTTTTAACAGTGAAACAGAATCATCCACGGAAGCCAGGCAAAGAGCCATGCTGTAGCACACACACTTTCCCCCAGCCTCTTTCTTTTGGAAGGCTCGGATCGGCTACCCTCTGGCTTCTCTGCCTCTCCTCTCACCCCAGCATGCCAGCAGGAGGTGAGTGGGTGGGCTTTATTGCATTCCAGGCATTTCCCACCCAGACAGCAGGCTGCATTTGCAATGGTGGAGGTGTTTGGGAAAGGCAGCAGGGGAATGGGGGGGGGGATGGCAGAGGAGCTGCTTTCAAGCCACTGGAAAAGATATCCAATCCAACTTTTGTGTGTGTGTGTTTGTTTGAGAGTGAGTGAGAAAGGGAAGGAGGTAGGAGAGATAGTCCAATCCAACTTCTGTGTGTGTGCGTGTGTGTTTGAGAGGGAGAGGAAGGGAAAGAGGGAGGAAGAAGGGGAAGGGAGAAAAAAAAGAAAATGAAAAAAGGAACCTTTTTTAGCAAAGGAGAAAAACAAATGCTGTCGCTTTAAATCGGAACTGAGCATGTCTGGCTGTGGAATTCTGGGAGTTGAAGTCCCCAAGTCTAAAAATATTTGAAACCCACCACTGTGTCAGTGCTTCTATAGCCATAAACCTCACCGCATGTCACTGCTTCCCACACCTGGTATGTGTCCCAGGGGTGGGTTGCTGCCGGCATTACTGCTGGTTCAGTGCGCAAAAAAATGTATGTGCATGAGCATTTGCACCTTAATAGGTCTGCGCATGTGCACAATATTAGAGAAAGGGGAAAAATACATTTTTGCAAAGAAGATTGTTTGGCGCATGCGCAGAACTGAAAATCAAGATGGCGCCAATGACGATAGAACCAGTTTGGGGGCATGGCAGGTTGAGTTACTACCTACTCAGCTGAACCGGTCCAAACCCACCTCTGATGTGTCCCCCTTATGGGCTTTCTAATGTACATATAAAATGCACAGGTGAACTACATTTTGAAGCCATAACATTCATATTTTCTAAAATAGCCCAGGAGGTGCTCATAACCATTAATAAACACTGTATGTATGATATGCATAAAACTACTCAACGCTACTGAGAGCAAGTTTATAAATCAAGCAGAGGCTATGTCAGAGCAAGAAGAAGAACTCAAAAATATTGAACAGCCGTTTAAACGGGATCACAGGCATTACAATAATAAGATCCGATTCCGTAGAGTGATGGTAGGACTTTCTGTAGATGTCATCACGGCGTAGTCATGGTTACCAAGGACCAACTGTTCAGAATACAACTCCTGGTACTGAGGCAGAGGAAGAGAGAGAAAGGAAGAGAAAAGGAGAGAAATGGCCCTGCCTTGAAAACATATGTCTGCTTTTAAGGCCATTTCCTAAGGATTTATTAAATGGCCCAAATTGCAAGTACAGTAGCCACCCTGATCACAATTGGGATCAGGATTTCTGTTGCTAATCTAGGTGGTTATTAAGTGAATTTGTGCTTGATTTTTTTTTACCTTTTTTTGCTAGTACGAGGATTGGTTGTACACTTTTTCAGTGCCATTGTAACTTTGGTTTGTCACTAAATGAATGGTTGTAAATTGGGGACTATCTAAAAAGGAATTAGCGCATGTGCTTTTCTATACTTTGATAGAGTGAAAGAAGATGCAGCTATTCAGCATCCCCCTGCTCTGCAGAACCTGTAAGACTGTTTGCCCAATTACACAACCACAGAGTTGATAGGAAGATTGAAATAAATGTACACTTCTTATTTGCATATTGATTGCTAATAAAAGGATAAGGAAAAGTTATTTCTGATGTACATGCACAGAAAGAAGAAAACTATTAGTTCAGTACCATTGAGTTCACAGATTTTGTTCAATCAAAATGGAGTAAAATTGTGAATCATAATAGCTGGACACACACAGTATACTTCCCCGAACCTTTTAATGGGTCGATGCATGTATGAACTTGTTATTTTATTTATACTGTGGGATTCATTGTCTAGTTTGGAAATAAACAATCACCAGCCAAAATTTCCAAGAGAAAACAATGGTAATTTCATTCTTCACTTTGCAAAGCGGCTGGACCAGACACACACAGGTACAATGGATACACCCTAAATCATCAATACATTTGCTTTATATTCCCTAGTACTGCTACAAATTTACAAAACATGCAAAATATGATAGCAAATTTCTACATCATGATACAATGAGCATTAACTATACCAGAGATGTCTTCCGAATTAATGCTATAAAATAGTCATTTGGTTTCAGCTAAAGACTTGTTTTAGACACTTACCATATTTCCTATACTGATATATATTATTATCCAGGGCTATACTGTACTTCTTTTTTTTTAATGGTCATAAACATAATTTACACTACCTTATAATTAACAGAGGTTTTTTGCATGGGTTCCAGCTTGGCTTTCATACAGCTTATCCAATAATCTTGTTTGATTGTTTCTTTGGCAATAAAGTAAATAAGGAGTGAAAAACACCCTTGGAACAGATCCTGGATAATGCTTCTTTGATAACTAATTCTGTTTCAAGAACAGCATTCCTATTTTATCAATTGTATCACGTTCATATCTTAATTGGATTTCAGTAACATCACACGTCCACTAGCTTTAATTGAGATTAAAATAGATTATTTCTCTTCACAGTTTAATAGTGGAGACCCTTAGCATATTTGTAGAAATCTAATTTGTTTTTCAAATTCTACTATCTCATTTTTATCGTATAGTCATGGGAAAATAACTTCAGCTTAAAATATTTTAGAAGTAGGTAATTGTTATTTATCCAGGCTTTATATGAAAAAAATCAATATAGTTCTAATTATCTAAATATTTTTGCAGTACTGGACTCTTTGTGTAACATAACACCCAATTAGGTTATCTTCAAAGACCATGCATATCAATATATCTGTTGTGTTATTAGTTCCTTTATGTGTAAGTGAATGATGATGAAATATATCTTCTGCTTTAATATGTTACTTTTTTCCAAGGTTAGAACAATCATGCAGACCTAATTTGCAGAGGTCTTGTCCCATGTCTCCCTTCTCAAAATAGAGGGTGGGAAATCTCGAGTCCTGACGATTCATCAGGATCCCAATTTTCCTGCCCTACTATTTCGCGGAAGAAGACTTGCTCCACAAATTACCTTTTTCTCCTTAGGAATTCTCAAAATTTGGCAACACTATACCGGTTGCATTCTTGCCAGTCAAAGGCACCAGGAGCCAGGCTTGAGGACAGCAGGAGGAACAGCCAGGAGAGAAGGCTGAATTGATTTCAGGAGCTACTTTTTGAGGCAGAAGGATATAATTGCCAATTACTCTCTAGCAGCAAATCCTGGAGTTTGGGTTTCCATGGTAACCACTGAGTTTAAGCATCGACAGGCCTCTGCAATACAACTACAGTTCCTGTTTTTTTTTATTTAAAAAAAGCTGCTACACCTGAGGGTTTTTCCTCACAGCCATCTTCTTGTGCTTTCTTCCTCAGTCCAGGAGGCAACACCCCACGCATGCTGGCATGGTTTGTGCTGCCACCATTGGACGTCTTCAGAGATTTGATGCAGGACAACTTAAAGAATGTGATTGGTGGATTCCCATGGCATCCCCCTCACTACCAACCACTGCTCTCCCTAAGAAAGCAGGCATATTGTTGATATATTGGAGAAGAAGCAATTTGAAAGTTACTGATCGAGTCTCTCCTCAAGTCTCAAGCTAAAATGGGCATGATGGAGGGTAATGCAGAGCCAGCAGTCCAGAGGGACTGTGCAACATCCCCAGGACACTTTGTCTCTAGCATCATTGAGAAAATTTTATGGTTTGTTTAGGAGCAGAAGAAAAACACTCCTTCAACACTGATGATCTCTGGAGGGCCAGAGATAGGGGTTGTTCCTCTATCCTGGTCCTATTAGATCTCTCGGCGGCGTTCGATACCATCGACCATGGTATCCTGTTGCACCGGCTAGAGGGGCTGGGAGTCAGGGGCACCGTTTTACGGTGGTTTGGCTCCTACCTCTCTGACCGGACGCAACGTGTGTTGGCAGGGGAGCAGAGTTCGACCCGGAGGTCACTCACATGTGGAGTGCCACAGGGATCGGTGCTCTCGCCTCTCCTGTTCAACACATACATGAAACCGCTGGGCGAGATCATCCGTGGCTTTGGGGTGGGATATCATCTGTATGCTGATGATACTCAGCTATACATTTCCACCCCGAACCACCCCAATGAGGCCGTCGAAATGATGTCCCGGTGTTTGGAGGCCGTACGGGTCTGGATGGATGGCAACCGACTAAAACTCAACCCTTCCAAGACGGAGTGGCTGTGGCTTCCGGCCCCCCGGTTCAACCAGGTGCTTCCATCTCTGGCCATTGGGGGCGTGCAACTAGCCCCCATGGAACAGGTGCGCAATTTGGGCGTCCTCCTAGATGCCCGGCTGTCCATGGATGACCATGTAACAGCCGTGGCTAGGGGGGCGTTCCATCAGGTCCGCCTGATGTGCCAATTGCGCCCCTTATTGGACCGGGATGCCCTACGCACAGTCACCCATGCGCTAGTGACGTCTCGCCTGGACTACTGCAATGCTCTCTACATGGGGCTTCCCTTGAGATGCACTCGGAGACTACAGTTGGTCCAGAACGCGGCCGCGCGGGTGATTATGGGGAGGTCTAGATACTCCCCTGTAACACCTCTCCTGCGCGAGCTGCACTGGCTTCCTGTGGTCTACCGAGTGCGTTTCAAGGTTTTGATTATGATCTTTAAAGCGCTTCATGGCATAGGACCTAGTTACATGCAGGATCGCATCCTGCCCCACACATCCCTACGACCAATTCGCTCACACAGAGAGGGACTTCTCCGGGTGCCGTCCGCCAAACAGTGTCGGGGGGCGGCATCCAGGAGCAGAGCCTTCTCTGTGATGGGCCCAGCCCTGTGGAATGACCTCCCCCGTGACATCAGGATTATTTCCGATCTCCGCTCCTTCCGTGTACAGTTGAAGACCCACCTCTTTCAATCATCTGGCCTGGCTCAACCGTAATCTTTTCATATTCCTCCTGACTGTCTTTTTTAAATTTTAAATTTTTATTGTATATTGGGTTTTTTATTAGACGGGGCATGTTAATGGTTTTAATTTGTCTTAATGTTTTAATCTATTACCTCCTCCGTGCATGTATGTCTTCGTATATATGTATGTTTATATATGTCTTAGTGTACGCCGCCCCGAGTCCTGCCCGGAAAGGGAGCGGCTAATAAATCCAAATTTATTATTATTATTATTATTATTATTATTATTATTATTATTATTATTAATCATCTAAATACAACATTAAGCTGCTTGTGCAGTGGGCTGGGAAGGAGATGGACAATGTTGTGGGGATATGTTCTTTAACAACAGTTAGTGAGGCTGTTGTGCTGCAGCTAGTAGACCACGAGAAGCAACCTTGGGAATACCCACAACTTTCTTCTTTGTTCTTTCAATGGTAGCAGCCTTAAAAAATCTGAAGGAGAACCTTCCAAAATTGTGATATTCATGAGATAGGGGGAAACTATCATGAATTGTAGACAGTATCCTACATACTGTATACTGTTTGCACATGCAATCCCGCCAAATTGATTTATTTAAAACAATTCCAGCAATGGAGCTAAGCAAAACTCCTGCTTTTGAAGCTTCCCAGACCAAATAGGGATGGATGAACTCTAAGATGAACTTAAATGCTTACTATAACAAAAAGAGAATATCCTTTTAGGGTGGAGTCCTTATAGCTGCACAGATACTGTAAAACCACTCAGTTTTCCTGGGAATAGACCTCCTCCTGGGGGTTTAATCAGGAAGCAAAGAGAGATGTTCACCATATATGACAGCAGCACCTAAATTAGACCATGTCTAAGAAATAGGGTGTGATAGTGAATTTGTACAGCACATATCTGAACAACCTCCTACAGCAAAGTATTCCGCACTGTTTTCACTGATACTCAGTTCAATTACGAGATTTCAATTCTAAAGAACTTTATTCATTCATTTTAAGATATATGCCACCCAACCACAATGACTCAAGTCAATTCACAAAATGCTTGAAACTACTTATGTGAAAAGAAAAGCTTTGTGCTTCCTTCTAACCCATCATAAGAAGAGGGCCTGCTTCAACCCCAGCAGTAGTTTGTCTAGTAAGATCAATGCCCTAACTCCAGATTTATTATGACTACAACTCAAGGAAAGTGCTCAGACAAAAGGGCACAATGTAAAAGGTGACTCATTCATTAATATGATTTTGGCTGAGAAATAGAGAAGATATGTGCTAGAATACGAGGCAAAGACAATTATTTGGATTTCACACATCTCCTTTTTAAAATTTGCTATTGCTTAGCTAAACAATAAAAAAGATAAAAATTAAAATTAGAAACATTATATAACACAGAAGTTTAAAGGGATATCTGTTTATTTTAGATCTATAGGAGAATGAACAGCTGAATCCAGGGGGTTGAGTTAAAAGAGGGATCAGCCTAGAATCCCTACATAGACACAAGCAAACAAAGTCCCTTGAATTCTCTTGATCTTTTATCTAACTCCAAGCAGGGGCTAATCCTTAGTTGAGAAGATTCCAGTGCATAGGCAAGATTAATAATAAATCAGTTTAATTGGATTTTCACATGTGGAATTGGTCTTTTGTAGCTGACAATATGTTTACTTTTTTATATTTTATTTTATTTTGTAATTTTTTATATCATTATGGAGTTTTTAACTGTTGTTTACATGCTGCTTAGAGTCACGTTTGTAAGATTATAAAATATTCCATTCCACTCCACTTCACTCCATTACATTACATTACATTACATTACCTTATATTACCATATTTTTTGGAGTATAAGACGCTCCGAAGTATAAGACGCACCCAGCTTTTGGGCAGGAAAACAAGGGGAAAAAATCTGCTTCTGCCTCCCAGCAATTTGCCTCCTTGCAACAAACAGCAAACAGTATAGATAATATACACTGTTTGTAGTGTTACATTTCAGACTATAGTTGTATAGATGCTGTTAAAATTGATGTGCTTTATGGAAGTGTACATTATTCTCTGCTATTTAAAAGAAGATACAATAACACTGGGACTCTTCAGATCAAGCATTTATTTTAAAAAGCTTCTTCATTTTGTTAAGCTGTCTAGAACAATAATAAAAAAGTCTTTTAAAAATAAGTCTAACAATTTGAACATTCTATAGGCATTTATATTTATTGACTTACCTTCCTGCAGCAAACAGCAAACAACCTGATTAGCACAAGAAAAAAAATCTGCCTCTGCTTCCCAGTAATTTGCCTCTTAGAGCAAACAGCAAGTTTTACTTTCAGTTTCTTCCAATCATCAGTTGTTTCAGGCTGCAGGAATTGCGATAGCCTATTTCAGCCTCCCCAAGCCCCATTTTCCCCATTTGCTGCAAGGAGGTAAATTGCTGGGAGGCAGAGGCCAAAGGGTGAGGGGTGGTGGGTGGGTGGGGCTACACTCAGTGTATAAGACACACCCAAATTTTCACTCTCTTTTAGAGGGGAAAATGCATCTTATACTCTGAAAAATATGATATGTTATATTACAGAGATGTGCTTGCAAGTAACAGAATATTGGTTCTGGTTGTGTTTTCACTTCCCTTCCTCTTGTTCCCAAATGAGTCGGGGAAGAGCCAGTCTGAGTTTCTCCCAAATATTTTCTACCTTCTCTCAGGTTCAAGCCATGCATTTGCACATTTTGCTTTTGTAACAGTTTCTGAGTAGTTTCTACCAGGTCATCTCCATGGCTCCCTGCACCACTTCAGTGTGCCACCAGCTGGCAGTAAATTTTTTTAAAAAATGCCAATCACAGCATTGTAGTAAGAACAGAGCAGATCTGACTTTAGGACTTTGTCTTTCATTACTTCCCTGGGCCCCTCCTTCTACCCGTTTTGTCATCATGTAAGATGACTCAAGTAAAGCAGAAAGGGTCACAAAGGGAACTGAGTCGCAAGCTGTTCCCTTGTTTAGAACTTTCCTGCCCTTCACTTCTTGCCTTTATACTGGCAACAAATTCAGACATGTTTTGTTCAAGAAACCTGTTAGATCGACTCGAATGCAGCAGGCGAGAGTCACTAGTGATTTCAGCACTTTTTATTTCCAGCAAAGTGTGACTGTGCTCTGCTGGCTGGGCTGCCAGAGCTTGCCCTTTAAGGAGCTCCAGGCAGACCAGCCAGCCAATGACAGCAGTTTAAATTCCCCATGGTTGGGACAGCCAATCCCTTTCTCTCCACAGCAAACAGCCCTTAATGGCTGACAGTTTGCTTGCTGTGGTAACTCTTGAACTCCTTCCCCAGGTTCTCCTGTGGCCACCCCCTCAATACCCAGTTCAGAACCTTCCTTAACATTTTGTCTTTTGGGGTGTGTTCAGCGATGTCTCTGGCGGTCACTGGGCTGGCCAGGTCAATGTCGATCAACAGCACTTGGGCGGTGGGTGCAGAGTCTTCCACAATTCTGGCAGCAGGCAGTGGCTGAGAGCGTTGGCGTGGCTGATGTCTTTGCCAGAGTGGTGGATCAGCTCATAGTTGTACGCCATGAGGAAAATGGCCCATCTGGTCATCTTCGGGGACATGTATGGCGGGGTCTGTTGGTTACCAGCGAGGAGTCCTAATAGGGGCTTATGGTTGACTACAAGCTCAAAATGTCTACCGTATACATACTCATGGAACCGGTTGATCCCTGCCAACACAGCCAAGGCCTCCTTATCAACTTGGCTGTAGTTGCGCTCAGCCGGTGACAGGGTCTTGGAGTAGTATGCTATCAGTGCTTCTGTTCCATCTGGTAGGTGGTGGGTGAGGACCTCCCCAACTCCGAAAGGGGAGGCGTCACAGGTGATCCAAACCGGCAACGTGTGGTTATATTGGATTAGGACGCTGGATTAGGGTTCACCTTGAGTCCTTTTTCCTGGAACCTCCTCAATGTCTCGCGCACGTGTTCCATCAACTATTGACTCCCCTGATATAAAAACATCATCAAAGTATGGCACCACCCCTGGGATTCCGTGCAGTAGCCGCTCCATTAGGCACTGAAAAAGTCCTGGGCTATGCTTACTCCAAACTGCAACCTGGTAAATTTAAAAGCCCCCCCCCCCTGTGAGTCACTATGGTTTGTGCTTCAGCGGTGGCTTCATCTACCGGCAACTGCTGAGAGGCCTGGACAAAGTCCAGCTTGGTAAATACCTTCCCACTTCCTAGGGAATGCAACGGATGTTGCACCACTGGCACTGGGTACGCACTCTGCTGGAGGGCCTTGTTCAGTGTACACTTGTAGTCCGCGCAGAGGCGGATGGACCCATCTGGCTACACGGGGGTGACTATGGGGGTCCGACTATGGTCGGTTGGCACGAGGATTCCCTGGGCGATTAGTTTGTCTAATTGTTCCTCGACCTTGGGCCGCAAAGCAAATGGTACCCTTTGGGGTTTGAGCCTGATGGGGGTCACATGGGGGTCTAGGTTAAATGAAATGGGTTTCCCTGTATATTTACCTAGGCCCCCGTCGAAAACGTGTGCAAACTCCACCAACAGCTGGTCCAGTTCGTGGGTGGTGACGTGGTGCAGTCCGGTGATGTCAAGGCCCAGGCACTGAAACCATTCCACTCCCAGCAGTAATGGTCAGTGGCTGTCAAATACCGTGAGCGGCAGCCGGCCCTGGAACTTGTGGAATGCTATGTTGACCTGCCCAGTACTTCTGTTTGGTTTCCTTGATAGTCATTCAGGCGGACATTTGGCGGCTTCAGGAATTTGCTGCTTGCAGCTGGGTTCAACCTTTTAATTGTTTGCCATGATACAATTGTAAAGTATGACTCTTGTGTCCAGCTCCATTTTACATGGCTTCCCCTCAATGGTGACGATTGCGTGGTATTTTTCCTTCTCATAAGAATCTGTGTGTCCCACGGTTGTGCGATGGATTTCTCTAGGGGCTTGGTATTGGTCTTCTCTTTATCTGCTCCGTTGTTGGCTGGTTCTTGGGTTTCCCATTCTTCCTAATGGGGCTGCAGGCTTCGGCTGAAAGGGAACAGGTTGGGGCGCTTTGTAGACTTTGGCAATGTGGTCCTTCTTCTGGCATCGGCGGCATGTCGTATCCCAGAAACGGCAAGCCGTCCTTGTGTGGAATCCCATGCAGCTTGGGCAACGAGGCTGCCTGCTTTCCACATCCCTGCGGTTCTGCCGTCTTTTGGAGTACACACAGTGGATAGTGTCGTCTGTGTCGTCCCAGTCGTCATCGTACTCAGGGACTTCGGTTGACCAGTCGGGCTCCCGGTATGGTGCAGCCCGCTGGTCTTTCTTATGTTGGCCGCCGAGTTGTCTGAAGATTCTATAGCTCTGGCCTCTTCGATAATGTCCTTGAATGAGACCCCTCTCCTAATCAACATGTTTTTTTGTAAGGAGAGGTCTCTCATCCCCAGGATGATCTGGTCCTTCATCATTTCTTTGGGATTTATGAGCTCGCACCTCATAGCAATCTCCTGGAGGCTGGCCACAAAATCATTGACGGTCTCCCCCTCTCATTGGCGCCGGTGGTAAAACTCGTTCCGGCTTACCATGGGGGTCGCGGATGGTCCGTAGTGGTCTTCTAGGGCGCATTGCAGGGTGGCCCAGGTGACAGTTTCCACATCTGCTGTGGCGATCAGCGTCTGTGCCATTTTGTAGATCTTGGTGCTGCAGTAGGTCAGGAATAACAGTCGCTTCCTGTTGTCTGGTCTGTCCTGGTAGTCATTGGCTTCCAGGAACATTCTGAAACTGCCCATGTATGTGTGCCAGTCTTCCGTCTGCGGGTCGAAGATCGCTGGAGCAGGTGATACTTGCAATGCCATTCGTGCAGGTGGTCAGGAGTCCTTGTTGCAAGATAGCTGCGTAGTTGACGAGGAGGTTCTCAGGTCCCTTTGTTCTTCGTCGCCAGTGTTAGATCAGTGCGAATGCAGCAGGCGAGAGTCGCTAGTGATTTCAGCACTTTTTATTTCCAGCAAAGTGTGACTGCACTCTGCCGACTGGGTTGCCGGAGCTCGCCCTTTAAAGAGCTCCAGGAAGACCAGCCAGTCAATGACAGCAGTTTAAATTCCCCGCGGTTGGGACAGCCAATCCATGGCGAGTATGACAACTTATGTAGATTCTAGCCAATCCGCAGCGAGCATGAAAACCTATGTAGATTCTAGCCAATCCGCAGCGAGCATGAAGACTTATGTAGATTTCTGACGTACATCTGTACATAACAAAACCGGTGTGTGTGTGTGTTTGTTTCTTGAACAAAATAATTACATTGTTTCAGCCTTGTACAAAAACAGTAAAGACCAGAGAGTTAAGAGGCAAATTAAGAAGTCTTGTCAATTGAACTGTTTAACCATTGCATCATTCCAAAAGATTGGCTACCAATACTTTCCATTATTGCCTGGAGTGTGCAGAAAAGTGACAACTATTTAGTTCCCTGCCCCAAAGACACAGGTAGATGTCTCTTTGGAGGAGGGAAGTCTTGTGCTGCCAAGGAACACAAAATGAACCTCCGTATTAAAGACAGCATAATCGTATTGTTTTTGTGCAAATCCAAAAGGAGCCAAGCATGTTGCTGCTGGATATGATGCTGAATGGAGACAGAGTAGAATGACAGCAGGCAAGGCCTGGTTGTGGCTTGGAGAGGAGGATGTGTGCCCACATTCATCTGAAATGGCCCATGAAATGCCGCGATCCCACCTATCACTGACCCCTTGACAATGGTTGAAAAACAAAAAGAGGCACGGTATAAATAGATTTTACTCAAACCTGCCCTGGTTAAAGGTTACTTGAACACTGACATAAGTAAAGATAACTTAAACTGCACAGGAAAATAATGCCAGGGAGATGTGGGTGTGAAGTCCCATTGTGTGTCTTGAACACTGCTTCATGGCAGTCCATGTGGGATTCCTCCTAGGGACTTGGAATATTTTCTTGAAACATTGAGCTATGTTTGGATGAAAATAACGGTAAGGAAATTAGCCTTTTTATCACGAGATGACCGGAGACTCCAGGTCACCTGTGAAACTCCTAAGTAACCCATATAGTAATACAGGCTGATTACGTTTACATTTTAAAGATATGAATCTATATAGCATGTGTTAAATGGGAGAGAGTCTGATAGGCAGCCAATCTCCATCTTTGATTCTGGCTGTGGCACTTTTGCTCTTAACCATTAAGTGAGAGCAAACATTCAGAAAGTAAACTTTTCAATCCATGCATCTCCATAGAGTTAAACTTCATCTGTCTATCAGTCACAGCAGTCCTTTCTCCCACCTTCCTCTTTCTCCTTTCCACCTGTAACTGACTACCAATGGAGCAAAAATATTCATTTCTTGACATCTGAAATCAGTTGCTCCAAAGATTCAGTAAGTGTTGCTGAGAAAAATGAATATTGCCTGTGATAGAAAGGAGATTATATTCTTGTGGTAAAGAGTGTTTAGACAAGTATTCAGGCTAAGAGACACTTAGAAAGAGGCATAAAATGTATAATACAGTTATGCATGCGCTCACATTGCTACCAAACAGGTAGCAAAGGTAAGTGGATTTCACCACTGAAGCAGGAGCATCCTGCATTCTCCCATAGATCAGTCTTCCCTATTGGGCAACGTCCAGATGTGGTTTTGGTACGACTCCCAGTATTTATACTGGTGAGGAATTATGTAGTCTTAACACATCTGAAGAGCATTAGATTGATAAAGACTGTGTGAAGCGTTGAGAGAAAATGATAAACCTTGCTTGTTATTCCTTTTAACAATTATTAGTCATAAGTATAACAATTATTAGTCACCTTGCAGGTTATTCATATAATCCCCTTAGTGATGAAAAGAAAGCTGTGTCGGCTTATTAACACCCATTGGTTATATTGTTTGATCAGAATCTGTGAGCAGATAGTTGATGCAAATTAATTTTCTCTGCAGGCAGGCAAAGGTTGTCTTTAGTGCCACTCATTCTACAGACATGCCAAACAGTTTCATCCAGACAGAAGCTCCAAGCCTCAAAGATTAGTCTGACCCTGGACTATTGCAGTCCTCCAGCTCTTATGTGAATAGTTATGTCATTATCTCTAGATTAATCCATTCTGACTAAACAGCAACAAAAAAGATCTTTGCAGGAGATTTTGGTCTCTGAAGTCCTTGCATGTCAACCATTGTAGAAAGGAGACATACAAAACACACAGTGATAAATAATGACGACAATACTTGAGAAACAGATGTCTCTCGCCTTCTATTCCTTTTGTCTTTTTCAGTCTCTCCTGCATGGAATCGTTTACTTAAGTGTTGCTATACGCTCATATCCCTTTTAATCCACGTTGCAATCATTTTCATTTGGCTTGGTCTCTTCTGGCCTTGTTCCACTCTGCACTACAGAGCTTTCTCAAGAGCTCTGCTTTTCCTACTAACTGTAACTTGCCTTCCATCTGTTGCTCTCCATCTGCAAAATTCAGTATTTCACTGATATCAGGACAACTTGCTCAGTTCTGTTAGAGGCTGCATTTTCATCATCATCCTGAATACTGATAATGGAATGAAAGAACCTTTGAGGGAAGCTCCAAGGGAAATAAAAAGGGTGACATATACAGGATGCAGTGAGGACAGGTCTCATTCAGTACAACAGCAAATGATAAGGAATATTGCCTTTCTACATGCAGAATCCAGAAAATCCTTTTTTCTTCAAGTAAAAAAAAGGGGCAAGGTAATAGGGCAATGTTCGGTTCCCCCCAAACTGAAAACAATGAGATCAATAATAAATTGGTAGGGCTATTTCCCAGCATCCTTCAGAAGCCTATCACTTAGATTTACAATAGCAGTAGCAATGCCACTTAGACTTATATATCACTCCATAGCGCTTTACAGAACTCTCTGAGAGGTTTATAACGTCAGTATATTGCCCCCAACAATCTGGGTTCTCATTTTGCCTTGGAAAGATGGAATGCTGAGCCAATCTTGAGTTCAGGATCAAACTGTGGGAAGAATTTGCCTGCAGTACTACATTCTAACCACTGTGCCACCCATTAGTACAAAACTGGACTACTGTGAGGAGAGGGGAGGGTTGAAACGCTCCATTGTAAATACATTTCATCTCTCATGGCAAATACAGTACAGTTATTACAATGAGACTTTTGTCTGCACTCTTACCTATTTTTGACTGGTCAGCTTCCTTTTTATAAAATTATCCTGAGTCACTGAGTGCAAAAAAGTGCCTTGCTGCTAAAACAGGGCCACATCACAGCCTTTCTCAATTTCTTTTTCCATTGCGGAGGCTAAAAAAAGAACTAGAAAGGCAAAATTATGGCATGAACTTTCATTTTTAAGAGGATGTAGCTTGCAAATAGTCACTTTGCAATGTGCCATTTAAAAAAAAAAGGAAGTTAAACTTCTTGCACTTTCATTTTTGTAGATCTTTGGAAAGTTCAGATCATTGTGTTCCTATACTTAAAATTCAGTGCGCAAATCAGAAGAGCCATAGAGCGAGAACAAAGCAGATCACCATGCATACCAATAAGCATGGTCAGTATACATATCAAGCAAAGTCCTAGCCCAGAATGTCACAGTTTCCACACATGGGAAGAGCCTCCTGTTCTAGGTGAGGCTTTTGTTTGGCATTAGACACAGCAGCTGGACATGTAAGATATCAGCCATTGAGGGAAGGAGACTCTGTCCGTATCAGTTATGTCCCCATCACAGGTGGTATTCAGCAGGTTCTGACCAGTTCTGGAGAACCAGTAGTGGAAATTTTGAGTAGTTTGGAGAACCGGTAAATACCACCTTTGATTGGCCCCACCTCCATCTATTCTCTGCCTCCTGAGTCCCAGCTGATTGTCACTGCGTTAATTGTTTGCTAGCTGAACTGAGATATTATTGCGCAGGTCACTGGCCTTATCAGCAAATGATGTACTGCGCCTGCTCACACACATTCCAGAGACTTCTTCCCTTTTGATCTTCTGTTCGTCTGCCAAGAAGGTGGACGATAATTGCTCTTGCCAAAATGTAACAATTAGATAGATTTGTTTATTTCTATTTTCATTTTATTTTCATATTAAAAGTTTTGTTTTCATTAGAACATGTTCTCGGGTTTTTATTTTTCACTTTTTCTGAAGATACGCTGTTTGGAAAGCCGTCGATTCTAGACCTCGTTAGCTCAGGGTGAAATTTCCCCTGACACTGATCTGGAGGAAATGGGGATTTTGCAGTAACCTTCTGCTGCCATGCCCACCAAGCCATGCCCACCAAGCCACGCCCACAGAACCGGTAGTAAAAAAAATTGAATCCCACCATTGTTCCCCATCAGTGCTCCTCATTCTTTCTGGGAAAGCTAGAGGGAATTTCTGAAGGCATGACAGTGTGCAGGGCCTGGATAACGGAACCATATCCAGTTCTCTTTTCTTAAAATGATCAGATGCAAACCTGAACGAAATGAAAGGAGAACAATGTATTGTTATTGCTATTTTTGTTGTTGTTATGCGTCCTTATGAACACTGGATGCAACCTCCACTTCATCTCCATTGATTCTGAAAGTCATGAAGGAATAGGGTGGATACCATTGTAGAAGCTGATGACCTTTGAGATATATTTTGAGCAAGCAAAACTCTCTTTCAAATTTGCTGTTCGTATATGCGTTGTTATTTCTTTTATCGGGATTATTTTATTTGTTGGTTAAATGCTTGTTGTTTCTATTTGGATCTACATAGAATAAAAAGATTTAGAAAAGGTTTACTTGTTTATCTCTGAAACACTTTGTAGGTTCCCAGAGTAACGAAACCATTTTAAAAATCTATTAAAGATGCAAGCCAGAAATTTTAAAATACTGAATTAAACGGGTTGTATTCCTTCGACAAACAAAAACACATTTTGATGAAAAGAGTGCCAAGTCATTACCAGGTATGTTTGCAGGCTGCGCTCAAAAAAAGTCAAGATGTGCGTACATGGACGATGTTTCTATCACATCAACCTGACCCCCATCCTACTTCTTTTTACCATGCCCTACAAAACACATATCGTTGCAGTCAGGCTGACCACTATGTCAGGGTGTTGTGTATGGCTTAATTAAATTTGTGTATATCACAATCTCAGCATACTTGTCAAAAAGAAAAAACTCACAATAAAAAGAAGGACTTAAAACAAAACAAAAAGGCAATGGCCGAGTGTACCAAGCCAGGGTGTAAGAGTAGCAATTGTTAACACTGGAAAAAGCAGCCGGTAGGTTTATGAAAAGTTTAGACCACATCTTAAGATATGAAGAATTTTGGATCTTTAATCAAAGACCTCATGGGTGGAAGATTATCTTCCTTAAGCGATCTGACCATTTTCCTGAGCAATGCCCCATCATGGAATAATTGAAGAATTTTTAAATTTTGAGCTTCTCTCTACCAGCCACCCAGTGGTTTATTTATTGTCCAGCTTGGTCGTTTGTGGTTTCTTTCAGCTAATGAGCCTTTCGTAAACTGAACATAACATTTCACAAATATTTTACTCCTGTCACTTCCTTGAACTAACTGCCTTGTTCATTTACCTCTACGCTGAGCAAATTCAGCAATTAGAATAGAAAAAGTCCTGTAAGATTCTTTAAACAACACACCAAACCTGTGTGCAATTTGATTGTGCATACGAAGGGAGGGGCAAAAGTGAAATGCTAAGACCTAGCCTGGAATGGATATGCCTTCTTCTTACCCAGCTAGAAGCAGTATGTATTTCCAAATGAAAATCATAAGCATTTTTTTAAAAATCAGAATATTTGAGAAATGTTTGCTGCCACTAATAAAGACGGTGCCATTTTACACTAGAGGAAGGCCAGAAGTACTATAAAGGTGTTGCTATAGCAACGAACAGAAATCTACTTTCTCTGTTCTTAAGGGAGTTTTACCCTAGGCACACTTTAATTTAAAAAGAAAAAAGAAAAAGAACCAACACCGAAACATGGATGTTGCATAATAGCAGAGCATGCTACTTTCATGCTTTCCACCCGACAGGGGACAAGGCATGTTTGCCCAGGTCTTTTAACATGTTGTCGACAGTATTTGTGATGGGGGAGAAAAAGGGTGGGGAGAGGTGGATTGCACATGCTGTGATAAGCCAAATAGGTGTCATGTAAAGATGGTTGTGATTTGTGGTCTGTGATTTAATAGGATGGATGATTTCAGACAATTGTGGCTCTTTCAGCCAACCATGATTTAGTGAACCACACAGCTTAATGCAACGCATGAAAATATGGGAACTTAGCCAGCAAAGCATATTCCTACATGCTCTGTAAAATTAGTGCCCCCAAGCAAAAATGGAGGTGGGGGTTAATCACTGCCCCTGGAATGTGGTGGGATGGAACAACACTGGAAAGTCTTTTTAGGGACAGAGATATTCTATAACAACTGCAAACTATCTCCAGAAACGTCACCTTGATCACATATTTTTCCATCACTCTTGTCTAGGTATGGGTCCAGGCCAATGGCCAGGGTCCAGAATGATACATTTAAACATGAGATGTACAGTATTTGAGAATAAAGCACTACATTTTCAAATAAGGAGGTTGAAGGGTGGCTCAAAGTTGGTTTAGCACTTGTACAGACTTGACCTTTGATTGCAGTTCAGAAATTGGCCTTTGGGGGAGGGGGTGTCACTTCTGAGCCCTCACAATGGGATGGTCTACAAACCAAACAAACGGAAGATAAAACAGAGATAGCAACCACCTCAAGGTACAACTGTTGAAAGTTGAGCTGCTCCGAGGTCTCAGATTAGAGTTGGCAGCATACAGTACTCTTAAGGCTTCTTCTAGTTTGAGTAGAATGTGCCTGTGTGCTTTTGAATCAGTTTCTGATTCCTGGAGATTGCCTGGACAAGTCCCTGCAAGGTTTTTGGGAAGTGGCTTGCCCTTGCCTCTTTCGTAGGGCTGAGAGGGAGTGAATGGGTCAAGGTCACCCTTTGTTCCTAAGGCAAGACTAGTTTTCTGCTTTCTAGCCTGATAACTTACCTATTACACCAGGACACTTCTCTTGATTATAATTGGCATATATTATAATTTGCAGAAAACTTGGAGGCTCTGTCTAACTGCCTGGAAGTACTTCATACCATCTGCTCCTGGGTAGTTCAATATGTGATCGGTTTCCAATGTGGCTACTGAAAAGCAACGATTAACCTTATTATGGTTTCTAATGATAATATAACTGCTATGAGCTTAGGAGTGTAGTCTCCGGGTCACATGAGAACACGTGATGTGATGTCCACACAAGAGCTCATCCAACAGTGACTTAAAGGGGATGTCAGGAGAAATACTTTTTTTTTTTGTATGTCAGTCATGTGCTGTTGGCGTTCTTTGTTTTCTGTCTCCTGAAGCTGATTGCATTAAATCTTGATTTTCTTAGAGCAGTGGAAAATGTGACAGAAGCAGAGAGCGGCATTTCCTGTGTCAGGGTGACTGAGATGCAATGAAAAACCACAATGCTTATTTCGGGCGGTGATGCTGCAGTCTGGAAACAAATGTACTACAGAAGCATCCTTCTTCCTCTTCTTTTTAAAGACCAAAACTATTTAGGATAATATTGAGTGGAAACATTTATGGGGCATGTTGTTCCCCTGCGCAGACAAGTCTTTCAAAATGGGTCAGCCTCGTTTCTTTCCTTTGCCATATAAATAGTACGTTCCGATGTCATATTTGATACAAAGGAACAGGTGCCTCGATGCCATTTTCATAAGGAGAGAGAAGCAAATGGGGCAGTTTTCAGAGGCTGGTGGAGGTTAGGAGGTGCTCCTGCAGTGGAGCACAAGGAGATGGCTACTATGACTTGCAATGTTGTGAAACTCAGATGATCAGTTGGACCTAATTTCTCCAACAAGGTCAGGGGAAGGCTGGCCTAATCTCAGTGTGATTATTTACCCAGCCCGATTGCTTTTTCAGAGTAGCAATAGCACTTAAGACTTATCTACCGCTGCACAGTGCTTTTACAGCCCTCTCTAAGTGGTTTACAGAGTCAGCATATTGGCCCCCAACAATCTGGGTCCTCATTTTACCCACCTCGGAAGGATGGAAGGCTGAGTCAACGTTGAGCCTGGTGAGATTTGAACTGCTGAACTGCAGCTAGCAGTCAGCTGGAAGTAGCCTGCAGTACTGCAATCTAGCCACTGTGCCACCTTGGCTCTAGCATCAAAAGAATGAGCTTGGACTGGGAACCGAGCCAGAAACCAGGAGACTGAGTTGTAGTCCTGCGTTAGCCAGTTGGGTGACATTGGCTCAGTCATTCTCTTTCAGCTTTGGGAAAGGGGCAATGACCAACCACTTTCAAAAATGTGAAGAAAACATCAGGAGTTTCTGCAGTCACAAGGAATTAAAGACTGACCTAGAGGCAAGCGCGCGCACACACACACACACAGAGAGCATGTGCGAACATGGATGCACTTTTCCTTTCTCTCTAGTTAATTTTTTAAAAAATGAATAGAAAAAGCCTTTGAGTGAGACCAGCGTATCACTTCCATTAGCTCCATCTTGGGCCTTGTAGCATGAGCTCAGAAAGGATGGTTTCTTTCTCTGCCAAAACAAACACACACAAGGGCAATGTTGCACCAGCTGTTGCAAGAGATTTATAAATATATGCACCGCCTCCTTAGGCACATGTGCCCATAAAAGGAACCGGAAGTAGTCCTGCCAGTAGGACAAAAGTGAAGAGAAACGACAGGAGTGGCTAGGAAAGTGTTGAATGGGGAAGTTGACAGCATAGTCTAAGAAGTCTAGGAATGCTTCATTAAAGAAAGAAAGAAGTGGGTGTAGTGCAGTTAGCTTGTGAAGAGCAGAGAAGACTGAATCATTTCAAAAGAAAACGAGGGCCTGGCTTTCTGAAGGGTTAGCTGTTTCTTTTTCTTCCCCTTCCTTCTTTCAATTCAATTCAGAATAGAGATGGAAGGGACCATGGAGGTCTTCTAGTCCAGCGCCCTGCTCAGGCAGGAGCCCCTATACTATTTCAGACAAGGCTCTTCTTAAAAACCTCCAGTGATGAAGCACCCACAACTTCTGAAGGCAAATTCTTCCATTGGTTAACTGTATTCACCTTTCAGGAAGTTTCTCCTTAATGCCAGGTTGCTTCTCTCCTTAATTAGTTTCCAACCATTGTTTCTTGTCTTGTCGTCTGGTGCTTTGGAAAATAAGTTGACTCCCTCTTCTTTGTAGCAGCCCCTCAAGTACTGGACTATCATGTCTCCCCCAGTCCTTCTGTTCTCTAGACTAGCCATACCTAGTTCCTGCAACCGTTCTTCATATGTTTAAGTCTCCAGGCCTATAATCATTTTAGTTGCTTTTCTCTGCACTTTCCCGAAAGTCTCAACATCTTTTTTTATAATGTGGTGACCAAAACTGGATGCAGTATTCCAGGTGTGGCCTTTATGAAGGATTTATAAAGTGGTACTAATATTTCACGTGATTTTGATTCTATGCCTCTGTTTATACAACCAAGGATTGTATTAGCTATTTTTGACTTCTGCCGCACACTGCTGACTCATTATAACTTGTTCACAAAAATGTGGAAGACCATTTGATCTAGAAAAGACGAAATGCCTCTCTTTTGGGGGGAAAGTTTCTGATCAATTATTTTTGATAACATTTTTCCAATCATGGAAAAAAAATCTGATTTAACTATTTCAGGTTTAATTGGTTAAAATATAATGAGAACTTTACTGAACCTTGTATAAATTATGTCCACAGTCAGTCCACGCTCTTTTAAGCAAGTAACCGGGGGTGGGGGAAGAGCATGATAAGATAGCATTATTTATTTATTTTCATTTATGCAGCCACTAAACAATTAAACAATCAACAATTAAATAACAGTAGTAATAAAACAAAACAATATGTACATCTATTAAAGCCATACATATTTAATGTTTAAGCCTCCAAAGTTAAGCTTCCACATTCAGTGCTTCATTAAATCTTCTTGTCCATCTCGCCCACTCCCAGGACTTGTGGGAAAAGCCAGTTTGGAAGGCTAGGAGGATAAGTAACTCAGTGGTGGAATACGACCGGTAAGCCCTAGTACGGGCGTATCGGTGCCTGCTGGGAACACTAGGTACCGTTCCAGTATGGTGCTCCAGAGGGCACATCCGCCCACTCACTCTCCTTACCTGTATTTGAGCCGATTGGGGCTTTCGAGCACGCACACGGAGTGTACGGCGCCTGAGCAATGCTCCGGTGAGCAGCTGGAGCGTCACGGGTGGTAAGTACGCATGCGCATGTGCACGTGGTGGATGCCGGGCCCTGTTGCAGCGTACCAGTTGCAACAGGATCCGGAACCCACCACTGCTCAAAATCTTAGCAAATCATTGCATTGAGAACCAGTTTGGTTAGTACTGAAGGTGCTGGCCTAGAAACCGGTAGTCTTGCCTTAGGCAGGAAAGCCAGCTGAGTGACTTTGGATCAGTCCATCTCTCTCTCTCAGCCCAAACCAGTGGTGGGTTCTGGATTCCGTTCCAACCAATAAGGTTGGAACGGCCCCAGCGTCACCCACATGCATGCATGTGCATGCGTTGTAGCTGCAAATGACGCTTCCGCAAGCCTCCGCAACGCTCCAGCTGCCCGGCGGAGCGTCACGCAGGTGCTGTACGCGCCATGCCATGCACGGAAATGCTGACAGCTTTAAAACACAGTAAGGAGCACGGGCGGGTGGGTGGACCCTCCGGAGCACCGTGGAGCACCATACCGGAACAGTACTCGGTGCTCCAGGCAGGCTCCGGTACGTCCGTACTGGGGCGTATCACCTACAACCCACCGCTGGCCCAAACCCACCTCACAGGATTGCTGCTGTGGGAAAAAATATGAGGAGGGAGGAAGGAAGGAAGATTAGGTATGTTCACTGCCTTGAATCTATATATATAAAAGTGTGTGTGTGTGTGTGTTTTCCAATGTAGCTCTGGAACGCCTTGAGCAATTTCAACCAAACTTGGTACACAGATGACTTATTCTCTGGAGAAAAATACTGTGGGAGTAAGATACCCCTAACACCCCTTGGTGTGTGTGTTCTGTTACGATGCAGCCTGTTGTGCCTTTAAATGGCTTCCACTGTACAGCGCAGTGGAGTTGCCATGGTAACCGCTTCACAGTACTCCACAAGGGGGCTCCCTTTGGTAAGGGGGAAAATCCAACATTAGAAATTATGTTTGGTCCGGACATTTTCCCCCTATAAATAAATACCCGGGCAACGCCAGGCTATCGGCTGGTAACTTATAAAAATAATAAAGGCAAGATAACTTTTTAAAATATTATTGGGGCCTTTCCTCTCTACAGAGTTAAATCCCACCCGCCTATTCCTTGAGTTGGCAAAGAAAAACAAATGATCATTACTTTTCTCGTCCTCGTCGTGGATCCCTGCACTCCCTCTCTGGCCTCTGTTCTGACTCAATCCCAAATGCGCAAGCCTGTGCAATGGGGATAAGCAAACGGATTGGCTGATTTCTGCAACACTGTTATTCTCTCATTCCTGTATATCACTAGCAGGCATGAGACCCATCTGCCATTTCTGGCACTACAGCAGGAATGAGGTGGGTCTGGCTGCCAGATTTGGTCAGCCCTAGTCTTTCTCCCATGCCCCTCTCCTAAAGCTCTTGTAATCCGAGCTCAATGAGTAAAAGAAAAACAAACTGGAATCCCAGAGGGAGCTGAGTCACCACACTTTTACTTCTGATTTCCCCCCCACACACACACACACTTCTTTTCTTTCTTTACACAGGCCAGAAATGCTTCCTCTCAGGTTGAGAGGCGGCGGCGGGGGGGGGGGGGTGTCTCATCATTCCTACCTTATGCTCAGATTTTAAGATTCTATAGAGCTACAACACTAAAGGGCTGCAGGCTGAACAGGACAGTATCCCTGTGAAATCCTGAGAAGCTACCCGCACACGAATCCCTGTGTCCTGCCTTCTAGGGAAAGGGCAGCAGAGTGAGGGCAGACGAGGCTAATGAGGGTCTGGATGGAGCATGCCTGGAAGAGCCACTGAGCTCTCCTCTAATCCCACCCAGACTGACCTTACCTCCAGGTCCATGGGTGGCAGAGCAGAATGAGATTTGCACACTCCATGGTGCTCGCTGGATACTGCCAGCTTACGGCAGGAAACTTTTTGGCATTAGTGCAGCTTAACCTTGACTCATTCAGCGGCTAGAATGAGTAAAGCTAATATCGTAAGGATTTGGCAGAATAAACAGATCACGGCCATGTGCTGTTGAGGTGAAAGTGAGGAAAGGCCTTCTGCACCGGGCTAAGTTCATACATGGAGAAACAGTATTTAAATATTCTGATCCTAAAGGGAGGGCAACTTTGAAGGTCAAAGCCAACATGTTCATTTATCCCAGAAATAATCTGTAAACAACCAGTAAAATACAGAATTAGTGTGGTAGGACTGACCGTAATGGAGACTATTATGGAGACATGACGCAAAGCCTCAGATCTCTGGAAAAGGCTCTAATGCTGGGAGAGATGGAAAGAAAGAAAAAAAGAGGATGACCAGTAGCAGAATGGGTGGTCTCAGTTACAAGAGAGATAGTGCAGTGTTGGAAGATCTGAATGACCAGGTTAGGGACAGATTGTCATGAAAACAAAATCTATTTGTGTATTTGCTAACAATTGACCCCAGTTTGATGGCACATAATCAGATCAATTATCTAGAAACTCTCCATCCTGAGCACAATACAGGTAGTCTTCCGCTTACAAGAGTTCATTTCATGACTGTTCAAACGGAACTGTTCAAAATGAAACAGTTCAGTTTCAATAGCATTGAAAAAGGGACTTACCCTTACAAAAGTTGCGATATCCCCATGGACACATGATTAAAATTCAGATGCTTGGCAACTGACTCCTATTTATGACGGTTGCAGCGTCCCAAGGTCATGCAATTCCCTTCTGCAACCTTGACAAGCGAAGTCAATGGGGAAGCCAGATTCACTTATCAACTATGTTACTAACTTAACAGCTGCCATGATTCATTTAGCAACTGTGGCAGGAAATGTTGTAAAATGGAGCAAAACTCACTTAACTGTCTCATTTAGCAACCGAAATGTTGGGCTCAATTGTGGCTGTAAATTGGGGATCACCTGTTTCTTAATATTATTTAAAAAAATAGATAATTTGTAAATGGATTAAGATTGCATCTGAAAGAGAAAATTCCAGCCTGCTTTTAAATATGGTAATTTGAAATATCAATGTTTTCCCCATTAATTTAGTTAATGTAATCTATATTAATCCAAAGAATATGCAATTTAGTTTTTGTGTTTTTCTTCTCAGCAGAGATTAGGAAATAGGACTTCTCGGGCTGTAAAAGATTCTTTTAAATTTTCTTCTGATTAACTTTACCGTGTTGACATTCAAGGATTTCTTTCAACCTGAACAGTTCCATAGCTAGAAGGCCTGAAGATAACCAGTAGCCTCTTCCTTCCCTACACTCCTTCTTTTTACTAATGGTTAAATTTTTCCAAGAACAAATCTGGAAAAAAGCTTTCCAGGCATGTTGTCTCCTATTGCAAACACATTGTGGACTCTAATTTTCTTTCTTTGATTTCCTTCAGGATAATTGTAGACCACTTGAAGGGGAATGGTCTGCCTTTGTTGCTGTGTTATTCTTGTGATGACTTCTATATCTCGTTAATATCAGTAGCAAATTTTCCATTCATTTTAGCACGTCCTTGGGAAATTCATTTTCTCCAGCCACGCCCTCCAATGTGTTGGGCTACATTTTAGGATTAGGCAAACTTTAGATTCAATTCCAAAAAATGTTTCAGAACTCCTCGGGCCACAAATATAGGACATGGCTGCATCTCCTTCAAGCAGCCGCATCATCCCCCCAACATCACAGAAAAAGATGTGGTTGTTTTAAACAATTTTAGATACTGTATTCATGCTCCTCTGCGTTCAAATTATTTTCCAAATCATTTCTGTAATGCTAAAATGCTATATTCTTCTTCTCATCATCCTGAGGAATAATGGAAGTCATAATCCAGCCTACGTAGATGGCATTGAGTAAGGAAAGCTACCTTGCTGTTCAGAGATATGGAACAGCATCCGTGTACACGTGGCTGCCAGGTATTCTCTGTCCCCAAGGAGCCTTGCAACAAGGCTCTTTCAACAGAACTAAATCATGTATTTCAAGCTTTCTTCTTCACCTACACACCGTCTTTCATGTTGTAGACTGTAAATAAAGTGAGCCCTAACAAGGGCATTAAGCTATGTGCTTGGAGTCGTATGAGAACTGATTTTTGATTGAAAATTTGAACTTGCTTGTGTTTCACACAAATGCAATGTCTGACCATCCTAATTAATGATTAGGCAGCACACTGTTTCCCCCCACCTTACATTACAGAGAAGGTTGCCCTCTGGTGGCTGGATGGTATCATAACATTTGACATTACACTATTTGCATGGCTATTCTTTTGCTTGCTTTGTGTACAGTATTACAATACCTGCATATCCATCCCACTATTGCTTTCCTAGGTAAACAAGGATGTGTAAAGCCTAGAAAAGGAATAATAAATAAATAGTAAGTAAAAGCATGGGATATGAAAAAGAAAATACAACTGGATAACAACATTTACATTACCTCTTCCTTGCTATCCGGTCAAACCATCCCTGCTTCTACCATTTTTTTTGATTCACATTGTTGTTGTTTTTTAAAAGCCTGACTTTTCAGAATCTCAACTCTATCTAGCCATAACTTTGTCTTCCTGTCAGCATTTTTACTCTTCCTTCATGTATTTCTTTTGCAATCCAATCCTCGTTTCTCTTTATGAGCTGTGGTGGCGCAGTGGTTAGAATGCAGTACTGCAGGTTACTTCTGCTGACTGCTGATTACCAACAGTTTGGCAGTTCAAATCTCACCAGGCTCAAGGTTGACTCAGCCTTCCATCTTTCCGAGGTGGGTAAAATGAGAATTCAAATTGTTGGGGGAAATATGCTGACTCTGTTAACCACTTAGGAAGGGCTGTAAAGCACTGTAAAACTGTATATAAGTGCTATTGCTATTTATATGACCAAACTACAGTATGTCAACTTGGATTGGATTGGATTTATTAGATTTATATGCCGCCCTTCTCCCAAGGACTCAGGGCGGCAAGGGAACTTCTTTCCCTTGCTTTTAGATTCTATCCATTACACACTTATTCTTTAACTGGCCTTTTCTTGTTTTAGCATATAGACTCCCATTCAAGTTCAACCATGAAATCACCTCCTCTCAAGGAAACTAAACTATATGCATGCTCAGTCTCTAGTATCCTATATTTAGTCATATAGGATACTAGGGCTATTAACGCAGCCCTTGTGATTTTTTAAAAAATCACCTAAACAAAAATATACATCATGCTAAATCCACATTTCCTAAACAGCAGCAAAAACAGGAAATATTCAAAAGACATCTAGTACTTTCATATGAAGATCCCTGTTAAGGAAATCTGATGTAAGCAAGATAGTTCTTCATGCAAATAACTAGTGCAGCGTGTTCCATTTTCTATGAATACTGACTGGGGATTATTGGAGCTACAGGACATCAGATTGGTGAAAGCTGAACTAGAATCTAAGATAGAGTTACTATGATACTGTTAATTATGATTAAAGACAGAATGTGCTTCAAATTGTACAATAACAAAAGCTGTAAGGGAAATTTTGTTCTTTCAATGATGTAGAATTTAATCCTTTATATGATTGTTTAGAATTATTCCATTTAACTCAGAGACTGCAGAGTTTTCATATAGACTTCAAATGGATAGCATTATCAGTGTTTCTCTCTACATCCCTGCTTATTTAAGGGGGAAAGCAAAAAATATGGTGGTTGAACACCATCAAAGCTGGCAAACACCCCTCCCCAGCCTAAAATAAATAAAAGAAGCCATATGAGGTCAGAAAACGTGGAGAGAAGCCCCTCCATAGAATTGTGGAAAATGGGTCATGATTAAATATATAGCATTCTGGATATGTGTAGCTGCATGTAAAATTAAAGAGGGTCCAGAGGAGAAAGGGGTCATCTGGGGTCTTCTTATCTCTCCCCCCCCCCCGCCCTGTTTTTGCTTGCCTAAGCACGCTGAACCAGCCGTTTGCAGGCGGAGAAGCTGCTACCTGTGCCTCATAAATAATGGATCACGGCAGCTTTTGAACGCCGGCGAGAAGCAGCCGCAAGCCAAGCAGAGGAATAGGGCGAAGGAACCTCTACAGCCCGCAGACAGACGTGACCACGAGAGCAGAGCAAGGCCTACGACAAGCTGGGGGGCTCCTGAGGGGGGAAAGCTCGGCTTGCAGAGTCAGAGGACCAGTCGTGGCTCGTGCTCCCACTCTCAGAGACGATCTTTTCCCGGAGAAACACTGCAGCAGCTAGAAGAGTTTGAGGGGTGATTGGAAGATTGCTTCCCAGTTCTAGGCTGTTTTTATTTAAGGGAGTGGTGGGATGCAGTATCCCTATGGCATGCGTGGACTTCAACTCCCAGAATTCCCCAGGCAGGGAATGTCTTAGAGAGGGGAGGGGATCCAGCTCCCAAGGGTGTTTCTTCTTCCCACCTTCCTTGCCCTCAAGATGCAGGGAAGCAAAACCAGGTGCTTGCTTAGCCGCCGCCGCAACAGCCGCCGCCGCCGCCACACCATTCTCCCAATTCACCCTCCACCCCCACCCCCGCGCTCTGGCGGCTGAATCTGAGGATTTCCCTTCCGTGACAGGGTTTCCTCAGCCCCACGCGGAGGGGGCGGTGTGTGTTGCGCTGGTTCGCCGGGTCTCTGCAGCGCTCTCCTCCCCCCTCCCCCCCTTCCAGCAGAGGAACCGTTCTCGCTCCGAGCGCGAGCCGAGTCTCCCAGGATTGCGGGGGAAGCACTTGCAGAGGCGGCTGCGCGCAGGCTCAGTGAGATTTCACTGCGTCTCGGGTTCTGGTTTGGGCCGAAGCCAAGGCAGAGAGAGGGCAGACGGGGTGCCCCGTGCATGGAGGAAAGAAATCCCCCCCCCCCCAGTAAAATCCTCAGCAGCAAGCGCTTCTCCTTGGAACTGAAGAATCCCCGGCTGGCCCGGGAAATAGAGCGAATCCCTCCTGCTGCTGCCGCTGCCCACCTGCCAATCTAGCTGCAAGGCCAGCCAGCTGCAGGCCCGACGCTTGGTCGCGGCAAGCTCTGGGCACCAGGGGGCAGCGCTGAGCCGCCTGCTTTGCAACTCCCCGAGATTCCCTGCATTTCGCATCATCAGGAAATTCCCTTTGACGCGATGCCTCTGCAGCTTTCTGCAGTGTGCGCGCTCGGAGTGCTTGGCGCTGGCGCGCCGCCTGGTTTCCTTTTCCTCCCTCAACCTCCCGCTCCCAAACAGGTTGCAGGATTCGCTGTTTACCTTCCAAAGATCACAAGATCTTGCGGCTTTGGTTCGGAATCGGGACACGAGGTGTTTATATGCAACATAAAAATGACGGGACGGGAGAAGAGCAAATAAAATTAAGGGACGTTCAGTGTGTGTGTGGGGGGGGGGGGGTTAGGGTTAGGGTCGGCCAACCGAAGACCAGTGAGAGGAAAGCAGGCGTTAAGATTTCTGCCAATTGATTTTGGCCTCCCGATCATGTAAGAAGGGAGTTAAGTGGTCTTCGGTCACCCGGTGTCCGTATGAGGCACCTCGGGAACAAGGTTGCGGTGTAAAAGATTGGACAACGACACGTGTATGTCACCGCGTAAAACAGTGGAGAGGAAGAATTTCCCCCATTTTCTTCACAAGGCGCGGGGTGGGGGCCGCCAGGTCACCTTAATTGCACGCACAAATGCCAGAACAGGGAACTCCAAGTAAGCAAAGCCGTTTCCTAATGGCGAATGCAAAGAGGCCTCGGGAAAATTAGAAACTTAAACGTCCCCTACAAGCTGCACTTGAAAAAGAAACCGGAAATTCGCCATGCGTGCTGCATCTAAAGTATATCTGTGCGGCGGATGTCCCGAATTTGGGGAAGGGTTCCCTGGAGCCCCCTGGCGCTTGGGCCTCCCCCGGCTGTTTTGACTGGGCTCCGCTTGTTTGGGACACTTGCCCCGCAGCACTAGCGCCGCTCTGCTCGGTGTTTACCCTGCCGCGCGCCCCCTGTCGCCTCAGGTCGGAGGAGATCCTCCTCGCCCGGGGCTTGGCAGGTTTAAATAGCAGCTCTCGGCCGCGGAGATCGGGAGAGGCGTTTCTGCAGCTCCTGGCCCTACAGGGAGGCCGAGCGCTCCTCCTCCCCCCTTTCCTTTCCCAGCCGGACTCTCCTCGTCGCTCTCCCGCCCGCCTCTGCCGGAATTGCCTTATAAGGAGCAGGAAGGCTCCGGCCGGAACAAGGACTTATAAGGGTTTTGCCATATATGGCCTCAGTGTCCGGGGGGCTTCCGGCAACTTGCTGTGGCTGGAGCGGCGAGGAGGAGGGGGAATCTCGCAAGGAAAGCAGCGGAGACCGCACCGCAGAGGGTCGCGCCAAGGGACAGGCACGGCGGGAGCCCCCAAAAGGCCCCAGGCCGATAGCGGGGAGCTCGCGCGTTCCCCCTCCCCAACCGCACCACTCGGCTTCCCCCAATGTCGAGCTCTGACGCCAGGCCGGGTCCTCTAGCTTGCCACCATATAAGGGCTTCCTGCCTCCCATATTTGGACATGTACGTCAGGAAAGAGGCGGTCCGGAGAGATGAGACAAGATATATACAGGCTGTTGTGGGGCGGGCGGCGAGCCGAGAGCTTTTCAGCGAATAGATTCAAGGGGAGCCCCGGGCAGGGTGGGTGGGGGAGCCGAGCGCTTCCCGCGGGCAGAGCCAGGGGGAACCCCAGGCCGGCCGCGGAGTTAGCAGGCCCCCAGTGGACCCCTCGGCGGCAGCAGCCCAGCCTCCGTGTAGCCCCGGGCAAAGCCCAAGAACACCCCCATGGCTGCAGCCAAAGCCGAGATGCAGCTCCTGCCTTCGCTGCAGATGGCCGACCCTTTCGGATCCTTCCCGCACTCTCCCCCTACTATGGACACCAACTACCCCAAGCTAGAGGAGATCATGTTGCTCGCCGGTGGGGGGCCACAGTTCCTCAACCCCGCCGGTGGCCCCGAGAGCGGCGGCGGCGGCTTCAATCCCTCCGGCGAAGGTGGGGAGCAGTCCTTCGAGCACCTCGCTGCAGGTAGGCAGAAGCACGTCCCGCGGGTGGGGGACGGGGCAGATTCGGCCGGGAGTTCCCGTCCATCTGCTCTCCAGCAGGGAATTCCGCTATCCAGAGGGAGCGGGGAAGGAGGGGGGGATGCTCCGGTGTGCGTCACTCACACTCCGGCCCCGGCCTTCTGCGGCTGGAAGGGCGCCAAGCGCTGCCAGATGTTGTGCATAGACATTCGGCCCCTCTGGATGAAGGGGACGGCCCTTGAGAGGCGCGGGCGTTCGGCAGCGCCCCGCCAGTGGGGAGAAAGGGAAAGTCTCGCCTTTTGGAGGCACGCAGGGCTGGTGGGGATTGGGGAAGGCGCCCTGCCGGGACTGATCTCGGGCTCCTCTTCTCTCGGCAGACACTTTCCCCGAGATCTCTCTGACCGGCGAGAAACCTTTAGCGGAGAGCAGTTACCCGACTCAGACTACCCGCCTCCCGCCCATCACCTACACCGGCCGCTTTTCTTTGGAGCCGGCGTCGAGCGGTGGAGGCAGCACCCCGTTATGGCCGGAGCCTCTCTTCAGCCTGGTGAGCGGCCTGGTGGGTATGGCTAACCCGCCGACCACGTCCTCCCAGTCGTCCTCCGCCTCTTCGCCGATCGCCAGCTCCGCTTCTCCCAGCCCGGTTTTGAGCTGCTCGGTGCAGGCCAGCGACCCCAGCCCCATCTACTCAGCGGCGCCCACCTTCCCCAACCCCGGCGGAGCGGACATCTTCCCGGAGTCGTCCAGCCAGCCGTTTCCCAGCCCGTCGGGAGCCTCACTACAGTTTCCGCCTCCGGCATACCCGACGGCCAAGAGCGGCTTCCAGCTGCCCATCATTCCGGACTACCTATTCCCGCCTCAGCCGCCCCCACAGCCGGGCGACCTGGGTCTGGGCTCTGTGGAGCAAAAGCCTTTCCCGGGCCCGCAGCCCTCGCTCACTCCGCTCTCCACCATCAAAGCCTTCGCTACCCAGAGCGGCGGCGGCAGTTGCAGCGGCGGCACCGGCGGCACCGGCACTCCGCAGGAGACCAAGAGCCTCCCAAACGGCGGCGGCGGCTCCTACCAGGCGACACTGGTGAAGCCCAGCCGCATGAGGAAGTACCCCAACCGGCCCAGCAAGACCCCGCCACACGAGCGGCCCTATGCCTGCCCCGTCGAGTCCTGCGACCGCCGCTTCTCCCGCTCTGACGAGCTCACCCGCCACATCCGCATCCACACGGGCCAGAAGCCTTTCCAGTGCCGTATCTGCATGCGCAACTTCAGCCGGAGTGACCACCTCACCACACACATTCGCACACACACTGGCGAGAAGCCCTTCGCCTGCGACATCTGTGGCCGTAAGTTCGCCCGCAGCGACGAGAGGAAGCGCCACACCAAGATCCACCTCCGGCAGAAGGACAAGAAGGCCGACAAGGGCCCCAGCGGGCCCCAGGCACCCTCGACTTCCTCCTCTCTGGCCCCTTACTCGACCTCGACCGTCTCTACCTCGTACCCCTCACCCGCAGCCTCCTCCTTCCCCTCACCGGTACCCTCCTCCTACTCCTCCCCCGTGACCTCCTATCAATCCCCGGTAACCTCCTACTCACCCCCGGTAACTTCCTATTCCTCTCCTGTGATCTCCTATTCATCCCCTGTGACTTCAGCCTTCCCATCGTTCCCCTCGCCCTCAGTGGCCACCAGCTACGCATCGATCACCTCTTCTACCTTTCATAGCCAGGCGGGGGTAGGAGGCAGCCCCTATCCTTCTCCTAGTAGCCTCTCCAGCCCCTTCAGCTCCTCAGTGACTTCAACCCTTCCCGACTTGGCCTCCACTTTCTCGCCTCGGACCATTGAGATCTGTTGAGAGAAGAAAAGTCCCCAAAGGGTCTGCTCATCCAGGCCTAGCCGGCTCGATCCAGGCCACCCACGGCAAAGCCCCCCTCCCCCCGCAGGGCCTCTGGACCTTTCAACTGCCTGAAAAGCAGTTCGACAACTCCGAGACCTGTGGAGTTGCTCTACTTCTGTCCAAGAACTGAACCTTGCATGGAGAAGCAAGCGCGACCTTCTTTCCCAAGAGCCCCGGCCCTGGCTCCTTTCCTTCTCTCCAGGCCCCCCTCGGTCCATCAGAAAGCAAAGGACATTGGGCTCCAGGCAGTCTCAGTTGTGATTGTGTGCCTGCCCTGCCACGGCTTTGCTTCCCCTGGGGACCCTCGACGTGCCAACCTCTTTGCAGATTCATCTTGCTTATTCTTTGGAGTACGAAGGACCATTATTATTTTGTAAGTTGTGAGTTTTGCTCTTTTAGTGACGACAAAGCTGTACTGAGTTTTACAACATGTCTGGGGCATGGGGCTTGGGAGTAAAAAAAAAAGCAGCACTTAAAACTATGTATGTGAGCATGTCAAGAGTGTGATGTTCTTTGTAAATATCACCTTAGGGATGAAAGCACTCTCACGTGGCAAAAAAGTTACTTAGTTTTCCTCCAGGGTTTTTTTTTTTCTTTCCCCAGTCCCAAGTCTTGGTGCCTTGTTGTGAAACCCTGCTGACGTCATGCATTTGTGTGATTGGATGCTTTGCATCTAGCCTTAAGGGAAAAGGGAAAGTGTGAAAAGGAGGGACTGAGGCTCAGAAACAAAAATGCGAGTGTAAGGTGGAATGTAAGCAAAAACAAAACACAGAAAATCGTACTTCTTAAAAGTCTATTTTTGTTACAGAAGTGTAAAAATTTATAAATATATTCAGCAGTTGAAATGTTGTAGTTACCTACTGAGTAGGCGGCAATTTTGTATGTTATGAACATGCGGTTCATTATTTTTGTGGTTTTATTTTTGACTTTGTACTTGTGTTTGTTTATAAGCCAACACATCGAATGCGCTTTACTGCCAATGGGATATTTGGTGTACAATAATCTCCAGAAAAGTTAATAAAACTATCGAGAGACCAGCAGTCCTGTTGTTGTTGTCGGTGTTATTTTTCCTTATTCCAGGCCTAGCTTGGTGGCTGCCCTTGCTCCTTTCCACTGAGAAGGTGCTGCCAGGGATGTGGGGAGGGAAGGACTCTCAGGAAGAACTTTGTAACTCAGGAAGAACTTGAACAGTTGGCTGGCTGCTTCTCTGTGACCCAGTCAGTATCACCAACCACTCTCAATCCCATAACATACTGGGAAGCCAGACTGGGTGCTGGGGGAGGGTGCCTAGACATGGAAGTGGGATGCGGGGGAATGCAAGTTCCTCCTGATATTTTGATTTTGCTGGATGGGTCACTGATGGATTCCCCCTTTTGTCAAAAGAAAAGAGTTGGGCTTAGAAAAAAATTAAAAATCCACGGCTTTCCTCTGGGGCCACAGACCTTGTCACTCCTGATGCTAGCCCATGCTAGCTGAGGCAGATGGAAGTTGGGAGTCCAAATACCACTTAGGGTTCTGCAATGTTTCCTACCTTACAACACTACTTCAAGGTACCTGATCCCAAAAACCTACACTTCCATCAACGACTAACAAACATATATGCCTGGGAGATGAGGGGAAGAGGTAAGGATCTGCTTTCCTTGGAATCTGCCCCAAGGGTGACCTCTCAGCTGTTCTTTCTTTCCTTCCCTCCCTCCCCCCCAGACCATCATTTTATCCTGGTGATAATGATCATTTCCTCATAAGGGAGGGGAGGGTGAAGCAATCAAAGGCGCACTCTAAATGCAGAAGCCAAGCCATTCTGGAGGCAGTTGGGGAAGGGCGGGAGAGCCTGCTCAGAGGACTGTACAGATCCCTAGATCCTAAAGACTTAAGAAGTGCCTGAGTCTTAATTCCTATTGTCATATTTCTCCTCCACGGTCTGGATCCCAGCGGAATCGGTTGTTATTCTTACCGGATCCCAAGAACTCGGGCAGAACCAGGGAGGCTAAGAACTCAGTAGGCCGGGCGGTTTCCTTAAAGAAAGGTTGCTGCCCCGGCAAGAATCTATTTAGATCACAGCCCATCCGAGTTCCTTCGCCGTAGTAAGCTGCCGGTGAAATACAAGAGCAGCGCGGGGAGGATCCGCGGGAAAAGTTACGAGAAGCCCCAGGCAGCGGGAAGCCCTCGAAGTTGCCCTGCATTCACTCCGGCCGCTAGTTTGCCTGCACTATTTTTATTTGTCCTAACGAGCTTTTCCGAGGGCTGAGAGGCTTCGAGGCTGCGGCGGCGCCGACGCTAAAGGCGAGGATGCCAAACCCTGATTTCGGGGGGGGGACAGCTTTTGGGGTTGTTCTTTTATTCTGCAAAAGGCTGACGTCCCCCTACCATTCCGGTTTCGCAAAATACGGGCAGGCTTCGGCGCTGGATCGCGCTCTGTAGTAAGGAGGAGCTGCGCCGCAGCCTTAGACCTAACCTGTTCCTCCGAGTCGGTCTTCTCCGGGGGGGCTTCGGGTTCCATGATTAGAATGTAGGAGACCCTCTTCTCACCTCAACAGCTTTATGGGTTGGAAACTACCATCGAGGATGGAAATGAAAGAAGCCCTCGATCCCCAAGCCTAAGGGGGCTTCGGATCATAGTAGAGAATTCTCTGACCGGTCTCCCTTCCAGACCGTGATATTTCTGGCATTAGTTTGACAGGTTAGAAAGAGGCTTCGTGAACAACCCCATTTGGGCTTCTAAAACGGAAGGTAGCCAATTCTTGTCTTTCGGGTCTGATTTCTGTGCAGAGCATTGCAGAATCTTCCCCAATACAGACAAACAATTTTTAAAAGCTACATCGGACGCATTTCTGCCTGTCCTAAGAAAAGCACCACAGGTGGACAAACTGGCTTCTTGCCTAAAGCTTCCAAACAGCCTGATTTTCGGTCCCCCCCCCCCGGACATTAAGACAGGGAAAGAAAGGAGCGGTGTTTCTGCGGTATAGCTAGTGAAGAAGGCGGAGGTTGTCCGCGCCGCCTAACAAAAGGCGTCTCTTGGGCATCCATCCAGTGTTAGCCGATTCTTTGGAAAGCCGGACAGATATTAGCCGTCGGGTCCGGAATCCTAAGGTGCCTGTTGCCACTCTAAGTGTCCATGGATACCTTGCGACAGGCGCTCTCCTGCCTCCAGGGGAAGACTTCTCCCCCGCTGGGGCAGCCGAAGGATAAGCTGGACAGGGGCTGGCAAAGGGGTTGCCTCCCGGTGTTTAGAGTGGGGTCCCCTGCCATTCTTTGCCATGGTCTGGAACTTATAGGAGTTGTGGTCTAAAACAAAAGGGGGTGTCGGGTAGGGAATCGGCAGAATCAGACCTGTCATCTCCATGTCATCAGGAGATCCGAAGGTGCCGAGCTGGTACATGGGGATTCCCCCCCCCGGGGGGGAGAGTAGTCCTGAGGCCCCGCAGCGCCAGCCCTCGAAGGACAGGGCAAGCCGCCTTTGAGGGTGGGCTGGACGTTTCAAATGGCAGCAGACTTATTGAGAAGCTGGTCAGTAGCCAGGGGAGGTCAAGGCGCCCCGGAAACTCGGCTGCAAAAGGCTTCCACTATCAGGATGGTCCCTTGAGGCTTTTTGTGTCGTCCAGTGGGGTGTGTTTAACGCTCCTTACACCCGGCGGTCGGCGGGGAAAAGGCTCCAAAAGTTCCGGAAGCTCGTGAGACTCCTGTGGTCCCGTAATGCAGTGCAGGAGAAGCGTCCCGGCTCCCAAGAGAACGACCAGAAAACTGGTTGTGTGGGGTGGTAGTGGCCTTAAGCAATCCCGGGTTTAGGGGTTCTTCTAGCTAAGCCTGGCGCAATCTGGACCTCCAGATAGTCGGGGGGGGGGGGAGACAACTTCCAGAATCCTCTGCTTGGCCGGGAATCCCACGTCTTGTATACTTTCAACAGGCTGGAAGGCGCTACGTTGAAGAAAGCAAGTTGCGTAGCTCTTCTTGCATAAAAGCTTCCATATGTTTACTAATAGAAAGGCACGTGTTTCACATGATGACGCGCTAACCCCCGTTGTTAACAGAGCCCCAGTTTCCTGACCCAATTCACTGTTATGCCTTACCAGGACCCTCAGAACTAGGAAGGAAACACCCGAGCGGGATTCGAGCCTCGGGCGAAAGGGGAACGACCAAGTTGCCTAACAGCGGGTGAGCTGTAGGATTTGGCTGGAGCTGTCTCCTCCCCCACCCCCACCTTCGTCCTTTCCCGATCCTTAGAACAACCTTGCAAGAGAGACCGAGGTGGTTACCTCTAGCATATATTCGGACGGGTCAAGAGGGAGGCGGGGAACTTTTCCTCTCCAAATATGTTCCAAAATTTCTAAAGTGACACGTCCGGAGAGAGCCCCCACCCCGTGCTCTGGAAAAAGGTGGGACTCCGGATCTACCTTCCTGAAGGGTCCGAGTTGGAGAGGGTTGAGTTACGGGTTGGCGGAGGACGCCTGCAAGCTTCTCCCGGTTCCCCTCGGGAGTCAACGCCGGCAACCGCTCCCACTTGGCTACCAGAACCTGAGGCCGAGTGCAGATGGGCAGCGGGCTCCTCCCTGGGGCAAAAAAGTTGAGAATTGATCTGCCACGCTGCTGCGAGTCCTCTAATCGCAGGGAAGGGTTGTTTCGGCCAGGCAGGCTTTGTCGGAATGCGCAGCTTTGGGTGCATCCTTGGAAGCACCAAGGGAAGCAGGCAGGCCAGACCAGGAAGGGGCCTTCAATAGTCTCTATACCGCAGCACTAAAGGGCAGACCTCTCTCTCCGTCAACTTTCCCTACTCCGCTCAACAGAGCAGTTCCGGGGACTTACTACTCCCAAGTAAGCAGCATAGGACCAGGGGAGAGTGCAACCAAGCAGGGAGCTTTACCGTTTTTGCAGCGCTAAGGAAGTGAAGTCAGTCCTGTGACATATCAAAGGCGAAGATATTATTTCTGACGGAAGCTTTTCAAGATGCAGTCACTTCTTCAGAAAACATCTGCCAGGAAAAAATATGGCGGGAGCCTTTCGGGTGCTGCAAGATTCCTCGCTAGTGCTGTGGAAGCTTGTGTCTCGCGATCCTTCAATTTAAAAAAAGAGACGTGGGGAAGTGGAACGAGCTGACTGGTGGCGTCGAGCAAAGCCTAACGCGAGAGGCACATTGAGGGATGATCCAGGCCAGAAAAAGTCAACAGGAATAGTAACTGTGGTGCAAAACAACTCTGCCTTTCCAGCTTGCCCTCTGGGCTGACTATTGGGAAGTTTTTATGATGGGGATGGGAAATATGGACCTCTAGGAGACCCATTTTTACTACAGACTTTGAGTTTTTCAAAAACTGCTTCTTGGTGCCTGTTTCTCCCTAAAGATAGATGTTTGGTCGGTACAAAGTTAACTTCAGAATGTGGATCTGCTCCTATCTTGGGAGGAAAGATTTGGCTGAGATCCACGGATTTCCCCTCCATTCCGCTGAGTTTATTAACTTGATTTAGCTCCTTGTACGTCAGGCCACGCAGGCGAGTTAGGGCTGAGGGAGATGGTTTCTCACAACACGATCAGTTTCGAGGGGACAAACTCGTAAAGCAACCGTGCCTCTAAACTTGTGCAAAATGCTCTCCTTGCTGTGGATTAACCGCATTTACTTGGTATACAGTGAGAGAAGAATGCCCGGGGCAAGAGAACGTGTGTCAAGAAAATAAACCCTTGTAGTGAACACCTTTAGGAATTACGGTAAGTAGTCAGACACTAAGGCCACCACTACACGAGTGAAAGCAGAAAGAAAAACCCACACTTGGCTCGATCCCGGATTCCCACAACACTTCTAGGCACGGGCTAGTTGACGTCCGGGGCTCGAAGAAGTAGTGAAGGGGGAAATTGCCTTCCTAGCGACGCGGCCGTGGGCTGTTTGAATTTGCAAACATTCTGCGGAACCATTGACGAGGTAGTGAATCAATGCCTCCAGGCGCTCCCTCCCTCCTGTGACAAGTAAAACAATCAGGAAAGTCGATAGAAGCTAAAACCATCGCCAAAACGCGCATGATAATGAGAACGTCCTACTCCCTTACTCCTACTCCCTTACCGACAGGGTCCTCATCGTGTGTACCCTAAGTGGTTACGGGGTTCGAACTCTCTTTAAATGAATCTTGGCCCTCGGACTACTAGAGAATCCTTGACGTAACTCTCCCGGCGATGCTCCTCCAACGCCCCGGAGTCAGCGCCCTTCAGCGTACCTTCCCCCCACCCTCCACACACACAGAGACAACCAATCAATCAGCCCAGCGTTTCAGACAGGCGCGAGCCCTTTAAAATGCGCCTGGCTTCACCCGCCCTTCCCAGGGAAGCGGAGGCTGGGAATCCCCACTTCGCTTGCTTGGCAAGCGCGAAGCTCCACGCTGCCAAACGGAAAGCGCTCTGAGATGGCCGCACCAGCAGGGGCGGAGGAGGAGGAGGGGGATTATTGGGGCTGACTCGGTCTGGCTGCAGCAGGAAGGAGGCGGCCCTTCGCCCTGCTGGGTTTCACACGCCTTTCGCCGCAAGGACACCGGATTCTTGCGCGCCTTGGAAGCCGCAGCTCTCCCGACGGGCCAGACGGTGGGAGAGAATCTGTTTTGGCGCAGCGAGCCAACAGCTGTTTGTAATTGAAAGCCCGGCTTCAGAGCTGACCCTGAAGCGACAGGAAACGCCTTGCGTCACTCCTGGAGGCGGCCCAGGTGTGGGGAGGGAAGGGACGGGACGGGAAGGCCGCTAAAGGCGGGAAGCCCGAGCTCCCTCCCAGCCGGCCCGAGGCTCCCGAGGCCTGGCTCGAGCAAGTCCGCCCTCGCGGGAGCGGGCCTCTGGCCTGGTGCTGGCGGCCCGGCTGTCTTCCTCCTCCTCGCAGGTCAACGAGCCACCCCGGTTATCCGATCCCAGCCGCCGAGCCAAGGCCGAGCGGAAGCGGCTCTCGCTTGGTTCCACGCAAGCACTGCCTTGCCCATACATGGAGCTTCCTTCGCGCCATATATGGCCCTTCCTTCTGCCATAAAAGGCGCTTCCTTCCCTTGGCTTCTGGCTGGCGGCCTGGCCTAGCCCAGCGGCTGGAGAGCGCGGAGCGGCCTGGGAGGCGGTGGGAACGGCTTGGCTTGCCAGCGGGAGCTCTTTCAGCGCCGGCCCTGGAGGCCAGTAAGGAGTAGCGGGAGAGGGCCGGGCCAGGACCTTTATACTACTGAAGGGCGGCTCTGGGATTCTGTTTCTTCCAGGCGAAAGACAATAATAATAACCCCATGTTTCAAACCGAAGAAAGAAATGCACTTGGATTATAATTCAATTTAGAGAGTGAAACCATTAAACTCACCCAGGTTTCACACCCTTTAAAGTAGAGCTCTATCACAAGTATTTAAGGTATCTTGGCAATCCTCAGTGAACAAATGTAAATAAGATCAGTTGTCTACCACTCCCTAAGTGCCCCTAGCTTTCCTATTGATTTAGGAGATTAATAGACAATCAAGGACTTTGAGTTATGAATTGTCAGGACATGTCAGTGGGATTATTCCCAAATATTAAGCACCACGTCTGAATTCTGTGAAAGAAAAGTTGGAGCACTGTAAACAAAAGGTCCCCTCCCACCATTACTGTTGTACAGCTGTAAAGAGCAGCTCCCAAAACTTCCCTGTTTTGGTTGGGCCAAGTGTGATATTGCCTAAGAGGCACAGACAAGAGGGTGGGGGAGTTTATTAAGGTTCAAGCAAGGTTGAAAGTTTAAAGTTTCCCTCCTTTATTTTGTTAGGGAATATTCATACTTGTTGAACGCTGGGCAGATACAGAAAATGAAAAGGAAATTCACAACCCCAAAGTGGAATAAACAACGCGAATGTTGTAGGTTTCATGTTAGATGGTGCCAGGAAGAAAGTACTTGCTTCAAACAATCTTGTTATTAAAATCTTGGGTTTGGCATGCAAATAAGAATGACTTCTGGGCATCTTGTTAAAACTTGTTTTTAAATAAGGATGTTTGTGTGTGTGTGTAGACGTTAGAAATTAATACTTGTGTGCTGGTTCTTGCAATCTTAATGTGATGTGGCAATCTCCCATGAGGCTATAAAAGAGGAATGAGAAAGAGAGAGAAGTAATTTTCCTCCTTTCTGTAGTCAACATCCAAAGAGAAAGTGGGTGTCCTTCAGGGCTGGGAGAGATTCTGGCTTTTATGCAAGAGGATTGGCTCATTTGTTTTTCTTTTGCCAACATATGCTTAAGATGGAAGAAAAATGTTGGGTTTTCTCACCCCTCCTAATTGCTTCCAAATTCTACAAATGCAGCAGAACAATTGACCTTGATATGGGACTGTCTTCCTCTTATATGGCTATGTAGGGATCATTGTTGATTCTCTTTGTTCATGGGTGCATAGATAGGATGAACAAACTTCATGCTAAATATAGGTTCTTTGAAATAAAACCTTCTGATTTATATGAAATCAAGTGCATAGTGGTTGAAATGGTGTATGTTGCAAACAAGCATTTAGTAACTAAATTCCAAATTAATCCCCTAATTTCCAAAGGAAAACAATTCCCAACATGTTTTCTTCCAAATAAAAATGCCTTGTAAACATTTAATGAACAGAATAGACAGAATAAAATGCAGTGGAAAAGGTATTTAAAGGATGCCTTTAAAAATACAATTGCTACCATAATTTCTGAGTTACTACTAATAAAGACACTTCAGGGAACGCTTGCAACAGTGAGAGGAACCAAACTGATAACCTGGTTTATCCAAGGTCTTGTTTATTTCTTTTATGCAAGTTGGCTGACCAATTGAAGTGAGAGACCAGTGAGAGGGAAAACAATGGAAACAAAATACATACACTGTATGTAAATATCTATGAGGTTGAATGACCAATTCTTATTCAGTTTTGCAAAGCAATTAACCATTGTTGCAAGACGAAGAACATTTTGGACAGTTTCTGTTTCTTTAGACAACATTGCTTCCTTGTCTAAAAATGGAGATGAACACTCCCCTAGAGTCAGACTGGACTGAACAGGGGAAACCTTTACCTTTAATGTTACTTAAAAGTTTATCACTCATAATGTTCCTCAAGTTTTAATTTGATGCATAAAAATATCTGTGTTTTAGTCTGCACTTGATGGCCATTTAATGATGGCAACAATATAGAATTATCTGTAAATCATCGTGCACTGATGCAGAATCATAAATAGGAAGAATTTACTTTAAAATGTGGTCAATTTCTACTGTGTCGACTTCAGATATTGCAAATTTGTGGATATACTTTCTTTAGCTATGCTATAGTTGGAATTTTCATGTGCAATCAATCATAATTTTCTTCAAATTCTGATTCTACAGATCTTGTGATTTATTAGTGAAAACATTAATATAAGGATAAGTTTTCCACAATCTCACCTCTACAAATAATAAAGTTCAAGAAGCACTTCATTAAAAAGATTAAGGCAAAACATAAAGCAAAGTTAGAATGCCACAGTCCTCTATTATAGAATTCAATGTTGAGCATATTAAAAGCAATAACAGTACCAAAAATGTTTTTTAATAGTTAACCATGATGTGATTTGTCGCAACCATCAAGTTTCTTCAAGAATTTGTGCTTCCAGTTCTTTTTGCAGTTCAGTGAAATGTGAATACATAGAAGGGGACAATGCAAACACATATAGTTGCTGAAAAAAATGTAAAGATACTTGCAACAACAGATGCCAACAATTATCAAGTTCAGTTCTAGCAATGAATATAGACAGATGGCTGTACTTCTTTTACAAGCTCTGCCTGCGCACCATGTAGTGTTCTGATCATGATGTGAGTATCTTTGTGCTACAGTATTCAGGCTTCTATACTATGTATTTTCAGATAGTACCTATTCATTCATGTGATTAGGAAACAAATCTTATAATATAAGGCATATTAGGTAAGATATGATAACTACCGTGTTTTCCCGAAAATAAGACAGGGTTTTATTTTCTTTTGACCCCCCGAAATAAGCACTTGGACTTATTTTTGAGGAGGTCTTATTATTTTTGTGGTGAGGAGGTGGCAAGCATGGTTACCTCTTAGCTGCTGTTGTGTTGCAATATTTTTGGGGAGGGCTTATTTTCAGGGGAGGGCTTATTTTAGCGTATGCACTCAAAAGCCCGATTGGGCTTATTATCTGAGGAGGTCTTATTTTCAGGGAAACAGGGTATATATGGTAGATTTATCAGGTGAAGGCTTTTAAATTTAAACATCATGGACTTCAGCAATATTGAACGCTTCAGCTAGATAACCATGTATGAAATATGGCATGGGCAAATGATAATCTGGAGTAGGGAGAGATATTGTAGGTCGGAGATGACCAAGCTAAGCATTGAGGGGTCAAACGCATCATCAGTCTCAAGTCCCTTCCAGCCCACAAGAAATCTAACCAGACCGCCTTGAATTCCATTGACTCTTATCTACTGCCAATTTGTTTTGACCTTTAGTCGTTCAGATTCTTGTAGACATCTTAAACCTGCAATAAATCTATGTATTCATTTCAACTGCCTACATTCCGGATTTTCCATGCTTGGTATATGTTTAATTAATTAAACTAATTTATATAGCCACCTGTCTACCAAAATAAAAGCATAATAAATTAAAACACCTGTTTAAAAGAATAAATTGCACCAAGACCCCAATAAAACTTGTATCTGTCCACCAGCCATTCTGTCAACATCTTGGACTCAATGCCTGGGGAAAAAGCCAAGTCCCCACCACCTTCCTGAAGGCCAACAGGAGCTGTTTAGTATCTCTGGTGAGAGAGGCTGTTCTGTAAGGCAGGCCCCAACACAGAGAAAAGGCACATTTTAGAGGCCCAGCAGGAGACACAGCTTGATCTAGGCCGATGCAGAGCAAGTGAATGCAGGGTATATGACAACCTGAACAACACATGTAGGGCATATACAAAAAGTAACCTAAATGGAAATGGGGTTTCTGAGCTACAATGCCTTATCCAAGTCATGTTGGGAACTGACTGAAAGTGTACCCTATGGAGACACCACTGTGAATCTGGAAAGAACATGTGCTGAGAACATCGAGTCCTGGAACAAGGCAAACAAATGAAATGCAAACTTCAGCCTCTTACAATAAATAAAATTGAAGTGAAGTGAGGACAGAAGAAAGCTATGCATTTTAATTATTAGCAGAACTGAGCTGGATATTTATATTACATGTGTTACTCGATCCATAGAACAACACAGTTTGTGGGATCATATCATGTTTAGGTTAGATATCCTAACTTGTATAGAATACTGTTGGTACTCTTAGAATAACACCGCACTCATGTTATACTCACAACATGTCAAAATTGACAGTGAATGCAAGGAATACTGCACATAAGTATGGTGACCTGGTGCATTTTACAAAAAAAATGTTATATGAAAACCTTGACTGAGCCATGATTAGCACTGGGCCCATCTGCTGACAACCATGGCATATGGAAGACTGTGACTTGAAAGTTAAGAGATGTAATTGGTAAAAAGCACAAATTAAGAAACAAGAAGAACAAAAAAAAAGATATATTTTTATGCATCTGTGAAACTTCAGAGAAATGGGAAGGGCTTGATAAAATTTAAATTAAGGTCTGATTTTGTGCAGGGGAATTGTTGAATACATGCTTGAAAGTGAAGGTATATGTTTAATTGTGAATGAAGGGGCAAACACAGTGGCAGATTAAGGCTCACTGGTACCCTAAGCATTAACAAATCTTGGTGCCCCCCTCCATTGTACATATTGTACAAATATTCATTGGGGTTTGTTTTTCTTTCTCAACTTTGTGGTGCCTCCTTGGGCCTGGTGCCCTAAGCGCGTGCTTAGTCTGCTTAATGGTTAATACACCACTGGGAAAACAGGTATATCAGAAAGGAACCGGTGTCACATAGGATGCATATGAAGATTGGGATTCATAGGTTGATGATAGCTATGTTTATACTGCAATGAATGAAGATAATGAAAAAAATAGGAAGGATTTTGGGGAAGAACTAATTCTGAGTGAATGTGATTCAAATAAAAATATTTTGTTTGGTGAAATGAACAGAGGGAAGGAAACAAGAAGTAATTGCACCAAAAGTGATTGGGACTTTTGGAGTCAAGAGAATGATTGCAAATTTGTTTAGCAAAAGTACATTGTTTGTTTCCAAAATGTGATTTAAGCATTTGGAGCTCTGTTCCTTCATACAGATGGCAAAGGAATGAATATAAATCTTAAAACTTGTTTGATGCCATTACTTAAAAATGGATATGGTAAAATGGAAAAGTGGAAATAAGCAGAAGGGAAGTGGAATGATTGTAAAAACAGAAAGTGTATCCTATGGAAATAAAAAAATTGTTCTGAAACTGAATGAGGACTACACAAAGGGCTTTCAGTGGAATGAATGGAATTAAAAATAAAAGTGATGAAATGATTTGTGATGAAAGTGAAGCAAAGAAATGCTGAAAGGAGCATTTTAAAGAGTTGCATGGGATTGACAGTGATAGGCTATCAGTCCCATGAGTATAGAATTTAAATGAATGCTATCAACATGATGTCAAAGAAAAAATGATGAAAGTTATAAATATCCTAAGAACATTGAAAAATGATAGAATGGAATTGTAGACTGTATAACTGGACAAATGTTAATATAGAGAGATGGCTTTCTTTAGTGGCTCTGTAATTTATTTATCAAGCTTCACATTCTTCAAAGGGAAAGATAAACACATTAGCAAAAATGAATGCAAAACATATGGGTGGATAAGTTTACTTAGCTTGCCTGGGAAAGTTTTCTGATTAGAAGGGTACAAGAGCGGACAGTGATAACATTTGGTAAATGCAGATAGAATTGAGAAATACAGATTTAAGTGAGAAGTATATGCTGGGGTGAAAAAGGGGAAAGGTGAAATCATTCCCCTTCAGATTAAAAGCTTGGGCTTTTCAGAAAAATAAGAAGCAATTCCAGGTGAAAGGAATGTGTTTTATTTTCTGGGCTTGCTTAGACTTTTTATTGTTTCTGAAGTTTATCCTATCTATGCAAGCTCAATTACTGTAGGCCTGATGCCTTTTGAGATCTGGTAAAAACAACAATGCATTATATTGTGTCATATGCCTTAGCTATGAATATAACTTTATCCCTTGTAGCTTTTAATGGGAGGATCCTTTACGCTGCTGCTGATCCTTTCATCTACCACTGATTGTTTTTATATGTGGCTACCTGAAGTGAAATATAATTTTTTACATTTTCTTCATTTTTCATTCTCAGCCTAATTGATTTTCAACCATGGCCTCCTCAAAGGGAAGTAGTTGGTACAAAGATCAAAAATAGATCTATAGGATTTATTTTATTTTTATGATTTCCCCCCTTATCTTTAGTATAGATGCAGTGAGGGTCCTATCTGTCTCATATCCTGGGTTTTGGAGGTAAGTACCAGGGAAGAGCATCTTACTAGGACATCAGCAATAACAGCAGGAACTACATATGACACAACTACACCCTGGCAAGATGTGGGCCAGGGTATTTCAATCAAGAGTATTTCTGGGAAGTTTCAGACCTCCAATTTTTCTTCCTATGAACCAAGCCTTATTGGTATAAAAATTATTACATGTTAGTTGATTTAGAGAAAGTGTATGACAAAATTAAAAGACTTGTACTAAAAATGTTGTGCAAACAATTGAAGGTTGATTGCTGAATATGATGGAGTAAAGCATAAATGAGAACAAACAGAATACTTAACAAATGATTCAATACTGAGTAGATTGTATGGTAAGGATTAATGATATACTTTTGGTTATTTAATGTATTTATGAATAAATGTATAAGGAATGCATGTGGTGATGCTAATTGACATTGGTCTGGGACATAAATGTACATGTATTTTTGTACTTACTTGATGCTATATTGTTGACTGAGAACCTAATGCTTTGCAGCGGGTGTTAAGTTACAATGCAACAAGGAGCTTGGATCTGAAAATTAATGTATCAAAAACCAAGATGGTTCCATTTGACGGGAGAAATGGAAGTAATGATTGCATGTAATATATAAATAGCAAAGCAATAGAGAAGAGAGATGAATGTCTACTTTAGTAGAATGTTTATGAAAAAAATGGAGAAATGCACATATAAATCTTAGTTGTACAAATGAGGCCTGTTATAAGAAATTAATATTTGTTGAACCAAGCTAACACGGCTGCTTATAAGAACAAGCTCCTCCTCATTTTATTACATGAAAATAAAATTTGTGTATGTCAAGGAAAACATAAGAGTAAGATGAATGCTGTATGAGAGGTTTACATAAGAAATGCATATGACAAAACAAAAATAGGGTCAAGAATGGACAAGTATTGAATTAAAATGTATTGAATATAAATGTGTCTGCCAGAAGAAAGAAATATGTTAATGTGGTTTGATCACATAGAGAGAATTCATGAGGATCATACTGCAAATATATTAATAGCAAATATATTATAGATGAGTGGAGGTGGGTCATCTGATTGAGCTGAGACCCTGAAAGAGAAGTTTAAAGGGAAAAAAAACACAGTGCATGAAGCAGTGTGCAGATGCAATAGAAGCAGTTATGGTTTGCAAGATAAAAAGAAAGAAACAGTGGTAGAATTAACCAAGTGTTTGTATGAATTTGTTTTAGCTGTGTTTCCTTTCCTCTTTCCTATCTCAACAATTTTTCTGGTTATTATTTAGTATTCCTTTTCTATATTTAAAGGGATTGTGGTTATGTGTATTGTGTGTACCTTGATGTTCTCTTTAAATCTAGAATTCTTGATTGTAAGATTAGTGTGTTTGGGCTTTCTGTTTGTGACTGTTACCTCAAGTCTCTTTGACTAGAGCTATGGATTTCTTCTAAGAAGGTTACTCCAGTAGCTTTCAGCTTTCAGTGAAGCATGACGGTTAATCTCAGTTTAGGCACAGCAGTAAATCTTGCCTCTCCAAAATACTTTCCCCTTTATTCAGGAATTGACTTACTGTGAGAATAACTGTGGAAGAGCAGGAAGAGAAGCCAATGATCAGACAGGAGAAATCAGACCAAAGCAGAAGTGGAAAGGATTTCAGATTTGACATTTCCTAGTTACCTTGAAGGGAAAAAAAGGAAAGGAGGGAAGGGAGGCACAATCAGAGTTGCAAAATTTTGCTATTGTAACCCTATAATTAAAAATAATAATGTTAGTATTAATTACTTTGGTGTTCAAGCTGCTCTATCTCAAAGGGCTGAGGCTACTTGACACAGACTTACAGTCACAACACAATGATATTAGTTTAGTTACTGCAGTTAGGAATGGAACATAAATACCCAGAAGATCTGCCTATTGCAATGCATAGGATTTAAAGCCTGTATGTAGGTCTTCATTCTAATGCTTTCATTTCTCCTATCATCCCAAGGATATTATATATTTGATCATTCTCCTGCTGGCTTTGAGAGAGGTATCTGATCTAGGCTGACATAGCAGTTCTTCCTAGCCTGGGGATGATTGGTTTGTGCCTTTTCATGCCTTTCCACCACTTTCTTGGCTTTCAACAGCCGTTTTAAAAAAGAGGAATGTTTCCAGGAATGTTACCTATTTCACATAATGGAACACCTAGAGCAGGGGTTGGCAACCTTAAGCACTCAAAGAACCACAAAGGTCCTAACCAGAAGCCCCCCATTCAATTCTGGAGCTGACTGGAAGTCCGGTTCTCCACCATAGAGTCATATCCTAGCGCGGTCTCATTTTTCCTCTGCTGACTGGAAGTCCGGTTCTCCCACCATAGAGTTTCCTCCTAGTGCAGCATCCTTTTTCCTCTACCTGTCCTAACCAAAAGCCCTATCAATTGTGGAGCTGACCAGCAACAGGGAGCCATAGCAGAGGGATGAAAGAGCCACATGCAGCTCCAGAGCCGCGGGTTGCCAAGCCCTGACCTAGAAGGACAGGTCGTAAAAACAAACTTATACATATGTATGTCTGGTTCCAAAGTGGGGGACACTTGGAGATAAACTGACCTTGGCCAAAACAAGACGAGGTCTCCTTGAACCAAATGCAAGGAGACAATTAGCTTTCAGAATAGAAAGGCCACAAGTATAGAACAATGGGATTGAAAAACTTGTGCTTCTGGATAATTAATCTTTGTAGATGGCCAAAGAAGGATGACCTGAATATCCCATAGAAATTAATTAAAAACTTTTAGAAAGCCAAATAGTCAAGGCCATTCCCACACTATTATCTTAAAAGTACCAACAGCTGCTTATTGTTTTGGTCAAACAATATTGCCTTTCTAAATTAGGATTGTCCAATTACCAGTTGCATTCTAGATCCGTAGTGGCTAACCACCAAATTGTACCATTCTCATTGCTGATACGTATTGCACACTGGTGTATATTGATGGAGCCTAAAGTGTTATTACAGCACTGCCCCATTTTATTAGCATGACCTCTTGGAAGGCAAAATACTCCTGCTCCAAAAAATCAGAATGCAAATACAAGGGACAAGGAAGACTTTGTGCCATTTTGTACTTGCACTCACCTGCCTTTGTCCCATCTCCCCTTTAATCCAGAGCAGACATTTTTATCCTACCCACCATCCCAAGTTTTGTTCTGATGAGGGAATCAGCTGTGTAAATGGGCTTTTCTGCGATTGGCAGAAAACAGGTAAACATACCTAGTGCTGATAAGCTTTACTGTCCCTCTACAACAAGGAGTGGTGTTGTCCTTACAGATTTCATGTAGATAGTTTCAGGGCATTGATTGGTAGATTCCCTTGTTTCCTTGCCCGCAAATTAAGCAGCACCTATCAAGGAGCAAGGATACATCAGTTACTCTCCAAAACATGTATTAGAATGGGTTACAAGATTCTATAACCTATCAGTGTTTGCAGGTTCCCCTCATATGATTCACTGACTGGCCAGCTGCACTTCACACGAGGATTGTAGGATTATGGATTCCCTGGAAGACTGATAATTCTGTGGCTGAAAATAGTCTAAAATCCCAGCTGACGGGTCTACTCTGGTTGCAGGTTGTCCAATCTGTCTTGCAGCCCAAGCTGAAATGGTCAGCAAGAGGTAGGATCTGTAATTAGTCAATCAACCACCTCCATTGTGCTGATCCTCCACTGGGGCCCCAAGCTGACTGCCACAGCCACATCTTTAGGCCCTTACTAAAAGATAGAGGGTTGGGGGTTGGAGCTTTGATTTATGTCAAGAGAAAACAGAAAACATCATTTTAACAGGAAAACAATGATATACCATAAAAATAAAATCAGATTGGTTCTGCAGTGAGCTGAGGATGAGATATCCCAACGCCACATTCCTTAAAAGTGTTCAGAGTCTTCATGCCATGGTTAGAGGACGGTGCCACCAAGCCCCTTATTACACCCTCAACATATGGGAAAAGCTCTCTAGATTCTACCCTGGGAAACAACCTTGACAGCATAGGAAGAAGCAGGAAAATTTGCTTTGTTGTGGAACATAAGATAGCAACATGTAACAATCGAAATTCTGGGCTCCCAATTAGGTAAGCCGGCATCAAGTGATCAAGTGGGATAGTTGGATTTGTCAGCAAGTTCTGGTATCCATTGAAGCTGCAAAAGGAAAAGTGCCAAATGAATCATGGCACAAGTTATATTTAAAAAAATGGGGAGAAATGGAGGTTTGTGTGCTAATGTTTGAAACTTCCGTATTGGGGCAAGTTATTTTGGAAGAAACAAATGATGGCAATATCAAAAGCCTTTTCTGACTTACAGTTTATTGAATAGTTCTAAAATCAATGAAAGGACGAAATACTCCAAAGCATGGTGAAAATATTGTTGGGATAGTCATATTTGTTTTCTGCCAGCATTGCATCATGTTAATATTATTTTTGGACCCAGGAGCTGCAGAGTATATACTGGGGAACCTAACAACATAATTTCTTTTTTAATCTTTGTAAGCTGCCCAGAATCACCGAGAGTGAGTTGGGCAGCCATATAATTTTTTTTAAAATTAATAAATAAATGCAAAAGAGGGTGCAGAAATTGTCAACCATTTAGTTTTGCTTTGTTGTTATTGTTGTTGTTTTAATATGGGTTAGATCCTTCTAAGTTCAAATGGGAAATCCCATAGAGAGGGTTGTGAAGAAGGCTAAGGCCTGTGGGACTTCCAGATTCAGACAGACAGGCAGGTACTAGCCAATCAACCAGACATTGTGGTAGGAGACAAAAACCAGAAGACAGCAATGATGATAGATGCAGCAGTGCCAAGGGACAGCAACCTCAGGAAGAAGGAGTATGAGAAGCTGGAGAAGTCCTAGGTCCTGAAGGACAAACTGGGGAGGGTGTGGAAAGTAAAGGCCAAAGTGGTCCCAGAACTGGCAGGAGCACTTGTGGCTATGACCCCTAAGCTTGGGAGAGAGGCTCCAGAAGATCCCAGGAACAACCTAAGATCTCTATCTCTGTCTAGAACCATGCAATGCTGGGAACAGCTGAGATACTTGTTAGGGATATAACCCTAGGCTTGGCTTGGCAATGTATATAAGCTATGATTACTTTACTGTTACTTTAAATGCTTAAGAGATGTAATTGGTTTGTTACCTCATGCAGCCATAAGAGGGAGCCAGAATGGCTGTTAGCTCTTTGTTTTTTTACGGTGTATTTTGAGGTATTGTGGTTTGCTACTGTTTAGCTATACTTTGTGTGTTAGACTGACTATTTTGATAACTAAATTACTGAACCGTGTATGACTTGGACTGTTAATCGGACTCTGAATACTTCTATATTTCTACATAGTTAACTACTATATTTTTATACTATTCAGTGTCTCTGTATGCCGGTTTGTGCGTGTTCTATCATATCACTCTCATTACGCTTCTCTGCATACTCGCTCTTTTAACGGGGAGCTTAATTACGTAACAATACTGTGCAGAGCCCCCAAATTCCCAGGCCTCTGGTAGAGAATCTGAGATTGCTTTGATGTTGCTCTTATGCAATAGAGTCATCAAGGAGACAGTCGAATTTCAAATGGTACTCTCCATCATATACATTCTGATTATATGAAGGAGATATTTCTGGATATAATTAACAGTGCTACAGAAGAGGCGATAGGGCTGTCAGCGTGTAATAACAGCAAGTAAAGTCACATTCAAATGAATCTCATGTCCTGGTGACTTACATGGACACATCCATGTAGTTTTGTCGGCATGATAGGGTTTCCCACTGGCATCTCCTCAGATTTAAACAAAACCAAAAACTTTCCAGTCTGGCCTCTAGGTTTTGAGATTAAAGAGAGTCTCCCCATTCTAGATCAGTCAAAACTAAGTCATGGCACCCAGTTGATAAACAGCTACATGGTGCATAGATGTTTTCTAAGAATCCACTATCTTAAATAATGGTTCTCTACAGACTTGTAGAGTGAGCTGCCACTACTTGTCCCAGCTTCTGCCAACCTAGCAGTTCGAAAGTACGTAAAAAATGCAAGTAGAAAAATAGGAACCACCTTTGGTGGGAAGGTAACAGCGTTCCGTGTATCTTCGACTTTTAGTCATGCCAGCTACATGACCACAGAGACGTCTTTGGACAGCGCTGGCTCTTTGGCTTTGAAACAGAGATGAGTACTGCCCTCTAGAGTCGGGAATGACTCGCGCATATGTGCAAGGGAAACCTTTACCTTTGCCTTACAGAGTTGTTTAAAAGATAATCACATCTCTTTAAATCATTATGACAAGGCAAATGCAAATTTGTAGAGTATGTTAGAAGGAATGATACAGAATTTAGCAAACAGTTGCATAACTGGCAGACAGTTGTATATCTCTTTGTAAAAGTTTGTATTCTGGGACAGTAAATAAACTTGGAGGAGCCATTTTTCTAATGTTTCTTATGGGTGCATTTTGATATTTTGTTGTTTGCAGTGCCCTCTTATGGATTTAATTGAAATAGCTGCATTGGAAAAAATAAAGATCTTGTGGGAGATAAAGGACTCTTGTGGATAAACCTTTACACACACAGCCTGCTTACTGCAATGTGAAGGATGGCCCTATCCTCACAAGGAAGACTCCATCTCATAGGTAACACATGGCTGAGGCAGGCTGAAGCCGGTCCATGGTGTTCCAGCATGAAAGTAAATGTAGTTCTCATCTTACGACCACAATTTATGTTGCTAAGCAAGTTAGTTGTTAAGTGAGTTTTGCCCCAATTTGTTATCTTTCTTGCCACCGTTGTTAAGTGAGTCATTGCATTTGGTAAGCTAATAATGATTCACGGTTGTTAAGTGAATCTGACTTCCTCATTGATTTTGCTTGCCAGAAGGTTGCAAAAGGGGATCACATGACCCCGGGACACTGCAATTGTCATAAGTATGAGCCAGTTGCCAAGCATCAGAAATGTGATCATGTGACCAAGAGGGTGCTGCAATGGTCATAAGTGTGAAAAACGGTTATAAGTCACTTTTTTCAGTACCATTGTAACTTTGAATGGTCACTGTAAGTCAAAGAATACCTATAGTGTTTTCCGTGAGGAAATAAAAGCGGCCTCTATTCCAGACAGTCCTTAGTGGGTGGTGGAGGAGGAGGAGCGAGCTTCACAGGCTGTGGTGGTTCTGGGAGCTTGCTGAGAGACTGCCCCACTGGGCTCAGGGCCAGTTTGGCTGTGCAGCAACCCTGCCTCCCCAGCCATTTTTTTTTTCTTTTTAAATAGGCTGTTTAAGCCCAGTGGTGGGATTCAAATTTTTTTACTACCGGTTCTGTGGGTGTGGCTTGGTGGGCATGGCAGCGGAAGGTTACTGCAAAATCTCCATTTCCTCCTGATCAGCTGGGACTCAGGAGGCAGAGAATAGATGGGGGTGGGGCCAGTCAGAGGTGGTATTTACTGGTTCTCTGAACTACTCAAAATTTCCACTACTGGTTCTCCAGAACTGGTCAGAACCTGTTGAATACCCACCTCTGGTTCAGCCCATTTCCAAATGCAATCTGGGTCAGATAAGGATTTAATATATAGCCACATTTCCCCTGCTCTCTTCCACTTGTTTTGATGTCCATAGCTGTATGTATGTTGTGTTTTAATATGAAGGATTTTCTCCAGCTTTTCAACAATCCGTATCCAGCCGCTCCATCCCGGTGTGGTGACACAAATCCAGAGTTTGTCAAAGTCAAAAATGACAAAAGCTGGAGCTGGAAGCTGTAGATTATTCCAGATCTTTGCTGTACATACATATTTGCCCACCACATATTTCATCTTGGGGGTTAAGCTATGTTATGTAGGAAAGGAATAACAAATGCTCAAAAAAATGAAAGACTTGAGAAAAATATAAGGAAACATTCCTAGCATCATTCCTTCCCCTGCCTTCCTGTCCTTGCAGACCAACCTTGCTCTCACCACATCTGTGCAGTACTCCGTACAGTGCCATACAAGCAGTCCTTGACTTGCAACCATTTGTTTAGTGACTATTGGAAGTTATAACAGCACTGGAAAAAGGGACTTTACTCGCACTTAGAATTGTTGTAGCATCCCCATGGTCATGTGACCAGAATTTGGGCACTTGGCAACATATATTTATGATAGGTGAAGCATCCTGGGGTTATGTGATTGCCATTAGGAACCTTCCCAGTGTCTCCTCATTTGCATTGTAATCACAAATCAGAAGCTACTGTGGAATGAGTTCTGGAGAGGTTATATGTGATAGAATAGAATGGAATGGAATAGAATAGAATAGAATAGAACCGAATAGAACCGAATAGAATAGAATGCCAAGTGTAAATAGATACACAAGGAATTTGTCTTTGGTGCATATGCTTGCGGTGTACATAAAGAAAAATAAAATACATCCATAAAGACTCATAAGATAAAGAAACATAAGATACAACACTTAGTAATAGTTATAGGTTACTAATAAGCATTTAAATCATACTGGGAACAAATAAAACAATATAAATTGTAAAGATACATGCTTTTTGTATGTCTGTCTTGGATGCATGGAATGGAAACTATTCAGATAACTAAAATTGCCATCCAAAATTATAACTGTTATGTATAACAGTATAAAATAAAATTGCCCATTGATTTATTCTGAAAAAAAGAAATCAAATCAAATCTTAGGAACCTTCCCAGCCAGCTTCCAAGAAGGAAAGTCAACGAAGAAGAGAAATTGGAATCAGATTCACTTATCAACTGCATGCTTTGCTTAACAGCTACAATGATTTACTTAACAACTGTGCCAAAAAAAAAAGGTTGTAAAATTTATTGTGATTAATTTAACTGCCTGGCTTAGCAGTAGAGATTCTGGTCCCAATTGTAGTCATAGGTCAAGGAGGTACCTGTATTTCAGGGGTAGGTTCCGGCAAGCACTACTGGTGTGTATTGGGTGCACATGAGCAGTGCAATTAAAATTGTTCTGCGCATGCGCAGAAGCAAAAAACAAAATGGCGGTGCCTATGGTACCGCCCGGAGAAGTGGTTTGGGGGCGTGGCAGGCCTGGGTCACTGCCGGTTCCAGCGACCCAGGCCACCAAAGCACTACTAGTTCAGCCAAACCATCTCAACCGGTAGGAACCCACCACTGCTGTACTCCATTAATGTCATCTACACTTGCACCTTCATTCTTTTTCAAAAATTTTTATTGCCCATATGAATTTCTGTTCATATTATCCCTCTTAGAAACTAAAATCCATGGCATACTTTCATTTGCACCGTTTGATACCATGGAGTTTTTCTTAATTTGAATTGTTTCATTTTCTTCTGTAGTATATTGATTTTTTTCAAGGTCTGTTTTTTGACACTACCGGATATTTGTATGTGCAAATTCAGGCTCCAAAGCCAGTTTGGTTTAGTGATTATAGGAATTTAAGTTAGAAACGGGAGGGACTGTGAGTTCTAGTCACACATTAGATACTAAGTCAGCTTGGTGGCACTATCTGAGCCATAGGAAGAAGACGATGGCAAACCACTTCCAAATATCTTGCTAATAAAATTGCACGAACTTATCCAGTCACCCTGAGTCAAGATTGATTTGAAAGCACCTCCCACACACACACAAAAAGGGGGAAAAGAACCAGATAGTTCCAATCCCTAGTGCCAGGAACATGAGCTTGTAAAAACTGAAAGAAGCAGTTATTATTATTCCTGGCAAAACTGTGTTTTTTGGGTCACAAAGGGTTAGGAGCAACTGAACAATCCGAGGGAAAAAATACATCCACCCAAAGAACTTCGCTTTTCAGGTTGCCCTCGACTTACGATCACAATGTGGTACCAGAATTTCCATTGCTAAGCAAGGTGGTGGTTAAGTGAGTCACCCCCCAATTTTACGACCTATTTTCCTATTGTTGTTAAGTGAATCATGCTGTCATTAAGAGAATCCGGATTCCCACATTGACTTTATTTGTCAGAAGCTGGCTGGGAAGGTCTTAAATGGCAACTCCGGAACCCCCAAGGTCATCATAAATGTAACCATCATAAAAACATGCTGAATGCCAAGCGCCTGAATTTTGAGTGTGGGGTTGCTGTGACAGCTGTAAGTGTGAGGTCTGGTTGTCCATTTTTTCTGTGCTGCTGTTGCTTTGATTATCCCCTAAGGCAGGGGTGTCCAAACTTGGGAACTTTAAGACTTGTGGACTTCAACTCCCAGAATTCCCCAGCCAGCCGGCTGGGGAATTCTGGGAGTTGAAGTCCACAAGTCTTAAAGTTCCCAAGTTTGGACACTCCTGCCCTAAGGGAATGGTTGCAAATCAAGGACTTACCTGTATGCTATTGGCCCTAATATCCCTATATCATGAATGTATAGGAAGCTGTTCTGTTATGAATGAGAACTCATGAGTTCCTCAAACCCAGTCTTCCAGGGATGGGCTGCTGGGGGTTCGCAGGGGTTCAGGAGAACCTCTAGCTAAGATTCTGTGCAATTTGGAGAACCCCCAAATCCCACCCATGGCTGGTGCCGGCCACCTCCTTTCCCCTCCCCTCCCAACAGTCCCCACGCGGCCTGTTTTGGATGCAGGTAAGTGCAGGGCCAGTGCGGAGGCTTGTTGAGGGCAAAAAATGGGCCTACTGGAAGTTTGGGAAGGCCTCTGGAACCTGGGGAGGTCATTTTCGCCCTCCCGGAGGCTCGAAAAAAGCCTCTGGAGCCCGGGGAGGGCAAAAATGTCCCCACCACCACTTTGGCGCAGGAGGCTAAGTAGGTCACGCCCACCATGGCCACGCCCACCCAACAACCAAGCAGAGAACCCCTTGCTAAAATTTTTGAAGCCCACCCCTGAGTCTTACCCATTCTAAATGTTTCCAGGCCTTAAAACTGAGTTATTTCCCAGATCTTTAAATTAAGATAATTATCTGAGGTCTTTGGTATTGAATAGCAAAAGGGTACACAGTGTTTGCCTTGAGTGTAATCTTTTACATCCAGGGCTTGGCATTAAGGTGGGGGCATCTCTTCTTCTTTAAGGGTTTCTTTTAAGCAAAATATGTGCATTAAGCATATTGGAAGTTGGGCACGCACATTTTAATACTTGCTTCTTTTTTCCACAACTGCGATGGAAAATTTTGCCACTTAAAAAAAAAATTAGCTATTTGGGTGGTGTGATCCCCCCCTCCCCCCAGCTTGGCCTTGTGGGAGATAAAGATATTACCCTGCCTCCAGAGATGCAGGACGATTCAGCTGTATTGAAAGGGAGCTAACTTCTTCATCCGTTCAATAATCTACAGCCCAACTCCAAGTTTGCAGTTGGAAATATTCAAGTGGAAATATTCAAATGAAAGAACAGCTGCCTGTCAAGGAGACTTAAATGTGGATGCGGTCTGTGAACCGGAGGCTGGTCTCAAGGGCCCTTTCTGGCTTCATAATTCTGTAATTGCCTTTTGCCTCAGTTATCCACAGACCTCCTCTTGGCTGCCCTTTTCTATCCGTTTCTAGTACATCCCAAGTGTTACAACATCTAGAACAGTGATGGTGAACCTTTTCGGCACCAAGTGCCAAAAGGGGAGCACTTCATGTGCATGCACTCGTCTGGGCCACGACCAGGAAGAGGAGTTGCCTAGGGGGCATGCGTGCAACCGGAAAATGTGCTTCCGGTTTCCGGCACGCATGAACATGCGCCAATCAGCTGGCCAGCACGCATGCTTCATGCTGGAAAACAGAAGCCTAGCACTTCTAGTTTCCGGCACTGCCTCAAACACAAAGGCCAGTTGATTGTAATGTGCTCATGCATGCCAGAAACCCAGAAGAGGAACGGGCGATGCCGCACGATAGCTCCGCATGCCACTTCGGGCACACATTCCATAGGTTGACCCTCACAGATCTAGAATAACACCTTCCCCAACTATATCTGAGCAGTTTTCAGTTAACTGTAGCTTAATATGCTATTTTATTTAGATGTAGTTGCTTTCTTTTGCTTACTCCTTGTCACCTTTTCTCTTTTGTGCCTTCTCTTGTCCCTGAGATCATAGATTGTTTTACCACTTAATCTTGCAAGCTATTTTAATTTTCTTTCTTTAAGCATAGTTTAAAATGCTAAAGATATAAATAGAAGAAACTGTTCATTGGCTAAAATTCCTAAACCTGGGGTTATGTGTTAAATAACAAGGATGTTGCTCACATGATAATTTCATAGGAATATCTTGATAGATCCGCAATAACCTTGGCTCTAGAAATCTAACTAGGAAGCAATAATATTGCACAATAAGATGTATGCATTACCCCAGATGACCACAGGATGTCACAAAGCACCAGCTTAGAATTCCTGTTTGCTCAGGGGCCAAATCAATGTTTCTGAATAGGAAAATAGTGCATTTATACAGTATTTTTAAACTTCAAATTTCCCCCTTCATATTTCAAACAAATGTATTTTTTATTGCAACTGAATCTATTTAACTAGCAAAACTCCATCTATTTCTCTCTCCCTCCCTCTCTCCCTCCACCCCTCTCCAAGTTATTTATGAAATGCCATTACTTTTGTTTTAAAATGTATTTTAATCCCCTCCTTTTCTGTCCTGGCAAATTCCTTTCTAGGGCTCGGGATATTTTATTAAGCCAAAGATCATCACCTTCATAAGAAATTAATGTAGGCTTGTAAAGGTGTATTTCCAGATATCTCCTTCCTTCAGATTTTAACTGTGGCTATTGAGCTTTCAATCTGCCATAAAAGTCTCAAGGGTCCTTACAATGACTGAAACATAGGAAGATCAGATATCGTATGATATCATAACATCAATCCTTTCTGTTTCGTCTTTTTTTCAACTAGTAAAGCGTGAGAGGATGGAGATAAGAAAATAGGCTAGCAATGGCTGATTAGAAAAGTGACCTTTGCTAGAGATTTCAGGTGGGGCTTCAGCCCAGTATGCAGCCACTGTGAGAAAATACCCTGATAAGGATATTTAGGAAAAGGATACAGGTTTTTTTTCCTCTTCCATTCAATCATGTACAATTCTTGGAAACCGCCTGGACCATTCTCTTGGCAAGGTTTTTCAGAGGAGCTTTGTCATTGCCTCCTTCCTAGGCCCGAGAGAGAGAGAGAGAGAGAGAGAGAGGGAGGGAGGGAGGGAGGGAGGGAGGGAGAGAGAGAGAGAGAGAGAGAGAGAGAGAGAGAGAGAGAGAGAGAAACTGGCCCATGGTCACTCAGCTTTCTTTATACCTAACATGGAACTAGAACCAGGGGGCAGGGGGCAGGGGGGGGGCTGCTACAGGTTTGCCCAGGTCCAGGAGAGCCTGTAGCTAACATTATGGCCGGTTCGGAGAACCTCCAAATCCCACCCCTGCCACCCCTTGCCCCTCCCCTCCCCGCCCACCCCGCCTGCCCCTCCCAGGAGTCTCCATGCAGCCCATTTTGGATGTGAGGTTAGTGTAGGGCCCATGCGAAGGCTGTGGTCTAGGAGGCTGACTAGGCCACACCCACCAGGCCAAGCCCACCCAGCAATCGGGCAGAGAACCCATTGCTGAAATTTTTGAAGCCCACCTGACTAGAGCTCATAGTCTCCCAGTTTCTAGCCTGGTGCCTTAACCATTACGCCAAACTGACTGTTGCAGTACTATTAAAATACTAATAAAGTCACCCTCCTTGGAATCGGATGTCACTAACTAATATTGCATGAAACGGTACAACCAAAGGAATGGAAAATAACAGCTTCTTTGGAGCAGACCTTACAGAATTCAGATTTTGGGGTTAACTGTGGTGGTGGGGCGGCTCATAATGAAGGCATACAGAATTATAAATGGTGGGGGGGGGGAGGGCTGTAAAATGGCTGAAAAGTTTCCTGACTCCGCATCAAGTGGCCTGGTGAAAGATTCAGATCCGTTTTAAAGAAGTATGTCTCACATGGGACAAAATTAGAGCCCTATTCTTGAGCCCAGGCTATGTGTGAGGTTCATTGGCTTGAACGCTTTTCCAAAGTGTCAACAGCAGTGGTGGGATTCAATTTTTTTTACTACTGGTTCTGTGGGTGTGGCTTGGTGGGTGTGGCTTGGTGGGTGTGGCTTGGTGGGCGTGGCAGGGGAAGGATACTATAAAATCCCCATTCCCTCCCCACTCCAGGGGAAGGTTACTGCAAAATCCCCATTTCCTCCCGATCAGCTGGGACTTGGGCAGCAGGGAATAGATAGAGGCGGGGCCAGTAAGAGGTGGTATTTACTGGTTCTCCGAACTACTCAAGGTTTCCGCTACTGGTTCTCCAGAACTGCTCAGAACCTGCCGAATATCACCTCTGGTCGATAGATAGAAAAAGGAAAAAAAGAGGTAAGTGGCTGCGAACCATGATGGCTCTATAACGTTCTCATTTTCAGAAGCAAAGTTTCTAGGATGCAACATCAGGAACTTGCTGCTCTCTCTTTCCTGCCTTGCATGCAGGTTGGCCAAAATGATAAACAGAAAGTTGCCCTGCTAAGCCTCTTGGCAGGCCCAGGGAGGCATTCCTATGTTATGGCCCAATTTGGTTGCACTTTGGAAGATGCGACTTTGCTAGGCTGGGGTGGAGGGACGTCTGTGTTAAGTTCTGTTTAGAAGATCCCAGCCCTTGCAGTGGAGGAGAGCTGCCAACATAATGCAGCTTTACCCCCAACACTTCACTCTTCTCTCCTACAGCTGCTCGGTGTTTTGCAGTCTGGGAAAATAACAGTCAAGCATCTACGCCATGAACCTAGGACAAGCAAGACCTGTCTTAGGAGGGCAGGAGGAAAAATTGGGTTGCCAGACAGTGTTGGCAATGTGGTATATAATTTTTGTTTGATGACCTGGTTGATAATTAGCAACAAAATAGACTTATGAACTGTGGCATTTTGGATAGCATACTTTTCTAGACTATACCCCAAATCTATTTTTAGTATTTGTACTGAACAATAAGGATAGTTGTTGTTCTGTCCTTACAGACTGGGTGGCTTTTTGCAAGGGCATAAACCATACCACTATTTTTTCTCCACATAAAGACAGAGAAAAAAATATACTTTTGCACTAAACATATTTGTGCTTTTTTGCCATTAGGGGAAACTACTCTACTTATTCTGCCTCTTGCTCTGAGTTGAAAAACAGTTTATATTTGCATGACACAAGCAACTACAAGCCTAGCAGCCATTTTTGCACAATGTGTAAAACCTGCTGAATTTTAAACTCTCTCTCTCTCACTCACTCTCTCTCTTTCCCTCCCTCCATCCCTCCACACATGACAGCCAGAGAAGGAGGAAGAGAAAGAGAGATATGTAAAGCCAGTCCATTTGCTTGCTTGCTTGCTTTATAGTGTGGTGTATTGTGAATACTCAAAAAAATGGGTTAAACTCAATAACCAGGTTATGCAAATGAAGTCTATAAATAAACTTGAAGAGGAAGTTACTTCTGTGTTTTTTAAAAAATATTTTAGGAATGCTGATGGGAAAGCTGTGTTTGGATTTAAAATCTGCAAGGAGTATTTTATTGTGTTGCAAGAATAGTCCGTTTTGTATTAAGTTTTATGAACTGTCTTATTGCATAAAACTAATTCTATTACCAATATTTCCTAAAAGCCAAGGACAAGATTAGTGACATGGAAGGACCATATTATGTGGAACATTACTTATATGCAGTGACTTTTCTTCAAAGTCTTTGTATATCACCAAAAACAGAGTGAGAAAAAAATAGAAATCACAAAGAAATGACAATAATGAGGAGGGGGCTGTATTGCTTGTCAGTGTTGATGACGCACAGGCACTGTCCACTATATACTTAAGACACACCTTGTCTTGACAAAATCTTTAATAATGTAGCAATAAAAACATTTGAGAAGAATCACAATTTTCCAAATGGAAAAAAAACCTTCTTAGGAATTTAACTTAAAAGCAACAACTGCTTTTTAGGACACTGTAACCCAGAATGGCCTTAATGTGATGGAGAAAATAGAGGTTGACCTGAGAGAAGTAGAGCAGAGAAGAGAGTATTAAAACTTCCCTTTTATAACCTCCTTTAGCAAGATTCCTAACCCTGCCCTCAATTGTGAAATCCTGTCTTGGTCATAGTTCCATCTTGAGCAGGTAAGGAGATAAGGAGATAAACCCATGGCTGGAGCCAACACTGACCTTATCTCTCTTCTGCCTGAGGATATAGGTGGTGGGGAAGAGTCTTGTAGGTATCATTCTGAAGCACAGGTACTTGTACCCACAAGGTCATGTTGTTGACCGGGTAAACAAGCACATGTTTTCATGGAGAGAAACATTTTAGGTATACAACATATTCAGTGTAACAAGTATAAACAGTTTACTTTGAAGAAGAACATTTGTAAGTAGCAACTGTGAAGCCTATATCTCTCTATTGAATGAACCCTGGCTACTTCCCAAAAAAGCAAGAGACCATTTAGCAAAACTTTCAGAGGAGAGATAGACATTGTATCTGGGGAAAGTAATGGATGGGATGAGGGCCAACAAGTTAAAGCTCTCTCTTGATCAATTGGGAGGATAAAAGCAGGATATTCATCCACTCCAAGTAGCTGGTGTTCATCCTGCTCTAAATGGGACTATAGTCCCTAAATAAGGGCTGGGGAAAAACACACCCTCTGGTAATCTTCATCTGTCTTCCAGTCTGGTTCTCTGCTTGAACCTGTTCCTGAATTTGTAATAAGAGCCTCCTTTGCAAGCAGTTCAGATGAATTGCCAATAAGCATGGTTCAGCCACTGTGTGTTTTTTCAGCAAATACTGTAGATGGCCAATATCTGACAGAACCACCTTTGCAAATAAGGGAGACTGTGTGTTTCGGGTGTCCACGTGTTTTCCTGACTGAGTCGGGAAAAACACTGGGCAGGTGAACCTGCTCAATCCAGTGGGACACCAAAGAGCTTGGGCTTTCTTCTTCAGCTTGTATGGACCACTGCTGTTCATGCAAAAAAGGCAGGAAGCTTAGGCTCCCATTGACACAGCTGGCTCCTTGCTTCATCCTGTGTAGAGAAATTTAGGGTATTAGGGATGGGTCTTTCATGGAGGGGCAGAGACTTGTCTACCCGATCCTCTTACGTTCTACCTGTCTGGATCGTCCAACTTGCCCAAGCAGGGAGGGGATGGATCCGGTGTCTAGACCAGAGATGATTATCTCCCCTGCTCTAAAAGAAATGCGTGTGTCTGTCCTCTCACGTCTAGCTAATTTCCAGATTGGTGGTGGATTTCAGTATTAACTGAAATTGTCTTTTTTTCTTTTATTGCAGACCTCCCTGCTAGTTTCTGTTGAGGTTCTTAATAGCTTATTTAATAATGAAAGCTGACAGTACATCGGTTTTCAAATCTGCTCTCTCTCTCTCTTTCTTTCTTTCTCTCTCTCTCTCTCTCTCACATACACGCACATCTTTTTAGCCAAGCGGTGTGCATCAGTATTATAGAACAAAAGCTGTGTCTTCATGTTCCATTAAAGTACACTTGAGACCAATGGACTGGAAATTTGAAGCTGAATCTGGAGCCTGGAAGTCTGCAAAACATAATACAGATTTTCAAATGTATATAAACAGATATGACACTTACTTGAATGCACGGCTTGTGAACGTTTTATACATTTTACTTTTGTTCTGTGAGACCCAGCATTAAAACGTGCTGTCCTCACAAACTCAGATGAAAAAAAAAAGGGATGGATTTTGATTTGGTTGGTTTACAGTAGTTGATGAAAAAGAAATTATTTTGCTCTTACCTGTGTAACTGCAACTTTGATGGTGCCATGTGTCAAAAGGAATGTATTTAGAAAGAAAGACATCCCCATGTCCTCTTCTGAGCAGGTCTTATTTATCATGTAGTTTCTGGTACAAGATCTCGGTTAGGTCTAAAGAAGCAGGGTCAAAACTTTAGAATATAACTCAACCCTCTAACCTCAATAGTGACCACATCTATTGATAAGCATCTGATTTCTCAGCAAGAAATTTGGGCTCGTTACATGACTCAGACTTCCATCCTTCTGAGGTGGGTAAAATGAGGACCCAGATTGTTGGAGGCAATATGCTGACTCTGTAAACCACTTAGAGAGAGCTGTAAAAGCACTGTGAAGCGGTATATAAGTCTAATTGCTATTGCTATTTCATAATCCAACATTTAGAAAGAGAAAAGTGCATGTGTTTGTGAATTGTATGTATGCAACTCTAGGTAAGACACCAACTCAGATCTGAATTCCTAAATATGCTCACAGAACACATCTTCCATGTTCTTACGGTTTTCTCTCTCCCTTCTTCTTCAAGCTATTGGATCTAATGCAGGTAGTCCTCGACTTACAACAGTTCATTTAGTGACTGTTCAAAGTTACAATAGCACTGAAAAAAGGAACTTATGACCATTTTCCACACTTGCAACCATAGCAGCATCCCCTTGGTCACTTGATCAAACTTCAGGCTCTTGGGAACTGACTCATATATAAATAAGTTGCAGTGCCCAAAGTCATGTGATCACTTTTTCTGACCTTCTGACAAGCAAAGTCAATGGAGAAGCCAGATTCACTTCACAACCGTGTTAATAACTTAACATCTGCAGTGAGCAACTGTGGCAAGGAAGGTCATAAAATGGGGCAAAGCTTGCTTAACAGCTGTCTCACTCAGCAACATAAATTTTGGGCTCCATTGTCATTGTAAGTCGAAACTATCCGTAGCAGCTTTCTCTGTGCAATGTTGACCAGGAAAATTTCACAGGAGAACCGTGTCAACATGCTGCTGTGGCTATTTGCATCATCCCCATCTGGCAGCTGTAATTAAACTGTAAGCAAAGCAATGTTCTTATCACATCTCTCCCACTTCCCGAGTAAGGTAAGCCTCAGCCTCACAATCATCTTTTGATGGGCATTAAGTGGAGATTGTGATTTAGCAAGGCCCGCTGTTTGCTTCACAGCTTGAGCTAGTTTAAATATCACAGGTTGCTGAAAGATGAAATCAAAGATACATTCTTCAAATTTGGCCTTGCTTCAGTTCTTAAGCGTTAGTCATTGACTGAAGTGGGCGGCCATAGAAATTGAACAAATAAATGATAAAATAAAACATAAAAGAATAAAACAAATGCGCACTCTCATGAATTAAGGTTTATTTCTCCAATTTAAGCGCTAGTAACTCAGAAGAACGGTCTCTTCCTCGCCCTGGTGAGAAGCCCATCATGTCCTCTGACCAGAATCAGTGTGTCTGATTGTGACGTGGGTGATGATGGGGTGAAGCCTTCTCTTCTTTTCTCCATCCAGTCCATTGGTCTCTCCCCCTTTTGTTTCTCTCTGAAGAAATGATGACAAATGGGAGAGAAGCTTGTCAGTTCGATCCTCAGTGAAACCTTCCTGTGAGTCTGTGGATGCTTCAGGAAAGGCCTGCTTCATTTGTGGAACACTATGGGATGATCAGAGGTCACCTCCCATTTATGTTATTTACATATTCATTTTTTCCTAAATACAAAAACCCACCTTCTTTGATATTACTAAGAGCCATCAATTAATATTTCCCAGCGGTGGAGATCAGGGTAAAGGAAATTGAAAAGCCCAGAGGTTCACAGTCAAGGATAAGAGGAAGGAAATGATTGAACCATTTTATGCCATACCTATTCATAGTGAGCAAAATGATGTTTCACACAGGAGGAAATTAAAGTAAAATATGAAAGGCAGGCACCCCCAACTCTCACGAGGGCAGCGCTACTGAAAAGTATAGAAATTAGAGGACTAAAACGCTCAGCATGCCGAACAAAGTGTTTGGTGAGAAGAACAGTACAAAAAACAAGAGTAAAGTCATCATTTTACTGGAATTCCAGGCATTTAAAACTTGGGCGCCTGGAAACAGACATAGTGCAGATAGGGGGGTGGGGGGTGGACTGTTTATGCTACCTTCCAAAGCGCCTGGTCCTAATATGAATAATATGCAAGCGTGTTCTACCTGGCATTTAGATCCTTGGGCTTAGGAGGGGAAAATGGACTTCATTCAACATTTGTTTCCATGAAATGGATGTGGGGGGGGGGGAAGGACAAATATGCATCTCAGGTTTAAAGTTGATTCTGTGCAGCATGGAAAGGCAGATGCTTAGGCTGGAGAAAAGGTGCTGTAAAACGTGACTCAGTTGTAATGGTTCCTGGGTGGAATAATACATTCCTGCATTGCTCAGGTTAAAAGGCCTGGAACTATTTGGCCTGGAAGCAAGACTGAGCTGCAGGCAGGTGAGAGGAGATCGGCTGGCCATTAGATCTCAGCAGGTCTGGGCAAGGTTGGAGAATGTAGTTGCTTATCTTCCCTTACCCATAAACATTCCTCCTGAGCCATTCATCTGTTCCTTAGATAAAGTCATGCCGTTTGAATTCCAGCTGGAATGGACAGGAATAACAAACTCAGGTGCCTTGCAGGGACTATCAAGGAAAAAGGGACAAAACTCAGCTGAAGCCATTCTTAAAATCGACAGCATGACTGACGAAGAACATACATGATCCTTACGCTCAGCATCCTCAAAGAGGTGGCTGGGCTGTAGATGCCACATAGGCGTTGGTGTGCTAAGTTAAGGTCAAGATGGGTCAGCCTGAGGAGAAACACTGTCTCCAAATGATGCCCAATGGAGTGGATAGTCTGTGCTCTGTTGCCTTGCCCCTTGCCACTGCAGGTGACCAGACAGGAATTTCTACCAGGGTGGTGGGTCATAATTCTTTCTTTTCTTTCTCTTCCCTTTGGTTGCAGTGGGTGAATAACTATTAGAACAAACAAGGACTCTGTTAAACAATGAGCCACCGAAGAAAATAACCAGAAGGGGGAAATAATCACAACAAAAAGGCATGCTTTGTTATGGTTAGTCACTCAGACTTGCTGACTGTTCATGTCCTGTTGGACTTTTTTTTTTTTTTGCCAGAACTGTATGCCAGTAATTGCTTCTTTTTAAACTGATGCTTGTATCATCAGTGATATATTGATCACCTTCTCTTCTGTCAATCTTTTTTATTTTGCTTTTGAGTTTTCCAAGCATCAGGGCCTTCTCCAAAGACTGGCTTTCATATTATGTGCCCAAAATATTTAGCTTCACTGTTACTGCTGCCTGTGAACCCCCTGTGTTTTTTTTCTTAATCTAGCTTTGAATGATTTGTTCCTGTTGTGGTCTAAGGGTTTCTCAACAATTTCCTGCAGCACTTCAGTTCAAAGGCATCTCTCACCCTATATTCTGCAGAGTTTCCACGAAAGGAAACGCATTTACACTTTGTGAAGCCCTATGTCTGTGGCTTCTGAATAGATCGCGGTGGAGAATCATGATGTAAAGGGACATAGAGGTATCACCAAACAATGGACAAATGTGCAAAGTCAAAGGAATAAAATCCCAGATGCTGCTAAATTATTGGCTCGTTCCATGTAACCTAGTGATAAGCATAACAATGAATGCAGGACTACTTTTTCAGATTTTTGGGTTGTTGTTTTTTACTGCATTGCAATTTGACAATTGTGTGACTGTCACTTTCAGTCTATTGGCATATTGTTAGCTTGCATTCTTATATTCGGTTATATTTCTTGGCTGGATTTAGAGAAGACTTCTTCCCCAGCAGCAAACTCTGCTTCAGCCCTAGTTACTAATGTCTGGTTTTCTTGGATTTATTGTTTTTTTTTTGTGCTTGAGGGACAAAATATGAGAGGAGCAGGGAGAAATAAATAAAAAATTATGCCCAGTACATTGAATAAATCACATCCCTCTCCTTGTTCTGATACACTGACAGCTATGTTTGTTATCCATGTTGTCTCTACCATGGAATTTAGCTTGTTCAGGAATGAAGCAAAGAGCAAATTATAACTTCTTTATCTTGTTCTGAGAAGACCAAACTGAACTCATAGAGCTACCATCTCTTATGGATTTGTTAGTTACAGTTGTTCTCGGAATGATCTGAGCAGTAATAGATGGGTAGCACATTGCCTATTTGCTTTTAAGCCAAAATTCAGAATGATTTTAATGTTGTGCATTGCACGACACATTCAGCTATGTGTCTCATGTAGTAAATGAATCCATAGTGTCCATTTTTACCACCACTATACAGAGATCTTTTAACAGATGTTTCAGACGTACTGTGTGTCATGTAGAGCCCAAATTGCTATAGACCTTGGATGCCAGTTACTGACATTAAGCCAGATGTCCTGCTGAAAAAAATCACTGTAGGTGTAATATCTACCGTAGTTTACAATGATCCAGTCATCTATGAGTACTGTATGGTGGTCATTTCAGAGCCATACAATAGTCTTGTTGAAAACCGAGGTGGAAAGAGCTCGTTTCTTGGAGTTTCGTAACAGACTATGGTCTGTGAACAAAGCCACTGGTATTTTGAACTGTCCTGTTCTTCCAAATGGTCACACATCACTCCTATTTCAATGATCATAGATATTGGCTTTTCTTTGACCAAATAATTCAATTTAGCCATCTCAGCAAGTTCCATCATCTTCATCAACCATTCCTCCATTGTGGGCAGTCCCAAATTTTTATCTGTGCTTACAATTATCTCGCTGCAATTATCATGTAGAACAATAAGATTGCATGACTCCCCTCCCTTCCCAAGGTTTGTCCCTCAATCCCAACAGAAGAATCTCGGTCCTTAATCTTTGATGCAAATGCATGTATGCATTTGAAGCCAACATTTTCTTGCTTTCTTTACATATCCACCAAGCATGATAAAATGTCTCTTCTTGATGTTCACATCTCCAGCATATCATTTCTATTTTCAGTACCATACATTAGAAGATTCTCTGTTCCACATTAATGTGGAGTCCCTCAACTATTTTAAAGGAAAAAACAGATAAAGCTATGTGTCATGCTCACATCAATGACAACTTAATCCATCATCTCCAGATTATGTCCCATAGGGGTTTCATAATTGCGATAAGAAAGAAGCAGGAACGTTTTTAAAAGATAGTTCAGCTATTTTATGTTCAGTCATCATCAAATAAACTGTGGACCAAATGCTTTAATCAGTAATAAATACAGCAGATATCAGACTATTCTCAGCATTTTAAACAAAGAAGCTATCGCTGACATCTCGCAAATCCCAACAGTTCTGAAAATATAGACCTCAGTGATTGGGTACCTGCAGTGTGAAACAGACTGGAGTTTATTGGTGGAAATGGTTTCATATAGATGCTAAATAGGTTTGAAAACAAATTCCATGACTTAGTTGCCCCAGAGCAGCTTTACAAATTTCAGTACCATCCTCCGGAAGCCACCAATCATGTAGTTGCAAAATCTACTATAATGGATAATGCTCTCGGCTCTACTTTAGACAGTTGATCAAGTATTGAAAACGGGAGGGCTATGAGAAATACAATGAGTTGTACTCTCCCATCTTTCTCATAACAGAATCCCACAAGATTGTCAGCTCAGTTTCATGCACTTGTAACTAGTTTGTAAAAAGACTTAACTGGAACTGGTGATAAAGTGAGTGAAGCCCTCTCCATTTCTCGCCTGACTTGAAGATTTCACCAAAAATAATGTTTGGTGTATGTTTGTGAATAGATTATATGGGACCTCCCATGCCTATCTTTTGCATTTCTTCTTACCCCAGTCTGGATGATGATGATATGAAAAGAAATTATAGGGGACAATTTCCTTCCCAAATGGGATGGTCTATGTCCCAGAGGAGAACAGACGTTCTCTGATCTCACTCATATAAATAATTTTTGCTGGTCGAACCTCTTACAGGCCTCTGACTGATGACTTTGAAACCTCCTGCCAATCACAGAGGATGATCCTGGTCTTAGATGGACAGATGGACCAAAATGCAATATGGCTTTATATGTTCATAAGCAGCTATCTGCGGTTTAAGATATGAGAAGCTTATGGTCACCAAGAGAAAGAGAGAGAACACAAATTAACAGGAACTCATAACGGAATGAGATATGACTTTGTTTTTTTCATTCCTTCAAGCGTGTCTTGTCACACATTTCTCTGCTAAAGGAAGGGCTACTTAGCAGATCTTGTCAACAAGTTGAGCAAAAATTGCAGGGTAAATTTTTATACCTTCAATCTTCACCAGATCCTTGAAACTCATTCTGTAAATATGCATCTGTTGCAAAAACAGAGGCCAAGCACTGGGTTTCACCTCGATGACCGGATACAGCAGGTATTTGGTTTGAAACACTGTTTGAATCATTAGGCTCTTGAGTGTCACACAATTGTTTCATTACTAAAGTTTTTATTAACCTTCTGTCCTTTTTTGTAAGGCAGGATGTGGGTGGGTAGCGAGCCAGGCCCGGAGATGTCATTAATGACTCAGAACAATGACCTACTGAGTATAAACTGGTTGGGCCAGTCCGTGGCAGAGCTGCTGCAGGAGAGTTCAAAGACCCAATTACATGCTAAAAGGAAATGCAGCCTAGCTACAAAACTGCAGCTCAATGCCTTCCAGCAATAACGATGACTTTTGAAACACAAGGTAGTTTAACTCTTGGATTCCCCAGACTTCAGCCTCCTTAATCAGGGGTTTAGGGAGAAAGATCTTGCTTTCAAATGGACAAATTCTCCACATTCTGAAATGACAATGGCCCTTCTTGAATGTTGAGAAATACCACTCTTGGGAGGCCTTAGGGAGCAGACATCATTCAGTCATACCGAAATGGCAATACTTGTAGAGACAGGGAGAAAAATTAAGCAACACACATCCTGGATTTCAGAAACAGAATAACAGAGTTGGGAAGGACCTTTGAAGTCTTTTAGCCCACAAGGTCTCCAGGCAAGCTGTTTCACTGATTACTTGTTTTAACTGTTAGGAAATTTCTCCTTAGTTCCAGATTGCTTCTCTCCTTGATCAGTTTCCATCCATTGCTTCTTGTCTGTCTTCAGGTGCTTTGGAGAACAAATTGAGCTCTCTTCTTTGTGGTAGCCCCTTACATATTGGAACAGCACTCAGTTCTGTCTGTCCAGGGGATCCTGAGACATTGAGAAGTGTTAATTACTTGGGCATATGTAAAGTGCAAACCCTTGAAGCAAAGTGGGATCCCAAGGGATCTCTGATAAAACAAGGGATCTCTGATAAAAACCAGATTAAGCAATTGTTTAATAGTCTGGACTACCTACTGAGTCTAAACTCACTTTGAACATATACAAAAAAAGCTGTTGATAACATGATGCTTACTGAACTATATGTAGAATAGAATCGAACAGAACAGAAGTGAACTGAATTGAATTGAATTCTTTATTGGCCAAGTGTGATTGGACAAAGAGGAATTTGGCTTTGGTGCATATGCTCTCAGTGTACATAAAAAGACAAGATACATTCATCAAGAATCATAAGGTACAACACTTAATGGTAGTCATAGGGTACAAATAAGCAATCAGGAAACAGAATATGCAGCAGTAGGACTTTCCTTAAATATACAGCTGGAACATTTAACAACCTTGCAGTGAGATGCAAAAACAATGCTTGTCTTAAAAAACTGGCCCAGCATATCCAAATTCTTTTCTCTGCCCTGTTTTGACCTCCAGCTTTTGCAAGTTAGTTTAAACACACACACACACACACACACACACCAACACCTGACTCTTCCAACAGTTTCCAACCTCCATTCTCCACCTGTCAGGCACTTCACATCTGCCAATCATTCAACCTAATTTATTTTTCCATGCATTCCACTCTTTCTTCTGCCTCTTAAAAAGTTAAATGCAGTAGAGTGCCACAAACTATGACTAAAGACTGCAACCTACTGATAACAGCCTTCTGCCCAAAGGGATATAGGGAAACACTGGAAATATCCAAGCCTGAAATGGGTAGCTTTACGGCTTTTAGCCACTGAAAACTATATTTCTTTAGCTCTTGAGTTCTATTCTGTCAGTATATTTAAATTCCCCCTCAGCTTGATGGGATGGACAAGGGACAAAAGGCAAAAACTCTCTTGCCTATATCTCTCTATAGTGAGGATTTATGGAAATGTTTAGATTTTAAGTCTTGCAACTGTTACAGACACAGTAATTACATAAGTTTTCTTAACTGTTGTTAAACAAAATATTCTTTTAAAGTATATTCTATTGACTGAGATGAAGACACTGCTGCTCTGTTCCACAGCTATGTCTTATTAGATGAATAAAGGCATGAGGCGCATTATTTCCTTAATATCGCATGCCAGTGATGGGATTCAAATTTTTTTTTACTACTGGTTTTGTTGGTGTGGCTTGGTGAGCGTGGCTTAGTGGACGTGGCAGGGGAAGGATACTGTAAAATCTCCATTCCCTCCCCACTCCAGGGGAAGAGGGGAAGATTACTGCAAAATCCCCATTCCCTCCCGATCAGCTGGGACTCGGGAGACAGAGAATAGATAGGGACCAGGCCAGTCAGAGGTGGTATTTACTGGTTCTCCGAACTACTCAAAATTTCCGCTACTGGTTCTCCAGAATTGGTCAGAACCTGCTGAATACCACCTCTGTCGCATGTCCATATTTGTAATTTGTAAATATCAATTTCTTAATTACAGGTGCACAGATTAAAACCCAACCCCTTTAAGTGGATGTACAACATCAGGTACCTGTAAAGCAGGCCTGTTAAACTGGTGGCCCCTGGCCTGTTAAACTGGTGGCCCCTGCGTTATGCGCAGGCCACGCCCATCCCGGCTCCGCAAAGGCAAAAAAGTCATGATACATGACGATACATCATGTGATGCGATCGAATTTGACACCCGTGCTGTGAAGTGCTTACCTGTGTGGTACCTATATACTAACTTATCAACCCTTATGGAAGCTTGCAATTACATTAATGTTTTTCCCTCAGTCAAGTTTAAAGATTTATTTTAAAATATTGTAGTTCCAAATAACTGAGATACTATATTCTTCCTTAGACACAAGGGAGAAATAATCTTGTTTTACGGCACATATTTCTCTTTTGATTTTTAAAGATTCTAAATTGCAATTGCTACAATGATGTAATAATGTACTGTAGGAAACAACAGATACCACCATCCGATATATTAGTATATTTCATTTCATTAGAACTCCTTGACAATTGAAATGTCTATTTTATCCTCAGGCACCTGTGTGTGGGGAGAGGGAGAGTACAAAAAAATCAAGATGGCACCATGACGTTGAAGCCTTGCGCGCTTTTTATTACATTGCATGGGCAATCTAGGTAAAAATGGCCAGGGTTCTCATGACCACACCCACTATCTTGATTATAGAATATAAACTGACAACAAATCCCACTCCTTACTAGCACTGATGATATTACTTAATTTGGGTAATGAAATGTTCGCAAGAAAGCACCAAAGAGCCCTCATTTCAACCCTGAGCTACAAATATTCTCCTTTATTGGTACTATCTTGATTCTTTTTAATCTCTTCACCCCGATATCTGCCCCAATATCCATTAAATTACACAGTATATGCAAATGAGGTAATTGCTCCCCCCCCCATTTTTGATGCAATCATCTGTGCTCTTTTTCCCCCCCTCTGTGTTTTGAGTTCCCCCGTAAGCTTCCCCTGCAGGTGCTGTACTTTAGATGTTGTGCTTCTGAGGCTCACCAGCAAATCCAACCCCTACAGTCAGCATGTATCCCATATCAAAATTGCTCACACAAACACAACGACAGCGAGTTCTACTGCATTCTCTTCAACACACACTAGACAAAGTCACCTAGGCTTCTGGCAAGATATATTATTCATCATGCACACGTTGCTACCAATGACTTGCTGGCAAAAAGTGATAGGGCCAGTTCAACAATTTGCATCATAATTAGTCTGCCAAGGTCTCCTGAAAAAAACTCTGATCCATTTTATTCATTTAAAACTACATTTAACAAATGAAGAGTCCTACGGCCACAGCAAAAGAAAGTTGATGAGGGCAGCAGCAGTTTTTGTTCAGCAGCAAGTACTCGGTAGCCAGCTTAGCATTGTTTTCATGTAGGAAAGCATCTCCTCTCTGTGGGATAGCAGCTTGACACATCTGCCAATGCGCGCTAAGGCCACCTAATTATGTATCAATGGAATTATACGTTTACTTTGCACTAGCTTGTCACTGCCAGCTCTCAATTATTGTACAGTCACAGTCTTTCCTGCGCTACTATCAGGCTATGCTTATAACGGAAGCCTGTTGAATCTGTCATATGCAGTCACTACTTTTCCTTTAGCCTCTGATCTCTGTGTGTAGATGGGAAACTTTCCCTTCAATCCTTGCTCAATCATAGAATCAAATTTTACATGAAACAGCAACTCTCTCTGTGCCACTTATTTATAGTATTTGGACAGTGATGCCTAACCTTTTTGTCATTGCATGCCGAAAGCGTGTGCGTGCACCCATGATGCAATAGCACGCAACCCCCTTGCGTGCCACACCCCTGCATATGATCCCCCCTTGCACCCTACACCCACACATGTGTGCACGACCTCCCTGCGCTCCCCCTGCCCCCCCCACGCATAAGCGTGTGACCCCCCCACCTGTATCTTCCTGTGCATGCGCACATGACCCTTGCATATGCATGTGTGACCCCCCCCGTTCCCTCTGCATGCACATTTCTCCTGCATGTGTCCTCCCCCCCCTCCGTGCACGCGCGGCAAAGACCTGAACACTAGCTGGATGATGGGATGCGTGTGCTCTGGAGCTGAGTTGGGGCAACGGCTTTCATGCCCACAGAGAGGGCTCTGTGTGCCACTTGTGGCAGCGTGCCACAGGTTCGCCATCACGGTATTAGGACATACCATGGAAGGTTCTCATATAAATTAGAAGAGATGAATTAAAGGGATAATACACGTGGATTCCCAGAAAGATCATTATATGAACATTAGTGTTCAGCTGGCATTGAGAAGACTCAGTTTCTAGTCCACCTTCAGCCTGACCTTAGAAGCTCATGGCATAATTTGGGGCCAATCACTGCCTCTCAGTCCAACCTACCTACCAAGATTTTTGCTATGAGGAAAAATAGGAGGAGGAAGCACTACTTTCAATAGGATTTTCAATAGGAGAGCCCGTTTGGCCTAGTGGCAAAAGACTCCAGGCTAGGAAGGAGGAGACCGTGAGCTCTATTCCTGCCTCAGCCACTGGGCCAGTCACTCTCTCTCAACGCAACCCACATCATAGGGGTGATGTTGTGGGGAAAATAGGAGGAGGCAAATGGGACGGAAGGTGTCCATCACCTTGAGTTATTTATCTAAATAACAAATGTGGGATATAAATACATATTTTTTAAAAAAAAATCACATCAAAAAAGCATAGAATGGGGAAAAAGTAAGGAAATCTCAGCCCAGTGCTCTCAAACTGGATCACCCCGTATCACCCTGCATCTAGAGAGCATTGGATGGAAAGCTTATAGTAGCCCAATAAAGCTTTCCTTCCTTGTATCAGCTATTATACCCAAATTAGAAACAGAAACAAATAACGCCTTCTAATGTTGTTAGTATGAATGTAATTGGGAAAATAATCAAATTTATATCTATGTAGGCATTATTAAAACATAAAGCTATCATGAGCCTCTCTGTAACATTCCAAAAAAGATAAGATAAATAATTTAAGTGGGATCTCGGCTGATTTTTTTCACTTAGAGTTGAGGAAGAGCTTGTTCCATCCTATTGATATTTGTGGATGTGTTTGAATCCGCATATCTCAGTGATTGTGCTTAACAACTGTTCAAAATTATGTAACTGAACTCTACTGAGGTATGCTATGTAGCTTATCTGTTTGCACTGAGGGCTAAGAGAAATGTAACTCTCTTCACAGCAAGAGAAGCTACCCCTTGATCTGCCACTGAGTTACCATGGCGGGACAAGTGTTGCTTCTCTTCCACATTCTTGGAGAGAAGTGACTGAGGAAAGTCAGCCTATCGATGCCCCTTTGGTCTCTCATCACAGTAAGGCCTGTGACGTCTTGTCTTTCCAAGGCCTACTCGGCTCCAACAGAACTGCGAGTTGTAAAGTGACCATTGATTGGTCAAGAAAGAAAGGAGAGGTAGACGTGATGAGCGTCAGTCTTGGTAACTGAAAACTCAGAAACTCTGTCTTCTCTCTATCTAAGCTACACATTTTTATCTAAACAGGATTATGGGGCTTGTCAGGTGAGGGAGAGACAATAATAAAGGCGGGAAATATGCAAGCAGGCGCAGATGCATGTACAGGCAGACACAAACACACACACACACACACACACACACACACACACACACACACCAATAGTTGCAAATAAACAGCAGCTTGGGTACAGTTGCATGGCTTAAGGCCCCTAGCTGTTGCTAGACTACATCTCCAGCACATTCAGTCAGCACAAACAATTCTGAGGGACATTGGGAATGGTAGTTCATCAATATTTCTTAGCCCCGAGCAAGAGAAACTGAGCGGGGCATCTTTAATGTTTCAGGATTGCCAGGCATTCAACCAATTTCAAATATTTCTTTTCAAAGCTGATACTTAGAAGAAAAATTACATAAAATTTGACTTCACTGAATTTCACTTGCATAGTGGTAATACAGTACTCTGGGCAAATGCCCACATAATTATTTAAGTCATCCATGAAATAGAATTCTTTTTTTAAAAAAAATGTTGATTGATGGTGCTTTTTATTTTTCAACCCCTCTTTCTCCCGGTTATAAGAAAGCTGACACTTGATATAGGAAAATCAAGATTTTGGGCCCTATGTTGAAGAATAATGAAAGCTGAATACGTTTTGCCATTCAAGATCCCCCCCCTTAAGAAAAGCTGCTTTTCCTAGGGCCCTTCAAAAACTATTGGACTATATCAGCACCAAATGATGGAAATTATCATTCAACATGTATGGACAGCATCAGGTTGAGAAATGCTGAACCAGGAGTCCCTGACAGGAATCTAGAAACCTCCCAATAAATGGTCAAGCTAAAGCAAGTCTGGCTTCTCTCACTTTTCAAATGGTTGAATTCTGCTCCCCAAAAAGGGAGGCCTTCATAGATTGATTAAAACCAGAACCAAATATTTCCAGCTAGCACCACTAATCTGGACAAGAATTAGACTCAAGAAACCAGGCCTACAGGCTATTGCCTAGAGCAGGAGTGTCAAACTCGATTTAATTGAGGGCCACCTCAGGGTTGTGTTTGACCTCGAGGGTGGGTGGGCAGGATGTGTGTGGCCAGCTCGACATCACTCATGTGATGGCGGCTTGAGAGCTCTGCCAGTGAAAACAGGCTCCCGAACTCCATTTCCGGCTGCAACGGCCTCCTACAACCCTCTGCCAGTGAAAACGGAGCTCAGGAGGGCTGTACGCACTCTATTTTATCTTGCAGAGGCACCGTCACTGTTTCCAGGTCAGCCCCGTGGGCCAGATCTAAGCACACGCCCAGGCTGTATCCAGGCCGCAGGCCTTGAGTTTGACACCCCCGGCCTAGAACATCTCTCTTTAAAGAGACTTTACAATCATCACTCCTGTATGATTCAGGGCAAAAAAAAACCCAGGACCTCTCTTTGCAAAGGGCAGCTGCATAGGACAGGGCACATTTGGAGCTAAGCACCCCCATTGGCAACTTCCCTACCTACAGTGCCCACCCCTCTTTTGCTCTCCTGCCACTGCTGGCAACCCTGCACATTGCTGTGCTTGGGTTTGGCACGTCTCACACACAGTGAAAGAGAGCTGTAAGATGAGCTCAGTCCAATTCGAGAGATTGGGAGTTTGGTGCCACTGAGTCAGAGGAGAGGCGTGCGGGGAGCTGGGTGGAAGGGAGAGAGAAGCTAAAAATATCACAGAAGAGCAACACACAAGGAGATCTGCTGGGTGGAAAACACAGCCAGGCAAGGGCAGGTAAAGACACCCAGAAGGGACTTTGTTCTGTTTAATTCCTGCTAAATATCCAACCAGACATAAAGCCCGATTTGCTGGGACTACCATTCCCGAGGGCCAGGATGCCCAGTAGCAACAAGCTACGAATTTAGACTAGGTTTTCTACTAGGCAGGAATCCTATCATTCAGTACACATATCAAGAAACACTGATGTGCCTATTAATCCTCAGTTACTTCTAACTATTACTGCCCAAACCACACAATCTTGCACTTGCTATCAAGGCATTTGTTACAGCATTCTGTTCCACAACATCCGAACAATGACATCTTGTTTTTTTAAACAAAGCCTGTATCTAGGAGTTTTGTAGCAGAAGGGAAACTGGGAGGTGGGATAAGGGAGTAACTGTACTCATGACCGCAGACGGAGGAATGATGATCCGGCATCAGAGACAGCTAAGCTTGTTCCTGGAGATTAGGACCCAGACTGATCACTCGGTAGAGCAAAGTTCAGTTGGAGAAGTTAGGAGATTCTTTACTTGCAGCAGGAAAAGTCGGTCGTAGGTGCAGAAATCCCAGGAATACAACCTTTCCCTCTACACAATGCCTCCTCCACCTCCTCCTATGCTTCTGAGCACTGAGCCCTTGATCTGGAGACTTCTTCAAAGCACCGTATCTCCCCCTTGCTCTTTTCTTGCTCTCTCTCAATGGCTCATTTTGTCTTGGACACTTAAATCTGATTGTCTTCAGTTCCCACTCAGGAAGACCACACAGGGAACGATTCCTGCATCTTTTGGTAACAAGACAGAAGAGTTACACCTGCTGAAGGGCTTGACTTCTGCACAACTGTTAAAACTCCAGGAACTTTTGCCCTTAGCCATCTCTTCTCTCCTCCTATTATCTGATGCACCAGCCACCTGTCCCACAGCTGCACACAAGCCCAAACCTAGGATTCTACTTCTACCCCAAAGTTGGCAATGCAGAAGAAATCAATGTTACCTTTGCTCCTGGGGCTTGACAGAAGCTTATTGATAACTTTTTCCCCACTCTCTGGGAAGGTTGTGTTTGCTCAGCTGCTGGCGGAGGAAAAGATTGTTTTTGTGGAGAAAGAATGTAGCAGTATGGGAACAGGTGGCGGAGAGATACAGGGGTGAGTGTGTGTGAGCACTGCAGGTCAGGAGGAGTTCTCTTCAAACCAGCAAGATAGATTGCCTGCTCCTTTCCAGAATGACAGGAACAATTCAAATATCCTGTAGAAAGTGTGTCTCCCATTATTACTGTATTTCCTGCTTTGGAAAAACATGTAGGCTTTGAAATTCTGACACAATTGTTAAAGGCAGCGAGCAGCATTTATCCTTTACAAGGGAGATTCTTGGAGGTCAATTTCTTTCTCTTGCAATGTTTTCAACAATGGCTGTTATGACAGCCTTCTTCCTATTTGTGTTGAAGGGAGAAGCGCTGCCAAGGGCTGCTTAGCTGGCCAACTCCCCTAGGCAGTCTTCTTGTATCCCTCTGAAAAGATCAAGTGATGGATTCTCTTATTCACGGAAATATTTACTGGATCCTCTTATGCTTCCTACTGCAATGGGATTAGATTACCCATAGTGAGTTTTAACACCAGAGTCAGCATTGGAAAAGGGCAGCAAGGAAGGATCCGGCATTCCTTAGACTGTGGGTCTGTGGCAGTAGCAACTGGGCCTGCGCCCGCATGCATAGCCAGACAATGGCAGCATTGAGATAGGGATATTTCAAGAATCTGCTTGAGATCCTCATGGTGCACCCACAGAGATAAACCCTCCCTGAACAGTTCATGGGCTTCATGGCCTTCTACCCACTTCCCATAGGGGCTTTGGGCCACACCCAGACCCACTCAGCTTTCTTGCTGTGCTGTATGTCTTCCCAGCTTCTGTAATTTGTGGTCTTCTAGGTCTTTCCTTTTATTTTATTTTCAGTGATGATATGGGCCCCCTTTCCCTAACTTCTTGTCCTCTAGAGGTATTGAACCAGAACTCTCAGAATCTAGTTAGCATTAGTACTAACTAGCATGGCAGAACATAATTCAGCAAGTTGGCCAATAATTTGAAGGAGACAATATGGGGAAGGCTAGCTAAAGACTTTTCAGCCTGTATTAAATCAGTTGACAAAGATATGCTGGAATGAAAAGGAACTACAGTCAGAGTGTACATTTGGATGTACCTGCCACACACCTGTTTCCCCTTCTGTCCAAGTGTACATATGCCTTGTCAGGATGTCCCAGCTTGCCTCATCCTCCATTGGTTCCATGACTCTTTCTCTTTCCTGAGTGTATGAATATAAACAGCAAAGGAAGGAAAAAGATTAGGAATACAGCATCACCATCAGAGCTTTTAACTGTTGGCACTATAGGAAGAAAGATTCTGGAAAAAATGAATTTGAACCAGGAATGTGAAACATGGACACAGAAAGATACAACCCAATAAAATATGGGGCATAGAGTACTTTTGAGTTGTGCAGACTGGTTGTTCTTTCAAGCCAGACTCCGTATAATTCTCATCAAATACTTCAAAGGATTGAGGTAAAATAGAGCTGTTGAATTCCTGCCCTGTTTCTACTCCCATTTCTTCAGACCATTTTGCTTTGTTTTCATATTCTTTATGATCTCATTTCCAACTTTCATTTTCCCTTGATTTTTTAATTGCCACTTGCTACTTGTGTTCCTTTCTTCTTCTGCTGGCCATTTTCTTTATTTTCTGAGCCCCATATGTTGCTGTCTCAAGCCCCTCTCTGGCACTGGCGCCCAATTAGAGAGGGCTCTCTCTGCAAAGTGCCTTAGGATGGCCTCCTCCTCTTCTATTCAGGGAGGTCATCACATAGGAGAACTTGATGAAGATCCAGGGGAGAGTAAGAGGGGAAAAATGTCCACTTCCTTACAGCTTACGTTTTAAACAGTAAAGCTTTTGCCTTTTGATCAAGGTTTGAGGATTAATAGGTTCCACCCCCTAAAAGAGTCTGAGGATCCCTGTTTACAGACCCAGTGTATTAGAAGATACACCAAGTGGAATACGCCAATCTATTACCTCCAGAAATCTCATGACATCTTCAAAACTATAGATGGCCAACTTGCTCTGTGCCAGAGTAGCACAGTAAATCTGACCGTTTGATTAACATTGTATCACTAATGATTACATTCCAGAAGTAATTTGAGAAAAGGCTGACATGAAAGCGACCGAACCCAGAGAGTAAATAGCTAGCAATCAGAATCTCAGCAACGTGTTTGAAGATAAAGACTTCAAATAAAATGAAAGTAGGGAGAGTATCCATGTCCTTGGTCTTTCGATAATGACCACCTGTTGCAATAGTTTCACTGTTTGCAATACATTTTATAAGCAAGTCAATATCAATTTGCGCTACCCAAGGATTATGGTATTGCTTGTTTTATACTTTCCACTGTGGAAACATAGCAGTTCCTTGGATGTATATCTTTTCTTCTGTAAGCACATATGGTAATATTGTCTGTGCAGTATTGTATCATGGAAAGAGGAGAAAAGAGAACAGATTTCTATTCTGAAATAGGATTTGCCCAAAATTTGCTCAACAGAAATCCCTTCACTTGCTAAATGCTTGTTGTCAGAAACATATAAATACAAAATTTCTGGAATCTGAGCACTGGTAAACATGCTAAGCATGCACTGATGCCATATGTATAGGTTACGGTTTCATGTATGTATTATAATATTAATAATTAACATGCCCCTTCCCACAGAAGGTGAGGGCAAGTGTATCAAATGCATAATTAACATCCCAATGGCTTGTTCTAGACACCTATGGGTGGGACTGAGGACAAGTGAACTGAACTGAGATGATTGTGGCTTAAACTTAAAACTCTTGGAAAAGCAATAATGATTCCAATTTTAGGCAGCTTGATGCCCACTAGTTTCCATGGGCCTAACCAACAAAATTAGTATATTGTATTTGGAAGGTACCAATCCACTAAATCTGTTTAACTGCCTGGCTGAGATTTCTAGGTCATCAACAATTCTGGTCAGCTTAACATGCAAAAACAGTAAATAATCAAAATAAAAACCCAAACAGAATTTGGAGGGGGAAACCACCAACTCCTCACCCCAACCCCAGAAATAAAAACAAACAAAAGGCTTACTTGGTGAAAAAGGCAAGTTTTAAATACACTTTTAAAGGCCTCTAAGGTAGGGTCATGTGAATCTCCCCAATAATTTTGTTCCAGAGGGCAGGTGTAATAAAGATGGCTCACCTATTGGGCCTTAGTAGAGGACATTGCTTAACTGATGGGCCTAGGACTCACCTACCAGATCTACCCATGGACAGAAACCATAGGAGGCAGATAGCTTATGAAACAGCCAGGCCTTATGCCCTGTAGAATCTTAAAAATAACAACCAATTGCTTGAATTGCAACTATACGGGTTTCTAGGAAAGTCATTTCTGTTGGAAAAAAGTCATCGTAGCTGGTTCCATAATCCTTTATTTACTTGATAAGAGAAACGTACAGCTTTTTTTTTCTTTTCTTTTTTTAAAAAAGCATATCTCCCTCTCAATATCTCCTTTTACAGTACCCTGATCTTCCAACATTTGCAAGAGACAATATTTTCTCTCTTTGGCATGTGGTGAAAAACATTTTCTGCAAATTCTTGCATACTGTTATAAAGACAAGCTAGATGTTTTCTCTGCCTGCTTATATGGCAATTCTAGAGAAAGTTGACTTTTAAGGATTCTATGTATTTATTGTTAAACTGGTCCCCTGACTTTCCAGTCATCCAGGCAGCTTTCAGCAACCTGTCTGAAATGGAGCTGACTGCAATGAACTCAGTAAACCAGCAATATATCATTACTACTGCTCATACATAACAGTTCAGTATAGCCATGCTGTGTCCTTTGCTCATTGGTTCAAAATAGCATCAAGCTTCTTTTAAAAAGCCACACACCTGTTTTTGGGGGGATTTTCAAATTTAACTTTAAACAATCTGGCAAGATCAGAAAAAGTCAAAGTTACAATAAGAGGATCAAAACAACAGAAAGTCAGTATTGAAGTGGTAGAACAATCACTCAAGCACTACAGCAAAATATAATTATAGGATAACTTTATTTTCTTAGGTCTGTTAATGAGGTTATACAAGAAGACAATAAGCTGTTGCAGAAACCTCTTAAACAACAATAATAAAATAATAATAGACTTGCAGCAGGGAGATCCCTTGATTTAAGGATGGATATCACTCACTGTCAAAACTAATTGATTAGTGCATGGCTCTCATTCACTATAATACTGGCCACTGAACGGTAGGACTGCCAGATCAGAACTGCAGAAATATGGTTGATCATTAAATGGCATCTAAGTATTGAATGGTTTTCTTCATCTATTTACTAAAGTCAGAATTGCAGCCTGGAACTGATAGCCCTGTTCATGAGTGAGGAACTTGGAGCCCATTTCTTATCAGCTCCAGAACATGACAAATGATCAGTCATGATGTGATGTGGAGTCTTAACAAGAGTTGGAAAATGGAATGTTAATGTGCACTGTGTCCAGTTTATTGATAATTTCACAAGATATACAAACTATATTATTTTATGGATACCAATTGTTTATTTTTTAAATATTTAATTTGTCTTTTTCTTTTTACTGGGAATAATCTATTTAGGTAGAAAACCATGGAACAGTTGTACAAATGCCTATATATGTTTTATAGCACTTAAAATGTTTCTGAAAGGGTTCCTTCACCATCAGGAGGAACACTTATAATTCCTTCTGCCTACTTTCCCCTGCTTGGATATCTAGGATTTTATGAGTATGTCCACTACTATTCCCACATACCCATTTATACTTTTAGAAATAGCTAAAATTCCAGATTTTCAAAGCACCAAATTATCACTTTGAAAATTCTGTAACTTTACCTTTTGTTAGCCTTTCCCTTTATATGTAAAGCTCTGGGCAGTTTTCCAGCAAATGAATGTTCTGAAGTAAAAAAAAATGACGATCCTGTTCTGTTGTATTCCTATGAATACAACTTGAATTCTAAAGAGGTGAAACACCTGGGCAAAGGAATTACAAAACCTACTTTTAAGAGACAATTCTTGTATTCATTAACATGTCACAACCAATCAGTTATTAGAGACTTTATAGTAAATGAAATTACCACATTTTCAGGAAACAGAAGAATGATTATTATGAACAAGAAACCTTTTTTCATTTTTTTCTAAAATTTAGAAATATTTATAACTTAACAGTTATACATTAGGCTCACTGATCAATGAATAATTACTTTTGGAATTTTGGCGTAAAAAAGAGGTACATACCCAAATACTGTAAATCACCTTCATGTACACTTGTACATTCAAATGAAATGAACATATATGGCTGAAAGAGAAGAATAAACCATCCATTTATGCAGACAATATATCCCAGTTTGTTAATCTTTTAAAGATAGGCTTTATGAAGGCTTAGTCCAGTTTTTCATATCTTGTTGTTTTTGTTTGTTTTTATTATTATTGTATTGAGAGTTGATAAGACTGTAGGTTGTAGATATATTGCAGTAATTATAAGGTAGCAGCCACCTGTTGCCTACAACTTACCCCAAGCAGAATGTAGAAGAATACCATGTAAAAGAAGGTTTGTATCTGTGTCCTAGTCTATTGATTGATTGATTTTATCTATCAAATTTATATGGTTGCCCATATGACCCCAGGAGGCATACAGCAAAAACTATAAAAACAGAAATGTCAAAAGCAATCAGATTAAGAAGCTAAAAATCATAACACACAAGATATTATATCAGCAAGGGAGCCACCTCAATATTTCACTGGTCCCCTGGCCAGATGATTTAGCCAGGTCTTGAAAAGCTTGCATAAAATAAGTAGGGATAGGGATGGCCTCACTTTGGGGGCAGGAGAGGGAACAATGTTCCATAAGCAAGCACCACTACTCATTAAGGATAGTTCACTGACAGATGGGACTTGTAAGATGTTTCTCTTTCTGGCTCTGATGAGATGGACAGATGTAATCCAGGAGAGGCGATCCATCAAATAACCCAGTCCCATGCCATGAATGTTTTAAAGGTCAAAATCAGCACCTTGGACCTGGAAACAGACTGGCAACCAATGCAGCTCACACAGCAGAGGTGCCTGTGCCACTGCATTTTGCCTGTGCCACTGCCTGTGCCATTGCATTTTGCACCAGCTGAAGCTGCCAGACACTCTTCAAGGGCAGCCCATGTACAGCCCATTACAGTAATCCAACTAGGAGATGATTAGGGCAGGGGTGATTGCGAGCACAACCCCCTAGTCCAGGAAGAAGGCACAACTGATGCACAAAATGAAGCTGTGAAAAGGCTGTTAGCCGCAAGTTTATGAATAGGAGTCATGAATCCAGGAGGAGCCCTGGGCTGCGTACTGGGTCTCTCTTGGGCTGTACAATCCATCCAGCAGGTAAGATGCCATAGTCCTGAAACTGGCAGGACCCAAAACCCAGACCCACTCAGTCTTGCCAATGTTCAGCTGAAGCCTGATGTTTTTCAGATCCTCCCAGCCTCCAGACACCTCCGGACTCTTTGAAAATAAGTGCCACTAAATTGAATAGCACACTTTCCCAGGTAAACATCTATGGTATGCTACAAACCTCTTCATCTAAAGCAGTGGTTCTCAACCTGTGGGTCGGGACCGCTTTGGGGGTTGAACGACCCTTTTGCAGGGGTCGGCTAAGACCATCGGAAAACACATATTTTCGATGGTCTTAGGAACCGAGACACCAATTTTATGGTTGGGGGTCACCACAACATGAGGAATTGTATTAAAGGGTCGCGGCATTGGGAAGGTTGAGAACTACTGATCTAAAGTGATTCTCAAAATTATTTCTCAGATTCTATATTAATATCATCTTCCTAGGACACATTGTATATTTTGTATCTATTACTTGATTATTGCAGGATAATATATTTATGACACTGCACTGCAGAATCTAGAAGAATTATGGCCACAATTCATTTCTATCCATCTGTATCCTTTTAAAAAATCATTACATTTATTTAGTAATAAGGTCCACAAATCCATCTTGAATTGGCGTTATGTTGCCCCAAAACATAATGCCCTGTAAACAATCAGCCACGTTTGTACACAAGGAAAGACACGCCTGTAAGACATTTGGACAAAAACTGCTTTTTGCTTAAGGTCGTAACACTTGTAAACAGTCAATGTGGTCCCTGTCCCCGGTAGAATGAACACACTAGATATGCTATACTCTATTCCAATTTTATTTTCCTTTTAGGAAGTGAACACAGAAATATTAAAGGCATCTCTTCCTTACATAAACAATCCCCCATCTCATCCCTGTTGCTAAGATTGTAAACCAATCAATAAACAAAAATGGTCATATTTAAAGCTAGACTAATATGATAGCTCCATATGGAATGGCCTGTGAACATTGTTGGGAAGGATCAGCTGTTGCAAAATGTACAGGCCTGTCATATAAGAAATGTGTCACTATAAGCAATCAATGCCAGTGTTTTGACATCTGCCTCTGCTCTGCTGGATACCATTCTGTAGGATAGCTGTAATCCTGAAAAATCTACCTCAGTGCAGTGGTGAAATTCAAACTTTTTTACTACAGGTTCTGTGGGTGTGGCAGGGGAAGGATACTGCAAAATCCCCATTCCCTCCCCACTCCTGGGGGAAGAATATTGCAAAATCTCCATTCCTACCCCACTGTGGGGCCAGCCAGAGGTGGTATTTGCTGGTTCTCCAAACTACTCCAAATTTCCACTACTGGTTCTCCAGAAGCTGTCAGAACCTGCTGAATCCCTGCCTCAGTCCCAACACAAAAGGTATACGGATCTGCAGGACAAGGGTACTAAGGGATTCAGCGGCATAATCTGCTGACCTACGGACTGAAGGAATCCAACTGAACTGCCTGGTTGCTCTTTTTCATCCTGAGATTTCAGAGGGGTTGTGAGTCCACATGCTCACCGACTTGGCCTTTTCCAGCTAGATTGGGCCAGCTCCAAAAATCCAGCCAGCAGCCACCCTCCAAATACAACACGTGTACTCAAATGGTCGAGCTAACTTAAGTTTAGGATCCTTAAACTAAAATCCCATTTTTGGGGGGGAAATAACGTGGTAGCTTTTATTGACCCCTTTCCTACAGCTGTTTCCTTGCACCTTATAGATATGGAGAGATATAGAATATCTTCCTCCCCGAGTAACCGCAGCAGTTCCCTACAAAACAAGGATATTTATAGGGTTTCCGAAAAGATTTCAGCCCTGGCCTCATTTCTACAAAGAGGCGCTGCAATGAAGCCCATGAGACTGGGCCCGAGGGAAGCACTTCCATCCGCCTCCTGGGTTTTGTCCCTTGGAGGAAAGGAGAAACCCAGGCGTGCTTCGCAGGTGGGGCGATGCATATGCCGGATTTCTTTCACCTCCCGCAAGAACGTCGGCACCCACCAATCGGAAACCGACAAGCTGAAACCCTACTCAATTTTGCCCAATAAGAAATACGAGGGGCGTGGTCTCGATTTTGGGAGTTTGGGGGGGGGGGGGAGCAGAGTAAGCAGATCCCAGAAGGTGTAGCCCGAGGAAGGCGCACAGCGAAGGAGAGGCGTGGCTTGGCTCGGACAGGAGGCGTGTCCTGCGGTCGGGTAGGGGGAGTTCTTGCGCGTGAGGCGGAGACCGACGAGCTGGGTTAGGTTGGGCTGGGCTGCTGCTGGCCAAACAAGCCGACGCTGCCGAGCGGCGATGTGTGTGTTGCAGCTCGAGCTCGGGCAGGCTCGGTGATTGGTCGTGGCGCGCTCGTGCCGGCGGTTGCTAGGCTCCTGTGCGCCGCCCCTCCCCCAGGTACGTGTCGCGCGCCGTCGCGCTTGCTCCGTCGCCTGGTCTGTCGGTCACTGTGCCGGTGGCGGGTCCCGGGAGGGAGCGGCCTCCTCGCGGGCCGCACTTCGGAAGGGCTGGCGGGGCGGGGTGGGCAAGGAGCGCGCGAGCCCCGTGGTAAGTGAACCCGGGCGCCGGAGAAGCTTCGTAAAAGGGGGACGAAGGCATCGGTGGAAAGCTGGGGTTGCGGGACTCCGGGAAGTCCTCAGGCCTCCCGGCGCCCCGGATTAAGTTGCAGCGGTTGGCGCTTTGGGCGTTCTCCCCCCCCGCCCCCATCCCAAGGCTCTGGCGCCTCTTTTCCCACACAGCCGCGGATCGGCTTCCCCTGGTGGCTCTATCACCTTGGGCCTGGGCCGCTGCCCTCTCGGCCGAAGGGGCGTGTGGCGGTGAGGTAGCCGGTGAGCGGGGGATCCTTGAATGCCACCGAAACAAGCTCAGCAGGTGCAGGTGGCCTTTGGCCATGGAGGGTGGGGGGTTTTGCGCGCTGAGGTGCCTCGGAGCTGGGTTGGAGAGGCTTGGTTGTCATTGACGGGGAAACGATGGGAAATAAGAACTTAGGCTAGGAAACTAAGCAGTCTGTCCTTACAGCCGACGTGGGGGAGCTCTTGTTTCTTTGCCGTTGTTAGTGATCATTGCAGGCCTTTCTCAGAAACGGTGCAGCTGTTTCTCTTGGTGAGGAATAGATGTTTTTGATAATATGGTACTACTGAAACAGGCAAGGTTCTTTAGGTTTTGGCCAAAAGTTCTGGAGGTATCCAAGATAAGAGACTCAAAAAGGGGTTGGGAAATCGTTAAAAGGTTCCATTGCATACGACAAGCCAAATAGAATAGTATAACATTCATTTGCAATGTCCAGAGTTCACAGCCACTGTAATTTGGTTTAGATAAAAGTGTTCAGCATTATGTCTCTGTGGGCCTTCCAACAATCTTGCAAGATAGGAAACCATGAAATATAATCCTTTGCTGTCAGTAAAGTATGTACTGGTTGGCTTGCAGCTGTGTAGCTAATTTTTACAGTTGGAAGTACTAAGGGCTTTTTAAGTGCTAGGCAGGAGATAGTGTTTTCCTGTTGGTGCATGTTTATATATTAAAGTTACCTTCATGTTTGTGACCTGGAGAGTTAGGCCTGCAGGGATCATTGACAAGTTAAATGTAAGTTTGTTTAAAAAGATCGATGTATTCACCAGAGGTTCTATTGATCTGTAAAGTAATGTCTTGGAATCGTTATTCTTGTAGGTAATGCTGTCATGATACCAGTAAGTGCTGGTATCCGCCATATGGAGAATGAACACTGCATTTCAAAAGCTGAATTCAGTTCAAGCATTCAGCTAAATTTATAAATCCTCTGTATATTTAGAAGCAATACGTAAGGGCATGTTCCAATAGTGACTTTCTTAACTGATGTTGTAGTGGACATTTTCCCCATATTGCACTATTTCCACAATTATTTGTTCTGGACGTATGATTGCATACAGAACCTATTTACACTGATTGTAGGAACTAGACCCTGCTGCTTTTGCATAGTTGATCTTTTTAAAGATTTCCAAAATATCAGCAGTTGAGGCTTAAGTATGTATTATGGACTTGTCTTCTGGGGAAATAACTCCCAATATAAATGTTATTTGAAATGTTACATTCAGTGTGCAAAGTTACATTTCCAGGAAATAATACTGGAAAATCTTGTTTATCATGCATGTAGCAAAAATACAGCAAAATAAATAAAATCCTTTAAATATATGTGTTGATAGTTTAAACCTGATTAACTGCTCTAAAACAATTCCAATGAACCCCACAGCAACAGAGATCTATTAGAGAAAATTTTACAGTACATTTTTAACTACCTTAATAAAGTATCTTAATAAAGGGGAACTTCAAAGCATGATTGCAGCAAAAGTTTAAAAATCTAATGCAAAGTTTTCAATTTTTAACATGAATGCAGAGTAATTAAGAAAAGAAAAGAGGTAACTAAAGTTTCTTTATTCCATAAAAAGGCAACTGCTTTTTTTGAAAATCTGGAATGACCTCAGGGTTTACATTTTTATGTTTTGTGCTGGAGTTCTAAAACTAGACCTTGACCCTTTGACAGAGTAAGCAGAGTGATTTTGTGTTGTGTTCTTTTTCTCCATTAATATTTCACAGAGAAAAGTTACTATGTAAACAGCTTCCACATCAACTTATACCTCATTTGCTGATTTCTAGATTGAAACATTACAGTACATGAATTTGTAAGATGTTTGTGTTCTATCTTGAAATTATTTGATTCCTTTATAAATTATGTGCTAATTTTTATGTTACTTATGTTCTGAACTTATGTCAATTTGAGAGGCTGGCTCTGGTAGCAGTTTGCAAATTAAGAAGATATTCCAAGAAGGCAAGTGAAAATAAAGTTTCAGGAGCAAATGTTGAATTCAGAGTTAATAGTAAACTAAAACATTTATTTATTTTCAGTAGTTTCTCTGCTGTTATTTTTGCTTAAATATTAGAAGGATAGATGAGACCAAAATGTTTTTTCAACTTTCCATTTCTAGTAGAATTGTTCATAGAAGGTGAGTGTTCTTCTCTAACAGAGAATGGTGTAGTAACTTTATTCCAGCTGTTCTCTCTGTGATATGTGGTTGTTTTTTTCCCCCCTTGTGAAGGTGTTCTTGTGATGAAGGGTTATAATTTTGAGGTCTCTCTTGGATTCCTAGCTAATATATGAAATCAGAAAATGATGGTATTAAGCTGTCTAGCTTAAAGCACTGAATAATTATGTGATTAATATTAATTATAAATTACTTGGGACTTCAGTGGAGCTATTGGTAAAATGGCAAGTCAAAGGCGGTACAATTATGCAATATTTTATATTGACTTGCTTTGATAAGAAACGGTTCTATAACTTTTACTGCCTAAAATATTAGCAGGTTTATTATAGAATATACTAACATCTTGTGTTAACGTTCCAAGTGAATAAAAATGCTTTATGGTAAACTCTTAGTTCAGCATAAGGGCTTCACTTGCTTGTGCTAAGAGTCCCAATAATTGAGGACAAAAATCATTCCTTAGTTTAGGACAAGGAAAGTTCTTCAATGTACAAAAAATAATTTTCTGAGTACCCAGTGCAAGATGTTTTATGGATCTCCATTTTTACTAAGACGTAACTATTTAAAATGTGTTACTAAGCCACATTCTCTTCTCAAATGCATAGAGAATGAGGAAAAGTTCCTTTTAATAAAGATGTATGGTGGTATGTTGGCTGTAATCTGCATACCAATTATGTTTGTTCATTAATTCCCAAATGGTGTATCAGTTGTGCTGCATACTTGCTATGCTAAATTAGTTAAATAAAGAGTACTGTGTATACTTAGTATGCACACAGACTATAGGCTGCTGCTGCATATGTTCTTATCTCTCTCCAATAAGACTTCACTGGAGGTTTGCAGTTCTATGTAGTCTCTGCATTCATTATAATTTGAGCATGCAGTCACTTCCAATTCTTGACATGCAGCAGGATTCTTGCCTTCAAAGGAAGCTGCCCATTGTATTCAGCCAGATGGCATGCCATGAACACTGATGTATGCAAAAATGAGGGAGGTATTCCTTTGAATTAACATATTCCTATGCATTCCAACATAAATCCCTTTAAGTAATGTTTAGAATATCTCTAGTAAGTAAATGTACATTTTTTCAGACATTTGGGAAGCATTGCACCAATTTAACTAGGTTGATAGTGATTAATGTAATGTTGTTTGTGTATGAATCTGGTTTCTTGGTTAGCTTATAAACTACCATTGCACAGAAATAATTCAAAATAACATGGCTCTTAGAATCAGTCCAGAGCATTGAAAAGTAACAGTATACTGGTAAATTTCTTTCTTTATTTCATAATTTGGGTAAAGACAAAGAGTTCCATACACATTTTGCTTCTATTTTAGCTACCTTGTAACTCTTCCTTGACTAAAGTGTGATGGGAACTTCAGCATATAAAATCAAGAATGCATTTGTAGTATAAATATTCTGGTCTGTTTTAGTAAATCCTTCAAATGGAAGAGAAGCCTTATTTTTTAATTGTAATTTGGTAAGTTGTTGAATTCCATTGTTAAACATCAACACATGTGAAGTGCTTTTTTTGTTTATCTTGAAGAGACACTAGTATATTTCATATCTCATTCTTATTTTTTTAAACTTCCCATACATAATTATTTGATTCTGTACAAGATTTAACTGGCAAATTGCTATCATAAGACTTAATTCATAATGGAAGCCCGTCCAAAATAATATATGAAGACAATAATCATTGATTGTAAGTAGCTTTAGAAATCACCATCACAACAAATATGATAGGATTATTGCAGAGCTGGTATCTTAGAGTCTTAGAGCATATAGAGCATTTATATGCTTGACATTGCAGTGATAAATGGACTACTTAATTATTGCAAAATATTTATATAGCTATCTTGGGATGCGTTATCAGTGTTCTTAATTATTACAGAAAGAAAAAAGGTGCAAAGTATAGGTTTTCATACCGACTATTTCTTTGTGAATTGACTTTTGAATGCTAATCATGAGAGACATTGAATATATTTTGACATTTCACTAGCCACAGCAAGTGAATATGTGCCAGCACATATTCATTGTCTTACATGGATGACACTGCCAGAAAATCATTGCACCAAGAAATAAATTATATAGTCTTTAAAGACATCAGACACGTAACGAAGGATGAATATATCATTTTTGGATTTTCTGTTAATTTCTCCAAGATTCTTGAGTAAATTGCTACCTGTTTTTTTTTCTACTGTTATCATATAATCTTGGTAGTTAATGTAAAGAAAATCAATTTAAATTTAAAGCATTTATGGAATAAGGAGACAGTGTCTCATGTAGAGAAGAACAGTGAAGGAATAGAACTGAGTATTGAATGTTTTATCAATTTTTTAAAAAATTAGGCAGCAAAATCTCCCAGGATCTGTAGTGGGAATTAGAAATATTTATGTCAGTCTAATGTATAGAACCAACATGATTAATAAGAGGGCATTTTTGATACCAGTATATAGATCTACAAAGCAAATAGTCAATGTTTTGCCCATGGACTTCCTGAAAGCATTTAGCTTCCTACTACAGGAATATTGTTGAATTAAATGGATTCTTGGTTACTTTTTTGTTTTAATTTGTAAACGTCTTTTTACAGAAAACTGTAAAATCTACAGTGTCTAAAGTATATAATTTCACATTCAAAAGATCTGTTTTACCTAGTTCAATACTTGTCAGTGCAGAGTTGTGAGGTTACACTGTCCCTCATTCAAGTTTTATATTGCTTTAATGGAATTAAATAAGCCATTTCTACAAAAAAATTATTTAGAGATTGAATCAATTTTTTCTTTTGTTTTAATAATGAATTAAATTCATTACATTCATTAAATTAAATTCTGAATCAGTAGTGGCAACATTCTTTACTACAATTCTTTAAAATGTTTTCAAAAGTACACGCAAAAGCCAATGTCAATTATATAAACTTCCTCAAGAATGAATATAGTTTATAGGGAAAATATAAATCTTCCTCTCTAAAAGTAGATTATTACTATCTTTGATAGCTCCCATACAGATATTATCAATTTGACAAAGAATAAATAATTTATGCTACAAGGAATAGATGGCTGGCTTTACATTTTATTAGGTTGGGGATTGAAAAAGAGGAAAGTCTCTAGCCACTGTGAATTGTGCAGTGGAGTGAAAAGATGTAATTAATCAGTCAGAATTTTGTGTAAGCAATTACAGAGATTAGTTGTAACTTTTCATTACTGTTCAGTAATGGAATGTCATAACAAAAGTATGTGAAACCAGTAATGTTAATTATAGGTGGAGCTGATAAGATGTGCTTAATTCAGAAGTAACGTTGACTAACTTGTAGATTTGAATTCTTCACAATAAACCTTGTTCACAATACATTAACTTCTGGTTTGTTCAAATTTTGTACATCAAGAGATTAAAGAAAACTGCATAAAACCCCAAGCTGCTGTCAACAGATTCACTTTCAAAGCTGTTACATTTTCCTAGCAAAATTTGTTGTTTAGTTTGTAGTAAGGTGAGTTGGAATTATTAGGTCATGAAGAGCTTATTGTATGGTACCTAATAAAGACCTGAAAAATGTTTTTAACATGGATATTGGCCAATTAATACCTGGTTAATACAATTATGAACTTTTGTTCTCAGATTAATATTATGTGTGCACACAAATTTAAATGTGTAGTTTTTATTATGTCATGTAGTAAAACATTTAACTGATTCTTATTGCAGGCCTTTGAGTGTTTTAAGTTGGTCTAGTATCATGGAACAGGCATTCTTAAAAGCTGCCCAGAGTCATGTTGTAGGGAAGATGAATGACATTACAATTTAAAATAAATAAAAATAAATAAATTCTGAAATTTCATCATTTTGGGTCATTTAAATCAAGAGAAACCTTCAGTAAGTTTTAGGGTTTTTTTAATTGGGGGCTAGAGTGGTATTATAAAATCAAGAAATGTAATTTAGCAGCTCAGCAGTACTCTTTGGTTTTTGACTTGAGAATTGTCCTAAGTTAAAAATCCATGAAAAATTGCCTAGCATTGGGGAAATTGAAATGAACAATGATTTTCATAGGGCCGAGAACACGGATAATGGTTGATTCTGGGGAATAGGGGAAAAGGATTAGAGAGAAGTTCAGTCTGATTAACATCATGTATCTGAGATTTGTTTCCTGCTTGACAGCCATTGAATTCAATCCAGATTTTCCAGCCTGTTAATCAGCAGCGAATGAGAAAATGAGAGGATGGGAATGTAGATTGTGATGTTTAAAGGAAAGCTGTAGTCCCTGACAATTTTGTTAGCCAAGTGCTATCTCTTTCCTTATGAAATATGATTTATGCCAAGACTTTCCTTGCTTATGTCACCTTGGCTAAGTATCTCTAAACATCCTACTCTATAAATAGAAAACAATTACAATTAAAGAGCTCCCTGTCCTGTTCCTGTAGTTTGGTAATTTTGGAGAAATAAATAAATAAATAAATATCCATGCTACATGGTTTCCTTGTGATCTTAATTTGTTTTCACAACACTTATCTGAGACAGTTGAAGAACTAATAGCTGCATTAGCACTAGCTGCATTAGCACAAACTGCATTAGCACAATATGTTAAACTTGGTTAATTTCTCACCTTAGAGTGGGTGGGGGGGAGGGTTGCTTAGTATGCTATGTGAATGTAAGCCATTCTGTTTGTTATTTCTCAGTTGGTTTTTTGAGAACCCATAAAACAGGTAAATCGAGTAACCAAGTTAAGTATGTTGTGCAAACATACTACATGTCCTGTGTTATTTAGTGGAATCAATTTTGATATTCTTTTGCTTCTTTAATTTTACAGTGTTGTTAATTTGTTCAATAAGATTTCTTTGCATTTCCAGTCTGTGTGCTACTGCTTAATTTAGAGCACTGCAGACATATTTATACTAGTCTAGGCATGCTGATTTGCTAACTTTTAATATTGGTTGCACCACAGTAGTATCCTAAATATAGGTTAGCATGCCAGTTTGGAACATCCTGTTAAGAAGTTGAAATATCTGGAATGCTAATAGGTTTTTGGAGAGCTACAATCCCTTCAGAATTCAGTTGATGCATTTTAGTGTGTAAGTATAACAACATATAAAACTGAAGGGGGAGGGGCATCTGTACTGCCGCCAGTAATAAGTATCCATCTAGCTATGCTGAAGTTTTAACTTTGTTTTTTTAAACACATCCTTGTATTGAGTTCACAAGTAAATATGCATAAGTTACTGTTCCTGTCTGACTGTAGGAATGTCTCTTGGGCCATTTCATATTTTATGAGCATATAATTTTCATTTATACAGTTGAAACTAATTGCAGGGGAGTATGTGTTGCAGTGAAAACAAAGAATCTTGTAGGTAAACATTATTCAAGTTGTTATGATATATTTTTTATCTGAAACATGGAATATTAACTTGAATGTTAAGAACAATTTTCTCAACTAAGTATTAAATCCTTATGCTAAGAAAGGATGAAAGTGGTAAATTGGAACAGTATAGTAAATGAAAATATTTGTTCCTGGCATGAAACATCTGACTACTAAAACATGAGTAAAATATAGCTTAGATTATATAGTGTCAAGCAAAGTTATTCTTCCTCTTGAGAATTTTTATTCTGATTTCAGTATGCAGTCAAATTAAAAAAAATGTTTAGAATTTTAGGTAGAAAACAGACATCCTGAAATTGATCAGAATTAATTCAATTAATTTCTAGAGTTCTTATATGGACAACTGATTTCCCTCCTCCTCATTTAACGTTTGTTATTTTAGTAATTAAAGTCAATGCTTTATATACACTTTTAAGAAAAAGTATGTGAACCCCGGGATTACGTGGAGTTTTGCATGAATTGGTCATAAAATGTGCTCTGAACGTCATCTAAGTCACAACAATAGAAAAACACAGTCTGCTGAAAATAATACTACACAAACATTAGATGTTGCCATGGTTTAATTGAACATAACATGTAAACATTCACACTGCAGGAAGGAAAAAGTATGTGAACCATTGGATTTAATAACTGGTTGACCCTCCTTTGGCAGCAATAACCTCAACCAAACGTTTCCTGTAGTTGCAGATCAGACCTGCACAACGATCTGGAGTAATTTTGGACCACTCCTCTTCACAAAACTGTTTCAGTGTAGCAATATTCTTGGGATGTCTGGTGTGAATCGCTCTCTTAAGGTCATGTCACAGCATTTCAATCGGGTTGAGGTCAGGACTCTGACTGGGCCACTCCAGAAGGCGTATTCTGTGCTGTTGAAGCCATTTTTTTGTTGAATTACTTGTATGCTTTGGGTCATTGTCCTGTTGCATCACCCATCCTCTGTGGAGCTTCAGTTGGCGGACAGATGGTCGAACGTTTTCCTGCAAAATGTCTTGATAAACTCTGGAATTCATTTTCCCATCAATGACAACAATCTGTCCAGGCCCTGAGGCAGCAAAGCAGCCCCAAACCATGATGCTCCCTCCGCCATGTTTTACAGTGGGGATGAGGTTTTGATATTGGTATGCTGTTGCCTTTTTTCTAGTGTTGTGTGTTTTTCCCAAACAACTCAATTTTGGTTTCATCTGTCCACAGTATATTTTGCCAGTAGTGCTGTGGAACATCCAGGTGCTCTTTTGCAAACTTCAAACGTGCTGCAATATTTTTTTTTGGACAGCAATGGCTTCCTCCGTGGTGTCCTCCCATGTACTCCATTCTTGTTTAATGTTTTTCTTATTGTAGATGTGTCAACAAAAATGTTAGCATGTGCCAGAGATTTCTGTAGGTCTTTAGCTGACACTCTAGGATTCTTCTTTACCTCATGAAGCATTCTGCGCTGTGCTCTTGCAGTCATTTTTACAGGACAACCACGCCTAGGGAGAGTAGCAACAGTGCTAAACTTTCTCCATTTGTAGACAGTCTGTCTTACCATGGACACATGAACATCAAGGCTTTTGGAGATACTTTTGTAACCCTTTCCAGCTTCATGCAAGTCAACAATTCTTGATCGTAAGTCTTCTGAGAGCTCTTTTCTGTGAGGCATGGTTCACATCAGACAGTGCTTCTTGAAACCAGTAAACCCAAAACAGGTGTGTGTTTTTAAAGGGCAGGACAGCTGTCAGCAACACATCCAATATCATCACACTGATTGGAGTCAAGGTTGGCTCACTCCTGGCTCCAATTAGCTCTTGGAGAAGTCATTAGGCTAGGGGCTCACATACTTTTTCCTCCCTGCACTGTGAATGCTTACATGTTATGTTCAATTAAACTATGGCAACATCTAATGTTTGTGTAGTATTATTTTCAGCAGACTGTGTTTTTCTATTGTTGTAACTTAGATGATGTTCAGAGCACATTTTATGACCAATTCATGCAAAACTCGTAATCCCAAGGGGTTCACATACTTTTTCTTGCAACTGTATCTAGTATTTTCTGTGGGAGAGTTTAAAGGTTTTCTTCCTTTTTTAAAATGAAGCAATAGTGAAATATATTCCTCCTACTAGTTATCTTGGGATTGGATGCTATTTAACACATTGCAAGGGGCTATGTAGAAACATAGGATTAGAAAGGACTCCCCCCCCAAAAAAAAATCCAGCACAAGAACCCTCCTATCATCTCATATAAACATCTATCCAATATTTACTTGAAAATCTCTACTAATAGAGCACCCAGGACACCAGAAGGTAGGGTGTTGCATTGCTCAGTAGTTCTCACAGTTAAGAAATTTCTCCTTATTTTAAGTTTGGATCTCTCTCTGTAAAACATTTCATCCATTCGTTTTCATCTACCCTTGGGTATTGTGGAGAATAATCCACAACCTCTTCCTTGCGACAGCCCTTCAAATGTTGGAAGACTGCTATCATGTAGCTTTAGGCTAAATGCATTACTTCAACAGTTCTTCATATGATTTAGTCTCCAAGAATCTCAGTATCTTTGTGAGTCTTTTCTACATTATTTCCAGTTCTGCAGCATCCTTCTTGAATGGCAGTGGCCAGAACTGGACATGCTATTCATTAATGAAAATATTGAAGAGGGCAGGACTGAGCCTATTCAGATACCCTATACCTGTGATGGTGAACCTATGGCACGGGTTCCACAGGTGGCACACGGAGCCATATCTGAGGACACGCAAGGCGTTGCCCTATGTCAGCTCCAGTGCGCATGTGCGCTTGCCAGCTAATTTTTGGCCTTCCGGAGGGCGGGGGATTTTCGCCCTCCACATTTTCGCCCTCCCCAGGTTTCAGGAAAGCCCCTGAAGTCTGTGGATGGCGAAAAAACGGCCGGAGGGTGGGGCCTACTGGAAATCCGGAGGTTTCAGTGAGGCCTGCACGCATGCGCAGGGGAGAGTGTGTGGAGGTTGTGCACGCATTTGCAGGGGAGAGCATTACATTATTGGTATGGGCATGCATGCAAGCCCTATTGCGCACCATTTTGGCACCCGTGGAGAAAAACGTTCGCCATCACTGCCCTATACCATCTCTCCATATAAACCTAGAACTATTAAGAACTAAATGTATTGAGTATGGTGGTTCAGCCAGTTGTGAATCCATCTGACAATGGGACCTCTATCCTGCATTGTTCTGCTTTATCAAGAAGGAAACTCTGGTCAGCTTTATTAACTGCTTTACTAACTCTAAGCATACTCCAAATACAGGTTTCCTTTGGTCTACTAATTAGTCACTTTGTTAAAAAAAAGCAATAAGATTTATATGGGACAATCTGTTTTTAACAAACTCATGTTGAACTAAAATACTGTGCATTTGATCAGTGAACAGCAAAATTTGTAAATATACAACAGAGAAGTAAAATCAAATGGGTGAGATAAAGTACTAGCATAACAAAGATTATCTATAATAAAAACATGATGTGTTACTTATCTGTGCAATTATACATCTAGAATATTGAAATCTATAAGATATAAAATACATATCACTTAAAACAAGATAGCTAACACATAATGCAATTTGTGTAATGTATAAAAATATAACATAGTAAACAATGATGAATAAAAACTGGCCATTTCTGTAACCAATTATGCCTTGTCTTCATTACAATAGTACAGAATTTGGCTGCTGCAGAAGTGATAAATATTATAGTTGAAGGTTCTGAGGTAAAAAGTCTTACAACTTTTAAAAAATTAGTTATATGTATATCCACAATTTTTAAATTGTTTAGATCATGTTTGAAATATTCCAAAAATGCCCTCTTTAAAAATATTTTTGAGCGTTTAATAGAGATGTGTTATAGGTTTTAATTCTGACATGGAATTCCATCAGGTAATAACGCAACTCTGATCCTTTGAGGCAGCCAAATTCCCTTGTCCATATTATTTCATTAGAACAAGCTTAAACTGAAGATACCAATATGTGGCAAATTGGGAAGACCAGAGTGAACTTGAAGATGGGCAAAATCCTTTAAAATATTTATTACATAGTAGTTGATTTAAAGGCATGATTCCAACTTCTGCCTGAGCTTTCCAACAGTAGATTTTTTTCGAAAGTATTACTGTAGATATTTATGAGTTTTATTATTAGAACACAGTTTACATTCCAATATGGCCCAAAGATATTTCACTGCTTGTACTCCTGGAAATAAAGGCCTTTTCTTCTATGTGTTCTGTGTATTTGCCATGACTGCAAAGGAAATAAATAACTTTCCAACTTAGTCTTGACTCATAAGTTTCTTTAGCACACAGGGATGCTTATATCGGATGTCTCACATTTCTATATCTTTCCCTCAAGCGAAGTATGGTTGAACCAGGAAAGTTATTATTTCATATAATTTAATAGAGTTTTTGTAGATATATTAAGCTGATCACTTCGATCTTTCTACATCAACAAAAAATGTACTGAAAAAGAAAAGTAAATGGAGAAATTGTCTCTAATACTAATATTTAACTTCATAAAATTATTTGGATCAATAAGTTTTTTAACCCAATTTGTATGGGTAGAGGTATTGAAATGTGTTATCTCCACTTGCATTCTGAATTAAAACTACTTCAGAAAGGCTAAGTTGGAATAAATAGTGTTACTTAAACCACATATACTCTCAAACACTTTTCCTATATAATACTAACTTTTCTTTATATATTTGTCTTTCTTGCACAGCTTTATCAGACCCAATGATTAGTAATGTGTTTTATTCAAGATATATAAATAAGGATTAAAATATGGGCTGAAATAAGCACTGAATTTTAAATAATTAACATTCCAAACTATTTCAAAACCATTGTTCTCAGGACTAAAGATGACAATATAGAACTGCAAATTTCTGACAGTTAAATCCCCACTTCCTATATAAGATTACATTTTTGACAGATATCCTTAACTTATTAGAGATTGAATGTAGATTTGATTTTAATCTAAATATTTCACTAAAATATCTAACACCCAAGACAATTAACATTCTTGCCACTGACTCTTTTGGTGTTCGTTGAAATACTTCCTTCAGAACATGAGTAACAAAATGTCTCATTAGACTGCTTGCTTTTATTTGTTTTAGGAACATTTGACCAGTGTCCAAATACTTCATTTACGATCCCTGTTGCTGAATTATGTAGATTCTAGATGACTCTTCAGTAGCAAAACTTCATATATATTTTTTCATTTCTAACTCATCCAAAACTTAATAGCCAAGATACATGACCATATCACAAAAAATGTTTATTATTTATGCATATGACTGTACTAATTTGTGTCTTGAGTTGATAAATCAAGTATGGAAAAGAGTGGTGTCAGGGTTCCAAGTAACACCCCTTGGGCCTTGGATCTTCAGACCTGTCAAGTAGTTTCACTAGTATAGGGGTGTCAAACTTGCATCGTCATGGCATTGTCACGTGACATTGTGACTTCTTTCCCCTTCGCTAAACCAGGTGTGGGAGTGGCCAGCGCATGACGCATCCAGCCCATGGGCTGTGAGTTTAGCACTCCTGCACTAGTAGATCAAATAAATACCTTTTGGATGTTTGAAAGAGCTATGCTGGTTAGAATGCAGTATTGCAGGCTAAATCTGCTCACTCCCAGGAGTTCGATTCTCACCAGCTGAAGGTTGACTCAGCCTTCCATACTTCCAAGGTAAGTAAAATGAGGACCCAGATTGTTGGGGGCAATATACTGACTCTGTAAACTGCTTACAAAGGGCTGTAAAGCATTATGAAGTGGTATATAAGACTAAGTGCTATTGCTATTGAAGCATTTGACCTTGATAAAGAATAGTCATTTGCATTTTGTGTGGAATATGAATGTTACTTGATTAGAAGAAATTAATGGAATTTTAAACTAAAACTAAAACTGGCTTTTCAACATTTTTTATCCTTTAGATTTCTTCACAGTTGAAATACAGCCTTCATTATAGTTAGGTATTGTTTTTGTTTTGTACTTGGAGTATCTAGGTTCAGATGTAAGTTCAAACTACAAACAACACTGGAAATGAGGTACAAGCTCTTAGGCTATTTTTAATACCCTGTCTTTATACCAGTATAGCACTCAAACAATCAGACAAAATGAGAAGAGAAAACAAGCTGAAATCAATTTAAAACAGCAGTTAAAATAATCCAGTTTAATCTAATTTGGCAAAGTTACGATGAACATAAAAACTTTTCTTAGACAAAAGCAATGAAACTTTTAATGTATAGGTAGTCCTCAACCTAGGACTACAATTGAGCCCATAATTTCTGTTGATAGCTAATAAGGAATTTTGCCCTGTTTTATGAACTTTCTTGCTGTAATTGTTACCAATGTTCCCTCTAATTTTTTTTCAATGTGAGCAGAAAAGTATAGTGTTTGAGCGGCACATTTTCATGCCTGAGCACCTGAATTTTTTTCAAGATGTCACCTAAGACAACAACGAAATCAGTATTATTTGAAACTCAAAGTTAAGTTTCTCCAAGGTACCTGCTTAATTAAAAGTGTTATATAATATCAGTATCACTTAACAACGCTCCTGCTTAGCAATCAAAATGTTGGCTCAGAAACTCTGGCATTTGAAGCACCCAAGTCTTAAAGCTGTCAAGTTACAACACCCTTGCACCCCTAACCCTTTAGAAAAAAAAACCCAGGGCTCTTCAAACCTGACAGTTTTAAGACTTGTGGACTTCAACTCCCAGAATTCCTCCTCCAGTCATGTTGGCTCAGGAACTCTGGCATTGAAGTGTGCAAGTCTTAAAGCTGTCAAGTTACAAGATCCTTGCACCCCTAACCCTTTAGGGAAAAAAAAACACAGGGGTCTTCAAACCTGACAGCTTTAAGACTTGTGGACTTCAACTCTCAGAATTCCTCCTCCAGTCATGTTGCAGCGACGTCATCTGCATGGATCTGCTACATCTTTGGTTTCTTCATCGTGGGCAGGGCTGCCGCTGAAGATGCCGACGAGCCCCTGCTGCCACCAGAATAACTGCTGCCACTTCCTCCTCCTCCTCCTCCAACAGCACCACCACATTTGCTGCCCGGCGCTGCAACTGAGGTGAAGCCGGCAAAGCTCCTGCTGGTGCCTCTGCCCGTGGCAGCGGCGCCTCCCCCTCCGCTCGGAGAACCTGAGCTCAGCTCTGCCCCCTCCTCCTCCGCCGTGCTTTTGAGGAGCCATGAGGCCTTTTTCCCCCCTGCTCCCACCCCCTCCGTCGCCTTCCTACTGGCTCCTGCAGCCTCATGGCTCCTCAAAAGTATGGCGAAGGAGGAGGGTCGGGGGTGACGCGGGGCTCAGCTCAGGTGCTCCGAGCAGAGGGGAAGGCGCCGCTGCCACGCGCGGGGATGTGGCTGGAGCTTTGCCGACTTCACCTCAGCCGCAGCGCTGGGCAGCAAATCCGTCAGTGCTGTTAGAGGAGGAGGAGGAGGAGGAGGTGGTGGCAGCAGTTATTCCGGTGGCGGCAGGGGCTTTGGGGCTTCACAACTACCCTCAGCCGCCCCGTGCTCATCAAACAAGTCCGGGAGGTCCTTTGCAGGCGGCCAGTTCTAGCTGTCTGCAAAGGACCTCCCCAGCTTCCGGAGCCTGTGGCAGTAGAAATCACTGCGCGGCAGTTGAAAACTGCTGCACGGTGTTTTCCTGCCACGTGCGCGGCCGCACAGCCACGAACCTTAGAGGGAACATTGGTTGTTACGTGAATCACTGCAATTGTAAAGTTAGTACATGGTTGTTAAGTGAATCTGATCCCCATTGTCTTTACTTGTCAGAAGGTAGCCAAAAGTGATCACATGACCCTGGGACACTGCAACGGTCATAAACATGAGTCAGTTGCCAAGCATCTGAATTTTGATTGCATGATCATGAAGATACAGCCACAGTCGTAAGTGTGAAAAATGGTCATGTCACTTTTTCCAGTGTTGTCATAACTTTGAACGGTCACTAAATGAACTATTGTAAGTTGAAGACCACCTGCCTTTTGAATTAGTGGACTGTCTTAGAGTCTGAGCCCAACATTTTAAGGCATATGAATGCATATTAGAAACTTTTCAGTGTTTCATGTCTTATTAGACTCTACAGAAATTCCACAGTACTTGTTAAGGATCATTAGAAAGTCTTTATTTGGAGAAATAAGTCCTAACTGAGGTGATGAAAAGTGATGATGAGGCTAAGGACCAAAGTTTATACAATTAGGCTTCTGTCTTACAGCTTTGAAGTGATGTAAAATACATTTGCAAAGTACATTCATAGTGAAACACTTGTTCCATTTACAAGCCCCCTCTCCCCATCACCCACTCACTGAAAAGGAATTAGCTTTATTACCATGACTCTGGAAAGTTATTGTACTTGTTAGATTGAAACTTTTTGGAGTCTCACTATGAGATTCTAGACATTTTTTTTGCAAATGTTATTCTTGTCAGATACTTTTCTTGCTCAGGAATTACTAAATCCACTGGGTGTTTGATTCACATTTTTGAATAATTTTTATACAGAAGGTCTTCTATTTGTTGAGGGGAAAAATGAAAAAAAAATGTTAATCCTGTTCTCTTGTAAAAGGCTAGTACTGTAAACTTTTTGTGTGGAGGGCTTGGTCAGTGTTTCCTGGCACTTTGATACCTTCTCGATAATATAGTGTTCACTTTGCAAATTGTAGTCTATGAAGTTTATATTTTTTTGAATGTATTTTATCTTAAAGCAGGGTTCATAACATAGCCCTGTATCTAACATATAAATAGGAATTAAAAAACGAATTCTCCAGAAGTTGGATGTTATGCATCATTTTATTCAGCTCTTTGGCAATTAATGACCATTTCCTCCTGTTCCAAGATGAAATTTTATTTAGATTTATTCCTATAAAAACATCATATGATTAATCAGGCTTTTGGCTCTAGGGCTGTTTTGCCAAATTTGTATTGACTTGGACAAGATTTTTTTTAGACTTCTTAATGATGCCTTTATTGTTTTTGATAAATAACTGAAGATGGCAAACATATCTTTCCTTCTGTTATTTTCCCCATAACAACAAATCTGTTGTTAAGTTGGGGGTATGAGCTGAGAGTGATTGAACCAAAGTGATTCAATGTTTCAGGCCTAGCCAGAACTACAATTCACAGCCTCCTTGTTTTTAGCCTTGTGCCCTAACCATTAGATCAGTTTTTCATTGCAGACGTGCTTTTAAACAGTATTTTAAAACTTGCAAGTAGTCTAAAACACTTTTAGAGTATTGCAGCTCCAGAGGGTTCTGGATAAAACAAATTGTCTGGACTCCTTCCAGCTGGGTTTCAGAATCAGTTTGGGATAGAAATAGTGTTTCTTCTCTTCTTGATCTCTTGGTGACTTTTGATACCATTGACGGTTGTATCCTATTGAACTGGCTGCAGGACTCTGGCTGGAAGGCACAGTTTTGCCCTGGTCTGGCTCCTTTCTCCAAGGCTGGTCCCAATTGGTGTTGATAAGGAGGAAGAGGCCCATGATCTCTCCTTTGTGAGGTGCCATATGAGGTGCCATAGCTTCAGTGTTCTCCCTGCTTCTTTTTAACCATGAAACAGCTGGGTGAGATCATCTGACACTACAGTGATGAGTTATTTTCAGTATGGTGATGATTGTCAACTATGTATCTCTATTCTGAGTGACCCAAGAAATGCTACTTGTGGTGCCTGGAGGCTGTGAGTATCTGGAGGGGGGGGGCAACGGGTTTCAGCTGAATCCTGGTATTATGGAGTTAGCTGTGAGTGTATAGAGTCTCAGCATTTGAGAGTTTATCATTTTTTGTTCTGGATGCACTAGGCTTTACTGACACAGTGTACAGCTTGGAGGGGGTCCTTCTAGACTTATGATTCCTACTAAAAGAGCAAGTGGCATTGTAATAGGAGAATCATTGCATGACATTTTGTTGTGTGTCACTTGTGCCTTTTCTACCGGAAGAGTGGTAGACCAGTTTAAGAACCAAGTACTCTATGTTGGAGGTGACTGATGGATTAACAGAGAAGATGATACCACTGTACTGATCTTGCCGTTTACTTCTTCTCTCTTTACTTAATGTTTTTAATATATTTATATTTTTTTAATTGTTAGCCTCCTAGTACCACTTTGCAAAGTGAGATGGGAGGCATATAAATTTAGATAAATAACTTGCTTCAAGCATCAGAAGAGGTGTCAATATTGTTCAGAGTTATTCCAGGACAGGAAAGTAGTTGGTAAAGAAGTACGTTTCAGTTGGCTGCCAGAAAAATATTTCTAAATGTAAGAACTGTTCAGTACTAGAACTCTACTTCACTGATAATGTTTAAATAACACTTAGTAGCAGTTTGCTTGGATTTGTAGTAGTGGATTTCTGCAAGAGCAGAATTTATTTTAGGTAATCTTCAACATGCCTTCCAGGCATTTCATTTTATAATCTCTAGAGCAGACCTGGCATTTAATGGTCCACCTGGTGGGTGGTCCCAGTCTGGCCTGTGGTATCGGCATGGGATAGGGCAGTGGTGGGCAACCTTTTTTTTTCAACTGAGCCAAATCTCGCCAAAACCACGATTGAAATTTATTTTGAGAGCCACATTTTTAAAACCGAAAATACATAGGATGGTACACTGTTTTTAGTTTCAATAAACTCTGGCATTTGAAGCACGCAAGTCTTAAAGCTGTCAAGTTGCAAGACCCTTGCACCCCTAATCCTTTAGAAAAAAAACCCCAGGGGTCTTCAAACCTGACAGCTTTAAGACTTGTGGACTTCAATTCCCAGAATTCCTCCTCCAGTCATGTTGGCTCAGGAACTCTGGCATTGAAGCATGCAAGTCTTAAAGCTGTCAAGTTGCAAGACCCTCGCACCCCCAACCCTTTAGAAAAAAAAACCCAGGGTCTTCAAACCTGACAGCTTGAAGACTTGTGGACTTCAACTCCCAGAATTCTGAGAATTGAAGTCCACCAGTCTTAAAACAGCCAACTTTGCAGACCTCTGTGTTAGCCCAAAGCCTGGCGCTGGGCGGGCCTTGCTCCCCCATTGGTGGAGCCCCAAGAAGCGAGGAGGGAGAAAAAGAGACGGAGGCCAAGGAGCTTCCCCCCCGCCCCCTCCCAGCAAAAATCTAACCGGGGAGCCGGGCGGGCAGTAGCAAATTATGCAGCGTGATCGGCTAATTTGCTACTGCCCGCCAGGCTCCCCGGTTAGATTTTTGCTGGGAGGGGGCGGGGGGAAGCTCCTTAGCCTCCGTTTCTTTTTCTGCCTCCTCGCTTCTCATCCCCGCCCGACTTCAGGATCCTCCCTAATCATTGTGGGTCGAAAAGAAAAAAGGGAAAGGGGCGCTTGTTTTGAAGTGCCCGAGAGTAGGGAAGGGAGCGGGCGCCCGGCACACAGAAGAGCCGCATTAAAATGTGTAAAGAGCCACATGTGGCTCGCGAGCCGTGCCTTGCCGACCACTGGGATAGGGCATTGGAGAGAATGGCATCAACCAAGGGCAGGGTGTCTATGTAGCACTGGGTGGGGTGGCAATAGTGGTGGGCAAAGTGGTGGGGGTTAGTTCTCCACAACAGTCCCAGTTTCTCAGATAGTCTCTTAGGAAAATTAATTACCATATTTTTCAGAGTATAAGATGCTTCGGAGTATAAGAAACACCTTAGTTTTGGGGGAGGAAAATAAGAAAAAAAAATCTGCTTCTGCCTACCAGCATCCATTGGCATTCATCTGGCTAGCATCCTTAGCAAATAGGCAGGTTAGTTTCAGCACATTAGTTCGTTGGTTGTGAGAGTGCACACGGTCAGAAAACGCAGCAGCTGTTCTGGGTTGCTATTTTGGCCTCCGTGCCTCACATTTTCAGCCTCCAAACGCTTCGTTTGATAACCATTCAAGGCTGCAGAGATCGCCAAAGCCCAATGCCTCCAATTGCCCCCCGAAAACGCAATGCGTAGAGGCCAAAAAGTGGGGCATGCACAGAGGCTAAAAACAAGATGCGCAGAGGTGGTGATCGGCAGTGATGTGCTCTGGTGATCCCTTGAAGCCTTGAACTGTGTTTCTCAAACGGAGCATTCAGAGGCCAAAAACGCAAGCCATGAATGGGGCAATGGTCTGTGGAAATCACTGCAGCCTGGAACAGGTCTAAAATGTGATGCGTGGAGGCCACAGGCTGGGGGCCGGTCGGTGGGCGGGGCTACATTTGGTGTATAAGATGCACCCAAATTTTCACCCTCTTTTAGGGGGAAAAGTGCATCTTATACTCCCAAAAAATATGGTACCCATCCCTGTAAAAGTGTATTCAGGTTTTCTTGATTCCTCCTGATCCACGTGTCCACAGTCACCTGACTGTCATATTTTGCTTGACCAAATTAATGTATGGAAGAGGCGGAGGAACATGAATATTTCTTGAGCATTGACCCCAAAACAAATTTAATATGAATGTTTCCTTAGAAAAGGCTGTGTTTTGCCAAATCTAGAAAACAACAAGTAAATACTTTAACCATTTTCCTTTATACAGAGGAATTATTTTACTTTTCTTATTGAGTTCCTAATTTGTCAGAAAGTCCCCATAGTTATTAAGACTACAAGTTTTTTTGTACACTGACAAACTTTTTGGTCTGCCAATACCTCTTTAGCTTATCACCAGAAGCTAAGATGATAAAAACGCTTCAGTTTTTGTGGCATCATTTCTCTTACTGCTGACCTAAGTAAGTGGTTGTTTTTTTCCAAACATAATTGCTACAGCACAGCATTCTGAAAGTTATGCTAGCGGTACTAAAAAATATTTTAACATTTTCCATTCCCTAATTAACTTACTTTTTATTTTAGCTATTTGCATTCTGTGTTGTCTGTCTTGTTCCTCAATTCCAAAAATGCTGACTAGTTTGACTAAAATATGTCCAGTTTTTCCTATAAAAATCCTGCAGATATATCAAAACAAAAGAATAATTAAAAAGGTGCAAACTAATACTAATAAATAAAAGAATAAAAAGAAAAAAATACTGCAAAAAAGAAAACCATTGAAAAAATAGAAAAGAAAAATAGCATAGTGAAGAAAAATCATAAATGACTTCTCCCTCCATCACAAGAAGTATAAACAATTTTAATAATTTATGATCTTTTAAAATACAAATGATCTCTTTTTTCTATATTTCATATCTGTAGACACTTAAAAGCTTTGTTATTGCAAAAGTCCATTAAGAATTACCAGAGAGTAACCATATCTATTTTACCCTCAATCAAGTAAATTTACTTTATATTCCTACCTTTTACATTTAACAATCTTGATCTTTAAACCCTTCAAACAATGTGCTAGAATAGGGGTGGGCAACCTAAGGCTCTGGAGCCGCATGTGGCTCTTTCATCCCTCTGCTGTGGCTCCCTGTTGCCAAATTATGGTGACCTAACTTAGTTATGTTAGGTATATTAACAAAGGAAATGGATCAAATCTGTGTATGCCACCATAAATCAATCTTCTTCAAGTTGTGTTCTAGTATTAACACTTTAGGTCTTCCTAAAGTACTGTCTAGGAATTCTGAGACTTGATCAGCCAGTATATCTGGAAGACATCTGTTTGGGGTAGGCTGCCAACATCCAGTTAGTAGTGGTGCTAGAAAATAGTACCAGCTGCAACTTCCAGATACTTTTCAAGGTTAGCCCAATGTTGAGGATATTGCAAAAATCCACTCGAGAAATGACTAAGCCATGAATGACCATGAACAAAGCCTTTAGAAGGGGTGCAACTGGTACAAAAAATAAAAATGTGCAAACATTTCCACTGCTTCTAACTGCTCCTTGAACAGGAGCTTGGGTCTGGGAGGACCTCCAAATTGTATCTTGTTTGTAGTAGTGCAGTCCCATCCGGAACAAGGAGTTGTGGGCTACAACAGAGATGGCTAACCTTTTTGTCGTCGTGTGCCGAAAGTGCGTCCGCATGCCTGCACCCATAATGCAATGTACGCGTGACCCGCCCCATGTGCCCCATCCCCATGAATGTGCCCACTCACCCCCACATGTGCACCTCCCCATGAATGTGTGGATGAGCCCCACGTATGTGTCCTCTGTTCCCTGTTTTGGCTTATAAGTTGGTGCAGGAGGCTTTCCAGGGCCAAAACAGGGCACGGGGAACACATGTGCTAGGCCCCGTTTTGGGCCTGGAAAGCCGCCTGCACCAACCTGGAAGCCAAACGGTGCGGGGGCACCACGCGAGGCCCCAAAATGCCACGTGAGTGCCCCAAAATGCCATGTGAGCCCCCTCTGCGCATGCACCCTGCCCCACACATGCGCATGTGCCTCCTCCACATGTACCCGAACCCCCATGCATGTGCAGCAGAGACCCGAAGACCAGCTGGCCAGTGTGAGGCATGCGCACAAGCCCATTGGTGCTGGGCTGCGGTGACAGCTGCCGTGCCTGCAGAGAGGGCTCTGCAGGTCATCTGTGGCATGCGTGCCATAGGTTCGCCATCATGAGGCTAGAATTTTCCCTTCCCCAACACCAGTGGTGGGTTTCTACCGGATCGCACCGGATCGCGCGATCCGGTTGAAGAATGAACCCGGAAGTAATTTCCGGCCCCGCCCCCTTGGCGTTTTTTTTGCATCGGGGCTGACTCCCCGCCGCCACTGCTGTTCCTTGTCTTCTGGCCGCAGCCCCACGCCGTGGAAAACATAGGCGCAATTACAGCCCGGAGCAGGAGCAAAGCCCCTTTCCCAACTGGCCTTTCCTCGCTTGGAGGGCTTTGGAGGGAAGCTTCTGCAGAAGCCCGGGTGAGTGACAACAAGTTCCCGCCGTTACGAAGTCTTGGAGGCTGTAATTTTCTGAGCTGTGCGCGCGCGCCTGTTTTCCACGGTGTGGAGCAGCGGCGAGATTCTGCGTGGCCGGCAATGACTCAGGATGCCATCCGGGAAGACGAGGAACGCGAGGGGGGACCGTTGACGGCCTCCGCAATCATCGCTCGCCTCGCAGAGCCTCGCTGCTGCTCCACGCTGTGGAAAACAGGCGCGCGCGCACAGCTCAGAAAATTACAGCCTCCGAGGCTTCGTAACGGTGGGAACTTGTTGTCACTCAGCCGGGCTTATGCAGAAGCTTCCCTCCAAAGCCCTCCAAGCGAGGAAAGGCCAGTTGGAAAAGGGGCTTTGCTCCTGCTCCGGGCTGGAGGCTTCCCTCCGAAGTCTTGGGATGTTCTGAGGAGCCCCCCAAGGAAAAACGCCGCTGCCAGGTAGTTAAAAGTACCTCTCTGATTCTGTCAGACTCTGTCAGTCTCTCTCTGATTCCCTCTCTCACTCCCTCTCTGTTCCTCTCTCTCTCTGTCTGTTTGTCTCACTCACACACACACACACACTGTGGTCACCTTGTTGAGTGTTCCAATCACATTTGAAACACTCAACAACTGGCCTGCATTTATGGTATTTTGCAGCATTCTGCAGTCATAGGACCAAAATATATGGTTAAAAGCATATATTTTGGTCCTATGACTGCAGAATGCTGCAAAATACCATAAATGCAAGCCAGTTGTTGAGTGTTTCAAATGTGATTGGAACACTCAACAAGGTGACCACAGTGTGTGTGTGTGAGTGAGACAGACAGACAGACAGACAGAGGGAGTGAGGGAGGGAATCAGAGAGACTGACAGACACACACACAGAGAGAGAGAGACAGAGAGGGGGAGGGAGGGAGAGAAAGATAGAGAGACACACACAGAGTGAGTGATTAAGTGAATGAGTGAGAGACAGACACACCCACATACACAGAGTGACAGAGAGAGAGGAAGGGAGGGGAGAGACAGAGGGAGAGACAGAGACAGAGACAGACACACACACACACACACACACAGAGTGAGTGAGAGACAGACAGACACACACACACACAGAGTGACAGAGATGGGGGAAGGAGGAGAGAGAGACAGAGATACAGAGAGAGAGACAGACAGATAGACACCCAGAGAAAATGACAGAGGGAGACAGAGAGGGAGAGAGGGAGAGAGAGACAAAGAGCCAGAGAGAGAGAGAAAAAGAAAAAGAAAAAAAGAAAGTGGGAGAGAGAGATGAAAGAAAGAAAGAAAAAGAACTTATGACCACAATTGAGCCCAAAATTTTGGTTGCTAAGCAAGAGCATCGTTAAGTGAGTTTCACCACATTTTCCAAGTTAGCCATGCCCACCTGGTCACATGACTGCCAAGCCACTCCCACCAGGTCACATGGCCGGCAAGCCACTCCCACAAAGGAGGCCACACCCACAGAGTAGGTTCCAAAAATTTTTGAAACCCACCACTGGCCAACACCAACTTTAAAGCATCTTGGAAGAAAAGGGAAAGTTGTCATAATCCTGTGCCCTGCCTTTATCTGAAGTTAGCCCAGAAGGATATCATGTTGGATGTTATTGAAAGCTGCTGACAAGTCAGGGAGACCAAAGAAGAATCAGGGAGACACATTTTCATTTGTTTTGAACTATGGAGCTTGCTAGATTATTTTGTGCCAGTCACTTTCTGAGTTGCTGTGGAAATAAAAGGGTGTTCTCCCATATTGAACTCTCAAAAGAAAAGATGTGATCTAATTGCAGTAATAAATAAAATAATAAATATCCAGGAGAGCAGATAGGCCGGTGATGGCGAACCTACGTCATGCTGCCACAGGTCACAGCCATCTCAGCAGGCACACAAGCCGTCACCCTAGCTCAGCTCCACCGCGCATGTGTGTGCCTCCCACCGGCCAGTTGGTTTTTGGGTCTCTGCTGCGCATGTGTGGGGGGGGGCTAAGGTGCATGAGGGAGATGTTTGTGCATGCATGCAGGCACGGGGGGTTGCACGTGAATTGTATTATGGGTGTGCGCGCGAGACGACACAAAGGTTAGCCATCATGCCCTAACCCCATGAGACGTGTTAGTATTGGAGAATATACAACATATGTGAAATAAGGTGTTTTTCCTTTTTTTATATATATATACCCAATTTTAAATCCAAGAATCAAATTAAATGTTGAAAAGGGATCATCTGAATTGAAGTGGAATAGTAGTACTTTTTGATTTAATGTTGTTTGTTACCAACTTATTTTTAAAATCCTATCTGTTCCTGTATAAGTTGCATCTCCCAGTGCATTGGTTAAAGATTAAAAATTGATGTAGCCTTCAATCTAACAATGTTTATCCATGTTTTATATAGTTAATGCAGTTAATTTCAAAATGCCAGAAAAGGACTTGTATGTTCATAAACCATCTTGAACTATAAAGTATGCTTCTTTCATTTTTTTTAATGTTTAATTTTATAGAACTATGTTCCCCCCAAAATATGTATGACTTCCACTCTCCCAAGTTTTTCAGATGTTGCTTTGTTCCCAAGCCTGGGAGTTACTATGTTAATACTAACACTTGTTGTGGGATTAGGTTTTTTTTTACCGTTGTACTATGACTGCCTTTGTTGTATGATAGTGTTAAATGTATCATGGCAGGATGTAAACTGTTTCAAGTAGAGTTGCCTTTTGCAATTGACTGATGGTGATTTTGTTAATGTGGATAGTGTTCAAAATGGTTCTCCAGATGTTTTGGGATTGCACCCAAGGCGCTTGCTGCTGTTGATGCTATTTTTACTTGTCTTTGCAGATCTTTATATTTTGTGCTTTTCTAACTTCTTTTCTACTGTCTCCAAAAATTACAATGTCAACTATCCATATTCTTTCTTTCTTTCTTTCTTTCTTTCTTTCTTTCTTTCTTTCTTTCTTTCTTTCTTTCTTTCTTTCTTACTTACTTACTTACTTACTTACTTACTTACTTACTTACTTACTTACTTACCAACCAACAATTGTTAAGCCTGGAATGTTATGTGGAAAGTGCTTTTAGTCTCAGAGTAGTTTAGCTTCCTCTATTTCTATTATTTTGTCTATTTTGTTGTTCCAGCAGCTGGTGCTTGCAGGCAAATAGTATTTGCAGGCATCCCAATGCACGCTATTGTTGCTACTTTGTCATGCCATTGTTTGTAGTCAGTCTGTGTTATTTTCTTGCAGCAACTAACTAGGTGGTCCACTGTTTCTTCAGCTTCTTTATAGAGATTGCATTTGCTGTCTCTTGTGCCTTTTCAAATCTGGCTTTGTGTGCATTTTTTTTCTTAAGGCTTGGTGTTGTGCAGCCATGATTAGTCTCTGTCTCTTTCTTCAACTTTGCTGCTGTTAGCCTTTGTCAGACGTTGTTATTTACTTTGCTTGCTAGTTTTGTTTTATGTACTGGCCATTTAATACTTTCTATTGCTATGTCTCTTTTATTCTTCATTTGCTCTTATAGGCCAGTTTGATCTCTTTGGTATTCAATAAGCCTTCCCAGTGTACTAGCTTAAGGGCATATTCTTCACTGTCCTTCAGATAACCTTCCAATGTCCCCTTTTTTTCTTCTTCAACTGACTGGTGTATTTGCTATATTTCATGCCCATTTAATGCTCCTTAATAAATAGAGTTTGTCAACCACACTGCAAGTTGAGTATGCATCAGCCCTATTGTTTTTCTTGCATCTGTCCATCATTCTTCTGCTACTGCTCAAATTATGGACAACGAGCCTTTCAGAAGCAGTGTTCATTATGAAGGTTACCCTAATTTGAAATGAAATGCTTCTTCTCTAATAACTCCTATCACTTGTAAAAATAGGCATGAATGGAATTTGATGCTTTCACATTCAGGGATCTCCTTAGAGTATAAACTTCATCATATTCCTGATATGTGTCCTCCTTATGGATTGTAAGATATTGCAATTTTCATTTGTTTTCATTTGTGTCTTTATTAACTGAAATAAAATTTTCAGCTTAGGAATGTCAGAAATGCTAGAGTCAGGTATAAGAAATATCAAATTGTTATTGTATGAAACTGGGGTACATAGTGAAAAAAATACACTTGTGATGGTCTAGCTCAGTGATAGCTAACCTTTTTGCCATTGTATGTCAAAAGTGTGCCCCCCGCATTTACCCCTTCCCCACATGTGCACATGACCCCTGCATATACGTGTATGCATGTGCCCCATCCCCCCTCACCCATTTTTTGCTTTCAGATTGGTGCAGAAGGCTTTCCAGGCCCAAAACGGTGCACAGGGTGGTGGTGGTTCTAAAATGCAATGCAAGCACCCGAAAATGCAATGTGAGTGCCCCTGCACATGCGCAACAGAGACCCACCAGCTGGCCGGTGGGAGGCACACATGCAAGCCCAGTGGAGCTGGGCTGGGGAGACAGCTGGCGTGCCCGCAGAGAGGGCTCTGCGTGCCACAGGTTCGCCATCACGGGTCTAGCTGATTGTTTTGAAGTCTTCAAATATAAGTATGTGACTTAAACTATATAGTAAATACCTAAAAAGAATGTTATTTTTATTGCCTGTGTTAATTTACAGCTAAATTCTTATAATTCTGTTTGGGGCATAAATTATTTGGTAGTTTTTAATGGAAAATTCAGCTTCTGTCATATATTAAAGCAAACTTTTGTTTGCCTTTCAGATCGAAAGAGTGGTTCATATGCAATAAGGAAAATACACGCACAATAATAAAAGCACAAGGGTGTATCTTCTATTAAAATATATATTTAAATTATCAGGACAACTGATGCCTACAAGGTTGCCTGGATGAAATAATTTTTAGGTGTTTCAATTTGTTAGTCTTTTTTTCAGGGGAAATAAAATAGATTTAAAATAATACCATATGTAATAGTTTCTTGCAATGTTAAGCCTTGAATGGAAGGAGAAGAGGAATTTTAGGTACATGAAAGAGTTTAGTATTTTTTTATTTTTCTTGAGTTATTTTTCTGGATTATCTTTAGGTTTTCTATTTTCTTATTTTTGGAAATGAACAGTCCTGAAAGCCCTTCAGTTCTAGAAAGATTAGCATAATACTAGAATCAATGGAAGTCATGCACTGTAGTAGTTTATTACAATATGTTAATTTAATATTTGTTTTGAATATATTGTTGATATGAAATAGTTTCTTTTATAAACACATGGGTTGTTACTGGACTAAGCAGTTTAGAGGATTGTACAACCAGTTTAGAGGATTACAAAAGGCTAGAAAATTATAGGGTAGCATCTATTAACTAGATAACATAGAGTACATAAGCTTGTGTGGCTGAATAAAATTAAAACATATAGTTTATTACAGATTATATTACCCTATTTTGCTTTGAATAACTTTCTCAGCTGACCCTTTCATTTCATTTTTAAGTATCTAGCAAGTTTCACGTTCTTTGAAATCTTACCTCTTATCATTGTGGATCATTCTACATGGTAAATAAATTTGTATTCTATAATACGTGGCTTGAAATTGATAATCTGTTTACTGAAATATACATGCAAAGAAAGCTATAGGCACCTTTCCAAATTCTGGAAACATTAGTTTCTAACATAATCAAGGTTGACTTTGCCTTCCATCCTTCTGAGGTGGGTAAAAATGAGGACCCAAATTGTTGGTGACTCGCTTAGGGCTGTAAAGCATTGTGAAGCAGTATATAAATCTAAATGCTATTGCTATTATGTTCATAAAGTCATATCTGCTAAATTAATGAGATGTATTTTTCCACATTGTGTATTAATTATATACAGGATCAGTATGCTAAGAAGGATATAATTGGCAGTGAGCCACGCATGCCTTTTCCACCTCACCCCTATATGAGTAATATCGTTTTGTATTTTTACATGTGGTGTGGTCCATTTCTGCGTGTAATTAAGAATGTTCTTACTCTAAGGCCAGGAAGTACAATTTTACTTGAAAAGAATCCTAAATTGCTTCTCCAAATAATGTATCATAAGAGTCATCTTTGATTCACTGAAAATACAGTAAATTAGATTATTATTATCACTGGAGAAAGGATTGCTTCTCTTCACATAAATATTGTAGGTCTATTCATTGTATCTGAATTAGTTGTTCTTTCTAATGGTGAGCATAGTCTTCCAAAAAAGGAAAACTACTTGATGTTAGAAGTACACTATAATGTGAGAATTTATTTAGAGCTTATCAAAATATAGTCATATAACTGACTAGCTAATCTACTTAGTAAAGAGTTTAGCATATGGATATGTTTGTAGGAGATTATTATTTAAATACCACTGTAATTAAGAGTTTACTAGAGGGATACTATTTCATGTTTATTATTAAAGTGGAGACTTGATGTGAATAAAATGGTTGCTTGTAATTCAGAGCATATATGACCTGGACCACGTTCTCCATTTGGCAAGCGGCGTGACATTGTAGATGTTTCAGCATCCATACCTCAACTTGGACTTCCTTCAGGAGGGGTTGGCGCCCAACACCCTCTATCGCCAGGTTGCGTCCTTGTCAACTATACTGGCTAGAGACACTCATCAGTCCTTGAGTCAGTACCCCCAGGTCAGAAGCTTCTTGAAGGGTGCGATCAATATTCGACCTCAGGCGATACACAGGTACCCGTCCTGGAACTTACCGTATGCTCTGCGAGCCCTAACCACCGCACCGATGGGAACTGCCAGTCTTCGGCACTTGACTCCTAAAACTGCCTTCTTAGTAGCAATTACTTCTGCTAGGAGGGTGTCAGAGATTGTGGCCTTCTTGTTCAGGGAGAAACTGTGTATCGTCCATCATGATCGGGTCATCCTGTGCCTTGATCCCTCCTTCCTACCAAAGGTGAACTCTCACTTTCACAGATCTCAGGAGGTGATCCTCCCGAACTTTTGCCCCAGGCCTAAGCATCCCAAAGAACGTGCCTGGCACAAGCTGGATGTTCGACGAGCGGTCTGCATATATATATGAAAAAGACTAAGGACTTCAGACATTCAGAGTCATTCTTTGTGTCGTTTCAACCTGGGTCGTTGGGTCGTAAGGTCTCATCCTCAACCATTGGCCGTTGGCTGCGGGCCTGCATCAAAGTGGTTTATGAACATCAGGGCAGGACCGTGCCAGGTTGGGTGATGGCACACTCCACAAGGAGTGCCGCCACTACAACAGCCTGGGCGATCCAGGCGTCCATCATTGACATTTGCAGAGCTGCTACGTGGGCGTCCCCCACTGCCTTCATCAGAAATTATAAAATTAACACCTTTGCCTCAGCCTCCTTTGGAAGATGTGTTTTGCAGCAAGTTGTCTCGACTCCAGACAATCTGAACACAACTTCGGCCCTCCCTGGGACAAAATAGCTTGGGTATGTCCCATGCTTGGACTCTCCAAGCAGCGCACAGGAGAATGACCGTTGGCTTACCTGAACGGTTGTTCTCTGGGCACAGCGGGAGAGTCCAAACCTGCCCAGAGTTTCTTGAAAGGTTCAAGGTTCAGCATTATTATTAGGATACCTGAAGGGTGTCCTACAGCGGACAAGACTTTGTTTTTAAACTGACCTCAAGGAGGCAAAGGAGGCGTGACAAAAGAAAAATGTACTCAGTCCTAGGGCAAATAGGCTGTGTTAACTCATGTTTGGACTCTCCCGCAGCGCCCAGAGAATGACCGTTCAGGTAAGCCAACAGTCATTTTGACTTGAAAGATAATAAATGAACCTGTTTGAAGTTTATTAAAATAGCCTTGAACCCTATAGTGGCAGTGTCTGCAAAATTGGAACAATGGCGCAACAGGTAAAAGAAACTGTAACATTGCAAATGATTATGTTTGAAATTAAAAATCTATTAGTTGTGACAGAGAGAATTGAAAAGAGATTGGAGAATATGGAATACAAAACAGAAAAATTTGATGGAGAAACTGAGGATGTTTACCAAATGAAGAAAGTGAAGGACAGAGGTCAAAAGATGGAAGAAAAAAATGAGCAAAGAGATAAGAAAACTGTGGATACTGACAACAAAGTGAGCTTGGTTGGTAATGGCAAGAGCGGAATATGGAAAGGGGAGATAGATGGATTGGAACTCTACCCCAGACTTTAAAGCACAGAAGAAGAAAAGAGAGAAAAATTGATGGAGATAAAGAGAGAAATCTTGACAGAAGCACTAGCGATAACCAAAGATAAGCTGATGGAAAGAACAGATGCTGGGTTTCAAGCTTTTATGAGATACGAAAGGAACAATATGTTGCGAAGAGAAGTTTATACAAGATTTATTAAGAAAGTAACTAGAACATTAATGCTACAAATGGCAAGAGAGATAAGACCGTACTATTACTGGAAAGATACAGGTTGATGCAATGAAAATGTATAATAAAAACTAAGCTAAATTTAGTTTACTAGTAGTATGTATAAAATGAAGTGACAATAGCTATAGTTAAATAATGATTAATAATGATAACACATAAAGATATATTAGTTTGATAATATGAAATTTTATATAAACAACATATGGAGATTATGAGAGGAGGTTTGAAAGCTTTATCTAGAATATGTTATAAAGATGTATTGTGATTGGATGATTTAAGGATGATTTAATAGAATGTTATCATATAATCCTATTCTAGATTTTGAATATTATATATAAAAGGATGTAAAACAATTATAGTCAAATTAAGGTTGAGATATAATAATCGTGATATACATGAATATAGGTGAATTTAAAATATGCGATTTGATATGAAAAGCAAGTGATGACTATGGAAGAGAAGCATGGAAATACTGTAACCAACTGACACACTTTCTACAATTTGTAGTGGAAGATGGTTTTTTTATTTTTATTTTTATGTTTGTTTGTCCTTGTTTCAAAAAACAAATAAAGCTTGTTTAAAAAAAAAAAAGATTTGTCACAGAGAATAGAGTTGATTTGTTCTCCAAAGCTCCTGAGAGCAGGATAAGAAGCAGTGGGTGGAAACTCATCAGAATGAGATCCAACCTGAAACTATAAGGATAAATTTCCTGACAGTGAAGACAATTAAGGGAACATCTTGCTTCACAAGGTTGTGGATACTCAATTACTGGAGGTTTTCCAGAAAAGATTGGACAACCATTTGTCCAGGATGAATAAGAACTCTCCTGCCTTGGCAGGAGATAGAACTAAAAGCCCTCCAAGGTCCCTTTCAGCCCTAATTCTGTGATTCTAAGATGGACAAGGAGGATACACAACATTAGAGAGGTTGGTTGGATGCGAAGTGTACGGACCGTGGGGAAAAAGGGTGGTTGAGCCAGGTGGTATTTTTGGCAACAGATAAGTGGAGACAAGGGGGTGGAATGTGATATAAAATTCAACCAGTAGGCTAGGACACAGCTGTGGAGGGTTGTGAAGGGATGAGGTGCACCAGCTTTGCCCACTTGTTCTTCTCTTCATTTTCCTTGACCAAACATGGTGCTTCAGTTGGGCTACTGCCTATTCAGAATAAAGTGCATTGTTTATTTTATGCATACTCCTACACCAGATGTCATGGCTGTAAATGTTTCACTAAAATTGATGGGACTTGATATAGCACATCAATCTTCAAAATTTATATAGCTTGTCTGTATAGAAATAAAACAAGAGTATTCATGAAGATTTGTTATGCTTCTGCAGCATGTAGTGAAGATCTGGAGCTTTCGTTTTGTTTGTTTATTTATATAGCTGCCCACCTCACAAAATGTGGCTAGGTGGTGTACAAATATAACAACATTTTAAAAACCATAAAATACACAAACATAAGTTAACAAGGGATATTGCTGAATAAAGTAAAATTTCAATATTGTTGAATGCTTTCTATAGTTAAATCCATTTGTTTTTAGCTTAAGTGAACAACATTTTAAAACCTTTCTCATGGTCCCATAAACATATATAACATGATAAAAAAATTAAACCACATTTTATATGGCACATTCAAACTTCAAGGAGCAAACTTCAAATAATTTAATATGCATTAATTTTTACAGGAATCGTGTAACGTAGTGATGAAAAAACCTGTGACTCTCCAAGGTTACAAACTACCTCTTCTGGATTTTGTACCAGTTTACAGTGTTGTCTGCAGTAAACAGAGGATCATGCCTTTGATGTGAGAAATCAATATGATCCTTCGTATTACAGATGCAATAAGAGAGCAGTTTGCTTAATAAGCTCATGGCAGAAATTAGATTTGAGCCAGGGACTTCCCAATTCATAGCACTGTGCTATATTAGTATCAGCCTTGTAAAATATGTTTTTATATAAAGCAGTTTTTCATTTTTGTTAGTAGTCTTTCCTCTAAGGAGGAAAAAAAAGACTCCTTATCAACAATCACATGAGAGATTTCTGGGGAATGCATGGAATGTAAGCACCGGGTGGGGACAGGCAGATGTGCTTATCAGTCGCAACACATTTAATAGAGAGTGGTTTATTTCTTTAAATCTCTCATAATTTGTGCAACAGCTTTATGTATCTGTTTTCTCTGACACAGATTCTGATATGGTAACTATTATGCAATTCATTGCAGGTAGGTTTTGTTCTGGATTCAGCTTTCAAGGTCCAGTTGTTCATTACATTATTATAACCTAAATGTGGTCTTGAAGTAATTATTACTGATTAAAGAATACCCAAGGAAAATAAGGAGATAGAGAACATTACGGAGTCTTTCATGTTCTATACCCAGTAGACTTCTTAATTTGCATCTAGATGGTCTCATCGGTATGTTTACTGAAAAGCAAAAAGGAGCTGATAGGGGAAGTAGGTTATGGGAAAGGTTCTTTTAGGGAGTGGAGGAGTAATGGAATTCAGCAGTGAAGCAAATTTTCAGTACATTGGAAATACAATGTTCAGTCTGTGCTTTAAATATGTTTTGCCAAGTTATCTGTGAAGGTTCCAAGAGTTGCCCTAATTAATTTATGAGCCCCGAGACGAAATTCAAAAAAACCCATTCGTTTATTAGGACGAACATCTTAGCATGGACTTCTGTGTAGCTGAAACTAAATCACATTTAATGGCGTCTGACCTTTACCCCTGTGCCCCCTCCCCTCTGGCTGAGGTCATCAATCACATTCTCCAACAGGACGTTATGGCAGGGTTCTGGACATGTGCATTCACATCCCAGTACAGAAATATGAAACTTTTACTCTGGCCAAAAGTATGTATGGCATTCCCCCCGCCCTTCTCAAGTTTGATAGTAGTCATGGAAACGTCTTAGGCGTTGACATCCGGCTCCTCTCACTTCCTGAAAGCGACCTGTATAAAACAAAGCAATTTGATTACAGGTGTATAACTTAGGGGTGTGTCCCTCCCCCAGGCTTGCTTGGATTTTCTGCATGGAATTTTGCTATAAAGCGATCGGCCTGGATATTTCTACTTTTCACCCAAGATGCCTCTGATAAGGGGTAGCCCTTCCATTTGATTAAGTATTGGAGTTGTCTCCTGTGCCACCTTGAATCAAGGACACCCTGAACTTCATAATGGGTTTGGCCCCCTATGACCATAGGGCCCGGGGGCTCCCAGGGTAGTGGTCTCAGAGTGGATGCAATCACGGGTTTCAAGAGGCTGCTATGGAATGCTGGGTGTATCTTCCCCAACAATCGAGGCAGTTTCAATTGCACTGTGACTGGGTTGATGATCTTTACTATGGGGAATGGTCCCATAAACTTTGGCCCCAGTTTCTTGTTAGGCAGTTTTAATCTCAAATATTTTGTGGAGAGGAAACCTTCTCTCCCACCCGGAATGGCCGTTGCGGAGCCCGGTGTTTGTTTGCCTGTTTCTTACAGGTTTTTGCCGCTTTAGCCAGTGCCTTTTTGACATTTTCCCAGGTTGCTTTCAGCATCGACATCCAGTCAGCCAAGCTGACTGAGTAGGGGGGATCCCTTGGATACTCAGGCATTGGGACGAAATCCATACCGCTCACTATTTTGAATGGCGTGAGTCCTGTGCTACTGTGGACAGCATTATTGTACGCAACCTCAGCAAAAGATAAAAGGTCTGCCCAATTGGACTGCTGATACTTCATGTAACACCTCAGGTACTGCTCTACCATGGCATTCAGTCTCTCTGCTGCCCCATTGGTGCTCGGATGAAAAGCTGAATTAAGACCCTGAGATGATCCAATGGACCGCAGGAACTCTCTCCAGAACATAGCCGTGAACTGGACCCCTCTGTCTGAGATAACTCTTCGAGGTACTCCATGCAGTCTGTAGATATGCTTCACGAACAGTTTAGCCAGCTTGTGAGCTGAGGGTAGTCCGCTACAGGGTATGAAGTGTGCCTGTTTGGAGAACAGGTCTATTACAGTCCAAATCACTGTGTTTCCCCCACTTTTTGGCAACTCTACTATAAAGTCCATTGCGATCTCCTCCCACGGCCTCGTTGGCTCTGCTACTGTTTGCAGTAGTCCAGGGGTTTTTCCTGGTCGTCTCTTCATTGTGGCACAAATGGTACAACTTTTCACGTAACTATCTACATCTTTCTTCATGCCAGGCCACCAGAATTGCCTCCGGGCTAAGTGTAAAGTCTTTAGGAACCCAAAGTGGCTTGCTGGTTGGCATCATGATTCCTCTGGAGAACTAGAGTACGTAGGGATTCTGGGACGTAGAGTTTTGTCCCCTTCCATGCAAGGTCATCTCTCTTTGTCAAGATGTGTTGGTTGGTTTGGAACCAGGGGTCTGCTAGCAGTTCAGTTTTGAGCCTTGTGGTTAGGTCGCTTGCAAGTTGGTTTTGCCGGTCCCGGCGTTTCCATCAGGTGGTCACTTGGGCAGCGGTTTGAGTAGAAGGAATGATGGCGTCCACTACGTGCTCCCGTTCGCATTTGTACTGAGGCATGCGGGAGAGGGCATCAGCTAGGAACTTCCTCCCGCCTGGAATGTGCTTTAAGATAAAATCAAAATGGTTGAAGTATTGAGCCCATCGGACTTGTTTGGGTGATAGTTTCCGTGGGGTTCCAAGCGCCTCCAGATTTTTGTGGTCGGTCCAGACTTCGAACGGTTTATGGCTCCCTTCCAACAGGTGTCTCCAGGTTAGCAGTGCCCATCTCACTGCGAAAGCCTCCTTTTCCCATGCGGCCCATCATCTCTCTGTATCTGTGAGCTTGCAGGAGGTGTAGGCGCAGGGTTGTAAGCTTCCTTGGTTGTTTCTTTGGAGTAGCACCGCTCCCACTGCCACATCACTGGCGTCTGCCTGGATCACGAAAGGTTGCTCGGGGTCAGGATGCTTCAGCATTGGCTCCTTTGCAAACATTTCTTTTAGTGTCTCGAATGCCTCTTGGCAGGTTAGGTCCCATGGTAGGGGTTGTCCCGGACGAGGTTTCGTTCCTGGGCTCCCTGTCTTCAGGAGGTCTGTCAGGGGTTTGGCAATCTTCGCAAAGGAGGGGATGAATTGCCTGTAGAAGTTCGCGAACCCTAGGAAGCTTTGTAGCTGTCTGTGGGTGTGAGGGGGATGCCAGGTTAGGACGGCTTGCACTTTCGCTGGGTCCATCTCTATTCCCTCATTTGACACTCGGTAACCCAGGTAGTCTAACTGTGCACGATGGAATTCACATTTTGATACCTTGACGTACAGGTTGGCTGCCAGATGTTTCTCCAGTACTTGGCGGACCAGGGGTAGGTGGTCGTCAATGGTCTCCATGTAGATAAGTATGTCATCAAGGTAGACGAGGACCCCCTTGTAGAGGTGCTCGTGCAACACCTCGTTTATTAACTGCATGAATACCGCTGGGGCCCCCTGCAGTCCAAAAGGCATCACTTTGAATTGAAAACAGTTGAATGCTGTTTTCCACTCATCTCCCTCTCTGATTCGTACTTGGTAGTATGCTTCTCTGAGGTCTAGTTTGGTGAAAACCTTTCTCTTGGCCAGATGAGATAGCATATCCTTCATGAGGGGGAAGGGGTATAGGTTGTGTATGCACACCCTGTTTATCCCTCGAAAGTCCACACACCGCCTCATGGTGCCATCTTTTTTTTCTTTGAAGAGGAGTGGTGCCGCGACCCGTGGCTTGGCTGGCTCAATGAACCCCCTTGCTAGGTTTTTGTCTATATATTTGCGTATCTCTTGCATTTCCCGGGGTGTCATGGCGTATAGTTTGGGCTTGGGTAGTTTTGCCCCGGGGATGATTTCGATGGCACAGTCTGTCTCCCAGTGGGGAGGCAGAACATCGCACTCGGCCTCACTGAATACTTCTGCGAGGTCCTGATACTCCATCGGAATCAGTTCTGCCTCTGGGGTTTTGTCTGCTGTGGTTGCTAGTTGTTCTTGTGGCCTCTTTTGGGGAGTTTCTGGCATGGGCGGTGTTTCTGTTTGCTGGTGTGGGAGAGGTTGGGGGCCCCTTGATATCCTAAGTCTGCGGGTACCCCCTTACCACCATATGGTTGGTCCCCACTTGTCTAGCCAGGAGAGTCCCAGTATGACTGCATCTGTCATTTTGGGGGCTATTATGAATCTAATTACTTCCCAGTGATCCGCTAACTCTAGCCTCACTGGTTCAGTTAGGTGGGTGGCATAAGCTCCCCCCATCAGGGACCCGTCGATTTGTTCGAACCGGATTGGGTGGGCCAGTCTTTTTGCTCTGATCCCCAGTTTCAGGACTGTGGTGAGGTTGATCAAATCAAATCAAATCAAATTTTATTTGATTAGCCGCACCCTCTCCAGAAGGACTCGGGGCGGCGTACAATTAAAACACATAAAAATATACAAATATAAACAATACATAAACATATACATATGCATGTGCATGGAGGAGGTAAACAAATGAATAAAATAGCATTAAAATTTCAATTTAAAATCCCTCAATTACAATACAAAATACACTATTAAAAAACCCGTCAGGAGCGATATGATAAAACTATGGTTGAGCCAGGCCAGCTACTTGGAAGAGGTGGGTCTTGAGCTTTACGCGGAAGGAGCGGAGGTCAGAGGTGGTCCTGATATCAGGGGGGAGGTCATTCCACAGGGCTGGGCCCATCACAGAGAAGGCTCTGCTCATAGACGTCGCCCCCCGACACTGTCTGGTGGACGGCACCTGGAGAAGTCCCTCTCTGTGTGAGCGAATTGGTCGCAGGGATGTATGGGGCAAGATACGATCCCGCAAGTAACTAGGTCCTGAGCCATGGAGCGCTTTGAAGATCGTTATCAAAACCTTGAAACGCACCCGATAGACCACAGGAAGCCAGTGCAGCTCGCGCAGGAGAGGTGTCACATGGGAGTACCTTGTACTCCCCATAATCACCCGCGCGGCCGCATTCTGGACCAACTGAAGTCTCCGAGTGCATCTCAAGGGAAGCCCCATGTAGAGAGCATTGCAGTAGTCGAGGCGAGACATCACCAGCGCATGAGTGACTGTGCGTAAGGCATCCCGGTCCAATAGGGGGCGCAATTGGCACACCAGGCGAACCTGGTGGAACGCCCCCCTTGCCACGGCTGTCACATGGTCATCCATGGACAGCCGGGTATCCAGGAGGACACCCAAATTGCGCGCCCGCTCCACGGGGGCTAGTTGTACGCCCCCAATGGCCAGAGATGGAAGTAACTGGTTGAACTGGGGGGCCGGAACCCACAGCCACTCCGTTGAGCTTGAGTCGGTTGTCATCCATCCAGACCCGTACGGCTTCCAAGCACCGGGACATCACTTCGACGGCCTCGTTGGGGTGGTTCGGGGTGGAAATGTACAGCTGAGTATCATCAGCGTACAGATGATATCCCACCCCAAAACCACAAATGATCTCACCCAACGGCTTCATATATGTGTTGAACAGGAGCGGCGAGAGGACCGACCCCTGTGGCACCCCACAGATGAGGGGGCTTAGGGTCGACCTCTGCTCCCCTGCCAACACACGTTGCGTCCGGCCGGAAAGGTAGGAGCTGAACCACTGCAAAACGGTGCCCCGAACCCCCAACCCCTCCAGTCGGTGCAACAGGATACCATGGTCGATGGTATCAAAAGCCGCCGAGAGGTCTAATAGGACCAGGATAGAGGAACAACCCCTATCTCTGGCCCTCCAGAGATCATCCACCAACGCGACCAAGGCCGTCTCCGTCCTGTGTCCGGGGCGGAAGCCGGACTGGCGCGGGTCTAGATAATCATTTTCCTCCAGATGTTGTGGAAACTGATAAGCTACCACACTCTCTACAACCTTCGCCAAAAAGGGAAGGTTGAAGACAGGACGATAATTGGCCAGCTCCGTAGGGTCCAGAGAAGGCTTCTTGAGTAAGGGTCTCACCACCGCCTCTTTCAAGGCGGCCGGGAGAGACCCCGCACCCAGCGAAGCGTTCACTAGGCCCAGGAGCCAGTCACGTGTAACCTCCCAGGATGCCAGTACAAGCCAGGAGGGGCACGGGTCCAATAAACATGTGGTAGGTCGCAGCCGTCCACGCATTCTGTCCAAATCCTCGATGTCAACCAAGTCAAACTCCTCCCAGACTGGTCTCTCAAGACTCGCCATGGATGTCTCGCCAGGACCACTGAAAGGGACCCAATCCTTCCGGATTTGAGCGATTTTATCCTGCAGATATTTCCCAAATTCCTCTGCTCTACCCTGTAGAGGGGCCTCCCGCGGCCTCTGAAACAGGAGGGAGTGGGACCCCCTTAACAGGGCGGCAGGGCGGTTCTCTGCGGATGCAATGAGAGCGGCACAATATTGACGTTTGGCCGCTCTCAATGCCACAAGGTACGTCCTTAAGTGGGTTTGTACCTGTGTTCGGTCAAATTCGGAACGAGAGGATCTCCAACGACTCTCTAGGCGTCTTTTGCGGCGCTTCATCACCCTTAGCTCCTCGGTAAACCAAGGGGCCAGGGTGGATCGTTGCCGCTGGAGAGGCCGCAAAGGCGCCACCCGGTTTAAGGCTCCGGTGGTCGCATTATTCCACGCGACCACCAGGTCCTCTACCCGGGGGCGGGTCAGGTCTACAGGAGGTGGCCCAAGCTCCATCTGGAACCTATCTGGTTCCATCAGGCGCCTGGGGCGGAACCATCTGGTGTTTTCCGGTTCCGCCTCCCCGCAGCGGGGGGTAGCACCAGGGAAGTCAAGTCGGAGGAGTGAGTGATCTGACCATGACAGGGGAGTGATGGTGCAGCCTGAGTTTATTAGTGCTTGAAAATCCCCCTGGTTTCCTGTTTTTGGGGCTGTGAGGTGTATTGGAAAAAGGAAAGGGCGAATTGGCTCGCTCACCATTGGGTTGTTTTCTCCCTTGTCTTTGCTGTCATAGGATTCGGCTGACTGGTCATCGTTGCCTGGGGTTCTACCGCTTTTGCTTGGGGTGGAAGGGGCTTCTGCAGCCTGAAAGGCTTTTCTGGTCGTGTTGATGGCTCATTTGGGGCCCTGTTCGGTTGGGCTCTGGGCGATGGGTTTGACCTTGGTTTTGGTTTTGGGGTTGGGGTTGGGCATGCAGCTGCCATGTGGCCCAACCCCCCGCATCTGTAGCATTTCAGCAGACTTTGAAGGAGGGCTGGTCTCAGGGCCCAATGTGGTGCTGTGGGTCGACGGGGTGATTTCAGCTCAGGTTGAACTCTCTCTCTTGTGTCTGGTTGCTTTCTCATGTCATTGGCACATAGCTCACTGGCGACTTTTGTTGCTACTCAGAACCACTCAGAGAGTCGATTTGGGATGTCGCGGTATGCGGTTACTTGGGCAATTTGTTTGTCCAGGATTGTTCTGAAAAAATGCACCAGCAGCGCTCTGGTAATGGTGGTAGCCTTCCTATGACCCTCCTGAATTCACGGATGTGCTCTTTGATGGGGCGGCCTCTCTGCTTTAGGTTGCTGAGTTCCTCTTCTGCATATGGGTCATCTTTCCCCCTCTTCAAACCTGGCCTCTAGTAGTTGCAGAAAGTCATCTATGTCTCGGAGTTGGGGGGCTCTCCTCTTATGAAGGGCTGCTAACCATTCCTTTGCTTCTCCCTCTAGCCCCTCTGCGATGGCATTCAGGGGGAGGGGTAGAGATGCCCATAGTGTTCTAGGTGGGTGTCAGCTAAATCAAGGAATAGTTGATATGAGTCTCCATCAAACTTTCCCCTGAATTGGGGTGGGTCGTTCAGCCCTACTCCTCCAACCTCCAGTCGGCCTCTGTATGCCTGTGCCTGATATGGCTGTTCATCTTCTTCACCCTTAGTTCGGAGAAAGGGAGGGGGGTTGCCTGTTCTTGGCAGCCTGCCTGCTGCGTGGGAGAGCCACTGGTTGCTCTTTTGGGCTTCTTCTCCTTCTATCTGGGGGGGGGGGCTGCGCTCCAGTCTGCGTCTCCTCCCTTCAATTGGATCAGATGTTCCTCCCCTCTCTTTTGGGCGGCATGATGGCCCCTCCTCCTGAAGGGTGGCCCGGTCAAACTCCTCCCTCAGTTGCTCTATTGCACTCCCCAAGGGTTCCCTCTGGGGCTTTGGGAGCCTGGCTTGTGCCCAATCCCACATCCAGTCCACCCTTGCCAGTTCGCTTGAGACCCTCCCCTTTATTTGGGAATTGGGGTAAGGAAACTCAAGTTCAGCTGCTTTAGGGGCTAATTTCCACCAGTACTCATCTTTTCTTGCTTCTGCCACTGGAAAAGGCACTGCAGGTTGAAAGTCTGGAGCCCTGATGTCGAGGACTGGTTGAACTCCTCCAGCTGAAATCAGGCTTTCTTCCGATAATCCACCTTCTGCCATGGTGGCCTGATTTTCTTTCCAAGCACTCCAAATATTTGGGAGTGACTGAAGAGCCCGGGATTCAGGAAGCCCGGAAATCTTGATAGATGTTTAAAAGTGAGTTTCAGCTATCTGTGAAGGTTCCAAGAGTTGCCCTAATTAATTTACGAGCCCTAAGACGAAATTCAAAAAAAACCCATTCGTTTATTAGGACGAACATCTTAGCACGGACTTCTGTGTAGCTGAAACTAAATCACATTTAATGGCATCTGACCTTTACCCCTGTGTCCCCTCCCCTCTGGCTGAGGTAATCAATCAATCAATCACATTCTCCAACAGGACGTTATGGCAGGGTTCTGGACATGCACATTTACATCCCAGTATAGAAATATGAAACTTTTACTCTGGCCAAAAGTATGCATGGCATCCCCCTGCCCCCGCCCTTCTCATGTTGATAGTAGTCATGGAAATGTCTTAGGCGTTGACATCATCACTATGTTAAGCTTAGTTTCTTCTGAAAAATATTAGATGTTTATAGATCAAAAGCTTTGGAATAGATTTTTTAGGGAGAAGCATATGCTTTTGTTAGGACAAAAGTAATCATATTCAAAGGAGATAATAATCCGTAAAATGGAAGTCTGAGGAATATTAATAAAATAAAAAATGTCAATTTTGTTACTGAATCAAATGACAAATTCTTTTCTATTGCTAATTAGTGGACTTTGTACAACAGCTACTGAGGCAGACAATGTAATCATTACACTTCTGTATCAGCTTCAAGAAGATTTAGGATACGTGCTATCAAACTCTGAATGATTATTGTGATGAAAATTGTTTTGATTCAGCAAAGTAATTAGCAGCCACATATGTGACACTCAGCAGAATCCAAGCATTTTGAAACATTTGAATATAAAACATCTTAGAAGATATTCTTTGGGGGTATTATAGTTCTGGCAATTCTTTAAGGTATATTATATAATTGCTCAAGGTTATCAATTGGTAGTTTCCTGTAAGTGAAGAAGCATTTTGATACTCTCATCACTGTGTCCTGTGTTGACCCCATTCTGAGATAAACAATGTAATAGCTCTCATTCCATCACCTCAGAGTAGCATAATGCATTTAATAATCTATCATAAAAGTCCTCTGCAATTATTATCACTCTGCTGTCCGAATTGTTTCCATGCCAGTCTCTATTCCCTTTGCTTTGCCACAGGGATTCTCCTAAGTAGAATGGAATGTGGGATAACGATAGTGGAATGGGGGGAAATTACAATCTTATGTCTGAATAGACTTTGCCTAATGCAGTACTTTATACTTCAGTTACAAAGAAAAATGCAATAATCTTGAAATAAATCTTGTTGCCTAAAATAGTGTGTGGGTATGGTATTTAAGCTCATTACAGACTAAGGAAGGATAACTAAACTATCTCAAGGCATGAGAGGAGAGATCTAGGGCAGATGAAATATGAAATAAATGTAGTCAAGAACTATATCTGAAATGTTAGATCACAAAGGTTAAGAAAACACCATTAATCAGCTTTGTCCATCTACTTACATCTTCATTTGTATGTTAATTTCTTAAATGTAATATTTAAGGATGTTGGGATATCTACCAGCAGTTAATAAAGAAAAAAATGTGCAAGATTGAAGCCTATAAGAAAAGAGTGTTTGGGAATCGGGATTTTTCCTCAAGAGGTTAGTTGAGAGGGTGGAGGATTAATACATGCAGAAGGAGGAACAGCCTCCAGATGTCAATTCTTTTTGTACTTTCCAAAGTATTTGAAAGCAAGTATGAATTGTAAAAGTTAAATGTATTTTCTTTTCTATTAAATTCCATTTATATGGGAGACCATTATGCCTGTGTTGACCTTCCAAGATTTCAAAAAAGGATAGCCAGGCACTTCAAGGTTTTTTCCCCCAACACTATATGCCTGCCAATTTTGTAAGAAAGCCCAGTACTGATTTTTAGTTTCATTTTAATTACTTATTAAATATATATGCCACCTGACTTCTAGTGACTCTGGGTCATTTTATATAGAACATAGGAAATGGATAGGAAATAATTTGAAAAGTTAAATGCCCATTTGATTTAATATACTAGTACTCTCTAAAACTCTCTGCCGAATTTCAGACAATGTACAAAACCCAGGAGCCACATATGAGGTTTAATTGGAAGACAATATTTCATGATGAGGCCGCTGGTGTGCTATAGCTAGTTTGAGGGTGTTGCTGTTTTGGTGTAAGGTTTTTGGTAATTCCATCCTAGCTATTATGCTGAATGGGAAACATTAAGTGTATCAGTTACATAGGATTTACAATCTATTCTTCAAGTGTGCCAGTGAACAATTTTATGCAAACAAAATGCATGCCTCATGATTCATTGTGGGTAACATAGATACACAATATGTGCTAAGTGCACGAATGCCTTTGAAATTAGTGGAGGTGAAATACCTTTGAGATATAGTCCATTTAATGTGTACATTGATATAAAATATAATATAAAGAAATAGTGCACAAGTACAGACTTTCCCCATTAAATTTCAAGGACAAGAGAAGCCTCTCCACCACCACCACCCAACAGCTTTAAGCAGCATTTAACTTTTTGTTTGTATGAGGGAGGTTGTACTAAGACTTCCCAGGGCCACCTAGTGAGTTTTTTGCTAAGCAAAGTGTTTGGGATTTTTTGTATGAAATAAAATCTCTGTAACCATGTAATAGCTCTAATTAACTTGAACTACTGGGTGTTACCAGATATAGACACGTCCCTTATAAAAGAAATTGAGGGATGGGGTGAGACAAGGCAGCAACTTCTGCTCCTATGCAGCATGGTTGAGTTTTTATTCTCAACCTTTGATCTATTGTATTACGTTTTCACTTGTGGCATAGAAATTTAAGTATTTATCCTTCATGCCTAGGGAGTGGACAGTAACTAGATCCCTTAGGCTTAGCTTTTCATCTATTCTACAGAAACATCAAACAAAGCATCTAAAGTAATTTTGTTATAGAAATTTGCATCACACTTATCCATATAGCAACCCCCCCCTAACACTTCTCCCTTTTATTGATTCTAGGAAATTGTATGCATCTGCATTTTAAAAGATTTTCTCTCTTTCTCCTTCAGCTCTTTTCTTTAACCTCTTCACATTTGAACAAAGCCTTTGATGAAGTAATAGTGCCTGCACAACTGCAAATTGGGGATCAACAAAATTTTTGAGGGCAGGTATCACAATACATAGTTCAATTTCTCCATAATACCATGATCAAAATAAGTTATTCGTGTTCTGAATTAATGTCTAAATGCAATGCTGGGATAGATGAGGGCCAACAAACTGAGACTGAATGCTGACAAGACTTCATTGTTGAGTGATCAGCAAATATGAGAACTGGGAGTCAGTTTGTTCTCAGCAATGATGCATTCTCAGAAGGAACAAGTATGGAATTTGATGGAACTCGGCTCTTCCCACATACTGGATGTTTAGATTATTTTGTGACCAGAAGAGCTCCTTATAACCAGCCTGGGTTTGATTGTTCATGTATTGGTCACCTTACATATAGTACTTATGACCGATCATTTAATGATCATTTGAAGTTACGATGGGTTTCAGAAAGGGTAAAGCACTTCCAGCCATCATGCTGCACCCCAGTCACATAATCACATGAATAGTTGCCAAGCACCCCACATTCTCCTAGGCGCTGCTTGGAGTGTCCAAGCATGGATTAACTTCAGCTTGCTGCCCAAGGACTGAGTTTAAATCTTTAGTGTAGCCATGCCTCCAGCTCCCTTTGGAGGTCAGTTTGAAAAACTCAGTTGCCCTAAAAGGATGTATTTGAGATTTCCAGTCCTTGGATTTAGCAAGCTGGATTTCTCCCAATTAGTTTAGTGTAGCCTTTTTAAATTGCTTCCACAGTTGTAGCCTTAGATAGACCTAGGTTTTTTGTTTTTTACCATTGCAAGAAGTTTATTCGTCTAAATAGCTTTTCTCTGTGTTTCCAACCTCCCGTGCTTCCACGCGGTTCTGGTAGCACCGGGAGGGTCGTCAGCGGCCGCTGGCGAGCTTAGGGGCCAGGTAGGGAAATGAGGTGCCCCTGCGAACCATTGGGAGGCCCTCTTAGCTCCGGAGGCTCTACTGAGCACTCCGGATCACTGACGGCAGCCCGGTGTCGCTTCAAACTTGTGGCCATTTGGGAAGAGAAAAAAAGCACATGCTTTAAATCCAAACTGTTTTTTTCTCCTTTCCTGTGCTACAGCCTGGTCACTTAGCAGATCGCCGCTGGGAGGGGTGTTGGTCAAGTGGCCTTGCTCTGGGTCTCCAGCCCTCCCCTGAAGGCCTTGATTGGCGGCTACAGGGACTTTGGCTTCCTGGCTATTCCCTGTTGTGATATTACCATCCTCTTGGCGCCATTTTGTTGCTACCTCACCTGCTGGAGCCATTGCCTCAGGAGTTCATCACAACTTGGGACTCCATTTCTCCAAGCAATCTTCTCTGGATAACGAGGTTTGGGGGCTGGAAGTTCCACCATGACCAGCAAAATTGTGGATAAGGTTACAGAGCAGGCAGGGCCTAACATCAGTAAGTGCAGCAGGCCCAATCCTGCGGCTAAGGGTGTTAGTGCAGCAAGCCCCACTAAAGGCAAACAGCCCAAAACAAGGAAGGTGTCCAAAGCAGAAGAGAGAACATAACTGCAGACTGGCTGAGCAGATCGACGATCAGCAACTCGGAATGGCGACTTCATCCATCTCTTTTTGCAGGCAACTCTTTTGCTCCATCTGCTTAATAACCTGGGAGATCACTTGACAGCTACAACCAGGAATGCCAGAATTATGATCATTGAGCAAAGCAGTCATGTGAGCATCTCACTTAACAACCACTATGCATAAGATTCTAGTCCCAACTGTGCTCCTAAACTGAAGATTACATGTACTGCATTGTGCTCTATGAGGCTACTCTTACTCTAGTTCCAAATCTTCAACTAATGTAAAATGCTGCAGCCATTTTTCTAATATATTTACTAAATCTCTCTTGAAACATCTACACTGGTGACACTTTATTATTGAACAGGGCTCAAGGTTTGACATATATGAAGCCCTGCACAATTTTGGACAAGGATATTTGATGGATTGCCTTTGCTGTTAAAGATAGTTGCTGAGATCGGGATCATCAGGGAAAGTCTATTGCATGTGTCTAGCACTGCAGTGCAATCTTGTGTGCCTTTTCTATACATTTTCTAAGCATTTTCCTCTAAAATCTAAAAGGAATCTACCGTTATATCCTTTAGGTTCTGGCTGCATATCTCCCTTTTCATCCGGACATTCACTCTATGGACATTAGAGGAATACCTCCCCCCTCCCCAAATCTGCTTTCTCCTTCTCATTTTTACACTGTCTCTATAAATATTTAACTACAGTACAGCATTTTGTATTACTACAGTGAATGTGGAGAAATCTTATCTTAAGGGATTCAGGCAGGAAAGAGTTATAAAAATAACCTTAAACTTCATACAATATGTCAATCAAATCCATCCTATCAGTCTAAATAGAGCAGAAGTTATCAAAGCCCAGAAAAATGGAAATCTAATCAACAAAGCAAAAGAAGATTTTCAGGTTTTTCTCAATCAAATGGACTTTTAAAAAGAAAATGGGCCAGATCCATTTTGCTTTTCTCTCACAGGAAGACAGAATATCTCTTCATGGTTCATTCCAAGCTAGGTAAGGAGCAGTTCCAATTTTCACAGGAGCCTGGGACTGAGGTGCAACAACTATAGAGCAATCTGAATTAGTTGAAGCTAGATGTGAGCAGAAATCTTAATATAATATAAACAGTGTTCTTAGACAGAAATCAGGTCCTTTAGGGTTTTTGGGGGGCAATATTTATTTGCTAGATTTATAGCACTGTCACCTCAACTACATAAGTTTGAGTGGATAACAATATTAAAAATGATAAACGTACAAAAAAACCTATCAGTAGTAAGTGTAAAGAACAATCAAATACTATGGGTAATGGAGAAAAATCATGGAATAGTAGAAATTGCACAATAAAGTTAAAATTCATTGGGCGTAACCATTGTGTTTAAATCTGTCTACCATGAAATTGCATCCTAATGATAGTTAAGGAAAATATTATTTCTTCCAAAAGAATGCAAAACATGGTTTGGATTGATTAGAAAATATATTCTCCTGTACTGAAAGGTAATAAGATCCATTCAATAAAAACTGGAGTAGTGGCAAATAGTAAAACATAAGTAACTTTAATTTACTCAACAGTAAATTATTAAGAATATATAGAACCTGTGGTAAAAGGATTAGAATTGTTAATTAAAATTGAGGTGAACCAAATTTACCCTGTTTCCCCGAAAATAAGACCTCCCTGGATAATAAGCCCAATCGGGCTTTGAGTTCATGTGCTAAAATAAGCCCTCCCCCAAAAATAAGCCCTTTCCGAAAAATATTGCAACACAGCAGCAGCCATGAGGTGACCATCCTCGCCGTCTCTTGCACTTCAAAAATAATAAGACTTCGCCGAAAATAAGGCCAAGCACTTATTTTGGGAGGGGTCAAAAGAAAATAAGACCCTGTCTTATTTGGGGGGAAATACTGTAGTCAGCAGTGAAAAATTAAGTGACTTTGAACTTTGGGTTCTTATGGGGAGAAATTGGGGGACTGAGCACATTGTACTCTGACATGAGTTCCTAGTGGAAGACTGGGATTTCAATTTATTATTTTATTTATTTTAATTTTATTTATAAAATTTATTTGTTGCCCATCTCGTATCCAGTAACTCTGGGTGGCTTACAGTCTAAAATATTAAAGCAGAAAAGGCATTAAAATCAACAGTCATGGCACACAGTAGATAAAACCATAGGCAATTACAAACCATTGAAAACAGATGGGAAAGGTGGGAGCCAGACACCTAAGGTGTGGGGGTGGGGGTATTAGGTTTTAATTAATCAACCACGTATGAAGCTTCCCCATCGGATCCCCCAAACCATCTGGCAGAGCCAGGTCTTCAGGCTCTTTTGAAACGTTAGAGAGTGGGAGCCAATCTCATCCCAGGGGTAAGATGTTCCAGAGGGCAGGAGCCATGGCAGAGAAGACTCTTCTCCTGGAGCCTGTCAGTTGAAAATCCTTGGCTGATGGGATATGAATCTTAAGAAAAAAGCAAACAAAAGAATAATACATTAGAAAAATAGGCTGATAAAGGAAAGTCCTGATTTGAAGATGAGCTGTGTTCATCTGAAATCCACTTGCTCAAGATACCAAACAATTTGAGGGGGTGTGGGTGCTGAAAAGGAAGAGTGCAGTATACAACCAATCAGAGTACTTAGTTGCTTTCAACTGTTTTCTTTCATCTGGGCAGGAGACATTGAGACCAAAAAGGATACTTTGTAGCTGTTGTTTTTGTGTTTTTATCTGTGAATTTTAACTGAGTTCAACTTCTTATTTTTTAAATGTAGATTTAAGAATTATTTTAGCAGGCATTCTCAATTTCTTTTCAAACTTTTGCTATTACTCCATTTTATTGTTTCCGGTTAAACAGAATGAAGAAAATAAATTATATAAAGAGGTTCAAGACTCCTTTTATCAGTAACATAATTCCTCAAAAACAGAACAGAATAGAACCAAATTTGGTCTGGTGGGACAAGCTAATTAAACTCAAGTTAAAAAATAGTCAGTGAAGAAAAAAATATTTTTAGTTATGTGTTTACCCAGCTTCCTTGAAAATAAGATCTCCCTGGATAATAAGCCCAATTGGGCTTTTGAGCGCATGTGCTAAAATAAGCCCTCCCTGAAAATACTGCAACACAGCAGCAGCCATGAGGTGACCACGCTCGCTGCCTCCTGCACCTCAAAACTATTAAGACCTCCCTGAAAATAAGTCCAAGCACTTATCTCAGGGGTCAAAAGAAAATAAGACCCTGTCTTATTAAATGTTGCCCATTACACTCAGACTCCGGGTGGTTTAAAACAACATAATAGTATATACTGTGTTTTCCCAAAAATAAGACAGGGTCTTATTTTCGGGGAAACGCGGTATATTCTATTATGTTGTTTTAAACCACCCAGAGTCTGAGTGACATGGGCAACATTTAATAAACAAATAGAAACAAAAATATCCTAGTCCATTTTTGTGGGAAAGGCAATTGGGCAACAGCTTGGGATATTTTTAATTGCTCCATTCTGAGCCCCCTTTCTCTAGGTTGCAAGCTCCAAGATAGCAATAGCACTTAAGATTTATATACTGCTTCACAGTGCTTTACAGTCCTCTCTAAGCAGTTTACAGAGTCAGCATATTGCCCCCAACAATCTGGGTTCTCATTTTATCAACCTCAGAAGGATGGAAGGCTGAGTCAATCTTGAGCCGGGGAGAATTGAACTGCCGAACTGCTGGCAGCTGGCAATCTGCAGAAGTGACCTGCTTGCTTTTTCTGGGCCTTAGTTGCAGTGTCTTTTACCAACTGTACCTGAATTTATTCTAGCAGAAATTTATTCTGAATTTACTCTAGTAGCAATGCCAAATATAAAAAAAATACTTAGTTGAACTTTGCAGAAAGGTTGCAAATATTTCTAAATGATAGAAATATGTATATTATACCACTCATCAACATTGTATTTTTATTATTGTTCAGTAATACGCTATACTTAAAGGAATCCATTCTGAGCTCAGATCAGTGGCTCTTGATGTAGACAGCCTACACAGTAAAATGTGTATAGGTAATCCTCTGTAGGTAATCAGAGTACTTCTGGGTGCAGCTAATCCCTATAAATACTCTATGACAAGTTGGTTAACGGGTAGTTAAGTGTGAGCAAGATGGCATGTATTTAAGTGAATATTATAGCAAGCTCAGAAATTGTAGTCCAAGGTTGCTTATTGGTGGTTCCTGAAATAGGGAAGTATCAAATTGGGTATCAGTTGTGGTGTAATGGTATGTGAGAATAACCTTGAAAGTCAGGAGGGAGAGTTGTAGACTGAAAAACTGGGTGTAAAAGATATCTCGGTCCATAGGAGGAGGAGCCACAGGAAGGGACCCTCCCTAGTTTTCTGGAGAACAAAAGAAAAGGAAGGGAGAAATATTTTCAGTCTTGCAAGACCTGTTAATATAATCTTACAATAAAGATAGAACTGGTACTCCCTGTGCCTCTTGTCCGTATTACCTTGAAGGGCTAATACCTGGATCCATCGTTCTTCAATATTTTCAGTAATGACTTGAGTGAAGAAGGAGGGAGAAATCTTATCTGTAGATGACCAGTTGCCTGTTGATGTGGATGTTGGTGAGATCTGAATTAATGGTGACTCTTTTAAACATAATATAGGAGTAGGGCCCAAAGTACACATCAGTTGTTCCTTTGCAAGTTTTTTGATTGAGGTGCCACAAGGTTTAGGACCTGAATGACTTCAATGAGGTGGCAGAAGGAATAGTTGCCAAGTCTGCAGATAATACAACATTGGGTAAGATGGCTAATTGTCTAAAAGAGAAGAATAACATTTAATTGGACTGAGAAAACAAAATGAAATTTAACAGAGGCAAGTGTAAAGACAAAACAAAGAATGAGAAAAGAGGAATCAAATGCAGAAGTATTGGATGGAAGATACCTTACCTGATAATGGTTATGAAAAAGATTTTGGAATAAAGATTAATTGAAAACTGAATATGAGCCAAACACTTCAAGAAATAAATTGTTTATTGGTGTTGAAAATTTGGGTTTTTAGTGACTCATCAATGCAAATATTAGTCTAATTTATAATTTATATATATATGAATTGTTCTGAACATTATATTTTAAATGTTTTTTTTAAAAAAATAGCCATAAATAGTTTACCAAATACTGCATAGCTATATATTATCGCTGTTAACCTCCACATTTTTATATAATGAAATGTAGCTATCTACTAACTCTTATTTATGCTGTATATTTTAAAAACCCGTACTTATTTGGAGTTACAGCAGTACCAAAAGGAAAGTGGGAGGATGGCCAGAACACTTCCCTGCCAGAGGTTACTTAATAGTGATTTATGGTTTTTTTGTAGTTTATGACTGGTAGTGCAGTGTGAGAATTTGAGGGCTGTGTTTCAGAAGGACTGTTACTATTACTCCTTGTGTGGAAAAGTTCGTTATGTGTGGATGTGGGCAGACTTTGGTCATAATTGAAATAGGAAGTCTGTAAATTTTCAGAGGAATCTTGCTGTATACATATTTGTCAAAATAAACATATGCATTTTTGCAATATGACATAGTGGGTTAAGGATTACAGAGTGTCTTACATAGAACTTTGTCCCCAAAGGAAAAAAAGGTCATATAAAAAGGCTCCCCAAGTTATGAAAGTGTAATGTGGAAAAAGCTCAAAATAATGGGAATAATTCTGTCATTTGCTACAAATGATCTTTTAATCTGATAACTAAAATGTAAAATTCTTGCACAAGTGCACTTTTGTTTTCTTGAAAGGTCATCTGATTCCATGATAACTCCTCAATTCATATTTTCTTTTATTTAGATTATTGCGATTCATTAAAATTATTCATGGAGGGAGGAAACAGTAAATGTCTTGGGAACTTCTAATACTGAAATTGCTAAAACTAAGGTGGCATGAGCCTGATTAAAAATGTAAATAAAAATCTCTGCTAGCTCCTCTAAGAGCAGGATACTAGTTGAATAAGAAAGTACAGGTGGATAAAATCTGTTCGGTCCTACGTTGGGCAGCATCCATCTATGCTGAGGCACACCTGTAAAGTTTGTTAAGGCAAGGCCCTAAGGCAGGCTGCTTAGCTTCAATACTTGAAAGATTTTGTGTACTAATTAGCTAATAAAATGAATCAAAGAGCATTTAATGTTCATTAAAATTTAATGAATTTTCTTCACTTTCTGATCACTGTTGTGTATGTTTTCTTTCAGGCATCAAGACTGACAACAATGAATGTGATGTGAAGACCTTTTGATTAAGCAACTTTATATAGATTGTTGGCTCTGAGCCTTATTTTGTGGCTAGTATAAGAGGTGCATATCATTAAAATGAATCCTGGATTTGTACAACTACCCCCAATATTGGGGAGGACTTTGCTGGTTCTGACATTGATTACTTCAGCTAAGTGCCATTGGCCCAGTGAAACCTCAGAAGTTGTACGGGACTGGGAACATCAGTTAGAAGCCTCCATGCATTTGGTGCTTTCGGACCTCCGTGAGAGTGCACCAGCAGTGGTGGGAATTCCAGACAGCTCTGCTGTGGTAGGTCGCACCTTCAGAGTCACCATCCCTACAGAACTTATAGCTTCCAATGGAGAGATTATCCAGGTGAGAATTTAAATTGATTGATTTGATTTGATTTATAACCCTTATGTAGTCTCCTATCTCACACAAGTGACTCTGGATAAAAACATGCAAACTGACCAAAATATATGCCTCCCCCCACTCCCAATAAGAAACTAATAACTATTAACAGAAGCAGAGCTCACTTCACCTATGATCCAAATATCTAGGAAAACACCCAGGTCTTCAATGCTTTATGAAAGGCTAATAGGGTGGGTGTCATCTTAACCACCGTATATGTCTGGGTATCTTTGTAATAGGCAGAAGGAGTAACTTTGAGGAGCAGAAGGAACAGCCACAACCAAGACAGTGGTCAGATAAAAGATATCTAAGTCTAGGCCAGAAGTGTAACCTGAAGAACGAACTCAGACAGACCCTTCTTAGTTCCCTCAAAATAAAAGAAGGAAGAGGTAAAGTGCACTGAGATGTACAAGATTGAAGTCAACCCTTCAAGGTAGATTTACTTAGGCAACCAAAGTCATGCATGCTAATACTACTGTTTCTATAAGGATATAATAACCGTGGTGAGTTGTTGTGACGCATTGGTTAGAATACAGTACTTCAGGCAACTTCTGCTGTTTGTTGTCTGCAATTTGGCAGTTCGAATCTCACCAGGCTCAAGGTTGACTCAGCCTTCCACCCTTCCGAGGTCGGCAAAATGAGGACCCAGATTGTTGGGGGCAATATGCTGACTCTAAACCGCTTAGAGAGGGCTGTGAAGCCGTATATAAGTCTAAGTGCTATTAGTGCTATAACAGAACCTTGCAAGTCAGAATGTGCCTCCCCTCTCCCTCCCTTTATCTTCCTCTTCCTAAAGATTAATCCTGTTTCGGAGACAAGCTATGCCTCATGGCAGGTGCTGCCACCGAGAAGACATAACTCTGGGATCCAACATGTTGACATTGTTTAAGAGAAGAGACCTGGTGCATGTTCTCTACTAGATCTGGTGATATGGGCAGAAGCAATAAGAGAAAGATAGTTTTGCATGTAGTTGGCCCCATGCCATAGAAGCTTTATAGGTAATAAGCAGCACCTATTGAACTGTACCTAGAAGCCTACTAGGAGCCAGTACAACTCATGAAGCAGCAGTGTTACATGGACGTAATAAGAAATACCAAACACTGCCTGCACTGCTATATTCTGGACCATCTGCAGCTTCCAAGTGCAGTCCCATGCCGAGCACATTACAATAGTCTAATCAGGGAAAGGGTAAGACATGGGTCACTAGAGCAAGGCCTCCTGGTTCAGGTATGGGCACAGATGGTGTACAAGATTAACTTGTACAACTGCCCCCCCCCCCCCTTGCTACAGCAACCACTTGCACATTGAGCAGGGATTGAGAGTAAATTTCACACCAATTTCTGACCAGGAAAGTGTACTCGCATGTAGAGTTGAAGAGGTAAAATCCTCTGAACCAGGGGCTTTAAAACTCCATCTTACCAGGGTTGAGCCAAAGCTTTTTCTCCCCCATCACAGCTTCCAGACACTGGGAAAGGTCCTTGACATCATCACATGGTCAGTCCAAGGAAGAGATGTGCAATTGGATATCATCAGCATACTGATGATTCCGTACCACATACCTACAGATGACCCACACTCAGCAGTTTCATATACAGTAGTACTTTTGCGGGCCCTTTTGAATTTTAAATATTTTTACATAAACATGATCTAAAATGTGGTCTATTCTCATTAGGGTCTAGTCCTAAAATTAGATAAAGAGAACCCAATTAAACAAATGAATCAAAACCATTATACATTCATTAAGTTATTGAGGAAAATGATCTAATGTTACATATTTGTGGATGGCAAAAGTGAGGCAGCTTGACAGGCACAACTTTATTGTATAATTCTCCAGTGAAAGAAGTTGTTGTGAAGATGATGATTGACTTTTCTTTTAGTGGGAAAAATTCTGGCATAACTGACCTACCTTTGTTTCTTTTATTTCTTTCTGGACTGTCAGACAAAAAGTTAATTTGCACCCATAACTGAAAGGTCACCTTTATAGAAAGATAAACTTGGAATCATTTATGAGATACAAATGGCTTCCCAGACTATAAATAACTAAAGTAGTTCCCACTCTGACATTTCATCTCTTTCTTGCTCTTTCTTCTCTTTCGTTGTGTCTCCCCCCCCTCCCCCCCCAACAAAGAGCTACTTATTATTCTGGCAATAAAAAAGTCCTTTTTCTACATTAGGATTGTGAGGCTTATACACAAAACATGAATTTGTCAACTTGAAAGTCTACTAAAAATATAAAACATATCTGGCTACACAATTACTACACTGAGATAATTCAGAAGTGATGGTTATTTTACTGTATTGAATAAATGCTTCTTACCATCCTAGTCAACTGTCTTATTATGCCTCAACAAAAACTGTTAGCAAGAGATTTCACTCACTCAATTTGCATTATTTTGTATCTCGAAATACAATCTGAAATGCAGCTACTAGAACTTCATTTTCAATTTGTGTGTATAAGTGGTTTCATTGTACTTTTATTTGGCCAGCAGTTTTGATGTTATATATGTTGATGGCAGCAAGAATATATTATGCACAAAAATGGAAGGACACTTCGATCCCCACAAAGGATGAATGGCTGCAAAAGTTGATGGAGTTAGCAGAGATGGCTAAATTGACTTTGATTAAAGAAAATAACACAATTAATTTTGTTTTCCTTGGAAATCTCTTTTGGACGTCATGCTTGTGTTAAAAGTGAAAGTTTGATTTTGGGTTTTGCTGATTAGATAGTTTGTTTTCAAAATGGCTACTATATATTTTCATATAAAAGTAAAAAGTTTGGATTTTACCTTATTCTACTGCACCAAAGAGAGTCAGAAGTCAGTGTTTTTTTTCTTTTTCCTCTTTTCCCTACACTTTTCTTTCCCTCCATTATATTCCCATTATTTTCATTTTTCTTTGTATTTCTGTACTTTACATTTTAATCAACTAATAAAAATAGTTGAACCCTTTTATTTGGCCAGCAATGTCCATGCTATTCATAGAAAAGCCAGTGGGCATTATCTTACAGCTTAAAGCTTTTAGTTGCAGGTGCTACTGAATCTTGCCATTAGCAGGCAAGAATATGCTTGCAACTTGTTAAGTGATTTCCAAGATGTAAAGAAATGGTTTTCCTCTTTCCCTTTTAAGCTGTTTACATTTATGCTCTAAGAATCTCAGTAGTTTTTGAATGGAATGAATTACAGGCAAGCAGGAGAGGTATTAATTTTGAATAACTTCAGAGGCTTCATTGTAGAATTGACTGAATTTCAGTATGAGAGCACCTTATAAGAAAAGATAAGAAACTTCACATATCATCTTGATTTCTAGGTAACCCACTTTTCAAAAGGAATAAAATCTCTTATTCAAATTTGCTGTCTTACATTTTATTCAGCTCGCCTTATGCAGCAGTCATGGAATTTTAAAACAGGAAGGCCCCTGAGATCAAACATTTAGGATCCATGAACTGCATAATAGATACTTATGAAGTGACAGATCTGCTTTGATGAAATGATTCAGGCCATCCTGATTCACTTCAAGTGAAATAATGTGACCTTGTGATTTGTGGTTTTAGATATTCATTTAGCATATTTGTATGGCCGCCCATTTCACAAGAAATTATTCTGGGAAGCATACAACATTTAATTCAAAAATAAAGTGATTCTCCTTGAAGTAGCTAGTGTGAGGAGCGACAACTCTTCCCAGCCTAATCCCTTGGTGTTCCCTGAAAAGTATCTGCCCAGTCTTGGCAGGAAAAAGCTCAGTCATCTTCTGTAGCATGAATTCTGTAGCTTGGCTTCATTATGCCAAAGTTTCAAACAAAATAAAGTTCTTGTTCAAAGCTTTGCAAAACTGTACAGCATAATAGAGGCAAGGTGAAAGAATACATTTATTACGCATCAAATATTGCATAAAATTGAATTCCTTTTTAATGCTAAAAGGAACAAAATAGTCTTTTGAAGCAGACTTTACTTGTAAGTTCCAAGGACTAACCTTTCCATTTTCTTTAGTTAATTGATTAGTCTAATTTTTGGCATCCATATGAACCTTTGTTGGATTAGCTTTTATCAGCTGCTTTGAACTCCTGAATATGCTTCATGTTTTTTAATCTTGTGATATCTTAACATTTTAAAAATTCTTGGATTTATTAATTCCCCTTTGCAAGCAAGAAAATAAAAATTAGTAGCTCAATAATTATTGCACATTAGTTTGTTGGTTAACCTGTATTAAATCCCATACTATGTAGATAATTTGTTATTTAATTATGAGGTAACGTCCCCTTGAAAAACTTGCAAACCTTTGTGAATTATTTGACACTTCGGTCACTTCGAAAATACAGATGCTACATATGTGTTATTCTATAATTGAATTGGAGAAAGTTCAAGTGGAATCAACTTTGACTGGCACATCTACTTTCTGAGATGAGCAACAGTGGTGCAGTGATTACAGTACTGCAGACTACTTCTGCTGCCTGCCGGCTGCCTGCAATTTGGCAGTTCAAATCTCACCAGGCTCAAGGTTGACTCAGCCTTCCATCCTTCCGAGGTTGGTAAAATGACCCAAATTGTCGGGGGCAATATGGTGACTCTGTAAACTGCTTAGAGAGGGCTGTAAAGCACTGTAAAGTGGTGTATAAGTCTAAGTGCTATTGCTATTGCTATTCTGTGTATCTCAGAACCATGAGGTGCTGTGTTCCTTTTTCTGTAAAATTGTTTTATTTATCCAGAAAGTTGCAGAATACGGTGAGAGAGAAGTGAAGTGACAAGAGAATTGGAGTCAACTAGTAATAGCAGTGAAGATTTTTTAAAAATGATTCTTTTACTTGTATATACCAAACAATATAAAAATATAAATATCCATTACATCAGGGTGTTTTTATTTAAGAGACTATAGAAAATCGTTGGAATGTTTGGGAGTTTTCTCGAATTGAAAATATTGGAATCCATTAAAAAATTAAAACACTTTCTTAGACAATAATTATCATCCCAGCAAATGGAACTTAAATCTGCCTAAAATCAACAATCACCCACACTAGTGATACCGTAACAGTGTACATTTCTTATCAAAAGTTACCTTTACAATATCTGCAATTTAATGAACACTATATATCCAATTTTTCAATTATGCACTTTTTTCTGTCTGAAATTTTATAGGATTTGAAGACCAATAATTTCTGCATATAAAGTATCATGCAGTTAAATTCCCAAGAAACAATGTTACACATGCCCTTCTTACAGAATATGAAGAACTCCATCTCCTACATCTCTTTCTCTGACATTGAGAAATGCTTATCTCCCACAGACTACATATCTCACTCTATAAAAACAAATTCTTATTTTAGTCAAATGGAGATATGCAAGCCTTCTCTCTGAGCAAACCCCGAGGTGTATCTCTCGAGCTTGAGTTCAAAAAACGATCTATTTCAGAGTCAAATCCTATGGTCAGGGTATATGCCCTTATTAATTTGCATTACATCAGTGAAAAGAAATAAGAAAAATGCCCCTTATCTATCTGCTTTAGCAAAATTGCCCCTCTGATCTTTTTACTGCCGGTAGCTGGATAAATAGTACTTTCAATTCTGCATTGTTTTGGCTCCAGGCTCATAAGACCATTGTAAAATGGTTCCTTTTTCCCTGCAAGTAAAGGGCTACATTACTTTTCAGCCAAAAGTGCTGAACAGGAAAACAAACTAACAAATAAACTTTCTTCCTAGCCTTTTTATCATAACTCAGTGATTCTGTAAAACAAAATGTAACAGAAGTACCATTATAAACTTCCAGATTAAGTCTTGAAGCATCAAACAGTGGAATTAGTGTCTTATAAATAAAAAAGCCATTAAGGTTGGTAGTAGTGACTGTATACTAGAACAGTATTTTAAAAAATATGTGTAAGAGGCTTTTGAAGTTTTGTGTGTGTATTGTACTAAAGAATAAAACAACCCTTGCAGTGGAGGGATTCAATTTTTTTTACTACCGGTTCTGTGGGCATGGCTTGGTGGGAGTGGCAGGGGAAGGCTACTGTAAAACCTCCATCCCCACCCCACTCCAGGGAAAGGTTACTGCAAAATCCCCATTTCCTCCCAATCAGCTGGGACTCGGGAGCAGGGCCAGTCAGGTGGTATTTACCTGTTCTCCGAACTACTCAAAATTTCCGCTGCTGGTTCTCCAGAACTGGTCAGAACCTGCTGAATACCACCTCTGAACCCTTGGTGTGTGATTACTGTGTTCCTATAAGAGAGGATAGTAGGCTAGATGAATCTGGATATGTGCTGGATATAGATTAATTGTGTAATTCTATGTGCTGTAATAGTGTAGATATTTTATTTCCTTTATTTATTTTTTGCTTCTTAGTCTGTTCTGTTTCAGCCTTTCCACAGTTTGAAGATGTTTACCATACCTATAATAAGGGCACAGATATCATTTTGATTTGTCCAAAGTGAAACCAGATTCTATCCATTGAATAAGCTCATTCACCAAATGACTAGAATGGTGGTTTTTGGACTAATGAACCATTTCACAATAAATCTGAACATTGCTGCTTAGTGAGCTCAAACAGAACCTTTTCCCCCAGAGACTGATAACAGTAATAATTCACTGGGAACATGTTTCAACAGGTTTACTCTTAAAAAGATTTCATATTGTAAATAAAATCTGAGGACTTTACTTAAAATAAGCCAGACAAGGTTGTTATCAGTTCAGCCTGTCTCAAATAAAACATAATGCAATATCTATGCTAAGAGGAAGATTCTTCTGGAGCATTGGCATGTGCCCAATAATTACTATTTATGCTTTTTCTTCTGGCCTTTTGTAATGAAAATTGACATACTGTATAGACTTTTAACTGAGCATGAACTCGAGTAAGGAATAAGTGATACAAGAAGCAGTTCTCTTAAGTATTTGTGCTAGTAAAGTGGTTATAGTTCAGGAGATTGTCTGCTAAATAATGGGATTGGTATTCTGCACATCTGAATCTGGATTTCTGGGAGAAGGACATCTGATCATATCTGCCATATTAAGAACTCTGAATAAGTGTCTCACTTGTGATCTCTTCTGTGTTTTTTATTGTAAGGGATTTGAGCCTTTTTACTTTTAGTTTCCAGGCTTGAAATGAATGTAGGACTCTGTCTAATTATAAACTGATTTCCCAGGCTAAATAATTCCTTGTCTCAACATTTTACATTCTACACAAATAGCTTTGGTAGTCATTAAGAAATAGTATGCATTTATGTATGGTCTGGATAAAGGTCAGTGAATCTGCTCCCAGTTCAGACATTAGAGTATCTGCTGACTATAGGAAATAATAGCAAGTACAAAGCATCAATAAGTATCTGGTGCAAATGTTGTCTTAAGAGATTGTTTTTCCTTTTGTCTTTTTGCTGAAGAAAGGTCATGGATATTGAAGTGTTCTCTTTTAAAATATGATATCTTGCCCTGAGTTTTTGTCAATAAAATAGAAACAGGCAACAGTGTCGCAGTTCAAGTGCTTATATGACTCACAAGGAATAGACAATTGATTTGTTTTTAGATTTGCATCATTTCCTTATGAAAGAAGCATTTCATTCAATAGTCAGTGTTTTGCTGTGAGTACCGAGTGAAATTACTGGCATACTCTGCAATAGAAGAGGGAAAATCTTTGAATAGTTGCTTTATAATAAACATGGGCACATCTGGAAATGAAGGCGTTATAGTAGGAGTGATAGAATGGAATTAGCTGGAACATCTGTTTATATCTTTGTCAGCTGAACAATGCTGTCTCACAGAGATGTTGTTATGGACAGGAACAATGAATGTTTTCTCAGTATAAATAATTTCTATATATTTCTTTGTTACCTAAATTTGACAAACATTTAATATGTATGGTAGAAATTTCCATTCTCAGAAAATTTCAGCTTCATTATACTGAATACATTGAATATGTTTATTTGAAACAAAACAATAAACTACCATAAAGATAATTCATGGAATTGGTGTAATGCTATATTGTATCAACATTCAGGCAAGCTGGTTCAATCTATTTAAATATCATTATAATACACTTAATAATATATGCTACATAAATACCAATTAAGTTATGAATATCTTAACTCCCTCTAGTGGCTAAATAGATGTTTCTATTCCTAGAAGTCATACCTGACATTTATCTGCTTAATATTTTCAACATCTATATAACCTTTTAGCATCTCTGCATCTCTGCATTATTTTCTATTATGATTAGATTAAATCTCAAATTTATGGCCTTTTAAATTTGGTTCCATTAAAGTCCATAATCAAACTCTACTCTGATAAATGGTTTGAAATAGCTCGGAAATGCATTGGCTTTAAGTCTGGATATGATCAGGAATTTTCTCCCTCAAATACAAATAATGTAATTTGTTGTTAATAAATATGGTAGTGGCAGTAATTGTTATTAATGTAGGTTTATTTAATATAATAATAAAATAATGGTGGTGGTGGAAAATATCTTTCTCAATTAATATTAAACGTTCCATATTATGTACTAGTTAATAGTAATTCCATACTGTTACATTATGCTGAATTACCGTGCATCTTTCACTTTATTGTGAGTGGTGTATTTAATACAATACAATACAATACAATAGTACAGTTGGAAGGGACCTTGGAAGTCTTCTAGTCCAACCCCCTGCCTAGGCAGGAAACCCTATACCGTTTCAGGCAAATGGCTATCCAACATCTTCTTAAAGACTTCCAGTGTTGGGGCATTCACAACTTCTGGAGGCAAGCTGTTCCACTGATTATTGTTCTAACTGTCAGGAAGTTTCTCCTCAGTTCTAAGTTGCTTCTCTCCTTGATTAGTTTCCACCCATTGCTCCTTGTTGTGCCCTCAGTTGCCTCTTCTTTGTGGCAACCTCTGAGATATTGGAACACTGCTATCATGTCTCCCCTAGTCCTTTCTCTTAAGCTAAATATACCCAGTTCCTGCAACCGTTCCTCATATGTTTTAGTCTCCTAGCTGTTGAAGACTATATGGACTTTTGATCTCACCCAGCCAAATGGGTGTAATAGTTCATAGGACATAATTATTATGTCCGTGATTGTGCAGTGGTTAGAATGCAGTATTTCAGACAGTTTGGCAGTTTGAGTCTCATCGGCTGAAGGTTGATCAGCCTTTCATCCTTCTGAGGTCAATAAAATGAGGACCCAGATTGTTGTGGGCAATATGCTGACTCTGTAAACCACTTAGAGAGAGTTCTAAACCACTGTGTAGTGGTAGATAAGTCTAAGTGCTATTGCTATTATGGTCTTACAGGAGTTTTACACTTCTCATCCTTGATTTTACCAAATCAAAATGGCTTCAGCTTTCAGGAATTCTATCGGTATTACACCTAATATGGTTGGATTCCGTTGCCTGTGCTGCTTTGCTGTTGGAAAACCAGGGGGTAAACATAATTTTGTGCTCAGAGGGCTCAGTCAGAAAGCTTGTTCTATAACATTGGAAAACATCAGTCACTGATTAAGACCCATCAACACCCAAATCCTTACATATCCAGGAATCCTACTTCAGTTTTTGGGAGTAAATGCTGTCATATTCTGCAAGGAACTCTTATGACCATTGTGGCATCCCCATGGCCATGTGATTTACATTCGACAACTGGCTCACATTTATGACGGTTGCAGTGTCCCAGACTCATGTGATCCCTTTTTGCAACCTTCTGATAAGCAGAGTCAATAGGGAAGCCATATTCACTTAACAACTGTGTTACTAATTTAACAACTGAATTGATTGACTTAACAAATATGGCAAGAAAAGTCGTAAAATGCGGCAAAACTCAACAAGTTCCTCACTTAGCAGTATAAATTTTGGGCTCAATACTAGTCATAAGTTGAGGACTACCTGCATTTATACACATTTACTTATTGTTATTTATATGCTGCTCAACTCCCAAAATAATCTTTGTGTAAATGTACTCCATAGATTTTAAGAAAGCTAATCAGAGCTAAAGATATTCTTTTAAACCAAATGATGATAGAGGCAAGGTGCTTTGCAGGATGGTAGTTTTTCACTTATTTTTTTTTAATTCTAAAATTAAAACAGCTTTTTAAAAAAACAAATAAACAATGGGATCATAGAAACCTGAGGTTCAAGGTGCCATAAAGAAATGTTCAGAAGTACCAGATTCCTGCTGTCTCAATTACATTGGTGATATATTAAAATCTAAGAAAAGTCAGTGAAGCAGCACAAATTGCACTTCGTGCTCACCGCATTCAACCATGACTGTAAACTGTAACTTATTAATAAGTGAAACAAAATGTTAAAAAGTTATATTTATATAGTTACTTATGAAGCACATCTAAATTATATTAAAAGTAACCAAAATCTCTTTACAACCCCCAAACATGTCACCCCTAATGTTTGGAAATTGAAAGTTGAAAATTTTGACATGCCCTAACCCAAGCCTAAGTAGGAGAGAACTTGGATTCTTGTAATTCTTAAAAATACTAGAGCACAAGAAAAACGATTGGGAAATTTTGTTTAGTTTCCTTCCGTTCTTTTTGATCTCTAAACTGATTAATCTTCATTTTGAATTGTTTGAAACAAGATTACATTAATAACCCATAATCAAGGTTGATTTAAGGTTGACCCAAGTTCTTCCTTTTTTCTTACTGGTTCAAGGTTGACTCAGCCTTCCATCCTTCTGAGGTCGCTAAAATGAGGACCCAGAATTTTGGGACCAGTATGCTGATTCTGTAAACCACTTAGAGAAGGCTGTAAAGCATTGTGAAGCGTTATATAAGTCTGAGTGCTATTACTATTAATATTTTTAATAAAGCTGGGTTTACTAAACATATCATGATTATGGCACAGAGGGATAATATATTCAAGCTCTTTTCTTCTGGCTCAACTAGGAATATTAAGTTTTCATTCTTGCCCTGTTCTAAGTGAAATTACTGCCAGCGGTTTCTCGGGAATTCCTTAATGTTACGAGATAAAGGTAGTAGAATTTTTTTTTAGAAATTTTAGAAATTAAAAAAATGCATTCTGGCATTAAGGTATAGGTAAAGGTTTCCCTTGCACATATGTGCTAGTCGTTCCCAACTCTAGGAGGCAGTGCTCATCTCCGTTTCAAAGCTGAAGAGCCAGCGCTGTCCAAAGCCGTCTCTGTGGTCATGTGGCTAAATGCCGAAGGTGCACAGAATGCTGTTACCTTTCCACCAAAGGTGGTCCGTATTTTTCTACTTGCATTTTTACATGCTTTCAAACTGCTAGGCTGGCCAAAGCTGGGACAAGTAACGGGAGCTCACTCCGTTACGGGGCACTAGGGATTTGAACCGCTGAACCTCCGACCTTTCTGATAGACAAGCTCAGCATCTTAGCCACTGAGCCACCGTGTTCCACATTTTGGCATTAACCTTGGTCATAATTACTTTCTACCTTAGTCCTTAATTCTGTGCAGTTTTTCTCTATATTCTTGAAACATAACTTTAGAACTCAATATAGAGTTTTTTAAAAAAAGTGAAAAGGGTTACCTTTGAACAGAAAAGAGATTGTATTAAGAATATCAAAAAAGCGCCTTTGTTTTCCAGCATCTTATTCTATGTATATTGGGACAATTCTAATAGTGAAATGTTTTGGGCTCTTGTTCCTTTTTTTGTTCAACCCTGATGTTAAACTCTTTTGTCCAGAAGGTTTCTGCCACTATGAAAGTAATTAATTGATGTAGTATCCTTGTAATTATGCTGTGGTTACATACATTTGCAGAGGTAACTGCCAACCATAGATCAATAACTTTAACCCATTTGGTGGGAGAAAATGTCAGACAGCCAAAATAAGTGGACATAATTAATTGGTGCCCAAGACTCATTGGCAGACAAGATGTTTTGGTGAGCAAAAAAAAAGTAATTGCAGTAATTGATTAAGTAATTAGTAATCATAATTCATAAGCCAAAACTGATTTTATTTTTATCAAGGAGACCTAAGAATATTTTTAAGAAAAATTTGGGGGAATCCAAGTATACAAGGGCTCTTAGCATACTACAGGAAATGTTTAGAAATGGTTATTTTCTATTAAAATAGGTGTTACAAATTGCTATCTGGAAAAGTGGCCAAATTTCTGCATCTGCCATATTCATTTTTTTCTTACTTTAAATGTATAAGCATACATAAATGGTATGCATTTAAATTTGCAGAGAGATTTAGGGATTAATTGAAACATGCAATTTGATCAGGAACGCTTATATGTTTGTATGTAGTTCTGTTTACAGATACCTGTAAATAGATGTGCTTTACTAAATACTGAGGGCTCCAGTCTTCATATATGTAAACAGTTGTAAATTTAATGTGCTTAATGCACTAAATGTTTGACTTCTAAAACCATTGCATGTAGTGCCTGTCTTGAAAAGACTGTGGTGTACTGAATCTGTCTGTATATAAATTTGAATACATTGCAGGAATTTAAAGAATAAATGCAGAGTTGAAGTAGAAATCTAGCTTGCATAAAGGAACAGAGATATGCTTGGAATAAAGTTGATTCTTGGTTGCATTTGTTCAATCATGGTCATTGCTTCTTGGGGTGCCACATGGCTCAGTACTCTCTCTGCTCCTTTTTAACGTCTACTGTGTTAAACTATGGGTGAGATTATCCAACACCATGGTATGAGGTATCACCAATCAGCCAATGGTACTAAACTTTGTATCTCCATTCCTGGTGATCCAAGTGATGCTGCAGCTGCCCTCTTGCAATGCCTGGAAACTGTGAGCGTCTGGATTGGGAGGCAACAGGTTGAACCCTGGTAAGATGGAGTGATTGTGGGTTCGGGGGTGGGGGGGCTCTGGATCTGAGGCTTGATCCTATTTAGTTCTGAATGGGGTTGCACTACCACAGACATGTCACGTGTGCAATCTGGGAATTCTCCTAAACTCATTACTCTTGCTTGAAGAGCAGAATGGCAGTTGTGGCTAGAAGACCCTTTGTGCGTTTTGTGCCAGTTGTGTCCTTTCCTGGATTGTGAGGCCCTGCATGCAGCCACTCATACCTTGGTCAACTCTTAATTGGATTACGGTCACACACTCTACATGAAGCTAAAACAGGAACAAAATGCATCAGGGTCTGGGCAAAGAGCCTTTTCTGCTTTTAGTCCTCTCCCTTAGGAATATTCTGCCATCGGAGGTGAGGTCCTCACTCATAGTCCTGGCCTTCCAGAAGAGCTTTAAAAACCTGGCTCTGCTGGCCGGCCGGCCGGCCTGGAGCCTATTTAGGGGTGTTGTATGCTGATGATGGCTGATGGGATAGACAGAAAAGCCCACCCCCATGTCACTTGTCATCTTGGTTTTTTTAGTCTTTATTTAATTTTTCTTAATTTGTAATTGTTTTATACTATATTTTTATTATGCTGTAAGGTGTCCAGAGTTATTGAAACAGTATGATGGGTGGCATATTGATTTAGAAAATAAATGTAATAAATAAATGAAATACTGACCAAAATCTGCCAGAAATAATAACTGTCCTTGTTGTTAGCAGGGAACCCTATGTGGAGCACAAATATAGTTATGGCTTTATTCTAATCTACATTTTCTCTTTGGGACTAAAAAAGCATTATGTGAAAGTTTTAATTGAACAAAGCCATATTGGTGTTAGAGATAAATATTCTGGTCTGATCTCGTGGAGTGAAGTTGAAGTGTACATATAGAGAAATGAAGATCATGAATGAAAGTGGGGAGGGGAGGGAACTATGTCAAAGTATGACTTGGCAACATCTAAGTTATTATGGGTCTATAATATGAATGTAAGAATCTATGTTGATGATAGTATAATTGCATATTACTTTTCATTGAATGGTATTAATGAAAGAATTGGAATTCAGCTTTGTGAAAAATTACACAATGTTCTTAAGAGAAGTAAATTCCAGGACAAGAACATTATTCTGGATAAAATGAATTGATGGGTGGGAATGAGACAAGAAAGTAAGAGAACGAGAGTTTGAGCCATTTGTAGATCCAAGAATGAAAGAGAATGGTGGTGGTCTGATGAGTTCATTAGATCAATCATTAAAAACTGTTTTAATCATTAGGCTGCTCATACATACGCATGGAAAGGATATCTATAATAAATCTAGAAGCATAGCTAATTTGAATATGATGAAAGGCTGGGAGAATTAGTGAAGTATAAGAGGGTAATTTTTATAGGATAGATCTTGGGGGAAATGGATGTAGAAGAACTATAGGATATAGTTAAAGAAACTATAGAAAGACTGCAGAATCAGAAAGTATAAATCTTGTATAGTTTAGAAGTTAGATTAATCACCCAGTGGAAAATAGAAGTAAGGAAGTACAAATGGAAGCTACTTGGACAGTGTTAAAAACATTATGCTACAGAGTGTCACAAAAATGTGTGCTGATAGAGGAAGTATGAGAAAGGATCCCTGATAGTATTATAGAGAGCTGCTGGATGAGAAAAAAGTGTGTATAAGAAAAAGATTGCTATAAAAATAAGCATGAAGGAAAGTTTGCATAATGTATAAATAGAGAAAAAGAATTACAAAAAATGTAATTAAAGGAATGAATGTGAAAAGATAGAATAAATAAAGGTAGAGAACCACAGAGCAATTTTGATATCAGTAGTTTTGAAAATTAGAGAAAAGAGCTAAATTAGGACCCCAGCAGAATAAAGGAATTAAAAAGAAAATCATGAAATTCTTTGAGATGAAAATGAAATGAGGAACTGTTAGAATTGAAGTTTTTGGCCATTTTTGCCCCCCCCCCCCCCCCAAGCACTCTATAAGCCTCCATAAGGCTATGCATGCAATTTTTTTGACAAAAAGCAGGCCCATTTTCACGAAAAACAGGTTGTGTTTTGCTTGTTTTGGCCCTCCCATCCCCGCAGGAGCAGTCTGCAAGCCCTCTCCCCCCCCCCCAAGGCTATTTATGCCTTTTTTTGGGGGGGGAAACGGGCCCGTTTTTACAAAAAACAGGCCGTTTTGGGGAGGTTTGCAGAATGCAAAAACTTTTTTCCCCCTTTGGGAAAGCTCTTTGGTAAGAGTGATTGATGAGAATTAGATTGATCAAGTGCTGGGCCAACAGAAACAAGTCTTAGATGCTGCAGGTTGTCAGCGATTTCCTTCTCCAGCACATGGATAAAGACACCTGGAAACATCTACCTACCTACCTACTCTCTCTCCCTCCCTCCCCAACTACTGTATTTCTCTCTCTCTCTCTCTCCCCCTCTATCTACCTACCTACTCTCTCTCCCTACCTACCTACTGTATTCCTCTCTCTCTCTCTCTCCCCCTCTATTTACCTACCTGCCTACTACTCTCTCTCTCTCCCTACCTACCTACTGTATTTCTCTCTGTCTCTCTCTATCTCCCTCTATTTACCTACCTACTTACCTACTCTCTCTATCTACTTACTGTATTTCTCTCTTTCTCTCTATCCCTCTATCTACCTACCTACTGTATTTCTCTCCCTCCCTCCCTCCCTCCCTCTATCTACCTACTACCTACTCTCTCTCTTTCTCTCCCTAATCTACCTACTGTATTTCTCTCTCTATCCCTCTGCCTACCCACCTCCCCCCTCTCTCTCTCTCTCTCTCTCTCTCTCCCTACCTACATACTGTATTTCTCTCTCTCTCCTTCTATCTCCCTACCTACCTACTGTATTTATCTCTCCCTCTCTCTCCCTCTACCTACCTACCTACTCTCTCTGTCTCCCTACCTACTATATTTCTCTCTCTCTCTTTCTATCCCTCCACCTATCTACCTACCTACTCTCCCTCCCTCCCTCCCTACTGTATTTCTCTCTCTCCCTCTATCTACCTACCTACCTTCTCTCTCTGTCTCCCTACCTACTATATTTATCTCTCTCTCTTTCTATCCCTCCACCTATCTACCTACCTACTCTCCCTCCCTCCCTCCCTCCCTCCCTACTGTATTTCTCTCTCTCCCTCTATCTACCTACCTACCTACTCTCTCTGTCTCCCTACCTACTATATTTCTCTCTCTCTCTTTCTATCCCTCCACCTATCTACCTACCTACTCTCCCTCCCTCCCTCCCTCCCTCCCTACTGTATTTCTCTCTCTCCCTCTATCTACCTACCTACCTACTCTCTCTGTCTCCCTACCTACTATATTTCTCTCTCTCTCTTTCTATCCCTCCACCTATCTACCTACCTACTCTCCCTCCCTCCCTCCCTACTGTATTTCTCTCTCTCCCTCTATCTACCTACCTACCTACTCTCCCTCTCTCCCTATCTACCTACTGTATTTTTGTCTCTCTCTCCCCCTCTAACCCTCTATCTACCTACCTACTTTTTTAAAAAAATTGCCTCTTCAAAACCTTGGTGCATCTTATACTCTGAAAAATACAGTATATAGGAGTCAACTATTTGTATATTCTTTTCTTATCCATACCTTTAATTTATTTACTATTCTTACTGTTTTTCTGCATCTTGCACAATGTTGCATATTCCAAAAGGAAATAGCAATATAGCCAGATATCTCTGGAGATTCTCAGTCATCCAGGTCATAGTTGTCTCAAAGATGCTTTTTCAAAAGGCAACAAGATTGCTTTTGGAGGAAGAATGTGTTTCGCTTCTCATCCAAGATGAAGGTTCTTGGCTGAGAAGTGAAACATCTTCCGCAAAAAACTGTTGCCTTTTAAAAGAGCACCTTTGAGAGCGCTATGAACATGTGTATAGTTTAAGCCTGTTTTAAGGTTGACATTACAAATTATTGTGTTTTCCACTGAAAATAGTGGGAAAGATGTGTAAATGAATGGAAGGCAGGCTCCTTAAAAATTCAGGTGCCAGATATATACGGTCCACATGATTTAAATCCACATGATTTAAAATAAATTAAAGTTATCCTAGTTATTATGACTATGTTTTGAATTCTGATAATTTTTCTTGGCATGCTTTATGGAATCACCAACTTTTGTAAAACATCTTAAAATATAATTATTTTTAATTATACACAAATAATTCAAAATAAAAGTATGCTTTTTTTCATTGAGGAGAAGAAATATTACCTGAAATGGCAGAGTTCAGAGATTTGTTTTGCTAAATTCAGTGCTGCTTGTAAGTAGTTCTTAAGATTGTTCAATGCTTTGCATTTCAAAGAATATCCTTGGGTGATAACTGGCGCTGCAGTGACTATATAGTGACATCATTGGTTTAATGTAATACCTTATTAATTTTGTCATTGTTTAACCCTTTGTGGTCTCCCATATTTGTGGTGACTGTTATTAGGAAGACGTCTCCCTGAATCTCTTCTGTCTCTTGCACCAGCATGTTTGAAATTCGTTGGAAATTTGATAATAGTAAGGCTCCTCTGTTCTTCCAGATCAAATTAACAAACTGCATCAACAGCAAAGCTAGCTTGCAAAATTTACAATAATAGGCTTAACTGTTCTAGCTTTTGTCTAGAAACCTAAGGACCATCATAAACTGATGAACAGTCATGAAAAGGGACTGTTCAATATTAATCCCCATGCTTTGTGCTTCAATATAAAATTTGGGAGTCTTAGCTTTTAAAAAAGCAAGTAGCTTTTCAGAAGATATGCTTGTGATTTAAAATAGCTTACAGGCAAAATGTCATCCTTATAATTATCTCCCTTCCCCCTTTTCATATTTTCTGCTAGACTCATGGAGTATTGGGCACTTGCCTATAAAGAGAAACATGTTAATCTCACAGAGGCTTCTCCTTGTGTATCAACAATGCAATGATGGGAGTGGTAGGGAACATGTGGGTGAGCCTCACTTTTTCTTGGAAACAAAGCCTCAATAATGTTCAGTCTGCATACACCAAATAAAGTACTCAGTAATGGTTTGTGATATTACACTTTCAATATGTTCAACTCAGCTCTTCAGCTGGTAGGACTCGGTGTTTCTATATAATCAATGCCAATCTAAATCAACCAATAGCACTCATTAAACATTAAACATAAGCGAGGCTAAACAATCAAATTGGCAAAGCAACTTTAAAAGAAAATGCTGTTTGCTCAAGCTTTATAAAGTTTGCCCCTGATGCCAAAGCCAGGACAGAACGGGGCACATTTTGGAAGAAAACTGAGTCTTACAAATGCGGTGTAACAGCCTAAAATTTCCTGATATGGTTACCACATGTCTTTCTGCAATTGACAGGAAATGTGATCTGTGATTGATGCCGATAGCAACTTTCATGCAAAAGATAGCAGTGCTTCAAATAACTTATTTGAGTTGTGCTCAGAAATGGGAGCAAAATCCTTATAAAATCAGAAAGGTGAATGTTTCAGCTGTAGCAATTCATAGATGAAACGACCTTTTATGGGAAGGAAGATGCAGCCCCGATGACTGGTGATTAAGTAAGCCAAAATATTTATCCTGGTTCTCTTCCAGGATGAGCACTGTCAATATTTTCCTTCGTTTTTAAAAAAGTTTTTTAGAATATGTAAAGACTTAGGAGACTTCAGAACTTCTAATGCTGAAGTTTCTTGTTTCACGAGAACAAACAACTTGCTAGTGTTTAGAGTTTGGGTTTTTGGGGATTTTATAAGGAGGTTTAAAAGTGAACTCTTAACAACGGTGATCTGTATAGTAGCTTTCACCATGTTGACATCTTCCAGACATGGATGACTATGTCTTACATCCTTTCCATCCAACATATGGAGTCGGGTAATAAGAGAGAAGTTTTAGTCTAACAGTATGCATATAGTTTGGAAAGGTTCTACAGTAATCTATAGTAATATTTAAGAATCTTACACGCTCCTAGTCATCATCAGCTTTTACAATAGAAATTTCTAATCTTAATATCAAAGTACAAATACACCCTTCAATGGGTGGTCAGTTCGCTGTGGAAGTGAAAGTGAAGTTTTAATCTTGGAACTTCTTCTAGATCCTGGTATACGTGATTGGCATATGCATACTGTATAGCTGGAAATCTTCTGGGCTTTTTTCTTCTAATGATGCATTAGATTTAATACATAGGTGTCTGTGGACGAGAGGCAAGTGATAAGGGGTATATCAAATTCTTTCCCTTACTAACATTCATCATGAAGCATGTTTGTCATTTAGCATCATATGGGTTAGCAACAAAAACCTATGGATTTAGAGCAGTGGTGAGATTCAAATTTTTTTACTACTGGCTCTGGGGTGTGGCTTGGTGGGTGTGGCAGGGGAAGGATACTGTAAAATGTCTATTCCTTCCCCACTTCAGGGGAAGGTTACTGCAAAATCCCCATTTCCTCCCGATCAGTTGGAACTCGGGAAGCAGAGAATAGATGGGGGTGGGGCCAGTCAAAGTGGTATTTACCGGTTCTCCAAACTACTCAAAATTTTCACTACCAGTTCTCCAGAACTGGTCAGAACCTGCTGAATACCATCTCTCTCATTTAGAGCTTATATCTGAAATAATTATTAATTGTGTATGAGGTGTCATAACACATCTTGATTTCTGAATCAAAAGTGTCTTTGGCCTCTTTCTTTGCAAAATTTGATCATATTTAAAAATTTGGAAAATTTTAGGAATATAATAGCATGCTGAAAATTTTTACATCTGAGATTTTACTTTGTTTATAATTCATCTTCTACTCAGAGAAAGGACTGGAAAACCTATTGGCACAGATTGTTGTGTAGAGGCATACTTGATAGCTCACGTTCTTAGGGTAAGGCTGTACTGTGCAAATCATCTTGAAAAGAACACGTTGATAGACAATATGCTTGACTTTTGGTATGCCTTGTGGAGCTCTGTCACTGGTATCAGATGCAGGAGTAACGATTAATTTCTGCCTTAAAACTTTAGAGAAATGTGCATATCTAAGTTAATTTGCATAGCATAACAGAGGGGAGCTTGTTTTATGGCAAGTGTATCGTTCCAGTACTTGAAATCTAGGTTTGCTAAGAATATGTTTCTTACCTATTACCCTCTCGTGGCAGTGAGGGCTGTGTGTTGAAAATAGGCATTTAGCAATCAAACAAACTTTTACCCTGAGGAAAGCAGAGTAAGTAGCAAGCAAAGAAGGTTTGTGTAGTAAGGCCTAATGGAATGGAATGCCTACATTCCACATAGAGCCTCCAGTGCCATGGTACAGTCGTATGCAAGGAATGTAGAGTAGTGGTTAAAAAAAAACGAGAGAGAAGAATTTGTCTCCCAGAAACCTTGTCACTTTTATTGTAGTAAAGGTGATTTGGCTCTGTGTCTTCTAATGTTTGTAGGCAGTGCCAATCAATGTGCCTCTTAAATAAGAGCAGGTTTAAACATTTTGTAGTTTCAATAATCAGTAGTGGCAGAGAAAGAAAAATCATAGATCAGGAAGTGTGCATTCTCAAGATGAGCTTTGATTAGTGAACCATGGTTTACACAGAGCCAGTATCTGTATGCCTTATTCATAAATTGCTGAAACAATACTTAAGGCAGTGCTTCTCAATTATTTTCTGTCATGCCCCCCCTAGGAAGAAGAAAACATTTCGCGCCCCCCTTAAGATGACTGCCGACTTAGGGAGGGAGGGAGCCGCAGAGGCTTTTGACTTTTATGCCAACCAAATGCTCGCCGATTGGCTCCCTCAATGAGCTTCTCTGCAGCGGGGCTCAAAGGGAAGGAGAGCGGGATAAAACACCGGAGCGCTCTAAGCTTTGGAAACTCTCGCCTTTCCTTACAACGGAACCTTGGAAACTCTCCAGACAGAGACGCATCCTTGAAGCTCGGGTTTCGCTTCTCTCCGCCGGGGCCCCGCCTTACTCCCCACCCATTTAGCCGGCACTAGATCCGGTTCCCGTACGGCTCCAGCGTGAGGGCCGGTCGGAAGAAGGAGAAAGAGAAGGGGCGGCTGAGGGAAGAGAGACGCGGGCGGGCTCAGCGATCCTGACGGGCAAACGAGCCCCCCTTTACGGAGCCTTGCACCCCCCCCTGGGGGGCGGCCCCATTATTTGAGAAGCACTGACTTAAGGGAAGATAGCGATACATCATCCTTTCTACACTAATTGGAACAGTAAATTTGCAGTACAGTAGAGTTGTTGAGTTTCAGCCCAAAATTTTTGTTGCTAATCAGGACAGTGTTTAAGTGAATTTTGTCCCATTTTACAATTTTTCTTGCCACAGAACCACTGTGTTAAGTTCTTAAGGTAGTAACCTGGTTGTTAAGTGAATCTGCCTTCCCCATTGACTGCCTGCAAAAGATGATCACATGACTTTGGGACATTGCAACTGTCATAAATATGAGCTAGTTGCCAAGCATCTGAATTTGGATCCTATGACCATGGGGATGCTGCAACAGTCATATGTGTGAAAAACAGTCATAAGTCACTTTTTTCAGTACGCTTGTAACTTCGAATGGTCACTAAATGAATGGTTGTGTATGACTGACTTTTCCTGATCCTGTTGAGACCTATAATACATAATACAAACTGATCCCCAACTTTCTACATTCTTTTTACAATTCTTGAGGGGAGAGTTAGTGTTGCATTTTTTCTGGGATAAAAAGGGCGTTGGTCCTTACCTGAGACGCCTCTTCTCATAGGGTGGAGGTAGCATCCAGGCTGGGTTGACCTTCATCCACTCATTGCGAGGACTGAGCCTGACAGTTAATTGAAACCACGCCCCTGTCACTAGGCAAGGCCAGTTCCGATGAAGGAAGTCAGACTCGATGCATCATCGCCTCCCAAGATCCAGTCTGTCAAATGTCAATCGTCTAATGCAATCCGCCAAATGTCAATCATCTGATGCAGGTAAGTACTATATTGAATTCTAAAACAACAGTCAGCTACAAAAGAAAGGTACATATTAACTAACCGCAATGTGATAAAAAACTATAACAAGGAAAAGTTAAACAAAGGAATCAAAAGGACCAAGTTCTTTTCAAATAGATCCTTAGAGTCCTCCTCACGTCCAAGGTGTGCCACTTGTGTTCCAAAGAGTGAGCAGGACGGGGGCAGAAGTTGGATAACACAAGTTCCTGTACTCGGTGGAAACAGGAGCACACCTTGGGAATGAAAGAGGGATCCAGCCGTAGCACCACCCAGTCCGGATGAAAAACACACAGATCTTCTCTGATCGAGAGCGCTTGTAGTTCAGAGATCCTCCTGGTGGAGCTAATGGCCACCAGAAAGGATACCTTCAGAGTCAAGAACCTAAGGGAAGTTTCTTGAAGGGGTTCAAATGGGGCTGAAGTAAGAGCATCCAGGATCCTGGGTAAATCCCACAAAGGATATCTGTGCACTGCTGATGGTTTAAGCTTGGAAGCCCCCTTAAGGAAACGATGTACTGTGGGTTGTTGAACAATGAAGGGGAACTCCTACAGATCAAAATGGATGAGATGGCCTCCAGTTGACGCCGGATGGTGTTAATGGCCAAACCCTTATCTAAACCGTCCTGTAGAAATTCCAGGACGTGCGGGATGGTGGCCCTAATGTGGTCCAAGGTCTTACCATCACACCAGGAACAGAAGGACCGCCAAGTGGAATCGTAGATTCGTTCGGTGGATGGGCATCACGCGGTCTGGATCATCCGGATGACCTTGGAGGAGAAATTGTCCCCCCTCAAGATGCTCCGCTCAAGCGCCAGGTGATCAACTTGAACCATTGAGGATCGGGGTGTTTCAGCGACCCCTGGCTGAGGGAGATTCAGTCCTAAGGGATCCTCCAGGGCCTGTCAACCGAAAGAGCCCCTAGGTCCGCAAACCAATGCCTGCGCGGCCAGTGGGGGGGGCGACCAGGATCACCTCCGCCTTCTCTCCCATGATTTTCTGAATGACACGAGGCAGGAGAGGAAGCAGGGGGAAGGCATAGAGGAGGCCCGGAGGCCACCTGCATCTCAGGGCATCCACCCCTTCTGACCGCTGAGCCGGGAACCGAGAGTAGAACTGAGGGAGCTGGGTGTTCTGGGGGGTGGCGAAGAGATCGATCGCCAGCATGCCAAATATATTCACAATGTCCTGGAAGATCGATGGGCGCAGGCACCATTCGGCACTGTCCATAACCTTGCAGCTGAGCCAGTCCGCGTGGACGTTCGCCACCCCCAAAATATGCTCTGCGGTGAGAGACAGCAGGTTCCTCTTGGGCCAAAGACCCAACTGCATGGCTTCGTCCATCAGGGAACGTGATCTGGTCCCCCCCCTGATGGTTTATATGCACCTTGGCCGACATATTGTCCGTCAATACCAAGACGTGCCTGCCCGCCACTGTGTCTTTGAAATGGCGGAGAGCCAGGTGGACCACTTGTAGTTCCAGCCAGTTTATACTGTGAGTCCGGTCCACCTGGTCCCACTGCCCTTGGGCCATCTGCCCTTGGAGGTGGGCCCCCCAGCCAAAGAGGCTGGCATCTGTGGTGAGAGACAGAGAGTTCTGGTCCTTGAACAGACAGCCCTTGGTGATGGCCTGAGACGGAGGAGGAAACGGGAAACCTCCTCTGGGATATGCACCTTGGCCAGGGAACAGCTTAAGAGTCTCCTCTGAAAAGGCAAGAGAAACCATTGGAGCTTGCGGGAATGCAGGCGTGCCCAAGGAGCTATCCCAATGGCGGACACCATGGTGCCCAGCAATTTAGAAAGTGTGGCTAAGGAGTCCCTGTGTCCCCTGGCCACTTGGCCTGCCAATGACTTAAGGGATTCCTGATGCTCCTGTGACAAGAAAACTCTACACTCAGTTGTGTCAACAAAGGCACCAAGGTGCACTAACCTGGTGGTCGGATGAAGATGACTCTTGGATATGTTAATTGAAAACCTGTGGGCCTGCATCGTGGTCGCAAGGTCCCCTCGCGTCTGACTAGGTGATGAAGATTGTATGAGAATGTCATCTAAATATGCCTGTAATCTGACAGGTACCTCCCGCAGTGCAGCAGCCATGGCCGCAAGCACCTTGGTGAACACTCGATGAGCAGAGGACAGCCCAAAGGGCAACACCGTATATTCAAAAAGGTGGCCAAGGTAGGAAAAATGTAAGAATTGCCTATGCTCGGATAAGATGGGAATGTGGAGGTATGCCTCCGTTAAATCAATTGATGTTAGAAAATCTGTGTCTAATGCTACTCAAAATAGTCTGCAAGGAATGCATCTTGAAACGTTTATAACGAATAAACCTGATTAATTTTTTAAGATCAAGGATGCCTCTCAAGCCCCCCAAGGCCTTGGGGACGACAAAAAGTACAGAATAGAATCCTTGGCTGTGTTGGTCCGGCACCAGCTGGACTGCCCATATGTCCAAAAGATGTTGAATTGCCTCTTGCGTAAGGCGTTGTCGAGACGGGTTGTTAGATAACGGGCAGGCCCTGAAAAGCCTAAGGGGTATTGGAGATAAACTCGAGGATGAGCCCTGAATGAACAGTAGACCTAACCCAAACATCGGAAGTGATTTTCCTGTACACCGCTTGGAGAGTCCAAGCAATGGGTTAATTCAGTCTGCTTGCCCTTAGGACTGAGGAACTATTTTTCCTTAAGCCACACCTCCTCCTGGTGTGCTCAATCCCCCAGAATTCTTCCTCAGTCAGCCCGTTTGGACGTATTTAGTTAGAGCTCTGAGCTAAATTGATCTTTTTTTTTTGGCTTGGACTCTCTAATTGCGTTTAAAGTTTTTTCTCTAATATTCCCCAACCTCGTGAGACGTTTCTCTCTTCAATTCTGCGACTTTCTTCAATAGAATCTGCACTTGAAGGCCAGGAGGTAAGCTACAAGGTGGTGGGGGGTGCCCCTCAGCCGATCCTCTTGGGACGGCTTCGGAGGCCTGCCGCTTGTCGTTTAAAACGGCGCGGCTGCAGCGGCGAGGTTCCTAAGTCCCCAGGCCCCTCGTTTGTTATTTTCGTCGAAGTTTTTTCGCTCCCCGGCCTGCTAGAGGACCTCTGCCGCAGGGAGGAGTGGGCGATCGTCGCCATTGCGAGGCGCGTTCGCCCCTCGCTCTCCCTTAGCCCCACGCTGTTGCGGCGGCCATTTTTAGGCGCGAAAATAGCGCGCCCAGCCATGGCCGCCATTTTGCATCAGCCTCGTTGTCAGGAGGCCGCTGGAGGTGGCAGGGCCTAGCAAGGGTTTCTCGGGCTAGGATCGCCACCTTCGCCATTTGTCTATTTTTGCGAGCGGCGCTGGTTCCTGTGCCATTCCAACGGTCATCATACCGGCTCAGGGAGGAGGCCTAAGTAAGCGCAGGCCTGAAGATTTTTTATATAGTCATTCTCCTCCCTGCTTCTCCTGCGGAGCCTTGCACCTCGGTGCAGGCCCCAATCCTACCCCTGGGCCTCCGACTGGTGTGAAACATGGGATGATTTCATAGTATTGATTCGATTAATTGTATATATGGCAATTTTAACGATCATTTCGTTTTGTTTCCCATTACAGCACCCAGTCTATATCTATCCTTCTGCCTTATCATAGCCTTGCTCCATCTTGTGTGGTCATTGACTATGGACCTGCCCAGTCCTCCCGATTCCCAAGACGCTAGGCCGAGCCTCTCGCAGGCCCCTAGCAAGGGTTCCTCCTCTTCGGGGAGTGGGGGTGCGGGCAAGAGTGGTGGGGGTAGCTCTGGGAAACAGCGTTCCAGAACCCCTTCGGTAGCTGAGGCCAAGGATGCTGAAAGGCGCCAGCGGGCCCTTGACAAGCAATTCGAGAAGGCCAGACGCCAGGCAGACAGGGTGCAGTCCCTTTCAGGAGCCCCTCCCTCCCGGGAAGATCTCCAGTCGGTCCTCGCCGAGGAGGTGGAATCCCAGGACCTATCCCCTAATAGGTCATTTGCAGAGCCGGCTTCCCCGGTCCCTTCTTGGGCCTGTGAACAGGTTCCTCCCCCTGGGGATGCTAGCATAGACGATATGCAGGGTGAGGCTTCACCCCCCCTAGAAGAGGGCTTGGATCCCGATTCTGACTCTGAGGAGTTATCGCCCCGCATGCAGGAGCTAATGGCCCGCGCCATTGCCAAGGGCATCACGGAGGCCATGAAATTTAAAAGCCCTACCGCAGCGGCCCCTAGGGGTCCCAAGCCCGATCAGGCAGCTCCGCCCCCAAGCAAGCGTGCTCGCCATCCTTCCCTGGAATCCTCGGTGGTCAGCGAGGCCTCTGCCATTGAGGACCCTGACCCGGAGGTGCTAGGCCTCTCGGACGACGAGGACCTTCCCCCCGAAGCGCCCGCCTTTGCGGGTCTCTTCAAGCCCAGCCTTTTTAAATCGGTCCTTCACAAGGTCAAGGCTGCCACCAGGGTGGGGATCAAGCCCAAGCCGACCGCGCCGGCGGAGGATGCCCCTCCGGCTAATCCCAATGCGGTCATGTTTGATGTGCCAGCGCCCCAGCAAGAGCTGGTTCCGGTCCCGGGGCTGTTCCTCGACTTAATCCAGCGCCAGTGGGCTCAGCCAGCCACGCAATCCTCTCCCAGTGGGGTAGATAGGAAGCTTTATACTATGGAGCCAGTGTTGGAGGACCTTCTGGCCCTTCCCACTGTCGACCCGCCCATCGCTGCGCTCACTTCCAACTCCTCGCTACCGGCCGACCTCCTGGAAGGCCTTAAGGCGGAGGACAAGAAGGCGGAAAAGGCGTGCCACAAGACCCATCTGGCGGCTGCCTGGGCCATCAGGGCCTCTTCTTCCGCTTCCTTTTTTAATAGGGCTTCTGTGATCTGGCTGCGCGAGCTCCTAAACAAGCTCCCGGCGGGAGACATCCGTCTCCACCAGGACGTGTCAAAAATAATCGCGGCCTCCCAGTATGCCGCTGACGCGTCCCTCAATGCCACCAAATTTGCCTCCAGGGCCCTCGGTTCTAACATAACTTCCCGTCGACTGATCTGGCTCCGACATTGGCAAGCGGACCAGAAAAACAAATGGAAACTGGCTTCCGCCCCCTTTAAGGGGTCCAAATTGTTTGGCGAGTCCCTGGATCCTATCCTCATTGAGTCCAAGGACAAGAGGAAGATCCTACCTTCTCTAAATAAAAAGCAGGAACGTAAGGCCGCTCCCTACTCTAGGAGGCAGTCCTTTCGTGCCTCCGAGCCTTCCACCTCTGCCTCTTCCTTCTCTCCCTCTAATAGGTCCTTCGGCCAGCAGGGCGACAGGTCCCAAGACAGAGCGCCCTTTCGGGACAGAGGCAGGCAGCAGTTCGGCTTCCGCAAGTATAACCGCGGTGGGGCCTCCAACAGGCCGTTCCGTAAGTCAAAGTGACTGCCAGGGCTTGGCGCCCATCGGGGGTCGCCTCCAGCTGTTCGCCTCCCATTGGGCCCAGAACACCGAGGATGCTTGGGTTCTGCAGACAGTCAGGGAAGGCCTCTCCCTGGAATTCCTGTCCCTTCCCCCTCGGACCTTCATCCGGTGCCCTGTCCCGTCCTGCCCCCAAAAGAGGCAGCGTATGGACCAGGAAGTCCGTCATCTCCTGGACATCAGGGCCGTGGAACCAGTTCCCCAAGGCGAAGAGGGGAAGGGGTTTTACTCCATCCTCTTCCTGGTACCAAAGAACTCGGGGGGGTGGAGAGCCATCTTGGACCTCAAGAACCTCAACAGGCATATCGCCTACCGGAGGTTCAAGATGCAGTCTCTGCAGTCCATTCTGGCGGGGATTCGACAGGGAGATCTTCTCACATCTATAGATCTCAAAGAGGCATACCTCCACATCCCCATCCGTCCTCAGCACAGGAAGTTCCTGCGCTTCTATTATGCGGGTCGCCACTTCCAGTACAAAGCTCTTCCATTCGGCCTCTCGTCCGCTCCTCGGACGTTTACCAAAGTGCTGGCGGTAGTGGCGGCTCAGCTAAGACGCAGGCCCATAAGGCTCCAGTGCTACCTGGACGACATCCTGATCCAGTCGTCGTCCAGGCAGCAGGCCCTTCGGGATCTCCAAACCACTATGAGATCCCTCAGAAATCACGGCTTCACTCTAAACATAGAGAAGAGCCATCTCACTCCAACCAACAGACTTGTACACCTGGGGGCGGTGATAGATACCAACTTGTGCAGGGTTTTCCTTTCCCGAGACAGGTTGACCGGTCTAAGGTCCATGACCCACAAGGTGTTGAGCTTGAGGCTGGCTCCAGTGGTCCTTCTGTCGCAGCTGCTGGGAAAAATGATCTCCTGCATTTCCATCGTGCCGTGGGCCCGCCTGCATTCCAGGTCTCTTCAGTGGCTGCTGCTGCCGCACCAGAGGGCATCCAGGAGCAACTCTACCAGGCCGATTCGAGTTCCCCCGGACGTGAAGAGGTCTCTCCGCTGGTGGGTGTCTCCGGCCATCCTCAAGGGCCACCTATTCAAGGAACCCGAGAGGTTGATCATCACCACAGACGCCAGCCTCTCCGGCTGGGGAGCCCACATGGGGTCCCTGGTTGTTCAAGGCAAGTGGTCCCAAGTGGAATCCAGCTACAGCATCAACCTGCTGGAACTGAGAGCTGCTCGCCTGGCCCTGCGACATTTCAGCCGGCCCATCCATCGTCAACATGTGCTTCTGATGACGGACAATGTGGCCACCAAGGCCCACATCAACCGTCAGGGCGGCACCAGATCCAGAGCACTGATGAGAGAGGCGGAGTCCCTGGGACGCTGGGCGGAGCGCCATCTGGAATCCCTTCGCTCCGACCATATCTCCGGAGTGGACAACACACAGGCCGACTGGCTGAGCAGGACGACCATAGATCCTGCGGAGTGGAAACTGGACCCTCGCCTGTTCCACCAGATGTCCGACAGATTCGGGACTCCGGCCGTAGACCTGTTTGCGTCAAGGGACAACAAGCAGCTCGACCGCTTCTACTCCCGGTTCTTCACCCCGGGGGCGGAGGGGACAGACGCACTGCGTTGCAAGTGGCCCCGCGAGCTACTGTATGCCTTCCCTCCCCTGCCTCTCCTTCCTCAATTCATCTCCAAAGTCATCGCAGAGGGAGCAGAGGTCCTTCTCGTGGCCCCGCATTGGCCCCGCAGGTCGTGGTTTGCCGACCTTGTCCACCTGTCGGTGTCTCCTCCGTGGCGCATTCCTCCGGACCAGATCTCCCTCAGCCAGGGGGCCGTGATTCACCCAGAGCCCCAGTGGCTCCAGTTGGCCGTCTGGCACTTGAGGGGGACCAACTAAAAGACCAAGGCCTGTCGGAGGAGGTAGTGAACACCATTCAGGCGGCTAGACGCCCTTCAACCACTAGGATTTATGATGCGTCCTGGGCCGCCTTCGCCAAGTGGTGTGAGGAGCTGCTCATCGAGCCGACGACCGCGCCTGTTCCCAGAGTGCTTGACTTCCTTCAAGCGGGACTCAACAAGGGCCTGGCCCCGAACACCCTTCGACGCCAAGTGGCGGCTTTGTCTACTGTCTGGTCGGGCGACCACCTTTTGCCTCTCAGCAAAATCCCGAAGGTGCGTCTTTTCCTCAAGGGCGCTTCTAACCTTCGCCCTCCCACCGTTCATCGCTATCCTACTTGGCAGCTGTCCGTGGTCCTGCGGGCCCTCTCTGGCCCTCCATTCGAGCCTTTACGCACTACTTCTCTTCGATTCCTGACGCTGAAGACGGCCTTCTTGATTGCCATCACGTCAGCTCGCCGGATTTCGGAGCTGGCGGCTCTCTCTGTTCGCCAGGATCTGTGCGTCATCCACCCTGACAGGGTCATTTTGAGGCTGGACCCGACCTTTACCCCCAAAGTAAACTCATGGTTCCATAGAGCGCAAGACATTGTGTTGCCAAATTTTTGTCCTCATCCGTCGCATCCCAGAGAGCGATCCTGGCACAATCTTGATGTCAGGAGGGCCCTGAAGGTCTACATCGCTCGTACTGCGGAATTCAGGAAATCAGAGGCTCTTTTCCTCTCCTTCCAGCCCGGTTCCCTAGGGAAGAAGGTCACTTCCTCCACAATTGGCAGGTGGCTTCGCGCTTGCATTGCGACTGCCTATGAAAGTCAATCCAAAGCCGTTCCGCGCGGCATCACTGCACACTCCACACGAAGTGCTGCTACTTCAGCGGCCTGGGCCACCCAGGCCTCGATCCTGGACATCTGCAGGGCCGCTACGTGGTCCTCTCCTTCTCCATTTGTGCGACACTATAAACTGGACATTTTCGCCTCGGCTGAGGCGTCTTTCGGCAGGCGTGTGCTCCAGGCGGTTGTGTCAGAGTCCGAATCCCGGGAGCCTTCTTCTGCCCACCCAGATGGACAATAACTTTGGTATGTCCCATTGCTTGGACTCTCCAAGCGGTGTACAGGAAAATGACCATTGGCTTACCTGAAGGGTCCTTTTCTGTACACCGCGGGAGAGTCCAACCCACCCTGGCTCTCAAGGCCGGGATTCGGGTTCCTCGTGTCAACAGTACATCATCTTGGACGCTTCGCTCCGTCCGCACGAACTGACTCCTTCAAAGAATTCTGGGGGATTGAGCACACCAGGAGGAGGTGTGGCTTAAGGAAAAATAGTTCCTCAGTCCTAAGGGCAAGCAGACTGAATTAACCCATTGCTTGGACTCTCCCGCGGTGTACAGAAAAGGACCCTTCAGGTAAGCCAATGGTCATTCTATCCCATTGATCAGCAAAAAAGCCAATCTGCCTCCAATGGGATAACTAGATGCCTGTAAATTAGGTCCGGCAGTAAAAATGTCCCCGCGAAAGGGGCACTTGGAGGCTGTACTCCTCTGGTAGTGGTCTGACTGCCTCCTCTACCTAGAGGAATATCCTCTCTGCTGCCTATACCCCTGGTTGCCGTAGTCTGCCCCCCGAAAGGACGAACCATAATCTTGGTTCCGAAAGGACAACCCCCCATCTTGGCCCCGAAAAGAAGACCGCCTGGAATAGGGAGTGGAGCAGGAGAACCCTTTCTTGGGCGCCGTAGGAAGAACCTTCCTCTTTTCCTTGTTGTCAATGAGAAAAGGATCCAAGGCATCCCCAAAGAGAGATTTGCCCTTGAAAGGGGCCAAGGGCAAACACCATCTGTGTTGCATATCCGCCTGCCATTGGCAAAGCCACAACAGTCTGCGAGATGCCACAGAAGATGCCATGGCTCGGGAGGCGAATCTGGTGGATGAGAGGGTAGCATCAGATGTAAACTGAACCACCGCCACCAGTTTGGCAATATCCTGATGGGCATGGAGGTCTGCGATGGGGATAAGCTGTTGCAGGTCCTGCAGCCAGAGAAGACAAGAATGGGTGAAGAATGAGGCAGTGGTTGAGGCCCAGACTGTCCATGCCGCTGCCTGGTGGCCACACTGCAGAGTGAGATCTGCTTTTTTGTCCTCTGGCTTAAGGACATCTTCTGCCCCCTCCCCCCCGCCCCAGCATATTGGCTGAAGGGCAGTTACTGGGGCGTCAATAGCTGGGATCGACAGGAACTGAGCCAATTCGTTGGCCACTTTGAAGAATTTCTTGTCAGAAGCCGATGGAGTCGGATACGAGGTGGGAGCTTCCCACTGACGCTGCACCAGGTCAATGAAGATCTTTGGGGTAGGTATCGTTTCTGATGGAGGAGCCTGCTCAGAAAACAGGGTGTCTGCGGACACAGTCGCTGGGCGGGGGTGGTGGTTGCTGGCTGCGTGCCGAAATTTGAAGCCATTTTGGCCTTGTACAGTAATGAACACGGTTGGTGGAAAAAGGTCTTCTGGTCCGGTTCCCTGCCCTCATCCTCGGACATTTCGACCTCTTTAATTTCCCCTTCCTCAGATTCAGAAGAATGGTCTGATTCCTCTTCATCTGGGGCCGAAGGTTCTACTGTTGCCAAGGGTGGAGGCACCGCAGGTCTATCAGCTGGCTGCGTTTGGGCTGGCTGCTTGTTGGATTGAGCATCCCTTTGCTGCAAACCAGCTGCAATGCCCTGTGAAATGGCTGTTTCCAATGATGTCTTGGAAATTGACCATGCAGGTGGGATTAGGTTGGCCAATGCCTGCTGAAGTAGATGGAATACTGTCTACCCTCTGCAAAGTGCGAGGTGCCAGTGATGCTGCAGGAGTCACAGCTGGATTTATCTCCTGCGTTGGCCCCCAGATGCCTGACACATCAATGGGAAAAAGAGAGTTAAGGGAAGCCTCCCTGCCCTGTCTATCCCCAGGAGAAAGCTGTAAGGCCATCTGCATCTGGGCAAGCTGAAGCAGATCAATAGGATTAGAGGAGGGAAGCTTCTTGGAAGCAGCTTTCCTGTAAATGCGTTCTAACGCCTTCTTCTGCTTCCCATAACGAGAAGCAGATTTAGAGAATTTCTTAGACTTGTCGGCTCTTGCTGAGGTCTTTAAGGCTTCTTGCGCCCCCTGGTGGTGCTAGAGGAGGTAGAGGTGGAGGCACGGGGGGGGGGGGGAGAAGCTTCCACTTGTTCCTCTACCACCTGGGGAATGCTATCCTACGCAGTAGTCTCCCTGCTAATGTCCGTTGCTTCAGGGGCTATGGCTGCCGCCATTTTGACAGGAGAAAGGGCGCGCAAATACAAAAATGGCGCTTTGCACCTTTTTTCCAATAGTCCCGGTCACTGAAGAAAGTTGTTTCTCTTAACTGTGCACTGCTCCGCAAGCTGAATTCCCCGCTTTTGAAGGCTCTGGTCGCTCCGCGATAGCTGAAAGACACTCAAGTAACTACCAATCAATCAAAGCTACCACGGTTCGCCGCTCTACTGCAAGCAGGAGTGGTAGAGCGTTTCCCGGCGTGATAGAATGTCCAGAGCTCACAGGGGAAGCTGACAGGTCCAGAGCGCAAGCGGAGAAGGACCGGCGGCGAAGGCAGGGGCGCGCGGCGGCGGTGGACTTGAAAGACGCGAACCTCGCAGGCAATTAGCAATTCAAGCCACTCTCACTTTTTCAAGCCGCAAAAGAACACTTTAAGCCGCCTTCGCCTGATAACATTGTCACGCCCTGAAAGGGCTCAAAGACACCAATCCACTCTTTATCTCTGTGAGGAGCTTTAGTCAGCCAGGGTCACTCCTGTACGATGGAATCAAATCAAGATGATCTCTGTACTCTCAAAGGCAATATCACAACTATTCCTCTCAGCCTAGGAACAAGGTGATGATGCATCCATCCTCATTGAGGGACTGAATCGGAACTGGGCTTGCCTAGTGACAGGGCGTGGTTTCAATTAACTGTCAGGCTCAGTCCTCACAATGAGTGGATGAAGGTCAACCCAGCCTGGATGCTACCTCCACCACTGTGGAGAAGCTATTTTTGGAAACTAGCATCACATTTGCTTTAATTATAAGTCTAGAGTATGATCTTAAACATGCTGCTGTCTTTTTGATGAAAGCTTTATACAGTATACAAATGGTATCCTTGAAATTCATTATATGGCTATTGTAAATATTTTTGGAATAATATTATGCTTTAACTTTAAAGTGCTATTGCTGTTGTTAGTTGCGAATTTGTGTCCAACTCATCATGGACAACATTCCTCCAGGCCTTCCTGTCCTCTACCATCTTCTGGAGTCCATTTAAGCTCACGCCAACTTCTTTGGTGACAGCATCCAGCCACCTCATTCTCTGTCGTCCCCTTCTTCTTTTGCTCTCCATCTTTCCCAGCTTTAGGCTCTTCTCCAGTGAGTCCTTCCTTCTCATTAGGTTGCCAAAGTATTTGAGTTTCATCTTCAGGATCTGGCCTTCTAAAGAGCAGTGCTAGATATCTATGTCTGTCTGTCTACCTCAGCAGCAAATGCTTAGTGTCTTAGGAAATATAATATTACACAATTTTTCATGTAGGGAATGTCTTCTCAAATAGTGTAACATTGCTGAAGTATTTTTAAGTTGGCAGAATGCGTATTCACACTTCATCTTTCCCTTTCTCAAACTGCTGCAGAGTTTTAACTACTTTACTGAGCAAGAAAGAAAATGACGTGGTTGAAGTATGTCTGTGCTTACACACACACCCACATCCACGCACACACACACACACACACTATTTGGGATAAATATAAAGTATAAGTATAAACTGTTTTGGATAAATATGTTTTTAAAAGTATTGTTTTCAAATCAAAATGTTATATAGAATTTAAGATTTTTTTAAAAAAAATGGAACAGCTTCCATGCACTGAACTCTGGAAGGTAATATCTATGTGGCCCATGAGCTCACAATGCCTTTTCAGGAATATTAGGAAAGGCAGATTGTAACAGTGGAATGTGATGGGAAATCAGAAAAATAGCAGTGTACAAGCAGACCTCTATTGCAGGGGTGTCCAAACTTGTGGACTTCAACTCCCAGAATTCCCCAGCCAGCATGGCTGGCTGGGGAATTCTGGGAGTTGAAGTCCACAAGTCTTAAAGTTCCCAAGTTTGGACACCCCTGCTCTATTGGAATTCAGACATTTTTTTAAAAAAATTATTAAATACTTTCCTGAAAAAATTATCTCTCTAACAGAAGAATATTTTAGAGAACACAAATCTATTAAAATGTATATTTGAAAAGTATGCAGTGCTGTTGTTTAAGGGCCAATTATTGATGTATCTGAGAACTATTTGGGAAGAGGATTGCTGAGATACCTGACTTCAGATGTGAAGAATTATAAAAGCCAATCTTTATAGTATTTCTTATTGAGAGAATCTAAAATCCAGGATTTGTTGGCATGTACTCTCCAGGGCTGCCCATTGAACCCAGATGGCTTATCTTTTATTTCTATTTCATGAGCTACCTCTGACCACTCAGCAATGTTTTTAATTCTCTAATTAGACATCTTTTATTTTGCTTGCTAAGCTGCATGGGCAATTACTTTGTTGGAGGGGGAAAAAAAGTACTACCTGGTAACTAGTATGCCTTGCTTCTGGAAAATTCCAGATTGTTATTTCAGACTCAGCCTTTGAACATAGACTCGGAAATGAATTCCCGCATTAAAGTTTCCTTTCAAACAAGCATACATCAGATTATAATCTTACCTTTCAAATAATCTGCACGTATAAAGAAAGAACTAAATAAACACTTAGTTCTTGTAGCATGTGGAAAATCTGTAGCCAAAGTGTTTGAATTATGCTCTGTCTTATATTTAAGGGTTTTGCTAAAGTCAGTTTGGTTACAGATCAATTTGAACAACACCAAACACTTAGTTGATATGTGTATTCAGTACATTCCTTTTCAGCACACCCAAAGCTAAATTCTTCTGCTACTCTTAGATATAGTCTTCATGCTTAGAAAATATAGCAAAAATTAACTTGTTCCAGAATAACAAGCATTAGGTTGTTCCTCTGTATGTTTTTGCCATGTGGTTTAGCAGCAAAATAAAGATAGGTTTTATATTGTTAAATATGAACCTTCACTACAGAACACTCAAGATCTAAAATGCTAAACTATTTTTAGAAGGATGGTGTTTTTATACCAAATTAAGAAATGTTCTTATCTTCTATGAAAGCATTCATCTTAAAGGCATACTTTTCCCAGACATAGGAATATGGAGATTATTCAGCTGTCTGTTTTGCTGGGGGAGAAATACATTTCCTCGAACAACCTGCAGATATTTATTTCATGTGATCTTTGCTGTGAAACAGTACCAGATATGTTTGGAGAGCCCATCATATATTTCTTACTCAACATTTCATGGTATGGTGGAACTTCCAAGGTGATGTATTTGGGGGAAATTAAGTTAGCAATTCAGTATAGAAACAACACTGGATCTGTGAGCATATTTGGGGTTTGTTTTGTTTTTTTGCTGCATTTTCTGGTATAATTAAAATGTATTTATTATTACATAGAATGCTAATAGAGATTAGCGGCATGTTCAGTACTATCATAAAACACATGACTTCAGCCAAACCTGTCAGAATGTTTTATACACAAACTTTAATATCCATATTTCCAACATTTGCTGTGTCTTAAAGGCTGTTCATTTCTTAACTACTTTTTAACTGTAATCTTACTTTTTCTAAATAAAAGATGAACCTTTCATGTGAGCTGAATTCTAATTAGATATAAGATTACATATTATCAGGAATTTGATTTTTCCCCCTCAAAGCAGCACTCTATAAATTTCTACATTACAAATGATCATTGGGAAGATAGAGGAGAAATTTTATTCAATAAACTAATCTATGACATTCATTAAATAGCCCATACGGTGCAGAATTAGTGTTATCAGAGACTGTTAGACTTAGTAGCTTTCTTCTTGGATTAAGAATTTGGGGTCCATTTTATTTACGATATACACTATATTGCCAAAAGTATTCGCTCACCTGCCTTTACTTGCATATGAACTTACATTATTTAACCTGTGATTATGTCTTCCCAACTGAATTGCTGTTAGTATTTTTTCCCCCTTTGGCTTCATTGTTGAGTCACTGACACTGCATTAGTGCCCATAATGTGGCTAGATATTTCCTTAGTCTACTCCACGCTTCATTCATTTTTATTTTTCCTACAGATGCATATCCGTTATAACGTGACTTCTCCAAATTAATGCCTTTTTTCATTATTCTTTGCGCTAATTATAGTTAGTCTGGATTTTATCAGACTGATTTTCATTTATCTGTTCTGTATTAATATGAGTATTGGGTAGAGAATTTGTAACAACATCCATTAGACATCAGTCAGCAGAGATCTGGAGCATGCGGCATGTCCATATGGGAACGCATGGGGCAGGCAGAGGTTGAGGGGAGCAGGTAGTCCTACTAATAGCTCGGTTCTACGGTATCTAAAGCTTTAAAGGCAATAACCAGGAAATTTGAATTGCACCTCAACATCTATTGGGAGCCAATATAAGTTCATATGCGAGTAAAGGCCGGTGAGCAAATACTTTTGGCAATATAGTGTATGATATATTGCACATATTTTGTATAATAGCAGTGAGGTAATGAGATGTCAAATAGTCTAATTGTTAAATAACGCATTTTTCCCATTTGCAGATATGAGGGTTTTTTAAAAAAAATCTATAAATTGAACTCCACTGTTGCCTCCAGTCCACTGTTGTAAATCCCCAACAGATGGCAATACAGTAGTCCTCGACTTACAACAGTTCGTTTAGTGACTGCCCAAAGTTAACAATGGCATTGAAAAAGTGACTTACACCCATTGCAGCATCGCAGTGGCCACATGACCAAAGCTCAAAGGCTTGGCAACCGATTCATATTCATGATGGTTGCAGGGTCACTGGATGAGGGAATCATTTTTTGCAACCTTCTGAAAGCAAAGTCAGTAGGGAAGCCAGATTCACTTAGCAACCCTGTAACTAACAATGATTCACTTAACAACAGTGGCAAGGAAAGTCGTAAAACTCATTTAACAAATGTTTCACTTAGCAACATAAAGTTTCGGCTCAATTGTGGTCATAAGTCAATGACTACCTATACTGATATTCTTTAGCATCTCTTCCTGCAGTGGAACCTGCAATGATATCCCTGAGCTTTAAGCAAACCTAGAATTGCCTAAAGACTTCTATTTAAGAATTAATCTTTAGATTCACCAATATAAAAATCTGGGTACTAGAGGTAGTCCTCACTTAACAATGGGAGTTGGGACCTGATTTTCTGTTCCTAAGTGGTTGTAAAGTGTGCCATGTGACCCCCTCACTTAGTGACAGCAATCCTGGCAGTCCCCATTGCCATCATAGGATTCTGACTTGGAACTTGCTATTGACATCCAACAAGCAAAGTTGGTTGGAATCCAGCAGGAAGTCGCAAGCCTAGGCGATTCACAAGCAGGTCGGCAGGCCAGTGAGTGCAGAGAGGTGCTTCAGCGGTCTAAGAGAGTGTGCGGGCGACTGTAGCCATCATGTTGGGGGTGCTGCAGTCTGGTGCATGCATATGTGCTATGGAGTGTGGACAGGTGGTTGCAGCAGGTGGGTGTCTGCTACAGAGGACAAGATTGCTGGAAGGTGACTTTATGGGAAATTTGGCAGCTCTTGTCTGTCTGTTAGTAACACTGACAGCGTATTTAGCAAGAAGATAAACAGTAGCCAGTTACAATGCACTGTATGTATTCAATGTAACCATGTATTATTGTATAATTGATTATAGAATTATGATAAGATTTCAGAGAAAAGCTATTCCTCTTGTCTTTTCATTTCATTGTGGAGTGTTTCTAAAGAATCTTAAATTTTTGAAGGGCAACCCAGAGACACGTGAAGTGAAATCAGTGGAACAATAAGCTGAATCTATGATGCTAATCATACATTTACACACATTTCATTTTACTACAGTTTATAAATGTTTGTAGAAACAGCCATCTTGTTTATAATGCTCTGAACAATTAAACAAAAGCTAGTCAAATCAGCCGCAGGATAAATGAGGTTGCCAGACATTTTCACTTTCTACAAAGAAATAATGTATATAAATGTAATTTTATTTTCCTCCTTGAATTGTGCATTTGAAGGTTTTTAAAATGATCTTATGCAGTCCAATATTTCAGGGATTGTAGTTTTAAATAGCATGAGTTAAACTTCTCTTTTAGAGTTATAAGAGTTGAAAAGAGCTTAAGCCACTTCTCTTTGGAGAAAATGGAAGAGTGAAATTGAAAAGAAAACAGAAAAAAAAACGTGAAGTGAACTCTCATTAGAGCCTTCTGAATATTGAAGTGCTGTTTTTGCTTATGTTATGCTCTTTCATTCCTAAATTAGGCTGGAGGATATTGAGTAGGCACTCATTTTAGTCCTTGTACTCTTAGAATTAATCATTTTCATATTAAGCATGATAAAGTTACTTCTACCATAGGAAAGGCTCGGGAAAAATATATGCAGACCTAAAATGCAAATGATGGTGTCTGCAGTACTTTGCAATTTATAGCTATTGCGGTTAAGCTCTCCAAAGAATGAAAATAAAGTGTCTGAATTATTTTTTAAAAAAGAATACCTATCAAGCGCTTAAAAAATAAATGAAAAAATACAACAGAAAAAAATTTAAATATAGACTATGTAGTCACAATATATTCTTTTTTTAAGGTTGTTATATTTTGTAGAAATGATCCCATATTTCATTATGTGAGTGTCTTCAATCCATTCAGCAACTAGGCCATACATTCATCTTTCCAATATTGTAGTATCATTCTTTTAGCTCTAGTAAGAGGATGCAGAATCCCCTTACTAGTCCACTACTTTCTTTTAGTAAGTATAGGAGATTGTAAAACGTATGTTTTAAAGAAGCATTGTCTTTATTATATCCCCAACAGAATGGTGTCCTGGACAATCCTTTCCTATACTGAAGTAATGGAGCCCAATAAATTCTAAATATTATCTGTGGTATATTTCATAATTGAAGATCCATTGATACTCTCTATGCCACTCAGCCCTTAACATTTGCACATAATATTGATTGATAAAGAACAAATATCTGTAAAAACCTATTACAGGTAGTCCTCAACTTATGACTGCTCCCATAAAAGAACAAAGAAAGCTCTTTATATGTATTTTTGTGTTTTGTTACTTTTTTTTAATCTGCTGTTATCTTAAAAGCAACAAAAATTTAAAGTCTGAATTATTCCTTCTGAAACTAATTTGGTTCAGCAAAATTACTGATATTTTAAAATAGGCCCAACTCTGTTTTATCCCTTCAAATGCCTATTTCAGGCATTCCTATATAATACATAGCACACAGATAATATGTTTCTTTGTGCTGGAACTTTCTGTTTCCTATTCAAGTTGCCCTGGTGAAAATGGCTGAATATGCTAGAAGGTGGCAGTGCCAAATATGTATGTGTATAGTTTTATACATATGTTACAATGTATATAACTAAAGGCAGCCAACAAGAGGTAAAGCCAAAACAAAATCACAAAAATCAAAGTCAAACAAAACACAAAAATTCTATATCTAAAAATATTCCACTTCTAATCATAGGATTAGAACTAAATAAACCCAACAATTAACCTCCCGAGCCTAAAGTCTGAGAGAATATGGATATCTGCAAGAAAAGTTAAAACATTTAATTTCAATGCTTAAAACTGAAATTTAATTTCAATGCTTTAATTGTACTGCCATTTTTAAAATTGTTTTTGTCTACTTGACAAAGACAGCAGAGCCTTTTGTATTTTATTATTGCTGCAAAACTGGGTAATTTTAAAAAGCTGAAAATCACTTGGATCATGGTGGGATAGAAATAGAATAAATAATTCACTTGAAATAAGAATGTTTTGATGCTTTTGAATACATGTGTAAATTGTGTTAGGAAAGGAACAATAAATAAACTATCCTTAAGTTCTCAAATTTCTATGCCTCACAGTCATTGCTTAGGTTCTGGTCTATTATCAGTTGTGTGTCCACATATTTTCAGTCAGTACAGTATGAAAGGAAGAAAAGGAGTCCCTGTGGATTTTACTCTGCTAGTCATTGTCAATTATAGGGGGCAGCGCTTATCTCCAATTGATGTGAGACAGTGCTGTTGGAAGACATTTCTGTGGTCATGTGGCCAGCATGATGTCATGGAGGGCTGTTTCCTCCCCACCAAAGTGGTACCTATTTATCTATCCACATTTGCATACTTTCAAACTGCTAGATGGGCAGGAGCTAGGACCTAGCTGCTAGGTGAAGATGTACCCTTACCCCACTGTGCAACACCCAAGTCTGCCCTGACAAGCCCAGCATCTTAGCTTCTGAGCCATTGCACTGCCAGCCCAGATTCCTTCATTATTTATTACCTTTACAAGAGGACTCTTGCTGCAGAGTCAGGTTTAAAACTTTGTTTTAAGAAACTGCCAAACCAAAAAGAACCTTATCCTTCAAGAGGTAGCATAATTATGTGGGCTAGGAATGTATTAAACTGTGATGTTAAACCAGTCTCTCAAATAAGCCTATGAAAGTTTAAAACTAAGCATTTGTATGATTTTTCCTAATCCTTTATGAAAGATAATATTCCTTTTTCTCCCATTTATTTTCAACTATACAAAGATTAATCTTTAGTAGAGGACTTTTACTCAATACAAGCAACTAAGCAGTCATAAGGAACAGCTTCTAATGGTTTTCAGATATTTTATGTATACTTGGTTTACTATAAAAAGTTGCATTCTTGCAACTCAGCCATTCTCACTCAAATGGTAATAATTTCTTTCTTTCTTTCTTTCTTTCTTTCTTTCTTTCTTTCTTTCTTTCTTTCTTTCTTTCTTTCTTTCTTTCTTTCTTTCTTTCAATATTCAATTTCTATAACTACCCATCTCAGTCAATGACTCTAGGCTGCTTGCAATTCAAAACACATTACAAGTAAAAATACTAAAAATATTTTAAAACTGTAAAACATGCTAAACAAACTACAAAAACATACAATGGTCTGTTTACAAAGATGTATGAAGCAGAGAAGGTTCCCTACTGAAAAACCAAACTCAGAAGGCCTCACAATTTGGTAAAAAGAAACCAGAGATCCCAACTCACAGATTAGCAAACTAAAGAAGAAGCTTCTATATTTGTTTAGCCTTTTTTTTGTAGTAAAAATTAATTCATAGTAAGCCAGAAAATTTCATAGTCTTGGCATATGGGGAGATACAAAATTTCAGTTTCCTGTAGCTTTTCAACAGTGTCCATATTTTCCTTTCAGTAGCTGCATATTAGGAGAATTTCTAAAATGTGTTTTGCATTTTTTGCATTATTGCTTTCTAAAAAATAATGTAGCTGTCATTTTTTTTTTCATTTTAATAGATTGCTGAAGCTGGAAAAGAATCCTTGCCTTCTTGGTTGCACTGGGAACCTGAGAGCAGAACCTTGGAAGGTCTCCCACTTGAAACAGATAAAGGCATTCATTATATCTCAGTGACTGCAGTGCATCTGGTATCTAATGGAAGCTATGTGCCCCAAACCACCAATGTCTTTTCAATCGAAGTGCATCCTGAAGATCATAATGAACCTCAGTCAGTACGGGTGGCTTTACAAGATGTGAATGAAGCGTCGCCATTTCTGTGTAGCGCTGAGGAACCAGTCACCATCTTGACTGTAATTTTGGATGCTGACTTAACAAAAATGACACCAAAGCAGAGGATTGAACTTTTGAACAGAATGAAAACCTTCTCAGAAGTGGAACTTTATAACATGAAATTAGTTCCTGTTGTAAATAATAGACTCTTTGACATGTCAGCCTTCATGGCTGGACCAGGGAATGCTAAGAAGGTGGTAGAAAATGGAGCCTTGCTATCATGGAAACTGGGTTGTTCTCTGAGTCAAAACAGTGTTCCCAACATAAGTAATGTTGAATCTCCAGCTAAGGAAGGGACAATGTCTGCTCATCTTGGTTACCCTGTGGTTGGTTGGCACATTGCAAACAAGAAACCTAATCTTCCAAAGAGAATAAGACGGCAGATTAATGCTACACCAACGCCTGTGACTGCTGTTGGACCTCCAACATCTGCCCCCCAAGAACCACCAAGTAGAATTGTTCCAACACCAACTTCTCCAGCTATTGCACCTCCTACTGAAACAACAGCACCTCCAGTAAGAGAGCCCGTACCATTGCCTAAGAAACCCACAGTTACTATTAGAACAAGAGGTGCTATTATTCAGACACCAACTCTTGTCCCAGCTCAGCCAACCAGAACAGTAGACGTAGGTACTATTACTTCTGGCCAGATTCGACCAACAATGCCTGGGCAGGGAGAAGCTACTGCCGTTGTTACACCTCCCACAACAAAGAAACCCAAAGGAACAACTCCAAAAGTATCAACACCCTCAACAACTGATACAGGAACAACACGAAGACCAAGACCTTCAAAAACTCCTCGACCTCCAAAGCCTCCTCGGACTACTAAACCAAGCCTTGTTGAAAAAACAGTTTCACCACCAACTCGTTTGCGCACTACTGCAGTTGGACTTCCCCATGTGCCCAATGATCCACCGGTGTTGAAAAACCATATTGACAGGGTAGATGCATGGGTAGGCACATACTTTGAGCTCAAAATACCTTCTGATACTTTCTATGATAAAGAAGATACTACCACTGATAAACTACAACTGACCATGAAACTGGAAAATGAGAAAGCATTGGAAGAAAGCTCCTGGGTGCAGTTCAATAGCACTAGTCAACTAATGTATGGATTACCTAATCACACCCATGAAGGCAGACATGAGTTTTTTATGCATGCTACAGACAAAGGTGGCCTTTCAGCGGTGGATGCTTTTGAAATATTTGTCCACACTCTTGAAGATAATGAGATACCTCCAGTTAAATTTAAGGCCAGATTCCATGGAGACCATAATATAGTAGCCAATGACATAAATAAAAAAATTGTGTTGGTGAAGAAGTTGGCATTTGCTCTTGGTGATAGAAACAGTAGTACTATTACCTTAGAGAATATTGGCAAAGGTTCTATTTTAGTTAAATGGACAAATAATACTCTGCCTTTGGATCCATGCCCCAAAGAAAAGATTCTCATCTTGAGTAGAAAAATTTCAGATGAATCTGGAGTTCCAAGCACAGTTTTTTCAAATACTCTAGAACCAGAATTTAAGCCCATCGATATTTCTGTAGTTGGGGCTGGTAGCTGCAAACACATTCAGTTTATTCCTGTGACTAAAGATGGGTCCCCTACAACTGTATGTCCCACAGAGATTGTTCAACGAGCTCCGGAAAAGACAAGTGAAGACGATGTTTACCTGCACACCGTAATCCCTGCAGTAGTGGTGGCAGCCATTTTGCTTATAGCTGGCATTATTGCTATGATTTGTTATCGCAAAAAGAGAAAAGGCAAGCTCACTATAGAAGACCAGGCCACCTTTATCAAGAAAGGAGTACCAATAATCTTTGCAGATGAGCTGGATGACTCCAAACCTCCCCCTTCCTCTAGCATGCCATTGATTCTGCAGGAAGAAAAGGCTCCTCTCCCTCCCCCTGAGTATCCAAATCAAAACATGCCAGAAACAACCCCACTGAACCAGGATGTCATAGGAGAGTATACACCTTTGCGGGATGAAGACCCTAACGCCCCTCCCTATCAGCCTCCCCCTCCTTTCACAACACCCATGGAGGGTAAAGGTTCCCGCCCGAAGAACATGACCCCATACAGGTCTCCACCTCCCTATGTCCCTCCTTAATGAAGCAGAGACACCCACGGAGATGGAGCCTTTAGTTCCACACCAGTGTTATCTATCGGGATCAGTGGCCTGCAGATCTGTTGCCAACCGGAAAACCAACATTCAGAATCTCAAACATTGCCTGATCCCAGCAGGCCCCTCTCCGAGTGCATTTGCTAAACCAGAGTGCTTGTGGAACTTTTGGAACACTGATTTTATTTTTGCCTAACAGCTTATGTTTTGTTTATTCATAGAGAGAGAAAAAAAAACCTTCTTGGCTCAAAATATTTCTGACAGCAGGCGTCTCAAAGCATTTTGTGCAAAGGGAGACTGGACATGCAGGCAGCACTAGGGGTGGCACACCGGGTCGGTCTCTGCTGTTTGCCTTTAAAACTAACTGTACTGTCTTTTCTATTCACGTGTGTCTAGCTACAGGGCATAACATGAAACATAGCCTAAGAATTACATTCAGAGGACTTTGTGAAACCAATATTAAGTTTTTACACTTAATTACTGTTACCGAAACGTATCTGTATAGATTTGGGAAAGGAGGGAAGTGCTTTACTACAAATAAGCTCAAAGGGTGTTTCCAAGGCCAATCAGGCTGAGGAACCATCTTTTTTTATCAAAGGAATCCTATTTTTTCACATATTATACAGTTCAGTCATCACCTGGGGTCCTTTCTGCAAACTGTAGCGCTCTTGTCTCTCTAGCCTGCTGTTTGCTTGACAGATGGCACAAATATCTTTAACAATGGAGCTTGAAGTACCTTTGCCATTATCAAAAAGCAGAATTGTGGAGTAATGTTGCTGCCTTTTGGGAAGTGGAGGCCCAACAGTGGTATCTGTAGACTGCAAAGGGTCATGGTGCTGCACTGAGGTTTTTCCATCTGGAAGGTATACTTTGGCTTTTGAAACACTCTTGAGGTATTTTGGTGAAGATGCAATATTTTTACGGAGTGTAATGCGGTTTCCTTATATGAACGCCTTCCGGGCCCACAGTATTGGAACAGCCCCTTGTCCCCCCCACCAACCCACCGTTCTGGTTGTCCCAGCTCCCTCCCTCACTGTTTTTCTATTGCATACAGATGCAGTAGAGCAGGCCTGACGTATGGCAAAAGTAATAACAGATGCCAGAAGCAGTTCTTAATAAACATCAATGAACTCTCAGCTCTAATTTTTTTACTAAATTTTTGATACAGCGTCAAATTTTATTAATTATAAAAAAAATAATTAATAGTCGTAATGCTGCCAGCAGTTTGTATGAGCTTAGCTTCTTAGTATCAATTCACTGGGTCTGATGCTATGCTCATGTTGCTTTTTTTTTTTTTTTTTGGCTTTTTTCCTTTTTCCTTTTTTCTTTGGTCTTTCATAGTCATTGTTTTAAATATTAGAGCCATGTCTCGGTTTCTTGCCTTTAAAAAAAAACACTGAACTTCCTTCTGGGAAGTTGGAGCTACTCCCAGGGTTGCTCCCAGCTTTTTTTCTTTAGACAAAATCATTTTACGCATGGATTTTTATTTTTATTTTTTGTCCTTTGAGACTCTTGGGTACACTAGAGGGAGGAGAAACCTTTTGCAATAATGAGTCCATCCCCTGGCTGGGGGCTGGGCAGCCTCTGGCTGACTTTGCACACAAAGCAGACACTTCTAAGCCATATTGACTGTTTTGCAAAGTATTTTTTGTGTGCTGACATGGCCAGTTAACATGCTAGTGGATGAATGGCTAAAATGACCTTCACCTCTGAACTTGTTACGGTGGTATTTTTCATCAAACCTCTTTTGAAATATGCGAACAGAATTTGAAACCTGAAAACAAATGTTAATTTTGCTCTCCCCCATAGACCTGTGTCTCCACTCCGAGAGGGCTAGAAGAATATGTGTTGAAGTGAGGGTGACCGTATAGATTTGCCCTAGAAAGTTTCTTTAAGTGCTCCCTTCCCCGCCCAATCCCTGATGCTTGAATATTGTCCTGTGCTTGCTCTAAAATAAAGACAGGCTCTGGGACACTTTTTCCCACCCAAAAGAGGTCAAGGTAGATCATTAAGTGGCGTCAGGTAAGGCAAAGTGCATTTGGACAGATGCACTTTGGAAGTTAGTTAGTAAGCTGCTCCTTCCCGCTCCCCGAGTTACCAGTTTGATGCCAACATCTTTACTGGCTGGCCCACATTTCAAGTTGTCCCCCACTTTTATCAACACACAGCCTCCGAAGCCTAAATGCTGCAAGCTTGAAGGGCCTTCCAAACAGTGCCGTTGTCCCTAGCAACTGATACCACTTTATTACTGGTCATGCGCAAGCGCAAACAATTTCAGGCCTGGGCCTACCTGTCACCATAGAAACTGGAGGCGAAGGGGCAGTGAACAGAATAATAACAATGGCATTCTCATCAGCTGGTTTTCCCTAAGCACCAGTGCTGTTTGTTTATGCCACTAGACACTGTATTGGTGGGAGAAAATCTTGTATTAAAAAGTGTTCACCAACCACTGATGTGTTTTTATGTCCTTATATAATTATTTTAAAATGTGTTTTCTGCATTATGTAAAGAAACATATCAACTAAATAAACCAGTGTACTTTACTATAAACTCAGAAGTTATAGAGCTCTTCCATTGGATCCACAGGATTCTCAGCACACAATAGTTGAAAAATATCCGATAGAAGTGTTGCATAAAATTCAGCAGAATGATCCCAGATTGTTTGAGCGCTCTGTTGCACAGTGACGGCTGTGAGAGAATGTTGTGGCATTCTGTAAGGAATTCCAGGTATTTTTAGTGTTGATTTCAAAAGCCCTACTGAAAGTGGGACTGGTAGAGACAGAGTGTCAGCCAACACATTTAGTTGCCATGAGATGGGGAATAGCTTAATAAATTTTGCAGCTGCCTTAAATCTTCAGTGAGTGCAGGAAATTTAAGGATCAAAGGTGATAAGGAGACCACAATAACAAAACTTCAAATTATATTAAGGAAAGTAAGGACTCTTCAGACGCAATTGTAAATCATGTCATAGAATCATAGAGTTGCACAGGACCTTGGAAGAAACAACGTAAAGGAATAAAAAAAATTAGAGGCCATGAACATGCTTTAGTTCTGCCTGCTCCTTCCACCTTTTGCCCAATGAGAAATTTAGTACTCCTAAAGTTTCCATGCTATTCTTTAAATTCAAAATCTCAGTAAAGGAGCTGCCACAGCAGAGATTTCTGGAATATTTTCTGAATGGTTGGGATCCTAGGGTGGGATTCTCCATGTTAATTACAGACATCAGATTATTATTATTATCATTATCATCATCATCATCATTATCATTATTATTATCATTATCATTATTATTATTTATTTATTATTATTAATGTACACTGTCCATGAAAATGCTCCACAAGCATGATTCATCCTCCTAACACTCAAGGTACCGCAAAGACCTGTTTTAAATATGAAAAGCATTATAGCATAATTAAATCTTCATTTTTAACATTCTGTGACAGTTTCCCAACCAGTCTCGCAATACCTTGCTCCCTCCATCCGGTAGCAGCCACTTGCATGCCTACTAGGAAGGGAAGGAGAGAGGAAGAAAAAAAAAAGAAGGAAGGTAGATTTCCGATGTTTTCTGCCACATTCTCACAAGAAACTCAATAGGAACACCAGCAGGAAATTGCTTCTGCACACACACACACCGCCCCCCCCCCCACTGCCTTTGGTCATTTTCTTTCTGTGCTTGGGAAAGGAAATATCTCTGAAGCAATAACCCAACAACCAAGGACTATGACTCCTACTGTTCTCTAGGTTTCCTCAAACACCAGTTCTACCATTGTTATGGTGTGACATTCCTCAGCCAGCAAGAATAGATTGGGGAGGGGGAACAGGAGCTCATGGAATCAGTTTAGGTTATCTCTTCCTCTCTTTAGGAGGCACTGGAGATAATTTTGATTCAGTAAGAACAATTTATCAAAGAAAATTATATTCACTTTGCTACATTGACTATTCCGTGAAAGTTGCTGGTCCTTTCAAAAGCTGTATCCCTAACGCAGAGTTGGCTGTTTTTAATAGATGGTTGTAATTTCACTTTCATTAGGAGAGTATGCTTTTCCTCTGTGACTAGAAGCAAGTTTTATTGTTCGTTTGGAGATTGTAGGTCAGAGGGATGATAGAAAGATGATAAAATTGAACCTTGATCATACTTTACATATCTCTGATATATCTTCACTGATTCCAGATTTAATATTTTCTTTAACTGTTATGCATTCAGATTAATTCTATGCTGTAATACTTTTGCATAGGCTTCAAAATTGATAAAGATCTAATTGGGGGATAATCCTATATGCATTCATAATTTATGTATTTATATTTGCTTTAGTCAGGAAGACTAAAGTTCATATTAACATTCTTTCTGTATCCCTAAGGCACAATTCTATGCTTACTTAGCACACCGGAAACCCCATTTAATGCAGGCAAACTAATTTCTAAGTAAATAGGAACATGATTACACCTTCTGTTTATCTCACTTTTAAAGGAGTAAGAATATATTTTGTATTCTTTTTTTAACTATTGGTTCCCCCCCCCCATAAGACAAAAAGTCCTCAAGTAACAATCATTTGTTTAGTAAACAAAGTTACAAAGGCACTGAAAAAAGTGACATGATCGTTTCTCACAGTTATGACCATTGCAACATCCCCATAGTCACCTGATGAAAATTCAAATGTGTGGCAATTAGCATATATGTATGGCAGTTGAAGAGCCCCAAGGTCACCTCATGAACTCTTGCAACTTTCTGACAAGCAAAGTCAATGGGAAGCCAGGTTCATTTAACAACCGTATTATTAACAACTGCAATGATACAACTATGGGAAGAAAAATGTCTCAAAATTCACTTAACTGTCTTTGCTTAACAATGGAAATTTTAGGCTCAACTGTGGTCATAAGTAGAGGACTACCTATATTGTGAAAAAGCTTGACAGGGCCTCCAGCTCTTTAATTCAAAAGTTCCTGCAGATATATCCAAATATGGGTAGACAAATATGGTCCAAATCATGTAATCAGATTATCTTTTAATGGAATATATTGCCTTTCCACAATAATCTAAATTCTTCCTGAAATATTTCATTTTAAAAACCTGGGTAGCAATACAATTATTATTATTGCTATTATTATTAGTACCCCTTTAGTCATGAACTCAAAATAAATTTTAAGAGGCGGATAGGAAAGGTAGGTAAGAAAAGAATTGACTTGAAATTCTCAAACTAGGAGTATCTTAGAGTCTTATCATTGGGGCTTCCCGGCATTTTCCCTATATGTCTGACAGTGCCTAATACTGAAAATATAAATGGATTTTGCATAAAAAGGAACTAAGGCCCCTGCCAAGATTTTGGAAAGACCTTTATTGTTGGTCCTGAACCGCAAAGATTTTGTAAATTAAATCGTTTGGATTATAGGTATGCCCAGTGATAAATGTCCCTTCTCTCCCATCATATGGAAGCTATACTTCGGATATAGTAAATAGGGGAAGAGCATGTTTGATAATCTTGTCAACCTGTTTAAAATACCCTAAAGGGTTTAATATAATTCATCCAAATATTTACGTATATGAATGATGAAGCAATATCCATTTTTAATGTTTCATTTCCATAAACCCATTTGGATTTTGAAACACCTGTTTATATTAAAACTGAGATAAAGAAGATAAAGAATTTTAGGTATTTACATTTACAAACAATCTTTATTTGCACTAATTATTTCAAGAATTATTAAACAAATAAATATAAATATTTATTTAAAATATCCTTTTATCAATTTTCTTAAGTTAATTAAAGCCTATGGGAAGTATCTTATTCTGGTTAATTTAATAATCTGATACTGGTATGTATCAAATATTTTATCCTTATCAGTCAATGTTATTGTGTTTTAAGTGTTTAAGTCAGTAAACACAGTAAAAAGTATTTATCATTTCTATACCCTGGTTATCCTTATCCTATTGGGCAAGACAAGCCAGTGTTTCCAGTATTAAATTAAATGGAATATTAAAGAATGAACATCCTTGATGAAATAATTCTATTTGTGAAAACCCTGGCCAAAGAATGGGAAATATCCAGTTCATAGAGAAAGGAAATCAATATTTAACCAAAACTTCCTCAAAAAATTAAAATTGTTTTTTACATCCAACTGACCACCTCTGCAAAAATCAATTTTTCAACTGAATTTTTGCATTCAACGTAATGCAAACTAACAATCTATGGTAATATCATACTTTATGGTTGCCCTTTCATGAAACCAAATTGTGCAGAATGAATAATTGCAACAATTTTACTATTAAAACTTAGCATTAACATCTAACAAAAAAGATGATAGTATGTACAATCAGCAGACGTTTTACCCGTCTTTAAAATCTTGATACAAGAAAGAAGGCAGAAAAGCATAATTATAAATCTCCAACAATCAATATGCATCATATACCATTCAAAAGGATAATAACCAGCACTGCAAACCTTTCCATTTTTCATGTACTTAATGATTATTATTTCCTGATAGAATAAAAGAACAGCTGAATAAAGAATATGATAGTGTGTTATCTTTGGGGGAAATTGTATTTTGAAAAGGATTAATTTCTCAGTAACTTAAATCAGTAGTTGAGTGTACAGTATATACATCTTTTAAATTTTTGCTTTGTTGCAGTGGTTTCAATCAAGTAGCAATTATCCTTTTTCTCTTGCTCACAAGACAGTTGCTTTATAAGATTCAGTATTCTATTTCAGCTGCATAGTATTAACTAATAATCTAGCAACATAAATAATTTATATAATTTTACTTTGTATATGCATAATGCCTTGCACATTCAAAAGTTCCTTAACTATTTTTTCAAAATTTTCTCATTTTTTTCTTTATCCATGAAGTACAAACAATAATCCAATCATAACATGCCTTAAAAGTATCCCAAGCTATCATTAATCCTGCAGACTATATTTTTATGCAAACTAATATTTAAAATCTTATTTTACCTGTCTAATGTCAATCTTCCATTAATGATATAATTACCTACCATCTTATACTTTCTGGAACTTGATTGGGTGTTGCAATAAGATTACAATTATCTATTTCACCAAATATAAGGACAATAACAAAACAAGGGGAAGATTACTGCAAAATCCCCATTCCCTCCCGATCAGCTGGGACTCGGGAGGCAGATAATAGATGGGGGTGGGGCCAGTCAGAGGTGGTATTTACCGGTTCTTCGAACTACTCAAAATCTCCACTACCGGTTCTCCAGAACCGGTCAGAACCTACTGAATACCACCTCTGCTATAGACACCTCATATCCTGGACATAAACTGTTTCAGCTCCTCCCCTTGGGATGCCAGTATAGGGCATTACATGCCAAAATAACTAGATATGGGAACAGTTTTTTCCCTTGTTCCATTACTCTGCTGAACACCTAGTTCTCACTACCTTACTTCTAAGTACATTTACCCATGTTGTAGGGTTGTAGTAGTAGTAGTAGCAGTAGTATCCTTTTTATCTCCTTGATTACCCCCTCATTGGTGTTATTATTATTAGGATTACTTCTGCTCTGTCACTTTGCATGTACACTGAGAGCTTCTGCATCAGAAACAAATTCCTTGTGTATTTAATTACACTTGGCCAAATAAAGTATTCTAATATTTTAATCTTCTAATCTAATCTTCTAGTCTTACATATCTAGGGAGACACACAACTCTCAGCAGCTTGAAACAACTTCTTCAATAACTTGCGTTAGAGAAATCACATGGATGGGCCATAAGTATCTTTGGTGGAATGTGTATGGCACATGACAAGAAGGTGATGGGTATGCATGAATCATGGCAGAAGCATTTGGCATTGATTTTTTACCTTTAAAAAGTAATGATAAAATGCACATATTTCAGATTCAGGTATCCTGTCCTTTCCTCTAGGTCACGAACTTGAATTGGTTTTGAAGTACTGCTGAAAACTCTAAAAGATGGACACATACCAAGTGCTAGCAAATATTTCACATATCATAATCAGTGAACTTAAGAACACCACCGAAGGTTAAGGGACTTCTTGCAAGACATAATTCAAATCATTTGCTTGTATGTAATCCCATGTTAAATCAGTTTTTACAAATATCGGTAACATTTAGTTCAGTTGGCAGCAGATGAAGTTCACTTGCTCACAAAATTCACGCTGGTGTGAATCTTGCTCATTCTTACAGAAATCTGGAAAAAAAATGCCATACGATTAGAACTCAGTTTGAAGTTCAGAGTTCAAATGCACAGGTGCGCAGAGAATTAAAGATTGCAATTTTAGGTAGGACTTAAAATTTACATTCTTCAAAGTTAAAATTATTTTTTGATTTTGCAACTATTATGCTTCTTTCATTGGTGCTTTGACTTAGATATGAATTTTACTTCCTCGTGAATTAATAAATAATAGCCTAGAAATCAATTCACTGTTCTTAGAGGCCTTTCTCGTTTCTAAGATCCTTAATGAATCAGTATACGTAGTCAATACTGCAGTGTTTTTCAACCATGGCAATTTTTAAGATGTGTGCACTTCAACTCCCAGAATTCTGATGCCAACATGCTTTAAATTTGTATATTTAAATTTGCAGTGAAAAATACGGCAGTACAAACTTTTCAGAAACCACTAGCAATGCCAATATTATTTTATTTTATCTTATCCTATATTTTATTATTATCTTATCTCATGATCTGATCTGATCTGATCTTATGATATGATATATGATATTTATATACTTTATTCATTAAACATGAAACACAGTCAACTGAACATTCAAAAAAACATCACAAATACCATTGACTGGTGCTAATGGTTGATACAGGTTGCTGCCAGCATCCTAGGTATCAACTAAGTACCTTCTTAAGATGTATGATGTTCTGAGTAGCACAGTTTTTTGCAGTTCTGCTGGTATTATTGCAGGACGCTGCAATTTGTTGATGTATCTTGTAAAATTCTTGGACATGGTGCCAAGTGTCCCGATGACAATGGGTATCACTGTTACATGCTTCATCCATAATCAGGTACTTTCTATGGCCAGATTGCAGTATTTTATTATTTTTTCCAGTACTTTTTCTTCGACTCTGGCATCTCCTGGTACTGTTTTGGCCCTCTATAACCATGATATTTGGTGTGTGTTGTTCCAAATGACGATCCGTCTGTATTCGAAAGTCCCACAAGATCTTCACCTTCTCATTTTCAGTAACTTTTTCCACTTGTGCTCCCATGACTTTTTGGTTACAGGTAAGTCGTATTTTTTACATAATGACCAGTGGATTAATTTTGCAACTTGGTTGTGCCTATGATTATGATTATGATTATGTTAATATTTGTTGAGATTCACAGCCTTGAATTGTTTTAGAAAAGGAAGCCAGCTTGATTCCATTGGCCCACTTACTGTATACTCAAGGCCCCGTGTAGAAATGGAATTAACTTACCTTACCTTTCCTTTATTTCGATTTTTATACCGCCCCCTCTCCCCAAAGGGACTCGGGGCGGTGTACAGTCAAATGAAATAGATAAAATGGACTACAAACATGCAAACATAAAAACATAGAAGAGGAGGCAATACAACACTGTACAGGTAAAGCAGATAAAAACAGTATATAAACAATCTTAAAAAATACCCAATTAAAATTACCCAATTAAAATATATCTGCCAAGAGGTATGATGAGGTTATGAATGGTCTAAACGGAACAGGTGAGTCTTCAGTTTTCGTCGAAAGGAGAGAAAGTCGGTGGTGGTTCTGATATCGGGGGGGAGGTCATTCCAGAGGGTTGGGCCCATCACAGAGAAGGCTCTACTCCAAGGTGTCGCCCGTTGGCACTGCCTAGTGGACGGCACCCGGAGGAGCCCCTCCATGTGAGAGTGAATCGGTCGCAGGGAAGTGTGTGGTAGGATGCGATCCCACAAGTACCTAGGTCCTGAGCCATGGAGCGCTTTAAAGATGGTGATTAACACCTTGAAACGCACCCGAAAGACCACAGGCAGCCAGTGCAGCTCGCGCAGGAGCGGTGTTACGTGGGAGTACCTAGTACTCCCAAAAATAGCCCGCGCGGCTGCGTTCTGGACTAGCTGCAGTCTTCGAGCGCGTCCCAAGGGAAGCCCCATGTAGAGGGCATTGCAGTAGTCCAGCCGAGACGTCACCAGTGCATGAGTGACCGTGCGTAGGGCATCAGAATGTCAGAAAATTGTTAGAACAAATTGAATCCAGACTAAATTGCAAAAAAAAGTAGTTCCTATGGATTTCAATCATGCAGGACTAAATCTACTCAGCTCCCTGTGTATTTAAACTTTTTCATTAACACTACACAGATCCTTATGAGAATAACTGGAGGTTAAGGTATTTTATTTCACTTTTTTAAAGTTCTTTACCATCTTTTCTTTTCCAGTTCTCAAAACTACAGTATGCTCTTCATGGGGCAGCCCTTGAAGTGAGTCCAGAAACTGGAAATGACTGAGGCAATGGGATGATGTTGAAACAGTTGTTCTGTGCACTGACTGCTGAGCCCAATTCAAAACAATCACCATGGCATATAAGACAATGCATGCCTTAGTCTCAAATTAGTTTTGGGGCTACTTGCTCCAGTGCAGTCTACCCCATCCTTTTCGATCATCTTTTTCAAGTCCTGCTGCTGGTAAATTTAACAGTAACGGTAACAAATTCTGTTTCTGTGTGGGGCTTAGACCATATGTGGGACATTGGGATTGAAGCTGGCCTCTTCTTAATTACAGTTCAACAATACAATATATTGTAACCTATACATTTTAGAATTCAGAATTGTCAACATTGCTGCTTTTTAATATGAAAACATTGGACCACACCAAACTTTCAGCAAGTACACCAAGTACCTGCCGGTAGTTACAATTTTGAGCCTTGGTTCCTTGAAACATTCATACTGTGTTTCATTCTAGTAGGGAAAGACTTTTAGAATCGTACTTGGATGCCTGGAAAAGTACTCCCCATAAATCCTGTGTTCTTGGTCATTGAGTATGAGCTAACAGGAAAGGCCTCTACAAGTAGTCCTTGACTTACAACAGTTTGTTTAGTAACCATTCAAAGTTACACTGGCACTGATAAAAAGGACTTATGATTGTTTTTCACACTTAACGACCATTGCAGCACCCCCATGGCCACATGATCAAAATCCAGATGCTTGGCAACTGACTCATACTTATGACTGTTGCAGTGTCCCGGGGTCATGTGATCAGCTTTTGTGACAAGCAAAGTCAATGGGGGAACCCGATTCACTTTACAATTGTGATTGTGTTGGCACAATCACTGCTGCACCTGTTGGCGCTTCATTAAAGAAGCCTTTTCTGGGACGTATATGGCAGCACTGCAGATAAGCAAGGTAGCTGTCTCCCTGGGATAGGAAAGACGTGAAAAAAAAATCAATCCTCTCTTTTGCTTGGTGACCTTGGACAGCAGGGGTTCAACCGCATAGCACCATTTGAATAAATAAATAAATGTTTCAATGGAGTACATATAGATTCACATTCATAGAGAGCACTACCTCCCCAAGCCTCCTAGGTGACGTTAGAATGACTAAAGGGCTGCATTCCAGATAAGAATGTTAATGGGAATTTGTCTGGTGGAGTCCAAAGGAACAGCTGTTCCACCGGCAGAACCAAGGACAACGTTATGGTGGAGGAGCACCGGGTAAGAAAAGACTCATTCCTCTGAGGAATTGGCACACCTGAGGGTAGCTAATTAGTGATAGGAGGATAAAGAGCAATTGTTTAGAGCAGTGATGGCTAACCTTTTTGTTGTTGGGTGCCAAAAATGTACAATTGCGCATGTGCGTGTCGACACCCATAATGAAAAGCGCTCTCCCACATGCGCATGCATGCACAAACTCCCCCCCCCCATGCTCCCCCACACACGTGCCGCACTGCTTACCTCCAAGCTGAGCTTGGTATTTCCTCTGGGGCGCTGGGGCAGGCCATTTTTGCCCTCCCCAGGCTCCAGGAAAGCCTCCGGAGCTTGGGGGAGGGCGAAAAACAGGCCTACTGAAAGTTTGGAAACTTTGGGTCTGTTTTTCACCCTCCCCAAGCACCAAAGGCTTTTGTGAAGCCTGGGGAAGGGGAAAAAGGCCTCTCCCGGCCCCCCAGAGGCCCTCTGGAAGCCAGAAATGGATCATTTCCAAACTTCCAGCAGGCCCATTGGGCCCATTTTTCACCCTCCCCAGGCTCCAGAGACTTTCCTGAAGCCTGGGGAGGACAAAAATGGCCTCCCCTGGCCCTCCAGAAGGACGAAAAACAGGAGCGGACTGCTCACATGCCAGCAGATATGGCTCCTCGTGCCACCTGTGGCATGCATGCCATAGGTTCGCCTTCATGGGTCCAGAGCAATTGTCTATGTCATTGTAGTCAAATACATGACCACAATGTATTTGCTATTGGCCCCTTTTGCAGTGCCACCTGTAGGAATCTCAAGTGTTCAGCGAACCAGTCAGTGTCTTTTGTACCATAATTAAAAGACACACTTCAGTGGTGGCTAAGTATTTAGAACCCATGAAGATTCTCAGCATGGGGGCCTGGAAAGCCAGAATGTTTTTAATGTTCCCATGTAATTTCCAAGCACAACATTCTAGCAAGCCCAGATGTAGAATGGGGCCTTGTGGAAGACCATTTGGTTTTTGTTTTGGACAGGACAGAGTGCAGGAACCCATCCCTTAGTTTGCCTAAGAATTCCAGAACTGTCTTGAATAACCTTGCTTGGGTGCAAAAGGTGGATCAAAATGTTTGCATTTGTCCATCCAACTGGGAAATATTTGTGTCAATTCAAGGAATATTTCCTTGGTTTTTTTTTCTCCAAGAAAGCATAATTCAAAACAGTAACATCTTGAGGTATTTGGTGGAGTAATTATATTTGTCTGTGCTGGCAAATGCGTAGAGTCCTGTGCTACCTTAAATAGATTTGTTGTGGTTTAAGCCTTCAAGGAATATAGCGCATTTTAGTTAAGCACAATGCATTATATTCCAGTGACAAAAAATAGGTATATTTTACTCATGACGGAAAATGAAATGAGAAAAACAAGTGGGTGGCTAATTCCAATATATAGTATTGGAGCAATTTGGCAGGGATTCCCAATTGGCCTTAAAGTTACAATCCTTTACATGGAAATTTCAGAATTTTGCCAAACTTCATACTATAAGTAATTTGAGTTTCCTTCCTTAGACCTCAGCCAGGGCAACAGATTCTCAACAATAGGTTTTTTTTTTTACACTGCTATGGTGAATTTTTAAACATTTCAATTGGTTGTCCTTGGGATATTGCTTGATGTAAGGATTGCAATGTGAATGATCACAGATTATGTTTTGCTCTCAATATAGCATTTGGTTCCACGTTTGTTTGTTTTTTCATTCTAGAACACAAGTGCATCTGCCGACTGCGGAAAACCATGAGATGAATTGGGTTGAAACTCAGACTGGTAAACAGCACCATCAATCTCTTAAACTTTATTACTCTTGGCCGTAGCTGGGGCTCGTCTCCTAGGTCCTCCTATCGGGCCAGGCATGTGGCAGATTCAAGATTGTCGGCTTGCATCGTTGGGGCAGTAGGACTGGAGAAAGTAGAGAATCGTATCTGTGGTGCTTTGTAGCAAATGTGGCCCCATAAAACCGAGGAAGCGGGAGAAGAGAACTGCACTGCCTCCTGCCTTCAGCAGTTCCGAGTTTGAACCAACCACTACTATTTTTGGCATGTTGCTGCTTGGCTGTACCCTAAGGGTATGAATTGGATTGTTCAGCCAAGCCTTAATCAGACTGCATTCAAAGAGAGGGTGGAAAGAATGAGAAAATGGGCACTTAAGAGCGTTCTGGCATCTCTGTTCAGAGGCTGAATGCAAGTTTGCATCTGCTCGACTAGCTGCTATCAGTGTAACTCCCCATTTTCTGCACCGGGCAGCTGGGCTGTTTGCTGTCTTGTGAATGACAGCACATGGCTCTGCTGATAAGAATTCCCAGCCTCCTTTTCAGTGGGGTTTTTCCCCCCCCCTGCCAAAGGGCGAAACAGGCTTGGAAAAACAGGACTCTGCTTCGGAGAGCCCTTGTTGCTTTCACTCCCCACGTCGGCTTGGCAAGCGTACAAACATTCATAAAGCCCATCCCATCTATTTTCAGCCTTGCCAGGAGGGGAGAAGGAAAAGTTCTGTAAAAGGCCTTTCCTATTTATGGCTCTCTCTCTTGCAGCAAAATGTTACCATCGTTGCACAGCCGCTCCCTTTCCCAGCCAGCTACATTTAAAGAGAAACTTATTTAGAAACCTTAATTTAAGACTTATTTCATCCCAGAGTCTCAACAGCACAAACGGTTGGGAATAAACAAGCAATTTTTAGCATCTGTGGGTGGAGCAAATGTTATATTTTGTAAACGAACTGCAGCCTTGGAGTGTTTGCTGTAATTCAAGGGCAAGGCAGGACATTTTGAACGCTTCTGCTTATCTGCAGTCACACTAGAGCTGAGCGCTCCCCCTCGGATTTGGGAGGCTACACTCCTAGGAAGTTCCAGCAGTGGCCTAAGAAGGTTACTGCGAGAGATTTGCCTTCTGAACTGCTCTGTGATTTCAGAGACGGCCGTGAGCCTTTCCTGTACTCTGTTGATGTTTTCGTTTGCTCCCCTGCAGCATCTGCCATTGTGTATTTGTCACTCCCAAACTGTTTCTCCACGGTTGATAATGGCTTCTACTGAGCTTCTTGATGTGATTCCTTAGAATGTGGGAAGAGTAATCAGTTTGCTGTCTACACATCTCCCTATCTCTCTCTCCATCTCTCCCTCTGTTTCTCTGCTTCTCTCTCTTCCTCTCCCTCTCTGCCTCTCCCTTTCTGCCTCTGCCTCTTTCCCTCCCTCTCCCTCCCTCTCTGCCTCTCCCTCTCTTTCTCTCTCCCTCTCCCTCCCCTCTCTCCCTCTCCTCCCCCTCTCTCTCCCTATTTCTCTGCTTCTCTCGGATTGGTTTTTAGGATCTGTCTTCCCTGGATTGGCCTTTGGGGTCTTTTTCTCCAGCCTCTCTCTTTCTCTACTTCAGTGGTAGAGCCTTACAACTCATCCTGTTGCAATTGGCAACCAGGGCATTAAGCCACTTGCCTTGTCTTGGGGGGGGGGGGACCTCTACAGCAGAGCCTTTTCCAACTCTGCTGCCTCCAAAGCTGAGGAAGCCTTCCCTACTGAACAAAAGATGGCATTTGATTTCGTTGCACAGGGTGCAATGACAAGAAAGTAAACTAAACTAAAAATACTTATTCCAGAATTTAAAAGATACAATGAGGCCACTTCGTTTTCACTCACTCCATATCCAGGCCTCTCGCTGCAAAGGGGTACAAGTAGGAAGCCATTTGCCACCTCTTGATCAGAGGTCCAAATGCAAAGCTGGGAATTGCAGGTTCAATTATATCTGTAGGAGTTTCTTCATGGTGCTGACACCTACATTGGAAGATGAAGAAGTGTAAATACAGAATTGCTAGCAACACAGAGAAGTGGAGTTCAGATGGATTTGACTACCGCTGCTATTCTTTAACCACTTAATGTAGGAGCGCTGGTGCTAGACCGCTTTACAAAAAGAACTGGACATGTTGCTAAGTAACTTGGTGCTACTCTGCATAGCCATTTTTCCTGGAAGCTAAAAGAGATCTTCCCCATTCAAAAGCAGCATCTCCTGGACTAACAGAACCTAGAGTTTCTCCCCATGGATGCATGTCAGCTTCCCAGGACTGGATACAAACCAAGCACAACATCTTCCTCCTTCCAAGAAGGCATACAACTGGCTGCTGCAGAGCTACTGCCCTACAATAAAAGGGTTAAGGACCACAGCCAGTACACTGTTCTCTGTACAATTTCATCATATGGTCCTCTGCAGGTAAAATCCTTCAGTCAAGCTTGATTCCTTGTGACTTCATGAAGAGGCCAGAGAATGGACAAAGCACAGAAGGCCAGCTGATTTTGGCCTTCTTTTAAGGCCATTTTTTGCCCTCCGGAGCCTTCAGGAGGCTTCCCTGAAGGCTCTGGAGGCCAAAAAACGGGCTATGAGCACACCGGAAGTGACTTCCAGTTTGGCCTTCGGGCCGTTTTTCGCCTAAAGCACCAGGGGCCACCGGGGGGCCTCCCGGGGGAGCGGGGGAGGCTGTTTTCGCCCTCCCCAGGCTCCTAGAAAGCCTCTGGAGCCTGGGGAGGGTGAAAAAAGCGCACCAAAAGTGGGGAGGGGGAGAATGCTGGTTGCGCATGCGTGCAGGGGGGGGTGTCACGCGCATAGCATTATGGATGTGGGCATTCCCTTGCGTTCCCCCCACTTTTGGCACACGATCCAGAAAGATTAACCATCACTGTCCTAGATCAACTGTGCTTAGATCTTTTAGGATCAGTCAGGTTTGGCTAATATGCTGGCACCCAGGACTAACAGCAGTAAATTCGACCGTGAGCAATGGAGCCTGCCTACTTCCTCACCCATCCCCACACTCCCAAATTATATGTGCATATGATTGTTGAGTTAGGAGTGGTGTGGTCTCCTCACAATCAGGAGGCTGTGAGTTCAATCCAAGGTAAAGGCAGATATTTCTCTCTCTGGGCACACTGAGGATAAATCTGCTGAACAAAACTCCACATTGGTGACAGAAAGAGCATCTGGCCATTAAAACACTCTTCCACTCAGTTGCCCCGCACTCCACCCGGCAAAGGATTATGGGGTCGTTAAAAGAAGATGCTGGTGATATGATTGTTGAGTTTATATGAAAATCAATTTCCAACCAACATATCTGATTTCATAGTGCAATACTTTACACATCTACTCAGAAGAGAAATCCTTCCTCCAAGTTTACTCCTTGAGAGGTGCTTATAAAGCAGCAGTGTAAAAGGCCAACTTGCTGCAGGACAATTCCCTGTGGCACAAGAATTACACTAATATCAAAGAATTGGTGGAATAAAATCATTTTAAAAAGGAGGCAAAATGAAATGTGAATGACAAAAATTAAAATAATTATTAACTTTTAAATAATTAAACAGAATTCTTAAATTGTCCCATGGCGAGTTGTCCCACAGCAAGTTGTCACATTCGGAACAGGTGCTACTCATTCAGTCATTGATTGGACAGAGTTAAATGTGATCATGTTTCAGATGTCTGCAAGTTCTTCGATTCTTCACGTTATGAATTAACAGTAACTCAGTTTGCATTATTTACTAGCTAGAAGCCTCATTATTTACAAAGCACAAATTCATTTTTGTTCATCTAAATTGCCATAGTAGTGTCCCTTCATTGAACCTTTTTTTTCTATCACTGTAAATAGCAATCAACTAGTAAGTCATACTTCCTCCCAACCTTTTTAAAGAGAAATTAAAATTAAAGGTCTTTTTTTGTGTGTGTTTTGTTTTCTAGAAATATATTTGCCTGGAAAACAATTTTAGACCAATTATCCACTTTTAAATCTGTCTGTAGGATTAGCTCATCTTCATTTTGTTCCACAAGAACTGAAGCCAGCAAGAAATAATTAACTTATGGATAGTGTAATATTAAATGTCCAGAAAGAGAGCTCGGTGTGAAAATGACCACAAAGCCAAACAGCTTAATAGAACATTACAATGGGGAGGATTTAAATCTTTCCACCCACCCCTCGCTAACCCTCCTGGGAATTGGTCATTTGTCTGAAAATTGTTAGACTTGTAGTCCAGCCTCTTTGCAGGAGATACCATGTTGGAGAGGCAGACATTAAAAGAAGATCAGGGTCTGGAAGAAGGTTAGGAGTAAATACAGTTTGTCAGAGAAGCAGTATTAGATTTGGAGAGTGTTTTGTGCTGAATAAATCTAAACAGGTTTTCTGTTTTGAACCTTGTTCTGAATTTATTTCGCTGGACCCAGTGTCTGGAATCCAAAGTAAAAGTGGTCTGGCAGCAGCTGCTTTCCAGCTGAAAAGTGACAATAGAGCTTTGTCTGGAAGCTGTCTCTGGGAAATCCCAGTTTTGGTGGGAAAGGATTATGGTCTGGCATTAGGACTTCTAACATTTGTTGCAAGCACCGTTGCAGGGAATAGGCGTGAAAAAAGCAAGTATGTCTTCTAACAAGTATGTCTTCCTTTAGATTCTCTCAGCAAAAGTAGGCCAAGTCCATATTGTATGTGACAGCTGTTCCACTCCACTGCCAATTCTTAACAACAATGCCAAAGTCTCACATTCAGTCTCTTCACCAACATTTGAGGGGTATGATCCAATCTAATTTAAGCAACATGATCTTCCTTGATTTCCACATAAATGATCTTCAAGTAATTATCCAAAACCCAACCTTATTTTCCCCTTGGTTTTCATTAAAGAACATCAAACACACATTATCTCACTTTCTTCTTCTGCCTCTCCCTGAGCTGCCCAAGTTTTCTTGAAAACAGTTGCCTTGGAGACCCTACAAGGTGGCATGATGGATTGGTCCAGAGAGGACCAATGAGGGAGGATCTCTCTGCCTTTATACCCTGCTGGGATGAACAACTTTAGATGCGGCCTTTGGGGCCTTCAAGGGGCGTGGTTAACAATGTCACTAAAGTGATTGGGGTGAAACATTGGAGCCAGTTTTGTTAGTATTATTTATGGATTTTATTTATTAATTAGATTTATGTGCCACCCATCTTGCCTAAAGGTGACTGTTAAGAGGTGAATTGGGTTTCTTCATGCTTTTGTTCATGCTAGGCATTCTTTTTGTACCTTAAATCCCAAACAGACCACATCATTCTAATTTTGTGACAGTCTGGGTTTGAAAGAATATAATGGCCTTACGAAGCTTCTGGAATTCTCTATTCTTTAAAATCCACTGAAAGTAAGCAAAAATTTGATTTCATTTATTTGGGGGGGGGGGAGTCCATTTGTATCCTGTAGATGGCCCATCCTTGTTCTGCTGGATGTGTACAGAAAAAGCTCTTCCTTTTGTTCAAACAATGGACAATATGAATCCAATTAATTACAGAATTAATGCTATGTACCATTGAAAAAGAAAATAGTGACTCTCCCTGATTTATAAATGTTTGCACATAATAGTGATTCCACAGCTGCTGCTGAGTAAACATCTCCATAACAAATTGATATGCTCTAGATATCACTTTAGGCAATGTTGGTCATCTGTTAAGAGAGGAACGAAAGCATGTGTGTAAGGAGGAGCAATGAGAGGTTAAAATGTGAGATTTTGCATTTTTCCATGGGAGAAGCTTTCCTAACTCATGCCATATGCTGAATGGAGATCTGATTGAAACACTTCCAGCCATCAAACTTAATCCAGAAGAAAATCTGCCTTTGCATATGAAAATTGATCTGACTAGAAATAGCAACAAAGCTATCTGAGATCCCTTCAAATGAAATCAATGACAATTAATAATTAAAGATGGATAGGACATGATTTCAGAAACATACGGTTTTTAGATTTTGGACAATATTTATTTATTAATAATGATCCTGCTACAGCTGAATAGCTAGAACTTTGTATGAAGGAGCTCCAAAGACCAGCCTCTAATTAAAGCATCTAACTGGAGTAGATTGAGATTAAAAAAGATTATTTGACTATGGGGATTAGGCAATGCAGAATTAGATGGGCCTATTGCCTGACAACACTTTATAAACAATTTCATAGCTTTTATAGTAATGCATTGCTTGACATAAGTCAATCTATACTTGCATTCATATTCATAAGAATACAGGTTAATAAATGGATGGTTGTTTTTAATCTAAGGTACTGCTTAGCTGCACTGCAGTAGAATTAGAATTGTGCTTCAGTCTGTACATTTGATATCCCAGACTACTGATGAGCAGAATAGCGGCAAGGGAAGATATTTGCAAAGGAACAAGTCCTGATTAACGTGAGAGGATTAGCCAACATTTAAAGTTGAACATTTTGAGGGCTAGATGCCTCATCATCATTCACATGGTGATTTGGCCATGGCTGTGCCATTCAGATCAAGTACTGTGGATACCACTTTGGTTACAGTTCCACCTCCAGTTCCGTGCTTTTACTTGCAGTCAGATGGCATTAACAAATATTAAATTATACATATACATTTATAAAGGGACTCATTGTTCATCTACAGGAGGGAGGAAACTGTTCCAACAATACACATTACGTGAGAGCCTTAATACAAATGAAAAAGAGCCACTGATGTTATGAAACTACCAACCATCAAAGTAAAATATGAATATATAATGCTTAACTGTATAATCTACAGGAAGAGATTTGTGCATGGAAAGCAACTATTAAGTTAGTCTTTTGCAGCAAAAGCAGAAACTGGCTGTGTTCACAGAGAATATTACTAGATTAATTATGATTCTTAAATCTAATAATAATATTACTAGATTAAACTATCTTCTGGGTTTGTTTAGTACGCTGAACTTTAACCCAACCAGATAGACTAATTTTGTTCTAAGCTGGAGAAAGAAACGGAAGCATTTTGCAAACATGCAGTCATTCCATTTTTAAAGAACTTGGGTACGCATGTTACACGACCACACTTGTTTTGCCATTATCAGCTTGTGCGAGGATTTTGAAATGTAATACAATTTTCTGGCTTTACACAGGACCATGAATCAAAATTTTAGGATATTCTGCATGACATGTAGACTAAAAGGTGGCTCACTTGGTCCTATAAACACAGCTGGAGTGTTATGGCATTTTCAAGGCTGTCAGAAAGTTATCCCACCCTGTTGGATCCCCGAAATGGCATCTTTGAACAAATGCTGACCTCGTTTGAGAAAGTCTGGTATTGCATGCAAAGAATCCCAGGTCAACACAGCTGTTCAGGCTCACGCTTAATAATCTTTACGAAGGTTAGAAGCTAATGGCACGTAAAAGCTTTGCAACAATAAAGCAGGCATTTCTTCAAGTACAGTTACTATCCTCTGGCATGATTCTAATCCTACCCTTTTTTAAAATAATGGAAATAGCCAAGGTTAAACTGTTCGGTAGTAAAAGGGGATTTGATTGAGTCATTGGTGTCAACTTGACAGGGCTGAGTAGAGTCAGTTAATGTCCGTCAAACCCTATCAGGTAGAAATACAAAATAAAAGTGTTATTACTTGTTAGTGCTGCATAGTGAGCTGAAGGACACAGTATCTGTATATGAAATCCAGGTGTTTCATCCATACTGAATGGCTTTGTTGAATTGCTGATCTGTGCATGAATGTGTTGGGCATATCTACGTATCTCCCACAAGACTTCATTGCATCTATGCACAAGAGCTGTGACAAGCTCTGTCTAAGCCCGGTTGGCCCTGCACTTAACCACATAAAAGTTCATTGTACAAAGGGATGAAAATGACATTTCTGATATACTTTTTTTCAGGTTCGCCAATTCTGGCATAAGTGTCTTAGATGTTTCCCTCTTCTCCACTGAAAAGTCAACTATCTCCTGAAGACCTGAATGGTTTCCATTCTTCTTTTTAACAATGTCCCTTAGTATGCTACCATGAAACTGCATTTGAGAAGCATCCCAGACCAGTTCTGTAAAGAAGCAGTGCATGCACTGCCATCCTCTTCTATGACAAACTTTTCATCTTGAGGAACATCAAGGAGTGTTCCTTCTCCTAGGAAGGCTTAGGTTCTGTAACTGTCATTATTCTCTAGTAATGTGGTCTCTGCCCAGAGTGATTCAGAATTGTTCTGTAGCTGCTTTGTATTCTTTCGGCAGAAACAAAAATAAGTTCTGCTTATAATCTTAATGTTGTTATGTTAATGTTTGGTATAGCTGTGTTTAGGGAGTCTCACAAGACAACAGAAGCAGCATCAACTGCAACGTGAAGCCGGTAGTTTGAAGTCACTGACTGTATAGAAGTAGCAATAGCAATAGCACTTAGACTTATAAACCATTTCACAGTGCTTTACAGCCCTCTCTAAGCGGTTTTACAGAATCAGCCTATTGGCCCCAACAATTTGGGTCCTCATTTTATCCACCTCGGAAGGATGGAAGGCTGAGTTAATCTTGGGGGATTTGAACTGCCAAATTGCAGGCAGCTGGCAGGCAGCAGCAGTAGCCTGCAGTACTGCACTCTAACCACTGCACCACTCACTGTCCTTTAGTTCTTGAAGTCCATCTTATGGAGCAAGATAAGTCTCAGATGTCTTATTCTTGCTGAAAGTCTTCATGCCAGGCAAGATCTTTCACGGAGTTCTGATGTTTTCAAGTCTTATTTCACTCATATGATTTCTATACATATAATTACTTATTGACATACCGTATTTTTCAGGATATAAGATGCACCTTTTTCCCTCAAAAAAGAGGGTGAAAATCTGAGTGCATCTTATACACTGAATACAGCATTTTTGGCCTCCCGAAACCCCGCCCCATCACCAAAATAGCCATGCATAGCCTTTAGGAGGCTTCCAGAGTGCTCCTGGGTGCTGGGGAAAGCAAAAACGAACGGAAAATGGGCCATTTTTTGCTCATTTCCCCCCGCCCAGCCCCAAGGAGCACTATAAGGCTCCTAAAGGCTATTCATGCCCTTTTTTTAAATTAAAAAACAGGCCATTTTGGGGAGGTCTGCAGAGTGCAAAAACTTTTTAAATAATTTTGCCTTTTCAAAATCTTGGTGCGTCTTATACTCTGAAAAATATGGTACTTTGTATCATATATTTCTCAACATGAAATACATTGACCACATGTTATATTCATGACCCTCTCCCTTCTCAAGAACTTGTTTTCCTTTCAGACACTCATTCTATACTTCATCATAGCACTGGCCACAGCACCAGCCACAGGCTCAGAAGATAAGAGTAAGAGAACACACTTTTCAAAACAAGAGGGTAGAGATTGTGCAGTCCTGCTACAAATTTCTTTAAAATCCACAAATGTCATAAAACCTAAACCTCCCACCACCTTCAGCAGACACATCCTAAAAACACATGTTTTGCCTGAGCAGAAGAGCAAGAGCTGCTTCTGGCTTGAGTCTTTCTCACGAAGATCACACTTCCTCTCTTTGGTGCAATCTGGTGGTGGCTGTTTCAACCTACAGCTTGAATCGACAGCTGGAAAGGAGTAGGAGTTGCAGTGACTTCAGGACTCAGGAAGTGATTTCCTCTCTTGGCATCACTTGCTGGAGCCTGATGACATCACTTGGTTTGACAGCCAAGCTCAGAGTGGAGGCTAGCACTGGGAAAAGTCATTGCCCTGTCACAGCCACCCACAGAATATGACTGAGTTTACTAAATATATTACAGATACTTCTTTGGGTAATTTGTGATCCAGTATACTGAGTTACCCAAATAATGATGCTAATTATTGGTATAGTGCAGGGGTGTCAAACTCAAGGTCTGGGGGCCAGATTTGGCCCATGGGGTGCTTAGATCTGGGCCACTGGGCTGCTCGGGAAACAGCAAAGGACTGTCCCGCAATGCCTCTGCCAATGAAAATGGAACTCAGGAGGGCTGTGTATGACCCTCCCAAGCTCCATTTTCGCTGGCAGGGGTTGCAGGAGCCTGTCACAGTCAAAAACGGAGCTCGGGTGCCCATTCTTGCTGGCAGAATGCTTGGGTAACCACAAGAGTGACATCAAATTGGCCATGCGCCACCCTGGCCTCCCAAAGTCAAATACAACCCTGATGCAGCCCTCAATGAAATTGAGTTCGACACCCCTGGTATAGTGTGTGGCATGATCTCAGGCAACTGGGTTATTTTAATAAACCATGGTGCAAGCCTAACCAAAGAAAGTATAATGGCTTTGTAATCAAAATAACCACTTACCGTATTTTTCAGAGTATAAGACGCTTCGAAGTATAAGACACACCTAGATTTTGGAGAGGAAAGGAAAAGAAAAAAAAATCTGCCTCTGCCTCCCAGCAATTTGCCTCATTGCACCAAACAGCAAACAGTAGATATACACTGTTTGTGGTGTTATATTTCAGACTATACTTGTACAGATGCTGTTAAAATTGATGTGCTTTCTGGAAGTATAGTTATTCTCTGCTATTTAAAAGAAGATACAAAAGCACTGGGCCTCTTCAGATCAAGCATCTATTTTAAAAAGCTTCTACATTTTGTTAAGCTGTCTAGAACAATAATAAAGCAGTCTTTTAAAAATATGTCTAATAATTTGAACATTCTATAGGCATTTATAGTTATTGACTTACCTCCTTGCAGCAAACAGCCTGTTTCAATTTAGTATGATTAGAAGAAAAAAAATCTGCCTCTGCCTCTGCCTCCCAGCAATTTGCCTCTAGCAGCAAACAGCAAGTTTCACCTTCAATTTCAGTTTAAGTATGGGGCTCCTGATGATCAGCTGTTTCAGGCTGCAGGGATTGCCATAGCCTATTGCTGCCTCCACAAGCCCCATTTTCTCTGTTTGCTGCAAGGAGGTAAATTGCTGGGAGGCAGAGGCCAAAGGGTGGGGGCCAGTGGGTCGGTGGGGCTACATTTGGTGTATTAGACACACTCAAATTTTCGCCCTCTTTTAGGGGGGAAAAAGGTGTGTCTTATATTCTGAAAAATACGCTATGTAGCAGCAATTTCCTGATAACTGAATTTTCAGTCAGGAGCTTATTTTACTGTCATTTGTTTTAAACATGCTTATAATTACTTTGTTCACATAAAACATAGAATCATAAGTCGTAACCACAGCTTACTTGACCCATGTTATGATTTGTACAAAATCATAAACTAACCCCCTTGGATGGGGTTCAAACAGCGGATTTAGCTAAAATGTCATTGGCTGATCAGTTTATGTCATAAAATGTAATCCATACCATGTTTTTCCGAAAATAAGACAGGGTCTTATTTTTTTTTGACCCATGAAATATGGCCTTGGGCTTATTATAGGGGAGGGCTTATTATTTTCTGAGGCAGGCAAGAAGCGAGGCATGCCTTTTACCTTTCCAGCTCCATCTCGTTCCTCGTTCCCATTGTGTCCAGGGAAGCCGTTGGTTTTAAAAAAAACCTTCTATCGAGTTCTATCAAACTTCTTAAAGTCACAAGATGGGGTTCTTTTTTTTTTTACTAGGGGCTTCCCTGGACACAATGGCGAGGAATGTGACGGACCAGGAAAGGTAAGAGTCGCGCCTCGCGGCCCAATACCGCCCACCTCGCCCCAATAGTAAAGGCAGCCTGCCTGGTTCCCTTCCCCACTGCCCCTTTAGCGAGGGGTGGCGGGGGGGAGAAATGAGGCGTGCCTCTTACCTGTTCAGCCCCACTGCGTTCCTCACCCTTTCGCCCGTTGAATCCCCTTGTAAAAAAAACCTCGCAAGTTGAACTCACGAGGTTTGTTTTACAAGGATGAAAGGGCAAGGAATGCAGTGGAGCTGTCAGTCTCCCATAGCACTAGGGCACTTGTCTCGCTTCTCCCCCCCCCCACTGCTACCCCTCAATAAAGGGACGTGGGGGAAGGGAAGCAGCCAGGCCCGCCGTTATCATTGGGGCTTGGTGGGAGGTGTTCTTTTTGCGTGACAGGGAATGGGGTGCGAGGTGCGTTGCTGGCCTGCCACCTCCCACCCCACCCCCAATGTAACAGCTGCCTGGCTTCTTTACTTCCTCGACGTCCCTTTAGTGAGGGGTGAGGGGAGAAGCAAGACACACATCCTAGCATGGAATGGGACTGTTCTCCTCCTGCCCTTCGCCCACCTATTTCGCCCCCAGTGTTTCTCCCCCAGTAATCCACCTCTTATCACTTCGCCTCCATTGTGAGGCACCTGGCTGTTCGTCCTTCTCTTCCATCCCCAGCCCTTCTTCACCCAGCCTTTGGGAAATACACTCTTTACCCCGGCCTTTTGGGCTCAAGAGACAGTTAGCCGCCAGCCAATTGAAGGAAGAGAAGGGAAAAAGAGAGAGGCACGGAGGGAGAAATTCCAAGGATTTGCAAAGGATTTGTTAGCTATTCCCAGCTATTCCCAACTAAAGGGCTCGAGAACTCAAGGGCTCCCCTTTCTGACATACACAACACTAAGCAGGCAAACCTCTGGCTCTTGTTCCCTTTCACAGACAGAGGTCTCCCTCCCAGAGCAGGCCCAATTTTGTTGCGCAAAGCCATCACTGGGGAAAAGCTCAGCAGCTTTGAGCCCTTTATGGTCAGTGGATGTTATTCCACCAGAATTATTTGTCAATAACTGCTTGTATGAAAATAACAATAACACTGTAGTCTTTCCCAATCGTTCCATCTTCATATGTTAAGAGTGTCTCACCTAGCATTCCTTAAATGAGGCGGAGGAGGCTGCTGTCAATATTTCAACTTTTATACTGACTTTTATAAGTTATAGTTCATGCATGCTTGTGTAGATTGGTGGTTGATGTATTATTTATAGAATTTAAATAGCTGCCCGTGTCACAGAAGTGTTTGTGGACGGCTTACAAGATTCAAACGTGCAATTGTTGATTCAATTCACCACCAACAGCTGAATTCATCCATCCCTTGACACGAATACCTAGGACCATGATGGCGAACCTGTGGCACGCGTGCCACATGCGGGCACGCAAGACATCGCCACAGCTAAGCTCCACTGCGCATGTGTGCGTGCCTCCGGCTGGCCAGCTGGTTTTGGGTCTTGTGCAAGGAGTGGGGCACACACGGAGCATGCATGCATGGGATCATGCACACATGTGCAGGGGCGGAGAGTACGCGTGGGGTTGTGCACACATGCCTGGGGGGAAGGCTCGCGGGGGGGGGGTTGCACAAGCATTGCATTATGGGTGCGCACGTGCAACGACAAAAATAATCTGGCCTAGGAGAACAGCTACTGAGATGAGATCCAACAAGATGGCATTTGCCCAACACTACAATTGAAAGTGCCGTTTTTGATCCATAGAGTTTTTATAGCATACGAACCATCCATTTTTGTTTCTATCCGATATGAACTTGATAGATAGGCCATGCTCCAGGTCCCATCCTTAACATTGTGTCATCTGATGGCATCCAGGTGGGTGAGCCTACTTTGCCACAGGGCCTGCCCACTGGAGATTTGAATTACCTTGACCTTCCATTTTTTAAAACAAACTTCTCTCTCCTGCATTGCATGCATTTCAATTGAATTCAATTTCTGTATCCAGAACATATATTCTTTGCACTTCCCCCCCCTCCAATTATTTTCAATATACTGGACAACTGTTGTGGCCCAGCAGGAGCCGTTGGAGTTGCCACCAGACTTCGACAGCGAGGGTCCCTCTGAGTCAGCTCAAGAGGAGGTGGGGGACCCTGGACGGGGTTCCGATGCTGAGCAGGGCGCAGAGAGGCTGGTTGGCCACCAGGGGGCGCCTGAGGCATGGAGCAGTGGTGAAAGCCAAAGGAAGGGGGCTCCTGATGTCATGCCTTGGAGCAGTGGGGAGGAGTCACGGGACAGTGAGTCAGACATCAGCAGTGAGCTATTAGATGCTCGTTACCGACATGCTACCCAGCGTAAGGAGCAATTGAGCAATTACAGGAGGTAATGGCTCTCAGCTGCTGATAATTAGACTCCTCTCCAGACTATAAAGGGACTGCTTGTGGACACACCCTTTGCAGGAATCAACTGATCATTGGAGTTGGAGAAGCTCGGATCTGTGTTGTACTTTGGCAGGCTGGATTGCTGCCAAAGGGTTTACCTGGATTGCTGCCCAGAGTGCTATCTTGACCTTGACAGGCTGGATTGCTGCCAAGGTGGAACCTGTATGTCAATAAACATCTGGAAGATACTTTGTGTCGGAGTGTCTTGGTATACAAGAGGAGGGGGTCAGAACAGACAACTATAGCAAATATATTTCTTTCAGATGAGATTCATTTAGAATGACGGCACTAAAATTTCTTCCCTTCTAATTTCAAAGCTTTGGGGGGGTGGGTTTGTCTTCTGGGTGAAGTCTATGGCAGCAATGTCTCCAAAGGAGCAGAGATGGCAATGTGACTGTGGCCAGCGGTGTCTCTTTAGATCAGGGGATCACACACTGGCTATGCCCACCTCTGGTTTAGCAAAGGGGGAAAAAGGTCGTGATAGATCATGTGACATTGCGAGTTTGACACCCCTGCTCTAGTTAAAGGAGAGACGGAGAGATCACTTACCTGCATGCTGGACAGCTGCTCGTCATGAGGAGCCTGCAAGAATTGAAGTCTTGTGGTCTTCTCTTGAATAGAGCAGCTGCGGGATGAGGGAGAGACAGCATGCTTGCACCTGAGCGCAACCTTTTAAGAACATTACGTTTGTTCAAACTCTCACTCTCCTGCTGTAAATCACTTTTGGATATAACCAAGGTACAGTTAAGGAGATATTTGGAACAGCTGAATAAAGAAAATCACCACTCGGTGAATCAGCCTTCTTTCCAAATTACAGAAAGAAAAGAGGAAAATAATGTTTTTAAAGATTACCAATTGATAGCAAAAGGCTTAATGGGATTTTAATTTAAGAAAGTTATAAACGAACAATATACCTTTGAAAGATTAATATTTTTGCAAAAGTGCTTCAGGTGCTATTTGGAATTAATTAGACAAATAGACTAGACCCTGGTGGGTGCTAATTGTTCAGCCTCAAAGGCAAAAGACAAATGGTGCATTTTACAAAATGAGACGGTAGTTAGAATGTAGGATAGAATATATAAATAAAATTACAGAGGCAGATGGAGCTAAAGCCTTAAGGATACAGAAGAGGCAAAAGGGGGATGGGATGGGATGGGGGAAGCCCAGCCTTTATTTTTACCTTTGACTGACTTTCACTGTTGGATTGCAATTATAAGGCAAAGGACTAGCAGAAAAGCTTCAAAGCTTGGGGAGGATTGTTAGAGCCACTGACAGAAAAGCAGATTACTCCAGAAAAAGTATTTGAAAATGGTTTCTCAATCTGCCAGTTCTGTTAAAAGTGATCTGGCTGATTTGTTTAAATTTGAAATGGAAGAACAAGAAGTGAAAAGTGTATGATAAAATGGGCTAAGAACTATACACTGAGGGAATAATAGGAAAACATCTCGACTGAACAGTTGGAAGTTTACATTGTTGTAATTTAAGAGATTTTTTTAATAAAATGATGGACCATTACTACTTGAGTCCAAATCTATGTTGGAAAGGTGGAAAAAATAAAAAGGCATTTGTTAGGTAATGAGGATTTAATAGCTGCCAGTTGATGTAAGATTGTAAACTGTAATCTGTAGCCTAGTGCAATGGGGATGATTCAGCAATACATGTATCGCCTCCGTAAGACTCTGATGGGGTCCACCCAAGTCATTTACCCCTTTAGGAAATGTCTATATATAGGTGGCCATTAGAAGGCGTTTCTCTCTCTCGTTGTGTAACTCATATCTCTCCTTGTGTCCAAGCTGAGTGGTAAGGGATTTCTCTAAAATGTGTCTGTCTATATACATGTATATATAAACCTCTATTAATTGTATAAAGGCTCTGTGTGCTCTGTTTTGCTCCTGAATTTATCTCATAATAGACATGCTGCTAAAACTCTGATACCATTTTATCATATTTGGGGGACTTGTAAAACAGCCAGAACATTTTGAGTTCAAATAAAAGATAAAAGTCGTGTGTGCCTATGGAAGTGATGGTGAACCTATGGCACGCGTGCCACAGGTGGCACGCGGAGCCATTTGTCAGGGCATGTGAGGCGCTGCCCTGTCAGCTGACCAGCGCGCATGCACGCACTGGCCAGCTGACTTCACCCTTTTTTAAAGCCATTTTTCGCCCTCCCCAGGCTCCAGAGGCTTTATAGGAGCCTGGCAAGGGTGAAAAGAGCCTCCCCTGCCCCCCCCGGAGGCCTACCTGAGGCTTCATGAGCTTCCCTTGAAGCCTCCAGAGCGCAAAAAACAGGCCGTATGGGCAAACCGGAAGTTCAAAGAACGGACTTCCTGTTTGCTCGGAGGGTCGTTTTGACTGCTCCGGAGGCTTCAGGGAAGCTTCCTGAAGGTCCCTGAAGCCTTCGGAGCGCTTAAAACGACCCTCCGAGCAAACCGGAAGTGACCTCCTGTTTGCTCGGAGGGTCGTTTTGACTACTCCCAAGGCTTCAGGGAAGCTTCCTGAAGGTCCCTGAAGTCTTCAGAGCGCTCAAAACAACCCTCCGAGCAAATCGGAAGTGACTTCTGGTTTGCTCGGAGAGTCGTTTTGACTGCTTCGGAGGCTTCAGGGAAGCATCCTGAAGGTTCCTGAAGCCTCCGGAGGGCTTCCGGGGGGGTGGGGAGGCTATTTTCACCCTCCCCATGGTCCTATAAAGCCTCTAGACCCTGGAGAGGGCGAAAAAAGCATACAAAAATGGGGCGTTGCGTCTGTAGTGCGCGCATGAGCACTGGGGGGGTCACGCATTGCATTATGGGAGCGGCACACCTGCAAACAACCCCCCTGTGCTCCCCCCCTTATGGCACGCAAGCTAAAAAAGGTTTGCCATCGCTGGCCTATGGTGTATGTGTTTGTGTGTACTCATCTTCGTTTTTTAGTCAAGGAAAGACACTTTCATGGTCATGTGGATAGCATGACAATACGCCAACGTGCACAGAATGTTTTACCTTCCCATTGAAGTGGTACCTATTTATCTACTTGCATTTGCCTGCTTTCAAACTGCTAGATGGACAGGATTTGGGGCAAAAAATGGGAGCTCACCCCCTAGTGCAATTCCTGTTGGTCTCGAATCCGGGCTGTCAGCTTTCCAACTGACAAGCTCAGAGTCTTTAACCGCTGAGCCATTACAATAATAAACATGTTTTTAAAAACCAATATTTATCTAAAACTGGAGCTTTCTTTGCTAAAGGACTAACTAAAACTAGGAACTAAAGGACAAACAATTAGATTTATGGACAATTGTTTTTTTATACGATAACTGCTGCCAGGTTGCTTATATGACGAAGATGGAAAACCTCTGAAATACCTACAATGAAGGAATGATTGGTGAAGATGACAGCATTTGCAGAAATTGCAAAATTGACTTAATTAGAGACAAGACAATTAACTGTCTTAAGATTGGCAATGGCATTTTAACCTAGAAGGCTAAATGTTTATCAAAAACTACATCTGCCAAAAGTGTATATTTGACCTTGAATAAACTTCAGCTTCACACTTTGCTAGGAACACAAATGCCTACTCTGCTGCCAGTGCCTTTAATTCATACTTGTGATAAAACTGTTGTTCCTGCAAATAATAACAAATAATTATTACTTACTGTATATTATAGCGCTGGAAAAGGCTATTAACTACATTTGTTAGTTACTGGAAACTCTATGGACTTTTTTTGCTAAAAATGGGAAAAATGTACTTGTGATTTACAGTCATGTGAAAAAAAGTACACCCACTTTAAGTTATATGGTTTTATGCATTGGGATATAGTAAAAATAATTTGGTCCTTAGCAGTTTTTAGAAGTAGGTAAATACAATCTCAGATGAACAATACATGACGTATTACACCATGTCATCGTTTATATTACAAAATGAAAGCCAAAATGAAGCAGCCATGTGTGAAAAACTAAGGACACCTTATGATTCAATAGCTTGTAGAATCACCCTAGCTGGAAGTATTCATTTTCTATACTCTCATATCATTGTGGAGGAATTTTGGCCCAGTCTTCTTTACAACATTGCTTCAGGTCATTGAGGTTTGTGGGTATTTGTTCATGAACAGCTTTCTTTCTTTTTTTAAAAAAACAAAGTTTTATTGGTTTTTTTAAAATTTACAAGGAAAAAGGTAGTGGAAAGGTATACAAATTTTGGCAGTTGCAAAGTGTGGTAGGCGCCCCCTCCCTCCAAACTCATAGTATACATCTAAGTATAAGTCATTAATACATAGTCATATATAATCAGCATATTAATTCTATTGGTACTTTCAATCAATTTAATACATAGTAATATATAATCCACATGTTAATTCCATTATTACTTTCGGTCAGTTTATATCAACGAGATTTTCTTATTCATTTTTGTGATCTGAGCTTTCTTGGTATTGCCCCTTCTCCCCCCGCCGGCAGAGCTCCGGCCCCTCCCGTGTCCTGTGTATCCATTGTAGGATCTTCTGTTTTTTCTAGGTGTATTTTGTTTTTTTCCATAAAGGCCTGTGCCTCTATGGGTGTGTTAATTCTAATTCTTGTCTCCTCCCAGAATATCAACATACCTTCAGGCATCAACCATCTAAACCACACCCCCTTCTGGTATAATTTATTCGCTAATTGCGAATAATTTTTCCTTTTTTCCCTAATTTTCTTGGGGATCTGCTTCAAGATAGTTATTTCCCTATCATGGTATGTCAGGGCTTGCCCCCTTTGTACACCCAGAATTTCGTCTCTTGTGCTTTTTCTAAGAAATTTAATATGTACCTCCCTGGGTACATTGTGTGTTCTGGCATAGGCTGAATTCACTCTATAAACCAGATCTATCTCCCATTCCATCTGTTGTTTTTCTTTGTGGATATATTCAGCCAAGATGTTTGTCATGATGTCCCTTATGTTTTCATCATCTGCTTCCATCACATTTTGGAATCTAAGATAAAAGGACATTCTCTCAAATTCTGTTTTCATTTGTTGGGTATCAAGTTCTTTGTTTCCCTTCTGCACCGCCTCTACCCCCCCCTCACCTCTGCCACCCCACCCTCCACAAGGTCCAGTCTCTGTGAGTTCTTGTGAATTTGAACTTGGTTCTCTTTAATTTCTTCTTTCATTTCCGTTAATTGTTTCTTAATTTCCTCTTGTCCCTGTAAGAGTTGCTGAAGCAATTGTTGCAAATCCATCTCTGTACTTTTAGGTTGCATCAGGTCTGTTATCTTTGATTGTGTAGCAGGGCTGGACGTTGCTGATGTCGGGGCAGAGGTAGCAAAGCCAGGCTTTCCAGGGGGTGGTCTTTTAGGAGACATTGTTTATAGAATAAAGAGTTCAGTCAGTGTAGAGAATGGACAGCTAGAGCGGCAGAGCAGCCAGATGAGTCCAGGAGGCAGAGGATCCAAGCAGGAGAGAATTTCTCTAATCAGTCTGGGAATAGAGTAAAGTTTTTCACCCCAGAGAGTTCAAAGAGTAGCAATCCACAAGAGATTCATCTGGGTAGCACGGAGACAAAGACCGGAAGCCTGAATTTTTAAAGGTGGAGTCAGGTTTCTCAGTTCATGAAGACAACGGAAGTGTGCCATCTTGCCCTGCCAGCTTCGGGTTTAGAGGCATAACAAAGTTTTCAAAGTTCCCAAAGTCCTCAGATCATCAGTAATTTATGGAGTTAAATTCAATGAAAGTCACTTTAAACAAGGGTGTGGCATCATTGGTTGGCTCTCCCCCCCCTCCTCCTTCCCCTGGGGCTGAAAGCAGAATTGTTCCAAGCCGCCTGTCCGAGGGGGGGGGAAATCCCCCTCCCTCCAGCCGCGCCTCCCAAGTTAGCCGAAAGAGAAAGTTTTAAGCTGCTGAAAAGTTCTTCAAATCAACAAAGGGAGTGAAGGGGGGTATGCGTCTCACCACACCGCAGCTGCTTCCTTCTGCTTTTTCATTCTCCGTGCAGCCTGTTGCAAAAACGCTTTACGCGCCCTCCGAAACTGCTCCCCGGTGCCTTGAGCACGCAGGGGACCTCCCGCCGCCCGCCGCCGATGCAGGGATCCCCCGCGATGCCGCCCCTCAGGCAGGACGCCTCTTCGGGGCATCCTGTGCCCCCCAAGGAGTGGGGAAGCCCACCGGGGAGCCGGAGCGAGCAAACGAGTTGCCCGTCGCCGTCAGCCACCGGAACCAGAAGTGATGAACAGCTTTCTTGAGGTCCTGCCACAACACTTCAATTGGTTTGAGGTCTGGACTTTGACTGGACCATTGTAACATCTTGATTCTTTTCTTTTTCAGCTATTCTGTTATAGATCTGCTGGTGTGCTTGGGTTCATTGTCCTTGTTGCGTGACCCAATGTCAACCAAGCTTTAGCTGTTGGACAAATGGCTTCATATTTGACTCTAGAATACTTTGGTATACAGAGATCATGGTAGACTCGATGTTTGCAAGTGCCCAGGTCCTGTGGCTGCAAAACAAGTCCAGATCTTTAACCCTCCATTCTTGACAATTGACATGTTTATGTTGATATGTTGTATTTGGTTTTCGCCAAATGTGGCACTGTGCATTATTTGCCAAACATCTCCAGTTTGGTTTTGTCTGTCCAAAGGATAGCATTTCCGAAGTCTTGTGCAACTTCGTAAATCTAAGCCATGCTGCCAGGTTCTTTTTAGAGAGAACATACGTTGTCTTACCTTAACGTTGATTCTCATGGAACAGCAGGACAGCTCAGGAGTGGGGTATTCTCATAGCCTGATTGAGAGACTGAGTCAATAATTCAGAAGCAACGCCTATAACTCTCCTCTTCCTTGGCCCAGTTTAACGAGGTCGTAGCTTCCAGGATCTGAAACAAATAAGGGAAGACAAACAAGGCAGCTCTCTCCCCTCTCCCACTAAGTTAACAGTCAGCTGCAACTACTTGGGGGGGGGGGGACCTGAGCAGTCCTGCTGTTCCATGAGAATCAACATTCAGGTAAGACAACATATGTTCTCCATGGATACAGCAGGACGGTTCAGGAGTGGGACGTACCAGAGTTAATGTCCTAAGGGTGGGCTATTAACACTGTTCTGTCCGTCTAGGTGAGTGTATGACTTGTTGAAGCACTCTGCAGCCGAAAGATACAGTGGACGCAAAGGCATCCAGCTGATAGTGTCAAATAAGAGACGGTGAGGACCAGGCCGCCGCTCTACAGATGTCCTCCATGGGTGCAATAGTGCTCATGGAATATGCAGTAATTCCTTCTGGGACTGATAGATGTTGCGCCTCATAGGCTTTTACAATAGTCCCTATCAACCATCTCCCATTCGTGGCAGGGGACACTCTTGCGCCCCTGGAGGAAGGTTGAAAGGAAACGAAGAGAGCATCCGACCTATAGAATGGGGCTGTCCAATCTATGCCATTGACGCTCTCTCGCCCCCGATGGCCCGGGACAGAAGTCTGGGAGGACCACTTGACTTCAGCCTTGAGACCATTTTTCACCCTCACCAGGCTCCAGAGGCTTTATAGGAGCCTGGGGAGGGTGAAAACAGCCTCCCCAGCCAAACAGGAGACCCTCCGGAGGCTTCAGGACCTTCCCTGAAGCCTCCGGAGCGCCAAAAACCACTCCTGCGGGCAAACCGGAAGTTTGGGAACAGACTTCCGGTTTGTCCGTAGGGCCATTTTTCGTCCTCCAGAGCCTTCAGGGAAGGCTCCTGAAGGTCCCTGAAGGCTCCTAAGGACTAAAAACGGCCCTACGGACAAATTGGAGTGACGTCCAGTTTGCTCATAGGGTCATTTTTCGACCTCCAGCGCCCTCAGGGAAGCCTCCGGAAGGTCCCTGAAGGCTCCGGAGGGCTAAAACCGGCCCTACGAGCAAACCGGAAGTCTGTTCCTGAACTTCCGGTTTGCCAGTAGGGTTGGTTTTTTTGTGCTTCGGAGGCTTCAAGGAAGCTCGGGGGGGCTATTTTTGCCCCCCCCAGTCTCCTATAAAGCTACTGGAGCCTGGGGAGGGTGAAAAAAGCATGCAAAAAATGGGGGGAGTGCTGATCATGTGTGCATGCATGCTGGGGTCGTGCATTGCATTATGGGTATGGCACTCACACGGACAACCCCCCTGCGCTCCCCCCTGCTTTTGGCATGCAAGCCAAAAAAAGGTTCGCCATCACTGTACTAGCACTATCTCTGCCCCCTCTGTCTCTAGTTTCCTGATCACCCTGGGAGGAGAGAGAGGGGAGGGGAGGCATACAGAAGGCCTGCCGGTCAGCAGCAACAAAGCAAGTCTACGTCCTCTGCTCCATGTGACGGGAATTGGGAGATGAATCGCGGCAGCTGGGCATTCGCTGGCATGGCAAAAAGGGTAACTGCTGGCATCCCAAAGCAATGGCAAATCTGCTGGAACAGCTCAGATTGCAACTGCCACTCCCCATGGTCCACGGTGGCCCTGCTTAGCCAGTCAGCCTGCAGGTTTGCCGTTCCTGAGATGTGCTGTGCCACAATCGATCCCAGGTGTCTCTCTGCCCACATGCCTAGTATCAGGGCCTCGACCCATAGGGACTTTGAGTGAGTGCCCCCTTACCAGTTTACATGGGCTTTTGCCGCCATGTTGTCCACAAGCAGGAGTATGTGTTGGCCCTTGAGCCAGGTCTTAAAGTGGAGTAGTGCTAGGCGAGCCACCGTGAGCTCTAACCAATTTATGTTGTGAAGGAGGTGGGCCTCCGTCCACCATCCTTGCGCTAGCTGGTTCTCTAGCACCACTCCCCAACCATAAAGGCTGGCATCTGTGGTTAGTGTTAGACAGGGCGGCTCCCAAATCTCAGATCCCAGACTTAGTGCTGGAGACAGCCACCATCAAGCGTCCGTGGTGACTGCCCCCCAGGCTTCCGCAAAGATGGAAAGGCGACCGCAATGGGATGATCCCCTGAGGAATCACTTCCCTCTGCGGAAAGAATGGCTGTCTCCCCCTTGAAAGGGCCTCCTGCCATGGGACTGATAGTGGTTCTTGTACTGAGGCTGAAACCTCTGTCTGTCCCTGTTAAACCCTCTATTCACCTATCTATCCAGGCGAAGCTGAAAGTACCGATGAAATGGTGTCTCATGGTCTGGAGGTCTGTAGGTCAGTCTGCGATAATAAGGTGCCGGCCATTGTTCTGCATGCTTGGTGGCAGACGTGGGGAGAACTTTCTTTTTAATCTTTGTTCTCAACCAATATTGGGTCGAGAGATTCTTCAAATAAGGATCCCCCAGAATAAGGTGCAGCCGCTAACCTCCTTGGACTTAGCGTCCGCCTGCCAATTGTGCAACCAGAACAGACGTCTGGTGGCAACTGATGATGACAGAGCCCTGGAAGCGAACTTCACTGCTGTGAGGGTGGCGTCCACTGACAACTGGGTAGCAGCCAGAAGTTTATTAAAGTCCTGCTGGAGGTGTGCGTCCTGGGGGGAGATTCATTCTTGAACCTGTTGTAGCCACAAGGATGTTCTATTGAAGAACGAGGCAGCCGAGGCAGCTTTAATTGCCCAGGCAGCCGCCTGAAAGTTTTTGAGGAGGGTGAGCTTTGCCTTCCTGTCCTCAGGTTTGAGGTTGTCAACAATATCCCCCACCACTAGGGCGGAAGATGTAGCCAGGGCCGCCACTGGCGCATCAACAGTTGGAGCCTGAAGGATGTTAGTGAATGCTTGATCCATGTTATAGAATCGGCGGTCAGTACCCCTGGGTTGGAGAATGCCCCTGGATGGGCCCACTAATTTTTAACTACTTCGGAAAGTAGCTGTGGGGCAGGTATCTCCTCCTTGTCCGTTTGGGGCTGAGAGAATAGGATACCTTTCTTGGCTGGCTGGGGTTGAGTTGTAGCAGTTTGGGTAGGAGGAACCTGGGCAGGTAACTCCAAATCAGCCGTAGCCCTGGCCTTGCGAAGAAGTGACTTAAACACAAAGGTGTCAACTTGTAAAGCATTTCCATGACTACTATCAAGTTGACATAGATAAAGGGAGGAAGGGAGGAGAATTCCATACATACCTTTAGCCAGAGTCAGGTCTCATATTCCTACAGATGGTATGTGAAATGTGCATGTTCATAGCCTTGTCATAGCACCTTGTTGGTGGATGTGATTTATGACACAGACAGAGGGGAGGGGATACAAGGGTAAAGTTCAAACACAATTAAGCGGAAATCAGTTTCGGCTCCACAGAAGAACATGCCAAAATGTTGACCCTAATAAATGAATGGATTTCTTTTGAACTTTGTCTTGAGGCTCGTAAATTAATTAGATCATCCTTTGGAAACTTCACAGAGAGCCGAAACTGATTTCCGAAACAGAAAAGGCAGGAGGGTCTGGTTTAGATGATTCCTTATCTTCAGATAAGTCTAGGTCCCTCTCGGGCTCCTCCCCCAACAGGGATGCCTCACTGGCCACTGAGGGTGAGGCAGGTCTGACCTCCATAGGAATCCTAGTCTCCCTACTGAGAGTGGAGCTAGGCCCTTGTCTACAGGCTGTTTGGCTGGGGCCTTGTCTTTCTGGCATAGGCCAGAAGCAATGCCATGTGAAATGGCCTGAGCAATCAGTTGTTGCATGCACTTAGGAATATCCTGCATGAAATCCTCAGGGAGGGATTCATCCCAGGGGTGTGTGACATCCCTAGGATTAGGTGATCCTTGTGGAGCCAAAGAGGTATGAGGGACACCGAGCAAGCAAAGGGAGCCCCCTGAAGTGCTCCCACATCTCTACCAGACAAAGGAGGGGACAACGAAACTTATCTTCCCCTCCTTGAACGTTGGGGAGAAGGAGAAATAGAATGGATGGCCCTTTCCCTGTCAATAGATCTGGAGCAGGTGGGCCCACACTGTGGGCTGCAGAAGCTAGCTGTTTCTCTGCTCTGGCTACCCTCTTTTCTAAGGCTTTCTGCCTGCATTGTTCATCCCTCTCCACTGCCATGGATTGGCATTGGACCGCAGGTGCCCTGCCTCCCTTGGATTTGGCCTTGGCTTTCCTGGGGGGGCTATCCTGGCTTTGGGCTCTGGAAGTGCCTGGCTGTCTAATGGGGCTATCGTTGGCCATGGCTATGCCAGGCTTTGCACTTACGGCCCTTAGAATAGCTCCAAAGACGTTTCCGGCACTGGGAGCCTTCCCAGGCCTTTCTTTTTCCTTTGCCTCTTGCTTCTCCATGTGGTGGCACTTAAAATGGCCGCCGCAATGAGACCTTGCTTGTCGAGGTCTCCTAAAGTCCAGCGGCTGAATTTAAGGGAGCCATGCAATCTCCGTGAGTCCGGAGGATTCCTCTGCTCCCTGAGGCTAGCCCAGTCAGGGGATTCCCCTTGAGGGGTAAGACACCCCCACAGATCAGGCGGGGACTGTAGGCTGCCTCTCTATTACTTCCAACTATTTTAGAATTTCAGATGTACAATTTTGTCAAATTTAAGCTTTTTCCATAGACTGATAATTCAGAAGTGGAGCCAAGGAAATTACTTCTCTTAGACCAGACTGAGTTAAACTGGGCCAAGGAAGAGGAGAGCCATAGGCGTGGCTTCTGAATTATTGACTCTGTCTCTCGATAAATCAGGCTATGAGAATACCCCCCTCCTCAGCCGTCCTGCTGTATCCATAGAGAAGATGCTTCCTTCTGGCAACCCTTCCAAACAAACAATACTTGTTCAGTCTTATTTTCGGCAATTTCTCTTGAGCATTGCATGGATTGGCCTTGGCCTTGGGGTGAATTTGTTGGGATGTTTACATCTGGGAAGATTGACAACTTGTCTTGAATGTTTTCCACTTGTGAATAATCTTCCTCACTGTAGAATGACAGGTTTTGAATTGTTTGGAAATGGCCTTATCTCCCTTCCCAGATTGATGGGCAGCAACAATTGCTTTTCTAAGATCATTGCTGATGTTTTTCCTTTTTGGCACTGGGTTAACACACACCTCAATGCTGGAGACCAGAAAACCCCTAAAACTTTGGCTTTTATAGAGGTAGTCACACTTGCTGATGTTTAGGGCATTTCAAGGGCATTTGATTAGCAGCACTTTGCTGCTACCTAGCCTCATCCTATGTATGGAAGCAGTGAGGGTGTACTTACTTTTTCACACATGGCTTCTCAATTTTGGCTTTCTTTTTGCAAAAAAGTTTACAATATGGTGTGATCTGCCATGTGTTGTTGTTCATCTGAGGTTATGTTTACCTACTTTTAAGAATTGCTAAGATGATTTTTACTATGTCCTGATATGTAAAAACAATAGAACTCAGAAGTGTACCTACTTTTTCACATGATGCATGGCTTTGATGACCGAATAGCCTAAACTATAAAAAGTCATTCTAGATCCTTAGCGAAGATAAACTTTGAATACATTTATAACTGCTATAAAGATCTGAAGTCATATTTATATTTTGTCTCCCCCCCCCCCCCTATTTTTCTCATTTCTTTATTCTTTTCTTGGCACTTGTCTTTTTAAATGTTTTATTCTGTAATAAAATAAAAATTAATTCAAGGTCAGGCCAGAAATGAGAATGTGCAACCTGAGATCCAAAACCAAAATGGGACTCTACAGTGGGCATGGGTGCACCCCCTGAATCTGTCCACACTCCCTTAAAGAACTGGGCCTTTTCCTGGGTTCACTCAGGAGCCACGCAAGGTGATGGAGGCAACATGCTTACACCTGCTTCAAAGTACTTTGTGTAACCTATTGGTGCTTTCTTAATTCAAATATATACTTTCCTGGGGATCAGGCAGCAACCTGGGACCCTAGAGGAAGAGGCAGCTTTTGTTAAGGAGGTGAAGACAGCACCCGTGCCCAGGCCTTTTCCTTTCTGAATTCAAAACGCTATACAATTATAGACAGAACTGTTCAATAAATTGTAATTGAAGCTTGTATGTTTAAAACTGAATTCAATGTTTTGTTTTTGAAATTGTTCTAGAATCCATTTTAAAAATGTTATTCCGGTAACGAGATTTCGAGCTGCACATTTTGATTAAACAGCTTTGAAGAAGAAACATTTCTAAGTATGTTCTTCAAGGGACCGTATGAAGTGAGCACCCTTTGAGCAATTTTTGTTACATGGAGCTATTGCGGGGGTATAGAAGTCACTCTGTCAGAAAGTACAAAAGAAAAGTACATTCTGAACCACAGTAAGAGCTGCCTCGGATTTCTTAGGGTGTTATCATCTCAGGTGGCTCCCAGGCAGTGATTCCAAACCTTTTTCAATCCATTTTCTGCAGAGCAATACATTTATTTTAACATAGTAGAGAAGAGTGTGTGTACCCTTGACGTGATTATGTTTATTATGCCTGATGACATGAGATAGCCACACAAAGACAAAAGCCACTCAATAAATGTCCACATTTTATTTATATACATGTAGAACTTTATACACAACAGGAGAGCTAAAGGTGCAGTGAATGGAATAAGATACTGTTATTTCTCATGCCCAAAAGCACTGAAATAGACTATGGAAAATATACTAGAAATCTGTAGTATGATCAGCCTCCCTCCCAAGCAAGTCGAAAGGGGGCTCGGTGGGAGCCGCTCCCTAGGGTGCAGTTCTGCTCCTTGCTCTCACAGTAGGTAACATTTCCTCCCTTTCAAAGCAGTTCTCATAGAGACCATTCTGCACCTACACTTTTCAAAGTATAAAAAAAACCCCAATAGTTTGCTCCTGAGATAAGCATGCAGTAATAGCACAAATACAACCAAAGCCGGAACCTGATGAATGACTCTTTCCAGACTTACTGTAAAACAAGGAAAATACATAAGCCTAGAGCCTTTCTCCCCCTCCCCTCAATCAAAGTTAAAAAAAAAAAAAGCCTGAAAGCAACAAAGCTTGCCTCTCTTTTTAAGCTTGAAAGGTAAACTGTCTGTTGAGACCCTTTCCCAGCAAGCAATAAAGCAGGGTCCTTTGCACTGGCAACTCACGCCCACAGATTGTACCTCCATGTTATCTCCCCCAAGCCACAGAATGTGTTGCATTGTCAAGATGCACTCCACGGTCTTGCAGCAAGCTGCTGGTGTGGCTCCCAAAGTAGATGTTAGCTAGCTAGCTAAAGTGCCTTCCCCCCAGGGGGAGCTTCTTTTTGGCCTCTTAAAGCACACCAACAAATTCAATCTGTGAGCAAGCAGGTAGGCAACTGGACTCAGATTCAGTTTATGATTTGGTCCTCTGTGGAAGGATAGGATGCCCATGGAAACGTAGCTGCGGAAAGCGGGTAAGGCTACAGAAATCGAAACAAGCATTCAGTCTCTACCAGCTTTTAGCGGGGAAACTTGGAAAGGTTTTCTCCTTTCAACTTTCTTAAGGTGCAAAAACAGACAGGGTTAAAGAGTGTCAAATTCTAATGCAACATGTTCTCCTTGACACAGAGCTCTTCTTTGGAATCACAGACTGAAGTTTCTCCAAAATCAACTCTCTCGTTACTCAAATGGAAACATCTGAACCAACCTTTCAAAAAGATCATGCAGCAGTTCCAGGCTACAAAAGGTGTCAGGGAAGCGCACCTGTTCTAACTGAAAGAGCACAATCTAACTTAACTGAACAAGATCAAAAATGAATAAAAAGCACAGTGAGTAGTAACCTTAGCTGAGGAAAGAAAGAGACACTTCCATGGCAATAACTGCCATCCGTATAAAATAAATTGAATGGTGAACTGTCATTTGGCCTTTATTAGTAAGATAAGAGAACCGTGCCTATGTATGCTAACAGTGCCTATGTATTGCTAGAGAGAGAGAGAGAGAGCTGGCTATGTATTCCGGAAGGCTGAAAAGCTGATTCATCATCTATATGAAGGCAACTACACAGTACGTGCAAAATCCTGCTATAAAAGCCATCACTATTGGACGTAAGTATCAGCAAACCGTAAAGGGCAATAAACAGGCTCTGCTGTTCCAGAAGGAACAGACTGAAAAGTTTATTTACAGGAGTCCTCAAAAGAGGACTTGGATGTATATAATGCATGCAAAATGGCTTTATTGAATACAGCTCTCCTGATCAGCATCCCCTTTACCAAGTAGGTTCAAACTCTCACATGGACCCTCTGTGCATTTTAATATTGGATTGAGCAGACTCCTGTTTTCTGAAGAGTTAGAAAATACAAGGGAAATATCAATAGCCCAGGCTTCACCGCAGGAAGGAAAGGACAAGTTGCTTTACGTCAACTTTAAAGCCAACTAAACGTCACACTGAGAGTTTCGTTTTTATTTCTGCAAATTATCTCGGATATCTTACACAACACCTGCAATAGAGCTTTCCAGTTCAGTGACAACCCCCCTAAATAGCATGAAAATCCTGATTACTCTTTTGCGTTATTCTATCTTCCATCATGAGGTAGAACCTACAGAGAAGTGGCAGATTACCATCAATATGGTCAATGGCCTCTGTGGTTAAAAAAAAAAGCTGGGCTGCAACTCTGAATGTTGTATTTTGCTTTACTGATTATATTAGCCTATTAACACTACAGAACAAAGCAAAAGATGAAGTCATGTTGTAGAAAAAACATAGGACGAGAACTTTGTTTTTATGTAGTTTGAATCCCATTTGTTTTAAGGAAGGGACCATCCATGGATGTCCATTCAAGCATCTCTGGTCTACTCACCATGGGACATATTCTTCCTTGGACAAAGTTCCACAGATGTTATGTAAAACAGTACCCACGGGAACATCTACTTGGCAGTTACGTGTAAGAGCTCCATACACCATTTCACAGTGTAGCCCCAGAAGGGTTTGCCAGAGACCCAGTATATTCCTTTCATTTGAAATGTGCACTTTTGAACTAACTACTACATTCCTCAAGGCATATGGAGGAAAGTTGATGCAGGCAAATATTTAATTTTCTACCTTTGGGTTTGTTTGTATATCTTTTGGTGCCTTTTAGAAGGCCTTATCACTCTACGGACATTATTTCAATTCAAAGCAAATGCCAGGCTGCACTAGATGGGTTTGTCAAATTCCAAAAGAGGTGCCTTAAATTTAATTTGTATGATGAAGTCTATTTGAATTCACCTGTTCTGACAATTTGGATCTTTTCCTAATAATTCCTACAAATGTTTCCTTACAGTTTTGCCAGTGCTCTCCCAGCAATTTTAGGGCTGATAAACTGCCCAGAAGCATATGTACACACTCATACATAAGCTCTGCAAAAGACAAATTAAGGGCATGTGTTTAAATAAGCACCCAAGATGATAAACTAACCCTGTCTGTATTTTCTGAGATTGGTTGCTTTAACAGTAAAAAAATCTTCAAACATACAAGATATTCACCAAAAACAATAGCAGGCCTTTTGCTTATCTTGAAATTAAAGATTTGAATCTGGAAAGCTTATTGCTGTGGAACAAAACTGTGCTTTGCGGTTACACTATTTGAAAGCAAACCACAATGCTAAAATACTGACAAAAACATATTCTTACTATTTTTTACTTCTGTATTAAGCAAAAAGAATTATTAGTCTTATGAAAACCTGGAACAAGGGAAAAAAGCTATTTACAAGCTCTAGAACTTGCAGTGTAAAAATCTGAATGGTTCAAAAGTATTTTGTACACGTTTGTTTTAAAACGAGGCAATCATTAGACAGGAAGTAAATTCTGCCGAGTGACTTTCTAGATAGAGTTTTGTTGATAATAGCTGAAGGGATAAAAATTCCCTTCTACCGTTCAAACTTTTACAGATGTTTTAAAGGTACTGTTTAGCTAAAGTAGAACACAGATATGATGCCACAATCTCAAAATGTCAAGAAGTAACTCACAAAATACTTTTTTTTTAAAGATCCAGGAATCAAAGAGTAATGCTGGAAGAATTTCATTACTTTCTTCCTAGCATAAATATATTTGCCTTGTGAAAAAAGCAAGACCTAAGATTAGTACTGAATTGGTCAATGCACCAAGATGACTCTCTCACCTGCCTTTCAAATGGCCTCAGCAAAATTTGCTTCTGCGGGTCCATATTGGCACTATAAAAAGTTCAACCAGAAGTTCTTTGATGAAAAAAAATCCCAAAAATGCTTGCAGGTATATCTATAAAGGCCATAAACATCCAAAGAGAGGCACAGATTCTACACAAGGAGTTTTAGTCCAATACTAGTTCTTCTTAAGAACATCCACAATAGAGTCGTAAGATAACTGTCCTCAATATTAATGACATGACATCAGTTCCCCATGGTAGCAAATCCCTTCCCACAAAGTGCATTTTCCAAGAGGTCTACTAGTGCATTTATCTCTGCTAGGCCTAGCCTTAACCACAGCAACCATTCTCCATGGTCCATAAAACACTTCTTGGTGCTGTTTTTGCTTGCAAGAGCTGCAAATTTTCTACTGTGACTTTCCATTCAGAATGCTGTCAAGTTTAATTTTACAAATTATTGGCATGTCACTCCATTTGACAGAACCCCAAAATGTGGTTTAGTTGCATTCAAATATTTACTAACTGTAGGAATAAGGCCAGCAAACACCAGCTCCCTGAGGTGAAGACAAGCACAGGTGGTAGTGCTCTTTACCAGAAGGCCATCTTTCAAAGCCAGCTTCTTCCATCCACAATGGGAACAAGTTTCCAACACAAAACGGTCAACTTCTCATCAACTGCCTCTTGAGTGCTTCACTACTGTGGATGGAAGCTGTGTGGAAAGTATCATTTTGGCAGGGAAGGCTGTTGAAAGGGAAAGGAAAGGAAAGGGAAAGGACCATTCAGCATCACAGGGTTTAGGTATGATTGAGGCTGGAGAAGAGGCTACTGGGTCTACCAGAGGAAAGAATTCATACCTGATAAAACATCATTAATCCCAGAAAGTATTTTAAGTATTTTTAGCCACCTTAGTGTCCTGTGAAGACAGACATCAAGACCACTGTTGTGGACATCTGATTAGGTACTCCTGGAATTAATCATTTCAGTCAACTGCAGGAAATTGGGGAAGTTTGGAAGCTTCATCAAAATGATGCAAAGCAAAATCATTAAAGCATTGCACTGGTTTCCCTTTGGTCATTTATTTCCCCAGTTGGGATGATCTGGTAATGACCAGGTTGGAGAAGATAAATGAAATAGGATATGTTCCCTCTAGAAGAGTATTTCACATCTGCTCAGAGGCAAAAACAACAGAGTAGGGCCTGTGTAAATCGTGTGCATTGATCAGCCCCCAAAGCTTGAATGTGAATGCCCATTTTGAACAGAAGAAGAGAAGTTCAAACTATTGTGCCTCACTGGAAAGTTGAAAGGAAGTGGAATATTGGAATCCCAACATCTACACTCACTCATCTTTTTCTGGGGAGGGGGAGCAGTTTCCACATTTCTGAAAGACAATGGGAATACACAAGGGCTATACACAACAAACAGCAAGCCCTAGAGAAAATGCCCAGTGTTGGGGCCATGAATTGATTTCTCCCACAAGGAGTTCAGGCTGGATAGTGAAAACCAAAAACCATTTTGCCAGGATCATCCAGGATATCAAGTCCTTTGCCAAATACATTGAAACAAATTGTATTTTCAAAACAGAAGAGTCCACTTTCTCTGTACCAATAGTGGTCCTCCTGTCTCTTCCTATCTTTGGGAGAGAAAATTGAAGAGTCCAGCCCAAGGCTACTGATTCTCATCCCTCATTTGTCCTATTATGTTGATAAGGCTCTCTAGTCCAAACACATATCCCATATCAGGGCCATCATGTACAGTGGGGTCATCCCGAAAGCCTTTGAATGTGCTGTGTGCGAAGTCAATCATACGTACATCCACCTTGGGCTGGAAGGAGACGGATTCTGTGCTGCCGACATCTTGTAATTCAGCGAGGGAGAGGTCCACTTGTTTTAGACGCATCTCTGCTTTGCGTTCCAGGTATGTCTCACATCGGTTATCCTTCCCATCATAAATAATGAGCAAGGAGCTGGAATAGAACCGATAAGAGGCTTGCCTCTCCAATACAGCCTTTAGACTCTGCAATTTGCTGAGGATGGGATCAAAAAGGTCCTTTCGTAGCTCTATGCCATTGTGCAGGTATTGGCAAAGGGCACTGCGAAAACCCTCAATGGAAAGACCTCTGCCATAATATTTGTTCCTGCACAAATAGTGCCCTGAATTCAATTGATAGACCTACAACACAAGGAGAAAGCATGCATCAGTTTAGAAATATAGCCTCAGTTTAGGAAGGTTACTGATCCATTATTATATTCTAGCCCCTGTCAAGGAAATGTTTGTATTTTAAGATGGCAGCATTCATGAGGACTGGCAAGTGGAAACAAGCATTGGATCAATCATTCAAAAAATAGTTTATACCAATAAGAAAAAAGCAAGTGCCCTATTCTGCCAATTTAAATTATTACTAAGGGCATTCCTCTCCATTAGACTAAGCCCCAAAAGCCCAGAGCACTAAATCAAACACAATATACCAACAGTATTTCCAGGCAGGTTGGTTTGTCTCCTCTACATAAAGCTAGCAGTTTTTGGATAAGGGTAGAAGCTTTAGTGTTTCCACAGAGGAACAAGACCCCTTCAATCTCTTTCTTGAAATTAGTAAAAAACCTGCTAGAATTTTTTTTTTAAAGCCTAAGAAGAAAACTGCTGACTGGGTAGTTGAATGCTTTTCAAATTAATTGCCCTGGGCGTTCTCATTCCTAAGTAAAACAGCCCACAAAGGCCATTAATCAAACAAAAGTTACAGAAGGAACAATTTCTTTTAAAGTCAGGCCATTCACATCAGCTTGAAAATTCAGAGTATGACCGTGAAATCAATAAAAGGTTTTTTACAACAAAGATATTATCCCACCTTGTCACCATCCAGCAGGGGGCACTAGCATGTAAGGCATAAAAAAAAATACCTGGCTAAAAAAATGGTCTCAAATCCTCTAAGCCAGAGATCACTTTGATGTCGTGCTCTGACCAACCCACATTCCCTGTGCTTTGAATGAACAGGCTTAGAAAAGGAGGTTAGATCCATGTTACATCTTTTCATTCTGAGAGGCAAAACGCAATGCAGTTTCCTGATGTCCAACCCTACTAGCCCAGTATAGCAAGGATTGTCTTAACAGGCCAGTCCTGTTATTCCAGAAAGCCCCATTACTTTTATGGGAAATAAACTCTTATCAGTTGGGGCGCCTCTGTTGCTCAGAATTCAAGAGGACTGAGCTCATTTAGCTAAGGAAGTTCACAAACCTTGCATTATTCTGCAATTCCTCTACCCCAGCGGTCCCCAATCCTTTTGGCTGCAAGGATTGGCGGTGCCGGTGGCAGTGCATGGCAGCAATGGGGAGAAGGGATGCATTCACAATCTCAACCTAATCCCACACATGTGCAAATGAAGCTTCCCATGCGTGTCTGCTTCTTGCACAGCCCTATTCCCAGCAGGCTGCAGACTGGCCTGGGGGTTGAGGAACCTTGTTCTACCCCACTTAAAAATACAGTTCTATATTTATTTGGAAATAAATCATATCATGCCTTACGGATATATTTAGCAATGGTATTCTATTCTCTTCACTACTGGTTTGGTGGAGGGAGCGTGCATGCCCATGAGCTCGCTATGCTCGCACGCAGCATGTCTCAGCATGCGCACAACCTTCTGCACATGAGCAGAAGGTCCATGATGACATCAAGGTGAGCGGGCGGAGCCTTGCGCCACCACTACTGGTTTGCCCGAACCGGTGCGAACTGACAGCATACCATCTCTGGATATATTCCATAACAATTCACATAGCAATAGCAATACCACTAAGACTTATATATCACTTTATAGCATTCACAGCACTCCCTAAGCAATTTACATAGTCAACATAAGGCCCTCCAACAATCTGGCTCTTCATTTTACCAACCTCAGAAGAATGGAAGGCTGAGTCAATCTTGAACTGGTCAGGATTGAACTCCTGGCAGTTGGCAGAATTAGCCTGCAATACTGCATTTTAACCATTGCGCACCACGGCTCCTTGTTCGCCTAAAATCTGTCATTCTTTTCCTCCACTGAGATCTGAACATTGTTCAGTGGTTTCCTTCTTTAGGTTTGCCCTTTACCTCACAAAGAGTTGAAGGGTTAAACTTGGATGAGAAGAGCTTGAAGGTTTTTTGGGGGGTGGGGGGGGTGGGGGCAATATCTGCTCATATGCTTTCAAACAAATCTAAAAATATGTGATTGGTTTAGGGAGAAATAACATGATATGCATTTTGTTAATACAATCCTTTTTTTTTTAATCCTCTCCTTCCCACGCATGCCCTGTTTCCCAAATCTGTTCTGGCTGGATCTTTTTTCAAAAGTGGGGAAGGAAGAGATTCCAGGTTTCTGCAGAAGTTGGCAAAAATATCCCATGCTCCATACACAGGAAGAGGCCAGCAAGCCACATTTTGCTTGCGGTTAATACAGTACCTGCATTCCACAAACTCTGACTCCTAGTGTAGATGAGGTGCTCTGGGCACACTTCTTCATCTGCCGAGCAGCCTTTTCCTCGGAGGCATCATCCCCATGTTGTCTGGTCCCCATTTTCAAGTCAAGCACACAGGGAAATTTGAAATGATGCACCACATTCTCTAGCAAAAGAAATTCTGAGATTCTGGTCAAGGAGAATTTATCTCTCTGTTGGTTTCTATTGAAACAGTAGGGCTTCCCTCTTGCTTTCTAGAGAACATTCTATCACTGAGCATATGTTCAGACAGACCAAAGAATTCAGAGGAGGAACAGGGTACTGTATGTGCAAGAGATAGGAAGAACGTCAATTTTCCCTGTCAGAACTAATATTTGAGTATCCATGACTGAGTACTGGAAATGGCCAGAAGAAAACAGTATCACAGGGAACATATTTGCACCATTATAGTCAATACCCATGACATGAAGAACAAAAGCAGACACCCTTGGTTTTAGAATCCACACAGATATTGTATAAAAGCGATCATGTTGTAAAACACTATAATATGGCAGATTCTGCCATTCGGAGGATACTGTAGAGCTTTCGTTCCTTAGACTCTGAGCGCATGCGACTCAGTTGTTGCTTGTGGCAACGCAAACTCCAGGGATTAAAGCTGATCTTCTCAGAACTGAAACTACTATTTCCATCTAGCATCTGAAATGGAACATCTGAATGGAAGCTCTTGACGCTCTTTGTGTCCTGGATGCTGTTGGTACAATATAATATGGCATGACATTAAAAAGCTCTGCAATCATTTATAAGAATTGTTACAGCACAGAATAACATTTGGGTTGCTAAGCTTAATTCTTTTTTTCTGACATAATTCTCTGCCACACCATCAACACATTGGCCAAACATTGTATTCTTTTTGTGTAAGTACTGTGTTTCCCTGAAAATACGACCTACCCCAAAAGAAGGTCCTATCTTGATTTTTACATGTGCACCCAATATAAGCCCTACCCCAAAATAAGCCCTAGTTAAGACCCGCCCATCCAGGAAACATAGGGTGGGGCGTGGGTAAAAATTAAGCTAGGGTTGAGATGAGTGTGTGTGTTTGTGGAGCTGTCCTACTTACCAGGCTTTGCATACCCCCGACACCTGCCCTGCCTTGCAGGCCCACTTCTTCTGCGGCTCCTTGCCGCCACTTGCCCGCGTTACCCCCCAGCCTCCATTTCACTGTCAGAGGCCTATCAGCCAAGAAACGGGCTCCGGATTGACGCATGTGGTGCCTCCCTGGCCTCGTTTTGCCATCAGAAGCCTTCTGGAAAGGCCTCTGCAGCCAAGAAACGAGGTCCAGATTGACGCGAGCATCACCCTTGGCCTCCGTTTTGCCATCAGAGGCCTTTTCCAGAAAGGCCTCTGCAGCTGGTAACAGAACTCCGGATCGATCTTGAGCTCTGTTATCAGCTGCAGAGACCTTTCCAGAAGGCCTCTGACAGGAAAACAAAAGCCAGAGGGTGCTGCGCGCGCCAATCCGGAATCCATTTCTCAGCTCATGGTGAAACAGAGGCCAGGGGTGATACGCATGAAAGGCGGCAAGCAGCCACAGAAGTAGGCTGGCAGCATGCTCCTGCTGGGCAGGGCAGGGCAGGGCAGGGCAGTCAGTACTGTGGGGCAAGGTGAGTCAGTAATTAGACATCCCCCGAAAATAAGACCTGGTGTCTTTTTTGGTGGTAAAAAATTATAAGACTGGGTCTTATTTTCCGGGAAACACAGTATTAAGGCATTTGGAGGTACTTGCCAGAAAGCCAGTGCCAATCTCTTATCATGGATCTTTGATTTTTAAAAGAAATCCAAGAGAATGCTTAAGAAAAGGAATTTCTTAATTACTCATTAGAAGGAAAGCAAAAGAAACCAACCAGAACACCCCCCCCCCCCAAAAAAAAACACAATCCAGTACCTTTCCAAGGTCTCAGAAGTGAGCCCTGCTTTCTCCTCCTTATGCTCACTACCACTGCCTGATTTGTTGAGGCTCCTGCGGGAGTGTTTACGGCGTGGCTGGTCCCTCTCTGGTGTATCATCTTGCTCCATGGCTTCACTCTCCACATATGGATATGCTACCAGGTTAATGTAGCCATCACTGTCTCCCTCAAAGCAGACAGACACTACACCTGCCAGAAATCAGCCACATGAAGCATGCTTAAAATCACATCAGATTTTAAGTTAGTAGATTAGAAATAATAAAACTATTAATGATTTTCCCAAGGAGCAGATTGGAGAATGAAAACAAGGCTCATAAATCCATTTGTACAACTACCAAGAAGAAAAAGAGAGGGGCAAGAAGCAACCTCTCCAATTTGAATATCTCGTGCCATAATGTATTTCTAGATTTAAAAAAGAAAAAACTATTCTCCATAAATATTTAAGCATTTCCTCTTTTCAGTGGGTTATGTAAAGCTGCTATGGGTTGAAAAAAATAACAGTAGATCTCTGAATGAGTTGCAATAGATCACTAACTATTTCTAATCCCCACACAATGATATCTTGGTACTCATCGCTAATTTGTTCTGGGAGGAGCGATGAGTACTAAAAACAACGAGGACTGAGAAAACCATGTGACTTACCACATGACCCTTTATTTTGGCTGAAAGTACTGTAATAGCAAGTCACAAAGCAGCCAATGTCAGCAAATTTACCTTACAAGATTTTTGCTTCAAAACATGTTGCATACCGAATTCAACAAGTTTTGCAGCAATCTAGTACTGAGGTAGGACTGTAGTTTAATTATCACAGTAAAATGTCTGACTTGTTCCCCCAGACCAGGGCTCCCCAAAGTTGGAGAGATTGGAGAATTTGAGTCCTTATAGAACTCCACAGTCATCCATATACTTACACTGGATTTAGCATTTTTATCCACCTATCTAGATCTTCCCAATAGCTTGGAATAGGTGGGTGTGGTTGTTTGATGGGAATTAAAGATTATTATTTTCATAATACTACGGGTATTAGTTAAAATAGTTAATTATTTACAAATAAAACATGTTGGGGGGGGGGAATGTCAATGAACAATCTGGAATTTCTTGAAGGGACTGGTGAATGAAGAGTTTGGGGATCCCTACCCTAGATTATTCTACTGATCTGAAAGTCTGGGATAACAGGCAATTGATTTGGAAATGTTATTTCCATTGAGGTCTGTCAATTAAATTGCAGAATTGTTTAGTATTAAACATGTATCTTTTGAATTGGGCTCCCATTTGTCAAATTGGATCAAATCAAATTAGTCAACCCAACACTAAAATTCTGCCTACCCTTGCAGAAAGCATTTGTTGTACCATAAATGGGGCAATTTAGCTTGAAGAGAATAGAGATAGATAGATAGATAGATAGATGGATGGATGGATGGATGGATGGATGGATGGATGGATGGAGGGTCTACAAATGTTAAGAGAAGGGCTGGCAGAGTCAGGGGGAGTAGTAGAAAGAAAGATCAGCCTAGAATCATTACATATTCAAAAAGAAACTAAGCCCTCCTCCTTGATTGCAATTGACCCTTACCTAACCGTAACCATGTGCTGACCATTAGCTGAGAAGATTGCTGTGCATAAACTTTTAGGAATAAATCAGTTAAACGGAACTTTCACATGTGGACCTGGTCTTCTGCATCTGACCCGAGTGATGACCGTAATGGAGACTGATCCAATTTTATGGGGGTGTGGGGGTTGTAGCAGTTGCTAAGTGAAAATAACGGTCATAAAATGAATGCAACATTTGTTAAGTGGATCCACTATTCTCTATTGCACCGTTTTACCCAAATCCAAAGTGCTGGGTTTTGGCAAAACCATCATCTGACTGTAGTACATTCACAAACGCAGCCATGTTGCCAAGCACCTGAAGGGTGGTCACATGACCACAGTGGGGGATGGGGAAATCAGAACTTCCGATTTGGCTTGTAACTCCCCCTTTTCTGGTAGGTTGTAGCTTTGAATAGACACTTAGTGACCAGTTGTAAATCAACGACTACCTGTATATTCCACAGCAGTGAAATCATTTCTGCCAGATGGCGGAAACTATTATCAAATTTGATTTTTTTGTGAAGGGATCAATTTACTGGATAACCTCCTCATCCAACTTATATCCTGCTTTTCCACCCAGATAAACATTGCCTACAATAAATATTGGCCACCACTGATCCACCTAATGCAACAATAAATTTGTATAACTAAAGTTTTGTTACAGAAGTAAACAAAATGAGGCTGAGAGTATATATTTAAAGGACCAGCTTTCAAATTCTAAAGTGGCGTAAGTGCCTTTTTCGGGAGTAGAGGAAATATAGGGCAGCCATTTACATACTAATGATACACTGTAAGAGCAACTAAATGTACTTTGGAGTCTGTTCTATGAAAGGTACAATAAATATTTCAGTATATCTAGCATAGATTCAGCTCCTGTTATTAATTACTGAGTTTGTGCCCAGATAATGCCTTCTATAAGTCATCCCTGTCCATTTGTTGGCACACTCATAACTTGCACACCAAACGTAATATTTAAAGCCTTTCCCTTGTTAAATATTTTCCCAACAGTTTTAATAGGAAAAGCTATGTGGAATTCTGATACATTTATTTTCCTCATTTGCTGTAATATGTTGAATATTTTTAAAAATCTGAAGCACTATAGAAAGAGAAAGGTCTGAAGCAGGGGTGAAATTCAGCAGGTTCTGAAAAGTTCTGGAGAACCGATAGTGGAAATTTTGAGTAGTTCAGAGAACCGGCAAATACCACCTCTGGCTGGCCCCAGAGTAAGATGGGAATGGAGATTTTGCAGTATCCTTCTCCTGCCACCAAGCCACACCCACAAAACTGATAGTAAAAAAAATTGAATTTCACCACTATGTCTGTGTGTCTATAGAGTCTCAGTCATCCAGGTCATAGTTGCCCCAAAGGCGCTTTTTTCAAGAGGCAACTGGACTTTCTGGTTTTTCTTTAAAGACATTTCCCTTCCCATCCAAGAAGATTCTTCGGCTCTCAAGAGGATGGGAAGCGAAACATCTTCAAAGAAAAACCAGGAAGTCCAAGTTGCCTCTTGAAAAAGCACTTTTGGGACATTTATGTCTGTGTGTTTTTTCATTCATTCCTTTTTAGGCTTTCACACTTGTAGCTGTAAAGTCTCATCTATACCTGTAAGTGATACCCAGAGATGGAGCTTCGTTTTTGATGTTTTAAATTTATCAGTCCTGATTTTTTTTGAAAGACTTAAATAAATTGGATTAGCAGCTTTTCTGGTCCCCCCTTGGTTCAAGAAATGGAAACTAGCAATTATTTGTGATACATGAATGACATGATGGCGAACCTATGGAACGCGTGCCACAGGTGGCATGCGGAGCCATTTGTTAGGGCAGGCGAGGCGCTGTCCTGTCAGCTGGCCAGCTGACTTCAGTTTTCTTTTGAGGCCATTTTTGCCCTGGAGCCTCTGGAGAGCGAAAAACCGGCCCTATGGGCAAACCAGAAATTCTGACTTCCAGTTTAGCTGTAGGGCCGTTTTTTGTCCTCCGGAGCCTTCAGGGGCTTTTAGGAGGCTTCCCTGAAGGCTCCGGAAAGCAAAAACTGGTCCTACAAGCAAACCGGTTTGTCTGTAGGTCCAGTTTTTGCCCTCCGGAGGGTCTCCTATGGGACAGGAGAGGCTGTTTTCGTCCTCCCCAGGCTCCTAGAAAGCCTCTGGAGCCTGGAGAGGGCAAAAAAACCCACGCCCAAAGCGGGGGGGGGGGAGAATCGCTGGTCTTGCGCAGGGGGTCGCACGCGCAGCATTATGTCTATGGCACGCCCGCGCATGACTCCCTTGCGCTCCCCCCGCTTTTGGCACGAGAGCCAAAAAAGGATTGCCATCACTGCATTAATGCATGTTCTGAAAATTTAAGGAAGACTTTATGTCTACCCAGATCTGAAATACTGTATTCAGGCCTGTTAAAATTATGATTTTAACTAGAATGACACAATTCAGTTATTCATAACACTAGTTTAAAAGATCCAGTTAATCATCACTTCCTAATACAAATGCAGACATGTTGTTTGATACAGCTATTATTCATCTTCATCAGAACTTATATATTACCCATTATAAAGATTTTCATTAAGATAATTTTCAACCAAAAATTGAGTCATTATCTGATTTTTTAATTTTGTAGCAGAAACATTAAGCAAACTACTTCAACCTATTATGCATGTTTTTGCTATAGTGTGCTAGTATAACTATCAGCAAATAGCTGATTTATACTAATTTTTATGCTTATTTAAGTTTTATACCAAAGGAAAAAAATTCAATGAAATAAATATACGCCTTGTAAAACTGGTCATTCTTTTAAATGAATCAAATACAAATTCCCCTTTTTTTATCTTCAGGTGTTTTTTCAAGTTTTTTGGGATGCTTACCTTTATACTCCGGTGTGAATTCCTTCATTTCTGGAGGCAAAGATTCATAAAAGCGTTGTTCCCTGGTTATGAGCGGTTTGCATACAGTGTGGTCATCGTAGCGCATCATGCTGCTGTGGCCGCCCACCTGATGGATGAAAGGCTCCAACAGGACCCCTCGGCTTCCTGTGTGGGTTGCGTTCTTGCCATGCTTCCCCACCTCCATGGTTTGACAAACACACATTGCGTAGGGCGCAAGTCACACACCTGGGGCATGGGGAGAGCTGCATGTGGTGGAAGGAGCAGTTTCCCAAAGAGAAAATTATCACCCCTCACTTAAGACCAATAAATGATTAAGCACCAACAGCCTGCAAAACAGAGAAGAGATGTCACAGAGTTTGGTCAAAAGCAATGTAATAAACCCTATATTTTGCTGTAACAATTGCCCTTATTGCATCTGATGAACTGATCCCATGTCAAGGAGTCTCAATAGGCAAGATGTCACATTTGTTCTAAATTGTACAGTACATCCTATTATACAGCTAATCTCTTATTAACAATGACTTGTTAATATAAATATATACTAGGCAATTCTTTCACCACTATAGCTTATGGGCACCGAAGACGTGATTTATAATAATAGATCTCTAACATCAGAAAAAGATGCATTATTTCTTTTTAACAAAAAGTCTCACTAGCACTCTGGCTTTCACTAATCTCTATTCCTATTAAAAAATGAAATTCTGCACTCACCAAATTAAGGAAGGAATCAAATGTAATGATCCCTAAATCAGATTGGCTTCACTGATTTGCATATGATAGCTGCCATTGTTTTTTTGTTTTACCCCCTTTTAGATTAAAATTATACATTGTATATTTGGCTGCATTTTTAACTTCTCCCAGTAAAACCTTCATCAAGTGCAACTGTGACCCACAACTAACCCTTTGGATTCATAATTTTTTTACAAGTTTTGTTAAGTTCTATAGCTTTGGGAAAAATACCATAGATATGTTTCCTTTTATTTTCTCCGTTCTGTCTCTGTTCCTTTCAATTAGACCGAAAGGAGAATTTCTTTAAAGAATGTGTTAAATTCTCCAGGTGTATGGCCATGTGTACGGCCTAAGGCCGTGATGGTGAACCTGTGGCACGCAGAGCCATATTTGGTGGCATGCCAGATGTCAGCTCCAGCGCACCGGCCAGCTGATTTTTCACATTTCCGGAGAGCCAGGGGAGGCCGTTTTCACCCTCCCCGGGCTTCAGGAAAGCCTCCAGAGGCTGGGGAGAGCGAAAAAGGGTCCCAACTGCCTAACCAGAAGTTTGTTTCTGAACTTCTGGTTGGGCGGTTGGGGCCGTTTTTCGCCTTCTCCAGGTTTCAGGAAAGCCTCTGGAGGCTGGGGAGGGCAAAAAAACCCGGCCCCAATGGTCCAACTGGAAGTTTGGGAACAATCCGTTTCTGGCTTCTGGAGGGCCGGGGGGAGGCCTGAGGAGGCAAAAAGCCCTCCTCAGGCTTCAAGAAAGCCTTCGGAGCCTGGGGAAGAGGTCGTGCAATTGGGCAGGGAACTGATGCACAATTTTGGTACGCCGTAAGAAAAGGGTTCACCATCACTGGCTTAAGGTATATTTAGAGGTTGGAGCTTTATTTACACTAGCTTAGCCCAATTCTTTATTTCAGGAGATTTCCAGGAAAATAAGTTTGTTGGTTGGGAGACTTACTTCTCTCTCAAATCTACAACACAGTCTTTTATAGCAACCTCTAAAATAAAATAAAAAAGTTCTATACAGATAACTAGTTATTGGGTCTTTAACTTCTTTTGGTTTACTCACATAGTTTTTTCTCTTTTTTTGTATAGATTTTTTGAGTGTTAAGGAAATACGAAGTTAAAAGATAAAAAGAAAAAAGATTTTAATAAAAGAAAGCTCAGGAAAGAAAAGGAATAGAGGTGCAGAGAAGGAAAAAGGAAAAAAAAATAAGAAAGAAGGCCAAGTTCCCCTTTTAGGACAGCAACAGCACCAATGCAGATTATACGGAGTAAAATAGTTATGGGATTTTTGTTTTATTATATTTTAATAAGTTTATCATCCATTATCACAATGTAACACTAGAGTGAAGTATCAGTTTCAAAATAAATTGATACACTTTGTACATGTACATTTTAAAAAATTAACTGCTTTTGGCCTAGGCATATATAGATTACGTTGCTTAGACTTCATTTCTAATGAAAATATATTTCATGCAAAATCTGCTGAAAAGCCTCAACTACCCCAATCAAAATGAAATACATTATTCCTGAAACAATGTCATGAAACGATAAAGGCTGATGTGATCCATTTACCATTATTAATAAAAAGACGGCTGAAATGAGATAAGATCTAGCATTCACTTCTGCTGATCCATCAGAAAACAGATAAAAGAGAACTGGACTACTTTACATTTTTTTAATTAGTGAACTGCAATAGCTGCTCAAGAAGATTGTAACAGAAGGAAAAATCTGTGTTGTGTGTATTTATTATTTAGAGTACTTTAACACAACAGAAAAATACATAAGGTATTGATCCGCAATAAACAGGGAAGGTATTCTTCCACTTTGTCAACATATATTTATTCTATTTAATAAAATATCCTTCTGTTCATGGTGAAAGTTGAACTCACAACTTTAAAAAGCAATTATTTCAATACAGTGCTTTGAAGAATCCAATTTTAAACTCCTAAGAGTGAAACTCTTACCTAAGAGATGAAGCTATAAAACAAAGCGTTAATTAACAAGACACATTTCGAGGATGCCAATTTATAGTATCAATTAAGAAATACATGTTGCACGAGTAAATTTCCACTTGTGGGACAGACTTTTTCATTCTCCCATTCCAGATTTGAAGGCAAAAAGGTGATTCAGAACTAATATGGGTACAAATTTGTCACTAGTTTGCTCTGAATCACTTTTTACCTTTGAACCAGATAGTTGCACAGTGGTATTTGTTTCTGTTTTATTAACCACAGAGACAACAGAAAGCAAGTGTCCTTGTATAATAAAGTCTAGTAAAATAAATGAAAACGAAGAGTCTGATTTTATATATTTTCCTGTAACTGCTGGCAATCACCCCCCACCCCCACCCAAGTTATAGATGTCTATATTTCAGCCCATTCTAGAGACTTAAGAATACAATCAATTGTTCAGCACAAAATGCAGGAATCAAGATGTGGATGTAATATAACATAGTGGGTACTATAGCTGCTAATGGCTCAGAGACATCCCTATTCAAGAACAAATTATTACAAACACTTCAAAACAATTCTTGTCACTTTGCTATATTGACAGCTTTGGCCAAAAAGGGTGTTGGTACTTACCTGATATGCCTCTTCTCATAGTGGGGGAGCAATATCCAGGATGGGTTTGACCTTGTCCTCTCGTTGATTGGACTGAGTCAGATAAGCTCTTTGGGTCACCAGGTCCCACCCAGTTATCGGCAAAGAACTCTATCTGATTCGTTGGACCATCCACTCCAGAACTCATCTCAGTTTCAACTTTCATTTATTTATTTATTAACTTTTTTCAACAGAACAGTTCAACTAATAAACATAACGCTTTTGGTACATAATCATATCTGGGAGGGGCTGGATACTCCTCCCTCACTATGAAAAGAGGCGTATCAGGTAAGTACCAATGCCCTTTCTCCATAGTGAGGGGGAGGAGTATCCAGGATGGGACGTACCAAAGCCTGCACGTCCCTAGGGAGGGTTACACATGTAGAGTATATGCTCCAACTTACGCCTGGTGAGGTGCTCCCCCCGGCCTGTGCACCACCTGCAACACCCTATGTCCGAGCGAGGCTTCTGCGGAGGCAAAGGAGTTGTAGTTCCTTACAAATGGTGAGGGGGGGGCCCACGTAGCTGCCCTACAGCTGTCCGACAGTGAAGCCTGCGTGGCCCAGGCTGCTGATGTGGCCGCGCTTCCTGTAGAATGCGCTGTGATGGGCCCTGGTGTTTGCAGACCCTGTGCCTGGTAAGCGGTAGCAATACAGGTTCTTAACCACCTGCCTATAGTGGTGGCTGTCACCTTGCTCGGGACGTACCCAAGCTCAGTCCCAGGGAGGGAACCTAAGACTCAGGGGAAGGAGTGGTCACCACCTGCTGTAGGACTCTGCATCCAAAGGACGCCCCCGCAGATACAAAAGCATCCAACCGATAGTGACGGATGAAGGAGGACGGGGAGGCCCAAGTGGCCGCGCAACAGATTTCCTCGAAAGGACATCCTGGGGGGAATGTGCCTCTTCTTGGCTTTAGCCTTGGCACCCCCCCTTTCTGGGCCGCCTCAGGGGTGGTCACTGACCTGGATTGCTCCTCTCTCCCTCAAGAGGGGCTGCTGGAGATCGTTGGGAGAGCCAGGATCCTGCTGGCCTCCTCGGGTGTACTGGGGGCCGCCATCTTTGATCACGTGGTCCTTCCGGCTTCAAAATGGCGCTTTGCCCCCCCCAAAAAAGGGTGCTGCCTTTGAAATTGCGCCTGCCAGCGGCTGGTGCTCCAAAGAGCTGCCATGCGCCCTTGCAGCCGGGATTCCTCTCTCCTGCCTCTTCTACGCTGCTGGCTGGCTCTGCTCATGCCCTCTTCCCTGCCGGGCCACATGGAAGCGGCATGGGCGCTCCACGGCATTTTAAAAAGCCGCAGTTTGCCACTCGACCCCTGAGGGGAGCAGCGGAGCACTCCGGCACCAGTAGAGCCTCCTGGGCAAGGCTCGCCTTCCGTAAGGCTCGTGCCCTCGCTTTTCGGCTTGCCCGGTACTGGGCAGCATGCTGTTCCTGAGTGCTAGTGGAGAGTGCTTCTGACTCGCGCCGGCAGGAGGATCTCTTTGAATCTTTGTTGGTCTTTTTTCTCCTTTTTCAGGAGTTCCAGGATGGTCCAACCATCCAGTTGGGGACTGAGTCGATAACTGGGTGGGACCTGATGACCAGGACGTGACCCAAAGAGCTTATCTGACTCAGTCCAATCAACGAGAGGACAAGGTAAAACCCATCCTGGATACTCCTCCCCCTCATTATGGAGAATAAAATGTTCAGTGTTTAAGCTAGTTAGACAGCCTATTTGTAACTAAAACACTTGCTGATTTTTGAATGACATTGCCATCTAAAAACTGTTAGATAACCATCTGCAATTGTTCATACTCTCCACATTTTCATGTAAGTGACATTCACATGTAATGATTGCCTACATGGAGATATTTCATACTGAAGAATTAACCAAAGTAGGTTAAAAGTGCAACAGTGGAGATAGGAATAAAAATTCAAATGAGAACTTGGATTGGGAGAATGGAGCTCTAGTTCTTATTTAACTGACCTTGCCATGCTAAAAAAATCCAAATGTTTCAGCTTCAAATAAGAAGGAATAGCTCAAGGAGAATTATACAACATTACCAGAACATTCTGAAGCAGTGCGCGCGCACACACGCACACACACAAAAAAATCTTAAAGGGGAAAAGCTTAATCATCAGTCTAACTAAACATAAAACAGATGTTTAGCAGTCTAAATGACTCCAGATTTACAAAATCAACAAAACAGCATAGACAACATTTCCTTTTCTCTAACTATAGTCTGAATATTAAATGCACACTGATATGGGTTCCAAACAAAGCATATCTACATTTGCATGCTGAGGACCCTAACTTAAGAGAGCCAGTTCTCGCCATTCATACATGTTTTGAAGGATTTGCCTTTCAAGCCAACAACTCATGCAGCGCAAAAAAAACCCCCACCATTTTGAATGCCATAAAAGTGGGAATTTTGTCAGATATAATTTCCTGCAGAATTAGCATAGGCCAAAGATTTCTTAGTTTATAGCTCTGAATTCTTCCATTTATTTTTCTTTTTAGATATCATTTCATTTGGTTTCATTATCCATTTAAGTAACAAATTTAAGCTTCAATACTAATGATCATTAACAAGAACCTTGCTTTGATAAACATGTTTAATCTTCCTCTTCTGCTCCAGCACCATTACCACGCTTTGGATGTTAAGTGAGATACGAAGTTGTGGTCCTTGCTCTTCTGGAAGCCTCAACCATTGTTATCTAAACTCTGGTGAAGTTGTGACAAGCCCAGTAAGCCAGCAATTGCTACAGAAATTATAACAAGATACAAATGATCTTCCTTTACAAGTTTCTGACAAGCTCTGTATTTGTAATTCATGTCCTCACCAGGAGTTTTCAAATATATTCAGGTTGCAGAAGTTGTTTCCCCCAGACCCCGTGATTCACAAACATGGTTAGCATGACATTTCTCTGATCTCCCCCAGCACAGTAGCTTTCCTGCACGCGCTTGACATTATTGTTAGGTTGCTGATCCAGCTTCTCAGATTGATAGTTTTATTTATTTTATCTATTAAATTCATATGCTGCCAATCTCACTATTTAGTGACTCTGGGCATTTGAGTTTTGAGGGAAATCGATCTGCCTTCTCTTTCTGAGGGATTGGAAGTGGCTTGGGAATTGTTGGCCTTCACAGCCATAAACCTGATTCACCTTACCTTGACAGAAATATGTAAGAATGTTTATCTAGGTAATGAGGATTGAAACATTTTTTAACTCTTAGCAGGATATATAAAAATATATGATTTTCTTTTTAAAATATCAGATTTTTTTTAAAAAATTAAATCGGATTTTTTTATTTTTATCAAATTTATTTTAATAAAATGCTTTTGGAGTAAAAATCGATCTAAAATAGTTTTTTATTTAAGATACATTAATAATTCAGTTTATTCAGCATGAAATGGAGCTTAATTATGTAGCATGAGGCTGTGTATTCTGCAATATTTACATTTTTGGTAAACTCATTCAAGGAATCCAAGCTCTGCAAGCTGAGATAACATGCACACAATTTCACAGTAACTATGAGATAAATCATAAAACAAAGTTCAGGAATATTCCTTTATCCCATTGTTTGCAAATATGTGTACACTACAAACTGTATGATTGCTTGAAGAGAAATGCATATCTGTACGACCAGGCTCTAAGTGTGAGGAGGAAGGGCAAGCAGTAAAAATGAAAGTGAAACCTTCTAAGTAGCTTATAAATATAATATTAAAGAGTACCTATCATTTCAGATCCATCATGGCAGTGCCTGTTAGCAGGCATTCACTCACCTGCTACCTGCACGTCCCTCATCTTGTTGTATCATTGCCGCATCACCAGCCGACCCATTAAAGTGAATGGGACTGTCGGTGAGTCAACAGCAGATTAGAGGAAGAGCAATTCCAGGACAGAGATGACAGTTGCTTTTTAAAAATTATGATTTAAATCAAGTTGATTTAAATCAAGCCTTTTACTAGTTATTTAAATCAAATCCACCCTGATTATTAGGAAGCAAGATAATATTTGGAAGTGGCTCAAGCGAACTGTGTAATTCACTGGAATAAAAGGAGAGGCAGTAAAGCACAGTCTGACTTGCAAGATTCCATTCTACAGCCTAACTCGATAAAAGTACAATTTTAAACTTCCTGTGCAGTTTTTTTTTCTTTTCTCCCTGGTCTACCTAATGGAGCTGATACTCGGGGGCCAAAACACATGGGTAGTAACACCTTACATCTACTTTTTGTCTCAGAATAGTTGCAATATGGTATGAAAGTAGAAGGAATACTTGTCCCTTGCTAGGGTCAGATCACTTTCTGATTGTTTTAGAGCTTTTTAGTGCTCCAGGAATTTGACCAATCCATCTCGAGCACCTGGGAGATCTAAAAATTTTCAGAGGGAGCTCAAGGTGTGGTGTGTGTGTGTGTGTGTGTGTGTGTGTGTGTGTGTGTTGAGGCTCCAGTAATCAATGTAACAGAGGTTGTCATTACCTCTTTTGCAAGCTAATTCTGCCCAAAGCCAGGAAGGAGTTTAATCCTGACTGACTCAAGGTTGATCCAACCTTCCATCCTTCTAAGGTCGGTAAAATAAGGGCACAGATTGTTGGAGGTGATATGCTGACTCTGTAAATTACTCAGAGAGTGCTGCAAAGTGCTGTGGTGCGGCTTTAGTGCTACTGTTATTGCTACTTCCTGGAACAAACATCTTGGATAAAAGTACACATGAAAGGCCCCTTTCAGTATCCTGATTCTCAGGGATTCCTTGTTTCTCTGAAGAACACCAGAAAATATAGCAGCACAAATGACATCTAGAACAGTCTGGAGAAAGAAACAGAATAGGTTCAAATGAATATATGTAAATGAGCCCACTTATGCCACATTCTAGCAATAAGAATGGCAAAATACAACTGTTTTTCCACCATTATTGTGTCAGATTACCAACCAGCAGCCCTTTTAAAAATATTATCTGGAAGAATCTTAAACCTGTAAGTCTCCAGGAAATGGATGGTGTTCTTAGATCTGTCAACACTGCCACCTAAATCTTAAAACCATATCCTGTAGACAATGGAAGTAGCAAAAAATGTCTAGTTGGCTTTATAAACTATACCAAGATAGCAGTTACTATTCACAGAAAGAACAATGGGGGAAAAATGAAGGAACAGCATTATGAACTTGAGAAATCAAACAGAAATTCAAAAGCACAAAATGCTTTAATCAAATAAGTAGGAAAAATTTAGAGGGAACTGATCAATCACAAGATAACTAAGAGCTATAAATGACATGACTGAAAAGATCAAATTGGAGGAGCCGCTGGTATTCATGCGCAAATATTAAGAACACAATTCAAATATTCTGCCCAGTTATTCTACCCTTAATGAATTCACCTCTTCTTTTGGCCCAAATTTACCATTTCCTAGTACAGAATTCATTTCTCATATAAGGTTCCATGTTATAATTTTATAACATTTGATTATTGATTTCTTTCAAGTCTCCCAACAATGCACTCATCACTACTGTAACTGGGTCTATCTAAAATTCCTTTCTGAGAGTTTAGACTAAGAAAGGGCAACCCTTTATATTATGCTGATAAATTACCTTGCTTATCTGTAATATCTTACTCAAAGAAAATGGTCTGAAAGTTATTCAGTTGCTGCACAACTCATATTCTAAGCCACCAAATCAGCACATCAATATTGTAAACAATTTATTATAGTTAAACGGGAAAATTACCTGCATACATTTAATATAAGCTATTGGAATTCTTTTGCATATAATAGATGATTATGGGAAGTTGCAAACACATTAATTTAATCTTGCAAGTAGCAATTCAAGGGGACAATTGATTGTAATTTCCAAGAAAGAAATATGCCAGAACTTTCACATAAACTATATCACATAAACTATATTGGGCAAAAGGGTATAAACAATACTAAAGCTGCTGATGGAATGGTAGTATAGCATCCTTTCCAATAATTCTGAGGAAGCAGAGAGCATATATAGCATGGTAGCATTCTTCCTTTCAGGAATTGAAAGCATACAAACACAGTTATGATGGTGTTCTTTTGATTGCATAAAGTGCAGAACTTGGCCTACACTTATATCACCGTCATTGTAAGTTAAATGCACAGTTAGATGGCTACAAGAAGCCATTTTCATTAGTAAGACATCATTAAAATTACTGTCAGTGATATGGTAATAATATGATAATCAAAACCACAGTGCAGAAACAGTCTTCATTCAGACAGTTAATATCATTCATGGGACAACATAGCTGTGTAACTTGGGACTCTTGCTTACCAAAGCAAAGCAGGAGAGGACAAAATGCAACTGCTGGGTTGCATACTATTCCAGAACTTTTGAGTGATTGAAAACAAGATCCCTTTGCAGTTTAGAAGCTGGAGAAACAGTGCCACTGTTTTCTACCCTCTTTGTCATGAAAAGACCAGATATCCCACAGAATACAAAACTGTTGTATTTTAGTAAGCAATTCTTGCTTTCTGCTTGTACTACTAATAACAATGTATCTTAGGAGACAAAAGCTGCACCTAAAATAACACTGAAAATTAGACAGACCACAGGTACCTACCTATCCCAGCACTTATCAAAATAAGGCTTATGGAAGTCAAATTCTAAATTTTGAACTAATTTCGGAGACTTCCTTGTTCCTCAGCTCTTCCTTCTGCCCAGTCTGCTACACCATACGTCACTACATCAACTCTTCCTGAACCAGCCAAGAGTAAATATTTTACAGACTTCCTCCAACTTAATCCAACTGCTGCAAGTATATGCAGAAGTCCTCATAGTATTCTTACTCTATTAATGAAAAGTTACAAAGAAATTCTTTGGAAACACTGCATAAACAAATGAGAGCAAATGATTCACATTTGCCCAAGGGCCATCCTAATGTTTTGACATAATACCTAATAGGAATGAAAGTTATTCTTCCTGTTATGTCTTTGCAGAGAAAGTATTGTATTATTCACCTTTTATAAACATCTTATTTAGATGGTATGCTGAATTATATACTGCTAAAGTAATATGAAGCAGCAGAACAACAACATAAGCTCTACCATTTTTTAAAATATGAAAGATTTATTCCCCAAAATGATGGAAATCCTTGCATCTCAAACAGTACTCCATGGTACTGTATAAATTCTGTTTCTAACAGAATTTCTATTAGCTGTCACAGACAGAAAAACTAAACCTCTCTCCAGAAGAAAGCTGAATATAGCCCCAAGCAACATGAAATAATACCATGTTCATTTGCTATTAAATATTTTTCCAAATTAGAGTGCTATGCATTGCCTGGAAAACCAAACTTCAGCACAGTTCCATAGGAATATGAAGAGCAAAAGTAATGTAGAGCCACTATGGCAAGGCAATCTTATTATCTCAAACATTTGAACATTTCTATTACATAATTTGTATATCATAATACAAATATTGTGTTCTTATATAAATTAAATTCTTATATTAAAAAAAATCAGTGACAGTGATCAAAGATAAAAAGCAATACTGTAGGTGCAATCTCAACACAGACTAACAGATTAATTTTACCTGCCTTGGTTCATAAAATGCACCTTAACATTTACATTAGCAAACATTTTTGGAAAAATAATTTTAGAACTGGCATGCCAATACCAAAAATCTCCCACTAGAAGGCATCATTTAGCCTATAAAGTCTGCACATGCACACACACACACACACCACTTAGTGTGGTATTCAAATTATATTAAAACTCTTTTTTATCCACTTTGGTTAACTAGAAAAACACTCCGAGCTGATCTCGGAGACGGCGGTTGAGATCCCCAAGCTTGTGGTTATGGGGGATTTCAACCTGCCGTCAACGGGAGCAGCATCTGAGGTGGCTCGGGAGTTCATGGCTTCCATGACAGCCATGGACCTGACCCAATTAATTCAGGGCCCCACACATGAAGGTGGCCACACACTGGACCTTGTTTTTGTATCTGAGCAGTGGACGAGTGATCTGGGAATAGGGGATTTAGTTGTTACTCCCCTGTCATGGTCAGATCACTCATGTCTCCGGCTGGACTTCCCTGGCGCTACCCCCCACCGCGAGGAGGTGGGACCAGACTGTCCAAGCTGGTACTGCCCCAAGCACCTGATGGAGCCGGATAGGTTCCAGACGGAGCTTGGGCCATTACCTGTAGCCCTGACCCGCGCTCGGTCGGAGGACCTAGCGGCCGCCTGGAATAGGGCGGCGGCTGGGGCCTTAGACCGGGTTGCGCCTTTGCGACCTCTCCTGCGGCAGCGACCCACCCAAGCTCCTTGGTATACCGAGGAGTTGAGGGTGATGAAGCGCCATAGGAGACGTCTAGAGAGCAGGTGGAGGTCCTCACGCTCCGAATCTGATCGAACACAGGTAAGAGCCTATTTACGGACCTACCTTGTGGCATTGAGAGCGGCCAAACGTAGATATTGTGCCGCTCTTATTGCGTCCGCTGATAACCGCCCTGCCGCCGTTTAGGGTGACCCGCTCCCTCTTATCGCAGAGGACGCAGGGGGCGCCCTTGCAGGGCAGAGCAGAGGAGTTTGGGGAATATCTGCAGGACAAAGTTGCTCAGATCCGGAGCGGATGGGCCCCCTTCAGTGGACCGGACGGGCCGTCAACAGTGAGTCTTGTGAGACCATTCTGGGAGGAGTTTGACTCTGTTGCCCCCGAGGATTTGGACAGGTTGCGTGGACGGCTGCGACCCACCACATGTTTAATGGACCCGTGTCCCTCCTGGTTGGTACTGGCATCTTGGGAGATGACTCGAGGCTGGCTTCTGGGCCTAGTGAATGCCTCATTGGGTGAGGGATCCTTACCAACTGCCTTGAAGGAGGCGGTGGTGAGGCCCTTACTTAAGAGGCCTTCACTCGACCCAACGGAGCTAGCTAATTATCGTCCAGTCTCCAACCTTCCCTTCCTAGCGAAGGTTGTCGAGAATGTGGTGGCGCAGCAGTTTCCACGACACCTTGACAAATCCGATTATCTAGACTCACGCCAGTCCGGCTTCCGACCCGGGCACAGCACTGAGACAGCCTTGGTCGCGTTGGTCGATGATCTCTGGAGGGCCAGAGATAGAGGTTGTTCCTCTATCCTGGTCCTATTAGACCTCTCGGCGGCTTTTGATACCATCGACCATGGTATCCTATTGCGCCGGTTGGAGGGGATAGGAGTTGGAGGTACCGTTTTGCGGTGGTTCGGCTCCTACCTCTCCGACCGGAAGCAATGTGTGTTGACAGGGGGGCAGAGGTCGACCCTGAGGCCACTCACTTGTGGGGTGCCACAGGGGTCGGTCCTCTCGCCTCTCCTGTTCAACACATATGTGAAGCCGCTGGGTGAGATCATCCGTGGTTTTGGGGTTGAGTACCACCTGTACGCTGATGATACTCAGCTGTACATTTCAACCCCAAACCACCCCAACGAGGCTGTCGAAGTGATGTCCCGGTGTTTGGAAGCCGTCGGGGTCTGGATGGGGGACAACAGACTCAAACTCAACCCCTCCAAGACTGAGTGGCTGTGGCTACCGGCACCTCGGTTCAGCCAGCTGATTCCATCGCTGGCCATAGGGGGCGAACAATTGCCCCCTGTGGAACGGGCGCACAATTTGGGCGTCCTCCTTGATGCCTGGCTGTCAATGGATGACCATGTGGCAGCCGTGGCAAGGGGGGCGTTCCACCAGGTTCGCCTGGTGCGCCAATTGCGCCCCCTACTGGACCGGGATGCCCTGCGCACGGTCACTCATGCGCTGGTGACGTCCCGCCTGGACTACTGCAACGCTCTCTACATGGGGCTGCCCTTGGGACGCGCCCGGAGACTGCAGTTAGTTCAGAACGCAGCCGCGCGGGCTGTGATGGGGAGTACTAGGTACTCCCACGTAACACCTCTCCTGCGCGAGCTGCACTGGCTACCTGTGGTTTTTCGGGTGCGTTTCAAGGTCCTGATTACCATCTTTAAAGCGCTCCATGGCACAGGACCTAGTTACTTGCGGGATCGCATCCTCCCACACACATCCCTGCGGCCAATTCGCTCACACAGGGAGGGGCTTCTCCTGGTGCCGTCCACTAGGCAATGCCAGCGGGCGACACCAAGGAGTAGGGCCTTCTCTGTGATGGGCCCAACCCTCTGGAATGACCTCCCCCCCGACATCAGAACCACCACTGACTTCCGCTCCTTCCGGCAAAAAGGCCTGGCATAATTACAACTGTTACCTCCTGGTAGACGTACTATTAACTGGTTATTTTAGGGGTATTGTTTTTAATTTAATTTGTATGTTTCTTAGGGGTTTTAAAATTATATTTATATATACTGGCTAACTGTACAGTTCTTTTTAACTCTATTTTTAACCTCCTCCATATTTAACTGTACATATTTAATTTTTCTATTTATTGTATTTCGATGTATTCTTTGCATGGACTGTACACCGCCCCGAGTCCCTTTTGGGAGAGGGGGCGGTCTAGAAGCACAGTAAATAAATAAATAAATAAATAAATAAATACTCCAAAACACCCATTTGAGCAGATAATCCTAAAGTACAGGAAAATTAATGTAAGAATTGGTATTCTTAGGCATCGGAATCCAACAGTTTAGGAATTTACTAACATTTAGGACTGGGTCAGAAGTAAACATGTTTACCAGTACATTTCTTTTAAAACTAATCTAGCAAGCAATATAAGACCTACCAGTCAAAATTCTGTACCAACCACTGCGTTCTTCACTAACTCAAGTTTCCATACACATGACACAGGAAAATAGGAATATTATTCCATCTGAACAGCAACTGTGACTAGATTTCTACTGATGTCAATTATGTAAGCACTGTCAGTTTGTCACTGCTTCATACTCTTTCAGGCATATTTAAATCAAAATTCTATACAGTGAACAGGGAAAAATTTGAAAACATATTAGACAAGGTGTAGGAATGAAAGCAGGCATAGGAAACAAAATTTAAAATCAAGCACAGAAAATGAAAATGTTAAATAAATTTTAATTATTTCAACTTCAAGTTCCATTTTCAGGAAGATTTATCTCATCTGATTTTTCATCTTGAAGAATTTATCAAACAGTGAAGAACTTACATTGGCAGTGATACAAGCAAATGGCAATTAAGATACACTATATTGCCAAAAATATTCACTCAAAACTGAGTCTGATTATGTGGATGGGCGAGCGAATACTTTTGGCAATATAGTGTATGATTTATCTAACACTGAAAGGTCTTAATCAATGTCTTAACCATCCATTGTTTTCCAAAGCCAGCCAAACTGATCTGCTTTTAAGAAATGTTCTCAGGCTCTATGAAGCTTCCAAGAGTTTAAAATCTGAGATGGATCAAAAAGGCCAATCTTGATGTGTTTTACTATTTGAATATAACAAATATATATAAATACATTTCCTTTATATTACAATTTATTACACACAATAGTTTCTATTTTAAACAATCCTACATAAGGTCAGTTAAATCAGGTCTATGCATCATTTATAAAACACAAAATCCTCCCCAATCTTGAGAGAAATGACTTTATTTTTAATATATGGATTTTATATATTAATGAGACCTTCCCAAACAGTATAAACAACCAAATATTATCCAACCACATTCAAGCAAATGATTATCTAGGTATTTCCATTGGTAAGCAATGATTGCTGCTAAAAGCAGATGTAATTAAGAGAATACTTTTAAAAATAAAACTGAGTCAAAGTCATATTACTAATTGCATTTTTATCCCATAAAAACTAGCTACGGGGAAGCCTGGCAGTTTAAAGACAGTGAAGAAAATGTAAGCTAACTTTTTTTATGCAAGGAACATACAAAAAAAAATTCTTTCTGGAACTGCATATTTTAAAAAGAGATCCTACTGTGACAAGGTAGTTCATTGTAGTTCCATTACTGCAGTTAGCAAAGGCCAAGGAAAACAGAAAAAGGAAAGAGATAAGATAGATGGACTGCATCAAAGGGAAGCAGGTCAAGATGACCAGGAACTGAACCCGACTTAATGGCACCTACTATTTAGGAGGAAAGAGATTAAAAACTCTTCCGAATATATCATGAAAATAATACCATAGACACATAACTACAAAAAATACTCTCAAGATTACTTTATCAAATCACAAATACTAACTGCATGTAGAGCTGTATTGCTTGAAATTTCAAACACTTCTTCAATCTCAAGAGAAGCATAGGATTACCAGATCACAAGTAAGTGAAAGGCATTCACATCATTAAGCCTAGATTCTTGAACAAATTATGAACCTAACGTATTCTAGAGGGCAGTAATAAGTGAATTTTAAACAAAAACTGAAAGGCATTTCCTATTAATCTCAATATGCTAATAAGAACAGCATTCTAAGCAATGAGAATTTATTTCCAGCAATAATCTAATAATCATAATTATCAATATTATCTCATTGCTAATTACATGACTTGTCAGTGGACTGACAAGATCGTTTCTCAAATGCATCCATGAAAACACACACACACAGACATGCAATCTTAACAGATGCTCTTTATTAAAAACATAGTTCTAGGCAATTAATTAGCTGATTTCAGGCACACTCATTTGCTCTTCATAACAAAGATACTAACTTTTCCTAGATTTGCAACTCCTCCTCTAAGAGCAGGTGGCAGTCATGGCTAGGAAACCCTTTGCATAACAACATGTGGTACGTCAATTGTACCCTTTCCTGGATCATGAGGTGGTTTGCTCAGTAATTCATGCCCAGGTAAACTTTTGCTTGGATTATTGCAACATATTCTACATGGGGCTACCCTTGAAGAGTATTTGGAAGCCTGGATTGGTCCAGCATGGACAGTTTTGAAGATCCCTAGGGTAGCACATGTAACATTACTATTATGCAAGTGCATTGGCTGCCAATCTGCTTCTGGGTCAATTCAAGGTGCTTGTGACCTTTAAAGACTTTTATGCCATGAGTATAGGACACAAGTTTCAAACTCACAGCATCATGTTGCTGTCACGTGAAGTATCACGACATTTTCTCCCCTTCATGGAGTTGGGATGGGTGTGGCCTATGCGTGACACATCCAGCTCACAGACTGCCAGTTTGATACCCCTGGTCTAAGATATCTGCAGAACTGTCTTTCCCCAATGGAATTGGCCTGCCCCTCTCATGCTCGCAAAAGGGGGCCTATTGCAGATCCCATTAACCAAGGAATTTCAGCTGATGAGATACAGGAGAAAATCCTTTTCTGCCACAGCACCTGCTCTTTGGAACATCTTGCCACAGAAGATAAGATCTGGCCCCTCTTTCAGCCATCAAGAAAAACCTGGCCATGCCAGCTGACATGGAATCCTGAAGGAGAAGCTGTTGGCTGGAGTTGCTTATGCATTAATAGACAAAGCATCCCCACCTCTCTCCTCCAAAGTCTTGTTTTTAGTTTGTTTTATTTTTTGCAATTTTAATCGTTTTTTATATTTTTAACTGAATGTTTTAATTGTTTTATCTTGTTGCAAGCCGCTCAAAGTTGCCCTGAAATATGAAATGGGCAGCAAATAAAGTTAACATTAAGCAAAACTATTTTAATAAAGAATTATCTACACTTTTTAAATATTTGAAACTTGTTTCAAGTCAGTAGGGATAAGCATATATATAATGTTAAAACGATTAACGTATAAATGGGAAAAAAGTTTGCAATACTGAGAGGCAATCCAAGTCCAATTCATCACAGTTCAGTACTAGTTCCCCATAGAGAGCTGTTATATAAACAACAGTCAGCCTAATTCAACTATATATTTTTTTCATTTTCTATTATTTCACAACCATAAAATATTCACTGCCCATGGAGGAAAACCTTTTTGCTATTTCCCACAGTGTTTTGGATTGGGGCCAGGATGTTTTGTTGGGATGGAAGGTCCAAGCCAAAAAGTCTCCTGCCAAAAACCAACACAAATTTCTCAATAAATTTAGACAACTTGAAAACTTAATACTGTTCTTGCTAGTCCTCCTGGTGGATGGGAGAAAGTTTATGGCATCCCAAGTACCCTCTGAGCAAAAGTTTTTCTAGCCTCAGCACACTCTCCCCCCCCCAAACACACAACTACCTATCATCCTGCAGATGTCACCAACATCTGCCCTTATCCATTCCTTACAAGACCCCCTGCAAAACGTGCCGGTGGATCTTACAGCCAGGCTTCATATCAAGGGGAGGAAAAGAGCCCTCAGAAATCGGTTGAGCGGAAAAGCTACAACTTCTTTAGCTTCTACCATAGTTTCCCCTCCCAAACACTCACACACCTGGCGCCCTCCCTACCTGGATTATTTTCGACCACGCGACCCGCATAGCGTCGGTCGGGGATGATGGAATCTCAAGTTGAAGCTCAGTAAACTCGCCTAGAGGGCGCCAAACGGGGGAAGCTGCTCAAGAGAGACACCTGTGCCATAGGCTTCCCTTGAGCAGCTCCAAAAGAATCGTCGTCGTGAGGTCACCTATTCTCTTTCAGGGGCTTCGGCAGCAGCCCTCAGCCCGGTGGCTTTGCTGTCCGACCCGTCGGGATCCCCCACCGGAACCGGCCTTACCTTCTCCCCTACCAGCAATTCATTCACTCCCCGATCCCCTCCCACATCCAATTCGGAAGAGGCGCCCCCTCCCTTTTGGCCCCGGATCGCTTCCTACGAAGAACAAGGGCCCGAAACTCACCAACGTAAAATTTCCCCCTGCCTGGCCGGGGGGCGCTGCTGCTGGGTCCCCCCAGGCCGGCTTCAAGACTTCCCTCACCTGCTCCCTTACAGCTCGAATCAACAACAAGATGGCGGCGCCGGGAAGGTGGGCATTCTGCCGTCATAGCAACCGTGGCGCCCAAGGTCCACCTCCGAGGAAGCTAAACCAATCGCATGTTGATGCATTCCAAGCTTTCTATTGGTTCTCATTTTTATTGGATGACGTATCCGTCACTTCTCCAAATTCTCTGCGCCTTCTTCCCCGTCTCCGGTTTCCCAACGCACGCTGCGCAAATGTGACGAAACCAACCTTTTGCAGGGGCTATTTCCTATTGGCTAAGGAGGAGTGACTCACCAACCAATCACAAAAGCCTTTCGCTGCTATTCCGTATGTCCCTCTTGAGGCTGCTCTTTTAACAATTGACCTCTGAGCCTTCCTAGGAAAGTGATTCTTAAGCTAACTTTCCACCGCTTAGCTTCTGAACCCTGGGATGACATATTGTTCATCTCTCAGGAGACCTTCTAAATGTTTTACAAATTCCTGTCTTATCCCGGCTGTCAAAACCTGCCCTCTGACTAAGATTATCTTAAATTTTACTTTTTAAAAAAATGTTCGGAGCTTTAAAGGGTTTACAATAAATAATAACTGAATATATGTGTTAGCATTACGAGACTTATTTACAAACATTTGCCTGGTCTTTTCAAAAACAAAAGTATTTTTTAAATTTCTCTGTTGGCAACTTGTGATTGTCCTATGGCAAATTATCCAGGTCAAACGGAACCCATTGCACACACCCCAACCCACCAGATAATTTATATTTTTACAAAACAGAACATTTCTCTCTTCTCTTTTTTATTTTTATTTATCAAATTTCAGTTCAAACTTGCAGCAATGAGAGGTGCAGGTAAATGATACAGTTGCTCATAGTTGTACATATATTTTCACTCCTACTGAATTTGTTTTGTTTGAAAAACCCAAAGTACTAGAATCATGAAGTTTTCTTGGCCAGTATTAAAAAAAGAGGCTACGGACATTTGGAACTCTTTTAATTATTGAGGACAATATGTTTAATATTGTTCATTACTTCTAACCAGATTTTTAAAAAGTAGGTCACAGCAGGAAAATGAACCCTCAGCTATGACAATAATACAAGGTATCACAAGGAAATATAACTGGTGTTGGCTTTCTGTTAGTTTTCTAAACAAGGCGAAAGCAGGGAGAAATGCAATATTTGCCCATCAAATGAGATTAAAGAAACTTTGTTTTTGACCAAGGCAATGACGAGAGAGTTTCTGAACATAGCAGTTCCACCAGTATTAGAAAGTAAGTTCACACAAGAAGTACCAATCCAAGTAAAATGTTATTTTTAAATTATAGATCTTTTTAGTAAAATTCATATTGCAGCCCATCTCCTGCATGTATCCAGAAAGTGCTTTTCACTCATCTGAAAGTCAATAGTATGTGAGCTTTATATTGGCCTTCCACCCTACACACAATTCCATATATGAAACATTGACTATGTAATAAAATTTCACAGAATATTCCTTTCTGGAAATCTTAAATACATAGAACTTAACAGATTTAACCGGAGGCCTATATGGGATCCAGCATCCAGCATCATATGCAATAGTTGTCAACCAATGTAAAAGCAAATTTGAAAGTAGAAGGGTAGAAGTTAAATGTAAATTGCTTTTACAATTTGCTTCTTAATACTTGGTATTTTAAGATAAGAGCCCTTGAGCCTGCTAGTACATAAGATAGCTATCAAGAATAGTAGCTATTAATAGAGGTTACCTAATTCCAATTTCAATAATAACCTATAATTTGTTGAGATTGTTCCTTTAAATTGATACAGATAGTTATTAATTTTTTTCAAAAGTAGTAGTGCCTTTGGTGCCTATTCCTTTATATCCTTTCTCCGGAAAGGATTTAAGTTATAGTCTTATCAACCAATACACATAGTAAATTATTGGTAATTCTATCTTGTCCTCATTATGTAGTTCAATATCATTTTGACATTTTGACTTTTCCTGGATACCCATAATCCCAATAGGCACTCCCTATTTCAGCTCTTCTTTATTTGTTATTCTTGAGTTCATTTATTGTTTGTTCAGCTTCTCTCACTTGCTTCAGCTTCAGCTGCTCAGGTTGACAATAAAAATATACAATTGGCTTAATTTCACCATGCTTTCTTTTATTTCAAATACAGCAATCTTTTTTATTTTTTTCTACTTTCTATTTCACTAATTTCTTTTTTCCACTATGTATTTCAATATATTTAACAATTAAACATACTAATAGTTTATTAAAAGGAAATTATAGAATTCTATAGAACTATAAACATATTTACTTGTCATTAATTATTTTCTCTTAATTAAGCAATTAATTACTTCATTGTGCAACCTCGGGAATTTACATATCCCTAATGTATAATGTTATATTACTTCCAGTAACACATCAAGTTGTTTCAATTGGCTGCTCCAGCAGGGGGCACTTTCACATCACAAGTTTGTCCTGGCCACTCTTGCACACCAAAGAAAAAATAAATGTTACTATAGACTGTACAGTTAGGAAAACATGCACAATCAACACTTAGATGATATCCAAATATTTAAAATAATACAATGCTGTAAATACAATCATTGGCCATTGTATGCAGAATTTTTTTTGGATATAAAGGAGAATAGGTTTACTTGCAAATTAGTGGCAAGCTGCAGTACTAATTCCCAGGTTTTGAGCAGAAAGCTGCTCTCAGAAGGCTTTCTACTCTCTTCCCTATTTAAAATACAACACATCCCCTTGAAGCAGAAAGGGGATCAATCTGGCAGGCATTTGGATCACAGCTGGTATGGAAGTTGCTATTTCATGCCCTACACATGTCTGACTTCTGATAACTTTATCTGTCAGGGAAAGCTTTTTTTAATTTCTTTTTTAATTTCTTTATTATATTATAATAGCACTAGTATGAGTGAAGCTTTACCTAGGGAGCACCTGGAAAAAATATGCCCCACCATGAATACAATCTAACTTGCACTGAATAAAGTATTAGAAAATTACAGTTACTGTATCCCATCTTGCTGAGTTTGACTTTGGAATACTCACCCAACAGGTTGTTGCTCTGCATAATTCTTTTATTATTTCTCAGTTATTCAAGCATCCCCAACAATCAGCAGAGAAATGAAATCGACGGAAATAAATATGCACATGATGCTATATTGTGAAATGCCACAAAACTTCAGAGCTACAACAGAAATGGACAGGCCTAACCGGAGATATAATTTAATATTAAACTCAATTGTTACCCTTTGTTTTTGAACCAGATTCTACAGTCCAAATACAATTCTTCTGCACTCAAGCAACACTTAGAGAGCCTTTATTACAGCACTTTCTCATAGACACATGGCTTTGTAAGAAGGAGGGTCAAGTGATTGATGTTTCACCTAGTACCACATCACCATTGTTACCATCTCATTATATGGAGAATTTCCAGATATGGGAATGCCATAAGTGGTGGGAAAAACTTTTCACTGATGAAACAACCATGGAAACCAGAATAGCAAAAGAAGAAAGGAAAGTGGCAACCTCTGATTATTAAAATACTTGTAACTAATGGAAAGCTATTCTTGTGCCACCATATCAGCATAGGCAGCAGATACCAAACAAAGAGTTGCTGGTGTCCAGAAAGCTGGCTCTTCGTTTTCCTCCATGCTCACACCCAACGCCGTGCTCCAGTGCTGCTGTCAAACAGGTAATACTGGCCAGAGACTTGAGACAAAAAATAAGAGATAGTGTTCGTTTTTTTGCCTGCTTTACCTTCCTATCTTTTGCTCTATTTATTTTTGTAGAGCTGCCCATCTTAGAACACAGCTCTAAGATAGAGAGTAGGCTGAATTCCATAATGTTATACAATGTCATGAACTACTTAAAAGCTGTACAGAAATAGGGGAAATAACTATTTATCCAGAGTTGCTATCAATTTCACTTCTCAATATGAAATGGTTCGACTTTGTAACATTGCACAGAGCCAGAAAACCCATAGAGACCCACCAATAGGCATGCCAATAGGCATGTAATTATTCATCCTTTTTGCATGCTCTACAGCGGGTAACATCATCTGGCAAAATGTCTATGTTTCAGAGCCATGTAGGTTTGGGCTGTTTAATACCTGAATGCCAAATCAGCAAAGAATACAAGGGCTGCAGGTGAGACTGGAATTCAAAAAAACAGGGAAAATCATTAATGTGGGTTTATCAAGAAAACTACCCAGTACATGGAGGTGATGGAGTGGGGGGTGGGTTTTTTTGTCCCAGGACTATATCTGAATGATTTGTGGTGGGCTGCAGCCAAAAAATGGGTGAGACAAGGAGAGAAAAAGCTTCACTGACGACATCAGCATGACTTACAATATTTAAGAGTTTCTGATAGACAACTTAGGCAAAAGAATGTCCATCAGACCACCAAGAGATAAAAGTGTCCAAAGAGCTGAATGAGAACCAATGTGCACATATATGTAATCATCTACTCCCATATAATACAATGACCTATTCTTCAATGACCTATAATTTTTCTCTAGAATTTTTTTTAAAAAGAGCACAATCCAGTGTTAACAATTATGGGAAAGGGCATAGACAGGACGTCCTTCATCTAAAGTCAGACTTCCCAGCAAGGAATTAGGGTAGTGTATTACTAAGTCCTCTGCAGAGCATAACAATGGCATAAATCCAGTATGGTCTCTGGCAATCATTCCTTATTATGTGTAAGAAAACCAGCAACATACAGTAGCAAAGGTTTTCAAATGCTTAAGCTCTGCAGTCTCTGTAGAAGCTCTCAGCCCCTTGCAAATAAATCCAGCTTTAGCTAAAATATGAATTCTGGTATTTCCTTTCTTGCAATTATATACAAGAGCTCATTTATGGGAAATTGAGAATTTATGTATTTTCTATTGACTGATTGGGCTATGCTCTAGAGGTCAAGATGATTTAAAACCAACTGGAGATTAAACTTACTGGGGTCTTGAGCCCGGCCATCAAATTGCTGTTCCTGTAATGAAAGAGAGAGGGAGGGAGGGAGGGAGGGAGGGAGGGAGGGAGGGAGAGAGAGAGAGAGAGAGAGAGAGAGAGAGAGAGAGAGAGAGGGAGGATGATGATGATCACCTCTTCCCAAGGGCAAGGAGCCCAGGAAGAAGAAAGAAAGCTTCCTTGAACTTAACCCTATATTATTTAGTGACTCTTCCAGAGTAGTACAAAGGCCTCATCTATATGATCTGCTTGCCATGGCATCAGGCACCTCACTGTTTATCAAGAAGATAATGTCATTCTCAACTTATCCCTAGCCCACTGTGTGAGCAGCCTTTGTCAATCTTTTCTTGCTATACATCAAATGTGGTGTTTTCCATGTTGCTGGCTCAAATAGCGTAGTGTAGCCTCATTCATGACCTCATTTTGTTATGGGCAATGCCTCCCCTCCTATTGCTTCATGTACACATGCTCCCTCCCTATAATCCCTGATAGCTTCCCTCCAAGGTCTTTTCATCTTGAGCTTCTGGGATACCTATCCTCCTTGAAAAGACCCTTCCCATAAAAGACTGAACCTGTCTGAGGCATTATATGGATTCCTTTGTACCTGAAAATCCTGGTGTTTTGAAACCCTGCTACAGTGTTTCCTGTTCGGGTGAAGCACCAATGTACCACTGAATGCTTAAGATTTTCAGCTCATGAGGGTAAATAACATTATAGCCATTTTTACCTGCTTGTAACTTCCTGACATCCTCCAGAGGAAAGTACTACAGAAATGCATTGAAGGGACAGTGCCATTTTGCCTACTCTAATGCTATATTATGTACTCCATGAAATACTTCCCTTGTTACTTATAGCCACAAGGATGATTGCAACTGATCAACTGCAGGAGAAAACAGCAGCTTAAGTCTTGAATATTAAAAAAAATCAAGCTAGACCATGAGAACATACCAGACTCTGCAAGTCAGTGGAATCCTTCCTTTTCTGCTTCCTTGCTTCTTCTGTCACCTTGTAATTTTTCCCGACTTCTTTGCTCCTACAGAATGTGATACATTGCATGAAAAAAAGAGCTCTTCCATTAATGTCCTGAGAGAAGTCTAGCAGAACCAATGACATAAAACATTGTTTCTCAACTTTGACCAATTGAAGAGATGTGGACTTTGCTTTGCTGGCTGGGGAATTCTGGAAGTTGAAGTCCACACCTCTTCAAGTGACCAAGGTTGAGAAACACCGACATAAAAGATACAGCCTGGAGCTCTATTGCAAATTAACTGATGCTCCGCTCCAGTTTTCTCCCAACTTGTGTCCACAAATATATGGCGACTACAGCATGACCATGGCTAGGTTAGTAAGAATTACAGTCCCAATATATTTAGCGCACACAAATCCACTCCAAATTTTTCTACAACCATATGAAAGCTTGGGTGGAGGGGTTGAACTAGATTACCTACAAGGTCCCTTCCAACTCTGTTAATCTGTTAAATCTGAAATGTAGGCTTTGGACATCGAGTGATCCACAGGCCTTTTGCTGCAGACAGATTATCAAAAAAATGGCAGCACCGATTTCTCAGCAACCACAAAATCTCATTACTATAGCCGTCCATATTTTCAGTAAACGAATAACATCAGTATGAAAACTGTTCTCTTATCATTTTTTAAAAGAAAAGATTGCAAAGAAATAAAAATGGCACAGAAATGAGGATAGTGTCTGATGAATTCTTTATAGCCGGGTGAGGCAAGTGAGATTAGTGGGGTAGATTGAAGGTGTTTCAGATTGAGTCAGGATACCCTGAATAGTCATAAGCAATTTAGAAGGGGATCACAGTACTTTTAAAAACCTGATCAGGCTTATGCAAGTGACATGGAACACTATGAAAACTGTCTCTGACCTTTGTTCTCTGTTATCCAAATGATCACAGTGGACAGCAATTCCATGAAGTTTGGGAAGTCAGATAATATAATGTTTGAGAGGCCATGTGCTATATATATTAAAACTGAATTATTAGAAGTAATATATTGATTTCTTGCCCAACTCTATCATTAATGAAACCATTAATTCCTAGGGGATCGTATACATTTATTTTATTTTAAGGGTTCATAATACCTGAAAGTGTGAGAACCACAGAACTAAAGAATAAAGCATAGATGCTTAGCATATTAAATGGTTCCTCCCTCTAGACTGCCAGAAGCAGAATTATAAAAAAGCCAATAAAGTGAATTTGCATAAAATATTCTTATGGTAGAATGTTATTTTTCTTAGAGCCTTTGATGTAGAGTTTCCAAGCTGGCACAGAATTTCAGCTGTTGGGGTGTATTCAACAGAGCGCCATCCACATCATGCTTTGCAAAAGACTTCTTTCCTCCTCCAGTTAATGTAAAAACTGAGTCTGTTAGTATGGTGTATATCCAATAGCTCATATCAAATGAAAAGATCAGCATGTAATAAGGTACAGGTAAAGGTTCCCCTCGCACATATGTGCTAGTCGTTCCCGACTCTAGGGGGTGCTGCTCATCTCCATTTCAAAGCCGAAGAGCCAGCGCTGTCCAAAGATGTCTCTATGGTCATGACTAAATGCCGAAGGTGCACAGAACGCTGTTACCTTCCCACCAAAGATGGTTCCTATTTTTCTACTTGCATTTGTACATGCTTTCAAATTGTTAGGTTGGCAGAAGCTGGGACAAGTAACAGGAGCTCACTCTGTTACCCGGTGCTAGGTATTCGAACCACCAAACTGCCAACCTTTCTGATAGACAAGCGCAGCATCTTAGCCACTGAGCCACCACACACCTAGCATGAAATACAGACACATATTTATAGACACACAAATTTATTAAAATGAAAATATTATATGACCAACAAGGGAGCCACCACTGTACACAACTGTACAAAGACTAGAAGAATGGAATTCCTACTAACAAAAAGGAACATGTAGATGCAAGACAAATAGTTTTCAATTGTACCTTTCTCAAAAGGAGCCATTTAAGTCTATATAAATGTGTGTGTGTGTGTGTGTGTGTGTGTGTGTGTGCACATGTGTAGGTCGTCCTCAACTTGCAATAGTTCATTTATTTATTTATTTATTTATTTCGATTTATCAGTCGCCCCCTCTCCGCAAAGGGACTCGGGGCGACGTACAATTAAATCAAAATGCAAGTGTGGCATGGAGGAGGTAACACCAATATTTAACAGTCAAGTTCAAATAAATAACAATAAGTTAAAACAATTAAAACAGTTAAAACCCCCAAAATTTACGTATAAAATATTAAAATTGCCAGGGAGGTTAGAAAGTTCTAGTTAAGCCAGGCCGGCTAGTTGGAACAGGTGGGTCTTGAGTTTCGTGCGGAAGGAGCGGAGATCGGTCGTTGTCCTGATATCTGGGGGGAGGTCATTCCAAAGGGCTGGGCCCATCACAGAGAAGGCCCTATTCCTGGGCGCCGCCCTCTGACACTGCCTGGTGGACGGCACCCGGAGGAGTCCCTCTCTGTGAGAGCGAATTGGTCGCAGGGATGTATGGGGCAGAATGCGATCCCGCAGATAGCTAGGTCCTGTGCCATGGAGCGCTTTGAAGATGGTAACTAACACCTTGAAGCGCACCCGGTAGACCACAGGGAGCCAGTGCAGCTCGTGCAGGAGAGGTGTTATATGGGAGAACCTCGTTCTCCCCATGATTGCCCGCGCGGCCGCATTCTGGACCAGTTGCAGTCTCCGGGTGCATCTCAAGGGGAGCCCCATGTATTATTTAGTGATAATTCAAAGTTACAAACTGAAAAAGGGGACTTGTAATAATTTTTACACTTATGCGCATTGCGGGACCCCCGTGGTCATGTGATCAAAATTCAGGTGCTTGGCAACTGCTTCATATTTAGAACAGTTGCAGTGTCCCAGGGTCATGTGATCACCTTTTGCAACCTTCTGGCAAGCAAACTGAATGGGGAAGCCAGATTCACGTAACAACTAGGTGACTAACTTAACAAGTGTGGCAAGAAAGGTCATCAAATAGGGAAAAACTCACTTAACAAATGTCTCACTGAACAACATAAATTTTGGGCTCAATCGTGTTCATACGTCAAGGACTGTATGCATGCATGCATGCATGTATGATTGGCTCATTTAAGATAGAGAAAGAAGTGGGACAAGGTTGCTTTCTCTCTCCTTTCTTATTCAACCTGTATGCCAAAATGATACCGAGGAAGCTAAATCAAAAATTAGGGTAATGATTGGAGGAAGAAACATCAACAATCTTCAATATGCTGATGATACAACTCTCCACTCAGAAAGCAAAGAAGGCCTAGGCTAGAACATCTGACGAAGAAAATCAAAGAAGAAAACGAGAATTTTGGTCTCTTTCTGAACATCAAAAAGACCAAGCTCATGACCGCTGCAAGGAATGGAAACATAGAAATAGAAACTGAAGGTGGTGAAGAGATAGAATGTGTGGAAAAATTCACTTTCCTAGGATCGCAGATCGATCAAACTGGTGGATACAGCCCAGAAGTAAAACATCCCATTCGCACAGCAATGATGAGCATGAGTCATGTTCCTATTCAGCAATGATGAATATGAAAAGGCAAGGACATCATCCTGGCAACCAAATGTGTTCTTCACAGCTACCTAGAGTTGTGAAAGTTGGACCTTAAAAAGCAAGACAGGAAGAATGTTGACTTGTTTGAGCTGTGGTTCTGGAGAAGGCTCCTGTGTCTTGCTTGGGCAGCAAAGATGACTAACAAGTACTGGAGTACATAACACCAGCCATGCCCTTAGAAGGCAAAAATCACAAAACTGCATCTCGCTTATTTTGGCCATGTCATGCAGGTAAATTCAGTGGGGAAAAAGACTATGTTTGGAAGCGTTGATATGGATGGTATGCTATTGTATTTTTCTTTGTTGGACTTTAAAATTAAAAATAATTAATACTTTTCATCTGTAGCTTATTCCACAGCTTTGTCCCCAAAATTAGACATGAAATATAGAAATAGTATTTTCGCATGAAGATTACAAGTTATCCATGAGAAGAGGCACTTACGTGTTCTGCAGTAGAGGCTGAGATATATCTCTTGGTGACTTTCTGAAAGCCAAACAAGGACAGAGTCAGTTTTCAGAAGGCATCATCTCCCATTTGAATGTCGTCAGAGCTTTGAGATGGTATGAAATAAATTATAATGTTTTTTTCAGCCTGAAATATCAGGGAATAGTTTCTTGGAGCATAAAATAAATTGGAAAAGATCAACTTTTCCGGACAGGGGAAGTGTTATAGTATATTTTTGGAAAAGTAAGGGTTCCCCTTGCACATATGTGCTAGTCGTTCCCAACTCTAGGGGGCGGTGCTCATCTCCATTTCAAAGCCGAAGAGCCAGCGCTGTCCGAAGATGTCTCCGTGGTCAGGTGGCCGGCATAACTAAATGCTGAAGGTGCACAGAACACTGTTACCTTCCCACCAAAACTGGTTCCTATTTTTCTACTTGCATTTTTACATGCTTTCGAACTGCTAGGTTGGCAGAAGGTGGGACAAGTAATGGGAGTTCACTCCGTTACAAGATGCTAGGGATTTGAACCGCCGAACTGCCAACCTTTCTATCGAGAAGCTCAGCATCTTAGCCGCTAAACCACCGCGCCCCTTATAGTATATTTTGTCAAATAATATAATGCTCCTTAGTTGAGGATTGCTCATATTTGGTTTCTGTCTAATAAATATAATATGCATCCTGAAATAGCCGATGCTAATAACTGTAGTCATCGTGGAGAAGTTGCTAATAGTCAGCATAATCAATAAGTCAATTTGTAGTTAATGTTAGATTTCAAACTAGTAACACAGATATGATTTTCCTGAATATTCACCTCTGGCAGAATTGCCAAAACAGCAAACCCAAGGCAGAAAAGAGGAGGATTCCAGTGAGTGTAAGAACCACCACAAACCATGGATCTGGTGCCCAATATGTCACCGTTCTATGCAAAACAATCGGCTTCTTGGGGGTTGTCTGAAATCATAATAGTATAAATTTAGTATACAGAGACACACAGGTTTTATCAGATGCTAAGCTCAGCCCAACCAAACTCTACTCATGTAGCTCATGAAAGAGCTAAATTATTGGGTGCTGATTCTTCTTGAATTTTATGGATATTTTTTTTCATACCATTCTTCGTCATAACTCAGATTCAATCTATTATTCTTTATTCAGCCTGCGGCAGTGTTTCAACAATGCCAGGGATGTTTTAGCCCTATGCCTATTGCAAATTACAATTTACTGCAGCTAACTAGTATGATTAATGCGACCAGCTCTAGGAGTTTTTGACATTCTCTCAGTAGCTAAGTCAGAATACTTTACAATAGCAAGGTAAAACTGTGTTGAGTAGAAGCCTCAGAGTCATTCACTCTCACATGCATATTCCAAATCACATGGAGAGGGGGGAAAAGTAACATAAAGTAACAAAAAGACTGTGGTTTAAATCCCAATTTGGGCATGAAAGATAGCTGAGTGAATTTGGGCCAGTCCCTCTTTTTCAGCCCAACCCACTTCACAGGGTTGTTGTTATGGGGAAAATAGGAGGAGGAAGGAGTACTACATATATTCACTGTGGTGGGATAAAAATAAATAGCGCTAAATCCCCAATGCCTCAGAAAATCCACTGGGCTTTCACATTGGCAGAACCTAGAAAGCAATCTTTAAATGCCATTCTGCAATGAACCATCCAAATGCTTCATTATGGAAGCAATGTAGGCAGAGAAATATCCATTCTCATGACTTACTTCACAGACTGCGGAAATAGTCCATGGGACAAATACCAAAAATGTATGAAAACTCCAGTGATGCAAATGGAAGAAAAAGCCTGTGCCCAAAACAAATATGACTGCTCACCGTAGTCGTTATGGTGGTAGTAGATACAGTTGTGGCCCAAGGGATCACATTAACAACAACTGTGACTGTGGTGCTGAAGCGAGGTGAGCTGCCACTGTCTGTCACTTCCACCAGAAGCACAAAAACAAGAGGATCATATATACCATCAGGTCTGTAGGAAAAGGTGTTAGGGAAAAGAGTTTGTCCTACCATGCGAAAACGGCCATTTACGTTGCCTAGAAAAGAAAAGAGCATTGCTGTTTCAAGTGAGTATTACGTTTATTCCTAACTGATCCACAATCTTCACTATTTTAGATCTCTGCCAACACCAAAACACAGTAGGCATTGTCACATTCATACCTATGACTCTGATAAGTCACTGGGAGCATCTTGAGTCAGCAATAAGACAACTTGCCACATCCAACTTGCTGCGGCCAACTCACCATGGCCATCTCACCATGGCCAACTAGTCGCAGCCAACTCATCATGGTCAAATCACTATGGGACAATGTAACAATTCTATTTATTTAAAATAAATAAGAATATATTAATGTTTGCCATTCACATTTTATTCTGCCCCTCCTTTTGCATGCATCCTTTGATCATTCTATTCCACCATTTCTTTGATATTAGTGTAACTCTTGTCCTGCAGTGAGTTGTCCTGTGGTGAAATGACCATGGCGAGTTAGCCATAGTGAGTTGGCTGTGGCAAGTTGATCATGGCGAGTTGGCCATGGCGAATTATCATAGACCCTCCTGAGCCAATTAGTGCTCTCCTTCCTTCCACTACGGCTGACCAGTACTGGAGAGCAAAAATCCAGTTGGTTGCCTTCTGAACTACTGTAGTGGCATTAAATAAGTAACAATCCAGAGGTGGGTATTCAGCAGGTTCTGACCAGTTCTGGAGAACTGCTGGTGGAAATTTTGAGTAGTCCAGAGAACCGGTAAATACCACCTCTGAGGGTCACACCCCCATCTATTCTCTTCCTCCCAAGTCCCAGCTGATCGGGAGGAAATGGGAATTTTGCAATATCCTTCCCCCTGGAGTGGGTGGGAATGGAGATTTTACAGTATCCTTCCCCTGCCACACCCACCAAGCCACACCCACCAAGCCACACCACGCCCACCAAACCACGCCCCACAGAACCGGTAGTAAAAAAAATTGAATCCCACTACTGTAACAATCCCACACCCACCCGCCACATAAAGATGATAAATGGCTAATGACCTGCCTCGTGAATCTTTTTTCTTCTAAACTTGCAGTAGGGTACATTGTAAAAAAATATAAACAAATCCATCGAAATGTCTCCTCCCATTGACAGGGCTTCCATTACACTGTTGCATTAAAAACCTTCTGTGAATTGTGAAGATGGCAGAATAGCCTTCCTTTCATTTTTCAGCAAGGTGCTCTCCCCAAAACTTTAACCAGGGCTTCATGTAGCTATTTTGTCTGAAATGATAAGTTCTAAATGTAGGGATATGATGGATGAGAAGAAAAGCTCGAGAAAGAAGATACCTTAGTAGAACTTGGAAGATGGGGTGGAGGGTGGGAGAGAAAGGTTCCAGCTGCTGTGTTACTGCTGGCTTAAGCCAAAGAATTAGGATGTGGGAAGAGACCAGTTTTCCTCCAGCTAGGAAATGGACTATCCTCTGCAGCATAATCCTATAAAAAGTTGGTCCCTTTTCAGTTCACTAGGCAAAAGATGGGGTAGTTTTGCCGCACATTAAAAATTGACCCCATCTCTGCCAGCCTGCTTGCTTTATGTTCCTTCGTTCTGAGTGCTCTCCCACTTGCTGGGTCACAAGCAATTCCCACAGAAGCTCCATCACCCTCCATTTAGCTTAGTTTGAACTACAATTCCCAGAGGTAAGGAGCCCTATTTCAGATCATCATCAAAAAGTCTAGGGCCGTGATGGCGAACCTATGGCATGCGTGCCAGAGGTGGCACAGAGAACCCCCTCTTCTGGCACACCCACCATTGCCCCAGGTCAGATCTCCATGGTGTTTCTTTTGTGAGCTTCTGTTTCTCTACAAACAATGAAACAGAAGCTCACAAAAGAAAAACATCTTACTTCTTGCTGCGCTGCCGGTGTTGGGATGCCCCACCTCCCACCAACCAGCTGGTCTTCGGCTGTCTGCTACGCATGCATGCTTGTCCGCACACATGCATGTTTGCACGCACACATGTTCGCACGCATGCACCTTACAGTTTTGGCATGCGCTCACGCAGTTTCCGCACTCAGTGTCTAAAAGGCTTGCCATCACTGGAGAATTAAGGGCAATTAAGGGAAAATGGGGAAAGGCAAAGCCTTCCAGATCTCAGGGGACAAAAATGGTTAACAATCATTTTGCAGAAACTGGATTGAACCAGCTGGACGACAACCCTACCTGGAAAAAATATGCTTTATTTCTAGCACATTCCCTCTATCATTGCTATCTAGCACTAACTTGCTAAATCCACTTTTCCTGCAATTTAATTATTTAATCATTTTATCAGTAGCAGCAATAACAGCCATCACTGGCGAGCTTCTATTCTCCAACTTTTTCCCTGTTTCAAGTTCAGCTTATTCCTTCTTTTTCCAAAAGAAGACCCTGGTTCGAATCTCTTTTAATTTATTTAAACAGGTCCCGGCAATTTGTGACCCATTCCATACCACGAACAATGTTGTAGGCCAGTTTGGTCCCACTCTCTTCGTCTTTACAATCAATATCGGTGATTTTTATATTTCTGGCTTGAGTGGAGTATATGGAACGCACCAAAAATGGTTTTTCACACTTAGGAGGATGATCGTTCACATCCTGGGGATAAAAAAGATACCAAGGTTCATGAGCTCACAGGTTTCCAAACATTTTCTCCCTTGTTGCAATGATCAGAGACTTTCCCCCCCAAAAAAAGCCTTCAAGCAAGAAAGATTTCCAGGCCTCAGGCTTCCCCTGTTGCCACAAAGGGAGTTAAACTATTGCAACATGTGTATAATTGTAATTCTACAGAAACCAAATAAGACTAAAGAAATAGCATAAAGCAGATACTTGGAGAAGTGATTTTGGGCTGGAAAAGTATGACTTTCTGCAGTTGGTGATTTGCCAGATAAGATTACAATTCATATCTTCCTTGATTTACAACCATCCGTTGAGTGACCATTTGAAGTTACGATGGCATTGAGAAAATTGACTTTTGACTGTTTTTCACATTTACAACAGTTTGCAGCATCCCCATGGTCATATGATTAAAATTAAGATCTGGCTCATATTTATGACGGCTCCAGTGTCCCGGGGTCATGTGATCACCTTTGGCGGCTTTCTGACAAGCAAAGTCAACGGGGAAGCCAGATTCACTTAACTACCTTTAACAGCTGCAGGGAGGCACTTAACATCTGTGGCAAGAAAAGTCGTAAAAGGGAGCAACATTCACTTACAACTGTCTTGCTTAGCAAAAGACATTTTGGACTCAACTGTGGTGGTAGGTTGAGGACTATCTCTATTCAGTGGGCTAGCAGGCATTCCTCAAAGTTATATACAGTATTAAGATCATAACCCATAAAGCAATCCACTGGCCTCAGTGAAAACCTGCTCCATCCCAGGCCTTGCAAAAGTTTTAGAATTTATTTTTGTTAGCAGAGCAATCAAAGGGAAAATGGTCACCCTGCTTTTCTCTTGTATTACAATGCTCTGGATCTGAAGCAGGTTTCAGGGCTGCTATTTAATACTGTATGTCGTTTTAAAAGTTGCATGCAAATACCAGGCTATAAAGTCAAAGCTTTTAGAGATGATCCTACGTTGTACGTATCAGTTCCCAACAGCACAGCTATTGGTCTAGGGTTTGAGGGAGAATGGGCAGTGAGTCCAATGCATCTAGAAGGCACCAATTTGGCCGCTCTATACAGCTGGTCTCGCTCTACTCCCACTTGAATAAAAATTATTATTATTTTATTTTTAAATAACTTTTTGCAATTTTTGTTTTCAAGGTTTCTGACAGAAAGGACCCACAGATAAGCATCTTTACAGCAACGGGGAGGACAACAGGCCATGTTTCTCCTTGCAAATCTCCTTAACAAGTGGACATTTTAGAGGAGTGATAACTTAAAACCAATGAAATACATTACTATACAGCCTATTAAAGAGCAGAAGTGGGAAGAAACAAATATATAACACAGGATACATTTGGATATTGCCCCCACTACTCACACAGCAGATGAGTAATTGTAAATCATAGGAAAAGGAGGCTGTTCAAAGCTCAGCTTTTCCTAGCATATGATGGGCCAACCTTTCAGTGAACAGAGTGGGTGCACTCCCATTTTTAAAAACTAGAGGGGGACATTTAGTCATGCTGCTACACAGGCTAGAGCTGAACACGTTGCCTTTCTTCGGTTTCTCTTTTTTAGGGCTACGGCAAAGCATTTAATAGACTTAATATTGCCTTTATTCAAATATCCATAGACATATGCGCATTCCTCCCCCCCCCCCCAACAATTACATCCTCAAAACCTGGTGTTTGGCATCTGTCGCTGCTGAATTGTTCAGCAGAGTTTCAGGAGCTACCAAGTGTGGTGAGAATCCAGCATGCAAGTCAAGAGTTCTCCAGCCATCTCACTTAATCAATTGTTTGATCTGGAGGATATAATTTATGGTGCAGCTGGGGCGGGGGTGGTGGTGGTTGTCAATGCTCTGTATCAACATACTGTAGCCTCTCTTCTTTTTTTCAAATTACCTGCACGAAAATCGTGACGTTACACCTTGTTGTCCTTTGAGTACCGGAGGCTGCTTCATTCTCCAGGTCTTTTAGAATGACAGCCAGATGATACACTTTCTGTACTTCATAATCCAGGGGCAAAAGTACATGCAGCTCACCTGTGACATGTTATAAAAAACGGTTTTGGGTGATTTCCAGCTTAGTCCGCATCCAGACCCAGCCTGCTCCTTGTCAGTATCTATATCTACGCAGTTCAGCTAGCAAAAATATTTATTTATTGTGGTGCTTATTTATTATACATAGTAAATATCAAAACACTTAACTGAAAAGCGAGGATGGAAGGCAGGCAAAAGCAGAGAGAGAAATAAAGAAAAATGAACAATGGTCAAGAATCTCCTTTCTTCCCTTCCTCCCTCCCTCACTCTTTCTTTTTTTTCTTTTGTAATTAAGCTATTTGACACTCTGTCCAATAAACTAGAAAACCCTATGAGCTTTCTGTCTTTTCACTATTTTTTGTAAGTTTCATTTTCTTCTTTAGGAATTGTTTGACCTAAAATATAAAGTAGTGCCTATACTTTGCAGAGTTTGGAATCTGCCTTCCTCATGCAGTTGCTAAACATAATTCGATTCTCAATAGGTGAAACTATTAGTGAAAGAAGACCCTTAAGCTGTTTAGTAAATAAAGCCTGGGGAGGCCCTGCCAAGTAGGACCACCATTAGCTACCTGTATGGCTACTAATGTAGAAAACTCCAGCATCCGCATCCATTAGGCTGTATTCAATCTTGTTGAATGGATAGTCTTGATCAGAGCCATTGACATTGCCAATGCTGTGTCCATACGCAGTATTCTCTGGTACACTGAATACCTGTTTTGAGCACTTCGGGTCGAATTCATTCACTGGTGTCACTGTCACCAGCACAGAAACAGTGGCTGCAAGATAGAGAAAGAAACTCAGAAAGCTTATATGATGAAAAAGTTCTAGCAAGCACTTTGTAATTGGCAAGTAACTAAATTGCCTAATCTGCATAATTACAGACAGCAAGCAAAGCTCAAATGCAGTAGTACCCAAGGCTGCAGATCTGAAGGTTTACCCCTGATTTGCCAATCAAGTGGGTGATTTGATTTTTAGAGGAAAACAGGGATCAGAATGAGTAAGAAACTGTCATCTGCTTATCTCCCAGTGATAACTCCTTCTAGGTCCTTTTCACAGTGCTATTGTCGGTTCTTAAAGGCACAGTCAGGAATCAACCACAAGAAATACCAGAACTCTATTTATATAAGCTATAATAACACAAAAGATTGACAAGATTTCTCCTTCTGTCTCTCTTATATCAAATACAGTTACTCTTGGGTTTCCTTGGCATACTTTTCTGCCTTCCTGGACTAAGTTCAAGTTTTGCTAATGGTTGCTGCATGTTTTCTTCAAGGCCATCTCTGTAGTTCTGTATACATATTGGGATGTAAGTCACATGGAGAAGAATTTGACACTCTTTTGACCATTTCACTGGAAAGTTTGTGCCTTAATCATACTTTATACATGAATGGGGGTAGACCTGAGATCCTCAATCTTTTGGCTCCCGCAATATATTTGCAATTTTGAAAACCTGCCATAAGCATTCTCATAAAATAGCTACTATGAGAAAAAGCCAATTTACTGGAAGGCAAGCTAAAGAGGTTAATTCCTGCTACCCAATCTCTACCATTTCACCTTACATCTGTCCTTATTTTTCTGGGCAGCTGGGCATACTGCCAAACAAAACACTGGCTCTAGCTACCAAATCATTTGTCATTTCTAATGCTTCTGGGGGTATAGTGAAGTTCAGGAACACTGCTGGAAACAAAGATAATGCTTGAGGCTGGTGTTTTGTTCTGAACCACACCACCTTGATTTTTTAAAGAAATCTAAAAATAAAAATAAGATCATGGAAGATATGGAGCCTGGCAGCCATTAAATGAGAGGTCTGTGGCCACGTTCCCACTCTGGCATCCACCCAAGAGACCCATGAGATGGGCCTATAGTGACACATACAGCTAAGCACCAACACATAGAGAATGAATATGCATATCTTAGGAATGATTCGTATGTTGGCTTGATATGGTTAGAACTTAGTACAAGAACTTGATTCTCTTACATACCGCCATTGTGCTAAATTTGCACAACTTGTATATGTATTTTAAGTGCTGTACCCTAAAATTAATAGTCATGTTCCATTGGGGAAAGGATTATTCTAATACATATAGGAAGAACACAGTTGTATTAAATAGCCTCTGAACATTTCCCGTTTGGCATAATTTTGTTATTTCAATTGTATTAATATTTTGAGGAATTTGTCAAACATACATCTTGGTAGTCTATCCTGGCCTTTCCGGTTGATCTGCTTTCTATGGGGGAGGACCCAGATCACATGTAGCTGTTGTTTGCCTATCACAAATTTACTTAGCCATTGTCTCCAGGCACCAATGCATGGCTCCCATCAGTCTCAACCAACTGCTGTTTTTCAATTGCTTCTTTTGGGCTCTTAGATGCCTTTACATTAATATGCTGATAACTGCTTCTGGGCAAACTAATAATTGCCCTATTTATTTTCAATAGTACTGAAAAAAAGTGGGATCATTTGACTCTGATCAATGACCATGGAAACAGGAAGCTGTTTGTCAAGAAAATTATATGATCTTTTAGTCACTAAATGTGAAGTTCAAACAAATTTTACTTCTCAAGCTTAAATAATTCTCCTTATTTGGGGAAAAATATATTCTTTAGCAATTTAGTCTGTAATTTCAACTACCCTGATACAAGTTTTATTTTATTTTTTGTTTTATATGAAGGGCAGGAAATTGCACAATAGTATATCAGTTAGCTTTGCTTTTCTGCATAAAATTCCATTATAGTAGTAGTACTTTTCTCCAGGTCAGACAAAAGTGACAAACATTCTAAATTTATTTTTATCAACACATTTCAAATAGCTATTTATGCAACCATGGCCCCAAACATTTTGGTGAGATATGTTCTAGAATTCTTTCAGGTTTCTTTGACTTCATCAATATCCAGAAATGACAAACTTCAAATAGTGCTTTTTAGCAATGTGGTACTTACTGGTTTGTGCGGGACTTCCTTCATCAATCACTAGAATGGCAGCTCTGTATTGAAAGTTAAGAGTGGCCATACTTCTTGAATCACAGTCCAAACTGCTATTTACCTATCAGACCACAGGATAGAAAGATCAGGAGAAAGAGGACAGAGGTTTCCTTTAGTTATTAACCCATGGCAGAGAAACTTATGGTATCTTCTACAAAAGAGAGAGGTCCTTAGTCAACTAAGATCCAAAGCTCCAATCAGGGTCCCTAAAGCACCACAATCCTGAATGGGAATTCAGTGCCCCTTTGAGCTTCGTACTAAATGTACTGTTCATTTAAATGTAGATTTTCAGTACTGCTTATATGAATTGTTGTGGATGTATATTGAATATATATATTCAAGCCTTTCCTGATATATACCTAGCAACTGATGTTCCACTCCAAAGACTCACCTGAAGATTTGGACCATCCATTTTGAAGCTATAAGGTGGGTTCTGGTTGACTATATTGTACGTCAAGCTGCTGTTGATATTCTCTGGATCATAGCAAGACAGAGAGAATATGGAGCTCCCAGTGGTCTCTGGAACCTGAGTCCTGGAATTAAGCAAAACTAATAACAATTTTTTAAAAAAAACAGCAACAAGAAGGTAGAAAAAGAGATTTGAAGGGAGTAAATATATCCGTTTTCTCCTCTCCCCTTGATTTTCAGAAGTTTCTCTTAAAAGACTGTTTTTAAAAGAAAAGAGAATACTTCAAGATTTCCAACAGGGCTACTAATTTAGTTTTGGTTTATGAGGTCAAAAGATATGTATCTTGGTTTCTGATTTCTCCAAACCATTAGCCCATAGTTAATGAAACTTGTGTGACCTCCAGATTTGCTGAATTACACAATCAAAACCTGTTCCTGGAGTTGATTTAATTGATTAGGGAATTTACCTGGATCTATTTATCTTAAAGTAATCCTAAACACTCTCCCCACTTAGCAATCTAACTCCTATACTTCTCACTTCAGAAATAGTAGCCCTCCTAATCACCTAATCTACCACACATTCATCCCTATGCAGAAAGTTAGACACCCTCAAATTGATTCTATTACGCTATGTTTTCTTGGCTCAAGATACCCCCATTTTCTTTGCAGACACGTACACAAACACAGCAGGAGAACACAAGGGTCCTTCCAAGTTCTCCTGCTTCACAGTAATGTTGACAAGGATGCTGGCTTGATCAGCGTGGTGTAACATATTGTAAGCTTTCACCTTCAACTGGGTGTTTGCTAAGCTTGGATTGTTTTTCAGATCTAAGTAGTATGTGGTCCTGATGATGCCTGAATCTGCATAATTAAAAATATATTATTTTATTAAGAAATTTAATTACATTTGGAAAACCATATACAAACTGAACTTGAGAAAGAGAAGAGAATGGAAAGTAAGAATAAAAGTGGAGTAAAAAATAAAAAGAAAGAAGAAAAGCACAGAAAATGCAGGTAGCCCTCAATTTATGACAATTGAGGCAAACATTTATGTTGTCAAGTGAGAAATAAGTAAGTGAGTTTTGTCCCATTTTACGACCTTTCTTGCCACATTTATTAAGTGAATCACTGCAGCTGTTAAATTAGGAACACAGTTGTTAAGTGATTCTGGTTTCCGCATTGACTTTCCTTGTCAGAAGGTCACAAAAGGTGACCAAATGACTCTGGGACACTGCAACCACCATAAATATGAATCAGTTGTCAAGCATCCGAATGTAAATCATGTGACCATAGGGATGCTACAATGGTCATAAGTGTGAAAAACTGTCATAAGTCACTTTTTTTCAATGACGTAACTTCAAATAGTCACTAAATAAAGTGTTGTAAGTCGACGACTACCCGTATAATAAGGAAAAAGAAAATAAATAAATAAACATCAATGACTTCCAACCTTACTCACAATAAACAAATTTGATAACTATTCAATGTCTATAAACAGATGTCTCTTTTTCTCATATCCCATCCCTTAGCTCTATGCAAATTCATTTTAAAAATGGTCTTTTCAACCCTGGTATCATTAATAAGCTCATAGAGGGTTGCTAGAACATTACAAAAAATAATTTTAACTTTGATTATATAAACAACTTTATATTCCTTCCTTTTACTTCTAGCACTCTTCATTTAATCAAATATTATCGTAGGATTTTATTTCTTACAATACAATAGCAGAGTTGGAAGGGACCTTGGAGGTCTTCTAGTCCAACCCCCTGCCTAGGCAGGAAACCCTATACCGTTTCAGACAGATGGCTATCCAACATCTTCTTAAAGACTTCCAGTGTTGGGGCATTCACAACTTCTGGAGGCAAGCTGTTCCACTGATTAATTGTTCTAACTGTCAGGAAGTTTCTCCTCAGTTCTAAGTTGCTTCTCTCCTTGATTAGTTTCCACCCATTGCTTCTTGTTCTACCCTCAGGTGCCTTGGAGAATAATTTGACTCCCTCTTCTTTGTGGCAACCCCTGAGATATTGGAACATTGCTATCGTGTCTCCCCTAGTCCTTCTTTCTCTTAAGCTAGACATACCTAGTTCCTGCAACCGTTCTTCATATGTTTTAGTCTCCAGCCCCTAATCATCTTTGTTGCTCTTCTCTTCAATTCTTTATCCTATCTCACAGATTTCTTCAATGCTTTAACAAGCCTCTTGTAGATCCAATAAGAAAGCATTTTTCAAGTCATTCTCTTGGATCGTTATCAGTCCTTTTCTAAATTGTTCTTTTGAGCTGCCATGTGTACTTCCAAATGCTGTACTTTGTCTTATCAGATAAAATTTCTAATCACATCTGTTTTCCTTTATTAACATGTTTTAGACACAGATTACCTATAGAAGCAGGCGTTGTTACTGACACTGTTGATACTAGTCTAGTTACTAACTTATGGACTTATTCTTCAAAGATCTCCTTTAATATTTCTGAAGTTGTAATGATTTGTATCATATTGTAAGTCCCGGTATTATTTGACACCAGTATAGTTTGTCTCCTGCTTAAAATCTTTAGTTTCCTCTAGTGCAGGGGTGTCCAACTTGCGGCCCACGGGCCAGACATGTCACACAGTAAGGTTCTACATTTAGGCAACAAAAACGGAATGCACAGGTACAGTATAGATGATACCTTGCTCAGTAGTAGTAACTGTGAAAGGGATCTTGGAGTCCTAGTGGACAACCATTTAAATATGAGCCAGCAGTGTACAGCAGCTGCCAAAAAGCCAACACAGTTCTAGGCTGCATAAATAGAGGGATAGAATCAAGATCACATGAAGTGTTAATACCACTTTATAATGCCTTGGTAAGGCCACACTTGGAATACTGCATTCAGTTCTGGTCGCCACGATGTAAAAAAGATGTGGAGACTCTAGAAAGAGTGCAGAGAAGAGCAACAAAGATGATTAGGGGACTGGAGACTAAAACGTATGAAGAACGGTTGCAGGAACTGGGTATGTTTAGCTTAAGAGAAAGAAGGACTAGGGGAGACATGATAGCAGTGTTCCAATATCTCAGGGGTTGCCACAAAGAAGAGGGAGTCAAACTATTCTCCAAGGCACCTGAGGGCAGGACAAGAAGCAATGAGTGGAAACTAATCAAGGAGAGAAGCAACTTAGAACTGAGGAGAAATTTCCTGACAGTTAGAACAATTAATCAGTGGAACAGCTTGCCTCCAGAAGTTGTGAATGCCCCAACACTGGAAGTCTTTAAGAAGATGTTGGATAGCCATTTGTCTGAAACGGTATAGGGTTTCCTGCCTAGGCAGGGGGTTGGACTAGAAGACCTCCAAGGTCCCTTCCAACTCTACTATTGTATTGTATTGTATGTCTGGTGAAATTCAGCAGGTTCTGACAGGTTCTGGAGAACCGGTAGTAGAAATTTTGAGTAGTTTGGAGAACTGGCAAATACCACCTCTGGCTGGCCCCTGAGTGGGGTGGAAATGGAAATTTTGCAGTATCCTTTCCCTGCCACACCCACAGAACTGGTAGTAAAAAAAATTGAATTTCACCACTGGACCACGCCCACCCCTGGTTTAGCGAAGTGGGGAAAGTCATGATACATCATGTGTCGACAATGTGATGCCACGAGTTTGACACCCCTGCTCTAGTGTCTAGTTTCTGAAATCATAACTTATCTTTTATCTCACTTCCAATTGCAATAACCAAAGCAACTGTTTCCTACAAGAAGTTGTTATTTTTTATACTTAATTCCAAAATCTCATAGTAAAAGTCAACACTTCAAATTTATCTGGACCCTTAATCAATCAGTACAGTAACTTTCTCAGATCAAATTTTTATTTTTATTTATTATTTCAAAGTCTTTAATCTCTTAAGCTTTTAGTTATTTTTTGTCTTCTTCAGAGTTGAAGATACATTTTCCTGATGAAGACTTCAAACCTGTTATTCCAAAGGTCTCTAATACCGTAGCCTTAAAATAGTTAATTCAGGTAGTCCTTTGACTTCATTTAATGACCATTCAAAATTACAATGGCCCTGAAAAAAATGACTGATAATGATTTTTCACAATTATGACCATTGCAACATCTCCATGTGATCAAATTTTGGACAGTTGGCAACTGGCATGAATTTATGCCTGTGGCAGTATTGTGGGGTCATGTGATCACATTTTGTGACCTTCTGACAAGCCAATGGGGAAGCCAGATTCACTTAACCATGTTGCTAACAATTGCAGTGATTAACAACAGTGACAAGAAAGGTCATAAAAAACAGCAAAACTCAACAACTGTCTTGTTTAGCAAGGGAAATTTTAGGCTCAATTTTGTGGTTGTAAGGAACATGTAGGCAAATTCCAAAAGTAATTAGAAACTTAGTGTTCTTTAAAAGCTCTTCCATGGTTGCAAGCAAGATAGTTGAGCTTTTCATCTCCTATTGCTCAAACTCACAGAAAACTGCCAGTCCCCTTGCGAGAAGCAGCCACTGGAGCACATATGGGCAATCCTGTCCTTTCCTTATCTGGAATGGGTCCAAGGAACCAAACTCACCTTGGTCTTCCTTGGTCTTTACTTTTTTTACTTTTGTTGCTTTTACAGAACTGTTTTTCATACCTTCCCTGGAAGCCCTTTAATGAAGGAAGAATAATTATCAGCCTCTTGAAAGCAAGAAGGCTGAAAATTGAAAATCAGCGTAGCTAGCTCCTAGAGACTTCCTGAGATGGTGTGGATGCTAAGGCTTACCTGGGGCATTTAATTACCTGGTTCAATGGTGAAATAGCGTGTGCTTGGGGAGATGATCTGGTAGAGCACAGATTCCCCAGTTGCTTCGACCTGTATGACTTTGGACAAAGGTGGTACATTTTCCGGTATTGAACGTGCAACTGATGATTTCCTGAATCATAAAGGCAAAGATGTAAATAACTCTTTCTGAATCAGGAGTCTATTAAGAGCATTACTGTTTACTCTGCCTACTTGAAGTAAAAAAAATAGTTATATGTTTACATGGGCACAAAAATATTAACATTGATGGGGATATATCCTGAATTAAATCAGTCTCCATGCATGTCTTCCTCAGAGTTCCAAATATATTTGGTTAATGTTATGGTGTATGGTTGAACTACAAGTATGGCTCATACTATGGTCTGTTCAATCTATGTGACCTAGACCTATGAGGTAGAAGAGACAAAAAACTTATACTAGACAAGGTTATACTAGACTAGAAAGAGGCTCAAATCTCCTCAACCTCTTTCTGCAATGCATTCTAGATCTACAATTTGGTCTACATGGCAGGGAGAAAATCTCAGTAGAAAACATTACATTTCAGGAGTTCCAGAAGTGTGCAGCTTGATTCAAGCCTTCCAGTTCTTTCCCCAGAGAGGGGTATAAGTCATGTACGATGGATGGAGAATAAATGAGTCCTTGTGTGCTGGGATTTCCATTAGTAGTAAGTAGCGCTGCCTCAGGCCATGCATGATTGAGCAGACATAAATTTTAGAGGTGCCAACAAAGCCTCATTTTGAGCAGTACATCTTCAAATTCCAATACCCGGTATCTTTGACTTACAACCATGTATTTAGTAACCTTTAAAATTTACAACGGCATTGAAAAAAAGTGATTTATGACCAGTTTTCACGCTTACAGCCATTGCAACATCCCCGTGGTCATGTGATCATGCTTTGGTTGCTTGGCAACCAACATGTATTTATGATAGCTGCAGTGTCGCGGTGTCATGTGGCCATCTTTTGCGACCTCTGACAAGCCAAGTCAATGGGAAAGCCATATTCACTTAACAACTGTGTTACTAACTTAACAACGGCAGTGATTTACTTAACACGTGGCAAAAAAAGGTCATAAAATGGGGCAAAATTCAGTTAACAACTGTCTTACTTAGCAGTGGCAATTTGGAGATCACTTGTGTTTGTAAGTTGAGGATACCTGTAAGTATCACAGAGGATTCTGAGATTGTACTGTAGGATCAAGTGGGATTTCATGTGACCAGATCTGAAGCAATAACTATTCTCTAATATAATTCCAGTTCTGTGCCATTTGCTGCAAGAGATTCTGTAGTAATGTGTATCTTTAAAGGATATAATGGGATGTCTTGGGCCATACCTATTTGCTGGCAACCCAACATGCACATCTAAATATCACCATGTCTTTATCCCCATCTCCTCCAACTCACCTGAAACTGACTTTGTTATGGTAAACAGGGTTCACCTGGACAGACAGAAGCACTTCGCAACTTCTTGAAGCACCATCGTTAACCACAATTTTTAGTGGGAATGTCTGCAGGGGCAAAACAGGAAAAGTTAGTTGAATCCAAGAGGCCCAATGAATAAGCCTACAGTTCCACGGAAGCCTTTGAAACAGCTAATTCCCTGAAATTATTAGGAACTGTGCAATGAGAAAGGTCCAAAGGCCTGAAACAAGACATGTGGAAATCAAAGTCTAATGGCAAAATGCTGATGAAGACAACAGAAGCTCCCTGGGGACATGCAATTCTCCTTGGGATGGTTTGGGATATGACAGAGAGCCAAGGACTAACATGCCTTGAATGGACTCCTGCTATTTCACTGGGATGCTAAGCAGATGTACTGTATGTGCAAGGCAAACAATAGCACATACCTTGCCAGCTTGTTCACGAGTGAAACCTGCAGCAGGTGCCTGCAAGACTCCTTCTGGAGTTATGTCAAAAGGCAAGGAAGGCTCAATGGTGAACTGTGGGAAGGGAAGACAATGTGGCGATTATAGAGTAGACAATACCCTCCACTTGTTATCCCAGCCACTGAGTCTCACCCTGTCAGAGTCATCCTTCAAAATGCCACCTCCCCTCAGATAACCACCTCATCTTAGATGATCCAGAGGAATTTTTTCTCTCATTTGAGGAGGACAATTTGTCCCTCCTTGTGATCACAGAGCTTTTCTCAAGCACACTCCTGCTTTTTTCTCCCAACCACTGCACTTACGGTCAGTATGCCTGTGCCCCGCCTCTTCAAGACAGTTGTGTAGATTCCTCCTCCAGGTGGAACATCCTCTGAAACTTGTATAGGCGGCCGTCCTATAAGAGAGATGGGTGGGGGGGGGGGGAATTAACATGAATTGAACTTGGCAACATGGGCAAACTGAGGTTGAACAGACTCTCGTTTCAGGATTATGAGACCTTTTGGGCAATTCTACTACCACTACTCTACTCTCTCTTCTATTCTTGGTCAAAATAATATTTTGCTACCTTGTGTTGATCAGGATCTGCTCTATGTTTATGGAAAATTAAACACATCCCACCACTGCCTGCTGACTAATCTCCACCTAATCAATTCCACTATAATCTTATGTTAAAATGTTTTTCATTAAAGCACTTTTATCTTTTGTTGAATGTGCCAAAACTAATTTAATCAAGGAAGCTGCTGCATTCTTACCTATGTCAGTATATCCGTCATTGCACACTAATCTCTTTGTTTCATTAACTTGAACGAAGAGTTGAGCATCTTTTGTCTCTCCTGTACACTTTGCGGTGAATGTTAAGGCATACAGATTCACCACTCTAGCATCTAGAGCAGCACTGGGACTAAGTGTCACCTGGGAATCAAAAGAAAGAACCTTGGTGTGATTCTTAAGTAAGCATTAGAACAGAGTAGAGTTCACCAGCCTCTTCCCTCCCCTACACATCTCTGTGAGGGTAATTCCATCAAAGGACTGCCAGCCATTTCAAAAGCAACCCTGGATCTCAATAATTTCTTCACATCATCTGTGTTTGAGAACTTAAGACAATTTATTGCTAACTCAGTAATGTGGTGTTGGGATGATGAAGATTTTATTAACCTTATATTTCATTTTTTTTTCAGTTCTTCAACATTACTGTTAATATGCACACCAGTCTTCATCAAGTACTGCAAAGTGATTTACAGAACGAATATAAAATATGTAAAACCAAGAATTGTAAAAACAAACAAACCCAAACAGTCAAATGCCATAGCCAGCAGTGCGTCAATCAAAAAGAACCCTCACATGAATAAATAGATAAATATCTTAATTCATAAAATGTACTATTGAGAACTATTTCATGCACTTTGAACATAGAGAGTTCCAAAGTGAGATGAATACAAATGAAGAAGTTCTTATTCTGATTACCATTGTCCACTTTTAACATCATAAATAAAGCCCCTCCTAAGACCTTCTCAGCATTGGAAGAGGCATTCTTTACTAAATCCACTACTCACTTCTGTTCTGCATCACAGCAACAGAGCCACAATCCCTTTCCCAATCTCGTCTTCTAGTTGCCCCCAAAAATGAGCCCTCAGATTTGTTGGACCATAAGCCCATTGTGGGATTCTCCAAATTGTAATCTGAAAACTTCAGAGCGCGTAGGGTGAAGAAAGCTGGAATACTTAGCAGTAAGAGTCCAAATTGTTTATATGTGGCATTTGTAAAAATGCCACGTATCACTTAGCATTTCCTTGGCCATTAATACAAATACTATTCCTCGACAATCATTCTAAGATATATTGGGCTGGCCTATATTATCTTGTTTACCTGATAGTTGCCAGCAGGTAAGATGTGTAGAAAGTTAAAAAAAGAGGGAACCGGGGTGACGGTCTTCAGGGATGTCTCAGGCACATGGCTTCTGTTTGTACAAATGACAGAGAAGGCAGTCACAACTGAATTTGGTTCCGCAGTTTCTTCCAGTACCACTGTTTTAGGAAGGTATCTGAACTCGATACCTAAGAGAAGGAATAGCAGGAGAATGTTGGTCCTATGACACCACTAATGAGAGCAAGGACCATCTGCTAAGGACTGCTTCTCCCTAATAGCAACTTTGGTCTGGAATCCTCTTCCAGCTGAAATTCACAAAGTACCTATTTCTTCATCCAGCCTTCTGTGTATATAGCATTAATGTTTGATGGAGGTTTGTTGTTTGATTTTGTCCTCAATTGTTTATTTATAAATATTTATTTTTTTAGTAAAAATGAATTTATTCTTAATTTAATAAAGAGCAGCTACTTTATCCGATACATTACTTTCACATTCTTTTTTGGGGGGTCTTTCAACTCAAAGAATCCATATTTAAGAACAATAAGATGACTAAGCAGAAGCCAATAGAGAGGCTTGCCAAGAACTATAGTTCAGCCACATCTGGAAATTTCTTCAGTTCTCTTGTTATGAACCTACAACTTATTTCATGGTGTCACTTGCTGAGCGCCTGCAAACATACTCTCTTCCAAAATGTAAGTATGTTTTCTACCACAAACAAAAAACATAGCAGGAATGTCAACGGGGTATGATTGGGAAAAAAACAAGATGGTGGGTGTGTTAAGTCCTCGGGCTTATGACCTGGGCCTAGTCAAACTCGCTCGGGCTTCACTGATTGGTTCCAGCGCGCCTGAAGACAGGCGCGTTGAGCGTAGCCCTCGGATTGGCCGACCGCCTGATGGCGGTTCTACAAATGGCTGTCAGACAGCCCCTGTTTTTTGTTCGTAGCTTTATGTTAGCTTGTTAATAAATGGTTTGACTGCAACTTGGCGTCTGGCGTTATCTTGGCTTGAGGATTAAGCAGGGTGTAAAAATGTGATTGAAGGAATTCAAATATATATAAAAATGGAACTTTAATCACATTTTTCACAATCACAGTCTTCACATTTTTTCCACATCCTGTGAATACCCCTGAAATATAGGAGCAGAGGTGGATTGCTCCCGGTTCAGCCCAGTAGTAGAATTCAGGCCTGGGTCGCAGAAGCATCAGTGACCCAGGCCTGCCACGCCCCTGAACCAGTTCCCTCACCGCCACTGGGCCGCCGCCATTTTGGTTTTTAGTGACTGCGCGTACGCAGTTCACTGTAAATTGTTCTGTGCATACACAAAGAACAATTTACAATTGAATAGCGCACGCGTCTTGCGCTGGTAGTAAAACAGGCAGCAACCCATCCCTGCATAGGAGGTCCTCTTAGGCACAATGGGAAGACTGTTTCCTGAAGGATGTTTTAATATCCCCCTTTTCTCCTGCTACTAATCAAGGAGAGAAGCAACCTAGAGCTAAGGAGAAAGTTCCTGACAGTTAGAACAATTAAGAGTGGAACAACTTGCCTCCAGAAGTTGTGAATGCTCCAACACTGTAAGTTTTTAAGAAGAGATTGGATAACCATTTGTCTGAAACGATATAGTAGGTTTTCCTGCTTGAGCAGGGGGTTGGACTAGAAGACCTCCAAGGTCCCTTCCAACTCTGTAATTGTTATATTTGTTTGTTACTTGCCTCAATTATAAAACATTTAATGCCCTTTGAAGCAGCACTCCAGGGACTGTCTGTTTTCCTGTATTTTTTCTCCTGTTGCTTTTATCTTTCTGAATAAGTTCAGAACAGAGCATATAAAGAAAAATTATCCTAAATTCCTAAAGTCATACTGAGATCCCCAATTTAAGAGAGCTGTTTTGTTAACAGTGTGGAAAGACATTCACCCACCGCAGGAGAAAGTTGGAACAAATATTTGTTGGAATGCAGACAGTAAGCAGAAATGGTTTAAGAGAACCCAAAGACATATCTAGCTTTGCCTTTATCTTTCTCCTTCTCCAAACTTTCTGAATGCATTGGATAATAATTTACAAGAGCCATGCTGGCTGAGAATGATGGGAGGTATAGTCAAGAACATTTGCGGAGTAATTTTGATATGAATTGTAAGTGATGACTATGGAAGGGATGCACAGAAATTTTGTAACCAATTGACACACTTTCTATCATTTGTAATGGAAGATGGTTTTATGTTTTTTGTTCTGTCCGTTTGTTTGTTTAAAAATAAAAAAAAATATTTATTAAAAAAAAAGAACATTTGCAGAGTAATGGGTTTGCACAGCCCTGCACTAATCTCAGCAAGCCTTTTTTATCCTTCTTTCCTGAAAGTGCTTTCAATGAATTATAGTTGAATTAATTATATTTAATTAACACAGATTCATGATCCATGGGAAAAAAATCCTAAACCTGTTCTTTGATGATAGGATATAAAATTATATAGAAAGCCTGAAGGTCTATTGGGCTGTTCTAGGGAGCTGAAATGTGCAGGTTGAGTTGTATTAATTTTACTTGGTTCCTATAAAATTATTACCGAGTTAGGAAAAACGTTTTCCTCCCTAATGAAAAGATTTTACGCATCCCTTCTCCTTTTCCAAACTACTTCTGCAATTCTAAACCCATTTAATTAATTAATAGTACTAGAGGAAAATAAAAAAGGGATGCTTTATGTATTGTATTTTGACAATCTCTACATTTCCTGTTGAAAAAGGGATCTGCACAAAAGTGAAACAAGAATCTTTTTTTGTTACCTCAGTGACTAACAACAACGACATTTCATTACGCTATCTTTTATGTACATTGTGAAGAGTTGGCTTTTACTCTCATGGCCATCTTGGATATCAGCTTGTACATCAATGAGGGAAATTCGCTAAACAGCCAAAGATAGTAACACTCTTCTCCTTGGAATCAAATTTCTATAAAGTGTTTGTAGAAATATGTCAGACAAGTCAGGAATTGCAGTTTTAGGTGAGCTGGGAGCAAAAGACTGGTCAAAAGTACCCAAGCTCTCAAGAGCTCACTGATCAGGTAAGGTTCAACTACCTCTGGAAGCCTGTTTTTTCTTCCAGCAGTCCACCATCATAGGCTAAATGAGCCCAGGGTTTGAGCGCCAGTTCTGCAACATTTCATATTCAGTCTCCAAATAATGCTTTGGAGCATGCAGGAGTGTAAGCGTAGCCCAGGTCTGCCCTATTATAAAGCAATGCTCCGATTATGGTATCTGAATTGGGACTGCCCCCTTTTCTTCTTCCTGATGTCCTGGTCCCAAGGTTCTGGAACAAATGCTTGGAATAAAGATTCCTCCCATGAGCCTTCTCATCTTAGAACTGTCCCATTACTGAAGGGAAAGAGCATTACATCTAGCGAAATAGCAGGGAGGAGGAGGTCAATTGAGGACAGCTGGAAAATTGGAAAAAGAAAGACAAGTTCAACAGCCAATTCACTATTTTATATGTCTCTAAAACAATTTCTATCTCTGGGGAAAGAAGAGGAGAAACCTATTATTAATTAGGTAGGATGCTTCCTGCTTCTTTTCAAGTCAAGGGGGAAAAAACCCAGTTTTCCCCCTAATTATTCTGAATTCCCAGGTGTCAATTGACAATAGATATTCCTCATGAAATGACAGCATTTTTAAATCTAATAAATTAGATCTATTGCAGCTTTTTTGTTTTGCTTTTATAATGTTTAATCTGGCACTGTTGCCTTGAAAGCTATGCTATTTTTTAAAAACAATTAAGCAAATACATCAAATTTCCATCCTGTGCACTCCAGATCTGTTGGAATACAGAACCCATAATTCTCTGCTAATATCTCCACTGATTGGTAATAAAGCCAGAAACTGTAATAGAAGAGATCTGAGAGTCAATGTAGAAAAAGACAAAATTAAATTGAGAAATAAGTAAATTTAAATCAGAAAGCAGAAGAGGTTACCAGAACAATTGGCTGGTGTTTTATTGTCATTGTTCATTGGTAGATCATTTCTAGTTTGCTATTTTATTGTGTTTTTGTGATTACTTATTTGGATTAAGATGTAGAAACAATAAAGAATCTTGTAACACCTTAAAAAGGGATGCACTGAGTATCACATGAGCTCATATGTTAATATGCCTGTTCCAAGGTGCCACTGGATTCACTGCTGCTTTTGCGTCAGCAGACTTACACAACAATCCCCTCTAGAACAAAGGTTTTCATGCTCATTAAAACTGTTCTTGGCCTCCTCTCATCCATCATTGGATTCTAAAATTTCCTAGGGTGCAATCATCTTGTTTTGATCAAAGACTGGATATTTTGTAAAGCTATAGCCCTAGGCAGCCTTCAGGCACCCCGGTGCCTTTATGCCCATCTGGTGGCACATGTACTCACATACATATGCTTGGCTATAATCCATGTTTGTCTACATGAAGAGCAGCCAGCTTTGTTTTCACAGCTGTCACACATCAAAGGCTGTTCTTATAGTGCCACTAGCAACCTTATTTTCAAGCCATTGGTGTCTGGCCATTAAATATGGGTAAGCAGGTTTCCTTACCTTCAGCTCCGATATCTGAATCTACAGGAGGGAAGGAAATAAAAAGAGAAAAGAAAAGTTTCCTATGCTCTACCTGCTGTGAATCGAGTTAACTAGCAAATATGACTCAGAAAATTCACTGCTAAATGAGAAATAAAGGGAGATGCTCCCTGACTGCTTACAACCCATTTTTATGGTGTAATTGCCTTGCCTCTTCCACATAATTTGATGCTGGTCTGCTACTATTTATGCCATGATTTTTCCACCCCAGAACACCACTAGGTGCTACAAATCAATTGTTTTGATTGATAACGCTCCATCTGGATTCACCCCTTCTTAAGGAAGGGTGGAAAAGGTCGCTCCAGCTTCTGTCGGATCATCTTTGCATCTAGTTCTCTCCTCCTCCGAGAATCTAATCAAGAGCACCAACATTGCACTAATTTCCTCTGCAAATCAGGGCAGGAAAAATCAGATGCTCGGCCCCATTGTCACAAGGCAGCCAGGAAACCTCCTTTGAGGAACAGGGAGAGTGCTTTTTGTTAAGACCCAGGACTGCCAACTCTTCCAAATGGAAAAAAGATTGGGGGGGGGGGGAGGTAGAGTCCTCCAAATCAAGGAATTAAGCCTGGGTGGCTGAGGGGCAAAGGAGTGGAGCCCCCTAATATCAGCCTGGGCTTGAGGGCAGAGCCAAATAGAGGACCTGCCTGTTAAATGGCAGAGCTACCGTAGGAAGAGCAGAGCAAGAAAAACAGCTTCCCTTCCCCACCCTTACACACACACACACACACACACACACACACACTCCAGGCAACACCTTGGAAAACAAAAACAAACAAAGAAACCAAACAAGCAAGCTCTGCCTAGGTCAAGAGCTGCTTTGTTTTTGCTTTCCTCCCTTAAGACCCAGCAAGGGGAATGGAAGCCATTTGGTCCGGATCAGCCCTGCAGACCTGGCTTCAATCTCTGAGCCTCGCTGCAGATGAAGGGAGGCTGCACTGGAGCTAGCCGGACTGGGACACTTGCTGTTTGGCAAGTGAGCTTTGAAAGATCCCTGCAGGTGTAATTAACACCAACACCCTAATTAGAGGGACAGTCTTGATATGATGAAGCAAGTGCTGCACTTTGCCAGGAGGCCCACGGATTCCCATAACGGAGGCAGTGGTGGGATTCAAAATGTTTTACTAAAGTAAAAGTAGTAAAAGGGGCTTGGTGGGCATGGCTTGGTGGTCATAGCAGGGGAAGGTTGCTGCAAAATCCCCATTTCCTCCTGATCAGCTGGGCCTGGGAGGCAGAGAATAGATGCGGGCGGGGCCAGCCAGAAGTGGTATTTATCGGTTATCCGAACTACTCAAAATTTCCGCTACCGGTTCTCCAGAACTGTTCAGAACCTGCTGAATACCACCTCTAGGTGAGGGGGCATTTCCTAGAGCCCCCTCAAATTCATTCAAGGAACTGTACAGCTCGTGTGCCCTACAGTTAGGCATAGGATTTGTGCAATCAGAAGCCACTGTGTAAAATCACATGCTTCAAGAGATCTGGGGCAAGTATTCTACTGAAGTGCTTATCTACCTATGAGTCATGGTCCATTTTATCTTTTCTTACAAGGTTGAGGGCCCATGTAGATTGGAAGCATCTCTCACAAGCCAAACAGCACTTTGGGGAGGGTAGTTCAGTTCAGAAAAGCCTCCCCACTCCTCACCTAATGGTCCCTCAGCCATAGTTCAAAAGATGATCAAAAAGAATATTCGTAGTTCTGGGTAGCACTTTGGGCTCCTCAATGCTCTCTAACCTTGATTGTTTTGTTGCAGATGTTTCATGGCCAAACTAGGTAATTTCATCAGTGCTAGTGATGCCTAGCACTAATGACGTTACCTAGTTGGATAAAGGGAACATCTGCAACAAAACAACAAAACTCAGAGAGCACAAAGAACCCCCACAATTCAAAAGCACAAGCAAGCCCTTACCTATCGTCCAGGCACTGAGGAGCAGAAAGAGGAACAAAGGCCTGTCCCACTTCGCTAGGCCAAGTCGCTGCATTTTGTCGAAGTTGCCGACTCTCCCAAGGTTGCCAGATTGTGTTGCTAACAACACTGGGCTGGGCTGGGCAGGGTTAGGCCCGGCAAATCTCACCTGTGTAATCTGTAATCCTTTGCTATGAAAGTCATTTGCTACAAGATGGGCAGCGAATTAAATAAAGAAATAAAACCTTGCCAAAGAAATGTTGAGAGACATCCAGAAGTTCCAAGTCATCTCATTGTTTCAGGGCTCATCTAAGCATTGACTGCTCTTTTGCCTGGATTCCTTTGTCCAAAAGCCCATATAATGCACTCCCCAAGATGATATTATGGGCTATTTCAATCTAAGCTTCAGCTTCAAAAGTCTTTTCCAAGGGAATTTCCAAAAATAGGGAAAGATTATTGGGTGCATAAGTAATTGTTTATATTTACTGTGAGAGGAAAGATCATCCATGAAAACTGCTTTCTTTCGATTGATCAATCGATCTATTTATTGTTTTGACCAAGTCATGACAAATAATACAAAGCCCACAGAGGGATTACAAAATAGAAATTAGGCTCCCGATTTTGGAAAACATTGGGGCAAAATCTCTAGTACAGGGTGGAGAAATTAAATACATAAAGTTCCACGACAGCCATGAAGCAAATCATATTTGCGCATTTTTCTTTTTTTCAAGGAGGCTGCAACTTAGCAAATAGGATTGGGAGAAGGAAGCTTGCTCCCTTTCCCCTTTCTGATCGACCCCTCCCCTGCTGTACCATACACGTGCCTACAAGGAGAAGGAGACCTTTCCGAGGGCAGAGACCAGGTCATGCAGGCAGAGACCAGGTCATGCAGGCAGAGATTGCCAACGTCTTCGCGGGGGAGGGTTGAGCAACGTCAAGAAGGAAGCCTGGATCAAATCTTCACTCAACAGCGTACTTCCTCGGGGGCTTCCTTCCTCTACTCCACCTTGTATAAGCGCTGTGGGGGAAAGGGATAGACAAACAAACAATAGTACATTAATATCCAGAAGCTGAATCATAAAATCCCACAATCGTTTCTCCTGGAGGGGGGAAGGGAAGGAATTGTTATACCCGATGCTGCTGCTGATTATGACGATGATGATGAAGATGGAGGAGGAAGTAATTATCCGAAGTGGCAGATCTCCGCCGGGTTTTTTTGTCCCGCTCAGAGTGTCCAGAAGAGCGCGCTGTTGCGCCGTGATCGCGCCGCTTGGGCTGAAGGGCGCCAAGCAGCTGCTTCTGCTGCCCCTGAGCTCGCTTTCCCGGGATCTCCTCTTTGCGTAAAGGTCCGTTGAAGCTTCGCGCGGGACGCATCGCGGCAGCCTCTGAATCTTCGGGTAGGGCTCGCAGTCATGAGCCTGTCCATGGAGCATTCTTTTCAACTTTCCAGTCTAGCCTACCGCTCTGATATTTCCTCGTGGTCCCCCATCCAATTAGAATCGACCGATAGAAGGCGGCAAAGAACTTATTTTTCTGTATCCCTCGGCTTCCAGGCTTCTCCCAGATGCCTCTGATAGCTCTGTCCAAGCTCTGATCTGTTCTGACCCGCCTTAATTTTTCTACATCAATTAGGGTCCACTCAGTATCCAATGCTACCGATACCCGCCGCGGTGGAATTTCTTTTGGCTGCAAGATGGCGTGTTCTGTCTATGAAACTGGAAAGGCCATGGTTGTATCCACCCCCAGACCATGAAGTGCACTAGAAGAAAGTAAAAAAGTCTGCCCTTGCAGAGACTTCTATTTCTAGGGATGCAAACGGATGTAACAGTTGCCCTGTAAGGAACTGGAACTATAACCTGGTTTATGCAATAAACTAAACTGCTATTGATTTCACCATGTTTTCTTCAACAATGTGTGATACGCTTGTTGTTTTCTTCAACAATGTGTGATACATTTACAAACTATGGTGTGTGGAACATGAGGCGCTGATCTAAGCTAAGAAAGTACACTGTGATTTAGTGTGTCGTGTGGCCCAAGCATGTAAGAGGATTCTAAAAAAGAGATTTAAGGAATGTCAGGCTGGAGGGAAGAAAACCTGCAGCTGTTGGCCTGCAGGACCCAGGGTTCCGAGAGCTGAGGTTTGGGCATCTGCGGTTTGCATATAAATTCTGCTTCCATTTATGGTTGAATTTCCACCTTCGTATTGCTGCACTCTGATGCACAGGCCCTTGAGGGGATTATTCAGTGAGCTGGATGATGATTTATTTGACCTTTTCATGCGTAACCTTGTTGCTTTGGGGAATGGCTTATGACATTTTGCAATGCTTTAATTTGTCTTTTATTTGAGACATTATGCCCCGTCCTTCCATTCTGGATGTGTGGGATTCGTCTTGGTTGCTTTGTAACTGGAGAGATTGCTCCCTAGGATTCAGTTTTACTGCTTCAAAAAACAATGGCACATAAGAATACAATGCATATATTCTCAGAGCTCTTTGCAGAATTAATGGGCATTATTAAAATTAAGCCAGAGCCAGCCTGATTTAGTAGTTGAGGCACCAGGCTAAAAAGTGAGAAATTGTGAGTTCTAGTCCTACCTTGGACACAAAGCCAGCTAGCAATCTAGGGCCAGTCCCCCTCGCTCAGCCCTAAGAAGAAAGAAATGGTAAACCACTTCTGAAATCTTGCCCCCCGCCCCCCAAAAAAGCAGGGACTTGTCCAGGCAGTTGCCAAGGTCAAGAACTGACTCAAAACCACAACAAATAAATAAATAATAAAACAAAGTGCAGGAAAGAAGAGAAAAACCTGCAGTTTGACCTAGGTTGCAATGTCCTGGCAGCCATGGGAATACAAGAGTTTGGAGGGGCATTTTGAAGGGATACAAATGCAGATAAATAGATGAAGAGCGAACACTTCATAGAAATGGGTAAAAGACTCACCATTGTATGTAGCTGAGAGTATGCTGCTGCTACTAACTGTTAAAGAAGTGGTAAAGGTAAAGGTTCCCCTCGCACATGCGTGCTAGTTGTTCCCAACTCTAGGGGGCGGTGCTCATCTCCGTTTCAATGCCGAAGAGCCAGTGCTGTCTGAAGACGTCTGCATGGTTATGTGGCCGGCATGACTAAATGCTTTTTTCTACTTGCATTTTTACATGCTTTCGAACTGCTAGGTTGGCAGAAGCTGGGACAACTAAAAGGAGCTCACTCTGTCTAGGGCTTCGAACCGCCAAACTGCCAACCTTTCTGATTGACAAGCTCAGCGTCTTCGCCATTGAGCCAAAAGAAGTTGTAGATAAGCTTACATATGTTGGGATTGACACTTTTCCCCCTCCTCCCCAATTTCTGTGGGGCTTTAGTACCTATTTGTCCTTCTTATATATGAAGTTGGAGCAGAAAAAGGAAGTCCTCGTGGCCTTGGCGTGAGTCCCTGGGTTGGTGGGGGAGGGTGGGCTTTTGAGAGGGTTTTGTGCTTGAGGAGAGCTGCCAAGTATGGGGAGGTGGAAGGCCGCATATCCGTTTCTGCAGCAGAGGAAGAACTCGGCTCCCCGAGATATATACTTCAAACTCTATACTGTCTTGGAAGGAAGGCTTTGGCTGAGTGAGTCAGGAAACTCCAGAGAGCGAAACCTAATCCAAAAATCAGCCAGAGACCTTAGAGCAGTGTTTCTCAACCTTGGCGACTTTAAGTCCTGTGGACTTCCATTTCTGGGAGTTGAAGTCCACGGGACTTAAAGTCACCAAGGTTGAGAAACACTGCCTTAGAGAAACAAGGATGTTTTAACAATGAATAGAGATCAGAGGCTGAGAATTTTTTTGTGGAGGCGGGGGGAGTCCTGATGTGTGTCTTAATCTCTTGCTTTAGGGCAGGGGTGTCCAAACTTGGGAACTTTAAGACTTGTGGACTTCAACTCCCAGAATTCCCCAGCCAAGCCATGCTGGCTGGGGAATTCTGGGAGTTGAAGTCCACAAGTCTTAAAGTTCCCAAGTTTGGACACCCCTGCTTTAGGGACACTGCGCAGCTCTTGTAAATGTTAGGCTTTTGCACAGACTCCAGTGTAGATCATTCACACGTGACTGAAGGCCTCAGCATACCAAGAACCCCTCATGGGGCCGTAGTCCCCTGTGAACCTCCTATGTTCTTTATTTTTATTTGGCTTTTTTGAAGGAAACTCGGTATCTTTACAGCAATACTGTTTGCCAATTGAAGTAGGGGGTCATTGTTTTTATTCGGACCGAGCGTTATTATTTACTCATAACGCACAAGTGTTTTGAGTCATGTCCATGGCTGTATCAACATCTGAATCCTTTCTCTCTGTTGCTTTATGGATCCTGTTGTTGAAAGCAGCTTGTAAATATTTTGAAATAAACAAATACATCTTCTACAGAAGTGATCTATGCTGTTGGGGAGTGGGAGAGGAAAGGAGAGAGAGAATTCCTGGAATACAAATTTCAGGCACGTTATATTTAGGTTTGCCAACTGACCAGAAAAGAAACAAAATGCTGGCATTGCCTTGTGCTTTTTAACAACAGCTTGAGGTTCAGAAAACAATAAGGCTCACAGCATGTAGATAACCAGTATCACTTGCTTGTCAAACTGCTGCTACAAGCACTGGAGAGTTGAAAAGTTGCCAGTCTTAAATTAATCAGTTTGCATTTCTGACAAATAGCTGGGGCTAAGGAGGACTCACCACAAAGGATTGCAGGCTTTATGGCACTGTCTCTTAGCAAGCAGTTATTTCGGAGCAGGGATTCTCCTGAATCAAACCAAGCCAAAATTGCAGGTTTGGGGTTCCTGCTCAGGATAGGATTCCACCAGCCTTATACACAGCAGAGAGGCTTTCTCCAGGAATTAATCCACTCCGCTAATGCAGCACAGTGATTTTCTCGGATAAAATCTTCAACAGGGCCAAAATGGCATATGGGCGGCATTCATTTTCTCCAGAGGCCTTTATCAGAGTGACTGTTGCAAGACAAAGACAGAATGTCAGGAAAGAAACATAAAGTCCAAAATAAGGCCAGAAAACTCGCTTGCATTTTAGACTCTGGCTGAAGATGGAGATTGCACCAAGCACTCAAGGATGAAGAAATAATGACTGACCTCCCTTCATGTCTTCCTTGGGTAAATTAAATGGGCTCCTTGCTAATCGAAACTGTAAATCTTCAATTAAAAGGCAAAAGAAAAGTAAGTGTGTGTATGTGTGTGTGTGTGTGTGTGTGTTTGGATTTATCCAACCGTGAGTTTTGAATTACATTTTCCTTTCTTCGACTGATGAACCTATACTCTTTGAAGGCCAGCAAAAGTAATTGCTCGATTTTTAAGACAAGACTGGACAGCACTTATGTGAAACGGTATATTTGCTCTCCTGCTTGAGCAGGGGGCCGGACTAGAAGACTTCCAAGGTTCCTTCCAGCTGTATTCTGATTGATTGACGACAAACACTTCAATCTGCAGCTGGGAACCAAGTGAAGGATTCACGTGGCCCTTCTGTGAAACCTGGAGATTAACAATAAAGCAGGCAGCCGTGTGATAGCTGGATTTGTGAGCAAGACTGAATTCAAGGGCCGGAAGCTTCCTATCCATTTTCCAGGCGAGGCCTTGCACCAAAGGCTGCAAGTGCAAACCTGACCCAAAATAGTCCCATAAAGGAAAGCGAAACAATTTACTAAACCTTCTGAAGTAAGCAAGCCCTTGCCCTCAGCACTGCTCATGCCTTTCTCCCGGGCGCTCCCCTCCCTTAGCCTCTCTTTGCTGATTTGGGAGGAAAAGGCCTGACTTCCTGCTATAGAAATGGCCTGAGCCCAGTGTTGTCCTCAGTCTCTTAAGAATGGGTGTGTAAGAGGGAGCTGCTGAGGCTTGTACCTGTCAACCCAAGCCCTCAGGAATGAAGAGGAGGAGGAGGAAGAAAAACTGGCAGCTTGGGTGGGGTACCCTCTGCACAGCCGGCAGCCTGTTCAAGAGTCCAGCTTGTGCCAGCTGGCTTGGGAGGTGAGCCCTACTGCCTGCCACCCAATTCCAACTGCACACAGGTTGCTTGAATTGTGGATTCAAACCCTGGCGGGCAGGGAGATCCAGTTACAGGGCCACTATCTGCTGTGAGGCAATCTTAGGGCTACCCTGCTTGCTGGGTTTTTCGACTTACGTCAGTTGTGATGGTTCCGGCTACAGTGCTGTTTTAGGAAGAAAAGGTTTCTATGAGGATTTTGCCCGGCTGAATCCTACCATTATTTGCTAATCTTTAAGTAAAAATATTGCAGTGGCTGGAATTCCCTCTGGTTTAATTGCCGAGGATGAGGTCAGTCAGAGGAGGACTGCGTACGAGCGCACTGCCCAGGGCCTCTGAGTAAATCAGCACTTAATCCACAGGGCTTCTGTTAATAGAGCTGGTTGCCGATTTGTGTCCAGCTCAGCAAACAACTACATAGATGAGCCCAGTCTCCTGTTTCCAACAGTGCTCTCAGTGTCCCCAGGTAATCCACAAGGTGGACATAAATAAGAAATCCCTTCGATAGATAGATAGATAGATAGATAGATAGATAGATAGATAGATAGATAGATAGATAGATAGATAGATAGATAGATAGATAGATGATAGATAGATAGAATGTGCTACACCAGGGGTGTCAAACTCTATTTCATTGAGGGGCGCATCAGGGTTGTGTTTAACCTTGGGCGGCTGGGATAGGCGTGGCCAGGCTAGGCACAACCAGTTCAATGTCATTCGTGTCGGAGGCACCTGTGGCGGCCCAAGCACTTTGCCAGCAAAAACAGGCTCACAAACTCTGTTTTCAGCTGCGATGGCCTCCTGCAACCCTCTGCCAGCGAAAAGGGCCACATGTAGCTCTCCTGAGCTCCATTTTCACTGGCAGAGGCACCACCCCACAGGCCGGTTCTGGACCCCCGGGCCTTCAGTTTGGCACGCCTGTGCCAGTAATGGGTTCCTACCGGTTCGGATTGGTTCGCCAAACCAGTAGTGGTTTGGCGGCCTGAGTCGCTGGAACCGGCCGCGACCCAGGCCTGCCACACCCTGAACTGGTTCCCCAGGCGGCAGCGATGGCGCCATCTTGTTTTTCAGTTCTGTGCATGCACAGAACTATTTTAATTGCACAATTTTTTCCCATTTTTTAACATTTTGCGCATGCGCAGATCTATTAATGGTCAACTGTGCACCGAAATTGTGCGCGCACCGAACCGGCAGTAATGCTCGCAGCAATCCACCCCTGCCCTGTACTACACCTATATATTGTCTGGTTTTTTAAAAAAAAGAGTCTCCAATGGTTCAAGTAAGCAAGTTAAGCTATCTCTATAAAAATAGTGCTGCCAGATGTTTACACTGGATTTGGCATTTTTGTCTATCTGTTGAGTCCTTCCCTAGCACTTGGGATAGGCAGTTGTTGTTGTTGTTGATGGTGTTAATGGTGTTGCTACTAATATTATTTTAATTAGTAGTTGAGATGGGCTGTAGGCATATATTTATTTATATATTGCTTAAAAAAATAAGCAATGCAGAATGAGAACCAGAGATTTGCCAGCATTGACCACTGTATACACAGCCAGCCCCTGACACTATTAAAGCATGTTACAGAGACTTTTTAATTAATTTTATTTCCACTGAGGGAATTACCACTGCCCTCCTTCTGTAATACCTAAGGGAGCTCTCAGATAATTTCCATAAGAGGCCCACCAGAAGGTAGTAAAATAAACTACCTCTCTAGGAAAGATAAACAATATTATGAGTCTCCTGCTTTTGACTGTGATGATACTCTATGGCAAATTTACATGGCAGCCCTATAGTCTATTAAAATTTATGTGAATTTATTGCCACGTAGATGAGTATAAGGTTGTTCAGTCTTCTTGAGATCCAAAACAATTTAGCTGTGACAGCTTTTGTTGGGTGAAATTTAATGGCTTTCATAGATTTTTTCAGAGAGCTTTATATGCAGCTCTTTTTTTAGCTGATTGAAATTCTAAACCAACATTTTCAACTACCGATATTCTAATGGTACTCCAACTGATTCCTGCGATTGATTTGATTTTTCAGAGATGGACCAGAATTTCTCTTGGTGAGAAATCGATAATCCCTTCCCAATGGACAGGATATTATAAGAATAGGCCTTACAGATAACAAACAAATTTAAAAAAATTTCCCAAACACTCCATTGGCTTTAGCTAGTATGAGACTCGAAAAAGTGGTTCAGTGGCTAAGACACTGAGCTTGTCGATCAGAAAGGTCGGTAGTTTGGTGGTTCGAAGCCCTAGCGCCGCGTAACGGAGTGAGCTCCCGTTACTTGTCCCAACTTCTGCCAACCTAGCAGTTCGAAAGCATGTAAAAATGCAAGTAGAAAAATAGGAACCACCTTTGGTGGGAAGGTAACAGCGTTCCGTGTGCATTCGGTGTTTAGTCATACCAGGCACCTGACCATGGAGACGTCTTCAGACAGCGCTGGCTCTTTGGCTTTGAAACGGAGATGAGCACCACCCGCTAGAGTTGTGAACGACTCGCACATACGTGCGAGGGAAACCTTTATCTTTACTACTATGAGACTTCAGTATTCTTATCAAGCCAATTTTATGATTGTATGCAAGCATATATATATCCATATTACCAACTTGCGTGCTTATACTTGAATGAAAGAAGAGGAGGAAGAATCCATAGCTTTAGAAAAGATCTGATAATTAAGGTCAGGCTTTAAATCTATTGAGAAGGGAGGGGAGTAAGAAAGAGTTGTAATTTCCCAATGTCAGAAGAATAAAGGGAGGAGCGTTCCATTGAATGAGTTGGCAGCCTATATTAGACAGGCTAATCCAAATGCCTGGGGAATGAATCTAAAGAATTTAGAAAAAAAAAACCGTAAGGAGAATAAAGACATAGTTTATTGATATCAAAATTCAAACACATGGGGCCATCCCACAGGGCACTGGGAGAAATGCCATCATAATCATTGTGATGTCATTGTGCGTAGCAAACCACCATGACAATATATCTTCTAAACCAGGGGTCTTCAACCTTAGCCACTTGAAGACTTATAGACTTCAACTCCCAGAATTCAACTCCCAGAAGCCCAGAGCTGGTTTTGGAATTCTGGGAGTTGAAGTCCATAAGTCTTCAAGTGGCTAAGGTTGGAGACTCTTGTTCTAAACAACATGACATTTATATGCCTAATGTTTTCCAAAGGGGGTAGTAGCTATGTCAGATTTTTGCTACAAAGGCATTAAAATCCCATGACCCTTAAAAAAAACAAAAACAAATTGATTATCAGTGTTTTACAACTCTGCTTGCAAAAAGTTCATAATCTAAAGTAAACACCAAGGAAGATATTGAAGGGAGTGGAGAGAGGGGAAAAGAATAGCAAAGAAAGAACAGATGCAATTGTACATACTTATCATTGGTTACTAGTGGGAATTGAAGATTAAAGCAAAAATTCTTCTTAAGAAAAGGGGGTGGCAGATGGGAGGAAACAAATAACTTTTTCCTGTGAACTTTTGTTTGGGTCTTATTTTATAAATCTTTATCATGTTGCTATCATTCCTCTTCTCATCTTTTTTGAATTCAGAGACCCAAACAAGATACCCTTTTTTTGTAGAGTCCTACGTTGCTGGCTGGGTAATTCTGAGAGTTGAAGTTCATACATCTTAAAGTTGCTAAAGTTGAGAAACGCTAATATAGACACCATAGAATACTGGCAGTTTTTTAAACAGCTTATTTCTAGCATGTTATTCACCGTTTTCATAAAGGTCATACAGACAAGTATTTTAATTTTCCTATAGATCATGTTCCTAAAATAATTAAGCATGTCAGAACTTCAATCCTACCAATGTGTGCATAAATATATGGTTCTTGATACTTACTTGCCACTTTATCTTGTTTCATACCCTTTCTGTCCCCCTGATAGCTTCCCCAGAATAATTTGAGTTGCCAGTTAATGTGGCTCCTTCACTGCTTGCTGCCAGTTTCAAGCTATTTATGAACAAGTTGAAAGGCAATTGCCACCGAATAATTCTTACAACCTTCTGTTATGAAAAATGGCACTTGGTTTATAGTTTAACCATTTACCTATCCACATCACGGCTGCCAAATAAGTAGTGCAAAATCAGAAGATGTGGCAAGACCTAGCCCACAGAACCACTAAGAGTCAGACATGACTGAATGGATGTCATCATCATTATCATTATTCCCATCCTCATCATCTTCATCTTCATCATCATGGCTGCAAAACATACTTGGGAACTTTTGCGGAAATTCTGTTCCTTCATCTTCACTGAGACCTGTTTTGCTTGATATGTTACAGGCAATCATGTTTTTTCTTAGTTCACCAAGAGCCTTAGGCTAACCACTGTGTAGTTTCTGAGTTTTTAAAAATGGGTGGTATTGTTTTTAGGCATTAATCAGAGGCTTATCGTGTTGACTTTTTGTCTAAAACTCCACTTTAGGGTTTTAATTCCATCCAGACCTAATGCATGTTACTTTTTGTGTGTGTAAAAAAGGCTGGAGCATCATGGCTGCATTTGTACAATACACCAGCCATAGTTTATTGGATTAATGCTATTGCCAGGGACTGCATGGTACAACATGGTAGCAAGCTAATCACAGCAAGGCAGGATGGCTTTGCACAAATTATAGAAATACCAGATCAGATCTGCAAAAAATCAGGATGACCATGAGAGAAAAGCAAAGAGTAACAACATTCATATGCTTTGATGATATCTTGGGATCATCTACAGTCTGTAGCCCAGTGTATTCATAATAATAACATTCAGATTCTCACTCTGCACAAAGTCTGGACTTTTGAAGAGTCCTTTCTAATTGTATGATTCCGTTCCAAGTTAACCCATGGATATTTGATCAGTGATTTATTGGATTAAGTCAATGGCTCAGTTTCCCCCAGATTAAATCTGATCTGCAAAAACATGAATGACCAATAGGTGGCAGCAGAGAGAAGATACAGGAGAACCTAAATTCTTGCAATCAAGATTTGGGGGTTCTATACACATATTAAGCCACAAAGTAGCCAACCAACAAATATCCACCTGCATTTTGTCAATCCAACCTTTCTAATTTTAAGACTCATTTCCTGGTGGGTGAGGGGATATGTTCTATATCAATCATCCTTGGAACAGAAAAAGTATAGTTTCTGAGCTGTTCCCAAGATAGAAAGGAAGCTCTGTGGGAGCTGGAAACAATTTGCAGTCAGCCACTAAGATGTTTGTTAAATGTAAAGCTTTTTGTGAATACCTCATATTAGTTGAACATTTGTAAACATGATAAAATCATAAAATAAGCACAGCTTTCAAATGCTAGGATTTATATATACATACCCTTATTGGAGTATAAGATGCACCTTCTCCCCCCCAAAAAGAGGGTAAAAATTTATACACACACTGTAGCCCCACCCCCCTACCCATCCCAACCCTTTGGACTCTGGCTCCCAGCAATTTACCTCCTTGCAGCAAATGGGGGCTTGCTGAGGCTGCAATAGGCTCAACTGATGATGGGAGAAACTGAAAATGAAACTTCCTCCACGAGGCAAATTGCTGGGCGACAAGAGACAGATTTTTTTTTTTGCTCCACGAGGCATATTGCTGGGAGACAGCGGCCGTTTTTTTCCTTGTGCTAATCAGGTTGTTTGCTGCAAGGAGGTAAGTCAACTATAAATGCCTATAGAATGTTCAAATTATTAGACTTATTTTTTAAAGACTGCTTTATTATTGTTCTGGACAGCTTAACAAAATGTAGAAGCTTTTTAAAATAAATGCTTGAACTGAAGAGGCCCAGTGCTTTTGTATCTTCTTTTAAATAGCAGAGAATAACAATACTTCCAGAAAGCACATCAATTTTAACAGCATCTGTACAAGTATAGTCTGAAATGTAACACTGCAAACAGTGTATATGGTCTGTACTGTTTGCTACAAGGAGGCAAATTGCTGGGAGGCAGAGGCAGATTTTTCCCGCCTTTTCTTCCCCCAAAGCTAGGTTCGTCGGAGCGTCTTATACTCCGAAAAATACCGGTCTCTCTTCTTGGAAGATACACTCGCTATGAACTATTTGTATCCCTGTGAATATGCAGAGTGCATTTCTATAGTCACAGTCACTCCTCAGTATTTGGAGCACGACTTCTACTGTGCAATGTATATATCCCTGCAAGCTCGATCATCTTCTTTTGAATGTGGGTGGTGCTGGAAAGCAGCTATTGTATTGTGTCAATCATATAATCAGAAGTATATATCAACAGGAGGAATAAGGTGTGAGTATATATACTATCACGACAGTTTCTAGCGGGAAATTCCCCTTTCATTTCTTTAGGTGGGAGAAAGCGCCTGCCTCTTTCAACAGTAGCAACTGGCAGGACGAGCGAATGGCTGGTCAATAAGCAAGCAGAACATCAAACGTTGCGTCCCTGGCCCGTCCCGCCGCGATTAATAAGAGGAAAAAGGCTTCAGTTAGAGGTTTCGCGCCCAAAGGCTGCGCGTCTCTTTCTAGGGCAGGATTTGGCCATCGGGGCGCTTCTCGCCGGAGGTAGTCTAGCCTAGAGTAGCACGAGCGCTGCCCCCCCACCATCTCCCCATAACCGCTGTACCCAAGGGGGTCCCCACCTCCGAGCGGACCGTTTGCCCCATCGGCCCCTCTTTCCAACGGCGAGACCTTTTGGCTCCTAAAATGGGCTCTAATTAAATTACACCCTGTAGGCGAAGCTCAGGTTTCAGCAGCTGGTTTGGATCGCTCATTGGCTGTCGGTGGAGCAAAGGGGGACCAGATCTCGGGCGCTCATTGGTTCTTGCGCCAGAGAAAAGGCGGGGCGCGGTCTGAACCGAAGGGTGCGCTTCTCTGCTTTGGGACTGAACTAGGGAGAAAGTTTCCAGCGCCTCCTGCGTTGGTCTCGGAGCCTCTTTTCCTCGCCCTCGCCGGACTGCGCGGCCGGTTCCCTTCCGCTGGCAGCTGAGCGCCCCAGCTTTGGCATGCACAGCGCGCGCCTCGACGCCTTCGTCAGCCACCTCCGCGCAGAAGTGGTAAATTCCCAGGGGGGAAATCAGGGATGCGGCGTGAGGGGGAGTAGCGGGGTTCAGGAAGGCGCGTGCATGAGAACGACTGAATCTGGGGTCCAGTTAGGGCGTCCTCTACCTACCGCGAACCTTTAGCGTTTGACCAAGAGAGGAGAGCCCGGGCCGGTGAGGGAGGTGGGGAGGAGAAAACTTCCTAAAAGGCGTTCTATCCCGGGGCAGCAGAGTTGAGACGAAGCAACGCTGGCGAGAGCGCCTGTCTTGTGACTTCCCTTCCCTGGGAACGGCTATCTGCTGAGGGCTGTCCGGGCAGCAAGACGGGGCTTGCGTCTTCGGCGCCGAGTGAGTGAAGCGGTGCCTTTTTTTTCCGCCCAGGCTGGCAGGGGAGCTGTCAAGCCCTCTCGCTCGCTCGTCTTGAGGCAGGCGCTGCAGTTCCATCCGCATTCTGGCTAGTTGCGAGTTGTAGCGGCGCGCCGATGTCGCTGTGCCTTTGGAGTGGCTGGGCTGGGAGAGCTGGCCGGGCTGCGGAGGAGATCGGGGCCACCGATTGCAACTCTAGGCAGGCTTCCCAAGGGGCAAGGGACCCTGGCATCTGAAGAAATGGGCAGCGGGGGGGGGGATGCTTTCCGACAATGCCTATAAGTGTTGCTCCTCCCGTCTCCGACGGGCTTTGGTCCTCAAAAGAGAAGCTGGGATGGGGAAGCAGTGACGATCCACCAAGGATTTGAATGAATGAATGAGCCGGAAGGGACTTTGGAGGTCTTCTAGTCCAGCCCAGGATGAAGGGGAGTCGGAACATAGAGACGGGATGGATCGCTGTTATTCTGGGGAGAAAAGATGTGGAATTGAATGGAGAGGAAACAACCCCCCCCCCTCACTGGTTGGTCTCGAAGGTTGTTCTTGATCCTGGGCTGATCCACTGGCAGCTTTGAAATGTGTGACTTAGGCTGAGGACCACTGTGTGAGGAGCAGGCAATTTGTCCCTATCCAATCAGGATCTGTTTCCATGATAAAGTGCATCCAGGAAGTTGAATCCTCCCGATCAGTTTAATTAATTTTTCATTAGATAACAATTGTGATGATGTCAGTTTCCACATAACTGAGGAGCTCTCCTTCCTAATGAACACAGAGAAAGCTTGCTTAGGGTCTGTCTTATGTTGGTAACCTTGCCCAGCTTCATAGAAGCTATGCTGCTGTGACAAACAGATGTCCTGCATTGGACATCCTGAGAGCAGTCATTGTGGACCACCTTAAATTTCATCTGTCCCATCTCCAGCTGAGTACAATGAAGAAAAAATGTCCATCATCACATAGAACTTGCCCTCTAGTGCTCTGTAGAGACACTGCAAGTTATGAATGAAAGGTGGTTATAGCATTAGCACTTAGACTTATATACCACTTCACAGCTCTCTCTAAGCCGTTTACAGAGTCAGCCTCTTGCCCCTAACAATCTGGGTTCTTATTTTATCCACCTCGGAAGGATGGAAGCTTGAGTCAATCCTGAACCTGGAGAGATTTGAACTGCCAAACTTCTGGCAGCCAGCAGCCAGCAGAAGTAGCCTGCAGTACTGCATTCTAACCACTGCGCCACCACGGCTTATTCTGATCTTGGGATGTCTTGTCTGAAAAAGAGTAGCATTATAGGATTGGCTAGAACTGCCCTGATTTCTAAGTATAAGAAATGGCCAGCATGGAATTTGATAGGTCTTGTGCTCTACTAGAATAGCCCCACAGAACCCCCAGGAATCTATAGATTTGAGCTGGCCAGTGTCTTCCTGGATTAAATTCTATTTGGCCAATTGCTTTCTCTGTTTGACTGCCCCTTTGTGGACCGCAGCTACTATCTCTGCGCTACCACATTGCATTTCTCACGGCACCACTGACTGGTGCTCTTCTGAGGCATTGTAAGAAGTGGGAAATTAAGACCATGACTGGAAGTCCTGGCCTCACACCTGGTATGCCCAGGTTAGGAACTGGCATACATTGGTTTCTTGGGACTCCAGCAGTTGCCTAAAGATGCCAGGTGCTGATACCAGGCCTGGAGTCTATGCTATTCATGTTCAACTTGCCTTGAGCATCCTTTGGGAAACCCATCATTAAGTGAGAGGATTAAAAGACGAGAGTCTTGCTCCACTTTCAGTTCATCCCCTTAGCGGACCCTTCTTGACCTTGACTTGTCCTTTGAATGGCTTCAAGTACAGGCCCAGAATTCCCAGCCAGCATCATCCGTAGTTGGGATGGACAGTCCCAGGGAGCGGAGAAACTGACTTAGTGCCCCCACGGAGAGCTGTGGCAGGCCTAATGCAGGAAGCTGGATATTCTGTACCAACTAAAACGATGTTGAAGATGATGCAGCTTCACATCAGATTGGTCTGATAAGCTCCTAGGATGGTGGTCCAAAGTTACCGTAGTGGCACCCACTGAAGGTAATAGTCACTTGCATTTTTCGTAATGAGCATAAAAACACAAAAGGAAAAAAAAACATGTTTTGAAAAGTCCTGAAGTGGTAAGTTTGGCTATTAAAAGTGATATCGTGGGGAAAGGAGCTCTTTGGATAAATAAGACTGAGAGATGGATAATGGATGAGGAAAACCCCCATAACGTTTAGTGCAATCTCTGCTTTGTATTTATATGCGATGCAGAATTCTTCTCATTCTTGACTGTCACCACAAATGGGGTCTCTGTAAGGGGCTGAGCAGCTGCCAGAACCATATTGAGAAATAAGCAGCAGCATTATTTTTCTTTCAGAAACAGGCTTGTGTGATAACTGGTCTCTAAGCGCGGCCCTATAATCTCTCAGCATGCGCCAGTCCAAACAGCATTTCATAGGCAAGTCTTCCTACCTTGGTGGTTCCAGCATGTTGGGATACATCTACCATATTTCCTAGCCCAGGGATGGCTAACCTGTTTGTCGTCATGTGGCAAAAGCAATGTAACGCAATGTGCGCATGCCTCCCTCATGCACCCCCACAGATGCACCCTGCCCCCACGTATGCATGCATGTTCCCCTGCCCGCCTGCGCATGCGTCCCGCCCCCCTCGCCCATTTTTGGCTTCCAGGTTGATGCAGGAGGCTTTCCAGGCCCAAAACTTCCTGCACCAACCTGGAAGCCAAAACAGGGCACAAAGGTGCTGCGCGAGGCCCCAAAATGCAATGCAAGCCCCCCTGCACGTGTCCTCCCCCCCGGTGCATGCGGAGCAGACCCGAAGACCAGCTGATGACTGGTGGGAGGTGTGCACGCATTCGCAGTGGAGCTGGGCTGGAGCAACAGCTGGCGTGCCCACAAAGAGGGCTCTGTGTGCCACCTGTGGCACACATGCCATAGATTCGCCATCACAGTCCTAGCCAATGTGGTATAATTCAGGAAGGCTCTGAGTTTGATTAAGTCCCCCCCCTCCGCCCCCGGTGTGTTATTTAGTCTTATAAATTGTTTCTTTAATATTTTCTTGCTCCAAGGAATGAGAACTTCTCCAACCTTATGCTTTCCAATCATTCATTTATGTATTAGAAGTTTGTCCCACTTTTATTTTGGTCAACTCAGTGCAGCATAAATACCTAACACTCATACCTCCTGTTTTCTCCAGAACAACCACTTTTTGAGGTGGGTTGAACTGGGAGAGTGTGACGTGCCCCAAACTCATGCAGCTTGTTTACGTGCTTAAGGGAGGACTAGAACTCAGAACCTCTTGGTCTTAAGCAACTTACGCACCTCACCAAATGGGCTCTCCAAATGGGGAAACAAAAAGGCAATGCTGGCTGAGATTTCTGACAGTTGTAGCCTCAACAGACCTGCAGGCTAAATGCGGAAGTCTGTTCTAATCAAGGTGTGCATGGTAGGCTGTCCCAGGGCTTTTTTTAAAACCCTTTTTAAAAGGGTACCTTTAAGACTTCACCATTCAACAGCCATGGTACACAAGGGCTGCTTCTCCTTGCAGGAGCTCAGATGCCAGGAAAGCCTACAATAGCAGGCCCCTCTCTCCATCACTACAGCCATTGAGGCTAGACAGTCGTACCAACAACTGAACTGGCCCACCGCCCATCTCTGAGGTTGGGGTAGATGGTACTTTGGAGCTGTTTTTTAGAGCTTAATTCTGTTTTAGTTGACAACATTCTCGGTGCTGTTCTATTTTGTTTGTAACAAGCTGCCTTGAGGTTTTGGGAAAATGCCATATACATACCATGAATTAATAAATCAGAGTAGACGTTAAAACATCAACGTTTGAGTTTGAGTATGTTTCTGGGAGCTGTTGCACATAGGCAAGACATGTTTCTAGGTAACGACTTAAAAACTCAGTTTTGAGACCAGTTTTACATCTGTGATTTATTTAGTGATAATCTAATTATGAAATTATCAGATCAAGGGCAGCCAATCATTTTGCAGCTCGTTGTGCCCCATGTGGCTGTTTTAAGCCCAGGGCACAACACGTAATTTTTTTTTTTTTTTTTTTTTGCCTTTGTGTGGGAAGTGCTGTATGCCAAGTGTGCACACGTGGCTTCAAGGCTTCTCAGTCATAGCTGCTCTGGAAAATACCTTGTTTGTTTCCATCTTTTATTCTCTCTTTCCCAAGCTTGTCAAGGCAGTATGGCATGGATCAGAGCAGGGCAGCCTTCTCAGGGCATCTGGGACTCAAAAGCTCTGGGCTTTTGCTCCTGTTACCAGCTGAGAAACCACCTTCCCAACTTTGACATGGTCTTGGGAACCAATAGAATAGAATAACAGAGTTGGAAGGGACCTTGGAGATCTTCTATTCCAACCCCCTGCTCTGGCAGGAAACTCGATACCACTTCAGACAAATGAATGTCCAATATCTTCTTAAAAACTAACAGTGTTGGAAATTAACAATTTCTGGAGGCAAATCGTTCCACCGATTAATTGCTCTCACCGTCAGGAAGTTTCTCCTCAGTTCTAAGTTGCTTCTCTCCTTGATTAGTTTCCACCCATTGCTTCTTGTTCTACCCTCAGGTGCCTTGGAGAATAGTTTGACTCCCTCTTCTTTGTGGCAGCCCCTGAGATATTGGAACACTGCTACCATGTTACCCCATTTCCTTCTTTTCACTAGACAAGAACATACCCAGTTCCTGCAACCGTTCTTCATATGTTTTAGCTTCCAGTCCCCTAATCGTTTTTGTTGCTCTTCTCTGCACTCTTTCTAGAGTCTCCACATCTTTTCTACATCGTGGTGACCAAAACTGAATGCAACATTCCAAGTGTGGCTTTACCAAGGAATTATAAAGGGGTATGAACACTTCATGTGATCTTGATTCTATCCCTCTGTTAATGCAGCCATCAAAGCTTTGGTTTGTTTCAGTCTAAATTTTTGAACTCAGGACAGCATTTGATTTTTTGGGGTGGCCTGCACATCAGGAGAAAACTAACATCTTAATTGAATTACTGCATAATTCAATTGAATTGAACAGAGTCTGTCTGATTACATATTTAGTAAGCTTTTCGGCAGTCCATTTGAGATGGTCTCAGGGGCCTGTGTTATTACAAGGATTGGGACAGGATATGGAGTCATATTCCACAGGAGATGCTAGTCAGACCAGGAGAATTCCTTTTTCTTTCCAGCTGCTGCTCAGCTGGAATTGTACGGAAGTTGCCTTGTTTCTTAATCTCTTCAATGCTAGATTTGAAAAGAGGATGTTTTTTCTCTTAAAATCCCACCAATTGCTGACTCAGTTCTGTAGTGTAAAAATCTTTTATTGATGCTGTTACTAGGAAAGGAGCTTGAATATTTCCTAGGCTTGAAGTGAAACTGATCTAGGGAGTATGCAGCAAAACAAAACGATGTATAAACTACTTTTTAAAAAAAAAAAGATTACATTTTTAGCCCTGGAATTGTGACCAAACTATCACACTAAGACACATTTGTTCTTGGTTTTGAGCCAGGCACTGAGGATTATTGTATGCTGCATCACCAGAGCAGCTAAAATGAATCATTTCTTGTCACTGTGTCCAAATTATGCCTGGAGGAGAAGTGGCCTGTGGTATATCTTTGATCTGAACTGCAGAGTCTTTCAGAAAGCGACAGGAAGGGGTTCTGCAGAAGGGAGAGGGAAATAGAACAAAATACTAGGACTCTGCAGTCTTTGTATTTGAGCCCTCAATTCTCCCTTTGTCGCTTTAGGATTGAGAAATGGGCAAAGCAAGTTTATGGGCTTGTGAAAAAACATTTCCCCTGCCAGACCAGAAAAGACACTCAAACATCTCCTCCTTACTATGAAGAAACCAGCCAGCCTAGCTTTTATATCTCTCCCTCCCCTTGTGTCCATTAGAGTAGGGCCTTCTTTCCTTCGAGATGCCTTCTTAGAACACCTAGAATGGGAAGTGCTTCTCCTCCTGGCCACTTCATCTGGTCACACCGGTCATAGAGATTTCTTTCAAGAAAGGCCAGTTGGCCTTATTCCGTCTTATGAGAACCTTTTGTCCTTTCTCCTCTGCAGAGTCCTCTCTCTTGCTCTGGGATTTCTATAGCTCATTAACTCCCAGATGAACTTCACCTTTGCTTACCCTGCAGCTAGTCCAGTCTTCCCCTCTGCCGCCAGTGACGGTGGCCTTATCGCCTGCCTTTTCCTCCCTGAATGGCTGCTTGTGTAATTCCTGCAGGCTCTCACACACCCTTTGTGTCATCCTCTGCCGGGTGGGGCAACTCGCCCACTGCAACAAGCTGCTGCTTGTACGGCCGGGGATGGGCTTGGAACGTGCAGATGTTGCTGAAAAGCTACCGCCTCGGGGCTGGGGGGACCTGCCAAGACGAGACGGGGCAAGGGCTTGCGCGTGCGGCTCTGGCTCCCAACTCCACCCCCTCAGCTAAGGCAGATTTGGTGCCCCTCGCCTGACAAGATGCCTCGGCTCTAGAGCTGGAGGGGGATTCTTGGCATGTAGTCGGCCCTGGAAATCTTTGATGTGTGGGACTCCTTAGGCACTTAGAATATGTGGAGCAGGTAAGCTGAGGGATGGGAGCACGAGTGGTGCTTTCTGAAGGCTGAGGGGCAGGGAAGGAGCAGTGTCAGAGACTGTCATCAAAGGGTTTGTGTCAAGCAAATGCTTTTGCCTGAGGGGGCCTGGGTTGTGTGAGGTCACCCGCTCCGATCTATGGAGACATTGATCTTTGTGTTTTTGTCTGGGCTCATGACCCACACGTGGCTTTTTATGGATGTTTGTGGCAGTAAGCTCATGATGCACACGGTAGACTAAGCTGGCTCGAGGATTTCAGCATAGATGTCACTTGGGGTCTATATGTGCTAGCTATCTTCAGTTGTCACGGCTCTCACCTGGGACTTGAACGGGGCACTTTTCCTGGGTGGATCATTCCAAGAAAATAAAAACGGGTTGCTTTTCCTCCCCACAGCTGTGCATGAAGGAGTCGAGCGAGGTGCTGCGAGGCCAGATGCAGTGCATGATGCGGACCCTCCACGATCTCAAGAGGGCTCACGACCGAGAGCGGCAACTGGAACCCCAGGAGATACGGCTGCCCTCGGCTCTGCCTCCCACAAAGTCCTGTGTCAGCCCACGGATATCAGCTATCTCGGAAGCGGATTCTGCCTGTTGCTTGGAAGGGGCTGTGGAAGAAGAGGTTGCTTTCTCCCCACCCAGCAGCGAGCGGAGTCTGGAGTTCGATTCGGGCTATTCAGAAGTATCCGGGAACAGCTGGCGGGATGAGGAAGGCCCCCCACCCCTGAGAGCCAGTAAACTTTCCTCAGGGGGCTTCTTACGTCGTCGGGTGCCGGCCAGGAGGCCCCGGCCAAAATCGGCTTCAGATGCCTGCCTAGAGCGGTGGCGGGATGGCGAGCCCTCCGATGCGGGTGACTGGACAGTGTCCCTCTTGTCCCAGAGTCGTAACCGGCAACCCCTTGTGCTGGGGGACAACTGCTTTGCTGACTTAGTGGAGAACTGGATGGACTTGCCTGAAGAAAGCGGGGAACGGGGGTGGCTGCAGCGTTGGCTGGCCAAGCCCCATGGCTTCTTGCTTAACCTCTCAGGCAATGTTCGCCGCAGGCTGGCTGGCATCTCCCGCACAGAGCGCACCAAGCAGGATCGGGACGGCACCAAGCGCTTCTCTTGCCCTGCTGGTCTGGGTGGGCGCCCTTCATTACCCTACTTCCACCAGTCCCACGCCAACATCAGCGAGCTTTCTACAGACTGCAGCAGCTTTGCTGCCCTAATGAACTGCCGAAGTCGGCAGCCCATCATTTGCAACGATGTGATTGGCTACATCTAGTTTGCCTTTTTTTAAATGCTTGTTTATAAATAAATGCCTTTTTTTCTACATCATAGCTGTATGGTGTCTTAAATCTAACTGCTTGACCCAAGTGATACTATAATTGTGATCCAATTGATTCATTCCAAAATTAATTAAATCAATTTCCCGCATAATGCAGCTTTAAGAAGAATTAAAGTAAGCAAGCAACAACTAATTTTGAACCTAAAGTTTCATCTCAGGAATTAAAGCTATGTCCCTTTCTGATTCCTTGAGCTATAGATTAGCCTTAATAGCAATAGCAAAAGCAAAGCACTTAGACTTACCATTTCACAGTGCTTTACAGACCTCTCTGTAGTTTTTCAGAGTCAACATATTGCCCCAACTATCCGGGTTCTTATTTTATTGACCTTGGATGGATGGAAATCTGAGTCAGTTTTGAGCCGGTCAGGATCGAACTCCTGGCAGTGAGCCGTGAGCCTGCAGTATTGCATTCTAACCACTGCACCACCAGGGCTCTTAATCATTAAACTATAGTTCTGAGTTAGTTTGATAAATATTAATGTGCCTATTTTATTATTGGAGAGTACAAAGTTTGAAATGAGAGACATGGCCAGAATTTTGAGGACTTGCCTAGAGGGAATTGTTTCTTTATTGGTCCCTAAAGAATGTGGAAATAAGATTATTTGTCTTACAGGCAAGACTAAACTAGTGTGTTTTTACTAACTCTGTCTCAATAACCAACTTCTTAATGGAAAAAGGTTAGATTACCTAGAACAGATTGTACTCAATCTGTTTGTTTTCAGTATCAAATTTGGGAAGTAGCCAGGAGGAGAACCACTATCAGTTTCTCAACCATGAGGATTTCAGAAAGGATTCTAAATGGCCGTAGGAGTTGCATTCTTTCATGTAATGCTCAAGGGTGCTGTCCAGTTGGGACCAAATACAACAGTTTTGGTGGCCAAATATACATGGCTAAAATAATCCTCGTAGAAAAACCAAGTCTTGGTCAGAGTGGCAACTGGTATTCCATTAAGTAGCACCAATGATCCAAACAAGCATTCAATGTTAAATGTCACAAATTAGTACAACTTATTACGTGTCTATCTGGAAGTAAAACAGATTGAATACTACTCAAATAAATATGTTTGCAATTTCAGTTAGGTAGTAAGACCCTGTGTTGTGCAATAGCAAGAACACCTGGACTTAGTACATAAGTTTGTTTTAGCCTTATCATCATGTACACTTTTATGATTTAAAAAAAAAAGCAAATGTGGACGTAAAAATATAAAAACAGTGATGATCAATCACATCAGCAGCTTCAAATATCTGCGAAGAATGAAAAATGAGGGCCACTAAAGAACAATACACAGCTAGGTTTTGTTTTTACTGTTTCTAGATAACAGTAGATAGAAGCCAAAAGACCCATTTTATTTACCTCACATTTATTCCTTATTGTAATAGCATTAATGAGCCTGATAACATATGTGACACGCAGTTACAGACATTATAGGAAGCGTCTAGATACGTAGGGATCCTCCTGTAAGAAGGATCTGAAGTACAGTCTGCTACAATCAGGAAGGAAATACTTCAGTTTTGATTATCATAAAGGAAATACGGTTTTAAACACTTGCAAACATTAGCTTATTGAACCAGATAATTTGCACTGAATCCAGAGTTCATTAACCTCCAATTTCCTTGGCAAATTAAAGGGATCATATATACTAGGGCATTCTAGTTGTTGGATACTGACAGTACAGTTTTCTGTGTCTCTTTATTGCCATCTAGGGGCCGTGTGGATTTTTGCAGCCCAGAAACGGGAGTCCTACTATGAATGAAATTGAATCCAGTCACTTAGCCTCTCTACTCAAGTGACCAGTGAGAGCCTGCATTTCCATGTAGGGCCCAAGGCTGGAAGTTATCAATTGGTCTCTCCTTTATTTCAACAATTACCCTTATTCCGTGTAGTAGATAGGAGTTGATAATACATAATTGAATCAGTCCATTCCATTCTTCGAGGTCCATGGGCAAGGGGAGAAATAAGCGGGTACTTGATTTTTCTCCATGGAAATCAAAGCCCTGGAGATCAGAGCCAGATTAGCAAATGGCAATCGACAGGTAAAAGGTACTAATTGTCCCCCCTAAAAAGCGAACTGCTAAAGTTGCTTTTCTCACCGTCTGGCTAAGAGACCAAAGAGGAAGGGGGCAGGAGGGAAGAAGGCTGTCAGACAGAAAGAATGAGAAGGAATGAACTTTTTACTAGGTACATGAATGTCTTAACAACTTCAAACCACCACCACCCTTTGCCAAAAAAAATGGGTACTAAGTTAGCAAAACAAAATAAAATGGCTAGACACAAAGTGCAGCAATTCTAAAACGAACTGCTGGGGGGGGGGGGGAAGGTGGAGGTGCCAATATTTTCTCTAAAAGAGAAAAGCCAGAACTTGTGATAATGACTTCCATAAATTAATCAGGCAAGCAAGTCACAGAAGTGATGTGGCTTTAATTGGTGTCTTTAATTTACATGACTTTACAGTGCAATTGTTTTGATCAGTACTTAGTGGGAGTTTTCCACACACTCGAAAGACAGATAGGGTTGGGAGAGGAGTGGTTTTTTTTTTGTTAAAGTAGTAGTTGATCTCTCGCAAATAACATTAAGTAATCCTGTTTCCTGATAAATAGGCACCCTGCAGCAAAATCCTACAGCTTTTTAGGTTGTCTGCAAGTATGTTGACAAAGCAGATGTTATTAAAAACAAAACTAAAAACTCCCCTTTTTCAGTTCTGCAGATAAAATTGCCATATTCCGCTGGAGTGGAGTAACAGTAGCTTTCTACAGAATGACGTAGGGCGAAGGGAGGGGCTGGAATGGCTTTCTAGAGTTACCATGTAGCCCAGATGTTATTTCTGTTTGATGTTTATAATGAACTTCTCATGTTTTTTATGACTACATCATCTTGTGGCATGCCTACAGCATCCCAGGCTGGCTTCTACAAAACACAGAAATACAGCGATCGCCTCCCTGGCTCAAGCTGAGGCTCGTTGGGTCCTGGATTTCGTTTATTAAAGAAGGACCAGCTGGTTTATGCATAGATATACACAAACAGGGCATTGGGAGTTAAAGGATTTTGTTATTCTTTCTTTCCTGGATCTTATACAAAGATATTTTGCCTCAGCATGTGGAAATTTCATTAACTACCTTTGCAAATGACTCTTGCAAACAACCTACCTACCGGAACAGAAACTGCAGCCCGTTAAAAGTTGGATTTAAAATTAATTTGTGGTTAGCTTTCAGAATGATAGTCATTGTGAAAAGCAATATAACTCTATTCTTGCATTACAAACGCCATAATCCAGAATCGTTTGAAATGTCATGTTTGAGCGGGTGGGCGCCAGAATCCCACATCCCTGCTCTAAGATCTGATTTAATTTTTTAAAAAATGCTACATCATCAGATCAGTGGCGGGATTTACATTTTTTTACTGCTGGTTCGGTGCATGTGGCTTGGTGGGCGTGGCATGGTGGGCGTGGCACGGAAAGGATACTGTAAAAACTCCATTCCCTCCCCACTCCAGGGGAAGGTTACTGCAAAAATCCCCATTTCCTCCGGATCAGCTGGGACTTGGAAGGCAGAGAATAGATGTCCGAGGTGGTATTTACCGGTTCTCCAAGCTACTGAAAATTTCTGCTACCAGTTCTCCAGAACTGGTCAGAACCTGCTGAATAACCACCTCTGCATCAGATGTTGGGATCATCATTTTCTTAAAGCCAGGACTTGATGATAGGATGCTTCCAGGTACAACTGTCACCACCTCTGGTTTGGCACAGTGTCCCGAGACAATTCAGACACCGGTTTGTGAGAAAAAACATACTTCCTGAACTCACTCAATTGTGACTTATTCAGCAAATCATTTCCTAGCAGTGTGTGAAGTAGGGCACCACATCCTTTCCTTGTTTATCCAGTTATGCTGGCTGAATAACAGGCCGTATGAATGTAACATGCTCAAGGACAATACATTTGAAATGCAATCATAAAATAATTTTAAAAAAGCATTGACTATGGGAAGGCTGATGGCAGGGGGGGGGGGGAGTGTCCAACACAATTTTATGGTATTGTCCTCCTTGGTTTTAAGTGAATATTGCACCATGAAAAAATACCTTGAATACATTGGCCTTCATGGAAAATTCCAAGCTATTCGGCCATCTCTGGATTTCAACTCCGACTCGCTCCTTACATACTGATCTTACCGTTAATGTAACATTACATGGCAAGTAAAATAAATCCAGTGATGATCATTATAAAAATATATAAATTAAAAATACACGGAAGAGTGTTTCAGGAGAGGAGCTTACTCCAATATGATTACATTTTCAGAGTTCTTTCTCAGTTTGGAAGGAGCCAGATGTATCACAGAACCAATGACAGCACACAAAATATCTAGTCCTCAGTGTACAAACAGTTCATTTAGGGCTGTTCAAAATTAGAATGGCACTGAAAAAAAGTGACTTATGACCATTTCCCACACTTACGACTGTTGCAGCATGCCCATGTTCATGTGATCAAAATAGAATTCAGGTGCTTGGCAACTGGTTCATATTTATGAGGGTTGCAATGTCCTGGGGTCGTGTGATCCGCTTTTGCAACCTTCTGACAAGCAGAGTCAAATGGTAATCTAGATCCACTTAACAACCAGGTTATTAACTTAACAAATGCAATGATTCGCTTAATAACTGGGGCAAGAAAAGTTAAAAAAATGGGGCAAAACTCACTTAACAAATGTTTCATTAGCGACATAAATGTCGGGCTGAACTGCTGGTGTAACTTGAGGGCTACCCATACTGCCTACATAGAGAAATGATATTATAATTGAGTTATAAGAGGGGATAAAACTTCCCTTATGAAACGGAAGCCACATGAGACTGCGATACTGCCAGTAATGTGGTAAACCCTGTGGCCTGTCTGGCTGTTCCAAAGACATACCTTTTGAACTGTGGTCTTTCACCAACATGCTACTAAGGGATAAGTGACAAATCCCCTTCTTTATCAGAAGCATTGTTCCTCTTAGCACAGTTACGTGAATGAGCCCTAAAACAATTGGTTTATGAGCCATCATCCTGCTAATTTTGTTCTGGAAGTTGCATCATAAGCCAGCAAAAGAGAGAGAGAGAAGAAAAGCAGCAAGCCTTTTTCTAGTTAGCACACGCCTCTATCTCTAATCACTAGATCTAAAAGATTACCAAAGAATATCTGCTTTCAATGTAAGAAAAGCCAAGGGGATTTTTCTCCTTTTATTTACAATAACGGCAGCATGTAGGCTGTGTTCGGTATTTTTCTCTACTACTACAGACTGCTCATGAAAGTTACTGAGCAGCCATGAACCATGGCACAAAAGGGGAACCAACTTCATGCTTTTGTGAGGCTTTTCTGAATGGTTAATCACCACCCTGTTAAAAATAGCACCTTTAAAAACAGCAGACTTGATCAGCTTAATTTCCCAGGTGTTCTGTTTGGCCTTTATCTTTTGCATAAGCTACACAGTTTGAAGAGGTGCCGTCTGTCTCGCACAGCAAGAGCCTTTTCAGGCTCCAACCTTTGCATCATCTTTCCTTGACCGAAGGGAGTGCCAGACCTATAATGCTAACCGATCCCACAATGCCCAGAGGGGAAACACCTAAGCATCCTCCCATGTGATAGCTCAAGCTAATTCTGCTGAGAAGGTGTTCTTAGGAACTCAGCAAGTTTATTCAATAAATCATGGCTAAACAAACTATGGATTAATGCAAAGTGAGAGCCAACTATGTCGTAAATTAAGATAAATCAGGCAATCTGTAATTTGATTTGCTCCCATCCTGCCACTCGCATCCCAGAAAGGACAATTGCTAAGCATTCAATCAAGAATCTTGACGAGACAAGGTACACTGTATACTATTCATCAGCCCGTGGTCTCTCGCCACTTTCAGATCAGTAGCACTGTTGCAGAATAAATCACGATTTCAAGTATCTTGACCCAGTATCAATTACTGGTATGCCACATCATACTGGCTAAACTAGATATAACAGAAGTAGATCTTTGTATTTAAATATAGACAGTAGATAAAGATATGGGGTGGAGAGTTAAGTTATGACAATGAAAGATGTTTAAATCTGGAATATAGAACTTTCCCAAAGTCAGTCTTCTTTCCCTTCTCATGATGCTTACCCATTTTGCGAGTCCCTTGGACTGCAAGGCGAACAAACCGGTCAGTCCTAGAGGAGATCAACCCTGGCAGCCAGATCCTGAAGATGAAACTCAAGTACTTTGGCCACCTAATGAGAAGGAAGGACTCACTGGAGAAGAGCCTCATGCTGGGAACGATTGAGGGCAAAAGAAGAAGGGGACGACAGAAAATGAGGTGGCTGGATGGAATCACCGAAGTAGTAGGTGTGAGCTTAAATGGACTCCAGAGGATGGTAGAGGACAGGAAGACCTGGAGGAATGTTGTCCATGGTGGTGCGATGGGTCGCACATGACTTCGCAACTAACAACAATACTTTAACACCTCAGTTCCAATACATCCACTGACACTTAAACATTCCTCTCACAGTCAAGAGATGCTCCAAGCCATTCTCTTCCTTCTCTCTTTTGCTCTGTCTAGATCAGTGTGGTTCAAACTTGGCATGTTTAAGATGTATGGACTTCGACTCCCAGAATTCTGGAAGCTGACGTCCACACAACTTAAAAGTTGCCAAATTTGAAAAACACATTGGTCTACGCAATGGTGGGATTCAATTTTTTTTTACTACCGATTCTGTGGGTGTGGCTTGGTGGACGTGGCAGGGGAAGGACCCTATAAAATCTCCATTCCCTCCCCACTCCAGGGGGAGGTTTCTGCAAAATCCCCATTTCCTCCCCAATCAGCTGGAGCCAGAGAATAGATGGAGGTGGGGCCAGTCAGAGGTGGTATTTACCGGTTCTCCAAACTACTCAAAATTTCCACTACTGGTTCTCCAGAACTGGTAAGAACCTGCTGAATACCACCCCTGGGTCTACGTGATTGCAGAAGATCCATGTTTTTAACATCAGAACATGTTCCCGCCATTATGTCTACTTTGGCCCTTGAGGCAAAAGTCTTTTCCAAGGTCTCCTTTTGTTGGGCATGTGTGGGAGTCTTTCTGGTCAGAACTAAAGAGGTAAATATCTTTCTTCCTCCTCCAGATTCTTCAGGCACTACATCAGTATTTGTGCCATCAATTCAACACCACGATTTTCAATAAGAAACTAATTAATGTCAAATGAGGTCCTGTTCTGGGATCTGGTATTGAAAGTAACATGGAAGGGGGGGAGGGCTCATAACGAGGGTCCTTGAAGACTGACATCTAGAGCCAGCATTGAACAGAGGGCTTTCTGTTCATTTAGCAGTGACAGTCATTCATTGCAAACTAAGAAAGTGAGTGCAATTTCAAGACTCTCCAACAAACTTGAATTACTCTGTTGATAAATATACAGAGGGCCAGTCAGAGGTGGTGTTTATTGATTCTTCGAACTACTCAAAACGTCCGCTACCGGTTCTCCAGAACTGGTCAGAACCTGCTGAATACCACCTCTGGTGTCAAGGTGTCATCATGCGATGTATGGTGACTTTTCCCCCCCTTTGCTAAATCGGGCATGGCCGTGGCCAGCGCGTGACGCATTCGGCCCTCGGGCCACGAGTTTGACAGCTCTGCTTTAAAGGAACCTAAAATTCCGCATGGACACTTCTATAGCAGTTACTCAAATACCGTCACTAGGAGAGCTGAAGTGCTTTAATGCCTTTCATGGAATAAAGGTAAGAGAGAAAAGGAAAAGAAGCTTATATGGTATTTGAAATAGCATCTTGGGACAGCTTGAAACCATTTGCATCAAAGATGAACAACTTTATAGCCCTGGGTCTCTTGCGGTTCATTAACACTTTGTGTGTGGCTCCCAGAGATAACCAACAGCTGTTTCTAAAATGATAATTTTTACTACACTAGGAGGAGAATGTGTCTAATTCAGTTAGTAGGAAATTAAATGAATTGTGGTTTTTGTTCTGGTCTCACCTACCACTTTCTGGCAAAGTGTCTGGGATGCTATTTAAATCGTACTCAGCCAAATTGTATACATCCTTGATCTTTTCCTCAAAAGTTGTTTTTAAAGCAGAAGCATAGCGGTTCTGATAAATCTGGATTCACGGCAGCTACAATACCACTGGGTTTCGTGCGTGGTGTTATTCCTATCCAGGCAGACAAGAGAGAGTTTAATGGGATAGAAAGGAAATTGATTCACAAGAGAAATCCCCAGGGAAGATTTTAAATGGTTAATTACATTGCCTAGTCTGAAGCCTTCTACTCTTCAGCTACATTGGCAGATAGCTTTCATAACTCCTGGGTAGTACAGCCATACTTGTTAGGAAAATATGAGAGTTGCAGTAAAATACTTTTTGTGCAGTATTCTTGACTAAGTTATCTATTTCACTTTCTGGGTTCACATGATACAGTCACTCTGAAACTAGCCAGGAGTGTTATATAAAGGTAAAGGTTCCCTTCTCACATAGGTGCTAGTTGTTCCCAACTCTAGGGGGTGGTGCTCATCTCCTTTTTAAAGCCAAAGAGCCATTGCTGTCTGAAGACGTCTCTGTGGTCATGTGGCCAGCGTGACTAAACGCCAAAGGTGCATGGAACGCTGTTACCTTCCCACCAAAGGTGGTTCCTATTTTTCCACTTGTATTTTTACATGCTTTCGAACTGCTAGGTTGGCAGAAGCTGGGACAAGTAACAGGAGCTCACTCTGTTATGTGGCGCTGGGGATTCAAACCGCCGAACTGTCGACCTTTCTGATTGACAAGCTCAGCGTCTTAGCCACTGAGCCATCGTGTCACCTACCAGGAGTGTTAGGTTTACAAAAAAAACACTTGGTGTAAATAAAGAAGCAAAATAAACAAGGTTAAAACTAACCAATAAAGACAGTACAGGTAATCCTCGACTTAACAACAGTTCATTTAGTGACTGATCAGTTACAAAAACTGACCTGACCGTTTTTCACTCTTACGACTGTTGCAGCATCCCCAGTCATGTGATCAAAATTCAGTCAGTTAGCAACTGACTCATATTTATGACAGTTGCAGTGACCTAACTACCAACCTAACAACTGCAGTGATTCACTTAACAACTATGGCAAGAAAAGTCGTAAAATGGGGCAAAGGTCAAGTATGTAACAACCATCTGATTTAGCAACAGAAAATTTGGGTTCAATTGTATGCACAAGTCAAGGGCTACCTGTACTTCTGAAGTTTTCAAGTTACAAACTTTGATACAAACAAACCAGAGGTGGTATTCAGCAGGTTCTAACCAGTTCTGGAGAACCAGTAGTGGAAATTTTGAGTAGTTCGGAGAATCGGTAAATACCACCTCTGACTGGCCCCGCCCCCATTTATTCTCTGCCTTCTGAGTCCCAGCTGATAGGGAGGGAATGGGGATTTTGCAGTATCCTTCCTCTGCCACACCCACCAAGCCAAGCCACGCCCATCAAGCCACGCCCACAGAATCAGCAGTAAAAAATTTGTAGCCCACCACTAAAACAAACCTATTCACATCTCCAACTAGAAAATCCCAGGTGAGAGAAGGCAAAGTGTTTGTTTACAGCATGTCACATGTGTGCTTCACGGCACTGTCGCACATAGGGAGGCTGAGGTACACCATTTTGGATGCTATCTCATCCTGTTTGTTAGCTGATCTTATGGTGGTTAGTTTGTGTTTTATGTTTTATTTTCTGTAGTAACTATGAATTACAATGTCTGGAATTAAGTGTAAGTGCCATTTATACCTGGTAGAAAATGTACTGTGCGGGTTTTTAAAAAATATCTGGATGGATTTACAAGCAAAATGGATTTACAGTGTCTTGAAATGTAACTTGTTTGTAACTAGAAAACTGTATTAGCATGTTGTGTGAATACTTCCACAGTCTTCAATCCTGTGAATATAATGAAACTGGCTTAGTTAGTGTGAAGGGAACAGGAAAAAAAGCTAGAAGAGCAGAGGAATTCTCTGCCCAGCCTGGGATTCAAAGGCAGTTTTATTCAGAGCAGGGCTTTTACAGAAATGAACGAGGCATAATTTCATCATCAACTCGTGTCTCATTACTTTAATGTGTTGCTAGCAGTTTACTGTAAACAGAATATGCAATTCGTCACAGGGCAATTTGCCATAAAGTGCAGAATGAACCTAATCTAAAGCATTTGATTTAAATTAGAAGGGAAGAAAGGAAAGCCACTCAGTTATCTTCATCAGATGTTATTCCTAGTGTTGCTTTAAAAGTTTCACAGGAGTGAAGTTCTCACACTCTTTCTTAAAAAATCAAACCACAAACACGGACTTGTCAGCCAAGTTGTTCTTAACAATGTTTAACTTTATAGGCACACTCTTATCTTTCTTATCAGAAGGGAAATCAAATGTTGTGAGAAACCAAGTTCAAAGAGCTGGATATTTAGCTGGGGCAAAAAGGAGATGATAGAATTCACAAGGTAGCAGTTTACAAATAAGCTAGTTCTCAACTTATAACTGCTCTCTTAGTGACCATTTAGTGACCATTCAACATTACAAGACTCCCCTAAAAGGTACTTGTAACTCAGTTCCAAAGTTATGACGGTGGCCCCCTCCCATAGTCATGTGATTGAATTTTGAGTCCTCAGCAACTGACCTTCATTGATGACCATTTGCAGCATCTTGCAGTCCATGTGACCACAATTTTTATTTTTGCTGAAAACCAAAGTTTACTTCTGGTTTTTGGCCAAAACACTCCAGTAGTGAATAATGGCTGCATTTAACCGCTGCAAAAAATAGCTTTTATTTTTGGTTGGTTAGGTTGGTCACATGATAGCCTGCTTTACAACCATCATGACTTATGACTATAATGGGCAGACTCCACTACAGTCATAAGTTGAGGACTACCGGTATCTATAGAGCTGTCACAACAAAGATGGACCTGAGTGGACAGAACAACTAAAACTAATAAGTGGACAATATGGCAAAGCAATTTGCTTACAAGTACGTAAGTTTCTTTTGGATCTATCTACAATAGTGGGAGCCAAGAGCTCCCCTTCATGAAGTCCTTCATGAATTAAAATTGTTAATTTTAATCTAATTTTTAAATTTTTATTGTTAATATTAATTGGATTTGTTTTTGGATACTTTATTTAATTTCCTTTTTAACTTTTGTAATATGTGTTTTTTTTATGTTGTACGCCGCCCTGAGTCCTTTGGGAGAAGGGCGGCATATAAATCCAATAAACAAACAAACAAGCCTGGGTAGTCAACACTCAGGGAGGTTGTGGTTTATCCTGAAGAGCCATGGGCACTATCAATTCCATTGGTAACAATGTGTAACGAAGAGTAGGCTACATTGGGAGAGCACATATTTTAAATGCAAGATGCCCATTCAGTCCTTGGTTTCTGCACGTGAGGCTTAAAAGAACTCCATCCATAACGATTAAATACGGAGATGGTAGTGAGCTAGATGAAGCCCTTGTATTAAGGCAGCTTATGATCTCCCTTTCGGCATGCATAATGAATGACTTACAAAGTTTCATTCATCCCCATGATAATCTCATTCTACTGTAAGGAAAAAGATAATGGTTTGCGACACGCTGCCCAATCAACAATCAAGGCATTTAAAGTCAGATTTTGCCCTTAACTACAACATAACTTAGTGCCTCTCACATATATCACAGTACTCCAATGTCTCTCTTTCCATTGCACTTATTCAAAAAACAGAGACAGCTGAAAGTTTGAAGGTACTCTGGTTGATTACTGCTACATCTAGCCCAACATCGTCTGCTCTAATTGCAACTGGCTTTCCAAAACCTCTCCTAGAGTGTCTCATCTAATTGGAGATACTAGTTGAACATTGAAGATTAGGTCTTTCGGTGCTGAGATGATGAAAATATCTCATCCTTCAAGGCAGATGTTCCTAGCTTAGGGCCTTCCAGCTGTCCAATTACTACAAGCCTAATCCCCACCACATTTGCAGTGTGCCTACAAAAATCATAGACCAACCCTCAAGTAGGGTGCCAGTTCAATAAACTTTCTGACAAAGCAGAGCAGGCTAATGTAATGTTGCCACACACCCAACTGATGTGATATAGGAACATAATGAGAAGTGAGATTCAGGGTATGACAAAAGAAGTTCTGTAGATTGCACTTCATAGTCATTTCCAACAAATTATCTGTTCATGGCCCTCAGGGGTAGGATAACTCCTGCAGGCAAGTTTAAGCTGATGCACTGGAGAGGACACATCATCTTCATCAAAGCACATTCTTGCATTAATTGGTGTTTAGAGCAGTCACTTTCAGTGCTTGTCTGATTTAACGAGACTGCTTCCTTTCCAATCTGTTAACACAATTTATTTATTTTTCACTACTGGCTGGTTGAAGCATGATATGAACAGGTGGTACATTTTCATCAAATTCTTCATTTTCACAGACCATTGTCAATACCAAGAGACGGCACTCCTTGGGGACTGGCTTTCTAGTGATTTCATGAATCAATTCCGTCAGGCTGCGAAAGTAAAAAACCAAAAAATGAATATGGTGCCAGCGGAAGGACTGAGCAGTCAGAAAGCACGGGCGGCCTTTGTCACTTGATGTAGTGAAAATATAAAGCATCTGTTTGTCATAATTGCATGGTGGAAGTCAGTATGGGAAGTGTGGTCAGAGCTGTGGTGGGAAATACCTGGCGCTACATAGGGATTTGATTTCATGGGTTGCTTTTGGCATAAGCCTGGGACGCATCAAAGCTTCTTAATTCATCATTATCTCGGTCTAATATTCTGCTTCACCTACGGTAGTCAACAGAATGCATTTGAGAAAGCCGCAAGCAGGAAATAAAGGCCGTTTCTCTCTATTTTTACTTAGCAAGTGATTGTTGGAATATGTGATGCATCCAATTAGCCAGATGTGGAGCGCGCACTTCCTTTTCCTGGTTGCATTTGTTCCCAAAGCATGGCCTGAACGGTGCTCCAGAATTAGGGACTAAAATTATGTTAGCCTCCATCAGGAGAGGTGTGGGAACACCATACCCTCTCTCCCCAAGCTTTTATACTGGAGCATGGATGGGGAATATTTTTGAACAACAGCTCCCAGGATCCCCTACCTTGGCCAGAGGCCAGCTGAAGTTCTCAAAGCAGACACAGGCTCTCTGCCTGGTAACCTCAGCCCTCTGGAGCAGAAAGCAAGGCAGGCGTTTTGCTCTCTCCTTGGGAAGGAAGCAGAGCTTCTGCCTGGGAGAATCTGCGGACTGGTTTTGCACAGGGGGTGTGGACAGAAGGAAAGTGAGTGTGCTGAAAGCAGGAGAGCTGCCAGGGAGTCTGGAAAGATTATAGAGCAAGGGACTACAGTTGCCTCTGGTTGGCAGAAGCCCAGAAGGGCCTGCTTGAGGCTGGGATGAGCTTTGTCTACCCCAGGAAGTTGAGGAGGAGGTGCTGACAGCAGGATGTTTACCCGGCATGAAGGGACGGGACATTAGAGGCTTTGCAGCTGCTGCAGATACAGGACCCAGGCTGTACTTGTAGGGGCCCTGCAATGGGGTAGCCACGGCCTGCCTATCCTTCACTCTGGAGGATCCCTCTGTCGACCGGCTTCCTAAGCACAGCTGGACAGTGGGCTGTTCTCCAGCCAACAAAACCGGGCAAGCAGAGGCCCAGACAGAGCAAATATTCAACCTCAGCAATCACAGAATGAAGGAAGGAAGATGGAAGGATTCCTAGAGATTGTCTAACCAGGCCTCTCTTTTGCTGGGGCACCAACAGCCCCCCTTTGTGTAGGATTAATGGAAAGAGACTCTGATAGCCTGGGAACCTTGTTTCGTGTTTCATATTAAACTGAGATTGAACTTGTTTCGTTTGATCTGTTTTTACATAGCATTTTTAATAACTAAGCTGTCATAAAAGCCTTTTTTAGGACTGAAAGGCAGCCGCACGTGTGTTTACACACACACAAATATACATACTGGAAGACAGGGAATGGAATCTAGAATTTAAAGCTGGTACAGCTTTTATAAATTGACCTCCAAATTAGAAGTCTTTTCTGTTAGTTCAATTCCTAAGAGCTTTCCCTGCTTTGGTTAGCTAGAGCCTCACCAATGGCTCTGCTCTAGGGACCAGAGACTGAAGCTATGATGACAAGGATTCTATAATATCTCTCTATGGATCATAGGATGCCTTCTGAAATGTTGTTCATGCAGGGAGACAATCTCAGGTCTCTCACCTCTGATCATGATCCGTTAAAAACAGAGCCCACATAACAGGTTTTTAAGGGCCCAAATCTCCAGTGGCTTGGTTGATGATATACAGCGAATAAGAGAAGTCTGAGAAATGGCTTTAACTAATGATATTAAACCTATTACATTCCAACCAAGTTATTACTATATGTGTTGGAAATCTAAAATTAGGCAGTATGGAGAAAGGGAGGACCGGAGGATGCAAAAAAGGGGGTTGGGGACAATGTGTAGCACTCAGACTGCAAGTTATTATTCAATTCTTAAGGATATATCTCCGTTAAATTCCTACCTGGAAGGAGGTTGTTGCTCTTTGATTTCATCTTCCTTATCATAGAGAGTGGCTGTCCCAAATAGCAACTTCTGAGGCACAAGGTCATGCTCCCTCTATGAAAAACAGTCAACACAGTCAATATCACTTTAAAATCCTTTAGTTGAAGACCACTAAATCAAAATAAAGTTGGAACAGCTCACAAGAACACAGAAAAGATCTAGAGTAGTCTTCCTTAACGTGGTGGCCTGCAAATGTGTTTGAAAACTTCATAATCTCCAACTCTTACCTAAGAGTGGACTACTCTTCAAAATGCCACATGTTCTTGTACTTTGTACATAATGAAAAACTAACCTAGCTATCTCTTGGGGAATCACAGAACATCTACTTGGAGCAGTGGTGGGGTTCAAAATATTTTACTACCAGTTCTGTGGGAGTGGCTTGGTGGGCATGGCAGGGCTTGGTGGGTAGGGCAGGGGAAGGATACTGCAAAATCCCCATTTCCTCCCAATCAGCTGGGACTCAGGTGGCAGAGAATAGTTGGGGCCAGTCAGAGGTGGTATTTACTGGTTCTTCGAACTACTCAAAATTTCTACTCTGGTTCTCCAGAACTGGTCAGAACCTGCTGAATTCTACCTCTGATCTGGAGTGTAACCAAGTATGAGAAGGCTAAGCTGGAAGAATGCAATGAGGGACAATTGTGTACAATATAGGACATCCAATTATGGGAATGAAAATGAGCAACAACAAAGAAGGATTAAACAAACAATATGAATGAGTTGGGAGAACCAGGCTGCAAGACATGAGGGAATAGGAAATATATTTAACACAACATTGGCTAATCAAGAACATGGCACTGGGATAGAATGGGGACATCCCATAAGGATAAGGTCTCTCTATGTGAAATACTGGACGAAAATCATCTTTATGTCTGTTCACAAATGAGGTTGGATGTAACACTGGAAAGCCAAATGTACACATTTAGGGAGCTACGCCCAGACATCTCTTCCTCTGCACAGAAAAGGCAACCCTGTCTGCTAAGGAAGGAAGAGGAGAACACGCTTACTACAAGAAGTAGCAGAGGGTAGGACTGAACACCCCAAGATATGCCCCTGGGCACTTGCCAGAATTTGTTCCTGAAATTGGAACAATTGCCTTTACCTGGATATGATCACATATCTTTCTCAAGGTAACAACTTCTCCTTTGGAATTAAAACCAGGCACAGTAATTCTGTCCCAGCAGCTCCATGTCTTCTGCTGATACTGGGGGGAAAAGAAATTTCCAGGGAAATAGCAAGTTGAGTCTTTTTGCAACCTACCACAACAAAGAGTCTCAGGGCGCTTTAAAGCTAGACATTTATTACAGTATAAGCATTTGTGAAGTCTACTTTATCAGTAGCATGGAGATCTTTTTAAAAAAAAGATCTGTGTCAACAACCCTACCCCAGCTGGTACACTTCAAGAAAATTGCCACAGGCAGCTTTCAGAAAAGCCATTTCTTAAAGAACAGAATGGGTCAAGTCTTAGATTCATTTGGAAGTATATCCCCATGGACATAATTATAACCAAAGTTATAAGCCCAACGGTATTTTCTAGGGCCTAAGATCCATTGAAATGAGGGGACTTATATTTCACATTGCAGCTTGAAGGCACCTTACTGGTAGATTGTTAGCCCCAAGTAATCACTAGATCAGTTGATCACTTTAGTAAAACAAGGGGATACAGAGGAGTTTTTTTTCTAAAAGGATGAACATTATGTCTAGTTCAAGATCGATTCAAGCTCATTTTCTAGTGAGATGTTAATAACAAAAATAGCTGTTGGGAGAGACTCTTATAGTCAAGGACCTTAGAAATTCAGACCGCACATCTTATCAAAAACAAGGTTAAGAGGTGAACGGATTGCAGTATACCTTCACAGAAGAGGTTTTAGGTATCAAACAGCGGCTCTTTAATCTAACCAAGGGGAACATAAGAAAAACCAATACAAATAAAAGATAATAACTTGACTAATTCTAATCAGACCCAGCATTTCAAACCGCAAGGAAAATTAATCATTGCCACCCCAAAAGCCACTGCGATGCTGCAGTTGAGAGCATTTGATAGGGATAAGGAAAGACAGAATTAGAGCGGCCAAGAAGGTCATTTTCCTTTCAACTCCCTCAGTTACCTCGCAAGGTTATCGTAAGACTAAAACACACAGATCTGAGAGTCTTCGAGGAAGGGCAGAACAGAATTCTGATAAACAAAAATGGCAGGCTTCCAATGAAAACCAGTCCTCCTCCTGAAAAGACAGCTTAATGTATTTAAAACCAAGGGGTGGTGGGGGGGGAGAAATGCCATAATGTAGAGCAGAGGAAGTCATTCCTCTTGCATCTCCCATGGGAAGCCAACGCTGGATAATCTGGTTCATTCCAGTCTGTCTTCTCATCTCTGGAAACATAAACTGGATGCAGAGAGTAGAGAGAGGACCCTACAGGGTCCTCTTTTACTTGTTCATGTTCTACAGCTTTCTATCACACAAAGACACATTGAATGGATGTCCTGACAACATACAATTATCCTTTTCTTCATAAGAGGCCCCAAAACTTGCCAACCCCTTTGCTCTTTGCATTGTTGGCCCTAGGCAAAACAGGCAAGAAACACCCCATCCAGTAACAAGGGAGCCATTGGAGCTGATTATTAGTTCATAGTAGGAAGTGCCCTGACTGGAGGGACATTTGTGGGGGGTAGGGGGGTCAGGCGGCACAAAGGGATACTGTCCTGGTCTAGCTGACTGGTCAGTTAGGGAGGAGCTGGCTTGGACTGCATCATTTCTCTAAGCCTCCTAAGGAAATCCTCTTTGTTTTTCAAAATGGCAGGTATGGACAATTCCACCTCCCCTATCTAAATCCAAGAGTGCAGGTAGTCCTCGACTTGTAACAGTTCATTTAGTGACCTTTCAAAGTTGCAGTGGCACTGAAAAAAGTGACTTAGGACCATTTTTCGCACTTATGATCTCCGTAGCATCCCATAACCGGTGTGATCCACATGCAATGCTTGGCAACTGACTCGTGACCGTTGCTATGTGCGATCGATCACCTCTTGTATTCTTTTGACAAGCAAAAGCAATGGGAAAGCCACTCACTTAACAACCCTGTTACTAATTTATCAACTGCGCTGATTCACTTAACAACTGTGAGAAGAAAAGTCGTAAAATGGAGCAAAATTCACTTAAAACGCCTCACTTAACAACAAACATTTAGGGCTCACTTGTGGTCGTAAGTCAAGGACTACCTGCATTGGTATCTACCAAAGCCCCATAGACGACCTACTAGATTCCTGCTTAGAGCTCTAATGAAAGAGATCACTTCTTCATTGTGACTACCTAAAAAAACTATATCCCATCCCTCAGTTCAATCAACTCTTTTTCAGTGGGACGGGGTAGTGTAGCTTCAATGCACAAAAGGTCTGAGAAGGCCTTAAAAAGTTTCCTGTACCAGGTGCCCTGATTTCCAGATGATTTTGGATTATAATATGCAGGTTGAAGAAAGCAGATGGTATATTAATATAATGTCACGAAGTAATGTAAGACCTGGGTAAGGATGAGAATTGCTTCCAAGAACTGGGCCTTACGGTAGCCTTCTTTTTCAGGCTGGATGATTTCAGTGGGAGCAGGAGGACTAAAATCCAAGACTCATCCTGCAATGTTGTAAGACTTCCTAGAACACTTTGAAGTTCTTTTCCCTACTCTGGTACACAAGGTGGTGGTGGTGGGGGCAGCCGAAAGCCATTTTTTACATGTTCCAAGAGATCAGCCATACAGTATGTATGCTAAAGCCATTATCCTGCATCTTCCCACTAGAAAGCACATAGCAGCCAAAGCAAGCCCATTTCTGTAAACATTAGAAACAGGCCACTTTGGATAGTCCATTCCCCGCCCCGTATACTATACTTCCATTTTGGAAGCACTGAAGCTCTTCCATGGTGAAAGGATCAACCAGTGACATCACCGTTGCCTTGGGGATGCCCATTTGGGGGCTCCTTTCATATCCCTGTTCTTTTCCCCCAATAGTGAAAGAAACTGAACTGTCTCCACAAGTGCTCCACTGGGCTGCCTGCAAAGGTGATTTGGTGCAGGAAGCAGTGGAAACAGAGCCAGCTTTGCAGGACCTTCAGGTGGAATGCATATAGTTGACCTTGTTGTTGATGTGAACCTGAGCTTTTTAAAAGTCCTGTACAGTCGTGGCACCCACATTTCCTCCTTGACAAGATTCTTGACCAGATCAAGCACTGCCATAACTTCCCATCTTCCGTGCATCCATCGAATCTAAAACCGCTTTCTCTACGCATATATGCTTGCACACACACAAGTTCTGAGACCAATTTGGACTGGTGGTTGGAGCACTTCTGTCCACACAGAACAGGTGATATGAATATATAGTTGAAAGACTGGAATTCCTTTCAGAAGAATCATCCCTCTTCCATTTATGTGTTTCACTAGTAACTGAACTGTCTTAGCAACGGTTCCTGGATTGACAATTTGAATAGGTAAGAACACTTACCTATTTTATTTCAAACCCACATAGAAGGAAATAAAAAAAGGAATGGGTAGAAAGAAAGGGAACTCAAGATGCATAGCACCATTTACACTTTCATTTACACTGGGAGTTGTCAATGAAAAAAACCATCATGCAACTTAGGTTATTACACAACAGAGTCCCCAAACTGTAGGAAATAATCCTTAAATGCATATGAAGCTAATTAAGCTTATCCTGACCATTTGGGGCCATATGGCCTATTCCATTTGCTGCTTTACGTTGCTAGTAACAAGAACAGGTTCTCCTCTTTCCTAGGTGCCATATGGCCACTTGGCCTCTCCCTCACACTTGCTGAAAAACCTTTGCACCTCCTGTTCATCTCTTCCTCTTCTTCTTTTTCTGCCTCTATATTTCTACAGCCAAGGGATTAACCACAGACAGCAGGGACAGTGGAAATTGAACAGTCCCATCCATAGTCAAGGAAGGACTTTGGGGGATTTTTTTTGTTCCTGTCAAAAGATCACTCTTCAAAGCCAGGGTTACAAGGTGATGACGGGTGTGTGAGTGGATTATGTGGATAGAAAGAGAGAATATTGAGGTTCCAAGCTAACCATTGCTCCCAAAACTCTTGATTCCCACGCCACAGCATTGTTCTTTCTGATTTCCCCTACTCAAGTCAGTTCTCTAAAATGTTGTTTCCTAGCCCACCCCCATCCCAAAATCTGCTTTCACATGAGAAACAAATTTCCAATGAATCTGGGAGGGGGGGATCCTTTGGCGCCAGGATAAGAGCTGCCTTCCCCCAATCACCAGCCCTTGCTAACTAATGACTCCCATATGCGGCTTAACCAACTCCACAAGTTCTTGGATTCAGTTCAGCTCTCCATTCCTTTTGCAAATCTATCCCCCTTCCCATCTCCTGATGCTGCTGCTCCTTTTCCCTCTCTGGGCCCTCCTCTCCCCCATTTCCTCCCTTTTCACTCCAATTTCACATAGCGGACGTCACGAATAAAATCAGGGACTCCGGGGGTTTATTCACGCGGCTGAAAAAGAAGCAAGATGGATCTTCCTAAATGGCCCTCTGGTGCTAATGCAGGCTTGCCACCCTGTCTTCTCTGTTGCTGTTCTCTAATAGGTTGGCAGTGCCAGAGAAAAGCTGTGGTAAGATTTCAGGTCTGTAGGACCTACTTTGTTAACAGAACTTTGAAATCCATCAACAGCTGTCAAGCGTACGGCTTGAGTGGGAGCGACGGTAGTGAAAACGGTTAATGAGACCTCTGATCATGGACTCAACCTAATTACTCTGAGGGTAAACAGTTCAGTCGGGAACCTTTGTGGCTTTGCTGCAAATCATCCCACGGAAGTAACATAGCTTTATTTATTTATTTATTTTATTTATTATTCATATTTATAGACCGCCCCCTCTCCCGAAAGGGACTCGGGAGCTCAATAAACCTTTCCACCATGGGGTTTTCCAGACTTCTTTGACTATAACTTCCATGATTCTCTACCAGATTTTACATTGACGAGAATCCCAGCTGAACCTATCAGTGTTTGGAGACAGGGCCTCAGAGGGGAACTTTTTTTCTGTGTTTCAATGTCCGTCTCCGGTAGAGAAAGGTTCCACTCTCAAACCCAGGGGAAGAGCAGCCCATCCTTCCCAGCAACAGGGAGCCTGATGGAACAATGGTCTCGCTCAGTATAAGGTAGCTTCCTACATGCCAAAGATCCAGAGGTGCACCTGGGGCAGTGATGGCTAACCCTTTTCCCATCGCGTGCCAAAGCAGGGGGAACACAGGGGGGTCGTATGCAGGTGTGCCCATACCCATAATTCTATGCGTGCAACGCCCTGCACATGTGTACGCGACCCCCACCCTGCCCTGCTTTCTGCGTGCAATGGATCAGTTTTTCACTCTCCCCAGGCTCCAGAGGCTTTCTAGGAGCCTGGGGAGGGCGAAAACGGCCTTCCCTGCCTTCTGGAGGCCCTCGGGAGGCTTCCCTGAAGCCTCCGGAGGTCTAAAAACGGCTGAAAATGAAGGCCGAAGTCAGCTGGCCAGTGCACGCATGTGTGCTGGAGCTGACAGGGCAACCACTCCCATGCCTAACAAATGGCTCCGTGTGCCACCTGTGCCATAGATTCGCCATCACGGACCTAGGGAGAAAGCTCCCAACTCTGGCAATCGTAGGTGTTGCCTCTCTATTCCATCTTTTTTTCCTATCAAATCTGTTTTTGAGAAAGTGAAGAGGTGGCCATGGTAAAACCACTGACAATGAAAAAGGAAGGCAAACTTCCCTGAATCCTATGGAAAATTATACAAAGGAGGCTTCAAAATTGCACCGTTCAAAGCATCGCCTTCCCATCTGCCTCCTGAGCACCACAGCCTCTAAGCCCCTTGAAGTATCCTGCTTCGCTTGGTATAGGCCTCCCCAGCTGGATAAACCATGGCTGCCGAGCGAAGATTTTTCCAATTCAAAATGTCACAAACTTTCATTACCAAGGCCACCCCACCCCCTTTCACCACAGAAGTATTGAATCTCTGGTCATTGCAGGGGCCATTTGCAGAGCTGTGCTGTTTAGAAATCTGAGATACCCTTTAAAAATATACAACATTTGGCAATGCTAGATGGCGGGTGTGTGTGTATGTGTGTGTGTGTGTGTAACCAAGCCCTGGGGCCATGCAGCATGATCTGAACCAGGAGGGAAGGAACAGAGGCCTGACAGCTCAAGCCCTGGAAAGCTGAAGCCCCCCCTCCCTTCCTGCTGGCCCTCCCTTCTCCTACCAATCTGGTTCCAATCTGTGCTTCCTGTGTAGCAGGAAGCCCCAGCCTCTCACTCCATAAACTCAAGACAAAAAGGCCTCTATTCAAACAGACGCTCTTAATTTAGCTTCTTGCTCTTTCCACTCTCCCCCACCCTATTCTGGCTCTGGTTTCTTTCTCCAGAAAAGGGAGCTATTGCAAAGAAGCCAAGAATAGTCGCAGCCCCAGCCATAGAGGGCCAAGGCGATTTCCTGGGGATGACAACAGTAGAGGCACCCCCAAAGTCTCAGCATGTGTATTCTGGGTGAGCATAAATATACCTCCCCTGCATTCATGCTAGAAAAAAGAGAAAAAGAATGGCAAAGTGCTTTAAAAAGAGTTGCCAGGAAGAAGTCATACCCTAGCATAATTGGCCGATCAATAGGAAGGAAGGAAGGAAGGAAGGAAGGAAGGAAGGAAGGAAGGAAGGAAGGAAGGAAGGAAGGAAGGAAGGAAGGAAGGAAAGAGGGAGGGAGGGAAGGGAGAGAGCGAGGAAGGGGAAGGAAGGAAGGAGGGAGGGAGGGAAGGAAGGGAGAGAGGGAAGAAGGGAGGGAGGGGAAGGAAGGAAGTTGAATGTGCAACTCCATCTTCAATCTAAGCTAGTCAGCATTTAGAAAAAAATCATGTAGAAATCCTAATAAATTCAGCTTAATAAGAAAATCAGAAAGATATAATAAATGAACCTCATAGACAAACTGTCTGGTGGTGGATCCTGTCATTGACAGTGGTAGGATAATGTCATACTTTCAATATATTAGAGATAGTTTTGATTTAATGAAATAGTTTTCCCTCACAGCTTATACCTTTGCCCACTACTTTTTCAATGCAAGAAGGTGTTTTTTTTACAGCAATGTCATTTATTCTACTATTATTATCCACAAGAACCACTTTGATGGCAAGAGGGGATGCATCTGAATTCTAAGGTTGTTCTGAAGACGTCTGTGAGATTTCTGTGACTTCTCTCTAAGAACAAAGACTGGACAATGGTATAAGGATGGGATGTCTAGGGTGGTATAAGGACTTCTGCTTTGGATAGGACGTTGGACTAGAAGCCCACCAAGGTCTCTTCCAACTGTATGATTTTATGATTCTGTTAACATGTGCTCCCTTTCAGTCACAGCACCATTTCAGCTTGAATTTACCTTGACTTTATTGAATCTCGTACCTGGAGAGAAAATGAAGGTGTGTGGAGAGATTCAGGGCTGGCATCCGTGGTTTCTGCCAAAAGAAAACACGGTGCTGGCACTCAGGCTTGGTGTGCAGCTTAGCCCCAGCTGTGAATGTCAGCTGCAGGTTAAAGACCATTTCCTGTGTCTGACAGCTCTCAGGTACCTATCCATCCCTGTCCTTCTGCACTGCTGCTGGGTTGATATACACTCCAGGCATCAGCTTCTGAAACTGGATCTCCTTCACCGTCTGTCTGCCAGAAGGGGCTCAGGAAAGGCAGGGTCAGCAGCAGCTGAAGTGAGCAGAGCTAGAGCCCCCTCACGTCGGGTCTGGCCAAGCAATGCACTTCTGGTGCCCAGACAGGAGGGACAAGATGGCACTGCGTAGAATAGGTTGGCAGCATCTGCAGCGTGGAGTCCATTCTCCCCCACATGCTAAAGAGTCACCTTCGATGGCTATATAAATTTTAGTAATAAATAAATAATAATTGTTTTTAAGAAAACACTAAAAGATACAAGGCAGCCATTCTACCTTGAACCTTTGCTGCCAGTAACACCCAGAGCAATGCACTATCTCTAATTAATGCTATAAACCCTACTTCCAGGAGGGAACTGTGGCTGGAAGCTGTAGCCAAGAACAGGAACACATGCCAGAAGATCAAGGGCTTCATACTTCCAGTTTTCATTCTTCTGCTGCAATGTCTGGAAACAGGCTTGTGTCAGAAAAATCAGCCACTCATGATAGTGTCTTCAAACATTCCAGCAAAAGTGCAGGAATAGAGGGTGTGTACCCACATATCCAAGTGATCACAGATACTTAGTGCCAAAACCACCCTTAAGACTATTTTCAGCATGAAACAGGAGTGAACCATTGCTCTTCATTCCATCCTTCAATGTAGCGAGATTACTGTAAACCAAGATGGCTACCAACATCCATGGCGCTTGAGAAATCACTTGTTTACTAGCGCAAAGCAACATGATTTCTGTCCAGAATGATTTGGCTCCCAGCACTACAGCAACCCCTTGTTTCCAGCCTTTTAGACATCCAGGTATTCCAGCAGAACTCCTCTGGAGTTCCTTCTTGCTTGTTCTCATCTTTGACTAGCACACAAAAAGAGACCCATCTAATCTCCTCCCGTTTTCAAACCATGATGAATTCAGAGCCCAAAACAGGATCACCACAGAGCCCTCACCTTGTATGCTTGTGGAGATGGCACAGGCTGGGAGCGATCGAGGAAAGGCTCAGCGAGCTGGAGGAAGCCATGGCGATAGGAACTGAGATCCTTGTGCTGCCACACCAATTTGTAAAGCTCCAGGCAGGTCAGGCCAGCTACAGCAGCTGTTGTGGTGGCAATAGCAGGTACAATCTGGCCCGCAATCCTCTTGGCCTATTGAAATGAAGTTGGATAGACACCATGGAAATGATGGGAGAGAAAGCCGCTTCTTGCAGGAAGGCGTTCTGCAGGTAGCAAGCACTGGGGAAGGATTTTCTCAAGAGCCTTGGCTAAGGAACTGGCAGCTTCTACCACTTCCATTCCCTTGATAGACTCTCTATCCCCAAGCTTCCAATTGTTTTTTCCCTCCTGCTCTTGACTAGTAAAGAATTAATGCAACTTTGCTGCATGGACTTCTAAAACATTCCAATATCCCCATTCTCAGCTCCCCATTTTCTGTCTTTCATTTATTGGCAATAAGGGAGGGGAGAGGAGAAACAAAGCCTCACCTGGAACTTATCCACTGGAGAGATGCCATAGTTCTCAGCTCGCAGATTGGCTGCATGCATGATGAAATCCAAATGGGAGTCCTTATCCTGAGGGCCCAACAATGGCAAAATCAGTCCTAACCAGGAAGTGGTGGAAGTAACAGTAACAGATCTCAATGGGAAAGAGACAAAAGTGATTGTAATCCTTACAAAAATCAGGAAAAACAAAGAACAGTTGGGCTTGGATAGACTGTAAAGAAAAGGCATAAAAAGTGGTAATGCAGGGTAGATACGATGTTTGGAGGGTTTATTTTTAGTAAAGGAAAACAACACCAATGACTGCAAAAACAGCGTGCGTGCAACGTATTGTGCAATCTTGGAAAACAGTGTGTAGCTAAATAAGTTTCCACAGCCCGGAGCAGCTGCAATACAAAGGTTGCCCTTGACTTGGTTAAGGAATTGTGCCTTCAAGTCTTTTTCCCTTCCTCCTTATCCTCTTTCTTCCCACGTGACAAACCTATTTCACAATTTTTTAAAACATGGCTGCCCCTTTTGTCTATCCAACCTATATCAACGATACATTACAGGCACTTCAGACTGGGTGTCTCTGGAATATTTCTGAATTGGGAAGAACCAAAGGCAGCTTCAAGTGGGAGATGGGAGAATGTGAAAAAGTGGAAACGCGAACTGTAAGCCATACAATATACAATACAATAGCAGCGTTGGAAGAGACCTTGGAGGTCTTCTAGTCCAACCCCCTGCTTAAGCAGGAAACCCTGTACCGTTTCAGACAAATGGCTATCCAACATCTTCTTAAAGACTTGAAACTGTGTAGAAAAAGTTGTATAAGTACTGCAAAAATAGGATGGTGGTCTGATTCATTAATAATTAATTGATAAGCGTTATAAGGCCAGCCATTTTATGAAACACAACTCTTACAGTAATATTGCAAACCAAAGAAACAGTAAAACCAAAATCCGAGTTCCTTAATCAACAATATCCAATCTATCGGACAAAGCGATCACCAAGCTCCGACGCCCAAGGGAAAAGCCCAGCTCTTTGCAGCTTTCTGGAAGGCTAAAAGTTGGATCCCAGGAGGGACACTCCACTGAGCAGGGGCTGCAATGGAAAGGCCCTAGTAGATGGCAGCATCCAGGGGAAGGGGACATGCCCTCCCAATCTGATCTAGTGGAGAAGGGAAATATCCTCAGGGAGAGGCAGTTCTACCAATAACCTGATTTTGTGCCTGCAGAGTTTAAAAGATAACCAGCAGCCTGAATTGCACTCCGACAGAAAATGAGAGACAGTGCAACTACGAGCAAATCAAAGTACACCATTGCATTCTGGACTAGTTGTAACTTCTGCATGGTCTTCAAGGGAAGCTCCATGGAGAGCACATTGCAGTAGTCTAATCAGGAAGTCCTAGTATGCAGTGTTGCTCTGTCAAGCAGGTAACTAGGTCTGATCATGTATGCAGCAGAAGAAGAAGTTATCAGAAAGATAATGAGAAACAGGATCATCCACAACTCATTTCCAACATCCTGGCACTTCCAAAGTCTGAATACAGTCAAGATGAAAACTCACAACAATGTCCATGACCGTGTTTTTTGGAACTGCACATCTGTCTTTGAATGGCTGTCCTTCTTAACCTGGGCCCAAGTTTCTTCACCAACAAAGGGATATGATAATATTTTTTACAGGCTTATGAAGAACGATTTCATAAACAGAAGCAACAGACTGTAATGTGATCAAGTAATTTGGGGCCCAAATGGGGAAAAAAAACCCCAAAAATAATGACAATAATCTACACAACGTTGTACAAATTTAAGCACATGTTTAAATCCGTTCTACTGAAACGAATGGTGGTTAGAGCCAAACTAAGTTTAATGCCATTCACATAGTTAGCAAGCGTGTGATTAAAATGCTGAGACAACCCTGGTCCCTGATTCCAGGGAGGAATATTGGGGGGAGCGTAACTATTCGAAATCTCTTCAATCCTAACCCACTTGAGGAAATGACGGGGCTCAGGAGGGACAAAAATCTCAATCCCATATATTCTTGGGATTCAACTCAGACAGAATCTTCTGCATCTTAATTTGAATCCTCACAACCTGCTGTAGGTTACGGTTGCCTTTGGAGACAACACTGAAGCTGGAGTTGATGCAAAATGCAATTAGACTGCTGTGGCATAATTCCACCAGCTAAATCCAAGGCTAAAGTTACTCATTGCCAATAGACTTCCAGAAAATTCAGAAGACACATAATGATACTTTTGATCAGTTGGTCTGAATGATATTTAAAAAAAAAAACACTCTTCATGATGCAGCGTTAGGATACGCAGGAAACTCCTTGTCGAAATGGATCTGCTTTGCTAGGTCAATCAATGGCTGCATCTGTGGAGGGCCCACACCCACACAAGAAATATATGGCTGTGGACCAGATTACAGGTAGCCCTCAATTTAAGACTGCAATGGAGAGCAAAATTTCTGTTGCTAAGGACAGCAGTTGATAAATGAGTCACACCCCATTTTATTATCTTTTTGCTACCGTTGTTAAGCGAATCATTGCGGTTGTTACGTAAATCATGTGATTGTTCAAGGGAACCTGGCTTCCCCGTTGATTTTGCTTGTCGGAGGTTCTCTAGGAAAGTTTGCAAATGACAATCCCAGGACCCTGGGACTCTGCAACCATCGTAAATATACTGCCGGTTGCCAAACAACCGAATTTTGGTCATGTGACTGTGGGGATGCTGCAATGGTTAAAAGTGGGACAACTGGTCATAAGTCATGTTTTTCAGGGTTCTTGTAGCTTTGAACGGTCACTAAATGAATGGTCATAAGTCAAGGACTACCCTGGTGTACGTTTTCTTCATGGTATTCCTCATTCTTTGGAACACACTCTTTCAGTTCATACCCTCTTAGGTTAACAGTTCAAATCTGGACTAATCAAGATGTCTTTGGCCCCAGTTGGTCTCAATTGAGGGCATCCAAACTCTGGCTACAAAATATGCACTGTTACATTTCATATTTTCTTTTATGTTGTGATGCCTCCAGAGCCCTTCAGGATTGAGGTGGTTTATAAATAGTGTGAAATACATATCTACAATTTTAAACAATTTGTTTAATAGAATGAATGGCAAAATGTACCTTAGCCCTTAGGCACTTAACCTGAGTTACATATCATTTTGTGTTCTTAAATAATGGTATTTCTCTCTTCTAGAAACTTCAGAAACTTCAATCCTTAATGTCAACTCAATTATAACTCAAAGCTCCAGAAACAGTAGCCTCCAAAACATGGAAAAGGTCAAAGCAACTAAGCCTGACTCGTAAATGAGATTTCTATTAGGAGCATTTGACAGCAACTTTCAACTGAAATGGCAATATAAGGAAAATATTCCACCTTAACTAAAATCTGGACCTCGATCCTGGCAGCTGATGACATATTTGGATATAATCCTCACAAGATTCCTACATTACAACTGCATTTCTGCAGACAAATGCCCACTGTATGCAAAGAGTTTGGCTCATAGCAGCTGTGGGCCTGTTCCAATACTGCTCTGCACACAAGGAATATCATTCAATCACAATGTTCTCCCCTGCTAAATAAAACAGACTTCCTACTGCAAGATGTGAGCAAGCTGAGGAAGGCCGTAACTCAGTGCTGACGGGTGTTCTTTGTACACAGAAAAGTCAGCTCCGCTTTCATTATCCAGCTTAACTTTCATTTTAAGAGTCTCTGATAGCAAGGGTGAGCAAAACCCTTGGCATGAACCCACCGTTTTCCTTAAATGTTCCTTATCATTTCACATTCAAGCACCTCCCCGTTCTCCAGTCTCCGTCATTCTCATTCGGCAGACCCAGATAAGAATGAATGTAGACCAACAATCCTTCTGACTTTATTTTGTCTTCATTTTATGCATGGCTCAGAATTAAGTCTGTGATCAAGAAAACTTAGTTCTTAGAGAGGTGTGGCCGGGAGTGTAGCTTTATCAACTCAAAAGAGCAGTTTATCCAGATATGGTTTGGGTCTGATATGAAGACAATGGTTCTAAGTAGCATGTCTGAGTCTTGAGGTCACAAGTTCCCACCATCGTCTCTTGTGGGATTCCACCACAAATTTAACATATAACTTAGCTTCCAAAAGCCTGATTATTTCCTTTTTTCTCTTGAGAATTTTCTTCTGGAAAGAAGGCCTTATGTTTCCTCAGAGTCCATCTAAAACTTACCTACACATTTAAGTTACAAATAAATCAAGGAAATCATTAGGTACATGGGACGTTGTGCTGTCAAAATGACCTAAATTCAGCCTTATCTGGGTTTTGATTGATTCCTGCCCGTTTAACATGCCCTGGCCTCACCCACTTTTGGGAATAAGGGCCCCCACACATCATTAAAGCCCAAACACTTCCTTCAATCTAAAAGAAGTTGCTCAGCCCACTTGAAGCTATCCAATGAGTTCTCAGTAAAGGTGAGGTTCAGAGCCAGGAGCCATCCGATTTGTAGTTCAGACTTGGAGTCATAATCCTACATTTTGTGTACGTGATACAAAGGGAGTGTTTTTTGTAACTCAGCATTTGAGCACTGAATGTTTAAAAAACCGTGTGGCTCTTGTTCATACTTGCTCTTTACAGATACTGGGACAATGCGAAAATCAGTTTATGAGTCATCTCAGTAAAGTGTTTGAGCTCTAAACTGAAATTGCCTGATCCAGGATGAAGAAGCATTGTCAGAACTGCTGGAGAGCGGGGTCACAATTGGAATAGTGGAGTCAACATGGTTTACTCAAGATCTACATAGAAAGAGATACATAGCAAGATGCAATAAACAAGCATAGCCATACCTTCTCAAAGTGAAGTGGCACCATATGACCAGATAAGAGGATGCTGTCTTTTTCAAGCTCCTCTCTTAGCTTTCCCAATTCTCGCTTCAGTTCTATCAACATTGTCTGATCTAAAAGACGTATTTAGTCCAAGTGAGATCATTTGAGATATATGGAATGAACAAAACAACTGCTTGTTTAAAGCCCTTTATATGTTCAATGATAACCTCCACCCACATTTTAATTAAGATCAGCAGAAGGACCTTTAGGAGCTAATGGAAGCAGTTTAGTTTTCTGACTACCCAGCTCTCCCCACAGAACCAGAGCACTTCCCCTGCCGCCATCCCAGCATGGCTTTTTTGGCAGCTTCCAAACTGAGTCTTCCGGCAGTGGCCGCTCTGGGCGTATGCTCTATGGTTGTACACTCTGGGAGTATGCTCTGCCGGCAGCCGACTCACAACCATAGAGCGTATGCCCAGAGCAGCCACTGCTGGAAGACTGAGTTTGGAAGCTGCCGAAAAAGCCATGCTGGGATGGCGGCAGCGGAGGTGCTCTGGCTCTGTGGGGAGAGTTGGGCCAGGGCATCATGAGGCTGGGAAGCCCGAGAGTGGGAGCAGAACAGCCGCTCGCGCAACCCCTTTCTTCAGCTGTGCAGAGCGCCATTCACTGGCATTTCGAAGGCTCCAAGACGCAAGAGCCAGGCGACTCACACGACTTGGCAATACCCTTAGGTCAGTGAATGGCGCTGTGCCCAGCTGGAAAGGGGGTTTGCCGGTGGCTGCTGTGCCCGGCTCTTTGGGAGCCCGCTCACAAGAGAGCAGCCACCCGGCAGCCCCCCTCTTCAACTGGGCACAGCGCTGCTCACCAACCTAGCGGTATCCTGAAGGCGGCAAGCAACGCAATCATCTTTGCCTCCCCCCCTGGTTCCCGCGGCTTGGCAACTTCAGGATACCGCTAGGTTGGTGAGCAGCGCTCTGCCTGGCCAGAAGTGGGGGGTTGTCCAGGGGGTTTATTTGCGGGGGAGGGCTTATATTTTTGCCCACCAGAAAAATGTGGCATGGCCTTATTATCAGGACATGTCGTATTTTTGGACAAACACGGTATCATTGATCTCATCGATTTCTTACTAGAGGCACTTGGTAATGTTGGAATCTCCTCATCCATAGTAGGGATATGCATCCCTTCACGTGGGTGGAAGGGTGGGAGATGCAACTCAAGGAGAACTTGGCAAGTGATAGCTTCAACTTCATCTTCATGAACACGCAGCCCGTGTGTCTCGGCAAAGAGGCGACCGGCAGACACAATGAAGGTCTTGTGAGTGGTCTATAAAAATCCAAAGATAGCTTTAGCAGAGTCAGAACCCAATATACCCCTTTTCCCCACTGAAACCCTAAGTTCTTATTTCTCATAATCAGCAATTGGAAGCATTGGGTGATCCTCCAAAAATAAATCCCCTACCATTCAGTTAATCCAACCCTCCCCTCTTATATGATCAATATATCACATCACATCACCTAATGCAGCTTGCAACTACGACTGCGAGAACCAGTGGGTTTAGGGACGGCATTCTCCAATCCTCCTTTGAACTATCCAAGGCAAGTTTGAAATGAACTAGTCTTTCTCTTGTTTCTCTTGTTGATTAAACATTTCTGGATTCATACTCTTGTTTTATGAAATCCTTCCATTCCCCACTATCCTGTCAAGAGCTGAAGAAGCTTCTTGGATGAGAAGCAAAACGTCTTCAAAAGAAAAATCAAGAAAGTCCAGTTGGCTCCTGAAAAAAGAACCTTTGGGACAGCCATGACCTGCATGACCGAGAATCTCTACAGACTACTCTTTTTAAGCTACCGTATTTTGGGGGGTATAAGACGCACTTTCCCTTTCCCTAAAAGTGGATGAAAATTTCGGGGCACTCTGCAGGGCTCTCTGCATATCCCATTTTTTGCCAAAAACAGGCCCATTTTGTTTTCCTCCTGTAAATCTAGGTGAGACTTCTAGTCCAGTGTGTCTTCTAGTCTGAAAAATATATTTCAGACTAGAAGACACATTTATAAATAAATGTATTTATTGTGAATTGCTTGCCATCGGTTCTAGGAAATAATAAAAACAAACAATTCTCATTCATTGAATATGTATGTGTGTATTCATGAGAGTGAATGTGTACTTTTACTTTTAGTATCCATTTTAACATTTACTTTTATCCTTTGAACATTAAAATGCGAGTGGTCACCCAACAGAGGAAATGTCTTGACCTTCCCTTGATGATGCTTACTGAGAAGACAAAATCTGCTCTCTTCTAGAATCCCCAGTTCCCAAGCTGAACAACTCACTCACATTATTGTAATCAAACTGGAGTTGCTTTGGGCATCGCTTGGATCCGGACCAGAAAGGAAATCCAGAGCTTGTCTCCTGGGGACAAAGGTAGATGGGGTCAGTCAGGAAGCCACATGGGGTGCAGGAAAGAAGTTCAAGGAAGGAAACTCCACTGATCAAAGGCTGGAACTGAGCCAGGTAAGTTTTGCAGCCTGAAGTAAGAAGATTTAGCCATGGAAGAGAGAATAAGTGCTCAGAAGTAGTAGATGTGGCTGGAAGGAACTATCTGTACCATCTGTATATTTTACTTGTATATATTTTAATTCCTCCAAAACATCCAGGGCCTCCTTCTGACAATACTGTTACATTCCATTAAGGGGCAAAAAAAGGTTATATAAAAGAACAATGCTTTAGCATCCAAAAGATAAGACGCATATAACCATGGTAGTATCACTTTCAGTAACATAAATTACAGTGTGAGGAAAAATGGGGAATGAAAGTGCAATGGAATCTGCAACTGAGGCCATGAAGCTACCAAAGAGCTCTAAGTTGAATGCATAAAATGGGGCCTTAGCTTTTTTTTTTACCCTTCCTTGAATCTTTTTATGAAAAGCCATGAAAAAACTGTGTATTATAATTCACAGATACAGTAATCCTTCAATGGCACTTTCAATCCTGAGTGGAAGGAACGTTGGTCCGACCTGAACGTTCTTCTCAGCGTGACACAGGAGGGTCCAGGAGTGGGTTGTTCAATCCTTATTTGCCCAAGAGACTGAGTCAGAATTTAAGCCACGCCTCCAGCTTCCTCTGCTGATATCCAATTCCGAAGAGGCGCAGCTCCAACTAGAGAAACAAAAGAAGAACAGGCCCTGCCCGCAGCATTAGTAGCCCCCAGGGACACGGACCTAACCAAAAAACAATAACTAGGGTGGGACCTGGTCCGTCCTGCGCCACGCTGAGAAGAACTTTCAGGTAGGACCAAAGTTCCTTCTCCAGCTGATGGCACAGGAGGGTCCAGGAGTGGGACATACCAAAGTGACAGTCCCTAGGCGGGAACTCACTGGTCGTGGTACCCGAGGGCACATCTACTCCTTGCAGCACCCTATGCCCAAATGATGCCTCCGCAGATGCGAACGCATCCAATCTGTAGTGCTTAATGAAAGGTGAGGGGGAAACCCACGTTGCAGCTCTACAAACGTCCTCGATCGGAGCCTGAGTGTTCCATGCGGCCGTGATCGCCGCACTCCTAGTTGAATGAGCCATTATCCCCTGGGGCACCGGCTTGCCCTTCGCCTCATAAGCTCTGGCAATACAAGCTCGCAACCAGCGTCCAATAATAGAAGAGGACACCCGTGAACCCATGGCAGAAGGCTGGAAAGAGACAAACAATCCCTCCATTTTTCTGTGGGGTGCCGTTCTCCGTATGTAAAAATTGGCTGGAGGCAATAACGGGGGTTAAAATAGAATGGAAACCTGAAATTTTTTTATTGGGAATAATGTTTGCGAAATACAAAAAAGAAATCCAGTATTTAATATTACATATAATTATGGCGGCAAGGACTGCTTTTGCCCAGAAATGGAAAAACAAACTAACTCCAAGTGAAAATGAAATAATAAGAAAGGTTATGAACTGTGCTGAAATGGACAAATTAACCGAAGAAATTCAGGGAAAATAAGAATCAGAATTCTATCAGATATGGGATAAATGGTATAGGTGGATGGAGGAAAGAAACAAGAATCAATGAAGAAATATAACAAAACTCAAAAATAATAGTTATGAGTAAAATAAGAGAGTTAAGAATGGTGAAATCCAAATGAAATATAATAGAAGGGGAAATAAGGTGAGCGGTATTGATTGATAATTGCTATTAGAAAAAACAGGAAGCTCCTGTTTGTATTGCATTGTGTAAATGTGTTGTACGTCTAAGTTTTGTGTGTGTGTATTTTACATGTTTGTTAATAAAATTGAAAAAACAAAAAGAGGACACCCGTGAACCCATGGCAGAAGGCTGGAAGGAGACAAACAATGCCTCCATTTTTCTGTGGGGCGCCGTTCTCTGTATGTAGATACGGAGGGCCCTCCACATGTCCAGCTTGTCCCAAGATTTCTCCTGTCTATGAGAGGGGTTGGGACAGAAGTCCGGCAAAATTAATTCCTGAGCCCTATGAAAGTAGGAGTTAATCTTTGGAATAAAGGTGGAATTAAGTCTCAGAACCACTGTGATAGGCTGGAAAATACAAAGGTTCTCCCTGACAGAGAGGGCACCTAACTCTGAAATCCTCCTAGCCGATGTGATGGCGACCAGGAAAACCACCTTTAATGTGAGGAACTGCAAGGATACAGTCCTCAGTGGTTCAAAAGGAGGATCCACTAGGGCCAGGAGGACCGTGGACAAATCCCAAGAGGGGAACCTGTGAACTACCGGGGCCCGAAAATTTGCCACCCTTCCGTAGAAACCTCTTCATCATCAGATGACGGCCCAGGCTCTCCCGGCCATCCAAGACCAGGACAGTCAACAGGGCCCAGACTTGTCTCTGAAGTGTGTTATGGGCTAACCCCTTATCAAGCTCATCCTGAAGGGAGTCCAGAATATTCAGGAGCGAGGAACGTTTGGGATCCACATGTGCCTTACGGCACCAAGTACAAAAGGTGGACCATATGGCGTTATAAATCCTGGTCGTGGCAGGGCGTCTGGACGCCACAATGGTTCTTATCACTCATGAGGAGAACCTTGCCTCTCTCAGGATCTCCCTCTCAAATAACAGGCGGTCAACTGGAGCCATTGCAGCTCCGGATGGATCAGGACCCCCTGGCGTAAAGATATCTTCTCCTGCGGGATTCTCCAGGATTTGGCAATGGACAGACCTAACAGGTCCGCAAAGCAAGCCCTGCATGGCCAGTATGGGGCAACCATGATTACCTCCACCCTTTCCTTCACTATCTTTCCCAACACCCCTGGAATCAGTGGGAGGGGGGGAATGCATAAAGCAGACCCCGGGGACACCTGCTGCATAGGGCACTGCTTCCCTCCGCTCCCCGAGTCGGGAACTGCATTAAAAACCTGGGGAGCTAGGCATTTTCCGGAGATGCAAAGAGGTCTACCACTGGCCATCCGAATCTGCTGCAGATCTCCTCAAACAGTTCTGGTTCCAGCCACTCCGTCTGGTCCACTGTGGCCCTGCTGAGCCAATCCGCCTAGTGGTTCACGTCTCCGGATGTATTCTGCCTTGATGGACAACAGGTGCCTTTCCGCCCAATGGCCCAGGCGCTGAGATTCCACCCAGAGGGCTCTGAAGTGAGTCCCCCCTTGCCTGTTTATGTGCGCCTTCGTGGCTACGTTGTCCATCTACAAGGGCCTGAAAGTGTCGAAGGGCCAGATGAGCCACATGCAGTTCCAGCCAGTTTATGTTATGTATAAGGTCCCGAGGAGATCACCGACCTTAGGCCAGCTGTGTCCCCAACAATGCCCCCCAGCCATAAAGGCTCGCATCTGTGGTCAGGGTAAGTCCCTCCGGCTCCCTGAACCCACACCCTCTGGTTAGCGCTGGTGAAGTCCACCACCTCAGGGAGAGCCTCACGTGGGGGTGTACTCGAACCTGGAAGGACGAGGCACTGCGCTTGCTCCTTTGGTATGGGAGCAAGAACCACTGGAAGGTTCTAGCATGGAGCCTCGCCCATGGAACAAGATCTATGCATGAAATCATCTCCCCCAACAACTGGGATAAGGTCACTATGAGTACATGCCGTTCTCTCTGCACGTAGTTGACCAGTTTTACCAGGCTAGCCTTATGATCCTGGGTCAAGAAAACCATACCGGAGGAGGAATCTATAATTGCTCCCAAATGCAACAGTCTGGTAGATGGTCGCATGTGGCTCTTCTGGAAGTTTACTGAAAACCCATACCTCTGCAGGGTCTCCACTGTTAGGTTTAGGTCTTGAAGGGACCTCTCTGGCAACTCCGCCTGGAGGAGGATATCATCTAAATAACAATGAAGCCTAATCGGAACCGTTCTGAGATGGGCAGCCAGGGCTGCCAGGACCTTTCTCTGCATCCTGTGTGATCGAGCAACCGGATCCTGGATGCGCCCGCAGTTGACCACCATCAGCTCTGCGTCCGCCTGGTCAGAAGGCTGACCCTGGAGGGCTACACCATGTGCAATGGCTTGATGAATAAGAAATTGAATGTTATCCGGTAAGTCCTCAAAATCACCAATGTCATGACTAGGCCCAGGCCTGGGTGCCAGCTGGTGCCTATGCCCCGTGTCAGGAACAGGCATAATGCGTGTAGGCGGATGGTACTTGCCTTCCTCGTCCTCCACCTCTGAGAGTGGAGGTGAGATCGAACAGGCCCTTGGGGATCCAGAGACCCTTGAAGGGAAAGGGGATGGAGAAAGTGGAGCCGCCCTCAGATGGGTGTGCGTGAACCTTACCGAGGGCAAAGGGGCCTTATCTCCGCCTACCTGCTTGGCCTTCTCCCCATCTCCTGCGTCCCCTTGCCTGGAAGGAGCTTGCTTCACCAGTGAAGGAGGATCCCGTGGGGAACCCTTTCTCTTCTTGGAGCTCTTTGAAGGAGCTGCAGAGGTCGCCCCAGAGCTACTTTCACCACAGGAATCAGCCATGGTCTTGCAAATTCTCTGCCCAAGGCCGCAACTGACCAGTTCAACAACCAGCACAGCGACAAAACTCCTGTTGTTGATCTGCGACTGACCTCACTGGAGCCTGCAGTCGCAATGAGCCTAGTGGCAGAGAAAAAAGGTGAAACAAAATGGCCACCGACCATGTGACTCCCCCCAGAGGTTCAACAAAATGGCCACCACCTCATGGCCCCTAAAAAAATGGCCACTGCCATGAGGACCTACCCAAGATGGCCACCACCCAAGGAGCTCTCCCAGAATGGCCGCCTTCAGGGCCCTGTACTCACAAGAGAGAAGCCTCCGGACAAAAACCAATGGTGCGGGCGAGCAAACGGCCCTGAGATCCTCCGGTCGGCCACGCAGCCCTCTGCAATTAACAGCCAGCGCCGATCGCACCCTCCTGTCGTTCCGGAACATTTGCAGCTATGCAGGAACACCGGCATGTCGCACACGCGCTCCTTGCACTCGCAGCCTTGATGTCTGCCCGCTGCAGCCCCTGAGAGCCAGCGGCAACGCAGGGTAACCTCCCTGGCCCGCTCACGAGCCAGTAATCGGAAGCAATTTAAACGGAGCAGCAATGGACTCCGATGGCCGGCCCAGCCGGAGCTTGCCTGCAAGGAACCTGGGACCTCCAGCAGGGTCAAGCCCATACAATTAGCTACTCTAGCACAAGCAGATGGAAGAAAGAACTTGTGAGCCAAATTCAGACACCTTCCATCTAGTAGCAACATCAATTTAATAAAAAAAAAATCAAACTATTCTAGGAAAGAAAACCAATTTTCACTAACAGCAAAGGTTTTTTACATCTCTTTTCAGGCAAGACTGAGTCGGAATTGGATATCAGCAGAGGAAGCTGGAGGCGTGGCTTAAATTCTGACTCAGTCTCTTGGGCAAATAAGGATTGAACAACCCACTCCTACTCCTGGACCCTCCTGCGCCATTAGCTGGAGAATTCACAGGTATCAAAGAAGCCACCTTTACATTAAGCATCTGGGTTTCCACAAAAATGTACAGTAATACCCTCTGATTCTCTCTTTTTATTTTCCTCTCAACCAAGCCAACAAAATCACTTTCTGTGTTTTAGGTATTAGTATAACTAAAAGAACAAAATCACTTTCTGTGTTTTAGGTATTAGTATAACAAAAAGAAAAAAGAAGCAGCATGAGTTCTTTTCGTAGAGCGTGTGCATTCCTGCAGGGCTAAAAAATGCTTCCTTTTATTTTCTATTTATAGTTAACACCATTTGCAAAATTACACCATCACCATTGTATGGAGAGAGATATAATGGTTATGGGTTAACTACATACAGGGCAGATTGTTCCTAATCTTCTCAGAAGGTGTCAGATAATCTGTAGTAGGAAATATGGGAAGAGGGCTCTCTCCGTACTACCGGAACATCCTACATAGAAAGGGAATGGCTACCTTGAATTTTGCTTCACCATAACAAGAGGAAGACAGCGAGATGCAGGACCGCTATGGAAACTGTTCTAGGTTGAGTCCTTAGCCTGGGCATCTCGACTCTCTGCTTTGAATATACAGGACTACTTCTCTCTCTTTTGATTACTGTTTGCCATTTGATTCAGATCCTATTAGGTTCTTATTCTTCTGAAGTTTTTCTGAAAAACTATAGGCAAATTATTTTCAGGATCTCCACCTAGGGCCGTAATGGTAAACCTATGGCACGTGTGCCAGTGGTAGCACGCAGAGCCCTCTCTGTGGGCACGCGTGCCATCGCCAGCTGCTCTTCTGGTTTCGCCAGCCAGCTGGTCTTCGCGGGTGCTGGAGTGCCAGAAAACAGCCAAAAAACAGGTCATTTTTCAGGCTGTTTTGGGGTTGTTTTCTAGGCTGTTTTTCTTTGCTGGTGCCAGAGCGGCCAGCTGGTCTTCACAGGTGTCATAGCGCCAAAAAATGGCCTGAAAGTTGCCCAAAAAACTGCCTGAAAGTTGCCTGAAAAACAGCCAAAAAAAGGCATGTGAGCGCCGTCCAGCTAGTCTTTGGGGTTGTGGGACTCTGGTGTGTGCATGCGCACACATGCACGCCCATTCCAGTTTGGGCACTCGGTGCCGAAAACGTTCGCCATCACTGCGCTAGGGTGTATGAGTTATTTTATGACCATGGGCTTCTACCCAAAGAAGCAGCAAGAGTAAATGTTTGCGGAGCTAAGTCTGTAAGAAGCAATGCCTCCAAAGATGAGACCAGCACTTTCTGGAATGAGTTTTGATTAAGTTGGAAGCCTCTGCAAAATAAATGTGTATTCCATCCAAAGAAGGGCAGAGGGAGGAGGATCCTCCCTTGAACTTGAGCCGTTCCCACTTCACTTGCTGCACTGTGCTGGCAAGAAGCTAGGAAGTAGTTGAGGGTAAAAAGGATATGCTCATGTCTCACATGTTCAGGTGGAAAGTTGTACAGCAACTGCAGGATGTCATGACAGAAAAGACGCTCCCAAAGTTTCCGGGCCCAGGCCACGCAGTCTCGCCAGCAGTGTGGCCACTCCTGAAGACTCATCTTCACTAGGTTCAGCATCTCCAAAGCCTCCACGTCTGCTTTCTCAAAGCAGGTGGGATCCCTGGAATTAAAGGTAGACACTGTGGTTGGATTAAAGAAAATATTCAGCTATTTTATTTCTTAAGTATAGGAAATCTTCACCAAATATCCATAGGCCTCTCAAAACAACCAGATCTCCTTGTTTAATTATTCTAAGAACAACTATTGTTTAGTGATAAAGTATCTATTAAACACCCCCTGTCCGTGCCCCTGCTAGTAGAATAAAACATCAACTTGATCCCCAACACTACCTATTCATGATTCTTCCGCACACACACAATATTTATCCATCTTTGACAAGATCTAGTTTTTCACTCACCTCAGAAATTTATTAGTATTCTCTGCTCTTCCTTTGAAAAGACCCTCAAATTGATTTCGGGCCCACTGGAAAAGATGGAGATGAAGTGGTTTTCAGGAATCTATTGTGCTCTTTGTAAATGCATTAAGCCTGTGCATTGACTCAGAAGCAAGAGCAGTTACGATCGGCAAGATGCACTCCCAAATAGCCAGTACTGGATAGCAGGCTCTGAGTATCTTGCCTGCCAGTATTTTGGGGGCTAAGTGGGCCAACACAGACCACTGACCCCTCGAGGCTGGTATTTACTCCTCTGATCTAGATATAAGGGCTCCCCAATCAAATGGTCAGGCAGAAATTTCCTCCATTGGAAGCGAAGGGGAATCAAACAGGGGCATGAAAAGCCTCGGGATCCTGAAATCTGGAAAGGGCTGCCCTTGCTGCCTCTGTTCTGTGAACTGGGAAGAAACAGCTGAAGATTTGCTTGAGGTGAAGAATTCTGGCTTAGCTTATGGGTGAAACAGCTGGGCCCTATCTCCTGTCGTCACACCACTAACAGCCATCCTAGTTTTTGCCCAGCCACCTGGAAACAGTAAATGAAGCTAAAAGGGCAAGTCAGAAAAAGGGAGTTCCCCCTCTTTCAAGGATGGCTCAGCTGGAGAGAAAGGGAAGGGTCTGGAGCAGAAGCTGCAGAGTTGATGAGGGGCAGAACAGGGGTGAAATCCAGCAGGTTCTAACAGGTTCTGGAGAACCAGTAGCGGAAATTTTGAGCAGTTTGGAGAACCAGCAAATGCCACCACTGGCTGGCCCAAGTGGGGTGGGAATGGAGATTTTGCAGTATCCTTCCCCTGCCACACCCACCAAGCCACTCCCACAGAACTGGTAGCACAAAAATTTGAATGTGGACCTGTACCTGAATGGTGTGCTGGATGGTGGTGGGGTAATAGCGCAGAGTGCAGAGAGGGAGCGTTCTACTGTCCTTATCCTGACTTTGTCCATGTGTCTTTGTCAGGTAAGGCACGAAGACTAGGGCGTGTCCCTTGGTGCCATCGGTCCCAGAATCGAGCAAAGGCTTGAGGTAGCACAGACATATTTCGCCCACATCGTTTCCTGCAGGGGGAAGAAAAGGGGGAAGCCTAAAGCGTTGCGCACACGAAGATTCTGCTTCCATAGCTCCAATCAGTCAATCCGAATAGAGCTGGAAGAAGAGTTGGAGATGTTCTAGTCCAGCCCCCTGCTCAAGCAGGAAACACTATACCACTTCAGACAAGAGACTGTCCAGTCTCTTCTTAAAAACCTCCAGTGGTGATAAAGTACCTACAGCTTCAGAAGGCAAACTGTTCCACTGGTTTATTGTCTTGTTAAGAAGTTTCTCCTTAGTTCCAGGTTGCTTCTCTCTTTCATTATGTAGTTTCCATCCATTATTTCTTGTCCTGCCTACAAGTACTTTGATAAATAAGTTGGCCCTCTCCTCTTTGTGGCAGCCCTTAAAATACTGGAGTGCTGCTATCATCCCTGGTCCTTCTTTTCTCTAAATTAGCCAAATCCAAATCCTGCAACGCTTCTTCATTTTTTAATCTCCAGCTAACTAACTCGTAGGAGAGAAAGAAGTCTCTGTGGCTTGCTGAAGTCACTTTCCTTTGAAAGTTTGAGGAAATCAAAGTTGCAGGCAAAAAACCGAACTGATTGCCTCATGTCTTCCCTCATTCTCTGAAGAAGAGAACTAGAAGAACAGCAAGACAAAATTCAAATGATATAAATGCTATAAATTTAGAAATAAGCATTCCTTATAAAGGCCATGTTTTGAATATTCTGAATCATGGTATGAGTGATGGATAATTATTATGCAAATTTAAGTGATTATTTATGTGCTCTCAATTCAATCTTGACTAATGACTCCATAGACCACGGGTGTCCAAACTTGGGAACATTAAGACTTGTGGACTTCAACTCCCAGAATTCCCCAGCCAGTGCTGGCTGGGGAATTCTGGGAGTTGGAAATCCACAAGTCTTAACGTTCCCAAGTTTGGACATCCCTGCCATAGACAATGCTCACCAATCCACCTTCAATAAAAATCCTAGAGTTCTTCAAATAATTTTTTGCAGTAATTGACTGTCCAACTACCTGATACATTGTTTTTCCTTCCTCCTTCCAAGTTTAACAGGGATATGTATCTATGTGTGTGAGAGACAGATATTCAATCAAGCATCAACTACCACCCCATGCAAAAATATTTGGGTTTCTGCTTGTGGGTCATTGTCTCAAAGGTGTAGTCAGTTTTTATTTGTTCCACGACCAATTTATTATTATTTTTCTTGCAGTTCATGGTACATTTAGTAATCGTTTCCAAATCTATCATTCTAGAACTAGAACTGATGATGTTACCTAGTTTGAGTAATGAAACGTCTGCAAGAAACGTACAGGGGTTACTCCTTTCAAGTTTCTCAGTCAGTACTGTATGGTCATTGGCGATGATGGGCGGCATTAGAGTTTCCAATTTATCCAGGAGCAATTATGTTATGGAAGTCTGGAACATTTACCCTGGGAGACTCATACCCATTATGATTGAAGGACTCACTGGCTTGAAAGCTGTCGAGGGCACTGGCTACACCATCCAAGCCCAAGAAGAAGTTGTCCCCATAGAAGTGTTGTGTGTCAAGCCCAACCTGATTTTGCTGAGCTTCTACATTAATATTAGGATTCATACGTCTTATGGCAGCTGCAGCCACTTCTGACTTCTGCTTCTATAGAAACAAGGGAAACATGATTAGATCTAAGATTGAAATTGGTCATTGACCAACGTGCAGAAATAGAAGTCAGGTCAGAAAACAGACATTCTTCATTTACATTAAAAGTCAATTTGCTAGTATTCGGACTTGCAGCAAATCTCAAGAGTTTCTAAAGTTACCAACTCTTCCTTCTCCCAATTTCCCCCCCGCCATCTTGTCTGCATGACTTACAGATACATCTTCTGACCGAAATAGGAACTGCCTGTTCAGGTTGGACGTTTCAATGATGTCCATGTCTGTCACAGTGATCTTCCCACCCTCGCCAGCAGCCAAGCCAATCATTGCGAAATTCTTCAAGAGTTCACAGCCAATCGCACCTGCTCCTACCTAAAAAAGTTGTTCGTAATAAGACTGTTTGAGACTCCCATGACATTTTGGAACAATATCAAAAACTGGAGATAGCTCCTCAAATTACTGTATATATGATTGTTCTTACCCACACTTCCCGTATATCTTTTCTCCATCTGCATGCTATTAGTCTAATCCTCATGCAATTTGAATAAAACATGTGTGGCAGTGGTGGGATTCAAATAATTTAACAGCTGGTTCTCTGCCCTAATAATTTCTTCCGACAACCAGTTCACCAAACTGCTTAGAAACTTAACCAGTTCTCCTGAAGTGGTGCGAACTGGCTGAATCCCACCGCTGATGTGTGGCAATTACAAAGCCTAAACAGAAGTATTCACACAAGAAAATTGCTATCAAAGTCCAAAAACTTTCTGAATACAATTCTGGGAAAAAGAATAGAAATGACATACAGAATGATTCTCCCATTTTGAAAATAAAACTCCTGATCACATTTTATATTATAGATCTCAATTTGCCCAAAATCTTAAAAAAAAAAAAAAACCTATGAGAAACCCATGATTTTAGTATGTTTCCATTATAGCTCATACACTAGACTAACTCTTAATTCTGCCATGGAATAAGCACAGACAAGAAATTCCACAAATTCGTGGGATCCATATGTCAATTCATCTATTGTGTGAAACGTATAAGAACTATGCAACGGCCTTAAAACAAGAAAAAGGAGTAAAACCAGGATGCAACCTCAACCCAACCCTCTTTTATCTTATAAATCAACTATTTACCAGTCATTTCTAAAATGGCTGTGAAGTCCAGGATTACCAGAATGTGACTCAGCAGCACAAAGCCTGTTATATAGTGGTGATCTCACACACTCCCTTCGATAATAGAGTCATGCAAATGAACAAAAGGAAAGATTTTGCAGAATGTGAATGTATCTGGCAAAAATATATGTTGGTTCCTGTCTATTTTTCCAAAATATTCTCATGAAAGCTAGAGATTTGATCAATGTCAATCCTTCTAGGCTTGTTTGTTTCCTTCCTGGTCTAAATTACTTAGGGAACCATGTTGAATTTCCCATAAATCTTTGTAGTCACATCTGCAAAAAGTGATATGCTATAATTTAAGACGTCATTACCACTGCTATAATAATTTTGTCCCATTATCTAATGGGAATAGTTTCAACATCTGGAGTCTTTCTTCAATAATCAGGAATCTGTTAATTAGGATAAAATCTGATATCTACAGCAGCAGTTCTGCCAGCAAATGATGTTACTACCACCACCACCTCCCCCCAAAAAACAGAACCCAACAAAACCAATAACAGCTGCAGGAAGAATCTAAGCCTCATAATAGACAAATAATAATTCTTGCTTTGGTGTCCCCCTCTCAGACTAAAAACGATCAAATGCTCCCTCTGCTGTGAAAAACGGGAAGAAAAAGCACCAAAGTTTATCCATTCTCTTTCAACAGCTGCTGGATGAATACGTGGTTTCCCGTCCTGCAATGGGAAATTAGCTCATCAAAAAAAGTTTTCTTTTGTTTTCATTATTGGTCCCACAAAGGTCATTTGAAAGAGCTGTAGATCTATCATCCCAGATAAGATAAGGTAAATGAGAGCTGGAGAGACATCAGACAACAACAACAACAACAAAAAAAGAACTTAGCACACACAGCATAATTTGCCCAAACCAAATACACACACATTATAATGAACCTAGTTAGTGTGCGGTAAGAATGTTGTTTCATGTGGGCCACAAGAGTTGCATGCCTTACTCACCAGGAAATACTTCTGCTTCCCAAGTTGTTTTTGGAAGTCAGCCCCAAAGACAGCAATCTGCCCATCGTAGCGGCTACCACACTGTCAGAGACAGAGATGGCAAACATTAATACCCATTAATAGGAAAATTCCACACCGGAAGTAAAATGAAACCAGACCAGTTTCTCAAGGGCATTCCCAGAAAGTCTAGTTGGCATCATGAAAGAGAACAGATTGAACAGAATGAATGAATGAGCTGGAAGGGATGCTGGAAGTCTTCTAGTCCAGCCTCCTGCCCAAGCAGGAGAACCTATACTATTTCAGATAAGTGACTGTCTAGATTCTAGACTCTTCTTAAAAACATCCAGTGATGGAGTGCCCGTGATTTCTGGAGGCAAGCTGTTCCATTGGTTAATTGTCCTTATTGTTATGAAGTTTCTCCTTAATTCCAGGTTACTTCTCTCTTTGATTAGTTTCCAACCATTATTTTCTTGTCCTGCCCTCTGGTGCTTTGGAGAATAATTTGACCCCCTCTTCTTTGTGGCAGCCCCTCAAATACTGGAATACTGCTATGAAAATGTTTCAAACAGCCACAAGTGGAAACCTTTCTAAACAGAGTCGTGCTGGGTCAGACCTGAATAGTTTGGGGAAAAAGGCAAACTATGGAATGTAACTACTCACTGGGGCACAGTTTTCCTCTGTCAGCTGCTCCCCCTCAGGCAGGCATTCATAAGCATCAAAGTACAGCCACTGATCCAAAGGGGTGAATTTCCCTGAGACAGCCTGCAAGCAAAATAACATAGAAGCTTTGCTCAAGCAAAAGATTATAATGAACACTGTGGAAGGTGGAGTCCAACACATCTCGATCTTAAGCTGTAAAGCAGGCCCAGTTTCAGTAGGTGATGTCTTCGCTTATTGTGTCTCATTATTCAGAAAAACCACATCTTTTGGTCTTCAACTCAACTGTTAAAGGCACAAAAGCCCCTTGGGGAATGGGAAGATTGGTACTTCTTCACCATTCTAGTCAGTTCACTAATCTTGTTGAGCACTAATTCATCCAGGAGGAACTTGACAGAGTGGCTCATCTGTATTGCAACAGGCAGAAAATAAATTACGCTAGGAAAAGAGAAAACGAAATGCTTGCAGTTACTACCAACCCAAGGCAGACTGGGTCCCTGTGCTCTGGAGTCATCCCACATGAAATTAATTTCTATGTGATTCAAATAATCTTTAATCCAGCCTTCTGCATTTGTCACTTGCAACAACTGGTCAGTTATGGTACTTTGTGGAGAATGGTCTCTGAATCCAGAGGACTTCTGTGATGAAACTTCATCAGTCCAAATCTTGTTACAGAAGGCAAAACTGCAAAAGCCTTGGCATCACCCCTGAATAATACACACACTGCTGCCTATCATACTGAGCAATATTACATTCTATTAAAGTTAAAGTAATTATTCTTTCATTTACATATATATCATCAATATTATTACACACTGTATACAATCTATTCTCATTCTCTGTTTCATTTAAGGGGGTTATTTGTCATGAATGTTGTCTATTTGGGCAATGTGCACTGTACAACTGAGAGGAAGTCATAGGGCCAAAAGGGAAACTTAACCCACTTTACCAAATGAGATTTTTAAAAACTACATGTGCTCAAGTGTAATGCCAATGTCCACCACTGTATTTCCCCCCGCCTTTTTAATGTTTTTATTTGTAGCTATCTAGAATTGCTTAAGGACAGATGGAATATATATAAACGAATATTTGTGTGTGTGTGTGTGTGTGTTTGTTTGTTTGTTTTCGTAGATTTTCACGGGTGTAGGTATGCGTCTTGTTGTATTCGGGTCTTTTCCCGTGTAAGATTGAGATTATCTTGACAACGTTTCGGGGAGGTCCCACTCGCCATCTTCAGGCTGGTGTTTTCGGCTTCATGCTTGTGCGAGTAAGGCATGGTCGGAGCTGTTGTCTTTCTATAAATCTTGGTGGGGGTGTGTGGAGTGCTGGCTTTGTTGCTGTAAGTGGGTTGATTGGCTGTGTAGTTGCATCCTGATTGGTAGATGAAGTTGATGTTTGTAGATTGGTCGGCTGTTTCATATCAGCCTGTGTGGCTGAGGTACTGGCTGTGTGTCCGTTGTTCCCATCCACCACCCAGGTCGTTACAATACAAAAGAACAATGGACACACAGCCAGCACCTCAGCACACAGGATGATACAAAACAGCAGACCAATCTACAAACATCAACTTCATCTACCAATCAGGATGCAACTACACAGCCAATCAACCCACTTACAACAACAAAGCCAGCACTCCACACACCCATAGCAAGATTTATAGAAAGACGACAGCTCTGACCACGTCTTACTCACACAAGCACGAAGCGTAAAACACCAGCCAGAAGATGGCGAGTGGGACCTCATCGAAACGTTGCCAAGACAATCTCAATCTTACAAGGGAAAAGACCAAAACACAAAAAGAGCAGCATATATATAGTAATATATTGTATTTTAATAACAAAAACAAGAATAATGATAATGGCTAAGAGCAGGAAAGTTGAAGGAAAGAGGCAGAGGAGTGAATTCAGGTTGCACAAGACCAAGCCTTAAGAAAAATACATACAAAGCCAGAATTGAGAAGAAAGCAATGTCAGCAAATGCTGCCTCTGCAAAGAAACTGGAGAAACAGTGGATCACCTAGTTAGTTGCTGCAAGAAGATCTCACAGACAGACGACAAATAATGGCATGACAAAATAACAACAACGGTGCATTGGAATATGCACAAGAAATACTCCAAAAATCTAGATAGAGGTTGCAGTAGTCAGAAACAACAGAATAAGAGAGAAAAAAGGACTGGAGAAAAATCTCAAAATACAAAGACCTGCAAAGAAAAGCAGAAAAATTATGGCAAAAGAATAGTGCCAACATGTGCTCAGAGTGCAATCCCAAAAAAATCTGGAACACAATTTGAAGACCATTGGCATTGACAAAAATCATCATCAGTCAATTGCAAAAGGCAGCTTGCTTGGAACAGCTTACATCCTGCTACCATATCTTTAACACTTATCAGATAACAGTATTTGCCTATCCCAGGTCCTTAGGAAGGACTCAGTAGGTTGACACAAACAGTCTTAATAATTGTCTGACTGTTCAACCAAGCATAATAATATCATACTGTAAGTCATTGTCTGCAAACTATAATGGCTGTCTACATATATCATACTAAACCAAATATTCAAAAGAAAACCTACGCAAACCATATTATGGCTCAGCATGAATCAAATTGGGAAATTCCAGGACTGACAAACTGAAGAGCCAGGATTGTAGACAAAGAAGAAAGCAAACCTAACAGAGATTGATAGCTGGAGGGAGCCAGTTATGTGTAAGAAGACTGCAGCTCAGAGAGGATATGTTACAGGGAAACATAATTTGACTGTACTAGATGTAAATAATTAGAGTTTTATCCAGCCTGTATTTCTTCTAGAAGCACAAACCAACTTACATGGGGATTTCCTTCATTGTGATGACTGCAAAAAATCTGAGATTTGCTGAGAGGGTGAAAAGCCCAAAGTCACCTTTTAAGTTTTCACGGTTTTAGTCTGGTAAATTAAATCTCAATAAATGAGAGTATGATATTGCTCTTCTTACCCATTCTTGCTCTAGGATTGTAATCATTATATTGCAATACATTTTGTCTGACAAGCTAGGGATCATCTGAATCCTGATCTTTAAACTCTCTTCTTCATTTCTTTTATTTTAAGTCAACATTTGGCCATTGTAGTAGTCTTACAATTGTTACATCCTTTAGTTCATTCCGTTGTTTTACATATCTAGAGAAATGGCTAGAAAAATCCCAAGTGATTTTTCCCTTAAGGTGCTCTGACATATCTTGTGATTAGTAATACAGATGGCCAGATTTTAGCTATTTGGTTACCAATATATTTTGACTTCCGGTAGTCAGTATGTGTCAGAGCTCTGAGTAAAGGCTTCAACAAACCTCTTATCAACTCATAAAAGATCAAAGCTAAGGTGTCTTTTGTGCAATCCGTCTGCCTCCTTTATGGAATTTTACCCAGGTTGTAATGGTTGAGACACCACCCCCTATTTCTTAAGTTTCCTGTTTTTTTCCAAAAGCTCCTTCCAGGTTTTGCTTATCACAAAAAGATATTAAAAAGTTAAGGATGGAGAAGCTGCTCTATGCCATTTATCTGGTAGAATCAGAAGCTGCCTCGTAATCATTTGCAAAAGGCCCTACAGAAGTAAGTCTGAATCAGAGGTTTCCTAAGTCTCAGAGTGTCCTATAATTATGGTACATTTACACTGGCCAAACTTTGCTTCTCAGAAATTAGGAAGCATGTAATAAGAAAAGGTGTTAAGTGAGAACAATCCAGCGAAGGTTGAGTCTGACAGCAGCCCTTTTATACGGAGCTGTCAGACCCTTCGACCAATAGGATTAAACCTCTGTTCCTGCCGGAACAAAGGACCTTGGTGGAAACCACTGTAGTTGGTATAAGTATCTAATACCCCTCCCCTCTTGGATGGAACAATCCTACTTGTTACGTAGTCACGCAGGTAGGCGGGCTTTTGGGTAGCTCTGCCTGACCTGCGCAGTTCAGTAGGAGGGGTTTCCTTGGACAGGTAGGATGGACCTGTTTGCTCTGCAGCTCCGCTTGGTGGAAGCTCCTGGAACCTTTCACAGGTCGCAGCTGGAGCTTCTAGAGCCGGTTTGCTCGGAGCTCACTGCGGGCCTTCAAAAAAGCCAGGTAAGTTTCCCGGTACCATCGGGCTTGAGCTGGCCGTGGAAGGAGTGAGTGTTTGCTCCGTTTAGGTAGGGCTTTGGCTAACTCGGGCAGGAGTTACCTCTGGTTGTCTAAGAGTGGAGTTGGAGTTGGTAAATATGCCTTCTCCAATTCCTACCGTCCTCAAGTTCCCCCAGCATAGTTGTGGGCATATACCAAATCCCCTACACTAAATGTCCGAATCTTGCTTGTGGAGTCTGGGGGCGATGAGGCAGAATAATTAGGGTGTAGCCGGTCTAAGTGGGACCTTAGCCAGCGACCCATGAGAAGCTTGGAGGGGCTTCTCCCTGTAGTGGCACTGGGTGTGATGTGCTGAATTAGCAAATAGTGATCAACCCGTGTTTGCCAATCTTCCGGGCCCATCCTAGAGAGGGCCTCTTTTGCAGATCTCACCATTCTCTCCGCCTGACCATTGGAGGCCGGATGGAATGGCGCGACGAGAGCATGCCTGATTCCCTGAGCTGCTAGGAAGATCTCAAATTGCATGGCCATGAATTGGGGCACGTTGTCAGAGTCCAAGATGTTGCCGTCGCATTTCAAGGCGTTGATACCGGTCACCTCTAGGCCCAGAGCTTGGAACCAATCTAGCCCTAGGAGGCTCTGCAGGTTGCCGCTGACCACTGTCACTGGGAGTTTCCCGCTGAACTGCTTGAACTTCATCTGGAAGGTGCCTTGGCCCACAATGGGAACCCGGTTTTCCTGGTAATCGCGTAGGCGGATGTCAGGGGTGCGAAGATGCTGCTTCTTTAGGCTCGGGATAGCCTGAGTTAGGGTAGTCTATGTCATGATGGTCAGTGTTGACCTCGTGTCGATCTCCATCTCACATGGAGAGTCCTTGATGAGGACTGTGACCTTCAGCTTTTTTGGCCGCCTGGTGCGGGCTTGGCCGATTGATGTGTGGTAGGTGACTCTATTGTCGCCCTCTGAGCGCCGTGGTGGCTTCTGCCAGGCCCCTTGGTTGGGCCTCTGTTGGTGGTTTGGTGCATTTCTAGGCTGCCAGGCAGTGGCAGGGAATTCGCTCTGGCACACCTTGGCGATGTGCTCCTTTTGCTCGCAGCGCTGGCAGGTGGTGTCACGGAAATGGCAAGCCAATCTGGCATGTTCTCCTCCACAGCTAATGCAAGGTGGGAGACGTGGTTTGAATTCGCGCGCCGGCTGGGTGCGGCTATTGCGCATGTGGCAGCTGTCATCTTCCTCGCCCTCAGAGCTCTGCCACCTCATGATGTATGCGTATACTCTTTCGTGCATCTTGTGCAGCGCTTTGGCGCTGCAGAGTCTCAGTAGAATTGACACCTGATTCAGACGTCCTGGCCTCGTCCAATGTGATCTGCAGAGTGAAGTTAGATTTAGCAAGTAACCTCCAGTGTAGGTTAATGTCCCGCACACTGCAAATTATGCGGAGCAGGTCTCGGAATTCGTAGTACACTGCAGCCTTGCGGAGCGCCGCAACGTACTCGTTAATTGACTTGCCCTCTTTCTGGTTTCTGATTTAAACTCATGCCGGCGAACGTGCTTGGACGGCTTGGGTGCATAGTGGGTCCTCAGCGTCTGCTGACACACGGACCAGGCGACTGATTGTAGCAGTGTCGGCTCAAAGAGGTCTTTCGCCATCTCAAACATTTCCCGGCCACAGTACCCGAGGAGCATGTTCTTCTTGTGGCCTTCAGAAAGGCCCATGAGGTCGTTTGCCTTGAGGAAGCAGTCAAATCGTAGCATGTACGAGTCCCAGTGCTGGGTCATATGGAGTCGGTGGGGTGTGCATGGCCATTTTGTGTTCAGAGGGCATTTTGAGGTTGCCGCTCAAAAATGGCTGCTCGAAGCCTCGCTGAGCTCCGGGCTGGATGTACTTGCTGGATTACTACGCTCTTTTGGTTTGCCTAGTTGCCTTCCAATCCCACCCTCGTCGCCAGTGTTAGATTGAGTAATGGATAGGCACACACAGGCTTAACGGTATCAACAGCTCTTTATTAAGTACAAGTGAGAACAATCCAGCGAAGGTTGTGTCTGACAGCAGCCCTTTTATAGGGAGCTGTCAGACCCTTTGACCAATAGGATTAAACCTCTGTTTCTGCCGGAACAGAGGACCTTGGTGGAAACCACTATAGTTAGAACAAGTATCTAACAAACCCCCTTCCCACCAAAGGTGGTTCCTATTTTTTCTACTTGCATTTTTTATACACTTTCGAACTGCTAGTTTGGCAGAAGCTGGGACAAGTAACAGGAGCTCACTCCGTTACGTGATGCTAGGGATTTGAACAACTGAACTGCCGCTCTTTCTGATCGACAAGCTCAGCGTCTTAGTCACTGAGCCACTGCGTCCTTTGAAAAACAGCCTTCAAGTTGCTCATCTATCATGTGGCTACAATCTTTCCGCTATGGTAAAATACATTACAGTTTTGTTTAAGATATTGTACTGATTAGCTCTAATTATAAATTAGCATATACAATATGATGCAAATCAGCAGGTTTTTTTCTTGAGATGCATTTCTTCTTTTGGGGTGATGTTTAAATGGCCACCCTTCTAAACAACAGTCTCTGGAGGGAGAGTTTCTCCTCTCTTCTCTAACCTCTTTCTAACTGGTGCAACTGAGAGAAAAAGAGGAGAGAAGCTCAGCTTCCTATCTTTCCTTAAAAGTGATTTAAAAGCATAAACTGCCATCTGGTGGACATTTTATGAATTATGAGCAAAACATTCTTGTATCCGGTTAGATTTTATAACACTGTATAGAATAAAGAACAACAGAGTTGGAAGGGAAGGGACCTTGGAGGTCTCCTAGTCCACCCTCCTGCCCAAGCAGGAGACCCTATACAATTCCGGACAAATGACTGCACAATCCCTTCTTAAAAACCTTCTGTGAAGATGCACCTAATTCTGGAGGCAAGTTGTTCCACTAATTTGAAATCCATTCCATATATTGTAATCCATTCCAATTAAGACAGAAAACCCTTCTCTGCTTGGTAGATGGACAACACTGAGTTAAAGCTAAAACTCTGCTAGTGTGAGTAGTAAAAATTAACATTAAATAGTCTTTAATTGTCATCTTTCTTAACAATACCTTGGACAATCTATGAGTAGTATTTGTTGTTGTTAGTTTGCGAAGTTGTGTCCGACCCATCGCGATCCCATGGACAACATTTCTCCAGGCCTTCCTGTCCTCTACCATCCTCTGGAGTCCATTTAAGCTCACACTGACTGCTTTGGTGACTCCATCCAGCCACCTCATTCTCTGTCGTCCCCTTCTTCTTTTGCCCTCAATTGTTCCCAGCATTAGGTCTTCACCAGTGAGTCCTTCCTTCTCATTAGGTGGCCAAAGTATTTGAGTTTCATCTTTAGGATCTGGCCTTCTACAGAGCAGTCAGGGTTGATCTCCTCTAGGACTGACCTTGCAGTTCGATCACCTTGCAGTCAAAGGGACTTGCAGGAATCTTCTCCAGTTCAAATGTCTCAATTCTTTGACGCTCAGCCTTTCTTATGGTCCAGCTTTCACAGCCATACATTGCAACTGGGAAAACCATAGCCTTGACTATACACATTTTCCTTAGTCGAGTTCTCAGATTAAAAAAATCCAGCTTTTATATGCCCTCACGCTAGAGCAGGGGTCCCCAATCCCGGGTCTGTGGACTGGCACTGGTCCATGGTCATTGAAAAGTGGGCCACAAAGTGGTGGGTAGGTGCCTGAAGCTTCATTTGTGCACAAGAAGCCACCATCTTCCTCTCCTGTCGCTGCTGGTCCGCAGAGCCAGAAAGATGGGAGACTGCTGCGCTAGAGGATATGTGAGTCCACTACTTTAGATGAACAAGGAGGAAAAGCAAAATAAAGATAGACTACAAGCTGATCAGGAAAGGAATATCATGTTATCTGGCTCCAAAATTACGGCTAAATATTGTGAAAGAAATATCTTGAACATTAAAAGATATGTCCAGACTGAAAGCGGTGAAACTTTCTTAATCATGCCTCTATTTAAATATATATATATATAGTGGACAAAATGATTACCAGTGCCATCACAAAACTTCTCATGCAGCTTCAAAACCATTTCTTTTAGTTTCCTATAAGAATTCATAGTTTAGTATTGTATACTGCTCTCATGCATTCAAAGGACTTCGTGTATTTTATTAATTAATCCTTTCAAGAATCATATCAGTTACGTCAACAATGTTTCTCTACTTTCTTTTTTTGCACATGAGGAATATTGAGGTTGAAAAGGGTACATATTGAATTATTCTCAAGAGGTGAAACCTATTTCCTGATTTTTAGCTTTTTTTAAGGTGCTACTTTATATTAGATATCTCTAGCATGATTATTAATTATTGTGGGTATTACTTACATTGAACTTCTCAAGGAGCTCAAGGCAGGGTATCTAATATTCCCCCTCTCGTTTTAATCTTGCAATCATTTTATGAAGTTTGCTAGGCTGACAAGAGACAGTGGGTTTATTATTGAATGTGGACTTGAACCTGGATTTACCAAATCCAGTTTTTTAAAAATCACTGGACCATTGGTTTTTTTATTCAAAGGCCATGTCTTAGCAGAATTTCCTTAACACTTAATAAAATGGACTTAATAATTAAAGGTTTGATCTGCAAGCAGGTTGGCATAGCCTCCTATGGGATGATAAAAATAAAACGCACAAATACTTTCAAAAACATCTACCATATTTTTCGTAGTATAAGATGCACCGGAGTATAAGACGCACCAAGGTTTGAAGAGGCAAATTTTTTTTAAAAGTAGGTAGGTAGATAGAGGGATAGAGAGGAAGAGGAAGAGAGAGAAATACAATAGGTAGTTAGGGAGAGAGAGAGAATAGTTAGATAGGTAGGTAGATAAAGGGATATATATAGAGAGAGAGAGAAATAGAGAGATATAGAAATACAGTAGGTAGGTAGGGAGAGAGAGTGAGAATAGGTAGGTAGGTAGAGGGATAGAGAGAGAGAAATGCAGTAGATAGGTAGGGAGAGAGTGAGAATAGGTAGGTTGGTAGGTAGAGGGCTAGAGAGAGAGAAATACAATAGGTAGGTAGATGTTTCCAGGTGTATTTATCTATGTGCTGGAGAAGGAAATTGCTGATAACCTGCAGCACCTAATACTTTGTTTCTGTTGGCACAGGACCTGATCAATGTAATTTTCATCAATCAGTTAAAGAGCTTTCCAAAAGGAAAAAAAAATGTTTGCACTCGGCAAACCTCCCCAAAACGGCCCGTTTTTCACAAAAACTGGCCCGTTTTCCCCCCAAAAAACGGCATGAATAGCCTTGAGGTGTGCTCCTGGAGGGTGGGGGGCCAAAAACGTGCCTGTTTTTTGTCAAAAAAATTGCATGCATAGCCTTATGGAGGCTTATAGTGTGCTGCTGGGGGATGGGCGAGGGGGGAGAAACAGCCCATTTTTTGCTCATTTCTGCTCTCCCCAGCCCCCAGGAACTCTCTGAAAGCCTCCATAAGGCTTTGCACAGCCATTTTGGTGAAGGGGCGGGGCTTCGTGAGGCAAAAAAATGCTGCATTCGATGTATAAGACGCACCCAGATTTTAAGCCTCTTTTTTGAGGAAAAATGGTACGTCTTATACTCTGAAAAATACGGTAATTAGAAATGCGTTATTGGAAAACTGGCTCAAAAAAACCCACTATGTGAAAATCCCGAATTGGCTATCCCTGACAGAAAGGACGACGCACCCAAATTTTACAGATATGAATAAAGTGTTAAGATACAGAGACTTAATTAACAGACAGGGAAATTTAAAAACAATCGAAGAACTGGTAGAACAAAACATGAAAGTTGACTGGCTAACCTACTTGCAAATCAAAACTAAACACAATAATGATACTAAATTATACGGTATCGAAATGGAACCACACGAATTAGATAAAATAATCCAAAACTCAGAAAGAAAGATGATAGGGAGAATATATAAATTTCTGCTTAAGTATAAAATGGAAGAAGAAATTGTGAAAGAACAAATGGTAAAATGGGCACAGAACTTTGGCTACAATATTGAATTAGATAAATGGGAAAAAATTGGGGGAACAAATTTAAAAATGACACTATTGGTTGCATACAAGGAAAACCAGTACAAAATGTTTTACAGATGGCACCGAGGCACCAGTAAGGTTAGCAAAAATCTCAGCAAATATCTCCCCAAAATGTTGGAAATGTGAATCAACACACGGAACATATTATCACGTATAGTGGACGTGTGAGGAGGCTAAAAAGTATTGGAAAAGGATAAAAAATTAGCTGCAGTCAATAACAGGAGTCAAAATAGATAGGAAACCAGAAGTTTTTCTACTAGGAATAATGACTGCGAAATATAAAAAAGAAATCCAGTATTTATTTTACACATAATTATGGCGGCGAGGATTGCCTTCACTCAGAAATGGAAAAACAAACTAACTCCAGGCGAAGATGAAATAATAAGAAAGGTTAAGGACTGTGCCGAAATGGACAAATTAACAAAAGAAATCCAGGGAAAAGAAGAAACAGAATATTACCAGATATGGGGAAAATGGTATAGGTGGATGGAGGAAAGAAACAAGGATCAATGAAAGAAGTCAATAAAACTCAAAAATAGAAGTTAAGGAGAATTAACATATATCTATGCACTCAAGAGTGTTTAAATTTATTACAGGTAGATAGATGAGTAAAATAAAAGGGTTAAAAATGGTGAAATGCAAATGAAATATATTAGAAGGCAAAATAACATAAGAATTGTATCAATTTGAAATTGCTATTAGAAAAAATAGGAAGTTCCTGTTTGTACCGTATTGTGTAAATGTAGTGTACGTCTAAGTTTTGTGTGTGTGTGTACTTGTGTGTTTGTAAATAAATTTTTAAAAAAGAGCATGGAGGGGAGCTGAACTCCTTCAGCAGGCAGCTCTTTCAGCCAGCCCCCAGAGACAAGGAGCCTGGGGTGCTTCCAGTGGTGGGCTACTGCCTGGTAGGACTAGTTCGGCCGAACTGGTAGTTGTAATCACTGGCTGTCCACCCGCCCCTGAGCTATCCTTTCCATATATAGCGTATTTTTTGGAGTATAAAACGCACCAAGATTTTGAGGAGGTAAATTAAAAAAAAAATTTGCAATCTGCAGACCCCCCAAACCCTCTGCACGCCTCATTTTGTTGTGAAATACGGGATATGCAGAGAGCTTGAGAGGTCTTGTCTACTTGTCTTTAGAATGAGAATATAATTCTTGGTTTAATAGGTATTCATCTTGATTTGACATTCTTCCTCTCAACCCTCCCCTACCCAATTAATTGGTTTAATGGAGGATTACTGTATTTTTCAGAGTATAAGACAAACCTTTCCTCCCAAAAAAGGGTGAAAATCTGGGTGCGTTTTATACACTGAATACAGCATTTTTTGCCTCCTGAAACCCTGCCCCCTTTGCAAAAATGGCCATTCATAGCCTTTAGGAGGCTTCCAGATTGCTCCGGGGGGCTGGAGAGGGCAAAAATGAGTGAAAAATAGGCCGTTTTTTGCTCATCCCCCCCCCAGCTCCCAGGAGCACTCTACAAGCCTCCTAAAAGCTATGCATACCCCGTTTTTTGACCAAAAAATGGGCCATTTTTGGGAGGTCTGCAGAGTGCAAAAACTTTTTTTAAATTTGCCTCTTCAAAATCTTGGTGCGTCTTATACTCCGAAAAATATGGTAACTATGAATATGGATGTTTAAAATGTTGGAATTTCTCCATACAAGTGTGCATATATTCCAACGTGTTCACTTTCTATCATACCACAAATCCTTTTTCCTTTTCCCATTTTGTTTTCATTTTTGTTATTTCTCTTTCCTATTTGTTTTCATTTTCTTTTTAAAACCATATTATACTTGATGCTTAACTACTGTTTCTCTCTTTAATATTTTTTTTAAAGCAATCAAATCAGTCAGTCAGTCAACTCTGCCTGTTCTGCTACTCACCTTTAGGACTTCTTGAGCAGCAAGGCCTCCAATAAGGCTATTCATAGGGCTCAGATCCCCCATACATCCATACGCAAATGTCCGTATCAGATTCTCTTGTTCCTGATCCATATCGGGGGTCCTCACTAGCTCTACTAACATGTCTGCATCCGCCTGCCAAGGAATAATTACTGAAGTTGAAGAAAAGATTTGGCTGGGGAAGGGAAGGGAAAGGGAAAGGAAGGGAAAGGGAAAGTAAATAGCTGGATAGTTAGGTTGGCCAGACTTACCCGATTCTGAGGGCTAGGAAGTCGACCAAATTTATTCTGGAATGTGTCAAGTGCCTGAAAGGCTGCATGAAGAGTGCGATAACGAAACATTTTCTTTCTATCTTGGGTGTTTATCTTCGGATTAGCCATGCAGGCTCGCAGAGACTTCTAGGAATATCAAGAAATAAGCAAAAAGGGAAATCTGTATCTAATAACACATCCTTTCTCTCAGATACCATATCTCAAGATAGTATTCTCCTGCCACAAGAATATGTGAAGCCCAGCTAGCTCAGGAACGTCTACCTCAGCAAGTCTCAGATTTTTGAATTTTATATCCAACATCACCGTAACGAAGAACTGGAGATAGAGATATAATGACTCCGTAGTGATGGGTCCTTTTCTGTACGCTGCAAGGAGAGTCCAAGCATGGGTTAAATTCTGTCTGACTGACCTGGAACTGAATTGAAAGATCTTCAGCCACGCCTCCTCTTCCAGTTCCTCAGATTTTTCGATGAAGGTATGGACCTGTAACACTGTTCAAATGTGGTTCCATTGAGTCTGTTCTTAGTTCAAGTCAACATAGATTGCATAAGTCAAGTCTGGTAATGAAGTCACAAATTCACATCAAGAAATCCAATGTGTATACACATGGAAGCTCTGAGAGAGACCCTAGGGTGGGGTTGGACTCTCCTCACAGTGTACAGAAAAGGACCCTTCAGGTAAGCCAATAGAGGAGGCCTGGTGGCCAGCGGCAAAGCAGAACCCTCTTCCTTGGGGGACTTGTACCTGGAGAAGAAGCAAGGGAGGTGAGAGTTCTCCGGCCGATCTTGAGGAAGAGGTCCAGGTGCAGACGCCACTCCGAATGATCGATCATGGCCCTGCTCAACCAATCTGCCTGGACATTTCTCACCCAAGAGATGTGCTCCGCTCGAAGGGACGACAGATGTTTCTCCACCCACTTCCCCAGATGTTCTGCCTCCGCCATTAAGGACTTGGAGTGAGTGCCCCCCTGGCGGTTGACATGTGCCTTGGTGGCCACATTGTCCGTTAACAGCATCATGTGCTGGCCCTAGATGGTCATTTGAAAGTGAAGGAGAGCTAGTCTCGCCCCTTTTAATTCCAGCCAATTTATGTTGTGTTTGAGATCGCCTTCGGACCGCCTGCCCTGGGTAAACTGAGTGTCCAGATGTGCCCCCATCCGGAAGAGACTGCCCTCCGTAGTTATGGTTAGGCGATGTGGCTCGCGGAAGAGACTGCCCTTGGCCAGTGCAGGAGAGTCCCACCACCGCAGGGACTGTTGGACCTTGAAGGGAACCAGAATCGGAGATGGGGAGTTGCTCTTCTTGGCCCTTTGGTGGGGTAGAAGGCACCATTGCAACTGTCATGAGTGCAGCCTCGCCCACAGTACTATCGAGAGGCAAGATATCATCTTGCCTAGGAGCTTTGACAGCAGGACTATGGGTGCGGTCCGTGAGGCTCTCACCTGAAGAATCAGTTGTCTGAGGCTGGAGATCTGCTCCTGCAACAGAAAGACTTGGCAACTTACAGTGTCTATGATGGCACCGATACAGCAACCTGGTGGTAGGGGTGAGATGGCTTTTGTCCATGTTGATGGAGAACCAGTGGCCTTGAAGAGCTCTAATGGTCATCTGGAGGTCTCTGACCGCTTGCTGGCGGGACGGCGATTGGATGATGATGTCATCCACGTATGCTTGAAGTCTCACTGGAAGCGACCTCAGAGCTGCTACCACAGCTGCCAGAATCTTTGTAAATGTTCTGGGGGCCGATGATAGGCTGAACAGCAGGGCCCTGTATTGATAGTGCATTCCTGCATAGTAGAATCTCAGGAACCTATGATGGGCCTTGCGGACAGGGATGTGAAGGTACGATTCTCTGAGATCTATTGATGTTAGTAGATACCCTGGCCTGATGCAGCTCAAGATTGACTGGAGAGACTGCATTTTGAAGCGTTTGTATGCTAGGTGGTAGTTCAATCTCTTTAGATCTAATATCCCCCCCCACCTTCCTGAGTTCTTTGGGACTAGGAACAGGATTGAGTAAAAACCTGACCCTTCTTGACCTGCTGGTACTGGTTTTCCTGAAGGTGCTGGATCTCTTGCTCCATTAGGGACCTTTTGGCTGGGGAAGAGGGAGTGGGGCAGCGGATGAAGTGGCGAGGGGGAGGGGAAATGAATTCTAGGGTCAGACCCAGACGGATGGTCTGAAGTACCCACTGGTCTGAGGTTGTTTGCTCCCATCCGGCCTGAAATAGTTGCAGGCGCCTTCTGATGAGAACCATCAGCTGATTGTCACTTATAGCGACGGAAAGGCTTAGAGCCTGATCTGCCATGAAAGGGCCACTTGGAGAAGGACTGTTGTCTGGCCCTGTACCGAAAAGGCCAATGGTCCTATGACCGGTCCTGCCCTTGATTGTATGGATGGTGATATTGACCAGTGCTAGTGGACGGTTCTGAGGAACGAAAGGATTGCTTTCTGAAATAACCAGAACCTTTGCGCTCCGTTTTCTTGGTGACAGACGGCATAATCTTCTTTTTGGCCTTGTTTTCGACTGGGACAGGTTCTAAGTCTTCCCCGAAACGTTTCCCTCCCTTAAAGGGGGCAGAGGCCAACTTCCACTTGGACCTCATGTCTGTGTTCCAGTGAGGAAGCCACAAGAGCCGCTTGGTGGTGACATTAGAAGCCAGAGCCCTGGAAGCGAACTTAGCGGGAGTTGAGGGTGGCATCCGCAGTGTATTTTGTTGCCGCTAAAACTTTATTGAACTCCTGCCTCAATTTAGTGTCTCCCGCCGGAAGCTTAGCAGAAATCTGTCTGAGCCAGAGGAGAGAGGCCCTGGACATTAAGGACGCTGAAGTGGCTGTCTTAATGGCCCAGGCAGCCGCCTGCTGGGTCTTGTGACAAGCCCTTTCAGATCTCTTATTCTCCACTTTCAAGCCCTCTAATAGGTCAGGAGGCAAGACTGAGGAGGATGTTAGGGTTTGTACCGGAGGATCTACCTGAGGCAATTTTAATAAGTCCTCCAGGGAGGCATCCACCATATAGAGTTTTTAATCACTGCTACCAGGCGTGGCTAGAGTGCCCAGTTGAACCCACTGACGCTGCACTATGTTCAAAAATAATTTAGGAACTTGCACAATCTCCTGGGGAACAACTGGTTTCTCAAAAAGACCTTCGCTAGGGTCTGATGGGTCTACTGTTGCCGGATCGGTGGCAGTTATTCCCATACGGGTTGTTGTTTTGGCCTTGGTCAAGATTGTCTTGAACGAAGCATGTTTAAACAACCCAGTGAAGGCTGGCTTATCCATGACAGCTCCCTCGTCCCCGGAGAACTCCTGCTCTGGAAGGATGTCCTTATCGACAGCTGAATCCTCGCTGTCCAGCGAGGAATAGGGAGAGACGGATCCCTGGGGAGCCTCTGAAGAAACAGCCTTAGAGGAAGAAGACCTGGCCCTGCAATGTCGTTTGGCACGTTGTTTGAGACCCTCTGCAATGCCCTTGGATATGGCTTGGCTATAACATCCTGCATTTCCAAGGAGAGGACTGGCCCTTGTCTTCTACAGGCCGCCTATGCTTAGTGGCCTGAAAGGGCAGAGGATGTTGTGGAGCCAGTAATAAAACTGGAGGAGAATCCTCTGCTTCTAATGAGTAGTGAAACGAATCAGTATTATCCCCCAGGGATGGTCTAGGGGAGTTAACTGACTCAGAGTAAACATCTGATGAAAATTCCTGGCCCTGGTCCTCACTATCCGACCATGGTGGGTCCTGATTAGTAGGTGCTGGGGCCTCTGGTGATTCCACTGCAGGAATTGGAGAACTAGCCACCGGTTGTTACTGGGCATGTTCAGGTTGTTTCTCTGGTGCTTTTTGGTGCCTGGGGGCAACTTGATCTTGGGACTTTGTTCCTTTCTTTCCGCCCACCTGGCTCTGTCTGCTGAGGACCTCTGAGGCTGCTTTGCTAGCCTGCCTGGTAAGGTTCCTGCTGCTAGAGGGCCCTGGCTGCGTTGCCTCCTGATGGGAGTTGTCTGCCATTGTGTTGTGAGCAAGTGTAGTCTGGGCACCACTCACCACCTGGAACACAGTTGGGGTAGCTGCAGTTGCTGGTTCAGAAGCGGAAAGAACGCTGGCTGAGATGAATAATTCAACGGCGCCTCCTCAAGGAAATCTCTGGCGCGAGATCCAACCCTCCCAGTGCCTGCAGATTTAACAGCTGGAGGGAGGCCTAAGGTAAGGACCAACACCTCACTGTTGCTGAGCGATTGCCACTTAATGGTGGGGGGGGGACTGGCTGCTGGACTGCCGGACAGAGAAGTCACGCTGTCACCACTCTGCAATGCTCACTCCGAAACGCAGGGAAAAAATGCAGCAAAATTGCAAACAAAATGGCCACCAGAAGCTTTCCCTTACTCAAAATGGCCACCACGACAATCACTGCTGGAGAAAAACGGCGCCAAATTCAAATCAGGAACAGCGATGGCGCGAACGGCTGGGTCCTTGCACCACTGACCATTGCGCCAAACGCCCAATCTAGCATAAGCGGCTGGGCCCCCCTTGCCGCTGACCGCTGCGCAAATACAAAGGGCAATCACGGTGGCTCCCAAGCCAGCTTGCGTTGCCCAGCAAGTCGGAGAAACCACGCGCGCCTGGGGAAGCCTGGAAAAAGCACCGGTAACAAGCAAAAGCAAGGGAATCAAAGGCTAACTTTAAACAGACCTTAATTCCTTGCAGAATGGAGAATTATGTGGTTGGAAAGTCCAAGTTAAGGTTAAATTTCTGTTGATATACTGGAACCACTTAAAAATGTGTCCATTGGGCTAGAACTGAATTGAAAAATCTGAGGAGCCGGAAGAGGAGGCGTGGCTAAAGATCTTTCAATTCAGTCCAGGGCAGTCAGAATTTAATCCATGCTTGGACTCTCCAAGTAGCGTACAGGAAAAAGCCCACTTTTACAAGAAATTATAGACTAGAAAATTACTATTAATGCTTATCAGCTATGGCAGGGATCCCCAAACCCGGTCTGCAGCCCAGTACTGGGCCAAAACCTGTTGGAAATCAGGCTGTGCAAGTGGTGGCATGAAGTTTCATTTGCACAAGTGGGAAGCACACGCACAAAAACATCACCTCTTCCCCCTACCCTTCCATTCCCACTGCTGGCTTGCAGAGCCGGAAAAGTTGGGGACCGCTGAGCTATGGTATTTTTGAAGTACATAAAGAAATGGAATACTATTGTTGACATTCATTTCTGCTAATATAATTATACAATAATGAACAAGACATGGGGCTGTGCTTGCATTTACCATTGAAATGCATTTACCATTTTCTCCTAAGTACAAACTACAAAATATATACAAGGAGAGAGAGAGAGTGCACTAACTACCCCCAACTTTTCAGACTGTGATCCAATCCTCAACTCCAGGAAAGAATGAGATGCTTAGCATCTTCTGCCTCAATACTCTCTGCTGGGAAAGGATGTGCTGCCATTTTCTCTCTCTCTCTCTCTCTCGTGTGTGTGTGTGTGTGTGTGTTAAGATCAGAAGAGGGGAATCATTCTGTTACATGTCACTACTGATAAATGTGCCATTGATCTACAGTGACTTTTAAGTTGAGCTCAGACAGATGTCCTTCCCAACTTGACTCAACCTGGATATTTTCTGCATGCAGCATGTATTATACTACTGAGTGTGGCCAGCACAGTTTCCTACACATAATTTTATATCACAAGCAAGTAACCTTTCTCAAGCAGATGCTCTACTTCCCAGCCTCATTTCAACTGGAGGATGTACAGTGTTCTTGGATAAGTATGTTGCTCTAGCTAAGAATTATGAGATGTACAGTATTATTTCATAGGGAAAAGACATTAAAATAAGCTTCCCTCAATGTTTTACCTTCCTGAGATTTTTAGGGTATTGATCCTTTATCAATACTCTAAAAATCTCAGGAAGGTAAAACATTGAGGGAAGCTTATTTTAATGTCTTTTCCCTATGAAATAATACTGTACATGTCACAATTCTTAGCTACAGCAACATACTTGTCCAAGTATCAGTCCTTTCTCTAAAGTAAACTGAAAAGAAGAACTCAATTTTTCAAAATTCCCAAGATATGTATAGTTCAGAAATGTGAAACCTACAAAGGAGTGTTTTTGAGGCATCTTGACCTGAGTGATGATCCCACCATGCTGGTATGGGGAAAAGGAAGACGTGTCTCCAATTTCCAGGGTGTTATTTCCTAAAAACAGAGCAAAAAGAATCAGGTTCTGCCCTGATTGTATGATTAACGTTGTTCCTAACCCTATGCAGTTTACTTTTCAGAGTCAGATAAAAACGTAACTTCAATTGCTAAAAATGTAACCTTTGCAACTTAGGTTTTTCTGAGTTTGGAAGTGTTTTTGGTTCCCTGACAAATATTTTAAACCTCCACATTGAAGTCTCACAACTTCCCTTAATTTTCCTATCAACATCACTACTATATTATTCTGTCATTTTTCTCTTATACAGATAGTCCTCGGGTTATGACCACAATTGGGCCCAAAAATTTACGTTGCTAAGTAAAACATTTGTTAAGTGAGTTCGCCCCAATTTACAACTTTTCTTGACACAGTTGTTAAGTGAATCATTGCATTTGTTAAGTTAGTGACATGGTTGTTAAATGAATCTGGATTCCCCAATAATTTTCCTTGTCAGGTCACAAAAGCTGATCACATAACCCTGGAACACTGCAACCGTCTTAACTATGAACCAGTTGCCACGCATCTGAATTTTGATAATATGACCGTGGGGATGCTGCAATGGTCATAAGTGTGAAAAACAGTCATAAGTCACTTTTTAAATGCTGTTGTAACTTCAAATAGTTACCTAATGAACTATTGTAAGTTGAGTACTATCTGTATATTCACCAGCTCAGATTCTTGATGTATTAACCCATAACCACAGACCTGCGGTCATTGTGACTACAACAGTTTTCCAAAATGTTCGGAATACCCCTATTTTTAGAAATGGACCATTTCAGTTGTGAATAGTTTTTTGTTTTCCCACCAATAAGAGTGTAGGCAGCATTGCGCTAAAAATTTATTGGTTTTTACACATATATGGGAAAAGGTAAGGGGATATACAAAAAATTTTTGGCAGCTCCCACACTAGTGATAGAAATCCATCCAAAAACTCACGTTTACAATCTTAGAAAACAAAATATAAAAGACAAGCAGAAAACGAGGTCTTATTCTATATTTTCAACCATGTGTTCATTCATTTTCCTTTGTCACTTTCTAGAATATCACCAATTACTGTTATTTCAAATACTTTTATTTTTGTGACCTGAGCCTTTTCGATATTGCTCCTTCCTCCCTGTCCCCAGAGGGAGCCTCAGCCCCCCCTCTCTCTTGTCTTGTACCTTGCTGTTCTTTCCGCTACCTTCGCTATGTTTGTCTTCTAGGAGGGAGAAATGCTTTTTAATGAAGGCTTCCGCCTCCTGCACTGTATTAATTTTAATCTGACTGCAGATCTTTGTTAGCCTTTTTTTTTAAATAATGTTGGGGCCAAGTTTTCCTCCAAAAAGAGTGTGATTTGGTGATCCAAATGGCAAAGAAACTGTTCTAAAATGGGATGGAGAAGCAGAGTGTGGTCTAAGTGAAGTGAAATAAGATTGTGATGAACATTTTGTAATGGATGATGAAGAACCCACCGCAGCCACCAATTCTGACATCAGCAATGATGGAGCTCCCAATGAAACTGATGACCAGGTACAATCTACGTCATGCAATAATTTATATGGCAAAAACAGATTCAAATGTCTTCTGCGCCTTTTGGAAGCAATAGCTCCAGAACTGCTAGTCACAATACTGTGCAATTACAATGGCCAGCAGCTAGAAATCTTGGAAATTCACCTACTCCCCTAGAGATTTGCAAATTATTATTTTCTAAAGAAATTATTAGCTCCACCTTCAGTGGACCAATGTAAAAATTAGAGAAGAAAAATGGAAGTTCAAGGATGGAGAAACTAAAAGTGACCTGCACAATGTGGATTTGCTAGAGATCCATACATTTTTGGTTTACTGCGCTATACATCCATTTTTAGATCCAACCATGAAAACATCGAATGTCTTTTTGCTACTAAGGTCATTATGATCTCATGTCTGTAATAGCATAGCCGAAATAATGAGTCTGTGGTTAAGGGTTAATCCTCCAGTTCTTTATGAACATATTCCGCGTTCAAGTAAAAAAGATACATGGAGCCACGACGGGAAAGAAAAAGTGTCCTGTTACCTTTCACACAAATCTGGCGTGGCTTAGAACCATTCAGTTGTGTCATCCCTTCAATTTCAGAGAAGATCACCCAGTCACCATCCATAAAACGATGTTCCTGCTCATCATCATGGGCCATAGTCAAGAGACCAGGATTACCCTGAGTAAAAGAGAGAAATTCGAGATCAATTATTAATCTTCCCTTTCAGCACGATCAACCTATTTCCTCTCCAATCGTTTGAACTCCAATATAAAATGCACTCCAAGTTGACCTTGCAATATTAATAAAATTGACAAGGGTTAATTAGTAAGTCCAGCTATAGGAAAAAACCAGACAGCTTGGCTTACCTCCACCACCTCCTGTTATTCAGCTTGAGAGAGAATAGTTGCTTTGAAATGGAAATTCCACATCCACAGTGGTAATGAGCTGAGATTTCACATAAATATAAGCCCCTCGTCATGACATTATTCACTGTTTAGGAGTCTGCAGCCCATGGCTCTGGAGCCACATGTGGCTCTTTCATCCCTCTGCTGCGGCTCACTGTCACTCAAAATATGCATCATAACCGCCAATGTGCGACACCCGCCAGCACGCGATTTATTGAGTTTTTCAACCCATCTTTTTTTTCGGAGTTCAAAATGCTTTTGTTGCAGGCAGGAATAAAAAATTGTTTTCTCTATAGCAGTTCATTGATTTCATAAATGTGTCACACTATAGTTTTTTTATGCATAGCATAAAGGTAAAAAACGATACATGCAGTGTTATCTTCATTTTAGACAGGGGTGTCCAAACTTGGGAACTTTAAGACTTGTGGACTTCAACTCCCAGAATTCCCCAGCCAGGTTGGCTGGCTGGGGAATTCTGGGAGTTGAAGTCCACAAGTCTTAAAGTTCCCAAGTTTGGACACCCCTGATTTTAGAGGTCAAAAGGGTTTTGTGGCTGCCGGTGTTTTCTTTTCTGTGGGAAATGGGTCTAAAGGGCTCTTTGAGTATTTAAAGTTGCCGACCCCTGGTTTAGATGATTCCCCTTGACCAAAGTCAGACACCATCTCCTGATGACCCCTTCATGAAAATAAATATGGGGGTTGCCTTGGGTAGATACATTATATTCAGGTTTTAAAGGAGATGGCACAAGAAGGGAATTATGAGTAGAAAAGTAATGCAGAAAATAAGAGTAGCTGTGAAAAGATATTAGCTTGGTTTGCACAGTATGTGATTGTATATTGGGTGAAACAGCCATTGTATCACAATGAAGGAAATTACCCAGGTGATGTGTTCAATGGCAGCAGATGCTGGGTCAGCTTCTGAAGGATCATACACCACGTGTTTTTCTCCAAAATCACAGAAAACCCGTCTGGAATCAAGAGAAAGAAAAAAATATGCTTCCAATGATGCATTCAACTTAGGTGCCACCTTTAGAAATACCTAACAAACATACAGACCGGTGGTAACTTTCAACCACAGGGTCTTCCTATACAAAAAAAATATCTCTGCAATGTTCCAGCATTATTCATGTAAATCCCCTCCTAGAAAAAGGAGAACCCATTCATCCATACATACCCAGCCAGGCCCTTTGTGTTAGCTAGGACAAAGCAAATTTGGTTGGCATGGCAGAAATCACTGATATCCAGCTGTTCCTTCAATGATGAATTGGTCAGGACCACAACCTGGAATAAGATTGGATATGGAGGTTCAGAGCATAAGCCACATAAAGCAATATCCAGTCACAGAGAAAGAACGTTGGTCTTACCTGAACGTCCATTTTCGGTGGATGAGAGGGAGGGGTCACATGAAGGTTTTAACACAGCCTGATTGGTCCATAGACTGAGAGAAAATTGTTAAATGCTCCTTCCTTCCCATTAGCTCCCAGTTTCCACGAAGGCGAGGTACCGCATCTGTATAAAAGGAAGCACAAGAAGAAACCCGGGAACCTCCCCGGCCCTCCCCCGGCCCTATTCTAAGGTGGGAAAGTGACCCCTCCCTCTCATCCACCGAAAATGGACATTCAGGTAAGACCAACGTTCTTTTTCCGGTGGATTCGAGGGAGGGGTCACATGAGGGACATACCCAAGCTAAGTCCCAGGGAGGGAAGACTAGGGCACCGGGGGAGGATCTGCCACCACCCTTTGTAGAACCCTACGACCGAAGGACGCCTCCTCAGAAGCAAAGGAATCCAAACGGTAGTGGCGAATAAAAGGGATCGGGGAAGCCCACGTGGCTGCCTGGCAAATGTCCTCGAATGGGGCTCTGGTGGCCCATGCTGCCGTGGTAGCCACGCTACGAGTTGAATGGGCTGTGATGCCTGCCGGGGGAACCCGCCCTGAGGCCTCGTAGGCGTCACTATAGCCTGACGCAGCCACCATCCTATGGTAGCCGAGGACACCCTGGCCCCTAGAGACCCTGGTTGAAAGAAAATAAACAGGGCCTCTGACCTACGCACCCCCTCCGTCCTCCTGAGGTAGATGCGCAAAGCGCGCCGAACATCTAGTCGGTGCCAGAATCGTTCCCTTTCGTGGGACGGGGACGGGCAGAAATTTGGGAGAATAATTTCCTGTGCCCTATGGAACGGGGTGTTCACCTTTGGCAGAAAGGTGGGGTCAAGGCGGAAGACTACCCTATCCAGGTGAAAAATACAAAGATCGTCCCTGGAGGACAGGGCACCCAGTTCCGAAATGCGTCTGGCCAACGTGATGGCCACCAGGAATGCCACCTTTAAAGTCAGCAGTCGCAAGTGAACCGTCCGGATGGGCTCAAACGGGGGACCTGTTAGGGCTCTGAGAACAAGTGGGAGGCCCCAAGGTGGGAACCTGTGCACGGAGGAGGTCTGAGGTTCGCCGCCCCCTTGAGAAACCGTTTGATTAGAGGGGAATGGGAAAGGGAATGAGTACTCTCCCCCCCAGGACCGTGGCCAAGGCCGCTACCTGCCTGCGTAGAGTATTTAGGGCCAAGCTGCCATCCAATCCCTTCTGCAGGAAGTCTAGTATGTTGGCTACCGAGGCCCTGGTCGGGTCCAGACCCAGCGGGCCACACCACCTGACAAAGGCCGCCCAAGTGGAATTGTAGATCCTGGTGGTGGAAGGATGCCTAGCGGCCTCCAAGGTCTCAATGACCTTGGCGGACAGGTGGGCTCCTCTCAGGAGTCGCTGTTCAAGTGCCAGGCGGTCAGGTGGAGCCACTGGGGCTCTGGGTGGATCAGTACCCCCTGGCACAAGACGACCTCCTCCTGAGGTATCCTCCATGACTGGGACACTGAGAGAAGCATCAGGTCCGCAAACCATGGTCTCCTGGGCCAATAAGGGGCCAGTAAAATGACATGGGCCCTCTCTGAAACTACCTTCCTGACAGTCCCTGGGATAAGGGGAATGGAAGGGAAGGCCTAAAGGAGGCCCCGAGGCCATCTGCTCCTGAGGGCATCCATCCCCTCCGCAAGCCGGTCCCGGAAAGAAGTCCCGGGAGAAGAACCTCAGGAGCTGAGCGTTGAATGACGTTGCAAACAAGTCCACCAGCGGGGTGCCAAACCTCAGGCATATCTTCTGGAACAGCTGTGGATGGAGCCGCCATTTGCCGTTGGCGAGGGTTGCCTGGCTCAGCCAGTCCACCTGGTGGTTGGACTCCCCGGAAATGTGCTCCGACACCAATGAAGATAGATGTTTCTCCGCCCACGCGCCCAATTTCAGCGCCTCTAGGCAGAGGGCCCAGGAGTGCGTGCCCCCCTGACGGTTGATGTGGGCCTTTGTGGCGACATTGTCCATCAAAAGCAGTACATGACGACCTCACACAAAGACCTTGAAGTGTTGCAGAGCCAGATGAGCCACCTTCAGTTCCAACCAATTGATGTTTTGTTGAAGGTCTGAGGCAGTCCAACGACCCAGTGCCATCCTGGCCTCCATCAGAGCCCCCCAGCCAAACAGACTGGCATCTGTCGTCACCGTCACTCTGTCCGGTTCCCAGAATGTGTTGCCCCGACGCAGAGCTGGGGAGAGCCACCACTGGAGGGACACTCAGACTGATGGCGGAAGTCGAAGAGTCTGCAGGGAGTTGCTCATCCTTCTCCTCTGGTATGGAATCAAGGCCCACTGGAGCGGTCGTAGATGGAGGCGGGCCCATGGAACTATGCCGATGCAGGAGACCATCTTGCCAAGTAGCTGAGACAAGGTTAGGATGGAAACTGACCGACTTCTGCAAACCTTGACTACGAGCTGCCGAAGACTGGTAAGTCGGTCCGGGGAGAGTTGGACTATCCCTGTCACTGAATCTATTACTGTCCCTAGGTGTAAGATGTGTGTGGACAGGGCGAGATGACTTTTGGGGAAATTGATGGAGAACCCCAGGGACTGAAGCCACCTGATGGTGAGTTGGAGATCGGAGGTGGCTTGGGACAGGGATTTTGCCTGAACCAATACATCGTCGAGGTAACATTGGAGTCTCACCAGCATCGAGCGCAGGTGAGCCGCCAACACCGCCAGGACCTTTGTGCGGGGAGCTGACGCCAGGCCAAATGGAAGGGCCCGGTACTGAAAGTGTAGATCCCCTTGGCAAAACCTCAGATATCTGCGATGGGATGGCAGGATGGGGATGTGAAGGTAGGCCTCGGTCAGATCTATCGAGGCCAGATAATCCCCCCGCCTGACACCTTGGAGAATGGACTTGAGGGAAGACATTTTGAAGTGTCTGTAAAGGAGGTACTGGTTTAGCCGCTTGAGGTCTAGGATCGCCCTCCAGCCCCCCAAGCTCTTTGGGACCACAAGTAAGTTGGAGTAGTGGCCCCGCCGGCGTTCTGTGGGTGGAACGGGTTCGACTGCCTGAATCTCAAGTAGATGTTTTATGGCAAGATCCATTAGACGTCGATGTTCCGGAATCGGGGGGGGGGGGGGAAACGTCCTGAAAAGAGTCGGGGGGGTGGAGAGGAACTCCAGTCTCAGGCCGTACCGAACAGTGGCCCTGACCCAGGCATCGGTGGTGATTTTGTCCCACTGATCCGCATAACTTGCCAGGCAGCTGCCTATGGGAAGGCTCGGGATCGAGTCACTTCCCCCTGCGGAAGGGGCGACCTCCCCCCCCCGAAAGGGCCGTCTGTTCTGACCCTGGAACCTGTTACGGTCCTGGTAGTAGGGACGGGAGAATTGTCTATCTGATCTGAAGGAGGAGTATCTCTGCTGATGATCCTGTTCCGGAGCCCTGTGAGAGGGCCTGCGGTAAGGAGTGGGTCTGGATTCTGTCTTTTTAGCATTGGAAGGGAGGACCTTCTTCTTATCCTTGTTTTCTATTAATATGGGGTCCAGGGTCTCCCCAAAAAGGTTGGGGCCCATATAGGGGGCCGCTGCCAGACCCCACTTAGCCTTATTGTCCATCTGCCAGTTGCGGAGCCACAACAGGCGACGGAAGGTGACGGAAGTGGCCAGGGCACTGGAGGCGAATCTCACAGCGTCTAGGGTTGCATCGGCCGAAAATTGAGAGGCAGCTAAGATTTTTGTTATATCTTGATGGAGGCGCTCGTCCTGAATTGGAATGCGCTCCTGAAGCTGGCGGAGCCACATATCGGTAGTACGATTAAAATAGGAAGCAGCAGCTGCCGACTTAACCGCCCAGGCGGATGTGTTAAAGTTCTTCCTCAAAGTAAGCTCCACCCTCTTATCCTCTGGCTTCATTTTGTCCGCTGCATCCCCAGAAACTACAGAGGGGGAGGAGACCAAAGCTGCTATGGGGGTGTCAATGTTGGGTAGCTGTAATGCCTTAGCAAAGGTCTGCTCAACCTTATAAAAACGACGGTCATTGCTGCCCGGGTTGGAGAAATTGGAAGGGTGAGCCCACTGATTCTTAACTACCTCAAAGAACAAAGGCGGGGCAGGGATCTCTGCCTTGTTAGTAGCTGTGTTGGAAAACATAGCCATGTCAGGATCCCTGGGTGGGGGAACCGTGGGACCCCAGTACCAATATTTGTGGTCTTCCGTGCCTTATGCAGAAGAGGTTTAAACATAGCTGGAGGGTGCAAGGCCGAGGATGAAGGGGAATCCGGAGGAGCAGAGTCCTCATCCTCTGAAAACCCCATGTCATTATAATTGTCTTCCCCTCGGGTAGAGGTTTCGCTCACTACCGATGGGGAAGAGGCTCTAGAAAGATTGCGCCCCAGGGACCTACTGGAATGGGAAGCCCGGTCCCTCTGTGCTACGCCATGTGTGATGGCTGCTGAAATGAGCCTCTTGATGCTCTCGGGCAAAAGCTCCAGATCCACAAGATCATCCTGGAGGGGGGCAGGATTCTGTGGGGCAAGTCTGGGAGCAGCCTGAAAGGATGTGGAAGATCCTTCTAACGGATCAGTCTCCCCTCCCCCAAGAGGAGTAAGTGAGGCTGGGGGAGAAGGTGACCTTGACTGTCTGAGACCCCTGGTGGACATGTCCGGGGATGCTGAAGGGGAAGAGGGACTGAACTCCCTGGGTGAAGATCCAGACTGAACTGAGGGAGGTCTAACAGGAGATCTGGATCTAGACCTGGGTCTGGACACTTTAGACTGCTTCTCTGCCCTAGCAACCACCTTTTCCAAGGCCTTCTGCCTTCTCTGTTCATCCCTGGTGGCTGCCCTGGATGAACGCTGGGAATCCTTGGGATTTGAAGAAGCAGCCCTGGTTCTGGGCCTATCCATCTGGTTCCCTCTACCCTCCATAGTGGCACCCTCTGGAGCTTGAGGAGAGCCTGCTTCAGGTATAGCCGCCATTGCCTCACTCACGTGCCTTCAACCTCATTGGCTGTAAGCTGCTGAGCTGAAGAGTTGTCCTCCAAAACTGCTGGCTCCCTTCTGCTGCGAGCCACTGCAGCGGAAAAGCCTCACGCGGCTGCTCGCATCCTGCGCATGTGGCGTGATACAAAATGGCCACCCGCAAGGAGAAAATGGCCGCAATGACTCTCTGAGGTCCACGAGGACTGCCCCTATGCTCGCAATGCAGTTGTGGCTTGTTCAAATGCCGCGGCTCGAATTTAAAGCGCTGCGGCTCCTTTTAGACCTGCGGAGGTCTCCGATTGCCTCTACAAGCCTCCGCAGGCACTAACCACTAGCACGCTCCCTTTTAAACGCCGGAAGCAGCGCGGCTCATTTCTACAGCGTCTGATTGAAGCGGGCGGCAAAAACGGAGCTCTTCGCGTGTTTTCGGAGCGCCTGGTAATTTGCGAGCTCCCAAGGCTGTCGATTTAGAAGCCGACATCCCCGCCCGCCCGGGGACCGGTTTGGACTCTTGGCCCGTGGGGAGGGGAGGCAAAGGCTGCCCCACAGGGCCCTCCTCCAACCGCCCGGACAGGGAGACTGTCTCTGGGTTGCAGCCTACAATTTAGAATTTAGAATATCCAATTAGAAGCCAAACAATAAATCCAATTTATTTTAAAAGAATATTTTTCCTACCAGATTGTAAAGCTACACAGTGCTAGGACCAAAAGACTGAGAGGAAACTGGGAGCTAATGGGAAGGAAGGAGCATTTAACAATTTTCTCTCAGTCTATGGACCAATCAGGCTGTGTTAAAACCCTCATGTGACCCCTCCCTCTCATCCACCGGAAAATGACCGGGAGGACATTCTCCAAACATATGCTCCAGATTCAGCAGGTTCTGACCAGTTCTGGAGAACCAGTAGCAGAAATTTTGAGTAGTTCAGAGAACCAGTATGAGAATCAAGAAATAGAGTCTATTGATCTATTACATTCAATAAGTCCTATGGATGATAACAAGCCAGAAGAAAGAGATATGAAGCAAAATTTTCAGCTAAGAAGATTTCAAAATTTACCAGAAATATTTGTAATCCTGCTGAGCCGTTGCTAACTGTGAAATGTGCCTTTTGCAAAATATGCACTTGTAGGGATTCGTTTAAAACAGGAAGAATGAAACTGTTGGAAATGAGGAATTGAAGGCAATGTACACAGGTGTTCACAGAAAGTGAGAGTTAGTGAAGTTGTGAAGCGTGCATGTGGTTAGAAGAACAGTTTAAAGGATAAGGTTCAAGATCAGCTCGGGGCCCTTTGATTTATAGCAGTCCTTGCAGGACTTGCTATGTATCATTGGACTCCATTGCAATGGCTTGTTAATTCATGTGTATTACTGCTATTATATTTTTTATATCTTTTATATCTATTCATTTCTTATGTTCCAAATTATTAGAAACAATAAACCTCTGATCTTACAGTAAGAATTATTGCTTGTGATGTTGCCTTTGTTTCCTATGACACCAGTAAATACCACCTCTGACTGGCCCCACCCCCATCTATTCTCTGCTTCCTGAGTCCCAGCTGATCGGGAGGGAATGGGGATTTTGCAGTAACCTTCCCCTGCCACGCCCACCAAGCCACACCCACCGGTAGTAAAAAAAAATTGAATCCCACCACTGATTATGCTCTCTGTTTAATGTGTACCGCACATCTATCCATTCTGGACATGTCAGTCATGGCAACTGCATGGGAAAATTTCCGACTCATTTTCAGGTGCAACTCCTAGTCAAAATCTTATAATTCTTTTGGAAAATTTATCATAAAGTTACAGCTGACAGAAATATTTGAGATGGATTGACAAGCTTGCTACTACTGCAGGATGAAGAACAGAAACTCTTCCATCCATTCAGCTAGATCCTGCCTAATGGTTAGCTTTCATCGCTTCTATCTAGCATTGATAAAATTGATTCTTCTCCCATATTTTCTTCTCCATGGCAAGAGACACATAACTCTGTCTTACCTTGAAAGTAGCCAAGAAGGTCTCCATCAGTTCAGTGGTGTGGGAGATCACATCAACATTTCTATTTAACTCGGAGAGATGTTTCTGAGATACCTTAGCTCGGTTTTGCCCCACATCATTCTCTGATAGGTAGAACTATAGAGAAACAGCACAGCTAAGCGTAAAGAAAAATCTTTGACATAATTCTTTGCCACCAATAAAACAGCATTTTTACCCTTTTCTTGCCTTATTTTACTGTCAGATGCACCACATTGTCTAATAGCATATTATGGAGTTGACTTTTATATCTCCATTCCCAGCAGCATTTGCATACAATGTGTGTATTCAGTAGTGTTTTACAATCTTGGTAAATTTAAGATAGATGGACTACATCTCCCAGAATTCCCCAGTCAGGAGGATTCTGGGAGTTGAAGCCCATCCATCTTAGAGTTGCTAAGGGTGAGAAATATTGCACTATACGCTGTGTAAGAAACATAGTAGATGTAATACTGCGTGAACATAAGATACTAAAGAGAATGATGCATAGCAGGATCCTAGAATATGTTAACACCGATTCTAAATTAATCTTTTATGAAAGTTAAGAGTGCCACTATTAGCGTGGCATTTCTCATTCTGACAACTTTTAATGGGAGCGAATAACAGCTGATTCATTAAACTTTCCAAATTAGGCAATCTCTTAGAATCCCAAGCGATATTATTCATTCAGCCATGTGTTGCATAGAGCTAAATTACCAACAATTATCTGTTATTAAACGAGCAAAAATCAGGACTAATTAAGAATCCAGATGGCACGTTGGGAAATTGAATCCTATCACACACTTAGAAACTGTCTTTAGATGATGGGCATTCCTTCAATTTTGCACCTCTGTCTGCCACAAGTTCCTTCTTCCAGCTTAGAAGAGAAGTGGAAGCAATTGCCCTGTATGAAGATCTATTCCTTCTGCAGCAGAGCTGGTGAGATCCACAATCAATTAAGGTGAATGGGTGGGAGAGGCGAATCACACTGTCTTGCTGGCACCATTCGTAATTTAAGGTAGCATGAACAAAGGGGAAATGACATGGCAATAACTAGGGGAGGGGTTCGGCAGAGGGTTAGGATTATTTGAGCCATCTGCAGGGGTTCTGATTTACCCCCCGAGATCTGAGTGGAGACCAACGTCCTTTCTGGGCTGAAGAAGGTGGATCACTTTTCTTTAGACAGGAGGATATGGAGAACAAGGTACCTCCAATTCTCCTGCACAAGAAATGTGCCACTTCCTTTATGTTAAGAAAGGAGATGAATGCCAAAGTTGCTTTGGATAGTGAGGTGGGTAGCATATAAATGTATTTATTTATTTAACCACCTCCTTCTGCACAGAAAGAAATACTCTCTGCAAAGGAGACTCAGAATGATGTTATAAATTGATAACATATAGATGAATGCATGTATATGCGCACATGGTGTCTATGGATCTACATATACTACATATCGGCTTGTGGAAAAGCAGCTACAGCAGAATAAAATCTGCACAGAATGTGTGAGTAGAATCAAAGAAGACCTGAGCCTTACAATTGCTCTCTCGAATTTGTTCGGCAAAATCAGTAAACTGCATACCTGTGAGGACAGGTCACTCCATTGAGCATCATCCTGGTCATGGAGTGTGACAGATTTCACGCCTGCGAGAATCACATTCTTGGCAATCTCGACCCCCAGCCCCGTCATTCCACAAACCAGCACCGTTGCTGTGGCCATCTTTTGCATGGCCTCATGCCCAAGCAGATAGCTGGAACAAAAACATCACAATGATGTAAATGCCAAGCATTAACAGCAAACTGCACTCTTGTTCTTGTTCAACACTTTCACCCTTATCTTGGCTTCCTTTGCCAATTACCACTCTCTATTTTTCTTCCCTCTGTCATTATGTATTTTATGCATGGAATGATCTCAGGAGACAGAAAGAGAGCACAAGCTGGACACGCGGCATGTAAAATATATCTCAGCTCAAAGGGTTTCCCGCAGGACAGCTGTGGTAAATATTTCAGAAAGGACCTTCTCTAGTTTTCTGTAAAGTGGGGGCGGGAGGAGAAATACTTTCAATCTTGCAAAATTCTGTTAATGTAACCTTACAACAAAGATAGAGCTGGTTTTCCTGCTTGCACTTCTTGTCAGGACTACTTCGTGGTGTTAACTGTTGTCTTAATCCCCAGATTCTTCTCCAAAATAAATTCCACCAGATGCTCACTCATTATCCAACTACTCTCAGTCAGCAATGAGTCTCTATTACACCAGCTCTCAAGCAATAGCCCTTTGGGATTTCTTCGCATTCCTCCCACTTTTGTGTCGCATGTTATCAGACTCACAGTTGGCGGGAATACAATTCCTCGTCGATCTTCGGAAGGTTCTCCGTGGCACTCATTCTGATCCTGCTGCTTCTGTACTGTCAGGGGCAAAAAAAAAAAAAAGGGAGGACCAAGGCATTTAATCGGGCTATTGGAAAGTCTTGCGTCATGAACTTATTGTCCAGGCACCAATCATGGTTGTGCTTAGTAAACTGCAAGGAGAATTGTCCTCTCCTCTAGATTCAGTGATGGCAAACCTTTTTTGGCTCACGTGCCATAAGTGGGAGGAGTGCAGAGGGGTCGTGTGCGGGCGTGCCACACCCATAATGCAATGCGTGACCTCCCAGTGCGCATGCACGCACTACAGGCGCTCCCCCCATTTTTACATGCTTTTTTCGTCCTCCCCAGGCTCCAGAGGCTTTATAGGAGCCTGGGGAGGGCGAAAACACCCTTCCCTGCCCCCCCGGATGCCCTCCGGAGGCTTCAGGGACCGTCAGGAGGCTTCCCTGACGCCTTCGGAGCGCTCAAAACGACCCTCAGAGCAAACTGGAAATCCGTTCCTGAACTTTCGGTTTGCCCGTAGGGCCGTTTTTTTGCGCTCTGGAGGCTTCACGGAAGCTCATGAAGCCTCCGGAGGGCCTCAGGGGGGAGGCGGGGGAGGCTCTTTTCACCCTCCCCAGGCTCCTATAAAGCCTCTAGAGCCTGGGGAGGGCGAAAAATGGCTTTTAAAAAGGGTGAACTCAGCTGGCCAGCGCTGAGTCTAGAACATCATTCTCTGTGATATCAGAGAAGCCCCAAGCCTGTTAACTTTTCACAAAGACATTAAGACCGTGATGATTCAGAGGGCCTTTGCAGGGCTGAAGGAATCATTTCAATCCTTTCCTGACGAGGATGGTGTTTTGGCTCTTCCTTAATACATAAGGTGTGATTGATCACATTTTTATTATTTTTTATGATTGTGTAGCTGTGTCTAGTTTTAACCGTATTACTATTTTCATGCAAGCTGTTCAGTTGTGACTGGACTGGCATAACTTAGTACAATATTTCTTGACATTTTCTTCTTTCAAGTCCCCTTAAGAGGGGTCTTTTCTCTTTTTTAAGAGATCCCACTCTTAAGAAAAATTGTGGAAGATCCCAAAATAGCCTTTGTTTGCATTTACCATTTATGGCATTAAAAATGAAAACTGATGCACTTATACAATATTTATTCATTGAATAATGTAGAAATACCTAGATAAATAAAATACTTTTCCGGGGGGGGGGGAATCTGTTTTTAAAAACAATTATTAAAAAATGGGAAGAATTTTAATTCTTTTGCACATGTTTTCAGTATTTGGCAAATCATTTTGATTTTGAGAACCCCTGGGGAGGTCTCCCAGGGGTTCTATGATCACTCTTAAAAAAAAACACTGGCTTACTAAAATAAAATAAATTTAAACAGAAAGCAAGTCTCAGCAGAGGGCAGGATAGGCTGACCGTGTCTAGGTTCAGAAGTTCAACAGAATCAGGAATTAACCTAATTAATACTTGGAGTGGAAATCACCAGAAAATTCTAAAGCTTGTAGGCTAATCTGGAAAGTTGAAAAACATTCTGGAAAAAGGCAGTAGCAAGCCACTTCTGTACAGTTGCTAAGAAAAATGCATGAATGTAGCAATATTAACTGTACTGGCAGATTATTATCTTTTAGATTGAAAAATAGTGGTAGTATGATGGGTGTTGTATCTCACCAAGGGCAGAAGTTTTAAGACCTGGCATTAATTTCCCTTCTACTTCCCCTGAGTGCCATACAATCAAGTAAGGGAGGCACAACTTTGAGGCTCATTGGTAGAGGGGGCCTGGCCCAACTTCCTCCTTGCTCCATGTAATCTTTAAAACAAACAAAGGGTCTTATTGGACCTCAACAGGTGGGGCTATTGTACTGTATTATGGTCGCAAAAATCTGGACAAACACCAAGTGGCAATGACAAATTAAAAGTGTTTTCTATGCCTCTTTGTGCCAACTGCCAGTCATCTGGATTTTTCAGCCCAAATATGATTATGACTACATATGGGAACTACTCAGCCAGCCTGGCAGGCGATTTTAAAAGCACAGAACAAGTAGAGCAGTTGAGATCCTGCTTCAGTTCACACACAGAAGATAACCCAGGTGTTTCAGGTGCCCTTCTAAGAGTAATTTCAATATGGTCATTTTTCAGGGATAATGGAAGAACAAGGAGTTTCCAGCAGAGTGAGTGTAATGAAAAAGTACAGAAATGATTAGAGATGAAAGTGAAATGAGGAAACAATGGAGTTTGTATGGGAATGATCAGGGGCGTCAAACTCAAGGCCCGTGGGCCGCATCCGGCCCACAGGGAGCTTAGAGCTGCCCCGTGGGGCCATTGCCATTGAAAACAGAGCTTGATGGGACCAAGGAAGGAAGGAAATTATAATGAGAAAGGGAGGGTCTGAAGGAAGTCCCCCCCCAAATGAGTGACATTGAGCTGCCCACGCCCACCTCATTCCCCCTGAGGTCAAACACAACCCTGATGTGGTCCTTAATGAAATCGAGTTTGACACCCCTGGGAATGATAGAGAAATATCAGTGACTGACGTTGAAACAAATACTACAAATGTTTGGGTCCCCAAAAGTATTAAGTTAAGAAAAAACCTTAACAAGTCAAACAAAAAATAAAAGGCAAAAGAAAATAATACAAGAGGAGTAAACAAGAAAATCACCAGCATCACGGAATTTAACAGGATTAAATTGGTTAGGTAATAATTTTTTTATCATTAGAGTTATACAATTGAATATTTATACAATTTTAAACATTGCAGGTCAGTAGTTGTAAATATCAACAGAAATAATGAACACAGCATAAAATCATTAAGAAATAATAATAATAATACCTAAAAACTACAGACCAATAACATGCTTGCCAAAAACCTTCAAATTACTCACAGGCATTATTGCAGATAACATTATGGATTATTTGGAAACAAACAACATCTTGCCAGTAGAGCAAAAAGGCAACAAAAGAAGGAGTAGGGGCACAAAAGATCAGCTCCTAATTGATAAAATGATATTAGAAAATTGTAAGAAAAGAAAAACGAACTTGAATATGGTCTGGATTGATTATAAAAAGGCATTCGACTCATTGCCACATAGTTGGATTATAAAATGCTCAGAAACAACTGGCATTAGTAAAAATATTGCATCCTTCACTGAAAAGGCGATGAAACAATGGAGAACTGAGTTGGCAGTAGGGAATGAGAACTACGGAATGGTTAATATCAAGCGAGGAATTTTCCAGGGTGATTCACTTTCACCTCTTCTCTTCATCGCGATGATCCCACTATCAGTAATCTTTTAAAAAATGAAATTAGGCTACCAAACAGCCAAAGAAGCTGAAAAAATTTCGCATTTATTATATATGGATGATTTGAAACTCTATGGAAAGTCAGAAATAGAAATCCAATCACTGACAAACGCAGTCCGAGTATTCAGCACCGATATTTCAATGCAGTTTGGCATAGAAAAATGCGCCACTGTATCTATAAAAAGGGGCAAAATCACTGCATGTGAGGAAATTGAAATGCCCAATGGCCAACTAATTAAATGCAACGAAAATGAAGCCTACAAATACTTAGACATTCTGCAGTTGGATAACATCAAACATGGAGAAGTAAAAACTATTGTCAGAAGAGAGTACACCAACAGAGTTAGGAAAATTTTGAAATCTAAATTAAATGGTGGAAATACAATCAAGGCCATAAATACCTGGGCAATACCAGTTATAAGATACACAGCTGGTATAGTTAACTGGACACAAGCTGATTTGGACATTTTGGACCGAAAAACCAGGAAACTAATGACAATGCACTACAGTTTACATCCACGCGGTTACACTGATAGACTATACCTGCCCCGAAAATCAGGTGGCAGAGGATTATTACAAGTGAAGCAAATAGTTGAAGAAGAAAAACATGCACTGGCTATTTATTTAAAAGAAAGTCAAGAACATCTATTAATCGAAGTAAAGAACAAAAATCTACTGAAGGCCCAACAGACAAAACAAGAATACAGAAAAGATGTGATAAAATCAAGAATGGATAGTTGGCAGAACAAAGCATTGGATGGTCAATTTCTGAAAAAAATAAAAGATAAAGTGGACAGTGAAAAAACTTGGTTATGGTTAACAACAGGTACATTAAAGAAAGAAACAGAGTCACTAATCCTGGCTGCGCAAGAACAAGCTATCCAAACAAATGCCATTAAGGCCAAAATCGAAAAATCCTCTGATGATGCCAAATGCAGACTCTGCAAAGAAGTTGATGAAACTGTTGACCACATACTCAGCTGCTGTAAAAAAATTGCGCAGACTGATTATAAATTGCGGCACAATTCAGTAGCACAAATGATCCACTGGAATTTGTGCAAAAATTATAATATTAAAACAACAACAAACTGGTGGGAACATAAGCCTGAAAAAGTCACCGAAAATCAGATGGTCAAGATCCTATGGGATTTTCGTATACAAACGGACAAAATACTGGCGCATAACAGACCAGACATCACACTGGTTGAGAAAAATAAGGTTACAATTATAGACATCGCAATACCAGGTGATAGCAGGGTCGACGAGAAGGAACATGAAAAAAATCACGAAATACCAGGACTTAAAAATTGAAATTCAACGATTATGGCACAAACCAGCAGTGGTAATTCCAGTGGTAATCGGCGCACTGGATGTTATTCCAAAAGCACTGGAATTACATTTAAAACAGTTAAAACTTGACAAAATCACCATCAGTCAAATGCAAAAAAACCGCACTGCTTGGATCTGCACGTATATTACGAAAATACGTTAGGACGTCCTAGGCCCCTGGGTGGGGCCCGACTAGTAATTAATGCCAAATCCAGCGAAACAACTGGCCGCTGTGATACAATTCTGTTGATGCAATAATAACAATAATGATAATAATAATAATAACAACAACAACAACAACAACATGTATCTTTACAGAAAAAGTCCTACCCTTGTTTAGCACATCGTTTAACGATGATATTAAAACTTCACGTTAAGAAAACCCCAAATTTCGGATAATTTCTTAAATGTTATTTTATTTCAATACGACTACGTTGTCTTGGATTGTCTTGGATTCCGGGGAGCGCCTCTGACGCTCCTGGGTTTGCTGATGAAGGTTTTCGTTCTAGCTCGTCCCACAGCCATTCATACCTTCACAGCAATAGAGCGCAACGTTTTGCCATTCAGAGAAAATTAAAAACCTTACCCACACAGACACTTCGTGCTTCTCCCCCAACACGAAATCCAGCAGCTCCGGTCGGAAGAACCCGGGAATGTGGCAAAGCCCGCCTCCTTTTGGCAAAGAGTAGGAAAGGGAAAGCGAAACCGATCGGAAACTAAGCTGGAATAGATAACAATTGCTCGGGTTTCTTTGCGCTGCAGGTCCGACGGGAGTTTTCTTAAGAGTAAAGGCGGTGCTTTAAAATGGCTTTGAGGCACGGTTTCTTTCTTTCTTTCCTTTCTCCTTCCTCCCTTTTTCTTGACAACCTGTAGTACCTAGCGGTACTAAAGTTGCTTGTATAATGCAACTATGTAACGACTGAATTTGCTCTTTTAAACGTTTCTCCAAACGAACCCCATTTGGCCCCTTTTTCTTCGTTGAAGGTCGCGCAGGCTTGCCTTCCTTCTACGGCTTCTCGGCGCTAAAAACCTTTGTGTAAAATACAGGGAATCGCTGAATAACAAGAATAACATAAGTAAACTTCGGGAAAACTGCGTGCGATCGCATCATACGGCTCCTTTTGTGCCGGTCCCTGAACCCCGCGCGGCGCCTCGGCCAGGAGACTTGGCTCCCTCCGTCCCTCCTCACCTAAGGAACTCCGAGCTCGCGTGTAATAGGAACAACACGCCGGCTTTTTCTGCGGGGAGGGGTTTGCAAGTTGCCTCCGGCGCATGCGCAGTGAGGAGCCGCTGACAGTTTTGTTTGGATTTGTGGCGCAGCGCTGAGCCCTGGTGGGTCTCGCCATTGTGCGAGCGGCGGGTGGGCTTGATGGCGGCTGAGGCTGAGGCAGGGACCGACCCGGCTTCCGCGGAGTGGGAGGCCCCCACGCGCGTGTTGCGGGCTCTCACCTGGCTCGGCCAAGAGTTCCTGTCGGACTGGGAGGCCCAGGACTTGCGGGCCGCCCTCTTCCAGCTGCTGCTGCTCTGGCTGCTGGTGAGCTTGCTGGGCATCCAGGTGGCCTGGAGGGTCTACGGGAACACCGTCACCAGCCTCTACTATCGGCAAGGTAGGGCTCCCCGCAGAAGCCCCTGCCCTGCCCTGAGTCCACCTCCGATCCGCTTGCCCCCCCCCCACCTGCGCGCACCCGCGATTCGCTCCTGGGGCTCCCGTCGTCTCCCTTTGGGTGGTGCGGGCTGGAGATCAGCCCAGGTCACCCTCCAAGTGTTGGCCCCCGCCCCCCCGCTTGGAGAACCCGGTGCAGGGAAGGGTTCGATCTTGACTCGCTGCCTGGCAGCCTTGCGAGAGAGCAGACAGGAAGCACAGCCAGATAATTCTACTTTATTGCACAATTACTTTATTGCAAGGTTACATTGGCGGAATCGCGCGACTCTATATATCTCTATGTAACAGATGTCTCTTTCCTCACCTTCCCGTTCCCGATCCCCATTACAGCTCAAGAAACTAGGGAAGGAGAGTCTTTTGACTCTCTTCTGAGCCACTTGACTTGTCTGCATGGCTGCCTGCTGCAGGCTAAGTTGCCTTTTATTGGACTGTTCCCTTGGCTGCAGGTCTTTGCCCAAGGTCATTCCCACCTCCCATTACATTGCCCCAAAGAGTTAATGGTGAAGCCCTGGCCAGAAGCCCTCTGCCAGGCCAGGTCGATTGTTCCAGCCCCTCTGGCAGCTGAGTTGACCTGTGGTTGGTGGTGGGAGAGAAGCAATAAGGCGGTGAAGGAATCATATCGGATGTGGGGTTCTGTCTCATTCCTGAGTGGTCTTTAACTAGTTGCTGTTCAGTTCTGTTGCCAATCCCCCCCTCCCCCCAGTCATTTGTAAAAAGTATGCACAATGGTTTGGCAACAGGTGTTACAGTGTCCTCTCTCTGTGATCAACCATTTCTGATACTGAGGCATCTTCTAAGATTAATGTGCACTCTGCAGAGAGAAACATGGCATCATTGAATTCCGCAGCATTATTAAATTGACATTTGTGGATGTGCAACTCCAAGGAAACTAGTTTTGTCTTAACTCCTCCAACAACCCTTCCCCAATTGTGAGGACATTGGCCATGAATATCGTAATAGTCTAGAAGTTGATCACAGAGCAAAATGTTCCTATCTTGTCAGGACATAGCAGGGGGGGGGGGAGAGAGTAAATGTTCTGAAAGTATTTCTTTCACTCGTATTGTAAAAGGTGAGCATTCTCCTACTTTGCAGAATCTATATTTTTTCCCAGGGCTATGGAAGTTTAGCAATGAATTATTAGTTACTGTGAAATTTTGGTGGTTGTGTCTATAGTTAATTATCTAATTTAACTTGGCCTTATTCTAGTTTTATTCTATTTGATAGAATATTCATATTAGATGCTATGGATGTGTAATTTAGGCTCCAGTTACTGAGAACGGCCCGGTGTGACCTGGATGGCTAGGCTGCAGGGGAACTGGAGAGGTCTGACTTTGGCGGAGGCCATTCCCCACATAATGCCTGACTCGTGCTTGTCAGGTCTTCTCTGTGGTCTTTATAAAAACAGGTTTAGTGTTGTTTTCTGAAAGAATACCAGAGCTTTGTTTCAAAAACTCACGGTTAGCACTTTCTTAAGAACACACTAATTCTGCACTGCACAAATCTAGAAAAAAGAGACAGCTTCCGCCCCTCAGTATTGTTGCTTCTTTCACCAAAGAGAACATTGGAGAGTTTCCACTGTGTCCGTTGACAAAAGATGATTTTGTATGCCCATACTTTTTATTATTTTTCTTACTTAGGGGACAGAGTATCGTGATACTACCATGTTTCCCCCAAAATAAGACAGGGACTTATTTTCTTTTGACCCCCGAAATAAGCACTCGGCCTTATTTTCGGAGAGGTCTTATCATTTTTGAGCTGCAGGAGGCAGTGAGTGGGGTCACCTCATGGCTGCTGCTGTCTTGCAATATTTTCGGGGGAGGGATTATTTTAGCGCATGCACTCAAAAGCCCGATTAGGCTTATTATCTAGGGAGGGCTTATTTTTAGGGAAACAGGGAGTATCCTTAAAGTCATTTCAGTAAATATCTTGCAAGACAAAAGGGACACAGAAGTCCTCCAAAGGAGCAGGAGAATAGGACCTGAAGGATTTAGTTGCCCATTCTTCTTCTTTCCAGGTGCTGGAGGACAGAATGGAGAAACTCCAGATGGCTCTTCACACTTTTCTATGTGGTGAGTTGTTTTATTCATGGAACTGGCCATCGTTCTAACAGCATCAGTGGTTTGGGGCGATCAACCCAGAAAAAACACCGATTGCATTTCTTGAAGGTTTTGATGTGGTTGGATTTTCTTTTTTAAATTTAGGGAGAGCACAAGCAACACAAATACAAAAACACATCGAGAGTAACAACAGAGGTGACCAAGCCAGGCTCCTGCCGCATCAGGAGCACAGACGATGGGGATGCTTGCTGCCTGCCCACTCAGAGGCCTTGCTGATTCAGTGCAAAGGGAAAGTGCAATCAAAATTGTCATTTCTCCCATGCTATGGTTTAGTTGCTGGCCATCACTGGTGCTGTGAGGACTGCTCCTATCCGTCCAGTTGCCAAGCTCTGAATCTCAGGATTGCTTTACTCAGGTTTGGGAAGCTGCAATTCCCCACTCCCAGCCCCCAATTACATTATTTCCATTGTTCTTCTACATGCCACAAACCTATCTGCAGACTGACCTCCGGCCTATCTTTTCTCAGCATTAAATTGCTGACACAGACCTCATTTCTTTCTGTTGTGGTTCTTGAAGTCCTCTGGCCCTGAGCCAGCTTCTCCTTAGAAAGGACACAGGCTCATTTTTCCAGTTGAGCATGAATCATCAGTTGCCATCTTATTCTGAGTAGTTTTTTGGCCTAACGGAAACTGTAGCCTGAGTCAGCAGTAGCCAGATGTATTGGCCCACAGCTTGAGAACTTGAAGATATATGGCCGATCATTGGGGATTCTCAGAATTGTTCTTTACATTTGGTAGGATTGGAGAAATCTAGCCTGGGCATTTTTTAAAAAAATGTCTACCTACCTCTGTCAGCTTTGTAGGTAGTATGGGCTAATGACTTTCTGGAGCTCAACACTTTCAGGAATAGTTCTGCTCGCAACCCATAAGCCATTGTGCTTATGAGTTGAAGGACTGAGATGAAGCTGCTCTATAATTGTGTGATCCAAGAAGTGCTGATGCAATACCGAGCTTTTCTTTTCTCTGCCATGGGCTGCCACGTATTGCAGAGTTTGTAATATACAGATTATAAAGATGTAATTAAAAAAAAAACCAAAAGTAGCTTGGTTGTTATTGTAGCCATTGCATGTGAACTGCATTTTATTAGTTAAGGGCCATGCTACCTGCTGAGCAAAAAAATAATAATAATCCACATTTTTATTTTAAAAAAATTGAAAGGGAGGCGTGCAACTTTTCCATGTTCTTCTCCTAAATTTCTCTCCAGGGACCTAATATTAATTTTAAATGGAAGCTAACAATGTTTTTGCCCCATCAGCTCCTGTAAATACTGCAACCTGTTTCTGTTTGCATAGTTTTGGTTCACATATGCTTTCAAAAAGTTATGCCTTTATGGATTAAATTAGGAATGAGGTAGCTCTGAACCGTCTGTCAAAGAGGATGGTACCACCTAGCTGACCTTGGAAAAACTAGATCAAGTTGATCCTGCCTAGTAGTTAGATGGAAGACCATCAGGGAATGCCTGCGCTAAGAACTGGCCAGAAAACAAAAAGCAAAAATGACATCTACCAAAGATAACAACAGCGAACTATTTTATTGTTGCCAAGAAAATTTCATAGATGTGCCCTGAGCTGTGTTTCAATATATTATCTGAAGCCTCCAGCTCAGGAAAAAAGAGCAAAGAAATAAAAGAGGATTTGCCTAAGCTTGAATCACTGCTCCTGCCTATTCTCACAAAACATGTGTTGAAGAATTAACAATCCTCTTCTTAAAGAAAATGGCTCATAAGTAGTTCTGTGATTTTTGTATCTTTGGTATCTAACTACCTGACATTTATTTTTAAAAAAATTCCAATGGGCTCATCGGCATTCTCAGAGTATAAAAATTGAGAGGGATAGCAGTCTAGGGTCCATCTACCCAGGAAACAGACAGCTGATCAGCTGTGAGTCAAAGGGCAAGGTCCTGAAGACGAGAGTTCAAAAATGGAAAGTGTCTTCTTCAGTTTTCCTTCTGCTAAATTAGAATTTTGTTGCTGATCATCTCCAACTTTGTAAATCTGTCCAGAATATGCTTTCCAAATTCCAATGTGCCTAACCAATCCCCAAAATGTAGCCTAGATTCAACTGTATGTGCATGATCTGAGCCAAGAGACTCATGACAGCAACTAAGAAGCTACCGAGCAGATGAGAGGAGTAAAACCAGGTTACTTTTCTGCTTATCAGATCTCAAATATTCCACCTCACACTGCAGTCATCAATCCTAGACTGATACAGTCTTCTCTAGGCTCAATTTGTCCTTAGTAGCAGACTCTCCATAGAGTCAAATATCTCTTGTCTTTTAATACAATGTGATATAAAATTTAAAAAAAAATCTCTGCTGGCAGCAGCCTACTTTATGGTGTAGTAATGGGTAGGTGTAAAGGGCATTTTGGTGGCAAGAGCTGGGTGGTTCTTCTTCCTCACCTCTACAGTGAGGGCTGTGTTCAGTTTGCTGAATTCACTGTCCACGTAGCCCATAGCAATATTCTTCTGCAGGCATGGTGATGGGCAGCCACTAGTAACTTCACCTAGTGTAAAGAGAAACAGCTAGAGCATTGCTCAATAGGGAGCATACAATTTCTACACCTAACAAAAACAACAGGAAACAAGAGTTTTCGGATTTCCACACTATCCTCCCCCAGTACCCATTAAATAGCATAACATTCTTGCTTCCCTTGCATAGTGCCTTCCAGATGTGCTGGAATAACTCCCACAAATTTCAACCAGCATAGTGGTTAGTGAAACCACTTAGCATAGTGGCATAGTGCAAAGCAGAGTCCTCAGATTACAGGGCCTACGGTCTCTCTATCGAGAAAGATTAACAAAGAGCAATGAACAAAAATGGTGCTTTAGGTAGCAATTAAGAACAAGCAAACAGGGCATGGTTATTTCAAGTTCAGATTGTTACCAGGTAACAACAGTCCAATTCAAAGTCAAAATTCTATGTTTTTAGATCAAAACATTTTAAATTTGAATTGTTTTATACATCTCAAGTTTATATAACGTTCTATGTGTAAATATGTATCATTTAATTTTGGATGTGTATGTTGTATTGTATGAATCCAGCTGATTGTGATATATTCAATGAAACATTACACAAACCTGGCTTGGCATGATACGTGAATTCAGTCACTGTATGAAGTCAACCACACCAACAGGTATCATCATCATCATCTAGATTTCAGATCCATTAGACTACCTACCAATTGCCTTGCCCTCTGGGCTAAGAATGGGCACATGCTGCCGGATGGGAGGTCCTGTGGAAGTCAGTCCTACACGCTTCTTTTTCGGTTTCTCTTTAATTTGGGCCAAAATGATTGAAGCACCAGGGAAATCCATGGCAACACGACGGCGCTTCCCTGGAAGAAAGTCAGAAAAGTACAGTACCATGATAGCACTGGATCCCTTATTGTGGATCAGAAGATCCTCCTTTCAGGAACAACTACTTCTTGCTCAATATAGTTCCCACCCCGTTTATGCTCTGGTTAAGTTCCTGCCAATAGTCCCAAAGATGCTTTTTTTCAATAGGCAACTGGACTTTGTTGTTTTTCTTTGAAGACATTTCGCTTCTCATCCAAGAAGCTTCTTCAGCTCTTGAATGCTTCTTGGATGAGAAGCGAAACGTCTTCAAAGAAAAACAAGAAAGTCCGGTTGCCTCTTGAAAAAGCACCTTTGGGGCAACCAGGACCTGGATGACTGAGAAGCTCCATAGACATGCCTGCCGATATTTAATCTTTGTTTCGTGTCCCATCAAGGTTGGGCGGACATTGGGAAGTGTGGCTTTGGCTGGGACAAAAAGAAATTAAGAATCCGATGGGTACTTACCAAGAGTCCACACCAGACTGGCCTCCACAGGGGTTGTGTTCTCATCAATGTCATTCCCATAAAGACAGAGACCTGCTTCCAGTCGCAAACTATCCCTAGCTGCAAGTCCGGCCAGCCACACAGAGGAGTCCCTAAGCAGCAGCTCAGCCAGCTCTACAGCTTGTTTCGCAGGGACAGAGATCTAGGTATGAGAATGCACATTAATTTATTTGGTGGTGATTTATTGACGAACATTTTCTCACCCTGTGTTTTAATCATCCCAATATTTGGATTTAACAGACACTCTGACATTAATTATTTCTTCCCTATCAACACATTACCTTTCTCTAATTGGAGAATAATTTACCAGTAGTCTCTTCTCAAACTGCTTGTCCAACTGGATGCCATCTTACCATGTGCTGCTATTGCAAGCCTTTTCCCCAGAGATCCTTATTCCTGCCCACATCTAAAAGCTGTCAGTGTAATACCTCTACGCCATCCTCGCCTGTGTAGCCACAACGTGTCACCCTGCAGCCTTCCACTCCAAATACGGCCATTATCCCACTGCTCATGAAGGGTAACTTAGCCAGATCATCTGCCACCCCAGGTTGCAGCACACGGGCCATAGCAGGACCTGGCATCAGAAAAAAAGCAGAAAATAGACCAGCATGTAGTTTAAGTAGTTCTGGAACTTCAGCAAAGTATAATGAAGAAATTTAGTTCTATACAATATTGCATATCTACGGCTGGCACTCTAGGAATTCACCTTTCAATGGTTGAAATAATATTTGCATAAGTTGCTTCTCAGATTCCCAATGGCAGTCCTAAGAAATGTTATTTACCTTGCAGAGCAAGCAAAGCATTGTCTGATACCTCCAAGTGTACATCATAACCAGCTGCTTTCATCTCCTTCATCTTGTTCTACAATATGTAATGGACAAAATAGTAAGATAAAACAGAGAGGATAATAGTTTTCCTGGTCTATTCTATTTCTGTAACAGAATTTTATTCTTCTTATCTCAGTTTCTCCTCCTTCCTCTTGGGAATTAATGGTAATGAGAAACATACCTCCATGAGGGCAAAATCTTTCTCCATGCAACCGGCATTAGAGACCACGTATAAGTGCTGGTCTGAGGTGTTGGTCACAATCAAATCATCTATAATGCCGCCCTTCTCATTTGTGAACAGAGAGAGTGTGCCCTGAAAGGAAAGTTAAATTGAGCCAATTCCATTACTGGTCTCTCATATAAGTTTTCAAGAAAGAGACGCTGAAGCTGAGAACTGGATACAAATGTAATAAGCATCAAAGCTGGCATCCAAAAGAGCATCCCCTATCCCAATCCATAAAATATATATCCTTTAATCCTGCAATGTGAAATGAGATTCCATTGTTACAATTCTATATAAGCTATGCATAGCGTTTATTTCTTAACATCATAATGACATGCTTATGGTACCTTGTTTTAAATATTTCAGAAATATATTTTTACTACTCCATTGTTTAAAGCATGAATTCAATTTTTTAAGTTAAGAGTACCAAGACTCTTCAAATGCAAGGCCCTTTTGTATTCTTCAATACATTGGTTTTGGATGTTGAAGAGTCAATCTAAGTTATTCATATCTTTAAAAATAGAGAACCAGAATTATGTAATAGAGTTGGAACTAGCAGTCTGTTAATTTAACATCTTCAGTGCAGAATCTATAATGGAGGTTTCAATTATAGCAATCCATTTTCTGCTTAAATATTTGCATCAGGTTACTCCACTTTTGAGGAGTTCATTGCTATTAAGAGCTTCTAATTTTGCCACAGTCTGATTTCTAATTTCCGCACATTGTTCTACATTTTCTGATCTCTAGAGCAGCAGAAATCACGATGGTCCTGTAGATAGTTAAAAACTTGTATCTTAAGCTGATATTCTTCTCACTGGTCTAATTCTATCCAGTTCTTCCAACCATTCACGTTATTATCTGACTATGCACCAGGTTGTCTATGTTCTTCATAAAATGTGGTGATCAGAAGTGGTTACAGTAATCCAGATTTGTCAAAGATCAACTAACTAAGGATAGGTTTGATCTTGGATATCTCCGTGCCAAATCTACCATCCGATTGACTGGATATTCCAAATGATCTATTTGGTTCCATTGTACCTGATCAGGCTTCAGCTCTGCAATATCCCCAACTACAAGACTTTCTATAAACTTCACCCTGTCTCTGCCAAACACTTTAGTCTGTAAGAGAGAGAGAAAGAGAGAAATGTTTTATTTCATTTAATCCGGAAGAAAGTCCATGACGTTATATTATTAACATGACATGTAGGAACAAGGACAACATACTGAGACATAATTTCTGGGCCTACTTAGCATTTAAGAGTGAATGTGGTCAGTGGTATTCATGAAGGGTTTAATTAAGAGTATTTATGAAGCTGAGGGCTGAACTGTGGTGTCCTTGATTAGGGCATTGTTTTCTGCCCAAAAGGAAAAAATAAAAGTTATCTACAAAATACCGTGTAATGATTGTAACAGCTGCTGTGTAGGACAGACAGGTAGAAGACTAGCATCCCTGAACACTTAAGTAGCAGACAGAAGACAAGACAAAAACTGCTTAATCTCATAACACGTGGACAGACTCAGTCATATTTTCAACTGGGAAACTGGGCATCTTAGACAAAGTTAAATGCAAAAATGCTAGGGAATTCCTGAAAGTGGTATTCAGACAAATCAATCATCAACAGACAGAGATAAACCAATTTACATACTATTCGAACAACACAATAAAAAAGCTAAGAAGGAAAGAAAAAGAGCAGAATACATCTCCAGCTGCTAATATGGAGTAATTGTGTAATTATTGTAATAAACAATAATATGGGGCAATAAGCAGCGAAGGAAGGATTAACACCAAACAAAAAACAATACACTAATAAAGGTACTACCAAGAAGAAAACACCACCATCACCACCAACACTAGGGCAGGGCAGGACAAAGGCAAACTATTGCATATAAACCAAGAGCAAAGCCCACTCACTAACATTGGTGATGTTATCTAATCAGGGAATGAAATGTCTGCAAGGAAACAGACTTTTCCCTTATCCTACACCTTCCACAGATTTGTGCTGCACAAATTATAAAAAACAGAACAATAAATCAGAAGACCAAATAAAATAATAGAAATTCCCAAGGCTTCTAAGATAATTTACTTGTCCTTGGAAATGTATGTTTTTGCCTGACATAACCAAGCAAACCAGTATCTCTGCAGACACCATTACAATGATGAGGTGCCGCAACTAAGAAGGCTTAATCTCTGCGGTATTATATCCAGATGATCTCAAGCGAGGAAAGCTAGTGGAATGATATTGGCAAAAGTAATCCATCAGTTTACAATGATTTTCTGTAATGTAGTCCCATCCAGATTTCTTATGCCAACTCTGCTCCGTTTTGGAAATCCAACCAACCTATTTTAAAAAACCAGTTCAGGAACAGAATTTTTTAATATTAATTCCAGTGTTGGAAAACAAGATAACTCGTAATGGAAGCTCTAGAAAAGTGAACCCACCTCAAGTAGTAGTATGGTTGCATGCAATGTATAGTCAGGAAGTAATGCTGCTTACATAAAAGTTAGACAAAAATCCCTGACACAATAGAACTTTGATAGATCTATTCATGGTCGGACGTGTGTATGTTTAATTTTAAGGTTACTTTGCCTCTTTGGTTGAGGACTTAAATGCCAGAAATGGGCAGGATTAAAGCAGATACAGATAGTATCTGCACTGGGTAGAGCTCCCTACCTCTTCTCATATAAAAGCATATATTGTTTGCCCCCCCCACAAATCTTGCAATCTGCCCCCCCCCCCAATATTGTAGTTGTTGAAAGCTCCCAGGCACCTTCCCAGTAATTGAAATTTATATTTACCAACAAAGAAATAAATACAAAACTTAACACAAAAGTAGTTTGTCGTGAAAGCGACTGCCTGTGAAGGCTCCTGGATTGAGGCTGAAAGATGAAAGCGGAAACAGTATGCTCCATCCCATATTTGGGTAGGCCAGGTTGCCCTGATAGAAAAAAACACTTCCCAGTAGTCCTACAAAGGCCCACTGCCAGTGACATATCAGTGAAATGTAGAACTCCAACTATTGCAGTGTTTCTCAAGAACAAGGGGTTTCCGTTTCCTAAAATATCAAAATATGGTGGATTCACAAGTGAAATCATATATGTGGTTCATTCGGTTTTGAAAATCAAGCCAGTTGTAGTTTATTCAATAAATTATGGCTTAGCACAGCCCATGAATTCAATTTTAGCTAAATTAAGATCCAGTTGCTGATTCTGATGAAACGGACAACTGGAGACATGAGAGAGGAATTCTAAGACAGGAAGGTGGTGACTTTTAAGCCTCCCTCTGACGTTACCTGGAGCATATGGGACACATCAAAGAGAGAACAGTGTTGACGTGTGTGGAGATGGGAGTCCAAGTGGCTGTGTGTGTATTGCACAGGAAGGCTCCAGCCTGCGAAGTCCACCATCTTCCCACCATGATGTCGGTGGAAGTCATAGAGAGGGGTCTGTTTCAAGTTCTCCTGTGGACAAAGGCAATAGATGATTGCCAGAAACTCCCAAGTGATCATTCAGAACGAAGTGAGGCCAGAACAGGCCAAGAAACCCATTATTAATCCTACCATAACTATTCCTGACCACAGCCCAATTAGAAAGAAGAACACCAGGGGTAGTATTGACTTACCTTCTCTACCGGTACGCAAATGTGACTGTATGCAACACCTCTGCGCATGCGCACAGCCTTCCGTGCATCGCTTTTGGCGAAAAAGGGCCTAAATAGGATGCTGTAGAGCTTGGGCAAGTGGGTGGGGCCACCCACAATTTCCGCTACTGATTTGAGCGAACCAATCCAAACCGGTAGAATACCACCTCTGAAGAACACCCTTTCCCCAACTACTTCACTGCAAAAACAACAAGCCCTCTTTTGTAGCTTTGAGTTTCCCAGAAATCCAGGCATTACATCTTGGTAATCCCTTTGCTATCCATGAAAAAACCAAACATCTGCTACTGTTTCAGCCTTAGCTTAAGACAAGCCGCTGGTTCAATTTTCTGATGCGGGAACAGGACAGGGGGGGTAGTCTGTCTAAGCTGCCTTCGACCTTTGTAATTAGACTTGTTTACTCAATGTGTTATCTCAAGTCCATTGTCAAGAGGACTGCAGTCCTTCTTGCCCTTTGTACCTTCCTCTGCTCTTTCCTACTTGCTGAAGTCCTGTCCATAGGTTCGTGAGTGAGAGTGAGCCATCTGGGTGTACAGAAACGGTAAAAAAAGGCAAGAGATAAAGCCCACTTCCAAAGAACCTGCATGTTAATATGCTAGAATTCACACAGTAATTTAGGAAAGGCATTTTGCCTGCTATTATTTATGAAAAGCAATTGCTGGGGTAAAATTGCCCATAAGTGGAAAGATGGGAAATGCAAATTAGTGCAAAATTCTTTAAATAGATTGAAGATGGGTAGGGGCTCCCTTCTCAGCATCCTTTTCATAGATCCAATCCTCCCCACTGCACTTACAGAAGACCAGAAGGTAAGTTACTTGTGGCTGATAAGAGAGAAGCAGCATCAGGGGGCTGTACTAGAATACCCCCAAGGCCCCTTCTAGCTCTATTCTGATTCTGATTCAGGAGCAAATATTTTAAGTGGGCTGATGTTCACTGCCAGCAGCTACAGCCACCTCTTCACAACTGCAGTTGTTCAGGAGACAGCCTGTCTTCTGTGTTGTTTTGATTTATGGAAGTATTAGTGCCAGAAGATCCAGCAAACTCAAGCTTCATGTTTCAATTTATGTTCCCAGTCCTGGAAGGCGTTCTCCTTCACTCGTATTATCTGTTGATAGCACTGCTTTTGACACCCCCCCCACCTCCACACCTGTGTTTTGAAAGTGACCTGCCATACTTGAGCAGTGACAGTTGCTAATTAGAACAATAAACCCTTCAATGGCGGCCTCTCACATTCAAGACACTCTTGCAATGTGTCTCTTGAGGCAAACGAAAATGGGAAATAGGTGATGAGTTTCAGGGCTTTTTGCTACTTTTTCTCCTTATTCGGAAAAGCACAACTCTTGGAATTAATTGTCTCCAGGAAACACGGTGTATTCGAGGAATCTCTCACCAAACTCCCACAAAACCATTTCTGACTTGGAAAGATGCTGGGAAAAGAGGTACCCGATCCTTATCTCTCTCTCTCCTCAAAACTGGCTGGCTGGATACAATCCATCATCGTGAAATAAATTCTGCCCTCTCTCTTGTACTTTGTTAAATCATATGTTTTGCGTGAATCGACCTGTTGAAGTCAGACTAAAGGCCTGAAACACCCCCCCCCCCTTAAGCTCAGTTGTCCGTACGAACGCATACAGCCGTGCGCTGCTTTTCTGTCGCCTGCCCCTGCCTTCCCTCCCTTCCGCAGAAGGCACGGGTGCCCTGCAGCTTTCTGGAGTTCAGGGACGGAGCTCCGTTTCGCACCGGCAGTTTTAATTCGGCGCGATCCTTGCCTGCTCGCCCACAAACGGGCAGCCCAACTGCACGCACGGCTGCCGCCCACCCTGCCACCAGCTCACCTGCCCAGAAGAAAAGCTCCGCTTCCCGCACGCAATCGCCCCGAAGGAGCCCAAGCGCCGGAGCGAAAGTCTTCCAGCAGCCCCAGCCCGCAGCATTTTCCCCCGCCAGCGAACACCCCCTCGGCTGCTCTGAATCTTATTTACGGACCCTCCCACCTCTGGACTCCCGGGAGGAGCCTGGGAAATGTAGTTGATCGCATTCCTGGAAATTGCTCCTAGGAACGGCCCGCCCCACCCCACCCAAACCCGGTCGACCAGGCCAGCTGTTAAAAGAAGTTGCTTCTGTACAGTAATGTAGAGCTCAGTTTGTTCAGCATTTCTCCTCTCCGTTTAGAAGACGTGGCAGAGCGAGAGAGCCCACACGTCTCTGACCATCTCGTGGTCACAACATCTGGTCTTTCGTAACCTTTTGCTTCTTTAAAAATGATTTTTTCCGGTCAATTTCAGATCCCATTCTCTGACACCACCCAAGGATATCCTCAAAGTGTGTTAAATCTGTTAAGTCTTTGACAAAGTCAGAGGAAAGATAGCTGAGAGGCAATGAATTGAAACAGATTAGCAATGATTGAAAAAAATCAGGAGTCCAAAAACATTTTTCAACTAATAAACTTTATTAAAAGGCATCATGAAAGCTTAAACCTTTTAATAAAATTTATTACTTGGAAAAGGTGTTAGCAGACTTTCTTCTTTTTTGGCCAACATCGACTAAGAGTTCATTTCCAGCATCTGCAATGGAGACAGTACATTTCATGCTAGTATAGTTTTCTGGAGATTCAAGGATAGACAGATAATTCTTTAAATCAGGCTATTAGTGCTACTAGTCTTGATGGTCTAAATTTTTAGTTTACTATCTTATTACCAACTGTCAAGCAGTAACACCTGACCCAAGTGTCTTGTATGCATCTGGTTGGCCACCTCCCCCACACACACAATGCTGGATTAGCTGGATCTTCATCCTCAAATTCCAGTAAGGACAGCACAGGGCAATTTTTCCTTCTCCCATTTGTACAAACTGTATCATTTCAGTTGCCTCTTATTTTCCCCCACTAAATGGATTAGGCTTAGGGTTATTAATGGTTGACAGTAAATTTATGTACCCATGTCATGATCAGAAGGATGCTGCACCAATTGATTATGTCTGTGACAGGCAAAAACTTTCCCAAGCATCAAGTTTTCCAGGACCTGGTTTTTGGAAAGTAAGTTTGTCTTTCTCATAGGCTGGTGATGAGCTGAACCATCATAAGGATAAGGAGAGGGATACAGTCCAATTTAAAATCTGCAAGTTGCAGGATGTGGGGTTGTGTCTGAAGTCCTGCCCCACTTTTATTTGCAGCAATGTTGATTGCAGTGCTGCATCTTTTCAGATTTTGACACCTCCCACAAACACCTATGAATGCTACCTTTCTCAATCACTCTTTAAACTACCTAAATGGATAATTGTCATATATACACCAAACTGAATTTATCAGTCTGATATCCATTCATTCTATTTGGAGAGATTTTTGGTAACTTTTGCCTGCTTCAGACAGTAATGAAAATGGCAATAGATGCCCGGAATCCTAAGCCTTGTTCTACACAAGGAACCCTTGGAGGAGCCACCAAGCTCATTTCAAGGTGTTTGGCTGCAAGGTATTCATCCTTTTTTTATACAACTGGGTTCACATAGCTCATGTTTTTTTCATGATTTGTTGAATAATCCAGAATTATCTGGATTCAATACCATTCAAGCTAGTCAAACATTGCCATGATGTAGGTTGTTTTGGTTTTGTGTTTGTCTAGCATTTGTGATTCGTAAGCTGAGATTTATGACAGTGTGTGTTGTATGAGTTTAACCAGTTCAGAAAAAACCATAATTTATTCTTCTATATCTTAACTAGTGTACAAATCAACATATCTGGGTTCACACAACATGCTAACCTGAAATGAAAATACAAACCAACCACATTAGTTTTCTACTGAACCCGTGCATACTCATCAGACTAATTCATGAATAGGCTGAAGAACTCTAGAAACAATTTAAAGTATGTCAGTAGGGATTCAGTATTCAAAATCTCTGAGAAATCAAGACATAAGCCAAAGAGGGGGAAATTTCTACACCTACTGAGTTGGACTTTAACTTCCATTATCTCCAATCATTAGGTCAGCCATGGAAGATAGAAGCCATTAACACCCGCAGGATGCAGGTTCCTATATAAAAATAAATGCTGAAAAATAGACATCCACTAAGCTCAGGAATGCAATTGAGACAGTGCATTTCATGCTGGTATAGTTTTCTGGAGATTCAAGGATGGACAAATAACTCTTTAAGTCAGGCTATTGATGCTATTAGTCTTGATGGCCTTTTAGTTTACTATCTTAGGTTATTACCAATGTAATACCTGAGAACTGCACACATATAAAATAATAAAAAATGATAACAGGTATTATCCATTCAAATACATGTAAACAAAAGCACAAATTTGCTGTCATGTTTAGTACAGTACTGGCATCTTGCTGCAAACTATGACAGTCTATATTTTCAGCATTTGGTGTTTAAGAATTTTATACAGAATGTGAAATTAATGAATGTAATATAGACTTATTAATAAACACCTTAAAACCAACAACAATTAGCAAAGTGAACATTCTACCTAGCGATTAGTCTGTCCACAGTATTGAAATTATAGGTATCTGAATATTTACTAGTTGTTGTTTCAATTATTATTCTATTGCTGTGATAACATTTAAAAGAGAAGAGAAGCAAACATTATTTCAGAACCATAGAGTACAGTAGAACATCAACATAAATGCGAGAATCACAGTTGGGGGAAAATGAAATTACTCAGAAGTAATCATTTAAAGTAAAGAGTACAATAGGTGAAAGATCTGTCATTACTTTTTTTTATTGGGCAGATAATTTGAGACTTCATCTCATTCTTTGCTACTTTGTTTTTCATCTCATATATACTTGGGAACTATATGGCAGCAGTGTTTCCTTCCACTTCAATTCTCGGAATAGCCTCTTCCTCTTCCTGCCAATAAGGAGAAATAAATACACGGCCCCATAGCAGGAAACAGAGCAAACTTTGATAGGACTGAAGGCAGATTTCTTACTAATAATGCCACTAGTAATGAAACCATCTCCATCGGATGGCTGGAAGGAATCAGCCTCAAAGGTCCAATTTTTTTGCCCCAGAAACTATATTCAAAGAAAAGAAATTAAAGCATGTATTCCATATGTATCTTTAACAAAAATTTGCATGCTGCCTTTAGGATCAGAAGTATTTTCCATGTGTTTACAGTGTGTCATTATATAATACATAGCTTTTCATTTATGTGACCCCTTAAATCTGCCTAAATAGCCCATTGAGATACATAATCCTGATAGAGTGCATTAGAAGTCTATTATGATCCTTTTCAACTATAAATAATTAACATAAATAATAAATAATAGGAAGGGCATAATAGATATACAGAAAAAGCTGTACAGTTACTTCAAAAATGTAAAACTTTTTTTAAAAAAATCACACACATCCCACTGCAGAAATTTATATTGTTCTACAGTTTGGTCCTTCTGACAACTATAAATTATGTCCATACTATAACAAGGTTTGTTCTTCATAACGAAAATTATTTTCTGTGGAAATCATGCAATGCTATTCCAGTAAATAGTAAGTCATTCAGTGGCTTGAATGAAGATGCTCAAATATCTCCTTGGTAATTGTAAAACTAACCTCCAAAAGGTGGTTTTCAGATATGCTTTGCAGATACAATTTATTTAAAGTTTTTTGACATGAGACAAAATGAACCAAACTTTCCCTTTCATTTAAGCAAGTTCAACACTCATTGGACATATGAGAAAACATATTAATAGCATATTGGGATAGAAAATTTATGATAAAACTTAGCTTTCTACCATCTCAATCCCTCCAAGAATACTAGTGTCATGGTTTAAGCGTGATGCAACATTTTCTTTTTGAAGTCTACATACATATGAAAAGACTTATAAATACTCTGTAATTATGAGGTAGACAGCCACATTCATCTCTGTATCTAGCATTTTTTTAAATTGCCCTTCTTCAGTCTTAGGACCTCAATATTCGGAGTCTTTTCGTCCTTCTTACAATATCTCAAGTCACTTTTTTAGAAAAATGAAGGATTTCTGTCCTCCATGCTCCCAGTACTAGATTCTTGAATATATTTCATTTTGCCTTAAAAAGAAACATATATCATGCAGCATGAAAAAGGAGATCAGGAGAGAAACAGCCCTAATTAGGCAGCTTCACCTTAGGTAATCTAACTTTCCAGGGTTCAGTGCAAGATATAGGTTTGAAAACCAGATTACCACAGAACTGAAACCAGAACCTAACTGGATAGTTATTGGAAATTTGAAACTGGAACACAGAAGTAATCAAGTCTTAATCTTCATGCTCCTGCTTAATCTTCCTTCTTCCTGCTCAGGCCAGACTACAGTGCAGAATGCAGCCCTGCTTGGAAGCCTTGCTTCTTGTCTTGCAACCATTCAAGTATAAGAAAGTAGATTAAGGTCATAAGAGTCCTCTATCTGAAATACACATAAGAAACAACAAGTTGAGCACAATGAAGAATGCCCCCCCTTTTTTTTTTTGCATAGGCCTAATACTGTGTTCTTCTTCCCCTCTCCCTATTTAGACAATGTAATCTAGGGGGGAAAAGCTGAACTGGGACTCGAGTAGTGTTTAACTGTCTTGGACTCTCATCAGCCCAAACAAACATGGTTAATGAACAGAGTTGCTAAAATATGTACCCTAACACTGGAAGGACCATAGGGAAAATATTACACCAATTCAAATTGACAACGTAAAATATGGTGAATCTTGACTAGTTATTATCTCTTACCTTAGTTTGTGTCAAGTGAACCTGGAAAACAATGCTAAACCAGTCTAAGTTCCATAAAGGAACATGTCATGTAAATAGCAATTGCATACTCGATGGGTTACACCTCCCCTCCAATCAGGATGATCATCATTCTGTGCATTTTAGCAGCCACTACTGTAGTTTTATAGATACAAGTCAGTAAGGGTCTTTGGATGTTACCACAGATGGCCTGTGGGTAAATATCTTAAAAGAGGCTTTGTATAGAGAAAGGGGGGTACTTTATCCACTTGCAGTACTTAGAGGTTCTGACTGTTTTTCAGTAGTAACTACACTTCTAAGACAAGAAGCAGAAGAATAGAGAAACTAACATCAAAGCGCCCAATCCGTGCTACTGGTTGGTTGGCCTGGAGCATCTCCGTTAAAATCCACATTTGCTGCAGTTCAGAAGACACTTTGTCAGCATCAGGAAGTCCCTGAAAGCAAAGAATAACTATATTCATATATACAGTTTTCTGCTGCTTTTGCTCTTGCAAGAACAACTTTGTCTGAAAGTCGCTCCTCTCTAGGAGCTGCTAACAATCTGCAACCAGACTAAGCTTATATATCTTTGCTAAGAAATATGTCTATTCTCGGAGAAAAAATACTATCTCAGTAATAATACTTACATCGTGTAGGCTTGTTGGCTGCTCCTGAGGAGAAGGATGAGAAAGCCAAGCTGGAAAGCCTTTCTGAGGACTCTGTAAAAAGGAGAAGGCAGTCCAAGAGAAACACACAACAAAATCAGGCAATATACACACCACACTCCATTTTCACCATTCACTTTCCTAGAACGGGTGATAAGGAAGATTTACCTTTAAAGGTATTTATTTTGACTGTTTCCAAGTATATAAAACCATTAGGAATTATATTACCTTGCAGATAAGAAGTAAGAGCTACAAAGTACAACTTTTCCTTATCTGAAAAAAAAAACTTTTTCAGGAAAAAACCCTCCAATGTCAGCTTCAGATTTCAATCTAGTTTGTATGTTGATATTAATACTAGGTCTTGTGCACACTAAAACAGGCAGTTACCTTCCTCAACATTACTAATTATAAATAATGTTATCATTAGTGCATTATGAATCTGGCAGAAAGAAGTAATTATCATACTTGCTCTATGGATGTCAGAGATATGTGGACAAAAATAAAACCCTTGAGTCAAAGTTCAACTTCAACGCAAAATGACACAAGCAAGTAACTAGCTAACAAATAAGCAAATAAACAAGTTCACTTCAATACAAATAGTCCTAACTTACCAAGCATTCATCAAGCAACCATTGAGAGTTACAATGGTGCTGAAAAAATAACTTTATGGCCTATTTACATCCCTCACAACATCCCTTGTTCATCACCATTAAAGTCAATATGTGTTGTCCTTCGCCTGATGCGTGGTTCCCGTCCCCTTTGAAGAGCAGACAGAGAAAGGGATTGAAAGAGAATATGTTTGCTCTTTAATGCATCAAAAGCAATGCAATTATACTAGTCACCTGGGCCTGGAAGATGCAAGCCTGCTACACACACAGCTTACAGTACTTTCTTGAAATTCCTTGCATTCCAATCTGCTGGGGGAGCGAGAAAAAAGTAAGAGATCCTACAGTCAATGTCTCATTTGCTTGACCCCCTTCCCCATTGCAGAGTGGAGAGATTAGAGAGAGATTTTAAGAGAGTAAGCTGCTCTTCTACACATCAAAGGCAATATAATTTCAGCAACAGGAAGGGTGAGGCAAAGGACAGATTGAGCGAGGACTACCTGAATAAGGATGGTTGGGAATAGATACCCCTTCGGATGTTGTGAATCAAAGCTATGAGCATCCTCAGCCAGTTTGACCAATGATATAGGATACCGCAGTTGCAACTTACCAACATATGTTGTTTCCCACCTTTTAAACATGTTTGCAAGTCACTGCAAGGATCCTGGGAGAATCAGAACAATTGCTAAAGAATCATATTTTGACAAAATTCTGAATATATGTACCTTCTGACACAAAGAAAAAAGCTGCAGCTCCTCGATTGTAAAATGCAACCATACTGGAGAAGGTTGGCGCAGGATGAAACGCATGGCAGACACCTGATCCACATCACAAAGCATCTAGCAAAACATGAAGACAAAGCATTACTGAAGCATATGCACCTACATAATTAACAGAAACTTTGATAATAAAATTAAATTACAGTATTACTACATACTACTATTATGGAATTACGTGATTGGGAAACATTGATAAATTTTGTTTGGCACTAGGGAAATAATAACATTTTGTTTAGATCCAGGAACAAATCATCACATTGAGGAAATTCTGCTACACCATTCTTTATAAGCTACAGTTTAGAAGGGAAAAAAAGCCATAAACCCGTAGTGGGGTTAACCTGGTCCCACTGTCTCCTTAGCAGCAGCTAGCATGGCACATCCCACTGGCCCATTCCCCATCTTCCCACTGCCTTCTCTTTCCTCAGCCACTGCCTATACCAGTGATGGCGAACCTATGGCACGCGTGCCACAGGTGGCACCCGGAGCCATTTGTCAGGGCACGCAAGGCACTGCCCTGTCAGTTGGCCAGCGCGCTTGCGCACTCTGGCCAGCTGAGTTCACCCTTTTTTAAAGCCATTTTTTGCCCTCCTCAGGCTCCAGAGGCTTTATAGGAGCCTGGGGAGGGCGAAAAGAGCCTCCCCCACTCCCCCGGAGGTCCTCATGAGCTTCCCTGAAGCCTCCGGAGCGCAAAAACCCGGCCCTACGGGCAAACTGGAAATTCAGGAACGGACTTCTGGTTTGCTTGGAGGGTCATTTTGACTGCTTCGGAGGCTTCAGGGAAGCCTCCTGAAGGTCCCTGAAGCCTCCGGAGGGCTCCTGGGGGGGGGTGGGGGAGGCTGTTTTCACCCTCCCCATGCTCCTATAAAGCGTCTGGAGCCTGGGGAGGGCGAAAAAAGCATGCAAAAATGGGGGGGTCGCTCCTGTAGTGAGCGCATGTGCACTGGGGGGTCACACATTGCATTATGGGTGCAGCATGCCTGCACATGACCCCCCTGTGCTCCCCCCACTTATGGCACGTGAGCCAAAAGATTCGCCATCGCTGGCCTATACCCACAAGGAACATCCTACCTACCCCACTCCCCATCACCACCTTCTTTGCACTGGACTAAATGAATGTTGGCCATGTTCCAGAATGCACTCTTCATTCATTTTAGGCAACAAGAAAACTCAGTTAGCTTGACCCACATCCCACAGAAGCTGAAATCATATTCTGCTATAAACACAGAAAAAAAAATAGCAGCTAGAGATATGAAATAAAAATGTGTCTACTACTTGAAAAAAATATCATAGACTAAGACAAAATATTAAAATGTGGAGATATCACACTGAGAACAAATACACTGTCAAGGCCATAACTGTTCTACTTGTAATATGTGGCTGAAAGAACTGGACCACCAGAAAGGCTGAATTAAGGAAAAAAACTTTACAATGCTTTTACATTGTAGTACTGAAGAAAATTGTTTAAAAAATACCATAGACTACACATAAGAGTGCATACTATTGATGTAAGATTAAATAAAATCAGACCACTCACATGAAGCTTTAATAAGGAAGCTAAAGAACATGGCATGCACACACACACACCAAAAAATCATTGCAGATTATGTTTAAAAAAAAAAGCTCATTAAAACACAGGCCAAAAGAAGATAAAGTAGCTAGATACTATAATTGATGATGGAAACACAATGTAGCTACTGTTAAGACTCACCCCAGTAAGTCATTTAACAGAAAACATTCTGACACTTAAAGGGATACAGGGATGAATGCTAACACTATTCTTACTCAACTTAGTTATCAATGATGTTGTCACAACCCAGAATGTGGAAAATCCCATTAAAGAGGTTAATATAAAATAAAAAATCCCACCTTTCCCAATAAAGGTGAAAAATAAGAATTTCTCAGTATTTATTTATGCAAACATTCTAATGCTCATTTTATACTCTCAGACAGGCTTTTAAAATTTTAACACCTGTAATGCTGAGAAGTGAAAGGTGGCATTTGGGGAGAAAATAAAAATGTACAAATGGACAGTTAGGGAACGCAATGTAGAACAAGTTCCCTCACACTGATATCTGAACATTTTTTTTACATCTTCAGTCAGTAAAATAAAAGTAAAACTGATCAATGACTGGAATGATTATTGTAGATTTTGGCAGACATGTTGAGTGTGTCAAATCTTTAAAGTCCAAACCCCACTAGTTCCTTTTTTATGCAGAAGAGATATAAGGGATTCTTATACTTCATAATGAGAAACTTTTCCTAAAGAAGTTCATTAGAACTATTTCCTTTCTGCATGTGGAAACATTTCCAATCATAATACTTGTTAGGACATTTAATTTCTAGATTATTCTTGTTTCACCACCTGTTTCCAGACCTATTCCTTTGGAGCAAATGAAATTTCCCACTTCCCCAGTAGAAAGTGAAATCCTGACCTGATGTCTGGAAATAGAGAAATAGTTTTGGGAACCCTCCTCGGTATGTGGGTTAGGCATCAAACAAAAATTACGTAGACAAGTAACCCATTTGGAAGGGCTCTCATTCCCACCATCTGCAGAACTTCGCCGCTGTACTCGAAGGGTTAAAAAGGCAGTATAGTAATTTTTGAATGCAACTGCCTGTAACTGAAATAAAAACAAGCACTGATTGAATCCACAGCAAGCAAGATGTACACAGTGAAGAGAATATAGAGAAAAATTTCATACATACTTTTTTGTTTCTCAGAATGTCTCTAGCAATAAGTTTTAAATAAATGCAAGATTGCTTATAGAAGCAAAGGGAAACAATTATGATTTGGAATTATCAATTGAGTAAATTAGATATATAAATTTTGGAATAGGAACTTCTGGCTCACAAATAACCTTACCTATGAGATTTAAATCAATTTCAGCTTCTGAATAACATTGGTCTACAAGGAGAAGACCTTGGAAATGAAAGTAGCTTAATTTTACTAATTACTAATTAATTTTACTAGAATTAGGTTACTAATAAAGAACAATTAAGTCCTGAGTATAAATTGGCTCCAGTTTCTAAGATACAGCTTCAGGTCAAAATTGCATCAAAATAATTTAAAATTGCAAAGGGTGTGTGCGATTATGCTTCATAACCTTTCTGCAAAATGTGATATAGCAGTGAGAATGGTGCCACACCAATCATTATAAATTTATGTCTATTGATACCAATAACATAACTTTCCATTCGTTTATTGGTTTTTCATGTAACATTTTCATGCTTTTTGCATGAAAAACTGACAAGCTCTAACATTGGATTAAACGACAAGGTTCCATCTTTATTCAGTATTTAAACTGTGCTTTTTGGCTTTTCTCTTGTGAAGGATCATCCCTGCAGAGATTCTAGCAGTAATTGGCAAAGCATGGATGAACTCCAGTTCTCTTGGTATCTTTTCTCCATGCCTGCAATATCCTGGTGGAATCTTTCCCCATGCTCATCACTCACTGCCCCACAGTTCAAAGGTCTAAATATAGCCTAAATATAGTCTAAATGCAAGTGTAGAAGTGAATTTTCAGTGGCATGTTTTCACTAAGGACCTAAGCAAATTTTCCACATGTTTTTCATAGTTGTCTGCCTTGCTGGTCTCAATGTGAAGATAAATTTATATACTTCTATGTGGTACCATTTTTATTGTTCTACTGTACTTTGTCAAGAGGTTACGAGGCATCATGGCAATTAGACACCTCCCTCCCTTGTAGTCAAATATACTCGCCTGTGTATAAATCTTTATTGTGAAATCTCTTGAAAACTTTAGCCACCCAGGACAATTTATCACCTGTTTTCTAATTCATCTAATCAAAATATATAAAAATAACATGTTTTATCTCGGAGGTTGATAATTTCCCAAAATTTGTAGACCAGTGTACTTTATCCATTGTGCATCCTTGACATCTGCTTTTCTTTCACACTTACATGCGTGGTCTGCGAGTGTGGAAATGAAACATCAATCACCAGAACACCAGGCCGGCCTATCTCGGTCTTCATGTCTCCCACTTGCAGTGCTACTGGGTTCTTAATGGTGCAGGGGACTGGCTCCAATGCCATGGTTCCTCCCTCTGGAACAAAATAACAGCTTCAATAAAGTGGCATAGGACAATCACAACCATTACCTCACTATATTACATACAGGCATCCTATGCTAAAGGGATTTCTGCCATTTCCCCATGATTAGAATGCAGTACTGCAGGCTATTTCTGTTGACTGCCAGCTGCCAGCAGTTTGATTCTCATCGGCTCAAGGTTGACTCAGCCTCCCATCCTTCCGAGGTCAGTAAAATGAGGACCCAGATTGTTGGGGGAAATACGCTGACTCCGTAAACCGCTTAGAGAGGGCTGTGAAGCAGTATATAAGTGCTATTTTTCACCCTTACTGGATGAGGAAGTTTTCGAAAATGCAAACACTTCCACAGAAGCGCTATAACTTTTCCATTAATCAAAGTGTTTTTGTTATTTTATTATTGATTATATTTTTATTTATATAGCCTTCTAACGCTTTTCGTAAAACACAGGACACTGTGCCAGGAAATCCTATTCAGTCAAGGCACCCAAGCGGTTATTTCAGATATCTGATGCCGCTAACTAGTTATGAAGAATTTAAAATAAACGCGACAGCCGGAAATCTACGCCTATCTTACCTATCCCTTGAAACTAAACAACGACGACCCTCTCCGACCCTGCTGATTTCTGTATTATTAATAGGGCAGATGGGCTGTCGGCCAGCTTATCGAAGGGAAACGTCATTAGCCCGCACTAGCGGCGGACAGACAGACGACGGCCAAAGCTCCATCATGCGGGAAAGGCAGCCAAGAGCGGGTCCGCCCAATGCCGTTACTTCACACACACAACTTGGGAACACAACGACTCGTCTGCTCCCGGCCAGCCCGGTTACGAACACACGCCCTGTCTTTTCCACCCGCTTCCTTCCCGCTTGAAGGACGGCTCCCGGCGTCTGTAAACTCAATGCCGCTTCCAGGATGAGCGCCCCGCGCTTACCGCGGTTGCTGCCGCGAAGAGGCTTTCCTGAGGCGGAACCCTCGTTGCTAAGGTTCGCGTCGCATTTCGAACCGCGGGTGACGTAGCGCGCCCTCCCGAAGGCCCAGGAAACCCGCCCCTCCCCCGAAAAGGCGGGACTTGCCACCTGAACTCTATAGCGAAACCAGCGACGTGTCCAACGCCAGCTCCGGCCCTTTTTTTTAATCGGACACAAATGGCCGCTTCATAACCCGATCCCGCATTGCTACGGCAACACGGTAGCTTCTTCTGCGATTGGCCGATACATGCGATTCTCCTGGCCCGCCATTGGAGGGTAGGAGCAGTCGGCCACGTCAGCCGCATTGATTGGTCAAAGGGTTCTAACGGGAAGCGGAGGGAGGAGAGGGAGGGAGGGATGCCGTGGACGTGGGTTTTGGCTCCCGCGAGCGGGGAGGAGTCTCTGAGTTGGCCGGAACCGGGAGCCGCGGGTGAGGGCGCGAGGAGGGATCCCGGGAGGCGATCTTCGGACGGCTGGGATCTGGGTGTTAGTAGCCTGCTGGCAAGCTTTGTTGGACGGGACCGGGCGAGAGAGGGAAGGCGCCTGGAGCTGGAGAGAAGGAGGCGCGTAGGCAGGCAGGTTTAGTGTAGCTGAGAGCGGTTGGGGAGGACTGGGCTCCGCAAAGCTAAAATATTCCCTTCCTTCTTTTCCAGGTCAAGATGAAGGCGTTGATCCTGGTGGGGGGCTACGGCACTCGGCTGCGACCCCTGACCCTCAGCATCCCTAAGCCCCTGGTCGAATTCTGTAACAAGCCCATCCTGTTGCACCAGGTGGAGGCCTTAGTAAAGGTAAGGGGCGAGGGGGTGGGTTGAGCCCCCCCCCTACATGCCTCTGTGTGGGACGAGAGATGTCTTCCAGCAAAAGATGCATGCTTAAAAGCTGCCCGATCAGCTGAAAATCAAAAAGCAAAGCTTTTCCTTGTTACATTTGTGTGTATACCTGTTGTATTGCTTGCCTGACACAGAGCTTTTAACGGAACACTTTTTTTAAAAAAGAGAAATGCGGGAGTTTTCTGCTTGCACTTGAGAAGAGACAGCTTGAAGCTTTCTTTGGGACTCTCCTTTTTTTTCGGCATTTATTTATTTGTTAAATTTATTTGCCGCCTATCTTGTCCTGGGGCTACTTTGGGTGGCTTACAACAGTAAAACTGAAATTCCATTGGACTTAGGTTGACCTGTCTTGTCATAGAGAGAAATCAAGATGTCTGATATTTCGTACTCTAGTAGAAAAAGGGTGAATGTGTGAATCAGACTATTTATTTATTTATTTATTTATTTATTTATTTATTTATTCAATTTATAGGCCGCTCCCTCTCCACAAAGGGACTCGGGGCGGCATACAATTAAATATACAGACAAATGACGAGGAGGAGGTATATACAAAAACATTTTACAATACATAAATAAATAATCATAAGTTAAAACAACACAGTAAGATTAAAACACTTAAAATACCCAAAAAGTCAAAATTAATTTAAAATTGTCCAGGGGGATTGGAGAATCTGGAATTGAAATAATAACATTTTGTCTGCTTCAGAAGGCTAAGTTGAATTTCCAACTGTCACACTACTTGTTTCTGCCTCTTGGTTAGGAAAGGCATTCATGGTAAGATGATTTTCATAGCCATGACCTTTTATGATCCACCTAGATGTTTTGTTTTCCTCCTGTTCAACCATGTCCATTTGCCTGGAAAAGCCCTATTTTCTTGGCAACGTTTTTCAGAAGCTCTGTGCCATTGCTTCCTTCCCATGGCTGAGAGAAAGTAACTGGCCCAAGGTCACCTAGTCCAGTGATGGCGAACCTTTTCGGCATCAAGTGCTGAAAAGGGAGCGCACGCGTGCGTGTGCTTATCTGGGACGCAACCCGGAAGAGAAGCTGCCCAGGGGACATCCACGCACTGGAAAATGAACTTCCGGTTTCCGGCGCACGTATGCATGCCGGCCAGCTAGTCTTCCAGTTACTGGTGCGCATGTGTGCTACGATCAGCTGGCCAGCGTGCATGCTCACACTGGAAAATGGAAGACCAGCTCTTCCAGTTTCCGGCACTGCTTCACGCACGAAGGCCAGCTAATCGTCGCATACACATGTGCACCAGAAGCCTAGAAGAGGAATGGGCAATGGCGCACGTTAGGTGACATGGCTCCACTTGCCACTTTGGGCACACGTGCCATAGGTTCACCATCATGGACCTAATCCAACATGGGACTAGAACTCAGAGTCCCCTGGTTTCTAGCCTGATCCACTGCACAAAACTGGCTTTCTTCTTAGACAACATCTCATATTTGTTTATACAGTACTTCTGAATCTATCTCACATCTTGCAGTATATTTTTTTATTTAAATGCTGATTCGAATAAGTGTGCTTTTAGAAGTTTTGATTTTTTTTCTTATGCCCTAATATGGCCAAATTATACTTCCTGGCAAATATATTCTTGAAATGTAATAAAGGTAAAGGTTTTCTTTGCACATATGTGCTAGTCATTCCCCGACTCTAGGGGGAGGTGCTCAACTCCGTTTCAAAGCTGAAGAGCCAGTGCTGTCTGAAGATGTCTCCGTGGTCATGTGGCTGGCATGACGAAGTGCCGAAGGCTCATGGAATGCTGTTACCTTGCCACCAAACTGACCCCTATTTTTGTACTTGCATTTTTTACGTGCTTTCGAACTGCTAGGTTGACAGAAGCTGGGACAAGTAACGGGAGCTCACTCTGTTACGCGGCGCTAGGGATTCGAACTGCTGAATTTCTGATCGACAAGCGCAGCATCTTAGCCACTGAGCCACCAGGTCCCGCATGAAATGTAGTACCAGTATATAGAACAGGGTGTCTTAATTTACATCAATCAGACAGTAAAACCTGATATTGATTGTAATGATGCAGTAGAATCATATGGATATAGGTAAATAGCATAGTCCTAAATAATTTATGCTTTTAGAAGTTAAACAGCACTTCGACTTGATTGCTGAAATATTATAAAATTGGGCCCAATTACACGTGGCTAATGTAATTGATGCAGAATAAGTCTGTATCTAAAGTATCTAGCTTCCACAACAGTTGTAGTTGTGGCTTTCTACACCAATAACCTTTGAAATCAAGGGCATCTGCACACACATGACGACAATGGGCAATAAACTTGTTAGGTGTTGTCTAAACGTGGCATTTTAGTTAAGTCCGTTTTCTTAGGACAGGAAAGTGACTATTCAAAGTCACTTCCAGGACATTAGAATAACTTTCCAATGAGGATTCTGTTTTGGATTTCCGTATCATGAGCCAAGATTTTTTGGCATTTCTCATAAGGAGGAATAATTATTTGGGGATATTATAATTCTGGAAATCATGTTAAACAATCCCTTGAATCAACTCCAGGCCTTCAAATCATGTTGAATGCTCATCTTTTCCTGGCAGGCGGGTGTTAACCATGTGATCCTTGCTGTGAGCTATATGTCAGAACTACTGGAGAAGGAGATGAAAGAACAAGAGCAAAGGGTAAGTGACTTGAGGTGAGCTTTTTTGTTTGTTTGTTTACGTGGACTAATTGGATAGAGTAAATCAGCTCTTATTTGCATTTGGTGGGGTATTATTATTTTGCAGTGCAGTGATTTATCATTTCCAGTTATTCTATACTCAACTCAATACCAGTTTTCACAGGGGAGTTAACAGATATGCATGTGCATTCTGTTGGATAGTTAGTAATCTTAATGTTTCTGAATGAAGGATGTGATGTTTCAGCTTAATATTTTGTTTCAATAAAAATGAACTAAGGACTCTACAGTTTGATATTTTGTCTTGACTTGTGCAAGGAAAATATGTTCTGGTATTGAGCTTCGCTAAATTTCTTCTCTATGCTAGAATCTTCTTTAAATAAGGAGGCGATATATGAGTGTTAACTAACATATAGAGCAACAAGTTGAAGAAAAGTGAAATAAGCACAACTCTTTTCATAATTCCTTATATAAGATCCCTGCTGTACTGTGTTAAAATAGAAAATGGGTATCAAATCTCTGGGTATCATGATACTGCTTTTCTGTAACTTTCTATAATTGTTTTGTACATTCTAGATTACTTGATATATCTTCTAGAAGTGTTAATAAAGTGTAGGATTAACTCAGAGATAATGTAAAAGGAGTGACTCTTGAAGATGCTGCACTGCTGCCTTGATTGCTTGCTATTGGCTATGTTCACTTACATTGATGGATTCAACATCTAAAAAATATCAGAATTACCGCCACCTCTGCAGTAAACAATTACCGTAATAAGTTCTTTTATCTCATTCCTTTCTTGTAAAATGTTTTGAGCAAATTACTTTGAGCACAAATTTGGCCATTATTTTTTGCAGTACTTGTGGTTTGCTTTTAAAGTAGTAATTGTGTGTATCTTTGGCATTTGACAAAATCACACATAAAATGTTATATTAGAAGTACTTTCTCCACTGTACTGATTGGACATTTTTTTCCCTTTGGCTCCCTAGTTTGCCTTGCACCTTTTGGCCTGGATCCCGAGATAAGTTAACTTACAAAAGTTCTTGAAAGAAAAGTTTCCTTTTCTCTTTTCTGCAAGGAAAACCCCATACGACGACTTCTTGATGGTTATGGAATGCCATGCCTGCAGAAGTGCTATGTGTACCTAATTTTAAATAGATTCCGTTACCTTCAACAGACTTGTTTCTGAGTAGGAATGCTTAGCATTAAGGTGTTTGAATATGGTTTAAGAAATAGATAGCCTAAGAACTTTCCAAGGTGGCTAAGTAGAATTCTATCGTCTAATTTACCTTATTAGCAGCTTTATTTGATGTGTTTACACATTTAAATAATGAGCGATGACGATGAGTCAACAATTAGCAGGTTGCGGTAAACCAACTGGCAATATAATTAACTTGTCCTATTTGAGAAATTGTCTAAAGGCTGTTATGGATAGAGTCACGGCCATGCACTTACAGTTGCTTGCTTCTACTTTTCTTCTAACTGCATTTCCAAATTCTTCTTTGTTCTTAGTTGGGCATTCAGATTTCTCTGTCACATGAGAAGGAACCACTGGGCACAGGTAACTGTGAGATTAACAGTGTTTGTTGGTTATGGCTGCTAGAGGGCTTATGATCAGATGGACACTGATAACTCCTGTTTCCTCCACAGCTGGCCCACTGGCACTAGCACAGGAGCTTTTGGCTGAAAATTCAGAACCTTTTTTTGTACTCAATAGCGATGTGATCTGTGATTTTCCCTTCACAGACATGGTACACTTTCACAGGCATCATGGAAAAGAAGGCACCATTGTGGTAAGTACCTAGGGATTGCAATTCATTGTTTTTTGTTTTCTGAGGGTATTTTTTAAAAGTCTTATTGCTTTTAAAGCTCCCAGAAGTGTGGAGCAGGTTCACTGGAAACACAGAAAACAAACTCCTTTTGGTGACCATATACAGTAACTCATTATTATCAAAACCAAATGGAAATAAAGGAAATAAAAAAAATGCACACCCAATGCTATACAGGCCTCTCTTTGTTAACATAACTTGGAGGATATTTTTTTAAAAAACTGCTAAACCCAACATCATACAACATAAACTGAATGATAGGTGGAATATAAAATCAAAAATAATTAAGTAGTGTGGCTTATCTTTGATTTAGGCTGTTACATGGATCCAGCCATTCTGGTTGGCAATACATGGTTTATGGAATTGGCTGGTCATGTGAACTCAGCAACACATTGTTTATTCGATAAAACTTGGCTAAGCAAGCCATGTTTTAGATTGTTGTATGGGAACAGCAAGCAATTAAGTGCCCTTTTTTAAGACTTAGAAATGCGGTCAGAATAAAAATAGTAGCATAGGTATAGCATTTTTCTGATTTATGATTCACGGGACCTAGTTACTTGCAGGATCGCATCCTCCCACATACATCCCTGCGGCCAATTCGCTCACACAGGGAGGGACTTCTCCTGGTGCCGTCCACTAGGCAATGCCAACGGGCGACACCAAGGAGTAGGGCCTTCTCTGTGATGGGCCCAACCCTCTGGAATGACCTCCCCCCACCTCCGACATTAGAACCACTTCTGACCTCCGCTCCTTCCGGCAAAAATTGAAGACTCACCTGTTCCGATTAGCAGGCCTGGCATAATTACAACTGTCCCTCCTGGCAAATGTATTATTATCTGGTTATCTTAGGGGTTTTTTAATTCGTTGTGTCTGTTTTAGGGATTTAAAATTTGTATTTATATAGCTTTGTACAGTTCTTTTAATTGCATTTTAACCTCCTCCAAACTGTACATATTTAATTTTTTACTGTATTTTCTGATATTTCTATGGACTGTACACCGCCCCGGGTCCCTTTTGGGAGAGGGGGGCGGTCTAGAAGCACCAAATATAAATAAATAATAAATAAATAAATAAATAAATAAATAAATAAATAATAAATAATAAATAATAAATAATAAAATAAAATAAACTACCATGACTGCTCCACTGTATCTAATGTTGGTTTTGCTTTGCAGGTGACAAAAGTGGAAGAACCTTCCAAATATGGTGTAGTAGTGTGTGAGGCAGATACTGGAATCATACATCGCTTTGTGGAGAAACCTCAGGTTTTTGTTTCCAATAAAATCAATGCTGGGATGTACATCTTAAATCCAAGTGTATTAAAGCGCATTCAGGTATAAAACAGAAAGGGTAAAACTAATTTCCATTAGACATTTCTTTCCGATGTAGTGAGATCAAAGCCATTTTTTAGATATGGTGGGACACCAGATAATTCTTCCGTAGTGCTTAGAATTATTTGAAGGTGGGAATGGTATGTTTGATTATCGTGAGGTGCAAATTCTGAAATGGCTTTTCTCCTAATGGATCAGTGGGGATATCTTGGTTCAACTAGCTATTGCCTCTGATGAGAATGATCTGAAGAATAAGTCTAAAGAATATTAGTTTATTGTGTAAATATTCGGGATGTTCAGTCAGTCAAGTCCTGGTCACCTCCAGATTGGACTACCGTATTTTTTGGAGTATAAGATGCACCAAAGTATAAGACGCACTAAGATTTTGAAGAGGCAAATTTAAAAGAAAAAGTTTTTGCACTCTGCAGACCTCCCCAAAATGGCCCATTTTCCACAAAAACTGGCCCCTTTCTTGTCATAGCCTTTAGGAGACTTATAGAGTGCTTCTGGGGGCTGGAGGAGCAGAAACGAGCAAAAAACGCCCTGTTTTTCACTCATTTCTGCTCTCCCCAGCCCCCAGGAGCACTCTGGAAGCCGCCTAAAGGCTATGCATGGCCATTTTTGCAAAGGGGGCAGGGTTTCGGGAGGCAAAAAAAAATGCTGTATTCAGTGTATAAGATGCACCCAGATTTTGGCCTTCTTTTTTGAGGGAAAAAAGGTGCGACTTATACTCCGAAAAATATGGTACTTGTAATGCACTCTACATGGGACTGCCCTTGAAACTCTATCCAGAATGAGGTGGCACAGGCAGTTTTGTGTGCTTTTAAAACAGCACGTCACACTTCTGCTCTGCAAGCTGTATTGGCTGAGAGTTTGCTTCAGGGTCCAATTCAAGGTGCTGGTTTTAATCTTTAAAGCCCTTCATGGCACATGACCTGGGTTATCCAAAGGACTACCAGTCCCCAATTACATCAGCCCATCCCATCAGGTCTGGCATGCGGTGGGTATCATCTGCTAGGTGGGTCCCGGAGGTGGGCCTTCTCTGCATACCTTATGGAACATTCCCACCCTCCACCCTGAAAAAAAGGTTCATTCCATCCCTGTTTTATTAATTCTGAAAGTCGCTCAAGACCTGGCTTTGTAATCAGGCCTGGGAGTCCCAGAAGACTGGGGACATTCTAAGATGGTTCCATTACTGAGGCTAACAATTCATTCTCTCTTGGGCCCTGTAGTTTTTACATATTCTAATGATGATTTTGTATGTTTCAAATAATTTTTAATTTTATTTTATGATGTATTCTACCCAGAGCCACTTTTTTGTGAGATGAGTGACCATATAAATTTGTTAAATAAATGCATGAGGGTTATATAGCTCCTATTGGAGTGGCCATCTGAGTCTCCCTTTATCTTTTCCTTAGCTGCGTCCTACCTCAATTGAGAAAGAAATATTCCCAGTAATGGCAGAGGAAGGACAACTCTATGCTATGGAATTACATGGTAAGGAAAAAGCTTTGGTACTTTTGGATTAGGATTCAAAATTATATAATAATATGTGTTCTCAAAACAAAAGATTGTTTTGTTAGCCACAGTCAGGGGTTCCCAATTATGACACCTTTAAGGTCTGTGGACTTCAACTGTGGCTGATTGTGGAATTCTGAGAGTTGAAGTCCACACATCTTAAAGTTGCCAAGATTGGGAACCTCTGATTTAGGCTAACCTGAGTTTATCTCCAAAGTATCACGTGTTAAAAGTTGCCAAGATTGGGAACCCCTGATCTAAGTAAACACAGCTTTTTCTAGAGGAAACAGCTAATCAGTCTTGGAAGTTTATAAAAGGACATTTTAAATACCATTTTATACCATTAAAGATGGAAAATAAATGTAAACATTTGCGAAGTAAATTCATCTGATGCTAGGTTTAGAACAGGGCAACCTGCAGCCCTAGAATCATAGGCAGCTTTGCCTTTTTTGTACGATGCATACATACTCACTTTTGGCTCTCAGACAGCCCAAAAATGTTTAGGTCAGTTCTTGGCTGCTAAAAAGATTTGAGAAAGGGGGTCCATGATGCCTTGAGTCATTGTTGACGCCTAGTGACTACTGAATGAGTCCCTGCAGTTTGCCTGGAAAATTTCAAACATTGATTGCCATTGCCTCCTTCTTAGGGCTGAGAGAGAGTGACTGGCCCAGGGTTATCTAGCTGACCTCATGCCTAAGGAGAAACTAGAACTCTGTCCCCTGATTTCCTGCATGATGCTTTAACTACAGCACCAAACTGGCTTTCCCCTAAAAGATTACCTATCATAGTTATTTTAAAGCAAAGGAATGTTGCATATCATTACAAAATACGTAAACTTGTCAAGATTGGGAATCCCAGCCCAGAAGCATTAATGCTTTTTCTCTTTCCAAATGAAGAGCCCCTAGCACCTGTGATCCCAATGAAACTCTTGTTACAAATTACCTGATTCATACACCTTTTAACACTGCAGGGTTCTGGATGGACATTGGGCAGCCAAAAGATTTCCTGACTGGCATGTGCCTATATCTACAATATTTACGGCTGAAGCAGCCTGAGCGGTTACATTCTGGATCAGGCTGTATGGGAAACGTACTAGTGGTAATCTCATTTTAAAACATTATTTTATGTGGGTAGGGAAACTATCAGATGGAATAGCATTTCTACAGGGATCTATCTAGCTGAAGCAGGGCAACAGCATAAGCAAATGTTACCAAGTACAGGTAGTCCTCAACTTACAACCATTCATTCAGTGGCCATTTGACATTACAACAGTACAGAAAAAAAGATTTTTCACAATTTTATGACCATTGTAGCATCCCACAATCACATGATCAAAATTGGGACAGTTGGCAACCGGGTCAGATTTATGATAATTGCCATGTCCCTGAGTCACGTGATCCCCTTTTGCGAACTTCTGACAAGCAGAGTCAACGGGGAAGCGAGATTCACTTAACAACCATGTTACTAACTTACACACCTGCAGTGTTTCACTTAACAACTGTGGCAACAAAAGGTGGTAAAATGGGGCAAAATTCACTTAACAACCATCTCACTTAACAACAGAAATTTGGGACTCCGTTGTAGTCGTAAGTGGAGGGCTACCTGTATGTAGTTCTGATCTGGGAGTAGAAGAGGGAGGAATATTACTTCTCCACTTGGGAAACTGGAAACCGTTGAGGAAGGATCACAAGGCCATCTTTCATTTCAGGACCCAAGTGCCAAGATTGGATCAAACTGCAGTATTGGTCCCAATGTCACAATTGGGGCAGGAGTTGTGGTAGAGGATGGTGTTCGGATCAAGCGTTGCACTGTTCTGAAGGGATCACGCATCCGTTCCCACTCTTGGCTTGAATCCTGCATTGTTGGGTGGAGCTCCTCTGTGGGGCAATGGGTGAGTGAGCTCTAGTTGTCCTAAAAATGAAGGGTTCTGTCTGCACAGTTTAGAAAATAATTTGGATTGCCCTTTATATATAAATACTGAAAAAAAGGAGAGTATTATACAATGAGGTTTTTTTCCTCTTTTAGAGCTTTTGAAGGCCCACATAGTCTCTCAGTGTGGTAGAAATTCAGGAGCAAAACATTCCCCCCCCCCTCCTTAAATATGGGTCAAAATGACCACATGAAGCCTCTGCAAAGCTTCACGCATGCCTTCTCCATCCGTACTTCAGGTACGGAGGGGCCTGTAAGCCTCGGGTATCACCCAGGGCATTCGGATTTTGCTTTCCTTAGCAGCCCAGGGGCTGAGAGTAGTTAAGAGCCAATTCCTGAATAGCCACATGACTTGTATAAGCAAGAGTCTCTTTTAAAATATATTTTCCTAAGCTCAGCTCTGTATAATTGCAAATCCTTCTTTCCTCAGGTGCGGATGGAGAATGTCACTGTGTTGGGGGAAGATGTCATTGTGAATGACGAACTCTACCTCAATGGGGCCAATGTGCTGCCTCACAAATCCATTGCTGAATCGGTCCCAGAGCCACGCATCATCATGTAGCAAGCTTGGATTGAGTGCTGGACTAACTGGCAGAACATTTTATTGGAACGACCACACTCTGTGCCTTGGTGGCAAGGGCCTCTCTATTGAGTTCAAGTTTTTTCCTCCAAATACTATTTTTCCCTTGCTGCTGACTTAATCTTTACATGGAGTCCTAGGAGTGGACAAGACTACGGTTGCATCATTCAGTATTGGGAATGGGGTGAAATAGGATAGGCTACCTGAGCCAGATCCACCATTGTTCTACAGTGGAGTCCAGTACCCTGTATTGGACAGGGACAAGTCATCTTTGCTCTTAAGATCTGGGACAGTATAACAGCTCACCTGTTTGAAGATGAAAGCACCCAATAGTTCTGGGAAAGGGAATGAACATCATGCTGTATACTAATATGGTAGGGTGGTATTTGCTGCTTATGAACCACATAGGCAAACAAAATGCAGTACTTTCCCTGGAACTTAATTGCCTTATAAAATTGCATTGCTTCCTTTCCTATGGTGAATAACTGGCACCTTTAGAACTTTGGACAAGGTTCTCTAACAAAATCACACTGTAATGAAAACAAATGAGATTATTGTAATTAATGAATTCTAGGTATGTCATGTGTTGTCTACTCTTGATTCAAGAGACGCTACCGATGAGAACAATACTCCTTAAAATCAACTTCCTCTAATTGCTCTCTTTCTTGCAAGTATCTCTATAAGAACTGTGCCAGCCCTTTGCAACTTACTGTCTACATCAGAAATAATAGCTTGGAAATGTGGAGAATATACATCTTGACAGCTTTAAGGAATAATAATTTAATATTTTATTTTATGGAAGTAATATCCCCTTCCAGTTTGGAAGGGGAAGGGGAAGAGAGACAACCATATATGCGCTTAAATTAAGTTCCTTGTTTGCTACCCTCCCCAGCATTCTGGATACAAGTCACACACAGTACATTTTTAAAAAATCCTTGTCTGCTCCTGGATTGTACAGGCAACCTAGTCACACAGTATAGGGTGTGTGCCACAGGCACTTTCTGCTGGTGGAAAATAGCAGTGCAATCAGGTTCGCCTCTGCTGTAGCCTACAATATCAACAATATTTCTCCCAATTATATAATACATGGACCAAATATTGGTCCTATTGAACCTGGCCTTTCCCATGATCAAACTCCTTGTGGTCTAGGCTGCATTTATTCCTCTGTTGTATCACTGATACCTCCTGCCCCTCCCTCTCCCCCCCAGAGCGTGACCTAGGGTCTGTTTTTCAGCTGACTTTGCCTTCAAAGGAAAGGAGCCAGACTCTCAAAAGAGCAGATTCAAATTTTTAGGCAGATAGGTTGCCACAATCCTTCACTCAAATGCGCCGCCTTTGACTGCACAGTAGAGTATTGCTTGGCAATCTCCAGAACTATCGCATCAGGTGCTACAGGTGAATGGTGTCTGCAGGGTATATGCCCACACGAATATTTGAACCAACTCTAGCTACACATGCACTGTCAAACAGCAAAATGCTGCTGCTGTAGCAGCAGCCAGAACACACTTGGCTAGTGAGTAGCTGGACTCACAGGAGAGATGCTGGCTGCAGAGAATCCATTTTTACTCTACCATGGAGAGCACCTCATCAAAGAGGATGTGTCCCAGCTACAGTACAAGACACACTTCCTAAGGTAGATGCAGGATAAGAACTATGGATTCAGGCTGAGGTAGAGAACCTGACCACGTTAAGCCCCTAAGCACGTAATCCGTAGGAAAAGCCCAACACCTGTTGGTTTGGAGTCAATGACAGCAACAGGAAGTGTACCTAAATTCAGTAGGATAGAAGAATACAATTTGGCCTGGATGATGCATACAGATGTGTGTGTCCTGCAAGAGGTGTCATAAAACTGAACTCAGCTGTGCCAAAAAACAGCCACCTTTGACGAGATGCTCTTGGAGGGGGGGAAGAGTCCTCTGGGGAGAAGCTGCCCAGGCATGCGGCCCCTGCCCTGCAGGGTCCAGGCACTAGGAGGTGGCTGGTTTAATGTAGTCATCCACTCCTGTGATGGTGGCTTTGCAGAAGAAGCAGTCCTTATTGTTCATCAGGTGCTGGTTGATGCAGGCTCTAAAAGCAAAGAGTTTATACTGAAAACTTCCAATCACTACTGCAAATGTTCCCTTCTGGCTTCTAAGTTTTCCCCAGGAACCAACCACCTGTATGGTTTCAAATCTATCCTCCTTGCAGTCAGAAACCCCACTTCCCTGAGTCTGAAGTAGTTGTCTAGTTCTACTGTATAACTTCATGGGAGTGCAAGATCCTGGCTGCATAAGAAGCCATTTAAAAGGATTATGGGGCTTGGGTCTCTTCTAGCAGTTTAAAGGGGATTCAAATGACCACCCCTAGATTTGTTCTGGTGTACAGCTGTGATGCATTCCAGTCTGGCTGCTATCCTGTTAGCATGATAACGGAGAAAAATGTCTGCTTCTGCAGGGATTACTCACTTGCATGATTTGTGGGAGCATGGCTTAAATACAGCAGAGATCGGATGTGCATAACAGATTGGACACAAGTCTTCTTCACTAGTGGGCTGGAAAAAACAAGCACATACTAAGCACCTACTTAACTTCAACAGCAGTTATCACCAAATCTAAATAAAACCCAAGTACAAGATATCCAAAGGCTGCTTTTCAGCTTTGGAATGACATGTTTTATAACACAGGGTGAGTCTCCTTCATTCCTTTGCAAAGCAAAATTTAGATATATGCTGAAGGACTTCAGAAAATTCCTTTTTAGGAATAAATAGCAAAAGAGATTAGAATGTGGATTTTGGAATGGCCTAAGAGTCCAGATGAATTTGAGATAAGAGTTTGAAATTAATGAAAATAATCCCATGGGAAAATGCTGTGAGGAGAGACATAGAAAAAATGAAAATGAATCAAATTCTAGGATATAACTTGAAAGGATTAAAGTTCAAGATTGTTAAAAGTAAAAGGAATATAAAATTGGTTTATTTGATCAAGATTAAAATAGATAAATTGTTACCTCCAGTAATCCTTAACGGTCTTTTACTGACTAGGACTGAACAATGAGGTTTTTAAGGATTTGTTTATAGGTAAGAGATGAGATGTGGGAAGGAAATATAATTTGTTGTATTTTAAGAGAAAGTGATAAGTTTGCTAAAATTGTTTATACTTGGGATGAAGGGGTAAGTTATTTCTTTATATATTTCTTTTTTCCTCTATTGGTTTTCTATTTTTCTACGTTTTTTATTTTCCTCACTTTCTATTTTTCTTTTTATTGTTTTTTTCCTTTTTTAGTATTTATTTTTTTAAATTGTAATGTTTAATATAACAATACTATAAAGCAAGATTTAAAAATGGCAAAATATGTAAAACAGCGATTAATCTCTTGTAAAAAAAATTTAAACAGAAGAACATATGAAGATTACTCTCTTTTAATATAATTTTGGGAGGGTTCAAAAAATGTTGAAATCAAAATGTTTACAAGTAGGTTCTCATCTCTGCCTTAAGGTTGTACAGAGAATGCACCGAGTCCAGCTGAGTTTGAGGTTCATAATGAAGTTTCAGCTCCTGTCTCTAGTTGGGCCTTGGCTAGGACCATGACTTCCTAATGAAGCCCGGAGATGGACCATCACATGCATCCCTCCTGCTCCCTCTCCCGCCCCCACCTGCAGCAGCCTTCATACATCTCCAAACTGCAACTGGAAGGTGAGCAAGCAGACAAATTAATAATTTATACCCAGTCCCTGCCAGAGATCATGTTCTTTGCTGGATCACTGCTTCTCATTGGAGGTCACCCAAACATAGCAATAGATGCAAATGATATCTTAGATGCAAGAATTAATCTGGACAGTTTTATTTATTCAACTTGAAAGCCCTTCCTCCTGGATACTTCTTTCACTTCCCACTCAAAATTAGACTCAGTTTGCTGATCTCAAGGCACTAACTTGTGTTTATTTGGAACGAGACTCTTACTGTTTTTCCGGATACTTTGGAAATAATTCCAACTCATTGAAACGTAAGCTTTGCAACAGTGGTGAAATTCAAATTTTTTTTTACTACTGGTTCTGTGGGTGCGGCTTGGTGGGTGTGGTGTGGTTTGGCGGGTGTGGCTTGGTGGGCATGGTAGGGGAAGGATACTGCAATATCTCCATTCCCACCCCATTCCAGGGGAGTGATACTGCAAAATCTCCCACCCCATCCCATTCTGGGGCCAGCCAGAGGTGGCATTTGCCGGTTCTCCAAACTACTCAAAATTTCCGCTACCGGTTCTCCAAAACCTGTCAGAACCTGCTGGATTTCACCCCTGCTTTGCAAGCACTTTTGACATAAAGCCTGCAGCTCAATTTCACATGGTTCTACATTTCTGAATAAGATCTTGAAGTCAGGAACATAGCCTGGAAAGCAAATTAACTAATATTTCTTGCATTTATACGGTTCTCAATACAGCTCTTGAATTTTATGAGCTCGTCCTGGAAAGCAAATCAATTAATGTTTCCTGCATTTATACAGCTCTCAGTTTCTTGCATTTATACAATTCTGGCAAGAGAGTTTCTGTGTCACCGTGGATGAAGGTTGCCGAAGGGAAGAGCACGCACACATTCAGATACTCAGAATACTTACCAAAGTGGCAGCTGCAGCTTGCTTGGATTCTTCATTGAGGTGGCCAAGCATTTGCTCCACCTTGGCTAGCTCTTCCTGGCTGATATAATCAGTGTCTGCAAAACAAAACGAAGAAGAAGGGACTGAATAGGTATAGAGTTTGAGAATATGACAGAAGAAAAAGTTACCAGTTAAAAATTTTAACTTTCAAAACTTCTGCATCTCTGACGGGCTGGGAACCCTTAAATTGAACCTGTAGAGAAGGTTGATGGCCACAGGGGGGCAGAGTCCAAACACATCTTCTAATTATTAAACCCAGTAAGCAAAAAAAAATAAAAATAATAATCAATTTGAGCTCAAAATGACAACTGTGCTTTCAAAACTACTGTCCCCCTGACATTTAGTGTTAAAAAAATAAATGTGAAGCGTTTGTATGCCACAGTATGCATGGGAATTTTATTCAACAGTATTTTACAAACGTATTGGACCTATTGCAGGGGTGTCCAAACTTGGGAATTTTAAGACTTGTGGACTTCAACTCCCAGAATTCCCCAGCCAGCCATGCTGGCTGGGGAATTCTGGGAGTTGAAGTCCACAAGTCTTAAAGTTCCCAAGTTTGGACACCCCTGACCTATTGCTTCTGATGAGAGACTTTACAATATTTGATGTTTTAATTTTAAAAATATTAAATTTTTCTGTGCTCAGAACATTGTGCAGGTGAGAGGCTTGTATCATGATTGCAGGAGAAACATGTTAATAATGACATTTAGAGAGGACACAATTCATCCATGAAAGTGATCTCTAATGTCACAAGGCTGCAGCAACAGAATCTATGATGAAAAAATAATAATCTGAACCAAGTTAAGACTGTTTCATGAAGAGGTACAAGAAAAGTACCCCATGGGGTATGTCCCAGGATGCATATTTATATAAGCTCCCCCCCTCCCACAACCCAGTCTCCGTAACTAGGATATGATATGTTGTTATAATATCTATTGTTTTATGGTAGCTTTCTTTCACTCTTTAGCCTTTAGGACTGATGCAGCAAACTGCATCAAGCTGCAAAAGTGAATACTTAGACAAGGTACAGATAACAACTTTGAAGGCATCTCTATGCCAGAAGCTATAAAACAAAAGTATACACACAAATCTGATAATCACTGTGTCAGCAAACAAATATCTAGCCTGGAGCATTTAGCATTGTTGAAGGGTGGTGGTGCTGGCAGAGGTACAAGCTCATATTCTGGGAATCAAGCTATTAAAGAGTGGGCACTCTTTAACAGGCTGGAAAGGACCTTTTCCTCCAGGCCCCAGAAATAGAAAGAGAACACAATCCCTTTGCTGCAGGACAGGGAAAGTCATAGCCAGGCCACGGAGTCTAATTGCTGAAGAGTCTTGATAGATGGGAGGCGATCCTGATCCTGTTATCAGGATTCATTTTATGAAACAATTAGCAGGGACAGATGGAGAGATACCTTACAGTACATTAGAGAAAAAAGAAGAGAATCTGTCTGTGGTATTCTCTGCAGCTGGCTCCCTTCCCTATAGCAATATTATCATGCAATTATCAAAAAATAAAAGCCTCCAGTTGTCAGGCAAGAAAGCCCCATTTATTTTTACTGCAAAGAGCAGAAAAATACTGCAATTCCTGCAAAAACTAATGAACCTTCATAGACACAACATGTTCCAGTCAAGGTGCCTGAGGTTACTAATTAATAACCTCCAGAAAGCACATACACTCACGGTCATTATTCTTCATTTTTGGAAAGGTTAAAGATCCAAATTTCACACTAAAACTCTCATACATCTCCCACTATATATCCCATGGCGAGTATATGGTACACCAAGGGGAACTGTAATTGCCCCATTCAAACAGGTAGGAGAGCAGTTTTCCTGAGATTAGTTGAAGACCACAGAAGAACTATTACAAGGGAGAAAACGGAGATCATGTCTGAAGCCGAGATGTTGCTTTATTGTCTAAATATTCTCTCTCTCTCTCTCTCTCTCTCTCTCTCTCTCTCTCTCTCTCTCTCTCTCTCTCTCTCACTCTCAACAGAACAGAAACTTATTTGATTCTACATGTTTAGTTAGAAGAAAAAAATAGTTCATCATCATCATCGCCACCCCAATCATATCTAGTTTTGCCCATCAGCTCAAGATTGCTAAAAGATTAACAATTTATGGAAAACACAGAAATTAAACAGTGTTATTCTTTGGTGAGCAGCATTTCCCTGTCTGGATGCTCCAATTACTTTCCTACCTTTCTATGGAGCTAAGGATAATAATCTGCTTCTCTCTTCTTAGAGCTGGACAAATGTTTTTCTAACAGGGTTGGTTTATGAAAAGCCATCTATTTTTATGGTACAGGGAAGCAATGCTTTCATTGCCCTCTTTTTATCAATAATGATAGTATTCACAGCAGCTCAATTCCAGGGAAATGAGGGCTAGTTTAACAAAGTAACCTCATCAAGACAGAATCATGCTCAAACACATACAATCGAGCCAGTCCCTCACTCCCCTTAACCTCCAAACATCCAAAGCAAAGCACCCCTCATCTCCAAGAGCCACCATGATGCCTCTGATCCTCTCAGTTTCAGGACAGCTCTAGCCTCTCTGTTTTCTCTTTTTACTTACAATGCCAGTTACTCCAAGAATGCATAATCTTCAAAAGGAGTAAGAGGATATCCATTTATGGGGAGAATACAAAGGGTGCAGTATGTAAAGAAAGAGCTGAAACATTACACTTTTAATTGGTCAGATAAGATAGCCAGTTATGGCCAAGTGGATACACAAAGTTTTAGACTTTGTAGTGTGGTCTTGCCCTTTGGGATTTATCTCTGCTGATATCATTTTCCAAATATTTAGACTGGACAATGTTTAAAAAATAACATTGCAATGCTAAATTTAGGCTCCTCAAAAGTAGAGCACCAGAGAAGGCAGACCAAGAGGAAACCTGTTCCCATATTTCATCCTATGGATACATTACACAGTCTTATCTTATGTGATGGGATTAGTATTATAACCTAAGCAGTGTCAAATGCAGCTTCCCAATGTATTTATTTGCTCTGCTCATCATTCGAAGAGTTCCTTGGTTGCTAACTTACAATCAATAAAAAGATGCAGCACAACCACAAAACTCGAATTGGGAAAAAATAAAAGGGAAAAATGAACTCAGGCTCTATTATTTAAAGTTAAAAATTATGCCACAGTTCATATAATGATAGTTTGGACAACAAAACTTCAGGATGAGATGCTCCTTGATGCAGCTTCTTTCATTGGAGCCAATATAAAACAACCTACAATCTTCCTTTTCTCTGCTTCCAATGAATATTCAATCTGATCAGTTATATGTTAGGCTACTATTCTCATGGAGGAGAAATGTAGGAAGAACATATAACAATGCTTGGTCCATCCTCGTAGCCTTGAAAATTACAATTCTCCAAGTTTCTGGGAAAAAAATGTCCTCTAACAACTTTTTATCTGACCTTTTAACTGGAGATGTTAGGAACTGGATTTAGATTTTCCTACCACAAACGTGCCATGACTGATTTCAACAGCTCTACTTGGCTCTACTAATCATCTCTATTAGAAGCTGTTTGTACTATAAAGAATCTTAGAATAAAATTATAGGAGGACTTTGTGATACGTTTTATTGTGTTATTTTGTTCTGGATGCATTTTAACTCTGTGTTTATTTTCACATGGATTTTGCTATAAAAATAACTCCGAATGTTTATCAGAAAAGAGGCTCAGATTTCATCTTAAATAAAGCTCTGATTTCTTCAAAGCCTCGACAGATGTTTCTTAGAGACTAGGAAGTTGCAGTTAGTCTCAGGCATGCAAGGACAGGAAATTATTGTATACCTTTGTGGAGTTTCAAAAAGCAAATACATTTTGAGGATAAGAACAGGTTAACAGTGGGGAAAATACCAAGGTAACATTAAGAAATCTTGTAGACTGCTCACAAACTTCACAACAGGGACTATTTTATTGTCTTTTCTACAAAGACCTCTTAAACATTAGGCAACCATCAGTCGGACTAGAGACAAAAAGCGATGCAAGCAAGCAGTTCTTGGCAAAAGGAGGCATAACATAACGGAGATACTTACAGCTCTGCAGGGAGAAATGTTTCTTGTCAGCAGAAGATGATGTCATTCCCAGGACTAAAGGCTCCGTGTGACCCAATAAGTACTGAATAGAACGGAGCTGAAAACAAGGATCTGCCAGGAGCACAGCCGTTCCTCGCTCAGCCCTAGAAAAACAGACAGACAGACAGACAGACAGACAGATAGGGAGATTCTCTTTTTAAATGTCGTGCCTTGGAATAGAGGGTACTGCTCTCCTTACAGCTATCACTCTTTTGTCACAAAAATACATACCCCAGTCCTTCATTAAATAAATACACAAGCCCACTTGTTGCCCTGAAAACACTTCCCATGGGTGCTTTAAGACAGTATAGATTGCAATGGCTGAAAGAAAGGGAGGAAGAGATGGCAGGCAAAGACCCTCAACAAGCTTCAAAGGGACTAGAGCAGGGGTGTCAAGCTCTATTTCACTGAGGGCTGCATCAGGGTTGGGTTTGACCTGGGGAGATGGAAGCGGGGGAATGGACAGCTCAATGTCACTCATGTCGGAGGCACCTCTGGTGGCCCTAGTGCTCTGCCAGTGGAAATGAGCTTCTGAGCTCGGTTTTCTGCTGCAACAGCCTCCTGTAACCCTCTGCCAGCAAAAATGGAGCTTGTGAGAGCTGCGTGTGGCCCTCCTAAGCTCCGTTTTCACTGCCAGAGGCACCCTGGGTCAGTCCTTTGCTGTTTCCCGAGTGGCCCTGTGGGCCAGATCTAAGCAGACCCGTGGGCTGGCTCCGGTTCCTGGGCCTTGAGTTTGACATCCCTGGACTAGAGGCTATTTGCTAGAAAAACAAATTCATTTTTGGAAGGCACCTGAGAATCCTTTTTGAACCAGCAAAATGCCTATCTATTCTAATGCAAGGTGTCCCATAAAACTGATGACAGCTAGTGTTTTAGAAGCGAATGGCTTTTTGCACCTGGAGTAAAGAAAGCTCACAATTTATATGCCCGGATGTTCCCTCCTCGCATTTCCCAAGACACAACCTATTCTTAAATCAAACATTTGTGAAATAGCAGATACTTTATTCTTCATTTGATTGATATTTGATTCAAGGGTGAAAGACAGCTGCTTAGCAACTAGATCAGCTGATAGGCTGCTTTTGCTTTAGGAATTCCAGAGAATCTTGAAGCACAATATGTTATAAAAAAAAACAACCACCAGAAAATAAACCCCCAGCATTTTAAAGTAAGCCATAATTGGGTGCAGTAGGAATAGGGCAAACTCCATGTCCTTATTTGCCTTATTTAAAGCATATATTTAAGAAGAGTAAAGGCAATCATTCTAAGGAACAAGTATAGATGATCCACACAAGGCTTCAAATGACACTTTATGTATTAAAGAATATTTAAAAGACTTCTCGTCCTGACTCATAGACTACTTAACTTGCCCAAAATAAGTGAGGAACAAGAAGAAGCAAAAAATCATTAGGAATAAAAATCTATATATACACAGAAAATCAATAATTGACCTATAAGTGAATAACACTATGCAAACTAGAAACCAAAATGCTGTGAAATGGCTGCATTTGCTGACTTACTTTAAAATGCTACTTGCCAAAAAAGCCCTTTACATACAATGTGAAATATCCAATAGTAAGATGCAAAGGAGCATCCCTAAAGAATATCTTAATAACAGACAAGCTGATAAAGGGAATTAGACAAATTATGGAGCCAGTTCCATATCATCGCTAATGTCTTAAACTTGGAATAAAAATATATTGGCAATGAGTGTAGTTTCTTTAAAATGTATGTCTAGAGTCTAAATCTAATTCTCAATAGCATTTCAATTTTCTAAAACTATCCTAGCCTTTATATGTATCTAATGAATCAGAAAATCAGTAAATATCAACAGTCTATGACAGAAGAAACAGTTGATAAATATTCTGCAGATTACAATTAATATTTTCAAAAAAATAATAATCATCTGAACCCTTCAGGTCCCTACTTGCACCAGGGTAAGAATCCTACAATACTGAATTCTATCCAAGCTGATTTTCCATTTCACAAATATAGAAAATTGTAGCTTAACAAAAAAATCTTATAAATATAGCTATAATTTTATCTTCCTTCCTCTTACCCATCCTGTTTTAAGAACTGAATCTTAGAGAGAAAGGTGAGCAAAATAATTGGGATAATTCATCCTCTCCCAACTACTTTTACTGGATAGTAGGTACTTTTACCATAGGGAATATTCGGGAAAGGAGTACTATTTCCATTTGCTTTTATAAAATAAAAAGCAAACATATATAGCTGTCCTTAGTTTTTAATGACATGTAAATAACTAAAGCTTTAATGTACCAGACATGAAATCAGAAAAAAAGTATGTTTCCCCACTACAAGGATAACAAAAAGTTTAATATTGTAAAATAAGGTTGAAGGTCTTCCATCTCCTCTTGTCCCAAAAGACCTCTGAAATTGCTCACACACATCCCACTTGGCTCAGGCCTTTCTGCCTGGTGCAGTTAGGTAGTAATTGCTTGGCATGAATGGGAGAGGGTGCGGTCTCATTAGCACATAAGGGAGAAACTACAACAGCAATTTTTATACCAACTCCTGGCTCTGTAATTTTACAGTGCACAATTAGGGAAGTTTGAGCTAGATAAAGGACACAAACATAAGCCTTATTAAAAAGGAAACAGACTGAAAAAAGACATGGAACTTCTTTTGGAACTTTAAGGAATCAAATCACGTGTTAAATGTTTGGTGGTGAAAGTTGCTGGACTACTGAGTTGCTAAAGTAGAGAGAATGTCTCCAGAAGATATTGTCCTCCAGGAGAAAACATTAATTATTCTGAGCAGAACATAAGAATCTATTGCCCAGAAAATCTGAAAGATTTAAGCTCACCCAAACACTAGGAGTTCATGGGTTTAAAAAAAAGACAGTGCAATCCACTGTCAGTAAAACAGACACAATCACTTACAGTCAAATTAAAGGTTAAAATCTCAGGACAGATTCTCAAGTAAAACATTTATTGCTTGAAAACAGAGTTTCTAAAGCTACCCTGGATCTGCATAGTTTTTCCAGCTTTTTTCCAGAGGCTTCTGTTCCTTGCCTTGGTCCCATAACTTTCCAGGGCTTGAATTTAAAACAATGGTTTTCCTTTCTAGAGAGAAGAATGGCTGAATTCTCCTTCGGCCTTGGTCTAGATGCAAGTGGGTATTAATTCTTCTTTTTGAAATAAAAGATATTGATTCTGCCTTGGTGTCTTGTGAATAACAGAATAACCCAAGGGCTCTACACTGATCTCCAAAGTGTGCTCATTATTCACTGCTTAGTTCTGCATTATAGTTCAACTGGATAGAATTGAATTATCGCAGTTCTGTAAATTTATCCATCCATACCTTCTTTCCAAGGGTGAAATTCAGCAAGTTCTGACAGGTTCTGGAGAAACGGTAGCGGAAATTTTGACTGGTTTGGACAACCGGCAAATACCACTTCTGGCTGGCCCCATAGTGAGGTGGGAATGGAGATTTTGCAATATCCTTCCCCCAGGAGTGGGGAGGAAATGGGGATTTTGCAGTATCCTTCCCCTACCACGCCCACCAAGTCATGCCCATAGAACCGGTAGTAAAAATTGTGAATTTCACCACTGCTTCTTTCTTGGAAGTTGAACCCAGAAGCTTCAAGATTCTGCGTTATGAGCTCCTCAGAGTTGGTGATGACTGGAATACAACCCCAATAAAGTAAATAAAGATTCCACCTTTTCAGCCACATTCTGCAAAGCTTTCTCCCTTCTTTACATCTATTAGCTGCTATGTCAATGAAATATTTTTAAACTGAGTTGACCTGAAAAGCGCGAGAGAACTCTTGTCCTTGCCTCTAGCTCAAGTGCCAGTATGTTTTAGCCAGTAAGAGGGTGGTGTCCACTGCATTTTAAAAGCAAACACATTTAGTACCTGTAACAAGCAATGTGGCAGCCTATTGGGAAATGGGCAGAGGTATCCTATGTTTTCCTTCTGTTTTCTGAAGTTGTCATTGGGATGACTGCTGTTGGGTTCTCCTTTCCTCAAATAAAGAGAAAATATAGAAGAGGTCTTCCTGAATCCTTTATTAAGAGCAAAATTATAGATTTGCTAAACTGAGCAGCAGCATATGGGTTCAGGGAAGCTGAGGACTCAGAGCTTTCCATCAATAGCTTTCCATCAATATGAGGCTCCCCTTCTCTTAATATGAAAACCACCTCTACTATACTCAGTAAAGCAACAACATCATCCTGAAAATGTAAATCTTCCTGTCATATTAAGAACACTGATGGTTTTCCTTTCCCAGAAACTTTGCATTCTGATTCTTTGAATTCAGCACCACAGATTCAGTGTATCTGCTACAGATGGCTATGCTCACCAAACATAAAGAGGGCCACAACCCAGGACTGTGTCCTGAGGATGGGGGAATGACAGGAGGAAACTGCTTGCCTCCAAAGATGATTATATTCCCAGTGCCTTGGATGGTCCTGGCAGAAGTACCTGTTTCAATACTGTTTCCAGGGAGCTATCGGACTGCATCTCTTGGGGAAGGGATGCAATTGAAACAATATGCTCATACAGATCCACACTCAATCATAGTCAGAAGATGGAGCCCATCAAATGTTCTGTGTCAAATTTGATCTTTTCAGTTAAGGAAAATTCTGTTATTCTAAAACCATTAGATGCTCTCATGCCTCCAATGTGTTACTACTGTTAGGAAGTTATGCTATTTCCCCCCCATTTTGTTGTGACTGAAGCGCTTGGAAATATGTGAAAACACTTGAAAAGGAAAAATGGCCCTTTTCAGCATGTTAGGTCTAATGAAATTATAAATCAGCAGAGTTCTTCTGGATAACTCAGTATAGATGGATATATCCCCAACGCTTCCTGCTTATCTCTCCACACAAGAGCAATCTGCTTTACATTTATGCTTTCAAGAGAGAGGTTTACATGTTTATTTTCTCTCTCGAAAATACCACTGCAGAGTGCATTTGGAAGAGACATACAGAGAAACTTTTCCCACAAATGGAATACAAGAAGGGAAAAAAGAAAACTGAAGCAGAGCTATTTTTCTTCATGTGTAAATTTTTGACATAGCGGTATATGTTTATTGCATGATAGAACAATGAACTTTGTAAATCTTCATATGCATTCTGGAACAAGCCTAGACATCTATTGCTTCAATAAGAACCATTTTAGAGTTCTCCCCCCACCCCCCACCCCTTTGAAGACTATAGAGATAATGCTCAGCACTTCAGAAATTAATTTTAGCTATGTGGCATTGACATTCATGCTCACTTTACTATGTTTTCCTACAAAAAGCAAATTTTTGGATCTAGCAAGGTCAAATCATGTTGCATATCAATGATATATTGAGCATGAGGTTGCTGTTGTGGGGAAATAAGATGAAGAAGGAATATTAGGTACATTTGCCATCTTCAGTTATTTATAAAGTAATAATTATGGGATAAAAATCTAATAAATATTTTTACAGAAAACTATATTTGTTCTTTGTGTCAGGTACAAGTTTCATTTTCCTATGAAACCTACATAACATCTGGACCAAGTAGGGGAAGATAATTGCAAACAAGAAATAAAATTACAATACTGCTTGTTTTGGGGTATATTTCACCCAAGGAGGTTTTGCCTCCTTTTTGAGTGACACATTAAGCAAAAGGCTAACAAAAGAGAGACGTTTAAGAAAACACTGAAAGTTTTTAAAGATCACTAATAATACCACATGGTAATTATGCTACAAAGTGTTACATTAATCAGCAAGTAAAGGCTATCAGGTGTTTGAGGTAAGGTGGCTCAAAAACCATTGGAATTCTACTTTATTGTTTAAAATGTAATACAAATTTGAAAGCTGGAGTCTCTCTCATCTCCCAACCCCCCCACCCACCCAACTAGCAAAGAGAATCAAAGCAATCTTCTTTCTCATTCACTTTCTTTTAGTGCTAAGACAATGTTTACATAATCTGTCTTCCTTTTTTCAGGTAGTCTAAATACTGGTCTTAAAATGAAGACATTCTACATTCTACAGCACTTTAAGTTGTTTCTGTGACTACAAATATCAGGTCTGAAATACAGGGCTTTACCAAATGGCAAGTTGATTCATCATTCTAAAATTTAAAGGGGTAAAAAGGATAAAAACATTTAAATTCATTCAAGGCTTTCCTCAATGAATCAAAGCCAAGATTAATGAATCTAGTCTTTGGATAAAAATCAAACCTGTGAGCAAGTGATGAGAAAGGACACCCGGGAAGAGGGAATATAGAATTTTTATTTCCTTTACCTACTGTACAGAGAATTCAAATCCAGCTTTAAAAGTAGCTGCATACAGGGAGGCCTCTGGCAAGTACTTCTTCCAGAGCAGAGCTCCTTCAGCTAGAAAGCAGAGGGTTAAGTGCCCATGATATCCTGCAGCTGCAGCAGCCAAATTAGTCATTTGCTGCCTTAATGGAAACCAATTACTGGTTTTGATTTTCACTTCCTTCAAATAAAGCAGCCCAGGTCTCCCTGGAAATTACATCCCAGGCCCTGCTGCTACTGCCCCTGCAATTACTCTGCCGACATGCCTGGTCAACCTGCTTAAACTGTGCAGGGGGCAAAGGGCAATTCAATGGCATGCAATCTCTCTTTCAGTCTCTGATGAACCTTCAGAGCAAGAATAGCTTTCTGGCCGGCCAGAAGAATGCCATAAATATTGCGAGGTTCTGCCTATTTTTTTTATCTTAGTTACCAGATGTTGTTTATTGCACTTGAACGTCCAATTTTCTGACAACATGCTGCAGTTTATTAATAGATCAGCCATAGGAAAATGTGAAATGAAGAAAGTCCAGGGAATTACTGATAACAATAAATGTTAAAAGAAAACCACAAGAAAGATAGTTTGCGATGGAAGAAAAATAATGAAGTGTTGAAGCATAGAGATGTGCTATGAAGTTGATTCTAACATAAAATAATGGCTATAGCAGATTTTATCTGGTTTTGAAAATGTATTTTTCTCAGAGAAACTACCCATTTGTCTTTCTCACTTTCATGAAATGTGCACACATATTTTCTACCTAGAGAATAACTTTACAGCTAAAATCCGTTACACAACAGGAAGGCAGTGACTTCTAAACGAACGCAAGCCACCAATAAAAGTAAGATGCAATATAGTACAGCAATAGCAGTGCACTTAGTCTTAAATAACACTCCATAATGTTTTACAGCCCTCTCTGAGCGGTTTACAGAGTCAGCCTATTGTCCCCAACAATCTGGTTCCTCATTTTACTGACCTTGGAAGGATGGAAGGCTGAGTCAACTCTGAGTTAATCAGGCTCGAACTCCTGGCTGTGGACAGAGTTAGCCTGCAATAAGGTAAAAGTAAAGGCTCCCCTCGTACATATGTGCTAGTCGTTCCTGACTCCAGGGGACTGTGCTCATCTCCATTTCAAAGCTGAAGAGCCAGCACTGTCTGTGGGCATGTGGCCGGCATGACTAAATGCCAAAGGCACACGGAACGCTGTTACTTTCCCACCAATGGTGGTTCCTATTTTTCTACTTGCATTTTTACATGCTTTTGTACTGCTAGGTTGGCAGAAGCTGGGACAAGTAATGGGAGCTCACTCCATTATGTAGCACTAGGGATTCGAACCACTGAACTGCTGACCTTTCTGATCAACAAGCTCAGTGTCTGAGCCACTGGGTCCCTGCAATACTGCATCCTAATCCCTGAGTCACCATGGCTCATAATATCCAAGAAAGGAAGAAACAACATCTTGAATATTGGGGACCCACCCACTCCTAGCTGTTTGCTCAAGAGCAGAGGAGGAATATAGGGAGCTACTATACAATGAGTCAGATTCAGGGCTACAGGCAAAGTAGCAGTGGTAGAGCATGTGTCACTCATGGAAGAAGTTCCATCTTCAATCCTTGCCCTCTCCAGATAAGCTGAACCTAATGAAACCTTGGTGAGTATTCACAGACAACACTGGTGACACTGGGCCACATGAACCAATAGCCTGACTCTGACTCAGCATTAGGCCATTTCTGATATTCACAGCACTGAAAAGAATTTATTATTTACTACAACTTGAAAAAAGAATGTAGGCATTAGAGCACTGTTTTTTAATCAAATGAATAGAAGGCAACAGGACAACTCCCTAGATTGTGGGACAAGTTGGTTTCATCCAGCATAGCAGAGGAAAACTTCTATATCAGGGGTGTCCAAACTTGGGAACTTTAAGACTTGTGGACTTCAACTCCCAGAATTCCCCAGCCAGGAATTCTGGGAGTTGAAGTCCACAAGTCTTAAAGTTCCCAAGTTTGGACACCCCTGTTCTATATGACCATACTAGAGTACAGATGGCAGCTATTAACCCACACCTAATTACTTCTATTGTTCTGCTTTTGGGAATTTGCCAGTGACAAAAGAAGCCATTGCTAGGATTATGAAGTCATATATATTAGTCTTATCATTGTACTTATACACCAAAATCCAGATAGCATTAAAAGTCCCAAGGGTGATTTTTCAAGAGGCAACTGGACTTTCTGGTTTTACTTTGAAGATGTTTCACTTCCCATCCAAGAAGCTTCTTCAGCTCTGAAACATACAGAAGGGACCAAAACACCCGTATTTGTTGTTGTTTTGTAAATGTATCCCATTCAGTGAAACAATACATGTGCAATCTTGGTTGTCTCCTCTTTTAATAATTGCAAAACCATGCCTCTGTTTTTTTTTAATAAAGACCAGATTCAAGAGCTACTAAACCGAAAATTTTTAGAGGCAGCTTGAAAAGAGAAGCAGAAGAGTTGCTTAACTAAAACTACAACCTCCTTTCTTTTTGCAAGGCTGCTTTCCTTCTCCCTCTTTGCAATTGCAACCACTGGTGCAAGTTGCTGAGTTCTTGTGTGTCTGTTGGTTAGTCAATCTTAGAAGAACTGTGCAGGGATTTTTCTGCCTCCGCCTGGCATAACAAAGAACCTACATGCCATTCAAAAAAAAAAAAGTCTTCATTACTGGTTCTCCTCTCTCCTCCCTTTCTAACGCCACTCCCTTTTAACACGAGCCAATAAGATTGCTCCTAAGCCCACTAGGCTTTCCCTGTCAGTATTCACGGGCTGCTTGTAAATAGCAGAAGGAGGGAAGTGTTTGCACACGTAGAGCTTGGCTGAAAGCTTCAAGTAGCAGGAAGGAGTGATGCTGCTCAATATAAACCAGAGAATATTAAACGGGGTAAGAGCTGCTTTTTTGGCATTTTCATTTGGGATTGCAGAAGGGAAGGGAAAGGCTTCTACCTGAATCTCATTAATGATGGAGCTATGCAGGAGTTGCCTAACCAGAGGATGCGGATTCACTAATGGAAACTTTGACTCCAAGGACAGTAGGCAGAAATGACTTTTCTGGGCAATAAAGTTATCAAAATTGCCATTTCAAATGGATGTTAAGATAAGTTATCTGAGGAAGAAACAGCTTGGAGGCACATCCTTAAACCTTCTCAAAGATCCTAAAGTAGAATTCAAAGAGATTTGGCTCAAGGGCATATTTATTTTTACTTTTACAGAAGCACTGTGCCACTGAAATTATTTGGGGCAAACACTGAACACAGAGGCTTGCTAAACTGGTACCGAGCCTTAACATGGCATGCTGAACAAAATAGTTGCATGACTTTGTCACCTGGATGTTGTTGTTTTTTTCCTGCAATGTACACAAACAGTTTTAGAAGACGTTTTAAGTCTCTAAAAGGAGCCCATCCGATTTCAGCAATCCTTTCAACTGTCAGCTATTCACATTACAACCGTTCCATGAAAGACCATGCTCGGCGTGAATTTTATTTTCGCGGTCTGGACTGATCTTGGTGGCAGAAGAGAGTGAATTCCATCATTTCACAATGAGCCTGCTGACATTAACTCTATTTATCCTGTGGAAGCTGCTGGTACTGTTTGGTCTGGGTGTTCAAGTTAGCATCTTAAGCAATGCTTCCACTTTCACAAGATGCCCTGAAGTCTGCATCTGTACCGCTGACCTCCTGAGCTGTACCAGGAAAAACCTTCGGCATGTCCCTGTCACATTGCCTTCTACAGCTATCACCTTGGATCTCAGCCACAATGCTATTGCTCATCTTCGTGATTATTGCCTGACCACTTTACCACATCTCGAAACCTTTAGGATTAGCCACAACAAAATCAAAAACATCACTCAACGTGTGTTTCGCAATGCTACCTACCTTCTGTATCTGGATATGTCCTCCAACCATCTGCAAACTGTGGAAAAATACTACTTTGAAGACCTTGTGAACTTGAAAGAGCTTCTCCTTTACAATAACAAGATAGTGCAAGTAGATGAAAAGGCTTTCATGACATTAATCAATTTGCAAAAGATCTACCTAAGTTGGAATAGGCTAACAAAATTTCCATTTGAGTGTATTCAAAAACTTGAACATCCTTATCTAAGGACGCTTGATCTTTCTGCCAACAACCTAAGCAGCATTCCTATTCAAGTCATAGCAACTTTGCCTACGTACATTAAAAATGGCTTATATTTTCACAACAACCCTGTGAATTGTGACTGTTCTCTCCAGGAGATGCTCCAGGAATGGAAACATCGCGGTTACAGTTCTGTGCGGGATTTCATAGAGGAGCATACTTGTAAAGCCTACCCCAATATGCTCTCCTTAATTAAGACCTTCAATTACAATAAATATTTTGACATTTGTTCTTGGAACCAAAGGAAATTTGACATTCCAGAAGTGCTGTGCAGAGTGGGAGAATCCTTGGTAATAGACTGTAACACAAGCCTCCATGAAGACAATACCACCACTTACAGGTGGATCTCCCCACGCCATGAATTATTCATGTATCCCGAGCACAGCGATCAGACACATCAACCTTTAAAAAATGGAAGCTTAAAGATCATAAATGCCAACCGGTCGTACTCAGGTGTTTATGAGTGCATAGCAATTAGTGATCTCCAAAAGATCAATGAAACATATGAGGTTAATGTGACAGTCCACTACTCCAAATTAGTGGAATCTTTCAGTACTAGCCTCACAACCCTCCTAGGGTGCATTGTAAGCTTGGTATTAGTCCTGATGTACCTCTACCTTACACCATGTTGTTGCTCTAAGTGCTGCAGGAAGCCTACAAGTCCCCCTCAAGACTGCAGTGCCCAGTCCTCTATTCTTAGTACGACTCCATCGGTCACAGATGTAACAAATCGCAAGACCAGTGCAAACAAGCATGTTGTTTTTCTAGAGCCTATCAAGGAGAATCAGAATGGCAAGGTCAAGCTGGCTGTCACTGAAGACTTTGATGTGAACCCCCCCAAGCTCCTGAGACTTAAACTGAACTCAGAATCAATCGGTACAGCTTTTTCTAATCCCGTCATGTCACCAGCAGATGCATAGCAAACCAATTGCAGAAAGCCTTTCTTAGTAGATAGTTGCGATGGAAAAAACAAACAAACAAACCCTGTTTCCATCCTGGGAAGAAGAGAGAAGACAAGACAGATTCATGAAGGATTTCCTCACCACAATCTATAGAGGATTTTTAAAAAAATGTTCCTTGGATGGAGGAGGAGGAATCTTACATCTTATGTTATCTATCTCCCCCCATTAATTCCTGTCCAATTGCTCCAGTTCTCTTAGGCATGGAAATGAAAAGCAACTCCTTCTGAGCAAAGAAAGGTGTAATTGTTCTCTGCACATCCCAAATGATTGCCGCATGCTTCGTTCTCAAGATAATAGAATGTTCTAGAAGGTTATCTTCTCCCCTTAGAAAACTGCTGTGGAATATAAACTTGTGTTGTGGCTTTGACTTTTAGAGAACAAAGTTTTTACTATATAACAAGGCTGTTTTCATCTTTGCAGAAGACCCAAGTGCCTCATATAGCCCATTGAGACCCTTTCTTACTTGCTCCGAAATTGCTCTAACTAGCCACTGCTTCAAACATTGAACATTTGTCAACAGAGATATCCGAATCCACTCTTTCTACCATCTGCACTGCTTAAAAGAAGTTAGCATAAAAACAAACTGAAGCAATGTTCCCTTTAGAAAGGAAACAAGCACTGTCCCAGATGACCATACTTGGATATGTGCAGTTAGCCCAGTAAGTAAAATTGATTGTATGCCTAGACTACTTTAATAAATAGCTTTATTTCACTGGAACTAAATATGCTGGTTGAGATGTTCTATGTTCTAAATGTCTGTTTTAATTGCAAATCTCTTTTCAAGTTGCATTCCCTAATGCAACCAGGCATTGACAAACAGATCGGATGTATGTTTTTTTATCATTTCAGTGGCAAACAAAAATCCATGCCTGAAAATAATATTTAATTTACCCTTAAAGGACAAGCCTTCTCCTTGGAATTAGAGATGCAAAACAATTATAGCCAGTCAAAGTTTAAAAGGACACTATTTTAGAGAAAGTGCTGGTGTTATTTTCTTTTGCGTACTGTGAGATTACGATTGACACAAATACTACTCCTGATTGCCCACATTTTAATATGAGGTAAGGAATAGATATCTAGCACTGCCACTCAAAGATAGAATGTCCTTTTCATTCATCTGTTGCCATCAAACAGTCATAAAAGATGCATTTGATTTTAGAATAATACCTAAGACCCATCTGTACCACGCTCAAGCTTATCATGTAATGCAAGACTTAGATGAACAAACTTTTTCCAGCTTCTTTCTCCTTCAGAACGGCACATTTGCTTGAGAAAGTACTATTTTGGTAGTATTTATAATCCATAATAAGAAAAACTATGGCAGACTCTTAAATTGCATTTAAATGAAACTGTCTATTTTTAAAAAATAAACATTTACATTTGAAAATATCTTCATATTGTTATATTGTGGGACAGAGCTGGCTTTATATTTTCTGGTCATCTGATAAAATAAAACTCCCTGCACAATAAATGAACACACACACACACACACACACACACACACACACACACACAGAGTGAATTCTTCTAAAGTCAGTATAAATTTAAAGGTATCTTCCAACCAGCAACTTGTTTATTTCTAGAGCGTTATTAGAAAAATCAGGAGGGGGGAGCTAATGCCTTAAATCCCTATTCTGAAAGTGGTCAGCTACCATTTTTGTTGATTAGACATTACTTCCAAATTTGAATCAGCTGTTATTTTTCAGAGGAACAAAGCTAAAGCTCAGTTTTCGTTTCTAATTCCTCCCTTATGATATTGTATATTTTATAATTTGTTTTGTATTTTAAAGCGTTTAAATTGTTAATGTTTAGTCATCAAAATCCTTAATTATGTTTTTTCTATCTTTTTCTTAAAAAAAAAACCAGTAGCGAATCTTATGTATATTCCTGGCTACAGAACTCTGCATGAATAACAATTTATGCCTGGGAAGTACCTGAACTTGGACTGTCTTGAATCTCTAGAGGAAAGCCTTTTCAATGCTGTGGTTTCTAAGGACACTCTATATCTGACCCTTCTTCAAGAATCAAGATTGAAATACACAGAGAATCACCATCAAAACTGCTTTCAGTCAACACCAGGCCCTATGCATGGGTTTCTGCAGGGAAAGCCAGAGAGGGGCAAATGATAACATATGTGAGGGGTCCTCTCTGAGCTGAGTTGGGTTTTTTTTTGCAGATGCTTCATTACCCAAACTAGGTAACATCATCAGTGTTAATAAGGAATGGGTTAGTTTATATTTATAGTGGCTCTCCCTGTCAGGGTTGTTGGGAGTGGTCTTAGTGGTTCTTTGGTTGGTCTGTTTGCTTGTTTGGCAGTTCCTTGATTTGGGCATTGTTTACTTATTAGTCTTGGAGTTAATCTACACTCCTCTGGATGTTGATTGCTGGTAGGAAGGAATTGTGGTCTTTTTCTTCCCTTTTTGGCTTGTTCACTCTTTCTTTTGGCCAATATAAAGATATATGTTTATATCTATGTGACTATTCATGGCTAATCTGTCAGAGTGCACAGCTTCCAGAAATTCTGTACCATTTTTGGACTCGGCTTGGTTTAGGATAGCCAGTTTTCCAGTTGAAACTATGGTTAAGTCTGTCCATGTGTTGTGAAATTAAATAGTTTTCAATGTGTCTTCTGAGGATGATACCTAGTTTGTATAATGAAATGTCTGAAAGAAAACAACTAAGCTCAGAAGGACCCTCATTTTAGCCCTGACGTACAAATATCCTCCTTTATTGATAACATACGTATTATCATTTTTGATGGCACAATTTGTTGTCAGGCATCCTGATGCAAATGTATAATTGCAGCATTTGTGTGATTACATCATTACACAGGTGTCAAATTTTGGCATCACAATTTGCTATGTACATTGCTGGCATTACTAATTATATGTATGTGTGTGTGTGTGTGTGTGTGTGTGTGTGTGTGTGTATGTATGTATGTATGTATGTATGTATGTATGTATGTATTTGTGTTACAACCCTTGGTATGCCCAAATATGGTATGCCCAATACAGAGAATTATCAAGGTCTTTCTGAATTAGAATAGCCAATGTCTGTGGTTGTGTGTATTAAAGGATCCTTCTACAAGGGTACCCAAAACAAGACAACAGGTTGTAAAATTCAGTTTGTTTATATTTTATTTGGTGTACTTATGCCTATAGTGCATTGTGGAATTTGGAGCTGAAATAAATTTCTTAAAATGTTCCTCCTTTATATATGAAAAACCGGAACGTGTTTGCTGAACGTTCAAAAATCAGGAAACATAGGTGATCTAAAGTACAGAATTTCTATTGCATTTCCAAATATTTATTATTTTACAGGCCATGAGTCATTGCCAAATTATTCAAAATAAAATAATTTGTTTCCAAAACTTAAAAAATGATTTTCAGAATTTATTTTGAGGATAAAGTACACATTGCTTCAGTAAAATGCATGCCATTCTGATTATAAAACAGAAATAAGTCTCCAAAAACATGTAATCGGGGAAGAGGTGATATATCGAACATTTGTTTAGTTTCCTTCCATGTATATAATCCTATAATGGAAAGGGGGAACCTCTCAGCTTTAGGTCTTGCTATTGGGCCTCAGCCAGCTAATCACAACAGAATATATTTTATTCAATTCTTAACTCTCCAAATAACTTTACTTTCACACTTACACTTAATTCTCACAATTGATATGTCACAGTGTTGCTGTCAGTTATTTCACTGTTTCCTAATTGATGGAATTTATTTATGAGATGGCTAATTGAATTTTAATACCCATGGGGTGCTATGGCAAGAAAATAATTATACTATTGAAGTTTATCCTTAGAATTCATGGACTATATTCAAGTCAAAGATGCATTCCCTGGAAAAGAGAGTTTGGCAGCACAAATTTTAGTGGGCTAGCTAGGGATTGTTGTTGTATTCCTGGCATGGAAAATAAAAACTGCAAAGAGTTATTACTTATCTTTTGAAAATGACTACTGAGTTGCAACTTAAAAAAATAAAGTAATACTCTCCTCAGGACTTGCAAAGATCTTACATTATTTTAAAATATTTTTCACAAAAGATCTTGTGAAAAAGAAATAACTTAAAAATATATATATAGCAGCTGAGATACTTGGACAGTCAGCAATACAGCCACAAAATGGGGGCCTTAACACATTGATCAGTCCCTCATTATGCTGATAGACAGTTTGTAAGGAGAAAGCAAATACATACTTGCAATCCAAGACTGTACATTTGGGGTCACTTTGTTTTTCCCAGACTGAAAAGTAATATTTTTGCTACCTCCCATGTTCAAGAAATCCATAATTCTCTATGGTTATAAATTCCAGGGTTTGGGTATATAATTCAAAGTACATTAAACTATACTGATGCTGTAACAAAATGATGGATTTGTAACAACAAAAATGGGACAAGGCTATTTCATATTAATATCTGTCTCATCACTCATCCTACATTTAAAATGTAATTGGACAACAGCTAAATCTTTTAAAATATTATCTCAGCAGATCAAAAAACATGAAAACATCCATTTTTTCCCTGAATTAATTTTATTTTTTATTTCATTAAATACACTAATAGCCTTTAAGATTTTTAGCCGCTGATTTCTTAACACGGGACATTCCAATTATTTAACGTTTCTTGAAACTAGTTAATATTCACTTTGGTAATGCTATTTAATTGTTCATTAAAAATACTGCAGGTTTTGAATAAATCAAAATACATCCTAATGCCAACAGATGCTCAGCAGTTTTAATGATGATTAATGTATCAGAACCAAACTCTGAAATCAAGAGGTGTTTTAATAAAATATACCGCCATTTTCCTAATTTCCAAATTCCTCTTGCAAATCTTTTAAAAATGGATCGATAAACTGATGTTAAATGTTTTCCATGAATTCAAGTAAATAAATAAATAAATGAAATTGGACAACCATTTGTCTGAAATGGCATAGGCCAGGATTTCCTGATTTGAGCACGGGATTGGGCTAGAAGATCTACAAGGTCCCTTCCAGCTCTGTTCTGTTATTCTGACCTATATTTTTCAAACTGGGACTACTCAGGGTATAACTTATGTATTGTAGTTAGGTGACAAGAAGTCTCTGAAGGTCAGGGGGAAGATCTGCTACCAAGGCAACAATCAGATAAATGAGATTTGAGAGGGGGTGCAAGAAAGTGGTTTTTGAAAATGCCTCAGACAGTCCCCTCCCCAATTCTCATGAAGATAAAAAAGGGAAGTTGGTTCAGACTTGCGAGATTCTGTTAATACAGATGTTCTAACAAAAGTGCATACTTAGGCTGATATGATTTATAGGGCTAGCAATTCATCATGAGATTAAGGGCTGAAATTACACCATGTCCCAATATCTTCCAAATGAGCTTTGCCAATTTTGATGTAGGAAATACATAAAACTACAGCTAAAAATGGAGCTAAGTCCCTGCCATGATGTCAAAGAGGTCACACAATAACATTCTAATTGTGTTTATAGTGATATTTTAAAACTCATGACATTCATTTCATAGACAAATTGAAGTAAAAATTTGTATCCAGCGATAAAACTGGAGGTCAAGAAAACTAAAAACTCAATTATCACATGACAGTTGTTATTTGGATAAAGAAAACTAGAGGCTGTTCTGCTCATTAAAAAAATCTTAGTATCAATTCTTCTTAAATTCTTAAGGTATTAGCATATATACATTTTTACAACATCTTTTCCTATACATTCAGGATTTTAACTATTTCTATTTATCTGGAACTTTAAAAAGGTGACATATTTACATCCACTTGAAAGCCTCCTTTAAATAACTATTCTCAGATATTTCAAAGAATACAAACAATTTAAAAACCCTACTACTATACTTCTGGGGAAGCAATGGCAATGGAGCCAACAACTGAGGTGGTGAATGGACTGGTTTTTCAGAATTTCTCTCTGGACAAGGAGAGGACATGGATAACCATGTCCCACAGATTTAATGCTCTGGAAGCTGAGGGATCCCCATCTTTGCCCAAGCTGCAGTACAGTGCCTTCAAAAGGATACTGGGTTCATTGGAAGTTGCTGTTTCTCTATTAAGAAACTTCAGAACGACAAATTTCATACACCAGGTGAGTCTCCTTTAGTCCTTGTTAAAGAAATTTTATGCAGGTTTAAGGACTATTTTGGACTAAACACAAAGGGTGATTGTGGCAAGTGGCAAGATGGATTTAAAATAAGATTTTGAAATTAATTACAAGAATCTTTCCTGTGGGAAAATATTGTTTCAAATTTTATTTTTAGTTTTTCCCATGGGAAAATTCTGATGACCAGGAAAAAACACAGAGGATTTAAGATCAAGACTATAAAAGCAAAGGAACATAAAGTTGGTTTATTTAATCAAGATTAAAACATATGTTGTTATTTCGGGTATCTCTTATGGATGATGAAGCTTTAAAGATTTGTTTATAGACAAAAGACAAAATAGGGAAAGAAGAGATCTTTTGTTTTATTTTTAGACAAAGTAATATTTACTACATTAAAAGTAAAATTCTAGTTATTTTATTAAGGTTAAACTATATATGTTGTTATTCTGGTAACTCTTAATGGACTTTTGCTGATTAGGATTACATAATGAAATTTTTAAAATTGGGTTATAGATAAAGAGATAATATATGGAAAAAAAACTTTTGCTGCATTATCAAAGAAGGTGATAAATTACTGAAATTGTACTAGTCATGATGAAGGGGGATGACATCTCTATTTTTACTTTTTCTACTATATATACTGCTATATATCTACTCTATATCTTCTACTTCATTCTTTTTTCTTTTTACTCTCATATTTTTCTCAGTTTCTATTAGTTTTTTTTATCTTTGCAACTGTAAACTTTAATAAAATTATTATTAAAAAATGTTCCAACTACTATGAGTGTCTACAGAAACATTATTGAATAACCTTTTGCACGATAACATTACTTTTGATAAAATTAATATGTCACTCGACAGTGAGATAGGCAGGCTATAACTTTATTAAAATAATAAATGAATAAATATCAATGACATCAGCATATAAAAACAGCCTGCATTCATCTATTCCCACAATCCCAACCGTTTTCCATTTATCTTAATAAAGCAGGCCAATGGTATCAATATCAAATTAAAAGATATAAAAGGACTCCTTGATTCCACAAGAAATGCTGATAGGTAAAAAATATTGTTCTACTTATAATAATCCTAGCAAAGGAGTTAATATTATATCTTGGCCAAATTAATTTTTTTAAAGGAAATCAATATAAAGGCAAGATGTATTTCAGAAATTTCCACTTTATCTACAGAAAATGACCTTTGAAGAAAACTATAGGGCAATGATTAGAGAAATATGTGTTAAGCCTGGAAAATGAAGACATTTAGAAAGTTAAATTGACTACCCCTTAAGTCCTGAATTTAAGAGGAATGGAAGGGAAAACATAGACTAGCTTTCAAGATTCTATTACTATATCCTATATTGCATTTTATTAGTATGTTAGTAAAGTACCAGAATCTTTCCTGCAGAGTCTTTCACCTGACTTACATCAAAGTGCTCACATCACCATATAAAAGGCATCTTCTGCAATGAAAAAACCACCAATGTGTATTTCATTTTTTCTGAATGTATATCCAGAATGTCATTTAGTAATTTAATATTATCGGATGCTTGGCAACCTTTTCTAAAAACAGATTGTTCAGAATAGATAATCAAATATATCTCCTGTCATCTATATGGTAGAACCAATGTCAATATTTTTGCATTGATATTTGCAAGATATTTGACCAATGACTTGCAATCAGCCCATGAAATCTCAATGATGTATCTTATTTAAAAAAGCTCTATATCTCAGCCCAAACATTGCCTATGAAATTTGTCCAGAGGTTCTAATTCAGTGGTAGGTTGCTAACCGGTTTACTACCAGTTTGCTCAGGCTCGCATGCATGCTTGTAGGCTCAACACTTCTGCGCATGCGCAGAAGCGTCAGAATGGGTGGAGACTCCCGCCACCACCATTAACGGTTCGGCCAAACCAGTCTGAACCAGGAGCAACCCATCTCTGTTCTGATTCATATGTAGAATCCCTATATCTCATATGAAGAGATATGCAGATCATTTGTTTTACTCTACTGTAATGCTATGGCCTAACAACTGTGGTCAAAAAACTATATCAAGACAATGAGATAAGATTTCTAAAACTAAATAATGGATACGTGCAGTGTTCGGCCAAAGACAATGTGAACTTGAGAAGAACAGCAGGCTGAGCAGTATTCATGGTGTTAGTTTCACAACTCAGTTCTCCGTCAAAATACCGTAATAGTAATAACTATATGTTAAAAATTAACCTTTTTCTCCCTACTTCTGCATATTTATTCATAAAAACATTCAGATTTAAAAATAATTTTATCTTATTATGGTTGATTCTTGCAGAATAAGTTAGGTATAGAAATGATTGGAAAGTCACCAAAGTCACAGATTAACAGAAATTTATCTGAATTTGATATGAGCTAGTTACAAATTATGGCATTAATGTAATAGGCCTTACAATTCTGATCTTTAAATTAAAAAATGCACAACTTTGGTTGGCCTGAGGCCCATTTATTTATTTAATTCAGTTTAATTTGGATAACTGTCCATCTCAACAAAGTGACCCTGGATAGCTAATGATAACTAAAAATAACAACACACATATTGCTGCTGCAATAAGCAATACATAGCCCTTACAGGCACTGATATTCTGACCCGACCCCCCCCCCATCCATGCCCAGGAATACAGCCATGTTTTCAAGACCTTATGAAAGACCAACAGAGTGGGGACAAAGCTAATCTCGGGCAGTGGGGGGTGATGGTCTATAGTCGTCACACACTTTGTCAAATTTTATACTCTAGAAGAAAGTAGGACCAAGAGCTCCTCTTCTGGAAGGCTGAGGGGGTAAGTATAACTATAGCTCAATGGTTTCTCAGTAGCCCAGCTATACTGAAGATTCTTGACAATAGGGAAAGGGTTTTTGTTGTATGTGCCTTTGAGTCAGCGTTTACTCCTGGCAAATGTGGTTTTCTTGGTCAGATTTCAGAAATTGTTTGCCATGGACTGCTTCCTAGGGCTGAGAGAGAGTGACTGCCCAAACATCACCCAGCTGGTTTTATGCCTCAGGTAGAACAAACTCATGGTCTCCTGGCTTTTTAGCTGGATGCCTTAACTCAGTGCTTTCCTAATTTTTTCTTTCATTACCCAGAACCACTTATCAGAAAGTCCTTATTTAAATGTCTTGTTATAACTGGTTAACATGTTTGTGTGTCATTACCCTCCCCCCTCCAACAACACCCCACCCCACCCCCATTTTTATCCAATGTCTTAACTGCTTTCGGTGGAAGCTCTGGAGAAAAAAGTCTTCAATTGAGAACCAATCAGTACTGAAGCCATATCTGAATTAGCCTTGCTGAATTGCTACTATATCCAGGTTGCCCAGTGCCTAATCTTAAAACTCTAAAGCATTTCTCTGGTACACACTTTGATATTGTTGGTATGTTTCTGCACTGGCTTGCTATTGACTTTTGGACTGTCCACTGATATGCTACCTCTGCCCTTTAGCCCAACTTCCTATTGCCTCTATAATACAACTCATGGGCTGTTGCTTGGCTATGCTGGGTATTTGCTGGCATCAAGCCCTCAGAAGAGGACATTCCCAAACTAAGGCCAGAGGGAAAGGAATAAGAGCACAGAATATGCAATCCCAAGGCAAAAATAAAACAACATTTCAGATTGTTTGATGCCAAAAACATTTTTAGCAATAAATCCAGGACATATGTTGGAAAAGTTACAAAATATCTAAAACTATAGGTAGTAGCCAATTGTATTTGTGATCAGGGCAATGATAGACAACCAACTAGTTTCCTGTAGCCCCTGTAATAATCTTCTGATAACTCCATTATTCTCATTAAAATACTAAGCTTCACGGTAAATATCACTATATAATGCTTTTCCTTACCACCGCCACCGTTATCATAATTTCTCATCATTTTTTTCACCCACTTACAATGCGCCTCCAATGAACAATTTAATCTAGAAAAGGAAAGTTTAAAAAAAATATGTTCATCCCTGACCTAAAATTTTCCAGCTTTCCAGTATACACCAGCTTCATTTTTTCTATAAGAGCTGGTTCGTAAGAAAAGTCGCAAGTTCCTCATGTGGCAGGGAACATAACAGCATTTCAAAATAACAAAGTATTTCAGAATAGCAGAATTGTTTGTTTTTTTAAAAAAAAAACTCTTTTCATAGCAAGTATTTAAAAACCATGTTTTATCCCATTCACTTTTCTTTTATTCTTTCCTAAAACATACATCAATGTTTCTTTTTCTTCATACAAGGTAGTCAAAAGTGCGGAGAGAGAGGGGGGATCCAAGATCATATTCCATCAACTGTTATTCCAAAACCACCCAATCTTATGAGTGAGCTAGTGTATTTTCTGAAGAGGGAACAAACACAAAGAATCTCAGTAAAGACTTGCAGTATATGTAAATCCTAGCAATGTTCCATTTCAATGCCAACGGTGGCACATCTGCTTATACAAATACATGGTATGACTAATAAATATCATTAGATAGTCAACTGTAAAGAAAGTTATAAACTGTATCAATGCTGACATTTCCTTACAAATATTAAACTCCTTCCAATGATTAATCTATTTTTTAAAATTTTTAGCCTGATGATCTTGTCCTGCTCTCAATTTCAGTGAGGCTTTTGCGCCACTGGCTTTTGCATATGGCAATTTTTAGATATAAACCAACACCATACCTCCTTGATTTTCTCTTATACATGCCTAATTCCTTTAAATGTTCCGCATGGGGCTTGGTTTCCAGATACAGTGATACCTCGGTACTTGTCATTAATTGGTTCCAGGAGGCACAATAAGTACAAAAAACGACTAGAGCCAAACAAAATTTTCTCATAAGGAATGATGTATTCATCACAAGGCAACCGATACTGACAAGTTCTAGCTTGCACGTCAAGGCCCAACAAACAAGCACTGGGACAAAATTTTTGCATCAAAATGCATCGAGTACCAAATTCAACGAGTTTCAAAGCAGTTGAGTACCGAGGTACCACTGTGCTTTTTATCCTGACAGACGTTCTCTGAACGTACTCCAGCTTATCTATGTCCCTTGGAAGCACAGAGTGCAAAACGAGATGGAGCACCACCCTACGTGCGGTGCAGCCAGCAGAGAATGCAGTGGAGCTGCTAATAGTTCTTGTAATCACAAGGCAATGATTCTGTTAATGCAGTTCAAGAGTACATTGATCTTTAGAGTCACTGCATCATGTTTGCAGATGGTAATTTATTAGTACTTCTAGATTCTTCACACACACTTTTTTTCCCCTATACAGATGCAGGCCTTAATATATCTCATAAGTGACCGTTATTCTATTGGATGCATCCCAAAATTCAAGCTTGCTAAGTCATTCTGAATACAGATATTGTCTTCCAAGGTACTTGCCCATCCCCAACTTAATATCAGTGGCAAGCCAGATAACCATCCATTTTATTTCATTCCCTAACCTATTCATACAGATGCTGAACAGCATTGGGTTGAGCACAGAGCCTCAAATTGAAATTTCTCTCTCGGACAATGCAGGTGCCTTTGAAGTGCAACTGTTTCACTAGCTGCAAGCCTAGCAGACTGCAGTACTTTGCAGCCACGTTTTTTTCATCTTCCTCACGACAGACCTTGTCAAACACTTTACTGAATTCAAGGCACTCAGCATCCACAGCAGTTCCTTGAATGCTTGGTCTATCAAGCCAGTCCCAATGCCATTAAAAGGGATAAGGTTAGCTTGAAACAATTTGTTCTCGTCAAACTCACACTGCTTCGGTAATAGCCGTATTCTTTTCCAAGTGTTTGTGTCATGTTGCTTGATAGTCTATTTTTGTACCTTACCCAACAGAGATATTAAATTACGTAGACAGTAGATTCCCAGGTATTTTGTCTTCATTTTTTAATAATGGGACTAAGTTTGCTCTTCATCAATTTGTACTTTAGGTACAAGCACTGATATGCCAAGCAGATTCAATGAAGTAGGGCGGAAAGAAATGCCCCGGTGTAATTTCCAAGCTGAGTTTCAAAATTCAGTATTATCTGAGGAAAAATTATTTCAGTTCTGAGTTGAAAGGCTTCACTAGAGTCTGCTTTGCTCTCAGCAGAAAAAACATTTATGTAAATCAATTTATTGTTGCTCATCCCCCTCAATAATTTATTAAAGAACTCCTACCCACATAAGGATTTTTTTTTAACTTCCAAGGGTTTAACAGTAGCAACAAGAAAATACAGGTAGTCTTCAACTTACAACAGTTCATTTAGTGACCATTCAAAGTTACAATATCTCTGAAGAAAAGTGACTTATGACTGTTTTTTATACTTATAACCATTGCAGCATCCCCATGGTCACATGATCAAAATTTAAATGCTTGGCAACTGACTCATATTTTTGACAGTTGAGTGTCCCAAGATCACGTGATAGCCTTCTGCAACTTCCTGACAAGCAAAGTCAACGGGGAAACCAGATTCACTTAACAACCATGTTAATTTAAGAACCGCAACGATTCACTTAACAACTGTGGCACGAAAGCTCATAAAATGGGGCAAAATTCTCTTAACAAATGTCTCACTTAATTTCTTAACAGAAATTTTAGGCTCAATTGTGGTTGTAAGTTGAGGACTACCTGTATCGCCATATCTGAGCACATCTACTGTGGGGAGGCGGACTGTAACAGCAAATGGAACTTTGTGCGGACAAACAATGACATTAGTTCCATTCTGATCTCAAAACAATTCCCTGGGCTCAGAATTCTTTAACTTTAAGTTGCACCAAAGTCCGGATGATAGAAGTTGGAGTTCAGCAAAAAATGAAGTCTGCTTTCCCCTAATGTGTACTTTCTTTCACCACAGGAGGGCACATTTCCCCTATATTAACCCCAGTATGAATATGCATGTTTGCTCTGTTGTAGGACTAATTCTATACATTCTATAGAATTACAATTACAATACAATTCTATAATTCTAATTCTATTATTACTCCAAAACCTTTAAATAATATTAAACACAAGACAAATAAAAACATTATCTTTCATGAAATTTTATAATTTATTTCATTTCCCCCTTTTGGCATAAACCAGGGGTGTCCAAACTTGGGAACTTTGAGACTTGTGGACTTCAACTCCCAGAATTCCACAGCCAGCATGGCTGGCTGGGGAATTCTAGGAGTTGAAGTCCACAAGTCTTAAAGTTCCCAAGTTTGGACACCCCTGGCATAAACTTATTCTTCAATAAAGAATTGGTAAGTGAGAGCAAAGTAAAATCTAGAAAATAAATGAATGGCATGAAGTGGAATATTATTGCTTGAAATCCTTAACTCTGTCTCTCCTCCAACTGCTTCAGCCCCAGTCTTATCAATAATGTCAGTGGTTTTGTAATAATATTCCTAGCTGCATTTGAGACAAATTTCTGGAGTTCAAGGGATTTATTTAAAATATATACTTCCATTTTTTAACTAGAACTACGTCAATAAAAAAGACATTTTTTAAAATATGAACTGAAAGTTTAATGGCTTTCCCTTAGGAATGCACCATGGCCTCTCTCAGAAAACAAAACACAACAATCAAAAATTCAAATCACTGCCAAGTCTGGAGTTTCTAAATTGCGTACACATTATATTAATGGGTCAGCATAACACCACTTACATTTTTACTAAGAGAAAAAAAAAACAGAGAAATTCCCATCCTCGTCGCCTTCCCCCCATTTTACAAGTAGATAGTTTGTAAACGTATTTTGATGGAATCAAACTTGAAAGACCACTTTTTAGTATTGCTTCACAAGAGGAAATAATTATGCTTCACACAAGGATATAAATCAGATTGCTAACGGCTATAGGAACCAGACGTTACGTTTTGTGAGGAAACTGCCATTTCTAATCTTGGCTATTACTGTGACTATAAGTGTAACTGCTAGTTCTGTAGCCCAAACTGGAAATTCCCAACATTCCTAACAATTCCCATGAAAGTAAACAGTGACTCTTGCTATCATTGGCTGTGACTGGACAGACTCTCAAGGGAAGACTTGGGGCCCTGAAATCTTTTTGCAGGCATACAGAAGCAATAATTCCATACTTTGTTGTTGTCATGTTGGGGAGAAGTTGAGGTTGTCAGTCTGCCAAGTAAAGGCATGACACCAATTATCAAATGTCCTTCTCGAAGTGAATGATAGGAACAAGTTCCAAAATAGCACTCCACACTGGGACCAATATTTTATTTAGTCCAGCATCCTTCTCCTCACTATGCTCATCCAAATGCCAGTAGAAATCCATAAGCTGGATATGAAAGTGAGGATCATTCTACCATTGTTAGGTGGAGACCTCACACTTCTCCTGCATTGCACAAACCCCAGAAAGTGCCATTCAGCAGATGAGATTGTCACGACCTACTGAAATTACCTCCACTTCAGCTGCTCCTATCCCCACACACACACACTTGGCCAAGGGAGCTGCTGGCCCATTGTGAGGCCTCTGAGAGGTCTACATGTGGAGGCATCATGAGATGTTGTAAAGGCCCAGCAGCTGCCTCAACCACACACCCTTTTTCAGAAGTGAGAGAAATCAAACAGCAAAGGTTGGCATGGATAGAAGGGACAGGCAGTGGCGGTGGGGCAGCAAAAGAGTGGAGGTAGAGGAAAAATAGGTGAGGGAGGGAGAGTTGAAATATACTCTCTGGCCATAGATACGGACAGGATGTCAAACACCAAAATTTTGATCACCTGATTACTGGGGCATTGCATCAGTCATAACTTGAGGACTGATCATAACTTACTTGCCCAGGCAATCGCCTGGTGCGTTTTGCGAATAACTAGCTCTACCTTGCCGTCCTCAGCCTTCAAGCCCTCCGAAATCTCGGATGGAATGAAGGCTGGGGAAGCCAAAGCCGCTATCAGAGGATCAACTGTAGGAAACTGTAGGATGGTGTCTAATTCCGGTGTGGAAGCATAAAGCTTCCTGTCACCGTTGCTAGGAGGTGTGACCGCAGTGGGCTGGGTCCATTTCTTTTGGATCACGTCCAGAAACAATTTGGGCGATGGAATAGCCTCCTGCTCCTGCACCTGTTCGGCGAACAAGCGTTCCGTGGGGTCAGATGAGTCCTGATTCAGGCCCTTCAGTAGTTAAGCCTTGAGGGATAGGGAGGTCTGGGGACCAACCTTGGATCCCAGTTAAGCTGGAGGTAGAAGGCCCCTCAGGCAGTAAGATGGGAGGCGGCCTGGGGGTTGTGGGATTCTTAGACCCATTCTTAGTCTCACTAGCGCGCTTAGTGGCCTTGTCAGGCGCCGCTGAAGGAGCGCAGGATCTGTGACTAGCGCCCCTGGTGGTGGTCCTACCCACTCTGGAAGAGGCCCCAGTGGCATCGGAGGACAGCTGAGGGGAGGTGGAAGTCCTAGCACTGCCCCCGGTAGTAGAACGATCTGTCATGGTAATACTAGGATTGAAAAGGCTCAAGCTCACGTTCAAAGATAGGCCAAATGCCGATCGCAATCGAAACAAAGGCCGCAAGAGATCAAGCGTGTGCTCCAGCAGAATGGTGGTGAACCGACCTTCGTGGAGCAAGATAACTGGTGACTTTATGTCACTGTGGGCGGACAGTAGAAAAACTGTGCCCAGACCGTTAGTTTTTAGCGTGAAATTGGCTCCAAAATGGCCACTGCGACTTACAGCGGCGGTGGGAAATTCAAATTGGCAAAGAAAATGGCCGCTGACAGCATGGAGAAGAACAGCCTTTGCAAGCAGCTCTGACGGCGCGTGATGCCAAGGTAAGGGCAACGACTCCAGCAACCTGACGACGGGGTGTTCAGACTCTGTGTGTCACAAAAGGACGAGACCAGGGGAATGGTGGGTAGCGGATGAAGTGGCCGACGCAGAGTGGCAAACCGACCCCCACTGCGGCAAGGCAAACGAAGGCGGCGAACCAACCTTCCCAGTAAATAGCGCCCTAGGCGGTAACGACGTCAATAAAAGGTTTCCTGGCCCCAAAGGCTTTAGGAACATGAACTAGTCAATTGCAACCATAAGCGAAAAGGAACGAACCCATATGCAGGAAAGGTCGACACTACCGCGAAAGAGGCTCTGAAGTTGTCACACAATGGAGCTCTGAGGGAATCCAAGCTGAATAATAATAATGATGATTACTTTTGTCTAATAACCTAGAGAGAAAGGATTTGCGTCTCTTTAGGTTGGACTGAGTTAAAAAACGGAACTAGTCCAGTCAGAGGAGGCATGGCCATCAATTTACATAACTCAGTCTCTAGGCTAATGGACAAAGTTAACCCATGCTTGGATTCCCCAAGCAGCGCACAAGAGAACAAACCGTTCAGTCAGTCAATAACTCCTGATCAAGCTGATATGGTTGAATATACTTTTTGCTAAACCTGAGGCATAATCCATCCAATACCAGTAGCCCAGAAACCAGTTCTCTTTTGACAATACCACATGACATCAAATAATTCAGTCACCATATTTTTCTTTTCTCCTCTGGACCAGAAGATTGGAAATTAACTTATGAATATTCAGTTCATATTTAACACAAAGTCTAAGCCTTGACTGAAATTATTTATTTACTTACTATATTAGTATGATGCTAGTTTTGGAATGCTCTGAGCAGGTAGCAATCAAAACATCATTTTAAAAATCCCTTGAATAAAAAGCCGTATCCCCAATAAAAAGGAATTAAAATTGCCGACATCATTGTATAGGAATCAAGGAAAAACAAAGAAAAACAGGTATGAGCCACTGCATCCCAACATTCACAGCATGCCTTCCACTTGTGCTAAATGGAAAAGTTAGCTCTTAACAGCTCCTCTGTAACCCAGGCAGGAAGGAGTTGATTGGGTTTCCAAAGCATAGAAAGCTATTGAAAATATCCATTTCAAGATCCTGTCAGATGCGTTCACAAATTGATGTGATCTGACCCGAATTGTGTGATATAAACAGTCTAATGGAGGAATAATATAATAATTCAAGTAATCGCTTCAAAACACATTTTTGAAGCAAAGAATAAAAGTTCTACAGACTGAAAAGTCATTTTGCAATTTAAAACTAAGATTCAGGTTTCATCCATTTTTTTCTATAGGCTTAAGCACATGATAAATATCTTTATTTTTCAGAAGATGCAAATTTAAAGTAGTAGTTGTACCTCACATAATAATATTTGAATCCAACCACAAATATGTCAGAACTACTAAGAATGCTTCAAGTACTCTATAAAATATGATAAGAGTATTGTAGGGTTTATTCAGCATGAACCTAGACTTATTTTTGTTTTCCTAAAGCAAAAAACATTTTATTTCCTCTATAATGAAGCATTGTTTTTGTATAATTTACAATTTTATCTATTACTGGAAGTTCATAATTAAATTGAGAAAGCCTAATCTTTTCTGCCCTTTGTCCTATTTTTTCAATGTCGCGTACACAAACTGTCCTATTTTCTCAATGTCGCATACACGAACTGAAATTGAAGCTATCTGATGTCCATCTTAGGTTCTATCGCATGGCTCCTGCAACTCTCTAATTGCACTAAGTTGCGTGCTTTGCCAGGAGTGTATGATATACAAATATGACAGATAAATAAATGACAGTCATTATTGAAATATGGTACCAAGCAATACTTGCTTCACTTAACTGCCTTCAACACATTTTCAGTTTGTAGTATACATTCCTTAAACATATTAACGTGAAAATGTATACAATAGCTCAATTACTAGAGCAGTTTTAATTGATTTCTTAGTGGAATTAAGAAATAAAGGACTCATAGTAGTCTCTTCTGGTTTTGCTGTGTAACCAAACATGCCATTACTAATTACCATATTTTTCAGAGTATAAGATGCACCTTTTTTCCTCAAAAAAAAGGCTGAAAATCTGGGTGCGTCTTATATATCGAATACAGCATTTTTTGCCTCCCGAAGCCCCGTCCCCTTCACCAAAATGGTCATGCATAGCCTTATGAAGGCTTTCAGAGAGCTCCTGGGGGCTGGGGAGGGCAGAAATGAGCAAAGAATGGGCTGTTTTTTGCCCCCCCCCAGCCCCCAGCAGCACTCTATAAACCTCCATAAGGCTATGCATGCAATTGTGTTGACAAAAAACAGGTCCGTTTTCGTAAAAAATGGACTGTTTTTTGCTCTTTTTTGGCCCACCCCCACCCACAGGAGCACTCTGCAACCCCCCCCCCCCCCAAGGCTATTCATGCCTTTTATTTGAAAAAAAAATGGGCCGTTTTTCGGAGGTTTGCAGAGTGCAAAAACTTTCCCCCCCCCTTTTGGAAAGCTCTTTAACTGATGAGAATTACACTGATCAAGTGCTGTGCCTGCAAAGTCTTAAGGTTTGTCAGCGATTTCCTTCTCCAGCACATGGATAAATACACCTGGAAACATCTACCTACCTACCTACTCTCTCTCTCTCCCTCCCTAACTACTGTATTTCTCTCTCTCTCTTTCTATCCCTCTATCTACCTACCTACCTACCTACTCTCTCTCTCTCCCTACCTATCTACTGTATTTCTCTCTCTCTTTCTATTTCTCTCCCTCTACCTACCTACTTATACAGTCTCTCTCCCTACCTACCTACTGTATTTCTCTCTCTCTCTCTATTCCACCTACCCACCTACATACTCTCTCTCCCTACCTATCTACTGTATTTCTCTCTCTCTCTATCCCTCTATCTACCTACCTACTTTCTCTCCCTACCTACTTATTGTATTTCTCTATCTCTTTCTATTTCTCTCTCTCTATCCCTCTACCTACCTACCTACACACTCTCTCTCCCTATCTACCTACTGTATTTCTCTATCTCTCTATTTCTCTCTATCCCTTTATCTACCTACCCACCTACCTACCTACCAAGCTACCTACCTACCTACTCTGTCTACCTACCTACTGTATTTCTCTTTCTTTCTCTCCCTCTCTATCCCTCTATCTACCTATCTACTTTTTAAAAAATTTGCCTCTTCAAAACTTTGGTGCGTCTTATACTCCGGTGCGTCTTATACTCCAAAAGATATGGTAAATTTCTTTCATCCAAAGAAATACAAAAATTCATCAGCAAAATTTCCAGCAAGAAAACAATTGCTACTGGAGCCAAATTTCAGGCTTGTTTTCTTCCTTCACTTATGTTGGTTAGAACTCAAATACAGAGATAAGGGGGAGGAATTTTGAGGGGATGATATAATAATGTTTCTCATGCATTATACCCAGTTTTATATACATACATGGTGTATATACATGAAGTGTGTGTATGTGTGTGGGTGTGTGGGTGTGTGTGAAAGAGAGAGAGAGGGGTGGGAGGGAGGGAGGGAGAGAGAGAGAGAGAGAGCATAGTACAAAATATATTTTAAAAGCACACCGGGTGACATCTGCCTTTATTTGAATGTGACTAGTCTAAATGTCTCTGTTACACTATGCTTGAAATGAAAATCTCTTTTTTTAATATAAGTATAACAAGGTGCTTGGCACAATTAGCCTTATGGGTATTTACTGCTTTGACCACAGGAAAGGGATATAAATAGGCTGATTTGTGCCTATGTGGAAAGCACTGGTGAGGAAACAGAGGGTTGGAAATAATTTAGAGACAGAATCGAGTGTCTAGCCAGATTGGGCTCAGCTGTTGGTCTCTATCTGCAGAGCTACATGAAACAGGCAAATATGAAATTAAAGTTTATCACAGATTACCCTTCAGGCATTCTAAAAAGGAACTTGACCCCAAATATGCCAAGTAATAACTTTGAAGAACTGATCTTCTAGCTGTTTACTAGGAGTGAATTTCACATCTTTTTGAGTTCTTTAAAAGTTCCCCCTATATCATTTTGTATCATTTTTTTAAAATCACAACTCCATGCTGGCTAGAGCTACAGGACAGAAGTAAAAAATGAACTAATTATTACATAGATAACATTTATAGGATTATTATACAGCTTAAAATCTGTATGTTAACAGCATAATTAAGTCAAGTCAATTTCATAATTAACTATTAGCAAGCATGAACAGTTTTGTATTTAACAGCTGTATAAAAACAATTCATATTTATCTTTGTTGTTGCTTTAATAAAAATTCACTGATCAAATATTTGGAATCACTGAGAGAATCATACAAGCCAAGATCAGAACAAGATTTATTTGCGCCCATCTTCTTGCTATGCTGGAATTAATCCTGGAAATCTTTACAGATTCCTGTCAGCCCTCCCAATTAAACCAGATAGGAAATATGACTACTCTCCCAAGACCATTTTTAACTGCTGTTTCAACAGGAAGCGCGGCTCCTTCTTCATTTTTTCCTCTGACTGTTAAGCCACTGAGGGCTCCCCCCAACTCTTGTCTGTTTGTTTTCTAAGCAGTATCTCTCCCTCTCATCACTCAAGGTTATTCTCATATTTCATGACAATTCCATTTAAATTTTGAAAAGCAGATTCAAAAGAAGCTAGGATCTTACTCCAGGTAGAAACCAGGAGATGAGATTCTGAATTGGCTTAACGTAGTATAGCAAAATAATGAAGCAGAAAGAAAAAGCTTACAGGTGGACTAAATGGGCAAAGGGTTCATCCACATTAATGCATTCTCAGGCAAATTGGGTCTTTGAAAGATTAAAACGCTGAAAATACATTTTGAATTCTGCAGAGATTAATATGAAATGTGCTAAGGGACAACTCATCTAGCAACTGATTTTTTAAAAAAATATGAAAACAGAACAGAACACAGATGACAGGGGTGTTGGCTGGCTACAGGTTTTTCCAACATTTTCATTACCCAACTAGATGACATGAGAAGCTATGGAAACACTCATCCAGTATCACAAAAACTGTAAACATTCTACAGATGAAGTGAGGCCAATTGTGAGGTGATCTTGGTGTCCTCGCTTCTATGTTCTCTTTATTGCAGTGGTTCTCAACCATCCCAATGCTGCGACCCTTTAATAGAGTTCCTCATGTTGTGGTGACCGCCAACCATAAAATTGGTGTCTCGGTTCTTAAGACCATCGAAAATATGTGTTTTCCGATGGTCTTAGGCGATCCCTGTGAAAGGGTCGTTCGACCCCCAAAGGAGTCCCGACCCACAGGTTAAGAACCACTGCTTTTTTGGATCATTCTCAGTTCTTTTCACTTACATTCTGATTTCCTCACTATGTGTCATTTTGACCTCACTCCCTACCTCTACCCCTTTTATCAGGCAGCGGTATGAAATCTTTTTCTCTCCTTCTCTTGCAGATGGCAGGGCTGCTCTTAAGCAAGGTGCTGGCCAAAATTCCAAATGTGCCTTCCAGGAAATAAAGATTGGAGCTCCCTAATCTAGTGTATTTGTTGCTACAAACACAAAAACACCCAACTTAGGAAAGTAAAAGAAGAAACATTTAACAGGTATATGAGATATGTCATTGCCACAGCCTCACAAAAGATGAAAAACACAGACTTTCTTGTCTTTAGGCAAGACTTTTCCCAAATGTCATTCTCTTTAGAAGAACAACAGGAGAAGGTAATGTGCAAAAAAGCATTTTTTTTTACATTTCATAAAAATGGAAGTGCATCCCAAAATAATCTAAACCAGCTGCTTGTCCTAAGTAGCTTTATGCATATTTTAGTTGAGAAATATAAGGTATAATGAAAACTGTTCTACCTTATAATAAACTCTGCATATGAAGTTCAGGATAACATCAGGATCCACACCCAGTGTTAAAGAGTGATTGGTTTCAGTTAAATAAAACAGTAGTAAATAAACAGACTGGAAAGTAAGAAATGAATGTATCAGTCCATAGAGTGGAATAAAAGAGCACTTACCCTTGGAAATCAGTATCAACAAGGAGCCTGACTAAAATTCCTGTCACAGCAACAAGGATTGGATAATGGTCTACACTTTCCAGTCCTACAGAAGAGAGCAGAGTTCAAAGTAAATATGAATACTGATGCAGACTTCCCAAAAGCCTCTTTTATGGCTCTTGATGGAGGCACAGATGAAGACCAACTAGTATAGATCCTCACCAAGTAACATCATCGGCTAAGAATCTAGAATGTAATTATTGGTTAATTCAACTAGGGATTTGTTTTAAATTATCCAATTATCAAGTATTTAGCTCAGGGGTGTCAAACTGGATTTCTTCGAGGGCCGGAATCAGCATTGTAGTTCTCCTCTGCAGCCGGTTGAGGGGCGGTAGAGGAGGGGGGAAGGAGATGGGATGGACATGTCCGGCAGTACCCTTCTTGCCAAAATGGGGTGCAGGGGGGCTGCGTACAACCTCCTGCCCTCGTGCCCCATTTTCGCTAGCAGAGGCATTGCAGGCCACTCCTTTGCTATTTTCAGGCCGGTCTTGCAGGCCATATTTAAGCACCCCGCAGACCTTAGGTTTGACAATTCTGCTTTAGCTAAACTCCCTTCCCTCTCTGTTTTGAGCTATTTTGGACACATATAAAAAGACAAAACAATCTTCTCCTCACAAATTTTAAGAGGCAAGCCATTAGTACTAAAGAGAGTGCTTCAATTTTATGAATATCAGTACTTGTTGTCTATAGTTACAAAGATACCTGGAAAAAAAACCTGGAAAAAACTGCAAAACTGTAGATGTTTGGAAGCTTTTGGAAGCCTGAGGCAGACCAGGCTTGGAGAATATTGCAAAGTGGCCTCAGTAAGAAGGCCGGGTATGGTCAGCAGCAGCCATGTCACATAGTATGTCAGCAGTTGAAGAAAAATGCAAAGTAGGTGGGCCACAGCATCTCCTGTGGAGCATAGGGAGACAAGGGCCATTGGGGTTTGGCACAATGGTGCTGGTATTATTTGGGGGGGGGGGCTGAGATGGCATTTCTCAGGGCAGCAGCATATTTAAAGATTACAGGCTGCAAGAATGATCTAGAGAAGGATGATATACTGGATACACAACTGAAACTGGCTGCTATTTTTAAAGGAACATACAAATACAATTCAGGAGAGTAACCTGGATTATTTTTCTGTACTGGCTTTACAAAAGAAGGCTTGTTACAATTCTGAAGATTCTACCGAGGAGAGACAAAGAAAAAGGAAATATATTAAATTGTAGGACATTATTTGAAGGTATTAAAATTTAAGATTGTTAAAAGTTAAGAGAAGGAATGTAAAGTTAGTTTATCTGATTAAGGTTAAAAAAAGTAGGTTGTTCTCTGATAATCCTTAATGGGCTTTTGCCAACCAGGCCTGAATGACAAACCTATTCATAGATCAGAAATGACATATCGGAAGAACGGATCATTTGCTGGTGATATCATCTTTACACACACACACACACACACACACACACACACACACACACACACACACACACACGGGTTTTTCCCTTTTTTTGTTTCTTCTTTTCTACACTTTCTACTTTTTATTAGTTTCTATTAGCTTTTATTTTTTTAATTCTAATGTCTAATAATAATCTTTTTTCCTTTTCTTCTTTTATATTTATTGTATTGTATTGTTATTGTATATCATGTTATGTTTATAAATATATAAAAACAGTTTTGCATTCAAATGCACTTATGCATATTCAATAATATTTCTATTAGCTTTTGGGGCATACCCAAGATACCTTTCTTCTCTATGGATTACTTCGTATTTTAAAACTCTTGCTATGAGAACAGATCTCTTGGCCTTGAGTAGGCCAGGCACATGGCCATCCTCTAATGGCTCCTCAAAGTTTAGAGCCAAAAGATCTCACATCCTATAGCTGTAGCTCTGAGCAACCAAGGAAGAGTCAGCATAAAGTTTTTCCTAAGGACTAGATGTTCTCTTTCATTTTCAGATGCGCCTCTCGGGTCTTTATATTAATGACCCATGAGAAATACAGCAGGTAGAGTGTAAATTACACTGAGACCACAATCTGAGGTAAAAAGTTGGCCTAGAATTATACCTCATGTAAATCCTCATTTTTCCCCCAAGGAAATGGGAGAATTCTTGTAAAGACCCCAAAAATGCATAAAACCCTTAGACACATTTGAATAAGCAGCAGAAGGGCCAAGGGGAATGTCTTCAATAAACAAGAATATGAAAAATACTTTATGCCAGGTTAAATTATTTGCTTATTTAGCCCAATGTTGTGTAGCCTGAGTAGAAGAGTTCCACACGACTCCCTAGAATTAAAGGACTTTTTATCATCTGCTTCCTACACATTTTAATCCTGGGATATCCAAAATATGTGTTTTATTACAAAGATACTATTTTTCTTCGGGAGATGACTGCAAAAAGGAAGAGAAGACAGCTTACCAGGCAGCCGAAGATTCACCACTCTGTCAAACAAGTTCCGCTCAGCTGTTACACGATTTAGCACCTGATTTAATAGCTGTAGGAAAAGAGAAAGAAGAATGAATGCAAAAATAGAGTTGAGTACTTTCTGCTTGCACACTTGCTTCATCATCTGAACAGCAAAGCTCAAACAATCTCACTGTGCATATGGTAGAAACACTGGATTTGGCTAATGGCATGAGCAAGAAGTTTAAGGGTGATTGCTTATTCTTATTCATTTTCAATCTTTAAAAAAGTATTAAAAACTTAACTCTGGATGGAAAGGTCTGTATGCATCAGAGTACTCTGTATGGTTTGAATTTAGGGCCTTAAATCATTTTGGTTTTCTTTTTATGGTCTTATAATCCCTTTTATTGGGGTGGTGTCGGGGTGACTGAATGGAACTGAGCATTTACTGGCCAGATGCCCGTAGGTCCTTTGATGAATATTAACATAATATTAGCAGACACCAAGCCTCATAACAGTCCAGAAATATGTCCATAGCTCTTAATGAAACAATGACAGCTGATCAGAATCTCCAGCTGTGACAAACTGAAACTGATCACATCTAGGCTGTAGATATTTCCACTGAAAGAAATCTTTTAGCTCTTCGTTCTTTTGGATAATGGACTTTGGGGATAGCAAATAACAAAATCCAACAAGATGATGTGTGAAAGACAACATTGCCTTGAGTCTCAAAGACTATATTGTTTTAAAAACCAAAATAATTGATGTGCTTCCAAGAGGTGTCTTTTTCCCCTTTTTTTAATTAGTTAACTTTGGAATGTAAAAAACGAGTTGTTTGGGCTGATTTTGTTTGGATCAAAATCCAAACTCCAAGGGAACATATCAATATAGTCTGAATATTTTGCATGAACAGTCAAGCCCAAATGTGTGTGACAAAGCAATATGTATCATTATCATATATGTGACAAAGCAATTTTCCAGAGATATTTGAAAAACGAGGCTGTACAAACGCATCCCAATTTATGTGTATGCCTTTTGTTTCCTATAAAGGTCATTACCATCTACCCTAATATCTTCATGTTGAATATATGGAACTGGCAACATTTAAATATGTTCTTATATTTGGCAAGAAGGATGAGTTACTGATGTATTTCGATCTAGAGCAGCAATGGCAAACCTTTTTTGGCTTGCGTGCCATAAGTGGGGGGAGCACAGGCGGGTCGTGTGCGGGCATGCTGCACCCATAATGCAATGCGTGACCCCCAGTGCGCATGCGCGCACTACAGGCGTGACCCCCCCCCATTTTTACATGCTTTTTTACGCCCTCCCCAGGCTCCAGAGGCTTTATAGGAGCCTGGGGAGGGCGAAAACAGGCTCTCCTGCCCCCCTGGAGGGTCACTTCGGGTTTGCTCGGAGGGTCGTTTTAAGCGTTCCGAAGGCTTCAGGGAAGCCTCTGGACAGTCCCTGAAGTCTTTGGAGCGCTCAAAACGACCCTCCGAGCAATCGTTTTGAGCACTCCGAAGGCTTCAGGGACTGTCTGGAGGCTTCCCTGACGCCTCCGGGGGGCATCTGTGGGGGCGGGGGAGGCTGTTTTCACCCTCCCCAGGCTCCTATAAAGCATCTGGAGCCTGGGGAGGACGAAAAATGGCTTTAAAAAAGGGTGAACTCAGCGCCTCGCATGCCCTGACAAATGGCTCCGCGTGCCACCTGTGGCACGCGTGCCATAGGCTCACCATCACTGATCTAGAGGCTTTAAGTAAATATAAGAAGGCATTATGGCATCTGAAAGAAGAAAGTAGGGAGAAAGAGATTGGGATGACTTATCAGAGGTTTAAAGATAGAGTACAATGTGGTTTGTGCATGCATTTAATTTTTCTTGCAGATGTTTTTCTTGCAGATGTATTATTACCTGAACTAGATAACATGATCAGTGCTAGTCCTAGCTACCCTGATGATGTTACCTAATTTGGGTAATGAAGCATCTGCAAGAAAGTAACCAAGCTCACAGAGTACCATGGACCCCTTATTTTCTCTCTCTTTTTTCTTCTAAATAGAATCAAATAAGAATGGTAAGATCAAGATATTTATCTTGCAGCAACACATTACAAGTAATGGCTGCAAAAGATAATTTTATTGGGGAAGAGAAAAAATCCTGTAGTCCTACATATATTATCCTCCAATCTGTTGATAACGAACTAGACAACTTTTTAGAAGGTAATTCAGGAGCAAAAGCTGACACAAATTGGCCATTATCTATTAGTATGTTTGAGAGTTATGAATATGTGCCAGGAAGTATTTGATATTCCACACACACACAAAAAATACCTGTGCAAGTCTCCTGAGTAATAGTTCTGAAGAAGGACGATTCCAATCCAAAAAGATCTCTGGAGCTAGAGTGACAGTCATTTCCAAGACTCTGAGAAGGCTCACTGACAAATCAAAGCAAGTTGCACACACCTTCAACTGGCGACTATCTACGAAGTTTCTTTCTAGGCGTTCTGCAGCTTGTTGGATCTATCCAGACAAGAGGACACAACTTAATAGGGGATGGAAGAAATGGGAAACATAGAACAAATAACTACATCTAGAAAGGTTGAACTATTTTGGTTCAGCTAGTAATCAGCAAAAATGACACCTGGGACATTTTGGTTACTTCAGGTATAAATTAAACAAAATCTGAACATGTAGAACAAGACTGATGTCTGTTGCTCCCTTTCACACCTCTCTATGGCTCCTAAGTGGCATATCCCACGGTTCTTTCTCATGCAAACCAAACTACCTATTCTCTGCACAACTAAACTGCAAATTGGCTCAATCCCTAAGAACTTGTATTGATTTTGCTATCCCATAACAAAGGACAAATGCATTCATTATCCAGTATCTTATTTGTTTGGAATTAGTTTTATGCTGGACCATAGACTCACCTCTTGAATCATGCCAATAAACTCTGAGAAGGCCCAGTTTAATTGGTTGAGGACACTATTGAGGAAACTAGGTGCCATTTCTTGGTCACTGCGCAACAGATCTGCCATGTGTCGCTGCAGCAAGGTGGATGGACATGGCTCTGGAGGAAAACAGCAGATTAAAAAAAGGCCTCACTGTGAGAAAGGGATGGAAATCATCAGCCTACAATCACATCAAAATGAGGAAGAGCTAGAATACATTTGGCATTCACAGGCGTGTATCTTGCACTGTAAGCAGTTTCATTTTGTTTCTTGTTTTCTTCATTTTTCTCTTTACTTACTTAATAGTAAACATTTCTATTAAATATTTTCATAGTTAAAACTTTTAACAGTTTTCCAATGGACAATGGAAAAAGCAGAAGAAAAGAAAGAAAAAAAGAACTGAACAATAGCAAGAATAGCAAATTATATGTACCAGCAACTTAATTCAGGGAGCCAAAAATCTGCTGGTGTCCTGTTTTTCTGACTTCTATGCCTTTCTCTTCACCTTCCTGCCCGCATTTGAGCTGATTATTTTGATGTCTAGAAACAAATTCTAGTGGTAAAATGTTGTTTGTGTGTAATGTGGTGATAGGATTTGTTGTTGCCCACAGATCTGTAATTCTGACTTGCTACTTGAGAAATATTTTATCTGGAGAGTTACACTGCAGTATTGCTTGGAGAGTCTGTCACCTCTCTCAAATGAATTAGTATCTCAACTGACCCAGCATAAATGCCATTCTCAACTTCCTAATGATGAAACATCCTCCATCACTGCAGGTTTTCGAAAACTTACATAATGCCCTTGCAGCAAATCTGGAGGGATATTTTTAATCACTCTGATTTAAAGAGGAAAGTCCAAGTTTGAAGCATTCATGTTCTCTCAAAACGTGGCGTCTAAATGAAGCTTGGGCAATCAGCATGTTCAATTGCTCTTAATCTCCCCTAACTTTATAAGTTCAGTTTTTGTGTGTTTTTAAGTAGTTTTGGACAATGAGTAGACTGGGGAATATAAACTTGAATGGAAATGGGTAAAGCCGTTAAGTAATAGCCCTGTGCTACGTTTCTTATCTGTAGGAGTATTCTGTTGAAAGGCTTCACTTCTCCCCCTTCTCCATTTCCACCGCTCCCCTAAGTCATTCATTAAGCTGGCTAAAACTTTAGCTTTCTTTTGCAGATCTTCTTCGCAAAGGGTTATATATTGTGGTAAGGTCACATTATGGAATCATATAAATTGTAGTTATAAACAAACAAGCAAATATTTAACTGTTTTTAAAAAAGGAAAGACAGGAAGTCAGAAATCTAGGGTGGGAGAATTCAGTCTATTCTTGGATCCTGACATCAAGGCTACAAACACTGCACATTGAAAAAGGCTGTTACGGTCCATAAAGCAGAGCTGAAAAAGCAACTGAAAAAGAATTTCAAGTGACTGCTTCTACATTACTCTTCTCTCCTTGCAGTGTTAGAAAACTTGGAGCAAGCAGAAATTGAGTCAAATCATACACTTTTAGAACATGCTAATGGTCAACTTTGACAAAAGAGACACCCGCTGGGCAGCTCTTACAGCTCTATGCTGTTCTTTCTATTTTCCAAACATTCTTCTACAGGTTTTAGAAATATAAAGAAAGAAAATCAGCACTGAGGAAGCATTCTCTATTGCAAAATACAGAAATGTATAATGTTTCCCCAAGTATAGAGGCAATTTGGTAATGATATTTCTTCTAAATAAAATGCAGCATTCACATTTTGCTACTATTATTATTATTGGCACTGCTCCAAAGGTTCAAGGTACGCAAACAGTACTCCTGTCTTCAACTTTATACCCACACTAATCCATTAAGTAATTTGCTTTAGAGATAATGAGCGGCTCAAAACTTCAGTAAGCTTCTATGGCTAAATTTGAGTCCTGATCTCTCCACAATCTAACTGAGTTCAGACTGGTGCAATCACCTCTCTTAACTAAATGTAACTCACAAAATTCTGCACATATTAGAACGCTGCCTATTCCCAGTTCAACTGACAAGCAACCATTGTGACAGGAACTCTTTAAAACTTTCCCAGCAATCCCCAGTTCCAAAACTAAGACAGGACGGAAGAACTACCTAATGAAGAACTATAAGAGAGAGAATCAAGTAAGCGCACAAGTATTAAGCACAGAATTTTACTAACATGTCTCTTGGGTGATATTTTTTTTCTTTACACAGGGCCAGGTCATCTGTTGTCAAAGCTATCAAAAAATTCCCTATCAGGAAATGTACATAAACTGTCCCTCAATAAATAAATTTGTGATCAAAAGACTGACAAATCCAAGAAAATGTTAATCGGCCTTATGCTTTGAGGAAGTGAAAGTACGGTACTTTAAAAGCACATGAACAATCCAACCAGGCAGAAAGACCTGAAGTTTTTCAAATTCAGAAATCCCATACCAAGGTAAGAGCCAGAGGACACCTGACCTTCTGCAGTTGCCTATATCCTCTTTCTCCTTGCACACAAGAAAGACTTTGGGGAGATGGAGAAGGCCATTCCCTTTGGGGCTAAATTAGGCCATCTCCTTTCAATTAATTTGGTATTAATAATTCAATACCGTACACCTCAAAATAGCAGAGAGACGTATCAGTAGCATAAGGATCTAATGGCCTGCCTTAGATCTTTTGGAGCCTCCCAGAGAAACAAATACCGGACTGTCAGAGTTTGTCAGCAACACAGGAGGGGGAAAAATGCACCATGGCCCAGGAGGTTTCACAAGCTCAAGGCAGGGTTGGAGCACCACAATAGCCTCAGCAAAGCCCACTAACCTACGCATCTGAGTCCGAATTGGACATGACTTTGATGAGAAGAAACTATATCTTCTGATCTTTCCTGTTGTCTTTGCTGGAGGAGAATTTTAAGAAAAAAGGGGGGCAGGAAAAAATAAAAATGAAGAGGACAATAAATGGCATGGCTATAAGAGGAATGCGCAATGGATAGCGCACAGGCAACAGCCATATATGCCTGCTGTGCACTCAGAAACTGCCCTCTGATTAAAAGCGTTTATATTCGTTCACCTTGATGCATATATGATGTCATCACCATAAACATTAAAACAACTTTTAAGGCCATCATTCAGGATATCCAATCACATTGCCTTACCCTCCTACTCTAGTTTCCAAAGGCTGAGCCTCTTTTACAACTGCCCACTTGTCTAAAGCAAAGCAAAGAGAAGAGAGATCTTGCTAAAGGACCCTTTTACCATTGGGAAAAAATAACAGGAAAGTTAATAAAAGAAATGAAAGAAATAACTCCTAGGTCCAAGAAATAAAGAAATTATGGTATACAGATGAAAAATGCTGATTTTTTTTTAGAGAGAGTGATTGGATATTACTGCTGCCATTTTCTCCTGAGCTGCAAGATAAATAATTTTTAACCTTGCTTTATATGATTTCTGTGAATGACTGTAAGAAGAATTATGCCTCAGATACCGTACATAAAGGACAGAAATCATTACTCTTTTCATTAGCTCAAATACTCTTATCAAATGCACAGATGTGTTTGTGTGTTCAGACTTGGAAACAGCCACTTAGACCATTAGGCCAGTCCCTTCTCAGTGCAGTTTGAGTGAGTGAAGTTGGGTTGCTAACTGCACTTTGGAAAAGCAGCTGCAGACAGGCAGAAACTTTAACTAGTCCACTTCCCTCATACAGTTTATACATCCATGCACATCTTTATTCCCAGGCATCCAAGCTGGTGTTGCAGATGCTTGTGATAATTGAGCTAGACTCTGGCATTTTCCAAGAACGTGCTGGTGTCCAGAAGCAGCCTCAACCCACCCAGGTTCTTAGCTTAGAAAAGCAGACACTAAGCAGACACTGAATTATATCTTTCAGAGATCCTAGAGCACCGGGGAACTACCAGAGGACTGGAAAAGAGCTGATGTGGTTCCCATCTTCAAAAAAGGGAAAAAATTAGATCCAGGAAACTACAGACCTATCAGCCTGACCTCAATACCAGGAAAGATTCTGGAAAAAATAATTAAGCAACGAATTTGCGAACACCTAGAAGCAAACAAAGTAATAGCCAAAAGCCAACATGGATTTGTCAAAAACAGATCATGCCAGACTAATCTTATTGCATTATTTGACAATGTGACAAAATTAGTGGACCAGAGGAATGCCGTTGATATAGTTTACTTGGTCTTCAGTAAGGCTTTTGATAAGGTAGACCATAACCTACTACTAGATAAAGTAGAAGAATGTGGGTTAGACAGCATCACCACAAGATGGATTCGTAACTGGCTGACCAACCGCACTCAGCGTGTAGTTCTGAATGGAACTGCATCTGCATGGAGGGAAGTATGCAGTGGAGTACCCCAAGGCTCTGTTTTAGGCCCCTCTTCAACATCTTCATCAATGATTTGGATGAGGGAATAAATGGGGAACTCATCAAATTTGCAGATGACACCAAGCTGGCAGGAATAGCCAACACTCCAGAAGATAGGCTTAAGATACAGAAGGATCTTGACAAACTTGAACATTGGGCACTATCTAATAAAATGAAATTCAATGGTGAAAAGAGTAAGGTTCTACATTTAGGCAACAAAAACGAAATGCACAGGTACAGTATAGGTGATACCTTGCTCAGTAGTAGTAACTGTGAAAGGGATCTTGGAGTCCTAGTGGACAACCATTTAAATATGAGCCAACAGTGTGCAGCAGCTGCCAAAAAAGCCAACACAGTCCTAGGCTGCATCAACAGAGGGATAGAATCAAGAGCACGTGAAGTGTTAATACCACTTTATAATGCCTTGGTGAGGCCACACTTGGAATACTGCATTCAGTTCTGGTCGCCACGATGTAAAAAAGATGTGGAGACTCTAGAAAGAGTGCAGAGAAGAGCAACAAAGATGATTAGGGGACTGGAAGCTAAAATATACGAGGAACGGTTGCTGGAACTGGGTATGTCTAGTTTGATTAAAGGAAGGACTAGGAGAGACTTGATAGCAGTGTTCCAATATCTCAGAGGTTGCCACAAAGAAGAGGGAGTCAAACTATTCTCCAAGGCACCTGAGGACAGAACAAGAAGCAATGGGTGGAAACTAATCAAGGAGAGAAGCAACTGAGAACTGAGGGGAAATTTCCTGACAGTTAGAACAATTAATCAGTGGAACTGCTTGCCTCCAGAGGTTGTGAATGCCCCAACACTGGAAGTCTTTAAGAAGATGTTGGATAGCCATTTGTCTGAGACGGTATAGGGTTTCCTGCCTAGGCAGGGGGTTGGACTAGAAGACCTCCAAGGTCCCTTCCAACTCTACTATTGTATATCTTTGTATAAGTGAGGAGGGAGGAGGCTTGTAGCAGGAAAGATGATAAGCAAAGGTATACAGATGGGGAAGTGGAGGTGACGTCTGGAGATTGGCAGCAATTTACAAGCGGTCAAGAGAGGACTATTACTCAACTGCCAGGACCACAAGCTATGGTGAGCAGCATATCCTGGGGGAAGTCCTGCCTGGAGGTTGGAGCTTTGCCTGGAGCTCAGGAGCAACTAAAAAAGGAGCAACCAGACTGAAGCAGCACCTCATCCCAATGTTTAGAAAAAAAACAAAGGTTGTAAGCTACTTTACAGAGTTTGAGACTTTTGTTTGAACTGAGCATAAAGGCTGAGTATTAAAGACATATTTACATGGCAAATGACCTTGCAAGTCCTAGAAGGATTATATACAGTGTAGGAATCCAAACAGAAAACATTCTGGTCAGATAGCTCTTTTGTTTTAACAGACCTAACAAAGCACAGCCTATCATTTCTCTGTCAAATTGCTATTAGTATGTTTGCTTTAGTAATATTCAACCAGAATATGTCCATACTATGGGTTAAATCTATAATTTCATGTCCTGAATGCTGTAGGCGTAAAGAGCAGGTTTTGGCCTTACAGACTGGAATCAAATTATCCCCCCATATTTATTTTCTCAAGGCTAAACATTCCCAATTCCTAAAACTTTGGCTTCTCAGCATCAACATGTTTGCAGCCAAATCTAAAACCTGGAGGAATTTATTTCTTTGTTAACCCAATAACAACCTATATCAACCTAATCTCACAAGTGTGATTCAAGTAAGCAAAGAATAATACAGTCCTTCCAAATTAAAACAGCAACTATTAAAATAGAAAATTAGACAGGTGTCGAATAGCTCTTTATAGCATGTTTCTGGTTTGCTATAAAAGAGAAACCAAAGCTCCCCCTACAGCCTGTAACTACAATTTCTCAAACTTCCAAACAACTTTTGCAAAATTGTCCTAAATGTGGTAATTATGGGAGAATAGCCTTAGCTTAGAACACCATGTGATAAAGGAAGAAAAGAAAGAATTTTTATATAATATTAATCTATTGTCTGAGTGCATGACAGAATTACATGTGATAAAGGCCATTTCCTTAAAGGGGGTGGGATGGGCACAGCCTTCCAGGTCTACAGCATCCCTAATGAAGACTTCCCCCAAATAACCTTAGTCTTTTACATTCATTTAATGTTACTGTTTAATTTATAATCTTGGGAAAATCAAGAAAAATGTTTTACACTTTGCCCACCTATATTTGCTCTGATCATATTCCACCACTAAACTTCACTAATTTTAAGGCTGTACCTGGTGACATGCTGAAAACTATGGAGGGAATGACAATTCTTGAGGTCTTCTTAAAGTGTTAGAGGCAAAATAGAAAACAAAAACAAAAACCAGGGAGTTGAACAGGAGGACAAACAGTTTTAAAAAATACTACAATTATCTTCTCTCTTGCATGTCAAAACATGTCAAAAAATAGCAAGCTAATCTGTTTTCCCCAGTTGACCAAAGGAAGGGTAGAGAAACTGGCACTCAGGCAGAGCCAAACTTTCCTCCTTGTTGTTACTTTACGTTCCGCACATTTTGCATTTCTAAAGTTCAGAAATACTGACATATCGTATATCTGCTCACTTCTAAAGACAAGCAAAATTGTAGCCTCTCAATAGCCTAACCTCCATGGAGACCAAAGAAAACTCCATAGCATTAAGACGAAGCAAATGTTCTCACCACACCATAAGTGTCTCCCTCAAAGTTCTAAGATTCACATCATCAGACTGCTTTCTTGGCAATTCTGTCTAGACGAAGCAAATGTTCTCACCACACCATAAGTGTCTCCCTCAAAGTTCTAAGATTCACATCATCAAACTGCTTTCTTGGCAATTCTGTCTGAATCAGAGGAAAGGCAGAAATTATTGGCTTTGCCACCCAATAAACATGATCATGTTTGATCACATGGTGCAAGCTGATCTGGGAACAGCACAAATGCCATGAAGAAGGAAGGGCTTCAGCCAGAATAAGGGACAACATATCTAGACTACTAAACATCGTGAGTTTCCAGTTGTCAAACCTACTTGGCAATGGCAGTTAAACCTCTGTCGTAACAGATAAAGTGCCAGAATGTGGCATAACTGTAATAATATTCATACCAGAAAACTGTTTTCTCTTGCTACTAGAACCAACAGTTGACCAGAAAGGGGGGGAAAGCAACACTTTCCTATTCCCAATTCCCCACTCACTTTGCAAGCTTGGCAGATTGGCATCTTCCGGTTTGGTTTTCAGCAAATGAGGAAGCCGTGTGTACCTGTATCCAAATCCACAGCCCTAGAGGGAAAGTGGGGGAGGGGGGAAAGGATGCTTGGTTCCATTACTTTTCACAAGAAAATCTGAGACTCTCTCACCATAATAAGTGTGTGCAAACAGTAATAGGAGAATTCATGCAAAGGGCACCTGCTGGTTTTAGAGCAACCTGACCCTGCTAAACCAGCTGAGAAATAAAGAAAGAATCTATCCTTACACGCCACAGTCGTACAAGAATCCAGTTAGTCTGTGCCCAAGGTCTTTGCTCATATGGGGCCAGCAGATTCCTCATCATGGATATTCGTCTGCCAAAATAAGACAAGAAATCAGCTCCTCAACAGGGGGAGAGAAATACAAGGCAGGGAAGAAGTAGAAATGAAATGCAAAAAAGTAGAAGAGGCCATTTTCATGCATGCAAGAACCATAGGGAGTTACAAAACTTGTGCCTAACTTAAGGAAGAAAAGAGGCAACCTGTTTTAGGACATACAATTTTATTCAGGGAAGAAAGAACCAAGCACTTACTGATCTTCTGGAATTCTCTCTACAGCCCGAAGTGAGTGAGGATAGCAAACGTAGCTGGCTAATGCTTGCATTAGGGAGTCTCTAATGTCTGAATATAAAAATAACACAGAATTTTAATGAGACAGAAAATCTAACTGTAACTCTGGCTATGAGAATGCATTTTTACTGAAATAATGGGAGGTAGACAAGAAACCAAGACAAAGGGATAAACAAGATATAAATGATTTCATACTGCTTTAGACTGAAATTCTATCAATAAAAGAAGCAACGCCCCCATTGCTATTCCCAAAATGACAACAGGAAATCAGAGAACATTCAATAACCATGAATTTAGTCTGCAATTTTTATTCTCCACAGCCCATCATGGGCATCCAACTGAGCTTCAGATCACCCTCAGTATCGTTTTCAAAGCCTCAGTAAGAATCTCTGACAAAAATTATCTCTCCCATCCCAGAAAGAAAGAGGAGATTACAAAAAGAGATCAAAAAGAGGGGAAAAAAACAAGTGGTTCCACCCAGGTTTGTTTTCGATCCTCCCTAGTATTTCTGCCACTGCCACTAATCAATTTGGATATAGCTCCCCACTCCCCATTAGCCCTGGCTTACAACCAAAAAAAGACATCCCTTAAAAGAAAAGTGACCTACCTGTGCCTACAATTCTTGGGTCAGCAAAATGCTTGGCTAAAATGGCAGCGAGGCGTGTCAAGGTATCTTCATAGCCTGAAAAGAAGTTCAGAATACTAAAGACGGCAAATGCATAGAAAATTTCTGCACCTGCATTTTCACCAGTACAACAGAACAGATGTCTACAATTCTTATTTATGTCTTTGTTTTGAATTCCTGGGAAGCAAACCAGAAATCCAGCTTGTCATGATTAAAACAAAAACAAAGGAGAGCAAGTCTCCGTCTTTCCCCATTCAAGGCGAATTTGCCAAGCAAATACATGACTGATGTTTATACTGAGCTAATTTTATTTAGTGTAGATTTTCCTGGATATACACATGTGTTTTTAGGAATAGCATTTCCATTTATATGGACACTTTATGAAAAGCTTTATGTGTATTTTTGGATTATTGCAATAAAGACATAACATATTTTATGTAATGTTGACTTTTTTACACATTGCAATCCCACGCAGAACCAGCTACCTGCCGTAACATTAGAGTCTTCAAACAAGCACAATATTCTTATTTAAAAATAATACTTGACAATAAACATTCAAGTGAGAATTTCAGCTGTTAAGATTGTGAAAATGGTTACACTTGTTACTCCAAAACTGGGGTGAAATACGAGGAGAAACATTAAGGCAGAGGAACGCATACGAGACATTCAAACTGGGAACATCAAATAGAATCTAGAACAATCCGTCCAAATTATCTTGCATTAATTAATCTCAAAGCCCAAAGTGCATAAAAAATTCCAATCTACAGTAGTCTGTGGTGAGAGATATCTCTACATACTGTAGCATTTGATAAGAAGAGAGGTAAATTTTACATTAATTCCTAACTGCAGAAAACATGACAGAATCCAAAATCAAGGAGGGAAGACATTTGTAAAAAGTAAACAAAAAAAACCCTTTTTCCAGTTCTAGAAAGGAAATAACCTTAAGATTTTTTAAAGTCTTTCTCCATTTCAATAATGGGAAACAAAGAAAATGTTCTGAGGAAAAGAAATCCATATTTATTAAGCCTATCTTTTATCACTTTTTCTTCTTCTCGGGAAGGGATAGGAGGTAACTTTTATTTACTTATTTAAGTGAAAATAAATAAGGAAAATATTATCAGACCCAGAATTTTGGAATGGCATTACTTCCGTAATTTGTGTGCTGCATAAGAAACATAGGACACCTCAGATGGCTGAAAAAATATCATTGCCCTATCATACAAACCTCTGTCATATTATCTGCATATCGATAATAATAATAGTAACTCCCAGCACCTCTGGGTGGTTTATAAATTGTTAAACATGTTTAACAAGAAGGGGGGGGGGGAAACCAAGGAAACCAAAAAATAATAAAGATTGCAGAGACAGCAAAACTGGATAGGGAAAAAGAAGCACAGGGGGTTTCAATCACTCTCACCAAAGGCTTGGAAAAAGAGCCAGGTAATCAGAGCCTTCAAAACACCGTAAGACAGGCTCTTTGAATCTCAGAACCCTCATTCCATTTCCATAAGGGCAATTTAACACAGGTGTGTTTATTTTAGCAGGAAAAAAGCTTGTTGGCAAAAATGATGCCAGATGCCAGATTCTGTGTTCTCGTGTTTTTCTGACCCATGCTGGATTCTGCATGCAAAATATAAACATTCCTGCTTAAAAGATATCGTCACCTGGAAGTTCTTCCATGCTGTTAACAGGACTGAAGTAGTTCTTCAGAGCGCTGTAGCTATTCATTGCTACACTCAGGTAAAACTCAGGCATGAATGCGAAGAGGGAGCCAATTCTGTCTCCATGTTCAATTGTACGAATGCACACCCGTAACAACCAGTATATATCTTGCATCTTCTCCTGTAGAGGGGGAATCCTGAGTTAATTTGTACTTCAAGTAGCAGAAAAAGTATATATGCAAAAGATTAGAACTAATTTGGTGTCGTAGTTAAGACCTTAGACTAGAAACTGGGAGACCATAAGTTCTGGTCTTGCCTTAGCGGGCTGGGTGCTCTTGGGCCAGACATTCTCTCCTAGCCCAGGGATAGACACAAGGGAAAATCTCCCTTCCAAAAAACCTTGCCAAGAAACCGCAGGGATTAATTCGGGCAATGACCAGGAATTAACTCTAACTTGAAAACACATATACACACAAAAAAGATTAGAACTTCTTTATAAGTTAAATATGCATCCATCTAATGGAGTCATAGGTGACCAAGAATGCGAGGTAGGCATGAGAGAGACCGGTGGAGAGACTGAGCACCCCACTCCCTCTAATCCAGCCCACTTACTTTTCATGCTAATCACTGAGCAAAAAAAAAATCTTTACTTCCACAGCCAGCACAGAGATGAAGTAAAAGAGGGAAGGAAACGGAATGATTAGTCTCTCATCTATCAGCTGGTTGGTTGAAGTCACCTTTTTATTACTTTGTTAATGGGGAATCCTTAGCCAGCTTGAATTTGAAAACTTCAAACTCTAAGTAGCCTGTTACTATTTTTTTCTGCTAACAAATCACATTTATGGCATTTACACAAATCTGGATTGATATAATTGTAACTTTTAAAGTAACGGAAGCGTTCAAAAATATCCTACATTAAAACCTTCTGGTTAAACTAAACGAAAAAAAGCAGTCCCTTTTTAACGTGCACAATTATTTAATCTACAGATGATTTTGCAGGAATAGTGTAAACGCAGGAAGCAATAGCAGAAGTTCTCTTGCTTTTTTTTTACACTAGAATTGGACTATCTGGGCCAGATTTAAACCATGGCATTCTAGAATCAAAGTGCATTCTCTCTCACCTTTGAATAAATAGTAACATTGATCCAAGCAAGTCGGCGACTCAAGTGATTCAGTTTCTCAGAAAAAACTTTTTGACTCTTCAGTAATTCTTCACAGATATCTCTTCTCTGAATTGAAAACAGAAGGAGCAATATCTTTTCCGGTATTCAAGATTACACATACACTATAATTCCCCAGGTACTGAGGGCAGGCCATTAGTGTTTTTATTTGCCTCAATGTGGTTTTAGTGGGTATTTGTTCACCGCCTACATTTTCTTGAATAGATGGGCAGCTAGAAAAAATAGATACTCACAGCTCTTAGTAAGTTATATAGGACTTATTTATTTATTTATTAAGATCCTATAGCTTTGAGTATATATCTGGCACATATACCAAGCTGATAAGATGCAGAGGTATGTTGGTTTATAAGGTAGTCTTTAAAATTGGGCTTTGGATGTATTTGTGGCACAATGGCAAAGAAAAAAAGAATTCTCAGTATGACTGGGACAATCATCAACAGCAGAGAATCAAGCAGTTAAGAAATATGCTGCAATCTATCACTTGGTGCAGCAGCTGAAGGTGACCTTGGAAAAGATATTCAAGTGCCGTGACATATCTATACCTACGAAGATCAGAATAGCATAGGTCCGGGATGGCGGACATATGGCACATGCGAGGCATTGCCCTGTCAGCTGGCCAGCCTTTTTTTTTTGAGGCCATTTTTCACCCTCCCCAGGCTCCAGAGGCTTTATAGGAGCCTGGGGAAGGTGAAAACAGTTGTCGTCGTCCCCCCAGGAGGCCCTCCAGAGGCTTCAGGAGCTTCCTCCGGAGCGCAAAAAATGGCCCTATGAGCAAACCGGAAGTCATCCCCCCCCCCCCCCCGCTTTTGGCACGTGAGCCAAAAAAGGTACGCCATTGCTGGACTTCTCGTTTGCTCGTAGGGCCGGTTTAAGCCCTCTGGAGCCTTCAGGGACCTTCCGGAGGCTTCCCTGAAGGCTCCGGAGGATGAAAAACGACCCTACGAGCAAACCGGAAATCACTTCCCCCTACATTTGGCACGCGAGCCAAAAAAGGTTTGCCATTGCTGGTATAGGTGATGGCATTCCCTGTGACACTTTATAGAGGTGAAGTTGAATATTGAACAAGAAGAGTGGAAAAATTAATAATGCTTTTGAAATTTTGTGCTAGAGAAAACTCCAGAGAATACATACAAAACATATAATGGATAATATAATGGATAATTGAGCAAATGAAACCAGATGAAATCAAGTCAGGTTCAAATTATCGTACTTTGGACAAATAGGCATTGTGGTTGCCAAGGAACAGGAAGCAATTCCTGTTTCATTTAAGGAAGTGATTATATTGGGTGAAAATACTGCATAATGGCCTCTGCATGCTTTAGGAAGGCTCCATAAAATAATTCTGATTTCTTTCTTGAACCTAAAGTAACTGAAAATGTACTTAAGCATTATTCTTAGAGAAATGATACACACTTTCCCCAAAGAACAAACTGGAAAGGCAGCACAGAGAAGAGTTTCATACCCTTTCTGGGCATCGGCTGATCTTTTCTTCAGTATCTTTCAATGCCATAGCATACTCATTCACATCATCAGAAACACCTACCATCTGAAATACAATTAAATGTCAGTAATACCAGCTAGATATTTCTTAATGCATTCAAGGAAAAGGTGGGATATTTACCAAAGGTAAAACAAAAATGCTGAATGTGATCAGAGGGGCAGCATCAATATGTTGGAATTCCCTGCACCAATTCTTACCAGTGCAAAATTAATATTTTGAGGCGAGAACTGCAAATCAGTGACAGACCTCTCTTGATGGCAGGGTGCTGCCAACAGCAATAAAACAATATGCTGGAGAATGCTCTCTAGCAGAGTGACTTCCTCCACCTGCTACTTTCTCACTTGGAACCCTACTTGCCTTTGGGTCATTTTCTACCAGCCAGGTTTGTTTCTAGTCTTGGGAGCTTAAGATCCTCTGCAGCTTCTGCTTCTCAAATGGAAAATATCAGATACCTATTGTTTTACTGATTCTTGGTGACCAAGGACATCAAATAACATGGAACTGTCACCGTAAGGTATAGCATGAGGCAAAAATTAGGTGAACCATTATTACAAATCTAGCACTTCCCACCCTTTCCCAATGGATCCTCGTTTCTTTATTAAGTGAATTCTCATCCCAGTTCTAAGAGTGAGACACAATTAGTAACTCCACTAAAATGAATCCTGCTCACCTTACCAAGCTGCTGATGCACGCTGAGGTTGTACATCATGACGATTCCGTCCAAGATTTCCAGGAGAGAATTCTTGGTTATTGGTTGATCTGGCTCTTCTGTAGGTTTCCCCAATAGAAGACCCTCATTTCCATGGCTACCTTCAACTGTCATAAAAAACAAAGGAGTTTCTAAGCCAGCCACTGCTAAGCATAAGAATCTGTTAATTGTGAAAAGAGGATCTATACTTTTCTGAATGGAAATGTTGATATTTTAATCATGAATTTCATTCATGCTACATTAAAACTAAATCTAAATGGAAAAAGAAGTCTACAGTTGTTTTTCATTCTTCCATACACTCCCCTCTATTAACTCTTTCTTTTCAACCTGTATTCTAAAGGAATGAACCTTGCCTCTTTCTCCTCTTTAGCTTTGTTAGAATAATTACATTTCATCAATTTTCTACTCTTTACTTGCTACTCCAAAACCATCTGCAAGTGCAACACCGTTCCCATAATCTTTCAGGCAGAAGGCACAAAGCTTGTATTCTAGTCATAGGGTTCCTTATAACACATCCACATACCAACTAAAAAGAGGTATAAATCTTGCCCTTCAGCCATGAAACACTCTCCACAACCTACTTTTGACACATTATGCAAACACTCAGCTCTCTTAAAAAAGAAGCTGGGAAAAAATGTAAGAAAAGAGAAGGATGATCAGAGCAAGACGGACAGACGGTCTCAGTTAAAGTGGCAATGATTAGCACCATTAACAGATTTGAAAGAACATGTTAGAGCTAGATTGTCATGGGGGTTAAAATCTATGTTGTGGCTAAAAGTCAAAACTTAATGGCACATAACCAACGACTATTGAAAACTTGCTTCCACTTGCAGAGTCATGCATAGCAATTATTTGGAGGGTTTCCCCTCCCTCACCTATATTTTTATAAATTTCTTTAGTGCTGTTATTGTCAGAATACAGTTATATATTACTCACTGTCCTCCTCTGTTCGTTGTTCCATGTTCAATGTACGGACTTTAATCTTCTCTATGGAACCTGGTGATCTTCTTGGGGTCATCAGGCTCACAGCTGCAGTACTGAGAAAACGGTTAGCTCGCCCTAAAGTGGGAGAACTGAGCCAGCTGGGCCTGGCCAAGGCTCCCCCAATTGCCAGTGCAGCAGCGGGACGCTGAGAGAGAGAGAGAGGGAGGGAGGGAGAGAGAGAGAGAGAGAGCAGGATGGAGGGAACGAGACAGAATGAGAATGACAAAGATATGCATTAGTATTTGTTCAGCTAAAACAATTCTTCATCTCAATTTTTAAAAAAGCAGCTTGAACCCTGCACAAATCTTTGATACTCAAATAGCTAATCAGAATATTACTATTCACAAAAATATTTTTAAAACATTTTCATCTCAAAATCTAGGAAATATCTTGTGGTCTTATATGGTCAGGCATAATTGGAATAAAGCCACTGGAAAAACTATAGTAGGAACGCAATTTGTATTCTCTTCAGTGTATTACCAATAGCAAAGAGTAATTTGATATTTTTTCTGGCAATGGACCATACATGGTTTGGTGGGCTTCTTTAAATCTTGTAAGCATCTTAAGAGTCACTTATGTGAGATGGATGTTTATATAAATAATGGAAATATATACATACTTTGAAGAATGCATGGTATGCCAGGAATCCATTTCTTTGCTTTCTACATCCTGAGCACTGGAAACCTAGGAGGATTTCCTATTTTTACTCTCCTCCCTTTTCCAAAAGATGTAGCACTATAGAATCTTTTGCAAAAAATTATTCAGCAAACTCCACTTTACTGAAAAAATTCTAAGCTGGGACGGGAGTCAGCAAGACTAAAAGTAAATCCAAAAGGGTTTTTTTTTTAAAAAGGTACATTACCCAGTACTATTACTATTTCTCCTACAAAGGAAGTAGGAGGAGGATGTTTTTGAGAAGAGATGTTATAAATGTTACTCCAGCACTGAGAAAATCTTCTCACTCTTAGCCAAACGTTATAGTTTGCTTTGCCTTCAGATCTGTTCCCTAATCCAATACCTTTGAGACTGGATATGTCACATCTGAATGCCTTGTTATGGTTGCATCTGACTGCTATACTACCCCACAATTTGAGAATACTAATTTTTCCTATGCTTTATTTATACATTAGAACTTATAAGGCTACTCATCTCGGTGTGTTTTTTCACACCACTTGTTTTCCCCACTACTCAAAACAAGCTTATCAAGAACCTTTCACTGCTGCTACCAACTTTAATGAAATTTTGACCCATTTTAGGCACCGTTTCTAAGGCTCACTTGTGCTGTTGACACTGCCGATTCTTCATCTTCATCAAGATCATCCATTGTCACAGCCTGAAGTTCTGCAGGATCAATTAGAATATTCACCTTTGAGGCCAAATCATCTGTGTGAATAAACAATGCAATGATTTGGCCAGGTACAGTTGTTTGAACACTTTCCTTTTCCTATGTTGATTTCCCATTTTATTTCCCACCTGTAGAAGGCCAAACAGCAATATAATAAGAAAGCTCTAAATAGGATTTGTATATCAAGGATACTTCTCAGGATTAACACCACAGGGGAAGAGCAAAAGAAAATTGAGCCATCCCATGACACTTCTGAATTGACATAATTCTATGCATTTGCTTATTTTGCTGTAGTAGATACTAATGTTTGGATGGAATGACCCTAATTGGAGCTTAAATCCTTATTTGGTGTCCACTGGTCTATTTCTTAAACCTCAAAACACCATAGATTTCTCATAATTTATATAAACCTATCAGAACCTTTAGTGTTATAATATCTGCTGTTCCTCTTGTTCTAAGCCTAGTAATGAGGTGCATTAACAGATTAACAGAGTTGGAAGGGACCTTGCAGGTCATCTAGTTCAACCCTCTGCCCAAGCAGAAGACCCTAGGTCTGCCTCTACCTAGGATCGAACTCACAACCTCCTGTGGTTGAACTGCCGGCCACTCCTAAGTGAAATGCCTCAGGGCTCAGCTCCCTTCTCCATGTTATTTAATATTTCAATATGATCTGCTAGGACATGTTAACTATCAAGATCCAATCTGGATCAATAACTGGGATCAGAGGTTTAATCTTCCAAGCTTTCAGACTTGTGCTGGAGCCCATCTCAGGAAATTTCTCTCTAGTAGAACGTTAACTATCATTGGGGTGAGGAATCATTAATATGTTATAAACAACTAGTTATAAACATTTCTCTATCTGGATAAGTAGTGGAGAACCTAACCTGGTATCTGAAAGGTTCAAGATGGCACAAAGCAAGCTAAAACCGAAACCTAGCAAAACACAGGCACTGTTCCAGGCTCCATTTCAATTTTTCTTTGCCTCTAGACAAAGTAAAACTTTCTCAAGGAGCAGATGCCCAACATAGGAGTTCTCTTGGACTCATGGCTCCTGCTTTAATCAGCATTAGAGGCCATGCCCAGGGAAGCCTCTATCAAACTTTGGCCCTTTTTGGAGTGGAAAGTCCTTGATGACAGAGATTCATGCCATCAAGACCTTGAGACTAAACCATTATATTGTACTTTGCTCGGGTCTGCATTTGAAAATTACCTTCAAACTGCATAGGGTTCTGAATGCAATTGCACACTTTCTGGTGGGTTCCAGTTTCACAAACATTGTGCCAGTTGCCAGTAAATACAGTTCAAAGAGCATCTGTTAACCAACCAACAACAAAAACCCTGCAATGGCCTGGCTGCCCATTATCTGCCCGCTCTTAAGTGTTCCATTAGGGAAGAGATAATTCAGGTACCCCTCCCCAAACCAGAAGTGAAAGGGGTGGAAGCCTAGTGACAGGTCTTCTCAGGGGCTGCTCCTGTGTAAAGAGATAGCTAATTCCCAGCAATCCAAATGGCCTCCTTCATGTTGAGTTAGGAAGTTACAATACAATACAATACAATAGTAGAGTTGGAAGGGACCTTGGAGGTCTTCTAGTCCAACCCCCTGCCTAGGCAGGAAACCCTATACCGTTTCAGACAAATGGCTATCCAACATCTTCTTAAAGACTTCCAGTGTTGGGCCATTCACAACCTCTGGAGGCAAGCTGTTCTGCTAATTAATTGTTCTAACTGTCAGGAAATTTCTCCTCAGTTCTAAGTTGCTTCTCTTCTTGATTAGTTTCCACCCATTGCTTCTTGTTCTACCCTCAGGTGCCTTGGAGAATAGTTTGACTCCCTCTTCTTTGGGGCAACCCCTGAGATATTGGAACACTGCTATCATGTCTCCCCTAGTCCTTCTTTCTCTTAAGCTAGACATACCCAGTTCCTGCAACCGTTCTTCACATATTTTAGTCTCCAGTCCCCTAATCATCTTTGTTGCTCTTCTCTGCACTCTTTCTAGAGTCTCCACATCTTTTCTACATCATGGCGACCAGAACTGAATGCAGTTACGGAACATTGTTTCATTTTGCAGACATGGTTGACTAAATGGTTTCTTTCTTACTTACTTACTTACTTACTTACTTACTTACTTACTTACTTACTTACTTACTTATTTATTTATTTATTTATTTATTTAAACTTATTAGTCGCCCCCTCTCCCCACAGGGACTCGGGGCGACGTACACAAGCAACAGTTAGCACAGTGTCATACAGAGGAGGTAAAAAATAAATAAATAATTACAATAAATAACATTAATAGTTTAAAAACTAAAATTGACAATTAAAAATGACCTAGGGGTGGAAAAGTTGTCGAATTATGCCAGGCCGGCTAGCCGAAACAGGTGGGTCTTCAGTTTACTGCGGAAGGAGCGGAGATCGGTTGTTGTTCTAATGTCTGGGGGGAGGTCGTTCCAGGGCCCGCCACAGAGAAGGACCTACTCCTGGGCACCGCCCTCTGACAATCTCTAGAGGACGGCACCCGGAGGAGACCCTCTCTGTGTGAGCGAATGGGTCGCAGGGATGTATGGTGCAGGACACGATCCCGCAGGTAACTAGGCCCTATGCCATGGAACGCTTTGAAGATGGTAACTAACTTTTTTACCCATGGAAGAGAATATTTGTAGCCCTGGATTGAATTTTGGAGTCCATTATGCTCTTTGTGCGCAGTTATTTTCATGCAGACTTTTGGTTACCCAACTAGGGTGCACTTAAAATGTTACCTTGCTGGGTACCAAAATGTCTGCAAGAAAACCAAGCTCAGAGAACACCCAAAGGTTCCACAGATTTTTTTAAAACGAGTCTTTGGGACAATATGATTTTTGTTATATATTTAGCATGCAGCATTTTAGCCAAACCTTTTACTAGTACTTTTATAATTTAGAAGAATTAATACACCGTTTCTGGTCTGGTCTATGTTTTTAAAAATTGTGAATCATCTTAGCATCCTGTGACAGGGTATAAATGACATAGCAGAGTGTTTTGTCCTTAAAAGGGCAAGGACAGAATCAAAGGGCAACACCCTATCTTTCTAGGTTTTACACATTGAGTCATCTTACACAGCTTATAAGGTAATAATTGCATTAGAATGTTCTATTTAAAATTCAACTAAAAGCATCGTTTGTATGACTTATTAAAACTATTTTTTTTTCAGTATCATCCAAAACACATCTGTGCTGAGGGGTTGTAATTTAGTGCTTTTGTTAATGAGCCTGAAATAGGAAAAATTTCCAAGAGTGGCTTGTTGTCCTGAAGACTCTCTTTTATTTAGAAGAGCATCTGCAGAATGCTTCAAACTGAGTAGCTTCTATTTAAGTTTCAAATTAAAATACAGTTTTCAAGAAAGGTTATGAGCAAAGAGAACATGGCTTCGGATAATTACGTCAGATGCTCAATTAGCACCTGCCAGTTAATAGTTACCAGTGATGTTCTGATCTCAAATTCCTAGCAGTCAACAAATTGAAAATATAACAAGGCTGGAAAAGCATAGAGAACATATTTTTGGAATTCTTCCACCCCTTTATCAGCAGTTCAGTTCTGGATTATGAGATCAGGAGGGAGGGAAGTAGGCTTAAAATGGCAGAGTCACCAATACTTTAAGATACTGCTCAACTGCTTTTCCCAAAGGGACATACTGGGAGAGTGTTTTGGGATTTTTTTTCTCTTCAGCTCAAAGTCACATCTACACATTTTCCAACTTTTTTCTTCTTCTTTTTTTCTTTTTTAATGTTCCTTTCCGCACCAAACTTGGTCCTATTAGTTTGGAGAAAACTATCCCAGTAATGGATAGATAAGAGCATTTGAAATTAAACCCACATCTTTTGTATATTAAAAATAAACAGTATTATTTATAAAAATTTATAAATATTATTTATTTTTAATTAAATACACATAATGTGTCAAACGAGTCACTTGCCTTTCAGAGTTTTCTTGAGATGAGATAAGAGCCCCCCAAGACGCTGGAGGTCAAAATAATCCACCTTCCCATTATAAAAGAGCTGAGGGGGAACATAAGCATCTGCATAAAATAGACAGGCATGTTATCTAGGATGAGGGAACTAGTATTTTTGATAATAAATAACTGAGGTGATTATGAATTACATATAGATTTTTAAGACATGTTTTTGAATACAGCTTAAAAAAAGCAATCTAAGTTATAACTGCAGAATGAAACATACATTTGAGACAGTAGATGCCTATGGCTTTAAAACAGAAATATAAAACATCACATATATCAGAGGGTTGCGAAAATTAGAAAAGGGAGCAGTGTAAATTCAGTAAGTAATGTTTAAGAAATATATTGATTCTTTTCACAAGAGGCAACTTTCAAGAGCCAACTTTTTAAGATTAAGTGCAAATTTCTGATTTAAAGTACAGTAAATACAGTTTGGTACAGTTCATGTTTCAGAGCCTGTGCTAATTTTGGTCAACATGGATTTACTTTCAACTTTGCTTCGTACTCTGTTTTAACTGTTCTTCTCCTCTCTCTTTGAGTAAGCAGTTTCATTGTGAGAAGAGAGAATGTCAGCACTTTTTAAAATGACAATCTTTCTGGACATTAACTATGATCCTCCAAATATGATGATCTAATTTGTGATTTTGGGATTTAAAAAAATCAAGGATATCTTATCACACCACTCCAGAATCCTTTAAAAGAAATTAGTTTTAGTTGAAAAGCTCATTCTTCAACTTTCAGTCATATGCCAATATAGATGCTGTCATATTTTTCAAAGATAAGGGCATTTACCTTCACTATACAGTGCTGGTGCATTCTTCATCTTATGTTCATCCCAATAGTGTCTCAAGGCTGCTATGAGTCGATGCAAGAAACACACCATATATTCTGGAGGACATAACACGGTCAGATTCTAAAGGCAAAAAAAAGTGCAACAGTCCTCTGCAGTTAACCTAACAGTTTGAGGAGTAATGCTAGATACCTCAATTCACTTAAATATGCATGATGCATATTGCCCTTCATTTTTTGCATTTCCACAAGCCTATTGATGGGATATGTCCATAGTGATTTGTGCCTATTTTCCCACAAAAAATAGTATCTCTTTTTATTTGAAGCAGAGGAATTGTGTACATCAAAACAAGGCATGGGGGAAGGGGTGGTGGTGGCAAAACATCTTAGCAAGAGTACAAAAGAATACAGTATTTCTCGTACTAACATACTGCTCTCAGGAAAGGCACCATATTGTATTAAAGAGAATCCCTAAGGCATGTTCAAGCTCCCCTATATGAACTTTGCTATGAAAAGAATTCTAAGCAGAAACATTTATTCTTTAACAAATCTCTAACAAATCTACATACATTTCAGAACTTCACATAATAAATGCCAGCCCTCACTTTTTTCCCAATGGCAGGAGCAGTCCCATGTCAAGAACTGTTGAGAATATTAATTCTTTTATTAACTCCTGTTGGCAGAACATGAGATACCGAGCCTATCTCCCCTTTTTCTATAATAAGACAATAACAGAATTGAAAGGGACCTTGGAGGTCTTTTAGTCCAACCCCTGCTGAGGCAAGAAACCCTATACCATTTCAGACAAACCATTGTCCAATGTCTTCTGAAAAACCTCCAGTATTGGAGCATCTATAACTTTTGATCATTCCACTGATTAATTGTTCTAACTGTCAGGAAATTTCTCCTTAGTTCTAGGTTGGATCTTTCCTTGATTAATTTCTATCCCCACAATCTAATCCCCACAGTCATCCTCCCCACCTTTCAGAACAGATTTTAGGTAGAAACAGGGGGATATAGTGAAAAGTATCTCCCCAGACAGAAAGACCCTTCCATCTTTAGGGGGTCTTTTGCAGATCCATTTCTACTGATAAAGGTTGTAATATTGGATTAAGCTACTGAACATCTTTGAATGATCATATCTGATTTTACTTTGCTATGTGAAATATTCACCTTAGATTCAACTACTCTAAAAACAATTAAACTTCATTAGCATCTTGATGAACAGTCAATATGTAAAAATATCTCAGACAGATGAATTACGGAAGCTGATGGGTAACACAGAAAACAGAGCTGCACAGAGCACCAGTTAGCACAGAACTCATCAGCAAAAAGTTTTAAAGACTGCTAACATGTAAACTAAGACACAATCATATCCTTGCTATTAGTATACTTCTAAGCAACACAAATGTGCAACAATCGATGAAAAACATAGTGGAATTCTTCTTCACTTACCCCTCGATTGCTGGCATTTTCCTGAAGAAACTTGCGGAATTTATTTAGAAAGATATATCTGGAAGCTCCTCCCTGAAAAAATAGAATAACTGATGCAATGGAATCTCGTGTAGATTATGGAATATTTTAAATTCAGATTGTTTTGTTTCAATTTTGATCATTTAATGTGCAATTTGGCCCTTAAAAAGAAAGTTCATATTGTGTTTTTATAATATGATAGTTTTAATACTGACAGACTATTTTCTACTATGGCTTTCTTTTCTTTCTTTTTTAATTGCTTAGAATAATTTGAACTTGAAATTAATCATACATACTTTGTGATAGTGTGTTCCAGTTAACATTTATTTTACTAAATTAGCTTCCAGAAAAGTCAGTTGGGAAGTGAGAAGAAAGCTGCAAATCATGGTCATGTGACTTTGTTTTAACAACCATGCATGGTTCACTTAAAGATTGTTAATTGGGACTGCCATGGTAAATCAGCACAGGTGATTTTTCACTTTATGACTGTGGCATTTACAAAAAGCTGCTGTTCTCAATAACAGCCATTAACTGAAAATTACCTGTAATTTTAAAAAATCTGGACAGTGACTGTATTAAATGATATAAAAATTGAATATTACAAACTAATGTTCTGTATTATTCAACATGATTTCCATCAAGATTCCTTACAAAGAAACTGAAAATATTTGAAGAGACCTAATTAAAAACACTCACATATTCTGAGCAGCGTGAATTCTTAGCATATGCATTAAATGTTAGAATTTAATATGACACTGTGTAGCCTGAAGTTAATGGTCATATTGAATGGAAAGGGCAAACAACATACTTTAAAGCAAATTTATTACCTGGATGCTAAATCAAGAGTTAGCAAGATACATCCCTGTAAATCAAGTAATATATTAGATTTGTTTAACAAGGTAACATCTAAGTTCCAGCAATAAGGACTCTTAATATCTTATTAAATTAAGCAATGTTTTATGAAGCTAACAACAAGGAGTATGGAGCTGCCTGAATATCCATAGCTTTTCTTTCTTAAAATACATGCAAACTACTTTAAGGAAAATCTACAGTACAACAGCATAAAGCAAGTTTATATTCAGAATTATTGCAGTCATTCAGCTGTTTTAACTGTCCTTACCACACCATGATCTTTATTGTTTAACAACAGTTTCAGTATCTGCACTTGGAGTTCTTCTACCACTACAAAAGAAGAAATAATATAACACTTAGAAACATTGGGTGAGTCCATCCTCATGTTCTATTGAAGAAACCAATTATTCAAGTCTTATATAGAAACTCATAGAGAGAAAACCAGCCCATTTACTTTATTTCACTACTCTCCCAGAAGAGATTTATCAATAAAAGTTCTGGTAGGTTGCGCCTGATAATCTTGAGAATAATAGAACATACAAACTTTACAAATAAGTAACTCAAGAGGAGAACTGAGTTGATTAGTACTATATTTGGGAGTATGAAAGCAAATAAAATTGACAGCACTGTAATACCCAGCTTTGGTCTGTACATTTTCCTTGCACACTGGGATCAAGCTATGATTTATAGGTATTGATCACAGTGATTTCAAGCCATAGACACCAATATAGGTGTATTAGCTGAAGAACCAGAGCCTTGCATGTGACCTCTAAAAACTTTCATTCTTAATGTGATCAAAAGGGGAAATTATTAAAAATATAAAAAATTATTAAAAACATGACAAAAAATAATAGCTAGATTTAATGTAATTAACTGAAATGTAAATGATGTAATAAATTCTACTTGTTCTATCCATGTATGGCACATATGCCACTTGAATGCCAACTGAAGTCTTCAGCCCATAAAAAGTTGCATAAGTCTGATCTATAATGCCATGAAAGTCCAAATTTCACAAACCCATGTACCTTCAATGCGTTTTTTAAGCCGCTGGCACCCTCTCTCATATGCTCTCCTCCTCAGCCTTTCTTCAGAACTCTCATTCTTTACTTCTTTACTCTCTTTACCCTGCATTTAAGGAAGGGAGCAACATAATTATAAACAGTACTCAAATATACAAAGCCAATAGGGAATTGAGCTTTTTAAAAATTTGTACCAATAAAACATGAACAAAAAGGGGGATGGATAGGAAAAGCTTGGAAACAAGAGCTAAAACAGCTGATAAGAGACAATAACCGTCCCCAAAAGTGTCCCAAAGGTGCTTTTTAAGGAGGCAACTGGACTTTCTTGCTTTTTCTTTTGAAGACAGAGCTAAAGAAGCTTCTTGGATGAGAATACAATACAATACAATACAATAGTAGAGTTGGAAGGGACCTTGGAGGTCTTCTAGTCCAACCCCCTGCCTAGGCAGGAAGCCCTATACCGTTTCAGACAAATAGCTATCCAACAACTTATTAAAGACTTGCAGTGTTGGGGCATTCACAACTTCTGGAGGCAAGCTGTTCCACCGATTGATTGTTCTAACTGTCAGCAAATTTCTCCTCAGTTCTAAGTTGCTTCTCTCCTTGATTAGTTTCCACCCATTGCTTCTTGTTCTACCCTCAGGTGCCTTGGAGAATAGTTTGACTCCCTCTTCTTTGTGGCAACCCCTGAGATATTGGAACAATGCTATCGTGTCTCCCCTAGTCCTTCTTTCTCTTAAGCTAGACATACCCAGTTCCTGCAACCGTTCTTCATATGTTTTAGTCTCCAGTCCCCTAATCATCTTTGTTGCTCTTCTCTGCACTCTTTCTAGAGTCTCCACATCTTTTTTACATCGTGGCGAAACGTCTTCAAAAGAAAAAAACGAGAAAGTCCAGTTGCCTCCTGAAAAAGCACCTTTGGGACAACCATGGTCTGGATGACTGAGAATCTCTACAGACATTCCCAAAAGTGCTACACTATCACCTATATAATTTTATTATGTTCAGAATATATCTATATAAAGTCTGAATCACAGGTGTTAAGGCCACTGTGTGATTCCCTGTGTCTACTAGCTGCAAGATTATATTCTTCACCTCCTTGTTGAAGCGATTTGGCCACCAGGTGGTAGGTATCAACTCCTGTAAGCCAGCCTCCTCCACACGTAAAGGGGACTTGATATAAAAAAATACCACCGAGCGAAGAACATCAAATCTGGAAGGAGTTAAGGAAATTGGGTGGTAGTTCAAGACAAGTGCATCTGTGAATCTAAGTGAAAAAGAACAACCCTGAAGTTAGTTAAAATAATTCTGCACACCAGAAGTCAGCTCCGTAAGGCATTTGAAATTAAGCTATGCATTGAAATATGCAAATCTTTGGTTTTATATGGACCCATTGCAAATACAGTAACTAATCCAGCCAAGCCTTTTGAGGGAAAGTTAATAGCCGAAGCAGGAGTTTGTGTCTAGAGAGCTAAGATTTCCAGCAATGCCTTGCAGCATATGAAACAGTTAATCTATTAGGTCAATTACACGACCTAATTGAAGGAAGTTTCCTATATAGCACATAAAGTAGCCTTAAATGCAAATTAAAGAGGGATTCTCCAGCTAAAAACACCAGAAATTATTTCCCACTTATTAATAGAATAAAACTGTACACTGACTCTTCAACAGAGGAACTCCTTACATTTTCAAAGGCTAAACTCCAACATACAGACAGTTGTTCTAGTGAAAGGAGACTAACTTGCCTCCAAGATTCTTTAGTTTCCTGTGTCACTGATTGAATATCAGTGTTATAACCTTCTAAGCAAAACAAAACTCAGTTTATGATAGTTTTCACCAGGGAATATTTTAAAAATTGCACTAGTTTTATTTGAAATTTATATGATTATCAAGAATTAGGTGTCATGTTAATGTGGCTTCTGTAGATAACTCCAAATTATTTTCTATAATAAAACGGCAATGCAAATTAGATTTTACTTAAAACCACATGTAAGTGATATATGCTATAGTGTGTCAAATATGTGAGCACAACACATAACTTTAGATCAGTGCGGAAGATCTCAACGTGATTATTTCCTAGGAGACCTTGGAGTAATAATGTAGTATTCAATGAAACTGCCAGTGTGGAATAGGAGTGGAAATATATCAATCCACAATACATTTTAACTACAGAAATAATTATACTATGTATAGTTTTTGGAAAAAGAAAAAAAATCAGAAAAAAAGTTTTAATTTAGAAAATTAAGTGGAGCCAAATGTTTATAAATATGTAAATTAGAAGCACAAAAAAGGAGAACGTCAGACATTAAATAGATTTTTTCCCTTTTCATTTTAATTCTCAAATTTGTTATTGCTCAAATGTTCATATTTTTAACAAGCATAAATATTATTAAGTAACAGTACACTGGTGAATGGAGGAGAAGGAGTGGCGGAACCTCAGGGTGGAGTCAAAAGAGTAAGCCTAGAATCTCTACATTGCTACAGACCAAGTCCAAGTCCAACCCTCTTGAATTCCACACCAAGGTGAGGCTGTTAATTGAGTAAATTTTTGTACATAGGCATCATTAGTAATACATTAGTTTAATTGGAAGTTCATGTGTGGTCCTGATCTTTCATGCCTGATAGAGACCTTAATACCAGCTTTAGAAAGAAAGCTTTTTTGTACAATAAATACTTTGATGCAACCTGCAGTAGTTTTTACTGTTATATTCAGTTCCAGGTGAGAAAGCTAAATAAACTTATACTATTAACATTGATGTTTTAAATCATAATGAATTCTGCTAAAACATCTCTATTTTTATCTTTAATGAATGGTCTTATATAAACATTAGAGTGCTAATCTTAATACTGCAAAATACCACTGTATCAAAATATATTTTACAAAAATATAATAAAAAAGAAAAAGTTAAAAAAAATCAAACCTAAAGCACCACACAATCCAACTAGGTATAACTGCTGAAAGGAATAGTAGGAGAGAGTTACTACATTTCCTAAGTATGGGCTTTCCAGAGATATCTTCTGCCCAGTTAGGGACTAGAGTACTATAGGCTGTTGATCCTAACTAGATCCATTATAAAGAAACATGGGAAAGCTGAGCTAAAACTGTACCATCAAGACACAGCTCTCCATAGCACTGTGCAGTAACCAGTGCTTTCAATAGTTCATTGCTATGAGATCAAGAAATGGGAGCACAGTTAGAAGACCTGAAGGACCAGGTTAGGGAGAGATCATTATGGACAAAATCTATCTATGTGGTTAAGAGTCAACAAGAACTAGGTGGCACATAATCAATCAATCAATCAATCAATCAATCAACAGATTAACATATGACTGATTTAGTACTGAGATAGGGTGGGGAGACAGCATTATGATAATACTGAAGTAAAACAATATAATCTATGTTACGCCTACTTATGGAAACTTTAAGATAAAAAAGGTATAAATGTTCTCCAAGGATTTCCTATTGTAGTAATATTCCACAAAAGTGAAGAGAAACAAAATAAGGGTAATAAAGGGGAAGCAATTATCAAGCTTTTAATTGCTTAACTAGAATCTTGCCACTTCCTCATGCTCCAAGGACTCTGCCTCAGTATTTATATCTCGAACTTCAAAGAATGCTACCTGAAATAAGTAGTCCGTGCTTCAGAATTTGTTTGATTCAACCAAAGCACAAAGGTAGCACCTGTCTTTGGCTCAATTAAAGCAGTCACATATCTTTCCAGGATTGTGACATAATTCTGAAAAGAGGTATGCAGATTTAATGAAATGGAGTTTGTATTTGGCTCTCATACACTGAACATACTTCTGAACACAATCTGAACAAATGCATGGCCTCAATCAACAGTTAATTAATAATTATTTGAAAGACAGCTTTCACAAAACAGGATACTATTTTACATTTGACATTGCCTATATTTGGAATAATCTGATTATGTCAGTGAATAAGTATCACTGAGAGATCTAAACAACTATGATCAATATATACAAATAAAGAAAGGATACAAGACGTTATTGAGCAAATGTTTCCTGGATTTCTCATGCTTTAGGATAGCAATAGTAAGGCGAAGATAATGGATCTGGGCAGAAAAATAAGGAAAAAACACAATCAATTTATACAGACCAACGCAGGTAATCCTTGACTTATAACTATAATGGTAGTTCAAAGTTATAACAGCCTGGAAAAAAGAGACTTGTAACCTGCGCTTACAACTATCGCACCACCCCTGAGGTCACATGATTGCAATTTGGGGCTTGGCAATCTGTTTGCCTTTATGATCAGTTGCAGTGTGCAAATCATGTGACTGTGATTTGTGATCTTTTTTGCCTCTTTGCAGCAAAAACACATAATTGAGCATTAAGCTGGATTTGCTTAACAATTGCATGGGATTAACACTTAACAACCACTATAAAAATTGTCATAAAATCAGGCCTGATTTATGACTTGCTACAGAAATTCCAGTCCTCATTATGGTCAAAAGTTGAGGACTACCTGTAACATAGAATTCTAAAATGATTTAGAACAGGGGTGTCAAAGTGGTGGCCCACAGGGCGGATGCATCTTGTGCAGGCCATGCCCACCCCAGCTCCATGAATGGGAAAAATATCAGAAAACGTCACATGACAGCAATGTGACACCATGAGTTTGACATCCATGATTTAGAACAGGAGTGTCAAACTCAAGGGCCATGGGCCAGATTCGGCCTGTGGCGTGCTTAGATCTGGCCCGCCTCTGCCAGCGAAAACGGAGCTTGGGAGGGCGACATGCAAGCTCCGTTTTTGCAGGCAGAGCGCTCGGGCCATTACAGGCACCCCCGACACCAATGACATCGAGCTGGTCATGCCCACCCCGGCCACGTCCACCACCACACCCCATCCCCGAGGTTAAACACAACCCTGATGCAGCCCTCAATGAAATCGAATTTGACACTCGTGATTTAGAACATTCTTATCCGAACTGATGCCTCATGCAAGTTGTATCAACTGCTATAATCACTAGGTAACATGGCCAGTCATAGCAGTATGCTGACATCCAACACATTTGGTAGGCACTAAGTTGAGATTTACAACTTACATATTTGTAGTCAGGGAGAAAAATCTGACTCCCACACTGGTTTTTGGTAACAAGATTTTTTTTCTGGTATGTCACAAGATAATATCACTCACCTGTAAGCCAAGATCAGGAACTATGGGAGAAAAGCGGTATGCTCTGAGCAGGGACATCAGCAGCTGCTTGAGGCATTCATGAACTTCATAATCCTGAAGAAAAGAAATAGAAGACATTTACACTAGGTAGCCCTAATGGAGAACAGAGGCAGCCCAGAATTATTAGAAGTCAAAAGACATAATGAAACTCACCTCCATGAGAAGCCACATAAGATCCAGTAACTGCTGAATAAGAGGGTGTGCTTCTACAGCTCCTCCCCCTTCCAAGATGCCAAGCAGGAAACTCATGAGCACATCTTCCACTAAGTACACTTTGCACTGTAGAAAAAGAGTCTTTAAAGTAGCAGAACTGAGAATGACCTCCATACAGATCAAACCAATAGCAATACAAGAATGAACAATACCCATGTGGCAGTTTCATGAGAGTTCATTTAAAAAATATATATTCCTGGGACGTTATGAGAACTGTAGGTATCCCACAGATGACTGTCTTCCTCAGTCAGTCTATATTTCTAAAATAGTACATACTGCTCCTACAATGTTGCAGATATTTATACAACTTTTGTAGATCCGTTGCCTTCCCTAGGCAAAGGACCTACACACAAGGAGAAAATACACAGTTTGTTGTTCTACATGGCAAAATGCAATCCTTCTGCTGATGAACAAGATGTAATTCCTTCCTGGAATTAGTTAGGTAAGTTGGAGAGGGGAGTTTTGTGTTACAGTTTGAAGGTGATGGGTTTTCTTAATTAATTAATATATAATAGTATTGCTTCTCTTTAATTAGGCACAGCACAAAGTAAATTTTATAACTTCACAAAGCTTGTTTCTTTTGAGAATGAAATTGGCTGGCAACAGAGCTCAAAATAAATAAAATCCAAAATTATGTTCAGAACCTTATGACCCATCCCAACTTTAATTGAAACATTCCCCATAACCTTCTGAAAAGGAGACCATAAAGGCCTCCATTAAAAGTAGAGGACTGGATCCCAATAATTCAGACATTGATTAGAAATGGTAAAAGTTCAGTTGCAAAGACCGTATTCTGAGGTTTAACCTGTAGCAAATCCACATGGAACTAGAAAAGACACATGTCTAAAATCATGGAAAATTACTAATAATCAATGTAGATGAGGAAAGCAAATTTCTGTTCACTAGATATCAAAATATTACGATGCTCGATACCAACTGCAAATGATTAGAATGTATGGGTATTGATATCCAGAATAGGTCTCTAATTTGCTATTATGGAAAAATGCAACATTCTCTTTCTTGTGCTGAGGAATCTTGTTGCTGAATAGTGTGAATGTGCTGAACAAGTCCATGATCTCTGCAACTGAATAAACATATTTCCACTACTACATTAGGTAGAAAATCCTACACTGAAAGAAATCTTTATAAATTGAAGAAACTCACCATAAGAGGTGCAAAATTATTAAAAATGTGTGCCAGGGTGATGAGTATTGTTGGTTCCCCCTGAAGTTGCCAGGTGGAAGGGTCTCTTTCTACCAGCTTCCCTTCCTGAAAGAGAAAACTCAGGATTGCACAAATTTTTTAAATAGATCCTTAATTTACATGATTTTTCTTCAGAAAGTCCTTGAAACGGGTCTCTAGTTCAGAAATACACGATAGTTCCTTAGAAGGGCAACAAGCTCATTGTTATCCTGACAAATCTGGTATTATCTAGATACTATATAGTGGTTACTTGAACATTTTTGGCCCTGTAGTCCCAATACTAGATGATGCCACATTACTATATGCTATATTTCATTGTTCAGCAATTCCTTGCACCTAATGCTGTTCATTATTATCTGCTATTTGTAGGGGAAGGTCAGATAAAATTCAATTACTGTTACATATAGCATAACACGACACACAGCTTTACATTTTTCCAACTGAACCAAATGCTACAGAGGAGTTTCTGACTCTGTCCAGAGGCTGTGGGGTTCACGATCCCACAAAGAGGAAGAACAGGCTTCAGCTCAACCCTAGCAAGTCTAAATGGCTGTTGACTTTTGGATCCCCTGGATCCAAGGATTTGTTATCTGTTGTTCCAGGTGAGGTTGTGGTACCCCAAACAGAACCAAGGTGCAATCTGGGGTTCTCCTGGATTCACAGTTCCTGTTTGAAGAACATGTGGCAGCTGTGGTTAGGAGAGGCTTCACACAAATTCATCTCCAGTACCAGGGGTGCCTTTTCTTAAATTAGAAGCCCGTCTCTTAAGGTCACTTACACTTAAATCTCCTGACTGGGTCATTGCAGCACATTCTACATGGGCCTGTCTTTGAAGAGCATCTGGAAGCTGCAGCTGGTACAGAATGCAGAATGGAGAGTTATGAATAGCTTCAGGTTGTGCATGTTGCATTTTCTCCACAAACTTGCATTGTTTGCCAGTATGCTTCCAGGTGCAATTTAAGGACCAGGATATTTGCATGAGCACCATCGCCTTAAATCCAGCAGAGTCCTATTAGTCAAAGAAATCTAGGGGAGCCAGGAAGCAGGACTTTTCAGTTGTTGAACACCAATTCCCAGTCTTTTGGAAGGCTCTTATATGGTTGTGTTCCCACAGGAACGCATAACCTATAAGAGTTGGAGCCTGTGATGTGTTATGTAGTTTAGAGTGGTTTGGTCTCTTGACTGCTGCTATTTTACTTTGTGTTCTATATTGTTTTAGCTTGCTGTAAGATGCCTAGAACTGTTTTGTGGAATGGACAGTTATATAAATTGAATATTTTACTTGTTTCATTTCATTAGATTTCATAAATTAAGATACAGGATGACAGAATGCTTCCCCATTATTCTTCACTACTAAAAAAAAAACCCATCCAATTTGAACCTTAGACATTTCCTTTTCATCTTACTAATATTTCAAACTCCAAATATAGTTCCACAGACCTGAATATGTACAGCAAAGGGGCATTTATCATATTGATTTTAATTTTTGATATACACATGTATACACCTGAAGATAACAAAGCTTAATCTTCATAAAATAAGACACAGAATAAGTGTTCTTTGTTCAAACCCTTTAGAATATATATTTTCACTACGCAAAAATGTTAATGCTGTTTTGTTGTGTTTTGGGAGTGTTCTATTACTTCATTCTTTGAAAGTGACTGAAGGAGCTTTGCTGGGTAGCATAAATATTTATACATTCTACACACCTAAATAAAATAAATTTAACTAAGTCCATGCATTTTTAATAGAACATGTCTATATAAATGTAACATTGAAAACATGATATTACCGAAACATCAATTTTAATAACATTGTTGAGATATCCCAGGAGCTTGTGAGCTTTCATCAGATCTGCAGCTGGCTTATCCTGTAAGGGCTGATATCCCTCCACTGGATATGTAAGGAATTATTAAGAAATATACTGGAAAGCAATTTACTTCTTTGAGCCAAAGTTTCTAAATGCCTGGGACAGAAAAAGGCTTTCAATGGGCAAGGGCAGCCCTTGATTCTCTGGGAGAGGAGCAAAGTCCATAGAGAGCAATAATGTCTTACAAGAGTGACTGCATCATGCAGTGGGCAAGGAAGAGATTTCCTGCAGGGTTTTTTCTGGATTCTTTTTGGATAGTTGCTATTCTTATTTTTTTAATTGCCAAGTTTATTTTAGGTGCAGACTGTAGTGTTTGTATTTTCCCACCTTAAGGAGCATATGGTGGGAACTGAAAACACATAGGATGAATTTTACCATTATCCTTACTAGTCTCTGTTCTTTTCTTAAAACTCCACATAGAAGGGGGGGGGGGAGAATCTGGCACAGCATCTTAATCAAAAGCACAAGATAAAATCCCGTCCAAATTTCAGCTCAAGTACTAGGTGTTCCTCAATTTAAAAATGTTATATGGTTATTCTTCAGTTTTACTGAGTTTTACTATGTTCAAGATGCACTAAGAAAGTATTTTTTCTAGGTATTATAACTGTAAGATTCAATGGATCACTGAAAAGCTAATGGGAACATGAATAAGGAAAAATAATACATTCAAGATATTGACATTTCTCAGGAAAATTTTTCCACTGTTTGGTTAAAACATTTTTAAAGGATATCGGAGTGGACGGCTACCAAAGTTAAAGGCAACAGATTCCTTGAATGACAGACTGATGGCAGGGAAATAGGCCATGCCAGAGCCTCTTGAAATATTATCGAAAGCTGTCCCCAGAGATACACCATTCCTGAAGGGGAAAAATGATCATAAAGGATTTACATGGCTGTCACAAAATGCAGAAATATTTAAAGCTATGTAGCTTCTCCTTCCCCATTGGAAACAAATAATATAAAAGAGTCTAAAGCTTAATGGCAGAATTTGCTCACCCATTGCTATATGACCCACACCTAGATTTTATCTGCAAAGGTAAATTCTTGCCAGAGCCCTAAGATTGTATTTGGTCTCAGAATGCCACTAAGTGATTCAGGTCTATGCTATTTTCTCTGCAGAAGCTTATGTGTCAGAAGAACAAGCCATTCTATAACACTGGTCATAAAAGTAATCACTTGGCAAAACAGTCAGAACAATCCATTTAGACTATTGTTTAATTTTTAGTTTTCTCAGTAGTAGCAAGTTGAGGTTCTGCATTAAGAGAATCAATGGTATTTTTAGTTGCTGCATCAATCTATATCAAATTTCTTAAGAGCTGTACAGTGGCATATGTGCATGTATTTAATGGAAGGCAGAACTATCGCCATCAGATTATACTGCTAAGATTAGACCAAGTAACTAAACTTGCTTGTTTTCTACTTCTTTTTTCTATTAAATCCATAAGATCATGGGTCAAAAGCCTTGTCTTTCAATCTCGTATAACTTTTATAAAACGTTTAGGCAATTTTTTCCCTATGGCCAAGTTAAAGAACAAAATGGGTTTGCACCTTACAGCAAAGGTAAAGGCTCCAATTTTGCATCTTAAAACCTGCCCCTGAAAACCAAAACATGCAAGCCAAAAAGTTTAGCTCACTAACTCAAATGATATCACCGGTCATGTCTCCTATATGTCCAGAGCCCAAATAAAACCATAATATTTTTTTTAAAAAGTATGATTCCTGATCACTAAATATTACCTATCACTGCCCTTCACACATAGCATTCCAGTGATCATTCTGCTATACAGCTACAGTTCTCTGTAGATTTTAGATGATACAATACTATGTATAACTACAGTAAATAAGATCTGCTTCTCACATGCCTATTCAGTGAAGCCTCACAGGAATCAAATAAGAATTGCCAGTCACATGGATTACTTCCAGTGGAAATTTAACTTTAATATCAATTCATGTTTCACGTGGGATGAAAGAAAGGTTTTACTAATTTTATCAACATACAGTACAAATTCCTGCTCAAGAATAATCTGTACAAGTTTCTATGAAAAAACTTGAATGCAGCGCAATATGACCTTTTACTAATTCTACTTTACTGAGAAATATTATGGTAAAGTGGGGAAAAACCTTTGTCACAATATTGTTTATGACTTTAGTGAATATACATATAGGAGACGTGATGTTGAAATATTGTTAGGCTGCAGTAGCAAGTGATACCCAGGAGATGTTGAACACAATACTTACAAACAGAAAGAAATGTTTCCCTCATCAAGGTTTATTAAACAGCTGACAATGTCTCCTGCTGCCCAAGACTGGAAGAAGAAAAGGTTTTTTTCTGAAAACATGTAAACAGCATTCTCTCAAGGTTATTTTCAAATTTATTCATTAATTACTCATTGATTACATTATCTTTCTGCTTCATATCGCATTCCATAGCCCAATCTTCTTTCCTCTCCAATCTAAAAAGTATAATAAGCTATAGCCTTCTGTTCTGCAATATGGAATGAAGACAGCTATTTATTCAGACTCAACTGCTACTTTCCAAGTAAAATAATTAGGGATACTTACTTTCCCATAGTTAGTTGTAGTCACATTCCACTTGCGCACTCGATTCCCATCGTAAGCATATGAATCTGGTGTGTCCCCAACTCCTTCCTTTGTAAGAACCAAGAACAAACTGTAACTAAAATTATTTAGATTACTATCCTATTTTGTATTCTCATACCGGACTTTTTCAATAATCTTTTGTCAGTATCCCCCTTAAGAGGTAAGATGCTTAAAATATGTTTTAAGCTTTATTTCCCTTTTGTTTACAAGCATAAAATGTTCAGAACAAGAGTAGAAATGTTAGCTTAAGGCTGAAATATTCCATCACTTGTCATTAATGTTTTACAAATATTTTGTCACAATGATGATTCTCTTTCTATAAATTATTGTCAGTGCCATATGAAAAAATATTAAGAAATAACAAGAATTACAGATTTCAAAATTGGGTAAACGCCCATAAATAGATTTCTCAATACTGCCCCAGACTTTGAAATACAAGTGATTGTTTGATAATATTTAGAAAAAGTGGCAATACAGTGTATGCAATGCTGTAACATTACCTCTTGATTGAAACGACAATTGAGAGTGCACCAGCCAATCTGCATGAGACCTTGGGATGAAATCAGTACCTCATAGATCCATTTACCTAAAAGGAAATGTAAGTGACATGCAGCAAAGTTCTATTTACATGGTTTAGATTGCAATTACTTGTCAAGTATCACAAACACTTAAAAAAATTCTAAGGGTTCATGATTCAAAGGAATTCAAAACGTAAATCCATTCTTCCTTTTCCAAAATCTCTTGCTTTTATAAGCATTATTTATTAACTCTACAATAAAAATAATTTTGGGGTAGTAATACTTCATTGTCAAACATTTCTTGCAAAATAGCTAAGATATTGGTAATACAAAAATTCAAGCCAGAAGTTAACTGGAGAATAAATCCTGATTTTAATTTGTTTGCTACATCTGTCTTCCAACTTAAACCAGTATCTTTCCAAGGTTACTCTACTTTATTCTTACCTTTATATACACAGGTAGTAGCTCTAATAGAACCAAAGTTACTATGCCCAATCACCTAATATAAGAAACAAAGAAAAGGGATTGTCACAAGGCTTCCATTGTACTTTATTTTGGGAGAAAGTTAAAGTATTTTGTTACTTCCAAAGACCCAAATCTCAAACTATTAGTGAATTCTCTCCCCAAGAATAAGATGTGCAAGTATGATGTAAGAGTAATGAGGTTATGTATGTCCATACAATACCTTGCTAATCACATGTTTTTCCAAACAAATACCTAGTGATAATGTGAGAAAGCTACTCCTGCAGATGACACAACATGTATTAGACTACAATGAAATCACATAGTTATATAAATAGGTTAAGAATCAGTGTGAACTAATAGCATAAAAGCTCATCAGAAATAAAATACAAGTGCATATAGATGGTTCAGATGTGATTCTAAGAGCCAACATCAAAACCAAGAGTAATCAATGAAATAAAGAAAGAGTGATAACGCCCTCTGTTTTCAGGGCAGCTAAACTGACTGCCTGGATTGGCAATATAAGTGGTACATGACTACATTAATTGATAGATTCAGTAGGGAGGTGGATTTGCTTCTTCTTCCCCAACTAAGAAACTGAATCTAGTGAGCAACATGAGTGGCAAGAAAATTCTCAAATAAAACCTTCAAGTACATAAAAAAGATTATCAACAGCACACACAAACAGTAGAAACTAATGGGAAAGAACAGTTTAAGTGGAGAGCAACAAAGAATACCTGCCTGACTCCAGTTATTGTGACCACTAAAGCATTTAGGTAGAGTAGATGAGTTCTAGCTGCCTTCAATTAAATATTGTCATGTTGTGGGACTGGGGAAACCTATCTTCTCTGTCATAGCCCCTGCCCATTGGAATAGCATCCCCACCAAGAGACAAATTGCTCCCACTCTCCAAATGTTCCAGAACTCCCTTAGCTTTGCTCTCAGGACAGCTTGAGGTCCGTGTGTTAGTGGAGTTCCTGTTGTGGTTTTTTTGCAGTTATTATTATTGCGTTGTCTAGCCATGTTTGTTATGCTTTTGACTGTGTTTTAATTATGTATTTGATATTTTGCAAACTGCCCAGAATCTTTTTGGAGTCTTGTGGCTTTAACAAATCTAATTAATACTAATAATAAATTAAATACATTTCTTTACTTATTAAATTTATATGCTACCAATCCACTATTCAAAGCAACTCTGTATAAATAAGCAAATTTAAACAAATAATACAAACTTAATGCATATGAAGGCCACTTGCTAAAGAACTGGCCACTATGATTTCAAATTGTTGTGTTTATAATAATATGCAGTCAATACATGATTAAATAGGATATACCCAATGCAAATATTTCACCACTAGAAAAAAGAACTCTATTTAATTGTTATGCCTTTCAACTTGTTAATCAAAACTTTAGGATTATTTAAATTTAAAATGAATATATTTTAAATTAAAGAATTAATACGTAACAGCTTATTTTCATTAACTTAACTATGCTAAGGAAATGGAAAGGCAACATGCAAAGTAAATATTTTAGTAAAGAAATAACAGGGAATATCATAAAATAGACAGCAGGTATGGTTTTCTGGAAGAATAATACAGGAACCAATTGATTATATCTATTTATTTCAGCTGTCTTGTGTTTTTTTCCTGCCAAATGGATTAAGCTTTTCGATCAGTGGTTGACAGTTACCAATTTATGTACCCAGGCCACAATCAAAACCTTGACACTAAGGATATCACACCACTTGATTACATCGGCAGCAAGCAAAACTTTTATGAATGTGACATTTTAACATAAATTGGGGTGGTGGTGGTGGGGAAACAAGACTCTTTATTTTAAATTAGAATAGAAATCTACAGTTATAGGTGTTTTGCTACATGGGATCTCAAATTAATGTTAACCCTTATCAATGCTGACAAACAGTTTACCTATGAAAGGAAGGAGGGAAGATTTTTTTCCTACATCTACAGCAAATATTATTATCAAATTAAATATTTCACACTCACTCCAAGCAGATCATCATCAACAAGAAGGAGTCCTTCAAAGCCACTAGTATGATCCAGCACTACAGTTGAAGGACCGAGTCTGCCATCTACAGTTTGATCTGAAACAAAATTGCAGGAAGTATAATGAGAAAACTGTGGAAATCAGCAAGAAATCAAATGACAGGCAATATATATGCAATTTTCTAGCAGAAATGAATTTTAGAAAGGAAGTGTTATAGTTAATAACCATATTTTAACATGTATTTTAATAGAAATAACAATAAAACTATCCATGAAAGTTTTGCAATACTCAAAAAAGGATGCACAATGTTCAACAGAATTTTTGCAAAGATGAACATTGTAACAATGATTATTCATAGTAATCAGATACCTACCTTGACCATCTTCTGAGCTGGCATTTTCTGTTAATAATTGCTCTACATGTTCTTGTAGATTTTGAAATGATAGATGCTTCCTAGGAATTTAAAAAAACTATTTTTAGGGGTCCTGTATGACTTTCTATGAGAGCCAGGTTGGTGTAGGAGCTAAGGCATTAAGCTAGAAACCAGAACACTGTGAGTTCTAGTCAGCCTCAAGCATAAAAGCCAGGTGGGTGATCTTGGGTCAGTTACTTTCTGGAGTAGGAGAAAGGAAACAATAGCAAATTACTTCTGAAAAACCTTGGCAACAAAATCACGGGGACACGACTGAACAGAAGAAAAAATGACTTTCTATGAAGAGATTTGTATAGATTATAGATCAGATTTCCAAAATTATTTCAACATTATCATTGGCTAAGTAGCAATTTAATAAAGCTACAATCATGTAAAAAAGTAAAATCATTCTGTGTAAAGGTGGTTTTTTTCTTTTTAAAGATATGTGGGCATATCAATATTCTATTTTCAAACAGTAAATAAAGAAAATGTAATTGAACAAAATATAAAAACTGTCTTTGAAATTAAATTATTGAACAAAAAATTAAATGAGATATGCCATTTCCTTCAATGCATAAAATAAGGATAATCTTTGCTCGAATACCTGCTGTTGCTCCCTATAGTAGAAACAACCTGGCACTGACTGAGAAGTATTTTTTTTCCCACTTCTCCATGCAGAATTTTTCTAGCTATGGATGCATCGTTTTTTCAGTCTCCCCACACTCCATTTTAGACCCGTTCCAGGCTGCGGGGATCACCACAGCACATCGCCGCCAATCACCACCTCCCAGAACTGGCCGAAAATGCAACGCCAGAGGCCAAAAACGTGATGTGCGGAAGTGGTGATGGGCTGTAGCGATCCCTGCAGCCTGGAAAAGATGATTGGGGGTATTCCAGGAGGCTGATCCACCCGCCATTCAGCTGCTTGTGCTGAATCAGACTGCAATAACATGCTGAAGCTGACCAGGCTGTTTGCTGTTTGCTGCAAGGATGCTAGCCAGATGAATTCCAATGGATGCTGGTAGGCAGAATATTTTCCCCCTTATTTTCCTCCCTAAAAACTAATGTGCGCCTTATACTCCAAAAAATATGGTACTTACTTTTTTCCACATACAAAATTTCCATGTAGGTTTATTTAAATATCATAATTGTCTATACAATGGAAACGGTGCATATTTGCTATATTATACAAATACATCTATATTGAAATATGTAACCTGAAAAGTTAAATATTTCAATATTTCACTTACTTTTTCACGTTTCTATTTATATACAAGAAAACTCTTCCTCTAGGGATTAAAAACTAACATTCTAAAATGTTACTAATATTCCCCCTAAAGCGAGTAAACTAGTTCTTACTTCTGTTCAATTCTGAATTTTGTACAATGTTATGCATATTCAATATGCCAACTTCCCACTGATATAATAAGTGAAGCCCATTTAAATGTGATCTAGCAAGCTAAATGGAATCCATGATTTGCATAAGGTGCCACATCTCTCTAATATAGTTTTTCACTTGGGAGAAAAAAAACGTTTGCCAGAATATTTGTAGAATGATAGCAACTGATAGGTTCATATCACAGGGGGTTGAGGAAATAAGGGTCTCAATGGGTTGAAAATCATTTTTTAAAAATGAATTGCTATAAGCCTATTTAATAATATGAAAAGTTTTATGCAGCTTCAGTTTCAAAATAGTGGGAAATATGCTTCCCCAAAGCACCTTTGTTTCTACCCAAAATATCTCTATGACCTTAATAAACTGGTCAAAGAAACTTGACACAGAAAGCTCTCTAGCTCAAAAGAAAAAATATTGAAATGGAACATTTAAAGAATAAACAGTGTGGGAAAGCTGCAGCAAAGCAACAAGAAGCTACTCCCGTCCTCCTCCTCCTCCTGATAACCTCCCCTGATCAAAAGTAAAACAGGATGGAAGTTATTTTTAACAACACTAGCAAGTTGTGAGTTCAGTTGCTAAGTATAATTTGACCCCAACAGATCTTTAAATAAAAATGTACAACATGCATTTGTCCTAAGACATATTCACATGAAACCCTAGCAGCATTAGTACTGTGCTGAACTTGCATGTACTATCTAGGGACAAAAATAAAAGGAATTATCATGTAATTATATTTAAATTTAACGTATAAAATGAAAAATCTTTTTTTAAGGCCTTATGAACATCTTATTGGCCTCATGAGAAATCTATATATAGGTCAGGAAACCATAGGACAGACAGAACATATTCAAACAGAGCTCCAGCTTGGTAAAGAAATGAAGCAAGGCCATATGGTGAAGATGTATTAAGGGGAAGAAGATTATGATAGTTTTATAATTGGAGGATGAAACAATAACAACATACACTACATGCTGATGACAGTATCTGAAAGTTGAAAATGAAAAGGATCTGCAAACTTTCATAATAAAAGACGGTCAAACTAATGACAACAGATACAACAACCAACCAACCAACCTTAGAACTGACAAAGCTCATTATGAAATGAGAGAATGTTTCTAGGATCAGCCATCAACAGTAGAGAACAAGCAGTCAAGAAATGTGCAGCAGAGCAGCACTTGGTAGAGCAGTCATGAAAAATCTACTCAAATGCTGTGAGTTGTCGATGCCTACAATACATGCAACCCTGTAATAATTCAAGGAAGGGCTCTAATGAAGCAAAATAGGAAACATATTTATATTTTTGAACTTTGGGGTTGGAGAAGATTCCCGAGAATACAGAGGACAGCCAAGAAAACAAGCCAGTGGCTTCTTATCTTTCTTATCAAAGAATCTTATCAAAAAAATAAATCCAGACTTCTTACTCAGGGCACAAATGACGGAGCTCAAATTATTCTATTTTGGACACATTATGAAGACTCAGCTCAAATGCTGGGACCAGGTAGAAGAAAAGAGAAGAGACAACCAGCAGCCATGTGGATGGACTCAGTTACAATGGTGATGAATTCACATTGAAAGACTTGAAACGGATTAATTTCACATCTTTATATGAAATTTAGCGGATATTGATTTTCAGATTACAAATGTTACTACAAGTTTCAAGAACTATAAATATTTGCAGTTACTATTTAACATTTATAAAGCTCACACGTTCCTGAGTGTTGCATGGATATTAAAAGATACACAATTTAAGGCATTATTGGCAATATGTAAATAACATACAACCAAATTTACAAATATATTAGGGTACTGTTGAAACTAAGAGGACTTTGTTGCTTCTCACACACGTTTTCAAAATGAAGAGGAAATCTTATACAAATCTTATAACAAAAATACTTGTCAGTGGTGGGTTTGTGCCAGTTCGCCCCAGCTCGGGAGAACCAGTTGGTGAAATTTACCAATCTGGTAAGAGGAACTTTGACCGGTGGATGCAGAAGTAACTTCCGGAACGCCTGCCCCTGTCGCTCGCTCGCCCTGGCCGTCCCGTCACAGCTCGCTCGCTCTCCCACCCGTCTGCACTAAACTAGCCCAGCCCGCCGCTCACTGATTGCTGGAGTCCAGCCAATCAGTGAGCGGACTGGAGGCGACCCATTTAAAAGTGTGGCACCAGAGTCTTTCTCGTTCCCGAGCAGCTGTCGCATTGCGCTTGCTGATCGGTCCTCCCTTCGTTTCGCCTTCCAGCAGCTTGCTGCTTCCCTCAGGTAAGCAACTAAGTGCGGGGGGCGGTGGCGGCAGGAGGCTAGCTTATGCCAGCTCGCGGCTTTCACAAGGGAAGGCCTTCCAGGCCTTGCCTCACGAAAGCTGCGAGCTGGTGTATGCAGCATGGCTGAAAGGCGCTGGTCGGCGCTGGTGCCAGTGGTGGCTTTCGCACGCGGCCGAAAGCGGGTGGGTGGCGGTGGCGGGCTAGCTTTCGCGAGGGAAGGCCTTCAGGCCTTGCCTTGCGAAAGCCGCAAGCTGGCATACGCCATGCAGCCGAAAGCCCCCCCCCCCCTCCAGCCTCACCTGGCTGGCTAAGCCTGCCAGGCTTCGTGCCTAGCTAACCGACAACCGGGCCTCCAGTCGGGTAAGTTTACCTGTCCTGCTGCATTGTTGCCTGCCTGCTCCCTGCTGCATCCATCGCATCAGAGAACTGCTGATTCTGCCTGCTGGTAAGTGACCCAGTTTTTTTTCCTTTTATTCTTTTAATGTTTTTTTAAAGAATATTTTATTTATTGTGCATAGAATTTTTTAAACTCGTTTTACTTAAAAGTATTGAGTATAGAATATTTTAAAATGGTTTATTTCAATTTATTTTATGTGGATTCTTTTTTTAAAATTGTCTTAGACTATTTAAAAAAAGATTCTATCCAAAATAAATTAAAATTTTACCATTTTACTTAAAAGTATTGAGTATAGAATATTTTAAAATGGTTTACTTCAATTTATTGTGTATAGAATATCTTGAAATGGTTACAGTATAAATTATTGTGTGCAGAATACTTAACAATTGTTTTTAAGGATTTTTTAATTTATAGAATATCTTTTTTTTAAATTATTTTTAGGGAATTTTTATTTTTTAATTGTTTATAAAATATATTTACTACAAGAAATGTTATTCCTTTTTGCAAATGTTTTCTTTGTGATGCAATATGTTGCTTTTAAGTGTTCAGACCAGGTTTATGAGTCTCAAAGTGGCTGCTTTTCTATGGGCAGGCCAGGTTGGTGCAAGGCAGCTTTGCCAGATTTAGTGTGTTTCACCCTGATTGTTTAGGTAATTGTGAGGTGGTTGCTGGTTCTGTGAGCTTCCTGGCACTGTCCTTTATAATTTCCCACAATGCCTTGATGGTTTTTATTCCAGTGGCTTTGTCTTTCCTGTCCTTAGGGTTAGGGAAAAAAACTGATTTCATTTGCAGTCTTTGGGGGGGGGGGGGGGTTCTTATTTTTTGGTATTTTCCTGGCACTGTCATAGTTTGTGTGGGTGTGGTGTGTAATGTCCCGCAGTTATCTACACATTAATAATGATCAAGAACTAATAATATTTCCTTATACATTTTAGTGACCTTTCCTTACATAATTGGTGTTTTCTTTCATACTTTTGGATTTCTAATTTTTGTTTCTGTTAGTTAGCAATTGCTAAAACAAATCCGTGAAAAAGTATTCAAAGCCTTCTTGATTTTAATTGTCAATTTATTTATTCCTGCATATTGTAATATTTATTCATTTTCGTATCTCTGTTTTTCCACTGTTGTGCAAACACAATTCCAGCAGCTGCTAACATGTGTAAAATTAAATATATATTGTACTCCCTTTCAAATAGCCAACAAAACATTTCTGGTTTTAATTCCAGAGCTGCTTGGACCGACCTAAGTACTGAACCTAATTCATATATTCCTGTTTTTTGGAACTGACAACTAAATTTCAGAAAAAGGAAATTTGTATTGCTCTGGGAATCTACCTATGACATTCATTCTTGAACTAACTTCTTGGATGAAAGACTATATCGTTCCTGTTTGTTTATATCTTTCCTGTTTCTCATCCTTCCAGAAAAGACTATACATTGTTGGTTGAAAGCAGAGGTCCCTTCTGTTACCTGTAGTCCTCAGCTTACAACCACAATTGAGTCCAATGTTGTTTTATTTCTTTTGCAGTTAATATTATTTATTTTTGTACTTATTTTAATCTTATTGTAGTTCATCCATTGGGGCAAAGAATTCAGTGGCATTGTCTTGGCCACTCCCACCCAGTCACATGACTGCCAAGCCACTCCCACCCAGTCACATGGCTAGCAAGCCACTCCCACCCAGTCACATGGCCAGCAAGCCACTCCCACAAAGCAGGCCACACCCATAGAGTAGGTTCCAAAAAATTTTGAAACCCACCACTGATACTTGTATATAATATATAAAGGAGATTATAGATCTGTTTGATATGATGTCAGCACTGAACTCTTCCTGCTAAAAGGTTTACTCATCAGTCACATTCAAATAGTATAATTTGCTTGGCATTTAGTAAATTAAGAAGCTACTACCTGCATGCAGCAGAAGGTTGAGTTCCATCAGCACTGGGAAAAATACGATGAAGATAATCATTCAGGAGCTTGCTGTTCACTATTCCTATGACAAGTAACAAAATCCAAGTCAGATAATACCTCAAAGATACTAAATGTCACTCTCAAAGGTGTGACAAATACTTTCTAGTTGAATTTATTTATTTTTTACAATTTAAAACAGAGTATAATACAGTTTTCCTGCATGACTTCCAATTTCAGACAAACTAGGATAGAGCTGAATGAACTGCCTAACTCTATATGCTGCATCAAATAATCTCAAACCCATTCATTAAGTCTTGTCCTTAAATGTCTACAACTATTTCTAAGTATAGGCTTACTTAATTAAAACTACAAGATCTTCTATATTTATGTGAATGAAGAATTAAGAAGAATGTTTTCTTCCAGACTGAAAACAATTTCTATCAATGCTCTTTGACAAGGAATTTATTGATTGATTTTTTAACCGCCCATTGCCCTTAGTAACATCTTCCCTGTTTCCCCGAAAAGAAGACCCAGCCGGAAAATAAGCCCTAGCACGGTTTTTCAGGATGCTCATAATTTAAGTCCTATCCCCAAAATAAGCCCAAAGTTAAGATCATCAACCAGATGAACACATTTAGTACCATATTTCCCCCCAAAATAAGACCTAAGCAGAAAATAAGCTGTAATGCATCTTTTGGAGTAAATATTAATATAAGACCCAGTCTTATTTTTGGGAAACATGGTTATTGTACTCTTAGGTGATTTACGATAAATCTTAAAATGTAAAAATAGTATATAAAAAGTAAACATTTAGAAAGTTTCCAATTAAAAGGAGGCAAGATTAAATCTGTTACAAATTGGTTAAGAAGGCAAAGGGAGGGCTCTCAGAGCGCCAACCAGCACCATGGCTGCATCCTCCTTTGAGCCCTCCACAAGAGGCTGCAGAGTCTATTTAAACTCCTTTACGGAAGGACAGGAGAGTGGGGGGAAGATTCCAGAGGGCAGGGGCAAGGGCAGAGAAGGCTCTCTTCCTAGACTCTGCCAGTTGGAATTCTTTAACTGATGGAGTCTGCAACATACCTTCCTTACCTGATGGGTGGGAAAAAACCAGTTCTGTAGGTAGCCTAGCCACATGCCATGTAGGGCTTTATAGGTCACAATCAAGTAATTACCATTATATTTAATATCCAACTAATGAGAGTATATTTACACAATTTGGAAAGTAAGCTATACAAATCAGTATGTTTTCTAAAACTTCCTCCTTAATGACTAGTTTAAAAAATAGATGTTTTTTTTGAACCTGATTACTTTTTCTGCAAGCTGGGATTTTTTTTTTCTACTAAAGATTTATCATTTTAGCTGACCTTCCAAACAGATCGCAAATAAAATATATATTTTTGTATTTGACCTTTATATAATTGACTTGGAACCAAAAGAAACCCACAAGATTAGTGACTTCTCCCCAGAATCCACAGTACTGCTCCTACCTGCAACTTTGGACTTTTCAGACTCGGTGCTTAACCTGTAATTCTTCCGAGGAAATGCTGTGCCAGAACCTCTTGATGTCATAGTTCAGGACAGTATTAATGTCACTAACTTCAAAGATAAAACATGAAATAAATTAAAAATTGTAACATTTGTAGGAAAACTGCTATCAAATATTTTAATGCTCCAAACAAAACTACTGAGCATAACATAAAGAAAAACATACTTTTGCATTTTATTTCACTGTCATTTTCCAGATAACACTTTCTGACATGCAGAAACAAATGAAAATCCATTTCTAAGAATTTGCTATAAAAATGTAAGAAAAACAAGTAATGTTTTTAAAAACAGTTTGGAGCATCTAGACTTAACTTTAACTTTATTGAATTTCTAGACCGCCCCTCTCTCAAATAAGAATTGGTAGCTAGGATGGAAAATAAACTCATAACTTTTAAGTTACTTCATTTAATACAAATAGAACAGATTATTAAAAATGAAAAATTTGCTAGCAGACCTAGTAAAACAACAAAAATGAAAATTTAAACATATAGTAGCAAATATTTTACAAAAAACCTGTGATTTAAATATAGGTTTATTAAAATGATGAGAATAAAAAGTTGGGGAAAAGCATATTCCAGAAAAAAATGAGAAGAATGTTATATGCATGCATACATACATACATACATACATACATACATACATACATACACTGTATATAATAGGCAATAGGTACCAAACAGCCAATAAGAGAAAAATATGATATTCATTATTCTTCATTATTCAAAGTAATGCTTTTAATAGAACATGTAAGCAATAGATTATACTCAGAGTTGTATTTGTTATATATCTAGATCCATTCTCAGTACAGACATATAACCATATGTTTCAAGAATATTTGTCTCGCAAATGTTTATGGATGTGAAGTCTCCATACAACATCCTAACAACACTGTCTCACAATATGAAGCAAGGATATTTCAAATTCCAAACACATCTCATTTAGACCATCATCATCTTTGTTTAAACTTACACAACACAAAAGCAACTAACTTTTATCCTCATTCAATAACAGACATAAGCATATACAGTAATTCAATGTTGCCTTCACAACACAGCACAAAAAGTAACTTTGGCAACATTAATAAACAGTTAATATATATCCACATGCTGAGTGAAGCATAATGTAAAAAACTAGGCTAAGACTCAGCTGGTGAAAATATGAGCCTTTGACTCAGTTTTGACTGCCTTTTATGCACTTTTCCCTACAGTAGAATCCATGGTTTACTGTATTCATGACATAGTAGAATCCACTTTCCTACAGTAAAAGCCTTGATCATTAAAAAGATTGATATGTATTCTGGACACATTAAAAGTAGTATTTCTTCACACAATACAGTTCAAGAAGGGTTAATGTTAGATACTGTAACATAAACATTAGGATCACTATGAAAGACCTTAATGAAATTCATGGAGAATATATGCTATCAGTAATAGTTTCTTATGGTAAGCACAGCTGAGAAACATGTGAAGGTTGATTAGTGGGGGACAACTGCAAGAGAATTCTGTACTCTCTGTCTTACATCATGATGGGCTTTGCATTGGCATTTAGTTGACCAAAGCATGAAATAATACACTGTACAAGATAGGTTAGGTGTCTATTCAAGATGTCCTTACTATTAAGTTCAGTTAAGACTTATTTCTGCCTATCAGCAGTTATATGAATAGCAACTCAAATTGAATAATGTGAATACATTAATTTTTTAAAAAATTAATCCCAACCTTAACTTCTGGCCTCACTGTGTCAGTCGTTTACTACCAAAATAAATGTAAACTAGGGGAAAGGAGCCATGCTTAAATCGGTTTGAATAGCTGAAAATCCACAGAATTGTATCAATTTTTATCAATTCATATGACATTTAGCCTTGGCACATGGAAATGGGTTCCAAAATCACAACTATGGTTTGGAAATATTACTGCAATCAACCTGCATAATATTGCAATAATTTTGGTTTCCAAATAATGTGGAAGGTTGCAAGTATAGGATTATGTTCATAATAACAAGAAAAAAAAAACAAGAAAAAAATCAGCTATCAGCCTTGCATTGAAACACCTGCCACAGTCCATGACCTTTTGCCCGATTTCAGTTGCCCCTTCTACTACTGGGAGGTTTGCTGTCCTCCAAACTCCGGCTTGGTGATCAACCTCATCCATACCTATTATTGGTAAGGAACTCCACTCTGAAATAGACAGTGCTTACTTGAAATCAAAGCCTTAAAATCAATTTAAGATTAAGGTGCAACGAGCAGATGACTTCCCACTAAATTCGATGGGCATGAATACCCACGAAGTTAATACCCTTCAAGATCACACTGAAAAGCTTCTTTTCCATGGAAGGGAGAGCCACAAGGTACTTTTTTGGGGGGTTCTTCCCACGCTACCCTGGGAAGGTGACACAAATGAGGCACGTTTTTCACACGAGAGTCGGTCTCCCGGGTGCCACTAGCACGCCAGGAACTGGAGAAAGCGAAGGCGCAAAGGAAGACATTCACTAGGCTGCAGATTTGTGGGGCAGAAGAAGAGGAACAGCCTTCTTCGCCTGCAACTCTTCTCCGAAAAAGGCCTCCCTCGGCCGGCTTCACGCCAAGGGCAGGACCGATGCAGCAGGCAGCCTCGCCTCGGACTGCCCACCGGGAGCCTCCCTGCCGCGCGGCCAGCTTCCCACCGAGCACCCGAAGCGCCCCACCGCCTTCCCCGCGCGTGGCTGGCAAGCCGGGTTGGCTTCTCCCTCTTTTTAAAGGCGAGCGGGAGAACAGGGCAGAGCCGTGCTTTTCTCTGCCTCCCCAGCTGACCCGCCACCCGGGCCTAGTCGCAGCCGCCCGAGCCGCGTCTCGACGGCAGCCGCCCCTTCGGCAGTGGCTTCGCCCGCACCCCGGAGCCAAGCAGCGCTGCCACTACTCACCGCCGCCTCCACCGCACGCCTGGCTCCCTCGCCAAGCCCCGCCGGCAGCGGTTCCTCACAACATCCGCCCTGCTACGGAGCGCCAGCTGGGACACACCAAGCGGCGACAGAACCGCAGTGGCTGGGCGGGTGGATTCCCTCGTTCTACTGGCAGCGCCGCCCTCGAGAGCCGGCTTGATCTCCCGCGAGCAAGTAGCAGAGAGCCCTGCACACCGCCGCGGCCGGGTCTGACCCTTCTCCCTTGCCTCCTCGGGGAGAACCCCGGGCTTCTCTGCCGCTCGCTAGCAGACGATGCTCTCGCTTCCCCAAAATGCTTGGCTTTTAGTTCCCGTGGCGGTAGACTGATCATTCGAGACGCGTTACCTGAGCACGTAAAAAAGGATCCCGCCTAATGTCTGGAATAATCCGAGTGACCATCGGACAGCAGCACAATGTCATAAATTTTCTATCAGAGTTTTGTCATCAGGGTAAGAAAAGTAAGTCCCGTCCCCCCCAATATATTCTAACCTTCCAGAGCTCATAAATGATCGCCTATGGATGTTTGCTACTTAAAGAAGAAAAGCAAATCTTAGTGGCTGGTTCACAAATTATATTTCATGAGTGAAACAAGTGAAAAGTGAGATGGTTATTTTAATCTAAATTATTAGCCCTGTCCACACTTGTCTTTTGTTTTGTACTGGCTAAATGAAAAGAGACCTCACTTTATGGCTTAGTATGTTGTGTGAACCTAATTAAGCTTGGTCTGTTGAGTATGCTAAATGATAAAACATTTAAACCACAGTGGCTGAATTCACACGTTTCACCACAAAGTACATCATGGCATCCTGTATTGTATAGTTCATACTGATGGCTTCGTTTATGATGTAAACCAGACCATAACATGGTTGTTAGGTTTTGGTGTAATGTATGCCATTATAGTTTCTAAGTTTATGGTTCAAACTGTTATGAAAATTATGAGGAGGGGGGAACTATCTGGGTTTCTGACCAGGCTCAATTTATTATATTTCTGGTATAATGTTAGGAAAGAGAAAAATGAGGATCACTCCGAGCAAAGTTGATTAATTAAATTATAGTAGCAATACATGCATCACTGGAATATCTGAACGACCCGGTTGGGGACAGATTGTCTTAGAAAAAAATCTATGTTGATTTTCCCCTACCTCCACCTCCAGGAAATTCCTAACGTGTTGTTGACAATTTTCTCCTTTAAAGTATAGCGGAAGGAACAAGAGCATCACCTCTTTTACCTCAAATCAAACCAAAGAAAATAGAATAGCAGGATCATAATAAGAGGAAAGTGAAATGCTCTTGAGTTGAGTGATGAATTGATTTATTCTTGATCTTGTGGAAACTAAAGCTGTATTAGACATGTATCTTGGAATACAAAACAGTGGAATTCTGTGAACTCGGAACAACGATAAATAGGATTTCCATGGCAAGAACAGCAAATGGAAAAAAGAGCTACATGGATATTGTTCTTCTTGATTGTAATGGGAAAGGAACTTTTCAAACAATTTGAGATGTGTGGTTTTTTTGTCTTAAAAGAAGAGGCAGACTTTTTCACAGAGAACCAACTTAACTTTTTTTTAAAAGATAATTTTATTGAAATAAGCCTAAAACATATTCCTACTTCAAGCCAGTTGATCCTTTCTTCTTGCTGCGAAGTCACCAATCTTATTTGGGCAACTGAAGCAAAGTAAAATGCCCAAGCAACTCTCTCCATTCCTTGCTGTCAGAGGTAACAGACAGTGGGAGGGGGGAATAGTGGATATGGGAATTTTAAAAGTGTTATATAATGTTGAAATTCTCTCAACAAGCCAGCATCCAGGGTTCTATGAAAACAGGCAGGTTTTGCTATCTGAAGCACTTTAACATTCCTTTATATCATTCTATTTAAAGACAGATTATCTCTCAGAAAAAAATAATTGACAATTGTTGATTAAAGGCAGACAGCTGTTGTTCACTTTTGCAGGTGATCACTAAATCTGGCAAAGAGATGACTAATATGAGGTTATGATATAATTGCTTATTTTTATATTGGAAATTTAAATCCTACACATTAGAGACAATCTATTATAAAATACCCTAATGTGCTATGATGTTCTGATCTATCTCTCTGCTAGTAGGTTATACTCATCTCTGTGAAATTAACTCTCTCCTTGCTTTTTATCTATATAATTTTAGTTTTGGTGGATTAATATGCTAAGCAGCTCAATTTCAAATTTTCCTCATTGGCAGCTGACTTCAGCGGGTATAATCATACATGTACTCAATTAAACAGAGAAATAACTGGAACAAATACAATTTAAATAATGCAATATTGAGAAAACTGTTCTTCTTAGATTGCTTTATTTAGAATTAACATTTCACAGGAACCTCCAGTTGTGTAATAAAGTCATTTACTAGATACTTATAATTAACATACTGTTGGGAGAAATGTCCTTCTGGGTTCGGCTCCAAGTGGGGAAAAAGACACTGGAGACATGGAGGCTGCTTGGAAAGATGGTTTAATGGTGGACAGGACCACATGGCTTGAGCCCTGAACAGAAAAGGTGATCACATGCTTCAATGTTGATGGAGAAGAAGAGAAGGGAAGAGAAGGGGTGAAGAAGGGCTTGCAGGGATTTTTATAATCTGTTCTGCCCCACCTATCTGTTTCCTGTTCCTGTGTAAGAAATGTATTCTGATTGGTTGCCAGACTCACATGGGCCCATGCAAGGGCAACCCTCTAGGCTGCTGAGTTTTGAATCCAGGTTTGATTGAGTTTAGATGCCATGTGGTCAGTTGAGTAAAAGGCAATATTATCCTGCCTTCATTGCCATCCCCCCTGGAGCTGAAGGGGAGAACTCTTTATTATGTAAAGTGGACTAGCTTGGCCTTCTTAATGGCCCATTGATAAAGTGGGGATGGGCTGGAAGCTGTAGGAATTTACTTTGTGTAAAATGTGTTTCTCCCTTTTTCACATCCAGGAAAATATAATATTCTGCCTTTTCAATATTTCCTAGGATATTTCATTTTTCTGGGAGAGGGCTAGGTGATAACTTCCTACAATACTATAGGGTAAATTGGCCGCAAATAGGGACCTTGACAATACATCTAAATAAAATCAACTTTAGTGATATTATAATACAAATATTTCTTTTAGTATCTATTCAGAGCTGAAGAAGCTTCTCAGATAAGAAGTGAAATGTCTTCAAAGAAAAACCAGAAAGTCCAGTTGCCTCTTGAAAAAGCATCTTTGGATTAGAATCAATGGTTAAAAGTTTGGTCAAATGGTTTTGCCATTTCCCTAAATATTAGGAGATATTTAATGTTTTTCAAAGAAAGTTATTTCCTGGGAAGCAATATGCCACAATATGATAAAACACTAATGATCATTCCTATCAACGTTTTTGTCTGAAAATTGTTTTCAACAACAAATTGGTATAAACCTGTGGCTAAACCTGTGGCAATACCTCTTTGAAAATGTTCTCGAAGGATTGCTTTTTGTGCTGCAGCTGCCATGAGTGAATACAGTCATATCCATAACAAAAAGCCACGTTCAGATTCACTTATCTTCTTGGCTTGCAGATTCAGGCATCTTTGTCCTCTTTCATTAAAGCTATTTGAATGCAAACTAAAAAGAAACAAAAACAGAAAGTATAATAAACTGCTGGAGATGAGGCCAGGGTTTGGTACAAGTAGTCCTTGACTTATGACCACAACTAAGCCCAACATTTCTGTTGCTAAGCAAGAGAGTTAAGTGAGTCACAGTCCATTTTATCACTGTTTTTGCCACAGTTTTTAAGTGAATCACTGCAATTAAGTGAATCATGTGGTCATTAAGTGAATCTGCTTTCTTCCATTGACTTTGCTGGTCAGAAGTCAGCTAAGAAGGTCGCAAATGGTGATCGCGTGACCCGGGAGAGTGCAACTGTCATAAATACATTCCAGTTGACAACAGCCCAACTTTGAATCATGTGTCCATGGGAATGTTGCAATGGTCATAAGTCTGAGAACCAGTCATAAGTTATGTTTTTCAGTCCCGTTGTAATTTCAAACAGTCACTAAACAATTGGTTGTAAATTGAGGACTACCTGTGTGGATTGCCATGCAATCTCTAATTGGCCTTAGTGGTACTTTAACCTACTAGACTAGGTTTCAATCAATTTCATGAAGGAAAAGTTGCAATATACCTTATTTCAAATGAGAATTTTGGAAAAAGGCTCATGGGTGGCAATGTCATGCTGCACATATGTATTTAGGAAGGATGAAGGAGCCTATATTCCATTAGGCTATTCTCTGTTTCTCCCTCTTGCAATCTGCACCCTTCTCAGTTTCCCATAGTTTAAATACTGTATACCTCAAAGGAAACTCAGCCCTGATGTATAATTGTTAACAACTTAACAAATGTGGTTCTTTTGTTAACTTTTGATTTTTCCAAACATGGCATTTTATTTCTTCCATTTTCACATTTTTGATCAGTGTGAACCTTTGTGACTAAGAGGATTATCTAGCCTAAAGAAGGGAAGGACTAGGGATGTTATGGCAGCAGTCTTTTCAGAACTTGAAGGTACTGGAATTTATTCCCCAAAGAACTTGAGGGCAGGACAAGAAGTAATGGGTGGAAGATCATTAAAGAAAGATCCAACCTAAAACTAAGGAGACATTTCCTGAGAACAATTAATCAGTGGACAAGCTTGCTCCCAGAAGTTATGGGTACTCCATCCCTGGAAGTTTTCAACAAAAGACTGGAAATCACTTGTCTGGAGGGGTATAGGATTTCCTGCCGTGATCAGGATAAATTCTCTCCATCATGATGTGTCCCTAATCCAGTCTTCCAATGATCCCATTACCACTGTAACTGAGTCTTCCACTCTTTGTAATACTTAACCCAATGGTACCACAGGATAACCAATGCAAACATTCCAGTAGGTCTCGGTACCTACAATTGCAGAAGAATATTATCCACTTCCCAGAAGGCAAGCCAAATGTTGTCTTCCAGCTGTATCAATACTCACTGTAGAATAGTCAAGGTGGTACAATTTTTCATCAAGTCTTGGATGAATGGGATAGATTTCTCCGTGAAGGAGTTATCTTCAAGATTTAAATCGTAAAGTTTGTGACTAGCTCTGAGAACAGCACAAAGCTCTTGGGCACAAGCATCTGTGAGGTAATTGCGATCAAGTCTGGCAAAGAGAAAATTAGAAGCCACATTACAAGTTTGCTCAATCATTTTTGATAACAAAATCAGAATACACACATAGATTCAGGTACGTGTGTGTGAGAAACAAATTATTACAGATGGTACTCTCCACCCCCTATCTCACTTTAACCAATTATATTTCAATTAACCCTTGGCTGATGTGACAGAGCCTTCCTGGTCTGAATATTGCCTTATGCCTTAGACTTGATTCAACAAATGTTACCACAGATACAAGCCAGCACCAACATTATCTAGCTGGAACCCTTAAGTAATAAATGCATGGTGTTGGTGTATATCAATTAAATTCGGGGTGGTGGTGGAAATCACCTTGTCATTTATACTCACTGTGAAGCCAAGTAGGCAGTTAATGTTATTGATCCCCTCCCAGGCTAAAATGTAGAGATCCCACAAAAAATATACCCCACCCCCCAGTACTGTCCTATTGATGATTAGAGTCATTATTAAATCCCGATGCATAAAACTGTTCAAAATACTTCCCCGGGAACCTATGAGAAAAATACAGTCCATCTCATAACATTGAGGCTTGTACCAACATAGAACCATATACAGAACTATCACATGTCATATATTACTAAATGAGGAAAAATCCATAAGCTCCTGTGGACATCATGTAGTCAAAAAAGACTTGAAGATTCAGCACAAGAAATGCCTAGACTTCCTCATTAAGCTATGCTTCACCCTGCTTAAGAGGAACATTGGTAAAAAAAATTGTAAGCAGCAGAAAGCAAACATCCAAGCAAAGAATTCATTTATCTCAGTTGACGGAGGGCAGGCCTTGAGGGGTAGCCTGGAATTGAAGATGATCATTGATCATTGTATGTTTTTAGTGGTTGTTTGCTGCCTTGGAGTTCTCTAGGAATGACTCATCCTCTCGTCCCCCTGCCTTGCACTTCACCAGTCACATTGATCAATTGGCTGTTCTGAACATTAGTTCTAACTAACTAATGCCTAATTAGTTACTGTGTTTTTTGGAGTACAAGACACACCCTTTCCCCTCAAAAAAGAGGGTGAAAATTTGGGTGCATTTTATACACTGAAGACAGCATTTTTGGCCTACCAAAACCCCACTCCCTTTGCAAAAATGGACGTGCAGAGGGTTTGAGAGGCTTGTAAAGTGCTTCTGAGGGCTGGGGAAGGCAAAAAAGAGCAAACAACTGGGCTGTTTTTGCCCCCACCCCACCCCCCAGGAGCACTCTAAGAGCCTCCCAAAGCTCTGCATCCCCCCTCTCTTTTTTTTGCAAAAAATGGACCGTTTTTGTGAAAAATGAGCTGATATTTGCTAGTTTTTGCCCCCCCTGCCTCTAGGAGCACTCTACAAGCCTCCCAAACTCTGCATGCCCCCCTTTTTTCAAAAAATGATGGGTGCAGAGTGCTTGGCAGGCCTGCAGAATGCAAAAACTTTTTAAAAATTTACCTCTTCAAAATCATGGTGCGTCTTATACTCCGGTGCATCTTATAGTCTGAAAAATATGGTGCTTTAGAATTTTACCCAATTGGCTGCTAGATCAGAATGGATAAGGATACCCAATTCTTCCAAGACAAAATATGCACTCAACTGTTTAGATGTGCCTTTGCTCCCTTATTACTCACGTTAAATTAGCCAAATTACAACCCAGTTGCTTCAGAATGGTACAGAGAACATTCACTCCTGAGTTTCCAAGTTTGTTATCTCCAAACCTGCAATGTGGTTAAAAAGAAGAAAGTGGATAATTGATGTAGCAATACCACAGGATAGAATAGAAGATAAAGTACTGGAAGAGATCACAAAGTATTAATTGAAGTTAAAATATTATGGTGTAAACTGTGATGGCCCCAGTGGTTATTGGCACACTGTGTACCATACCAAAAAAATCTTGGACAGCACTCACAAAATCTGCACATTGACAAAATTTCCATCTGTCAATTACAAGAGGCCACACTGCTTGGATGTGCTCATATATTATGCTGATATATTACGACATCTTGGGAAGAACTCAGTGAGTATGGAGGTCAACACCAGATAAAGAAGTGTCAGCTGTGCTTTCACACTGTTGTGTATATAATAATTCTGCAGAACAAAATCATAAATGATTCTTTCAAAATGTGAGAAGGCAGCACAATTAGCAAAGGCAGGATCAAAACTTGAAAAACTCTTTAAAATCTCAGTTTCAGTTTTAATTAAAATTTGGAAAAGGGAAAGAATGGATCACTTACTCTAGAGTTGTACAGTTCTTAATTCCTGGAGCCAAAGCCTTGATGTGATGAGATTGCAACCTGCAGGCATTTAAGATAAGGGAATGATCCTCAATTGTACTATGTTGCAGACAAAACGCCAAAACTTTGCAGTCTAACACGGACAGCGTTTTGAAGGAAAAGTCAACAATTTGGAAGTGAGGCATCACACGCTTTGCGAATTCTGGCTCCTGGCTCTCAAACAAGCAGTGAAAAAAATTCAGCAGGAAATAGCGTTTTTGAACGAGCTTCTTAACAGCTACTTCTTCTGCCTCCTGTAATAAGAGAGGCTTTACAAGGTCAGAAATCTTGCATTGCAAGGTTTGCTCAAAGAAGACGTGTGTCTTTTCATTTGTCAGGCCAAATATGAAACATACAGTTAGGGCAAAATGTTGATTATTTGGCATCTCCCATTCAAACAATACTCTCTGCAAGTCGGCCATAACGTGATCCATCTCTTCCGCTGACTCCGCTGGCAGTATATACCACATGGCAGCAAAAAACTCTTGGAAACAGAGATGGAAAAAACTGTAGAGACTGCGCCTGCCCAGACCTGCCCTGAAAGCTCTTTTCTCTAAAAAGAGATCCTTAAGAGTTGAAACATCCAAGCAATGTTCTTTGAGATCCTGCTCTTCAAAGAGGATTTTTTGTTGCATGATGCCAGCTCTGGCCAAAGAACAAAGTTTTCTGAGCTCCTTTTGAGGGGAGGTTTTCCATCTGGGATTATCATGCCTAAGAAGAATATGAGAAAACTGCAAAAACACTTTTGTTGTGGTATCCAAGGTGCCTGCCATCTCATCTTCAGTTTCCAGTTCTATCTTAATCACAGAACAAATGATCCAGCACACCATTGGGATGAAGCAGATGGTGGACACTGCAACCGTATTTTCAATGAATCTCAGGGCAATGTCGGCTTTCTTCTCCTCTTCGAAGAACTTGGAAAAAAAGTCACGGCGACCTTTTTCAGAGAAGCCGACGATCTCGGTGAACCTGGGACACTTCAAGCATTGCTGCAGTCTCTCCAGAGCACCCGGCCTTGTGGTGACCAAGAGGAAGGACTCTGGCAAGAGTATCTTTCTCAGCAGGCTGGTTAAAATACTTTCCAAAGGCATCTTTAAATTAGGCTTCTCACACAAGTTACCTTCAGATTCTAAAAAGTGAGAAAGCTCATCAAAACCATCAACGATAAAGAGCAGTTTTTCAGGGTGGGCTAAGATTTCTTCCACTGGGGCGTCTCTGTCCTGACACTGCTCAACAATAAGTTCAGCCAAGCTGCTGGCTTTTTTAGCAAAGTTCAATTCCCGGCAACGAATGCAAAATACATAATCAAACATATCGGGATAGAGCTGCCCGTCAGCCCAGTCCAGCATGATCTTCTGCACAGTCATGCTTTTCCCAATCCCTGCAGGTCCTTGCAACACCACTGTTTTTGAAATTCCTGATTCATCAGGGTCAAATAAATCTTCGAGGACGATTGATAAATGATCGCTATTAGTTCTCAGGATTTGCAGGTGCCTTCTGCCAGTGGCAAGGAGTTCATGCTCCTTCTCCTTTTGGGGTCGATGCTTCTTGATAATAAGCAGCTCTGTATAGCATGAATTCAAAGGAATGCTCTCACCACACAGACCGTTCCTTTCCTCTATATTTTTGCATTCTTCCTTCACATATTTGGCATACTTTTGTTTGTAACCTAGGAAAGTACCAGAAAAGAGAATCTAAAAGAGAAGGCCCCCATCATTCTAGTATGATTGTTGTTCCTAACTAAGTGGTCTATCAAAAGAGATCCTCCATCTCACAGGGTTGCTTCTTCATAGACATCTATATCATTCTTCCACAATTTAGTATCTTCTAACAAAGGCTACATTGACTAGGCACTAGGGATTATGTTCTGACCTAGGTTTCCCAAGAGCATGAAGCAAACTAATTGTCATGAGAAAAAACCCTCTTATTGACTGTGAATTCTGCTCATTCACATCCAGCAAAGTCTTTCAAAGGAGGATTTACAGTCACGGACCTTATCTGGCTTGGAGAGCTGACAGGCCAATATCTGCAAAACCTGGCAAGGAGTCTCGAGAGTCACGAACCAATTAAGTGAACTAATTGTCTCCTGCAAACTCCACTCCCCTTTCGCTCCTCTTTTATTTCCTCTGGGAGGGGCCATTCATCGTCCACCTCTGGCCTTACTCCCAAGTTGACCCTGTTCTTTAGCTGTTCCCTTTGTCTCACAACTCTGCGCATGCACACACTGGGAACAGGCTCCAACTGTTCGTAGGCCTCACTAATGTCTGATTCTGAAGGCAGCTGATAACTGGTATACAGCTCTGGCCCCCTCCCTTGTGTTATATTCCTTTCCTCCCCAACATACGACCGGGGATTCCCAGGCAGCTAGAGCTGTCCCTTCACAGTGGGTGCCTCCTGTGGGGGGACAGGGTGATCATTCCACCCACACTGCGCGAACAGGTGCTGTCTCGCCTCCATGAGGGCCACCCTGGCATAGCGCGTATGAAGGCGCTGGCGCGCAGCTATGTTTGGTGGCCCCATCTGGACGACGAGATAGCTACCTGGGTTGCCAGGTGCTCGACCTGCCAGGTCTCCCGTCCAGCGCCTCCGGCGGCCCCGCCGCGGGAGTGGGAGATTCCTCGCGGCCCATGGTCACGCCTCCACCTGGATTATGCTGGGCCCTTCCGAGGCCAGGTTTTCCTGGTCGTGGTGGACGCTTACTCGCGCTGGGTGGAGCTCATCCTCATGACCTCCACCACAGCCGAGGCCACTGTCCGAGCACTAACGCGCCTGTTTGCCACCCACGGCTTGCCAGACGTCGTTGTGTCGGACAATGGGCCTCAGTTTGCGTCCACCGTGTTCCAGGAATTCCTGGCCACCCAGGGCATCCGGCACGCCCCAGTCGCTCCCTATCATCCGGCCAGCAATGGCCGGGCGGAACGCGCTGTCCGCTCGGCCAAGGATGCCCTTGGACGAATGGACAAGGGCGACTGGCCCACGAGGGTGGCTGCTTACCTCCTGGTTCAGCATTCCACCCCGTGTCCACTGTCAGGGAAAACCCCTGCTGAGCTGCTGATGGGCCGGTGCCTGCGGACCACCTTAGATAGGTTGCACCCAACCTATTCTGAGGCACAGCCGAGCAACCTGGGACCCCCTCCCCGTTCCTTCCGTGAGGGCGATCCAGTCTGGGCAAGGGCTTTCTCCGGGGATCTTAAGTGGGTGTCTGCCACCGTCACTTCTGTAACCGGCCCCTGCTCTTACAGGGTCCGGACCGCCGATGGTGCAGACTGGCGCCACCACGTGGATCAGTTAAGGCGTCGCCAACCTTCGGATCCACACAACAACCCTGCAGGGTCGGCCTCTGCCATTCCTCCACAGGCCCTGGGGTTGGCGCCGCACCCGATTCCCCCGCCGTGGCCGTTGCCCAGGCCGCAAGAAGTTCCAACAGAGACTGCTCCAGGCGCCTTCCGCCTTCCACAGCCTTCCAGCGTACCAGCTCCCGTTGGGCTACCAGTTCCGCCATTGCACCCAATATTGGCCTTCCCTCAATCAGGCCAGCCTTTCCCTAATAGCAATTCAAAATTCCCTGACTCAAGCCCGCCAGCGGCCACGCCACCCCGGCCCTGCCTACCTGCTCCTGAGTCTCCGCCTCCACCTCCAACTGAGATAGGCCTTCAAGATGGCGCCCGGAGCTCCACTCCCTTCAGGGAGGAGCTCCCACGGACACCACCTCCTCCTCCGATGATCTGCCCAGTTCTGAGGCGTTCGGGGCGTGTCCGACGCCGCCCAGCCTATCTTAGCGACTACGCATGCTCCACTGTTACGCATGCGTCCTCGCTAGGGGGGGAAGGAGTGTTATATTCCTTTCCTCCCCGACATACGACCGGGGATTCCCTCTGTTGTCAGCCAGCAACAGCCATGCTGCGCCTTAGCCAATCAGGCGCGGCATGGCTGAAGGCGGGCTGATCTGTTTCCCTGATTGGTTCCTCGGCCTGACAGCTCTTCGTATAAATAGCTGTCAGGCAGAGGAACGGGCGATTCTCTCCTGTATTACTTCTCGTTGTTATTCCAAATAAAATAGAGTTGGACGTTCCTCAGTGTGTCAAGCCTCGTCTTTCCCCACTCTTCTTCACCTTGCCTCCAACACAGAGCCTTCCCCAGACTCCAGGATTAGCCCAGGTTCCTTCCCAACCTCCTCATTGTCCGAATCTGCTGTCAGCAAGCCACAACAGATTATGTGATTCGAATATTTCTAGAGGACAGTTTTTGCTGGTATTTACCACTGATTGCTCCAACAAATTTTTGTGCTTCTTTGTTTTGTTCATATTGTCAAAAACAATATCCTGAAGCAGAGGTAATGCCTGTCTGCTATAATATTTCAGAATAGGCTGGGGATATGCACATTCTAATATAGGTTTTTTTTAATCTACCATATTCTAGAGCTATCCGCTGTTATAGAGCTTGTGTCATTCATCATATACAGAAGTAGACTTACTTAGACCCTAATATTTGTTAGCTATGTGGCAAAAATTAAGCTTAGATCTCTTCTCCCTAGCAAAGGTCTAAAATGCTCTCTAAAATACCGTAACTGTTCTCCCAAAATAAAGACAAAATTATGCATTTATCTTAGGGTTTATATACATTTATATAAATAATTGCAATGCCTTATAATGAGATGTTCACATACCCTGAATTTGATTCTTGAGCTCTGAAAAGGAAACACAAAAATTAATTAGCATTATTTCTTTCCTTTCTCTTTTTTATGTCTTTCCTCTTTCTTTTTTTCTTTCTTTCTCGTTCTCAGCGGCAAATATACCTAATACTCCTGCCTACTAATTTCTTCACAACAAGCCTGTGAGTGACTAGGGCTGAGAGTGACTGGTCCAAAGTCACTCAGGCAATAGCAATAGCACGTATACGTGTATACCGCTTCATAGTGCTTTTGCAGCCCTCTCTAAGTGGTTTACAGTTTCAGCCCTTTGACCCCAACAATTTGGCTCCTCATTTTACCCACCTGGATGGAAGGCTGAGTCAACCTTGAGCCGGTGAGATTTGAACTGCCAAACTGCAGCTAGCAGTCAGCTGAAGTAGCCTGCAGTACTGCACTCTAACCACTGCGCCACCTCGGCTCAGGCAGGACTAGAACTTAAGTTTCTTGGTTTTCTTGGCTTTGCATGGTAGGTATCAGGACCCAGAAAAGTAACATGTTTACGGAAGAGAAAGATGCAGTCACACTGCTTCCTTCACTCAAATGTGTATTCTCTTAGTGCAACTTCCTTAAGGTGCAGCCAATAGCTAGAGAGATTGTCCATACTATAATACTCTTGTCCACTCTGGAGCTAAATGTTGCAACTCTAATTATGGTTCAACACATCCATACCTTTGCTGAGATTGGAAGCAATTTTCTTGCAACCCATGTCTTCCAAGATAGTTATCATTAGTGTATCAGCTTTCTCTTCATAGAATTGAACAAGGAGCTCCACCAGATCCAACCGGTCTGCATTTTCCAACCGACCACGTGGAATATTCTTTCCCCGAGGAACTTTTACATCTCGCAGCTTAGACTTAAACTTCTTAATGTCGCTTTCCTCAAGGCATTCTAAAGCATCTACCAGCAAGTCCTTCCTCCTTCCTCCTCCAGTCTCCATTGTAAGGTGATAGCCAAGCTACAAGCACCACATGTTTTAGAGGCCAGAAAAACAACAACAAAGTAAATGTTAGGATTAGGAAAGGATTTTGCATAATCTTGACAGATGGGTGGAATACAGGAATACCCAAATTACAACCTGCAGTGAACAGGCATTTAACCATCCTGCACTCATTAATCGTCAACCATGTCTGAGTTTCAATTCATACTCAAATCAACCAGGGCCAGGCTTGGGATCATGTCTTACCATCTTTTAAAACAAGAGTAGCAAAGGAACTTGGGCTGAGGCCATATTTAACCAGGCCTTTGCTTTGGTTTGGAGCAGTACAGGTAGTCCTCGACTTACAACAGTTTAGTGAGCATTCAAAGTTACAATGGCACTGAAAAAAAAGTGACTTATATGACCATTTCTCACACAACCATTGCAGCCTGCCATGATCAAACTTTAAATGCTTGGCAACTAGCTCATATTTATAACCATTACACTGTCCCAAGGTCATGTGTTTGCCTTTGGCGATCTTCCAACAAGCAAAGTCAATGGAGACGCCAGATTCATTTAACAGCCATGTTACTAATTTAACAACTGTAATGATTCATTTAACAACTTTGGCAAGGAAGGTCCTAAAATGGAGCAAAACTCACTTAACAATGGTCTCACTTAACAATAGAAATGTTGGATTCAATATGAGTCGGTTGTCCCGCATACAGAGCCATGTGGGCACAGTGGTTAAAATGCAAGACTGCAGGCTAAATCACTGCGCACTCCAGGAGTTCGATCCTGACCGGCTCAAGATTGACTCAGCCTTCCATCCTTCCCAGTTGGGTAAAATGAGAATCCCGATTGTTGGGGGAAATATACTGACTCTGTAAACCACTTAGAGAGGGCTGCAAAGCACTGCGAAGTGGTATATATGTCTAAGTGCTATTGCTATCCAAATATAAATCACATGACCATGGGGATGCTGAAACAGTCGTAAGTGTGAAAATGGTCATGTCACTTTTTTCAGCATCCTAGGAACTTTGAATCGTCACTAAGCGAACTGCTGTAAGTCGAGGACTACCTGTTCTCGCATTGACTTCTCTATTGGTTAGCAAGGACAGCCTTGAAAGTTTTTCAGCTGGAAAAGCTGTAGAGCAGGGGTGTCCAAACTTGGGAACTTTAAGACTTGTGGACTTCAACTCCCAGAATTCCCCAGCCAGCCATGCTGGCTGGGGAATTCTGGGAGTTGAAGTCCACAAGTCTTAAAGTTCCCAAGTTTGGACACCCCTGCTGTAGAGAAACCAGGTAAGAAAGGAAGTTATAAAACAAGATTGTGCAGCCCAGACCTTGCAAATCAGCCAGAATACCATTCCTATCTTCATTCCAGCCAATTTTGCCATAATAGCGGGAAACGCAAAACTTTATAGCTGCTACAGAGGCACGTTATGGCTTTGCAGCTTGGGTCTCCTTGACCGAAGGTCGAAAAATCTCTCAGTGGAGACGGCAATGGAGAGGCTAGTCACCACCGGATCCTCCCTTCCCCTCCCCTCCGCCCCAGTGGCAAGAAACGAGCCTCTCCCTTCCCTCCCGTGCTGGCGGTTATACTTCAGGCATTTTGTACCAAGGGAGCAGCTACCATCCTCTGCGCCCCTGGTTTTATCCGAGCTGCGTTTCAGATAAACGCGAGCCCCTGCCAAAACAGATCGTGGGTCGGCCCCACCCAGCGCCTGCAGAGCAGAGCTCCCGTTTCGCTTAGTCTAATTCTGCGTGGCCAACCCCCAAGTGCCTCACCGGTCCGGAGAGAGGCGAAGAGAAGCGAACCAGCGCAAATCAGAGCTGAAGAAGCGTCTTGGACGAGAAGCGAAACGTCTTCCAAGAAAAACCAGAAAGTCCAGTTGCCTCTTGAAAAAAGCACCTTTGGGACAACCAGCGCAAAGCAAGCCAGCTTTCCAATCACTTTCAGATCACGGAGTCCGCCTGGCATTCAAAAACGAAAATGAAAGTCTGAAGTCTGATGGGAAGGAGGAGAAGCTGACGCAGAAAGCAAAAGTGTGGGGTTAGGCAGGCCCGAAAGGAGATCCACCCCCCCACACCTCTTAGCACTGCTCCACCGAAGGAGACAGTTTATTTTGAAGGCAGGGACGCTAGATTTTAAAAGCGATAAAATATGTGAACTGGCAGGGAACAAAGGTAATATATATCCAGTAGCATAACCTGGGCACAAATTACACAGAAATTTCCCAGTGGGAATTGGTATACATCAGTGTTTCTCAACCTTGGTAATTTATTTCCACTTTTATTGCTTCTGTTTGAATCCTTCTTATCACCCATACTGTAATCTTTCTTGGACAGCTGTGTCTGCTTATTTTAATCTCCAAGGCCCTTCCTTGCATTGACCTCAGGAGTCTCCTTTGCCTGTGGTGAAATTTAAACCCTAGAACAGATCTTTTTAAACTGCAAATATTCTACAAAACCTCCTCCTTGATTAACTCAACCTCTAATTTCCCAACTGTTCCAATCAGTGTTATTTATGTTTTTCTGGATGACAGCGGTTACCTTTCCAATTGCTAAATTTTGTATCTTAGTCATAAGGCTACTTGCTAACAAACCCGGTAATAAAGTGTTAGAATATTACCACACTTTCCAACTGAATTTAGGCTGGTATAATATTACTCTTACGAGTCTAAGATTTCTCTGCTCCTTGTGGTTTCAGGATTGTAAGCTTGAATGGAAATCTGCATTTTAAACTAATTCCCATTTTTATCAACTCTTCCGTTTAGAAACTTCAACGCAGTTCTTTTTTGTGAGGTAATCTCACGTTTGAAAAATACAAAATCTTGTCTCCTCAGTTTATTTTCTTCAGCTTGCAGGCATTTTCAATATTTTTATCTCGTACATTCATTAAGAAACTTAATTATACTTGTGTATAAATCTAACCATTCTCACCCTATAACCCTAGTTTGTGTCTTCCTCAATGTTGGGCCGTCTATGGCCTGGGAATTTAAGGGTTCTGTGCATTATCTTAGCTGTTCCTAACACTGCACTCTTCCAGACACAGAGCTCTGATATTGTTCTTGTGATCTGTTGGAGCCGTCAGACTCCCAGCTGAGTGGGTGAAACTGTCAAACGTGGTTGGGCCACACGATGGTCCTTTGAGGAGAGGGTGCACCAATGCCTCTTTTAAGAATTGGTAGGACCACTCAAGTGGTGGGTTTCCATTTTTTTTACTACCAGTTCGCTCATGTGCGCACACGACACTGGTCCAGGTGGGTGGGTGGAGCCTCCCACTGCCGCTACCGATTCGCCCGATCCAGGCCAAACTGGGAGCAACCCACTTCTGGACCACTCCCTCATTCAAGGGGCGTAAACTATCACCCAGACACAATCCCGTCTCCCCTCCCATGCAGCTTTAATAAGTCAGGGCAGGAAGGCATGTATCTACGATACAAGTGGCCAAACTAGCAGCTGAGAGAGCCTTCTCCACTTCCCCAGCTTCCCAAACTCTCCTTTCAAGATATAACCCCACCACCTCTACACATTTTGCTTTAAAGCTAGAATCCAACATAGAGCGAATGTCAGCTACTTTGATTATCAGATGTGCAGCATATTCCTGAGAGACCCTTTATGTCACAGGTGTCAAACTCGTCATATGACATATCACAATGTTTTTCCCCTTCGCAGAGCTGAGGTAGGTGTGGCCTGCACATGACGCATCCAGCCCACAGGCCACCAGTTTGACACCCCTGCTATGTGAACTTTGTATTGCTCCCTTCAGGGAGGGACCAAGTCACCTGAAACAGGGACACTGGGTGACTGTTGGCAGAGGCGATAACGAATGCTACATTTCTCTGCTCTTACCGCCACAAGGTAGTCCCTAATAGTGGCTGATCCTCATATTATTTCTTTTTGCCATCGGCACTCAGTGTCTTAGCCTGTTTTAAGTTCCCTTAAGTCCAACATGTACCACAGGGAGCATCAGGAACCCTGGACAAGGAAAGGCCACGCATGCACAATCCAATCTAAAGCTGCTTCTTCTTTGCTATTCCATGCAGCCACAACGGCTTCAATTGCATCAAGAAATATATTTTCTGGAATAACCCCAAACTCCCTCTGGAACCCAATCAGGTCCATCAGTGGGCCTGGCTGCTCCAATAGGCCTAGCCTGCCTGAGGAAGGATTGGCACCAGAGAACTGGAGGCTCACCTGTGAATATCTGACCATGGCAAGGGAGAAATCTGTTATCTTTTTCAAATCTAGAACACTCTGCCATTGACCCGACATGAAAACCCAATCAGGTGCATTACCACTGTTACGAATTGACCTCTAGACACTTTGGGTCAGGCCCATAGCTGCCCTAGTAGCTAGGAACTCCCAAGCTACCTCTGACTCCCATGCTCAGTGCAGGCAAATTAAAATCCCCTAGGATCATTAGCTCAGGCACTCTACTGCCAATCAAGCCAGAGTCAAGGAGCTCAGGCAGGAAGCAAGAGGAACAATCCTAGCTGCCACTTCCTGGTGCCCAACTTAAGAAACAGCATCGAGCAACCAGCAATCTGCAAAGCGTGCTGTGTATCCTGGCCTATTTGACTCCTGGACTGCTTTCCTGGACTTTTGTGTGTGCCCATTGGACTGTATTACCCAGTGACTCTTGCTGTACTGAGCTTGGAATCCGGAATCTGCGCAACAGAGGTGCTGTCAGAGGACCTGTTTTGGGGGGTGGTTGGTTGATGAATAAGCACCTGTAGAACTCTTGCTGGGGGGGAGGGGGGAAACGGGGCAGCAGAGGAGCCGAAGAATTTCTATGGTGCTACAAAACCATAATATAAAACAGCCATAAAATGTGAATGTGACAAATTTGATGATATAAAGATTATGTATGACAGTATCGAGTGCATGCATATTCTTAAATTAGCTAAAAAATGTTCAGATGTGTTAAGCAGAAGTGATTTTATTGTTGAACACAAATGGAAAAGACATCTCAAATTACATTAAAGAATACAAAATACTTAGAAAACTGAGTCATCCCTCCCTTGGCACATGATCTCCCTCAGCCCAGCCCACCCTACACATACTGCACATTTATTCAAATAGATTACTTGATATCTTAGAGCAGCAATAGCGAGCCTTAAGAGCCACACATTATGCATAGCCCTAACATCCTGATTCTCAAAAATAACTCATAGTGATAATCAGTGTTCCCAGAAATTAAGATTGTGTTCCATCAATATTTAACTGCTGTGGAGCCAGAGTTCTGCGTGTACATGGGACACAATAGGACAAGAACTGTGTGAATCTGCTTGTATAAAACCACATAATGAAACATGCTCTTGTACAATTTAGCCATTTCAGTTGGAATCACCCACACAAAGTCTCCAAATGGAGGAGGCAGCTTCCCAAGGGGCAAAAATGAGTTAACTCCCATCCATGTTAAGTAATGAAGAAACCCAAAGTCTGATCATCAGCTTTCTAAACAGCTGCACTTTTTTTCTCCCTAGGTTGACTTCTTGCCAGCTTCACACTATGTCAATGTTTCACCCTTTGTTACCTGTCAAGGGAAAAAAAAAGTTTGCTTACATTGGAATATATCTGGGGAAGCAGAAGAAACTTAAGTCTCCATTGGGAAATAAGAGAAGTTTGTATTTTAAGAAACATGAACAAAGCTTGGAAGCGAACGTGACTTTAGTTGCCTGGGTACTATATAAGAACTAATTCAGGCAATGGTTTCAAGCCTGCTTAGAAAGGCATTTGGTCTTTAAAGACAAGATTTTTTCCCTATTACAAAATCAAAATTGTGTTGGGAATGGCGCCTTTGTGACTCAGGGTCAAGCCTACCCACAAATCTCAGCCATCAAATGACTTTAGGCCACTGTCTTTCAGTGCAGCCTGTTATGGGGAAAATTGGAAGGAGCATTATTAACATCTTCTTGAGCTCCTAAGAAAAGGCGAGATCCAAAACTCACCAAGAAACAAAACAATGGCTCAAAAAGGCTGCATCCATCAAACACTTGACTATATATATATTCAGCCAGAGAATTAATTTATCAAACACAGGAAAGTCACTTTACCTCATTTAAAAGTAACAAACAGGCATGTCACTAGGCTGAAAACAGAGATCCCCCCACCCAAAAAGACAAAACCCGCTGACCCTCCCAGAGGAAGTTGCCCTCGGTGATTCTGCCCAACCCGCAGGTGCAGCGACCGGCCAACCGCACTCCCAAATGGGTGAGCCGGAGGCCGGGGACTAACGCTGGGGGGCGGGAGGGCAGCAATGGGGCCTATGGGAAGAGTCGTTCGCCAGCCGAGCTGCCCCGGCGGCTTCTGCCGGCGTGCAAGAGAGATGCCTCACCCGGGCCTCGATGTATTCGATCCGTCTCTCCAGCGCCGTCAACTTCTCATTGAGCGTGGCCAGGCGGGAGCGGCAGGACATGTCTGCGAGGGCGAAGAGAGCGCCGTCAATGCTGGCCACCGACCCTCCCGCTCCGCCCAATCAGCCCCACCCCCGGTCTGCAGTTGCCCCTTCAGAGGAGGGTCACCGCCTCCGCTTCCTCCCTCCCGCCGGAGGAAGAGGGGACGGCGCCCGCACCTACCGAAGGAATTGAGGAAGTCCGCGATCTTCTTAATGGAGCTGGTGATCAGTTCGATGTACTCGCGGTTCGCCCAGTCCTGGTGAATCTCGCGCTGGACCGGGTCTTCCTGGACCGACATGGCCGAGTCAGCTGGCAGCAGCTCCGCTTCCCCACCGATAAGGGAGGACGCCTGCGCGCGCACGACGCTCCCCGGAGCAGCCCGCTTCCTTTCCTACTCTTGAGCATGCGCAGCTCGGCTCCTACCTCCGCAGCGCTATTGGCTGCAACGGGCTACCGGAGGAACTGAAACCCGGAAGTAGCTTGCAAAGGCTGACATCATAAGCTGAGCGCGACTGCTGTAGGCTCTGGCTCTCAGGTTCCTTCGTTCGGGCTGGAGAGGTGGTCCTTTGTGTGAAATTTTTATGATAATAATAGCCTATAACAAATCTTACCCTTCCGGAATGGAACCCTAATCCTAACCTTAAGAGCACCTGACTTGAGTTACAAAAGGACGGGAGGACATGAGATCTTTCCACTCTTTGTTCACAACCCCCACCCCAATGGTTGTTTCCTTGGGAGTTCAAAGCATCACCACGCTATCTTATTTCCAAGATAGCCCAGTGAGATCAAGTGGGTCAGTCTATTTCCGACTAACGAAATCTTAGCCTGTGCCATCTCTCAAGACAGTCTTCAAATGGAATTAAAAGGAGCTTCCTTGTAGCAGTATTTTGATTCAAGAAACAAAATTGGAGGCTGTGGGAATCACTAAATACAATACAATACAATAGCAGAGTTGGAAGGGACCTTGAAGGTCTTCTAGTCCAACCCCCTGCCTAGGCAGGAAACTCTATACTGTTTCAGACAAATGGCTATCCAACATCTTCTTAAAGACTTGCAGTGTTGGGGCATTCACAACTTCTGGAGGCAAGCTGTTCCACTGATTAATTGTTCTGTCAGGAAATTTCTCCTCAGTTCTAAGTTGCTTCTCTCCTTGATTAGTTTCCACCCATTGCTTCTTGTTCTACCCTCAGGTGCCTTGGAGAATAGTTTGATTCCCTCTTCTTTGTGGCAACCCCCGAGATATTGGAACACTGCTATCATGTCTCCCCTAGTCCTTTCTCTTAAGCTAGACATACCCAGTTCCTGCAACCGTTCTTCATATGTTTTAGTCTCCAGTCCCCTAATCATCTTTGTTGCTCTTCTCTGCACTCTTTCTAGAGTCTCCACATCTTTTTTACATCGTAGCGACCAGAACTGAATGCAGTATTCCAAGTGTGGCCTTACCAAGGCATTATAAAGTGGTATTAACACTTCACGTGATCTTGATTCTATCCCTGTTGATGCAGCCTAGGACTGTGTTGGCTTTTTTGGCAGCTGCTGCACACTGCTGGCTCATATTTAAATGGTTGTCCACTAGGACTCCAAGGTCCCTTTCAGTTACTACTATTGAGCAAGGTACCACCTATACTGTACCTGTGCATTTCATTTTTGTTGCCTAAATGTAGAACCTTACTCATCATTGAATTTCATTTTATTAGGTAGTGCCCAATGTTCAAGTTTGTCAAGATCCTTCTGTATCTTAAGCCTATCTTCTGGAGTGTTGGCTATTCCTGCCAGCTTGGTGTCAACTGCAAATTTGATGAGTTCCCCATTTATTCCCTCATCCATTGATGAAGATGTTGAAGAGTACTGGGCCTAAAATAGAGCCTTGGGGTACTCCACTGCATACTTCTCTCCATGTAGATGCAGTTCCATTGAGGATTACATGTTGAGTGTGGTTGGTCAGCCAGTTATGAATCCATCTGGTGGTGATGCTGTCCAACCCACATTCTTCTACTTTATCTAGTAGTAGGTTATAGTCTACCTTATCAAATGCCTTAATGAAGTCCAAGTAAACTATATCAACGGCATTCCTCTGGTCCACTAATTTTGTCACTTTGTCAAAGAATGCAATAAGATTAGTCTGGCATGATCTGTTTTTGACAAACCATTTTGGCTATTACTTTATTTATTTCTAGGTGTTCACTAATTCGTTGCTTGATTATCTTTTCCAGAATCTTTCCTGGTATTGAGGTCAGGCTGATAGGTCTAAAGTTTCCTGGATCTATTTTTTTCCCTTTTTTGAAGATGGGAACCACATCAGCTCTTTTCCAGTCCTCTGGCAGTTCCCTGGTGCTCCAGGATATCTGAAAGATATAGTTCAGTGGTTCTGAGATCTCATCTGCCAGTTTCTTCAGAACCCTGGGGTGTAATCCATCCGGTCCTGGTGATTTGAACTCTTCTAGGGTAGACAGAAGGTCACTTACCATTTTCTTCCCTATTTCAATTTGTGTTCCTAATCTGATTTTTGTGGTGGTGTTTTTGATAGGTTGGACTGTTTTATCCCTTTGTGTAAAGACAGATGCAAAAAATGAGTTAAATAGTTCTGCTTTCTCCCTGTTGCTTGTCATCTTCTTGCCATTTTCTCCCAGCAATGGACCAATTGTTTCCTTAACCTTTTTCTTGTTTTTAACATGTTGGAAGAAGCTTTTTTGTTATTTTTTACTTTTGTGGCAAGCCTTTCTTCATTGTGAGCCTTAGCTTTCCTTACTTCATCTTTACAGGCTCGGGCTCTTTGCTGATATTCTGCCTTAGTTATGTCCCCCTCTTTCCACTTTTTATACTTAACCTTTTTGTCTTTCACTGTGCTTGATTGTGCAAGTTTGCTTCACATGTGATTAAAAAACATGAATGGAAATCAGCTTTTGCTTTTATTTTAAAAAAAGATATTGTAAGATTATATAAATTTAATGTTATAATCCCCAATTCTTTTTATATTCGGTTGGGATCACAAATATAAACACTTGTCTTCACCTGAGACAAACAAATGTCAACTTAAATGTATCTCCTATTTTATATCCAACCAGGTAAATTATTAAATATGAATAGAATCATTTCCTGACACAATTGTTAAATGCAGGAAAGCTATTGGTAAGCTTTCCTAAAAAAAATATGTTGATTGCGACACTTCAAGTAAAACTTGTCATTTTTTGCTTATGGAGAATGGTATAGAGATGCAAAAAAGGCATAGGGGGAGAAAAGAGTGCTCAATATATTCATTTTCAAAGTAATAGTAAGAGTTGATTATTAAAAGGCAAATAAATAATACCACCCTTGGCTCATCCAATTTATTTTAATATTGTCTGGATACAAATTATAAATTTCTTGGGATATAGATATAAATTCCAGTAATCTAAGCCAAGAAGTTTCACCCAGAATTATAGCACATTCTAATCAGAGCTGTCTTCATCACTATCATTGGTATCCACTGTATCTTCAGTCTCTGAATCTTCCTTTTCCTGAGGGGAAAATGCCAAATGTTTAAACAACTGGGGATTACAAAACATAAATTCTCCATTCCTTGACAAACAGACTAGCATGCTTAATCTTAATTCTTTACATTTCAATAAACTGGGTGTTTTACTCATATTTTAAAATTAGATAATTGGGAATGGATTTAAGAGAAATCTCCAAGCAATAAAATAATCGTGTTTGCACCGTAATTTAGAAATGGAATTGCAATTGTGTAGCCATATTATTAGGATTAGTCTTATGTGTGTAAATGAAAGAAAAGATTTGATTCATATAAAGGTGAACCAGCCCCCTTTTCCCTATATTCTAAAGGGGAAGAATTGAGTAATCCTTTCAAAATCCTTATTCATTTGAGCTTGATTGCTCAGCACTACTTTATGAAATACCATAGAATAAAACATGTCAATATCTGTTTGGATAAAAAGTGTAAAGGTCTAACTCAGAGTTAGACACCCCTGCTCTAGATGAATGAATACCTCTCCAGGATCTGTTCGAGAGTGTATGTGCATCTCTGTCTCTTCTGCTTCGGTTACTTGTGATGCTTGTGAAAGGATCTCTTCTCCCTAGAACAGATTAAACAAGCATGAAGTGGTTCCAAAAAGAATACTGCAATATCTGTAACAATGTGGATAGGCTTGAGTATAGGCTGCCCTGTCTTTCAACCTGAAAGAATCAAAATCCATTCCTATAATGTGCAACACAAGGGAAACACAGTAACTGATAATCAAGGAATTGCAGTACCATATTGTGTGGGTTATGCTGTATATTGGTGAAATGAATCCCAGAGCATGCTGAAGGAGACAATGAATATGGGCTGACATTTTGCTAGTAATGAATTGGAAGTTAGTTCATAGAGATTAATCAATATGTTAGTTCACTGATAAGCTGAGGCTACTTTATAAGGCTATTTTATAATTTGTCTTCAGGCCAATGGCTTTTATATCTGAGAAGTTTCAAGATGTTAACTACAACAAAGAGAAGTTAATCACTCAACATCCTTATCAGACAAGGCCTGAATGGGGAGGAAGGAAAATCAGTTCCCATGCCTATTTCCTCTGTGACTGTGGTCAGGCAATCCTGATCTTGATAATCACTAAAAGGAGAATGGAAAGGTAGGCAGGGAAACAGCAGGGAAATCTCTGTAGTTAAGTTAGTCACACAGTTGTTAATCTGACTTCCCCATTGACTTTCATTTATTTAGAAAATTTATATAGCCACCCACTTGCTCGCAGTGACTCTCTGTCAGAAGATCACATGACCCCTGAGACACTACAACCATCATAAATATGAGTCAGTTGCCAAACATCTGGATTTTTACATGTGACCAGGGGAATGCTGCAAATCCTAAGTATGAAAAATGGTCATGTCACTTTTTTCAGTGTGTTGTAACTTTGAACAGTCACTAAACAAACTGTTCTAAGTCAAAGACTACATGTATGAATCAAAGCTGCCCTCCCTATGTAAACTCATTGTACAATATCTACGCTTCTTTCTCCCATTTGCATTATGTAATGGGCCAAACAGATCTTTTGGGAAGGAGACTGTTGTTATTTCCATACATACCAAGACCACAGGCACATTTTTTAAAATGAAATGGTGGCAAAGTATGCCCATTTGCCAAAAAAAACTCCACCACCCTCAATAAAGCTTCTCTTTTCAATTTGCTTTTTCAATGCATTATTTTCTGAAAAATATTTTTACAGGAGACAGGAGCAATTTCAGGTCATCCCTATGGAAATATGATCAATTTGTAGCAATTGAACCACTATTTACTGAACAAACAAGCCAGAGAAGATAAAAGATGGAATGATATCTTCTGTCCCTTCTATGGAGACCCCAGGTCAATGTAACAATTATATTTTTGTACAGTGATTTGTCATCTTTTGAAACTATTTTAAGTTTGGCATTTCTTCTATATACCAAAGCTTGCTCAGTAAATTCATTTTAATGTCATCTGCTATAAGCAACAACATTTTACAAATTTCAATGATTCTCTGAAGCTTAATTCTAAATCATATGCATCAGATCCAATAATTAATTTTCACGTTTTTCCAAAGAATAATGGCTAATAAACATGGGTGAAACTGAATTAACGAGCCATTCATGAGACACATACACTTACCTGCAAGTCCCTATTTTTGAGGATGCCCACCCAGAAAGCCTCCTGACAATGATTGAGAGCCAGCATTGCTTTCACTCGGTAAACAAACAGCTCGAGCGACTTCTTTAGGAGGGGTACATGACTGGTGAGACCTGTGTCTTGATGAATCTACATGTGTAAGAAATGCAAACCAAGAAAGAACTGTTCATATTCTTCCGATTCTTTATTGCACAAATCAATATTGTATTTTATGAATGCACTAGATGGCCTTTGACATATCTCCTTAGTGCCCTTTGCATTTTTCTTGGTGGAATGCTTTCCCTATTGCTAATTAGAGAATGTAAAAAAAAGCACTTTATATTATAATAAAGTATTTATAATAACAGAACCAGCAAGAATAAGATGCAGATAAACCAGTTTTGCAGCATATGTATTAGCCAAAGCAATCTTACCCTTATTTTCAATATTATACATGACCAGGAACTGGGCATTTTCAAACAATATTTTTCACTGCTCCATTACAAAGGATGAATAAAATACTAAGAGTGTGCTAACGTTCTAGAAATAGAGAAACTAAAGTAATAAGAGTTCACTAGCACTGTAGTTGTAGTTTTACCTTGGAATGGCCACAAATATGATGAAGTTGTCTGGTGCTCAGTTGCAAGGTTTTCAACAAACTCTGTACATCCTCCTGCAACCCAAAGGAATCTATTTGGAAACTTGTGCAAAATGGCTACTTATTTGAAATCTTGTTTTATACAGAGGTATATTTGTGGCAGACTGACGATGGTTTGAGATCTCAGATACTGAGATTTGCAAATCATAGCTTATGGTTTAGCATATCCATTGAATAAAATATATGGGAGCATTGAGAACCACTTCACAACATATATGACACTAAAGGCAGGCATGTCATTAAATTAATATGGTTTGAGTTTGCTTAGTACTTTCATAAGAGACCTCCAGCAAATAAACTGGACCAAAAAGTAAAGAAAAAACACTATGAATAATAATAATAATTCATGTTGCAATACCAGGGGATAGTAGAATGGAAGGCAAAAAAATGGAGGTCAAAATATAAAGATCTGAAAATTGAAGTTGAATGATTACAGCATAAACCTACCGAGGTGGTTCCAATGGTTATTGGCACATAGGTGCCATATTAAAAACCCTTGGGTGGCACTTTGTCAACTGTGCATTGACAAAATTTCCATCTATCAATTACAAGTGACCACACTTCTTGCATTCCACACATATACTTTCTTGATACATTATGACGTCCTAGGTTCTTAGGAAGAATTTGATATGAAAGAAGGCTAACACCAGCTAAAGAACTGGCATCTATGATTTCACATGTGTGAAATCCATGTTGGGAACATAATTTATTAAATTTATGTGCCATCTGGTGCCAGAAACTCTGGGCAATTTACTATAGTTTCATGGCAAAAAATACCAAAAAATAAAAGAGAAGAAAGTGTCATCAATCATCCTTGTTAAAAAACCAGCAGTGGCAAACGAGCAGTGATTTCAAGAGTTAAGGTCAGCTTGTGGTCATCTTTTTCTTTTTAAAAACTGAGCTGTAAGTCAGTCTTGTGTGTGTGTGTGTGTGTGCGCGCGCGCGCGCATGCACCTTTGAGTTAATTTTTGACTCCTGACAACTGACTGGACTAGTCCCTGCATTTTTCTTGGCAAGTTTTTTCGAAGTGGTTTGCCCTTGCCTCTTTCTTAGGGTTGAGACAGTAATTGACCTAAGATCACCAAGCTGGTTTTGTTTGTAAGGCAGAACTAGAACTCCCAGTTTTTCCATCTAGCTCCATACCTTTATCACTGCAGCAAACTGGTTCTTTTACAAGAACGTATTTATTTTATAGTTTCAGTTTCTATGGCTGCCCATTTGTACTCAATGCTGGTGGCTACACACACATAATTTGGCATTGGAAATATCTGAAATATCTAATATGTATATGTAAAAAACAGGATGCAGATTTCATTTAGTAAGATGTTACCTAACAACCTATGCTTGTTTTGAGAATTGCCAGATTTCCAAGAAAAATTGTTTCAAAGTTCTTACCATTCATTTTTATAGTTACTCATTTATACTAATTTCTCCAATTTTTTTCTGTAATAGGTCACTGAATTACAGACTTGAAAAAACAGATATGAGCAGTTTAAAACACTCTTGAGTCAATCAAGGAGCAACCCCTTACCCTGTGCTTTTTAAAACTGTAGTCCAAGAGAGGCATACCAGACTTCAAAAATGTCTCTATAAACAGACGACCATACTGGATAAACAAAAACACACAAAATGTCAGCAAATGTGGCCAATTCTCCCAAACAAGAGTGTCTTAACCTTAGATCATAAGTCACAACAGTCAAGCATTCACTATGCTTGCTTAAATTTTAAATTATGTAATTAATTTTATCATCATCAAATTTATTTAAATAAACTCATTATTTAAATCCAAGATGTGTACCAGCAATGTTGGAAAATACATTTTTTCTGAGATGCAGAGAATTCTATTAGAGTTTCCTAGTGTCGCTTCCAGACCTTCTCCTCATTCCAACTAGTTACTCCCTTCACAGACTGACACAGAAACTAGATATTTAGGATGAAAATCATTGTAATGCAAATAGAAGTCCACTTATGTAATCAGAATTTTGCCTTCTCTCTTCACTCCCACATACGGTACCTACTAATATTCTCCTCTACTTTCTGGAGTAGCTTTTCAATGTCCACAAAGCAGCAAAAGCAAATGGACCATCATTTTATTCTTTTATTTTGCTGACAGAAGAGATTTACTAAAGCCCATCCCAAATTTACACTGTAGTCAGCAGTTTTCTATTCTTCAATCTTTGTGTAATCAGATGGTATATGTTTAGAGTTGTGTGAATAGGTTTAGGTGCTGGGCAGTAAGTTTCAAGCAGTGATATGCAAACTCTTTGCACATGTAACCCAGTATCTATCATTAAATACATTGTGTTACCCCCTCTTTTTCATAATAAATATAGGAAGTCCTCATTTATTGACTGCCTTAGACAGTGACTGTTTGCAATTATGACAGTGATTAAAAAATAACTTGGTGACCAATGCCCACATTTACAACCTTTTGAGCATCTTTCTCTGAGTCACAGGTTTGTCATTACAGCATCATGTTATCCTATGCCTGCCCCTGGTTCTTTCTTTTTCCACCCCTCAAAGAGGGCAAAGATTCCCTAAATAATCTCTTCCTAAGCTCTTTTCTCCACAATGCTAAAAAGGTTCCTAAAAAGTGCTAATGGCAACAAATACATTTCTGTGAACATAATTTGTTGATTAGAAATCTGAAACTGTCTGAAACTGGTAAAACTCTAATCAATTTCACACTAAAGGCTTTTGATTTTGTTCCTAAGTTAAGTAATGTCCTATACACAGTCATGGTCACCAGATTATCAATTATCAAATTGTTCACTTAATCACCGAGTCACCAAAATCAATTGCAGTCACTAACACAAGGACTATCTGTATTGATAGGAATACGGTATAGAATCAAATGGACTCCTCAGAATGGAAGCTTTGGGAAGTACTAAAATGGCTGCAGCTTTTCAGCACTGAAGAGTTCATTTTGAGGAATGGTAAAATTAGACAATATTTACCCAAGAAAACCATATTAAATTGGAAGCCATCTGAAATATATGTCACTTAAAATATACATTCATGTGTACACCACCCACCAATGAAAATAGTTCATGACAACCAAACCAGAAACAAGCAGACAGAAGGCAGAGTCACAATGCTTTCCTCTCTCTACCTCTGAAGTCCACTTTCTCCTTGGTAAATAGGTTGCTCTGAAAGGTTATACCAAACACCTCTACATAGAGCAGGTGTATATAGGAGGAAGCTGATATAATAGTTTAGAATTTCCTGAATTTCGTGTCTTATCACATGATTCTCACTTACCTTCAAGCAAACACTGAGTACAGGGCGACTGTCAAATACCTGTTTGGAGAGAGAGGGGGTAAAGGTCCTTTCTGAATATAATATATTAAAATATATTATCTATAATAAAATAATATAGTGTTAGTTAAAAATACAACTACTACTGCAGAACATGAATAGTACATATCACCACATTCCTTCCTAAATATCACATTGATACTACAGCATTTATATGAAAGAAACAGATGTCTATTTATTTAATAAGCTGCCTGTCTCACATACATGACTTTGGGCAGCTAACAATTAAAACAGACCAAAACAACAAAAACAACAGAATAGCCTAGCAAATAACAGCTGAGAACATTCATAAATACTCAAACATGAAATGGGCTTTCATACTACCGTGTTTCCCTGAAAATAAGACATGCCCTGCTAATAAGCCCAATTTGGCTTTTTAGAGCATGCGCCATAATAGCTCTCCCCCGAAAATAAGCCCGCCCCCAACTATTTAAGCGCATGCGCAACCGTCCCTGCAATTACCACTGTACCACCTACCGGTACAGCTTGCAGGGCAAAAAGAGGGCTCACCGCAAAAACAGCAGCAGGCGAAGCAAAGTGCTTCCACCTCCCGTCCTTCTCTCCCACACAAAGAGCCCGCCGCAAAAACAGCAGCAGGTGAAGCAAAGTACTTCCACCCCCGCCCTTCCCTCCCATGCAAAAAGAGCTCGCCGCAAAAACAGCGGCAGGCAAAGCAAAGTGCTCCCAACCCTCTACCCTTCCCTCCCACGCAAAACGAGCTTGCCGCAAAAAGAGCGGCAGGCCAGCAATGCAATCACTCCCTCCCGCCTGTTCCTTCTCGCGCAAAAAAACACTGCCCACCCCAATGGTAAAGGCAGCCTGCCTGGTTCCCTTCCCCGCCGTCCCTTTAGCGAGGGGTGGCAGGTGGGGTGGGGGAAGCGAGGCATGCCTCTTACCTTTCCAGGTCCGTTGCGTTCCTCGCCCTTTTGTCCAGTGAATCCCCTTGTAAAAAAAAACCTCATAAGTTCAACTCGCGAGGTTTTATTTTACAAGGGTCTTCACTGGATGAAAGGGTGAGGAATGCAATGGACCTGGAAAGGTAAGAGGCGCACCTCGCTTCTCCCCTCCCACCTGCCACCCCTCGCTAAAGGGACAGGGGAAGGGAACCAGGCAGGCTGCCTTTACCATTGGGGCGAGGTGGGCGGTGTTGGGCCGTGAGGTGCGCCTCTTACCTTTCCAGGTCCATTGCATTCCTCGCCCTTTCGCCCATTGTAAAAAAAAACCTCGCGAGTGGAATTCATGAGGTTTTTTTTACAAGGGGATTCACTGGACGAAAGGGCAAGGAACGCGATGGACCTGAAAAGATAAGAGGCGCGCCTCGCTTCTTCCCACCCCCCTGCCACCCCTTGCTAAAGGGACGACGGAGAAGGGAATCAGGCAGCCTGCCTTTACCATGGGGGCGAGGTGGGGGGTGTTGGGCTGTGAGGCGCGCCTCTTTCCATGTCCATCACGTTCCTCGCCATTGTGTCTAGGGAAGCCCCTGGTTAAAAAAAAGTTTGATTGAACTCGCAAGAAGGTTTTTTTTTTACCAGCGGCTTCCCTGAACACAATGGCGAGGAACGAGATGGAGCTGGAAAGGTAAAAGGCGCGCCTCGCTTCTCACCTGCCCCAGAAAATAATAAGCCCTCCCCTATAATAAGATCAAGGCCGTATTTCGTGGGGCAAAAGAAAATAAGCCCCTGTCTTATTTTCAGGGAAACACGGTATCAGTATATAAACATATTAACATACTAAAAGTCACTCTAACTAACTACAGCATAGTATAAAAGAATTTTTGTTTATCCTAAATCTTATTCGAAAATACAATCCCCACTGTAACACGAGAAAGGCTGCCAAACAATTATTCCAAAATTGTAAATATCCCCCTATGCAAACAAATATATGCATGTGATATATTAATAATGGTGGCAGAAGGGAGGGAGGGAGGGAAGGAAAGCAAATATTTCTTCAAAATTGGGAATGTTTTGTTTGTTAGTCAATAGTAGAGAAAGAAAATAATGACTATTTCAATAGAAATAGATTCAAAAAATAATGGGAATTTTAAAAAGGCAAAGAAGAACATAGATAGTTTTAAAGATATGATATGCAAAGTAACTCCAGTTGTCTAACCAGAAAGTCAGCAATATGATCCTTCCAGGATAATCACATTCATATCACAGAGGGCGTTCACTCACTCATATTCCAATGAATATATGAATGCATATCGTTGAAACACCTTACAACATCTAAATCTTGCAAGCTATGTTCATTTTGCACATGATCTGCCTTGCTAAAACAAGATACTCAGAATACTTCTTGTAAGAGTAATGTATTCAGGATAAAAAGAAAGTTTCAATACAGTTCACCAGGTCCACAAAATCAAGTCACTGTATAGCCACCTAGAGGTGGGTGGTATATAAAATTAATAATATATTAAAATATTTATATCTGAGTAATCTGTATCAACAGACAAAATGTCATCATGATTTCATATACAAGAAACACGAATGTGAATGTTACCCACCTTGACCAAATTAACAAGGATATGGAAATCACGTACAGCCAGGTTCCATTGTAACAACTTTTGTAATTGGATCTATGGAATGCAGATAAATAACATTATTTGGGTATCATCCTGTAACTATTTAAGACAGAAAGGATTTCAATATATTGAACTTGACCGATTTATAGAAATACTAACTTTCATCTCTCAGTTTCATATGGATGCATTTTTTAAATTCCATGTTCCTATTGCAAAGCTACATTCAAATTTCATTTTTTTCTTAATTAAAGAAAATTGATAATTTACTCATGAAATCCAGATTTGTTCCCACGCCCCACACCATGACCAAAATTAATTCTATTCTTGTTAACAACTCCTTTGTGATCCATAGAACCTACTAATACGCAAACTTGGGTTAATAGATTTAAGGCTGCAAATGTGAACATACGTAGCTTGGAATAACGGGATTACAATTACAAGAAACAAGTGTGAAAAGTGTTGAAGCCTAAGATAACTCAGGTTTAATGCTAAAACTTATACAGACTTCTTGTGCAGTTAGCTTTTAACAAGTTCTATATAAAATATAAACTATCTGTAAAATGTATCAGAAAAGAAATTTTGTGGGCTTTCATGCTTCCTTTCCTTTGAGGTTGATACAAGCGTTTTCTCAGGTCTGCTTCTATTTTCAACAGTAAAACCTGGATTTAATGGAACCTCCCTCCCTTTTCCATACACATGCAATGTAAATTGTCAGGAAGTCTGATTTTAAAAGACATTTCCCCTGCAAATGGTTGTACTGAGATTTTACCACAACAATTCATTAATTCCAAATTCTACAGCCATGCAGAAATCATAATATAGGCAGTACTCCAAGTCATATTTCCTGCCATCCCACTTTTTCATGCACAAAAATATATAGCTGGGCACAACTATCACCTGATTCCTATACAGTGACCTTTATTTATTGAAGATTGCTGAAGAAAGACAGGTATATGTTTGAGGCTGGGGGGACAGAAACCAGCTGTTCCCAGGTACAGATGGTTGTTATAGAAACATATCCCAGCTGTCATTTTTAAACACTTTAAATCCTGCTTTTATGTCAAGTATTCATTAATTTGGAAAGGTGGGAGGAAGAAACATTGAGCTAGAGTTCTAAAATCAACTGTTGTGGGTCACAGATAAGAATTCCATAATATCTGATTGGCCACTTTAATCTGGCAGGGTTGGGTACTCCAGGATCCATCAATTAAATAATGCCACCTATTGGGTGTTTTAATTCCCAACAAGTACTTCCAAGTACTTGTTGGGAATTAAGTTTTTATGTGTGCCAAATATTAAGGCTACATATGTTCCTTGTAATTCAAAATTCAGGTGGGTGTTTTCTGTCTCAATAATCTCTATGAAACATGTCAAAAGAATACATATTCCTTCCCCGAATGATGGCATATTCATAGCAATGTAGATTTTGCTAGAAATCCCAAGTTCTAGTTCATCACATTACCTCACTTGAATCTGATTTTCCAGCAGATAAGCTTCTTATCGAAGTCTCTAATTTAGTCATCATCACCCGGAAGAAAATGGGAAAAGTTTGTCTGGTTTAAAAAAAAAGATGAGGAAATATTAAATATACTCATCATACTCCTCACCACTATGACATTATTACTTTCTGACGCATATGTAGTATCTATCTTTCAAACAAGATTTATTTCTGGAGAACTGTCTAGTGAGGGGGAAAAAAATAGCCCAAAATAAAAACGAGACCATGTGTGTATTATCATTCAAAGTAAGAAAACTGAATCCAAACCAAGGAAGCAAAATGCAGCCAAGTGACCTAAGGAAATATGCTAAATTTTGTCAAGGATAGGCAAAATTATCCAGTATTCTGATTTTTTATATTGTAATTAGTTGTGTGTATTTCAACTTGCAATCATGTGTGGAGAAGCACTTAATTAAGTTATTGTATAAAGGTTCCATTCTGCTGCCATAGCTTGATCATCTAAGCCTTGCATCTTCTGGAAATATTCTATAAAGATGAAACCAATACATCTTCTTAAACAGATAGCCTATATTCCAAATTTGGAATGTAATAGACCATGGCATCTTTAAACTTCCTAGAGCCTGGTTTACCATAATAAGAATATTTAACCAACATACCGCAACCAGAGGTTTTTGGCCAAATAATGTGTAATTATTACCTGGTCAGTGTAGGGTAAGTAGAAGAGTATCCATCTTTAGAAGAACGAATCAGTTCTGGAACCCCAGTGCTTGAAATGTCTTCTATCTCCTTCAAGATATCATGTGTATATTCCATATAAATACTGCAAAGAACAATTTTTCACAAAATTATAGATATCTCTTTTGAAAAACTGCATTAAACTTTTTTCAACAATAAGTTTTATCTGACATACATAAAAATATAAACCTGGTTTTCATTTCAACAGCAGACATGGTTATAAACGTGCATTCTATTAAAATTTTAATTTATTAGAAATCAATCCATTTAGCATTTCTTAATTATGGGAATAATTTATAGATAATCCTTGCTTAACAATGGTAATTGGACCATAATGTCTGTTGTTAAGCAATGCAGTTGTGAAGTGTGATGTCACAGGACTGCATCATTTAGTGACAAACCTGGCATTCCCCACTGCCGTTATTAAGCAAGGTTAATGAGTGGTGAAGATCTCCTTGTAAGTTCCTGCTAGCTTCCAACAACTAAAGTCTGTAGGGAAGCCAATAGGAAGTTGCAAGTCCCAGGCAGCTCAAAAGCAGCTGGCAGGAAGGTAAGTAGCACATTCAGATGATTCAGGCCTACGGGTGGCTGCTGCTGGGCGGGAGAGGGTGTACCGGTGGCCAGCAAGGCATGGTGGGGACAGCAACTGCCTGGTGGGAGTATGTGCAAGGACCAGTAAGGCATGGCATGAGTGCAGTGGGATTGGCTGCTGCCAGTTAAGGGACTTAGTGAGTCACTTGTGATCTTCTCTGCTGGCTTGACTTTGCTTGTGGGAAACCAGCAGGAAAAGTTGAAAACCATGATCACATGATCTCAGGGTGCTGCAACTGTCATAGGTGCAAACTGGTTGCCAAGCCCCCAGATCATGATCACGCAATTGCAGGGATGCTGTAAGAGCCAAAACCTCAAGGACCTATCATAAGTACCACTCATTCAGTGCCATCAGAACTTTGAACAGTCACTGAATGAATGGTTGCTAAGTGAGGATTACCTGTATTAGCAACCTTTCTTTTGTTCAATGGTATGTCATGAGAAAAAATGGCAGTGTAAGGAACAAAGTTCTAATTATCAGTTCTGGCACCATACTGACATAGGGAATTCAGATTTATTTTGCCTTCCAACCAGAAAATGCAGGTTGTTGTGTTTTTTAAAACAAATAGAGGCCTAAGAAAGGGCATTTGACTCATTTTAGGGTTTTTTTTGCTGAAAGCTAGTATTGGCTGATAATAACAACGCATGACACTATCAAATCTTATCAAATTGCCATGCAGAAGAAAATTAAGAAAACGCTGCTAGAAAGATCCTGCAGTTTATACTGCTAAAGTGTTTATTCTATGCAATTGGCAATGAGGTATTTTAAACATGGTTAAAGAAATTGCTTATTTTTATTTATTTATTTATTTATTATTTGAACTTATTAGTCGCCCCCTCTCCCCACAGGGACTCGGGGCGACGTACAAAAGTATTATATAGCGTACAGAGGAGGTAAGAATAAATAAATAAGTTACAATACCTAAAAAAGTTAAAACCCCAGTGAAATTAACCCTTAAAAACTAAAATTACCAATTAAAAATGCCCTGGGCTGGAGAGGTTGTAGAATTATGCCAGGTCAGCTAGTCGAAACAGGTAGGTTTTCAGCTTCATACGGAAGGAGCGAAGGTCGGTTGTAGTCCTGATGTCTGGGGGGAGGTCATTCCAAAGGGTGGGGCCCACTACAGAGAAGGCCCTACTTCTGGGCGCTGCCCTCTGGCACTCTCTGGAGGACGGCACCCGGAGTAGTCCCTCTCTGTGTGAGTGGACGGGTCGCAGGGATGTATGGGGCAGGACGCGATCCCGCAGGTAACTAGGCCCTGTGCCATGGAGCGCTTTGAAGGTGGTAACCAGCACCTTGAAGCGCACCCGGTAGGCCACAGGAAGCCAGTGCAGCTCGCGCAGGATAGGTGTTATATGGGAGAACCTCGATCTCCCCATAATTACCCGCGCGGCTGCATTCTGGACCAACTGCAGTCTCCGGGTGCACCTCAAGGGGAGCCCCATGTAGAGAGCATTACAGTAGTCCAGGCGAGACGTCACCAGCGCGTGAGTGACTGTACGCAAGGCCTCCCGGTCCAAAAGGGGCCGCAATTGGCGCACCAGGCGAACCTGGTGGAACGCCCCCCTCGCCACGGCTGCCACATGATCTTCCATAGACAGCCGGGCATCAAGGAGGATGCCCAAATTGCGTGCCCCTTCCACCGGGGCTAATTGATCATCTCCGATGGTCAGCGATGGCATATGCTGGTTGAACCGGGAAGCCGGAAGCCACAGCCACTCTGTCTTGGAGGGGTTGAGCCTGAGCCTGTTGTCATCCATCCAGACCCGTACGGCTTCCAGACACCGGGACATCACTTCAACAGCCTCGTTGGGGTGGTTTGGGGTGGAAATGTACAGCTGAGTGTCATCAGCGTACAGATGGTATCCCACCCCAAAACCACGGATGATCTCGCCCAGCGGCTTCATATATATGTTGAACAGGAGAGGCGAGAGGATCGACCCCTGTGGGACCCCACAGATAAGGGGCCTCGCGGTTGACCTCTCCTCTCCTGCCAACACACATTGCGTCCGGCCAGAGAGGTAGGAGCGGAACCATCGTAATACGGTGTCCCCGACCCCTAACCCCTCCAGACGGCGCAATAGGATACCATGGTCGATGGTATCGAAGGCCGCCGAGAGGTCTAATAGGACAAGGATGGAGGAACAACCCCCATCCTTTGCCCTCCAGAGATCATCCACCAACGCGACCAAGGCTGTCTCCGTGCTGTGACCGGGTCAGAAGCCGGACTGGCGCGGGTCTAGATAATCAGCTTCTTCCAGGTGGCGCGGAAACTGCTGAGCCACCACACTCTCAACAACCTTCGCTGAGAAAGGAAGGTTGGAGACAGGACGGTAATTTGCTAGCTCCGTTGGGTCCAGAGAAGGCTTCTTGAGCAGGGGCCTCACCACCGCCTCTTTCAAGGCGGCTGGTAAAAGGCCCTCACCCAGCGAAGCATTCACCAGCCCCAGTAGCCAGCCTCGTGAGCCCTCCCAGGAGGCCAGTACCAACCAGGAGGGACACGGGTCCAATAAACATGTAGTGGCTCGCAGTCGCCCGCGCAACCTGTCCAAATCTTCGGTGGGTTATATCAAATATTTGTTGGGTTGCCTTTGAAAAGAAGTGAATCACAACATCACCAAAAGAAAAACAGTCTTACGTCAGTAAAGCATGGAGAGCATCATTAAATTGGGAGCCCTTCTGACGAGTTCCACTCGGCTGCATCCAAGATTGGCAAAGGAAACCTTTTGTCATGGAATCTGTCAAAGAACAAGAAAGAATGCTAGATATGGTTGCTCGCTAAGATTTGTTCTGAGAGAAATTATGTTTGCTAAATTTAATACAATATTGAGTTAACATCTTTATGACAATGATAAACCCAAAGCATCTCAGGTATTAGAAATTCAGCAACACTTACAGTCTTATCATGCTATATCTATTTTTCAACTAGATCCGCCAATTATGAAGGAGGGAAACTGAACTTTACCTATTTTCAATTAAATTATTTTATTTATTTATTGAATTTATACTGCACCTATTATCAAGAATGATTTTCCACAGTGTCCATAACACATACTTCATGTGTCTTCTGTTGGAATTATAGGTGCTACAGTTACAAAATTCTCAGAAATACAAAATAAATCCTTCCAAAATATTGATATGCAATAGAAATAAAATAAAATTCCATATGTTACCTATTTCTTTGCTTTTTTGATTGGCCCCAGATTTTTCAGCAATGACAAGCAGAAGCTGGGTAAGATTCAATGCACAGAAGATATTGGGAATGCTGTGCTGGAAATTCAGTAAATACTGGAAACTCTGACTGTAGGATACAGGAGAAAAAGGAAATGAAAATATAATTTGCTAGCAGACCTAAACATTACATTGAATTTTTCTTGTTCATAATTAGTTCCATAGTGCATTCCTGATTTTGTTTTTCTTTTAGCTTCTTTTGGAAGAGTGCATGAAAGAAAAATGTTTGTGAATTCTAGGTCTCTGATATACAGTATTGATAAATGTTAAGTCCTACCAAGTCCTTCACATTTTGTGCAAAGTTGCACAATTCTTTTCTGGTACCTGAGTAGGTCCCCAAGAGGAAGCTCTCTATCTCCTGGCTTAAGTCTGCATGCAAGGATATGCAAACTTGCTTTTAGTAAGCCATGGTTCTCATGCTGAGAAAATCCATTCCTGGATGAAAAAAAAAGCATCAATTATTTGTTGCTATAGTTAATACAGCAAGAACAAAAAGCATTTTCACAAGTTTGATTTGTCTTTTGTTTGAAAACACTTTGCATATGATCTCTAGAAAAGAAGCCAACATTAGTCTAGCAGCTCAGTTTGCTCACTGCCAGTCATAAAAAACGTTGATGTTCCTGTATGAAAAAGGCCCATCATAGTTTGAGCTATGAGTGGTCTGTTTCATGACATTCGATAAAGAAGATAAAAGGCCAATAATAAAATGTTAATTTATTCTCACCCTTATATTTGTAATTCCATATACTTACCAGGCAAACAGGAAGTGAAAAATTTGCAATAAGCGCTGATAACAGGATGACATTAATTGATGTTCCTGAATATTGACACCTGGTCCATCAATCACACCATGGTTCTCTGTAATCAGCGTCTTAAGTAAAGAATATGTTACTGCATAAAAGGCTGTAGTGGGTTTACTTATGCCATGATGTAAAGAAGACACTGTATGCCATTATAAGATAAATAATTTGTGTTCCAACCTGGAAGTAGTTGTGCATATTTTCTATGTGATTGCACAGTGGCTTTAAAAGTTCAGCAGCATACTCAATCACTTCTTGAGATGTACGTTGGCAAAGATGTGAAAATCCAGCATTTTTATTTCCTTTTCCCTGTAAAAAGAAATACAGGTTTATTCTTTTGAAATGCCTTTTCCCCGCTCAGCAATCATACTTTAACACAGACCATTGGGGGCTAAAAACCTGACCACTCTTTCTGTGAAGAAATCGAAGAAACTGGGTATATACCGTATTTTTCAGAGTATCAGACCAAGGTTTTGAAGAGGAAAATTTTTAAAAAGTAGATAGGTAGGTAGAGGGATAGAGAGGGAGAGAAAGAAAGAGAAATACAGTAGGTAGGTAGGGAGAGAGGGTGGGTAGGTAGGTAGGTAGGTAGGTAGGTAGGTAGGTAGGTAGGGAGAGAGAGAGAGAGAGAGAGAGAGAGAGAGAGAGAGAGAGAGAGAGAGAGAGAGAGAATACAGTAGATAGGTAGGGAGAGAGAGAGAGAGAGTAGGTAGGTAGATAGGTAGATATAGGGATAGAGAGAGAGAGAAATACAGTAGGTAGGTAGGGAGGGGGAGAGAGAGAGTAGGTAGGTAGATGTTTCCAGATGTATTTATCCATGTGCTGGAGAAGGAAATCGCTAACAACTTGCAGCACCTAAAACTTTGTTTCTGCTGGCACAGCACTTGATCAATGTAATTCTCATCAATCACTCTAACTAAAGAGCTTTCCGAAAGGGAAAAAAAATAAGTTTTTGCACTCTGCAAACCTTCCCAAAACAGCCCATTTTTTGCGAAAACAGGCCCATTTTTTTTCAAATAAAAGGCATGAATAGCCTTGGGGGTGGGGCTTGCAGAGTGCTCCTGGGGGGGGCAAAAGCGAGCAAAAAAACGGTCTGTTTTTCACGAAAATGGGTTCGTTTTTTGTCAAACAAATTGCATGCATAGCCTTATGGAGGCTTATAGAGTGCTGCTGGGGGCGGAGGGGGGGGCAAAAAACGGCCCATTCTTTGCTCATTTCTGCCCTCTCCAGCCCCCAGGAGCTCTCTGAAATCCTCCATAAGGGTATGCATGGCCATTTGGGTGAAAGGGGGGGGGGCTTCAGGAGGCAAAAAAATGCTGTATTTGATGTAAAAGACGCACCCAGATTTTCAGCCTCTTTTGTGAGGAAAAAAGGTGCGTCTTATACTCCGAAAAATACGGTAACTGTGATAAAAATAACTGAAGAAACTGGCACTTGGCATCTATCTGAAAGGTCAAGATTTATACTCTCTAGTTCCCGAATGCAGGAAATAGATTGTGACTGAATATTAGAAAAACTTCCTAGTGCACTAGTTCAACAGTGGAACCAAAAACCCAATGAAGGTATGGGCCCTGTGCTTTGAAAGTGTTCAAGTGAAAGCTAGATACATGAGAGTGGTTTCATCTGGAAGCCACCATCGATCAGGAAATTGGACTTGGTGGTCTAGATAACTTTTCCCAGCCCTATGATTCCAAAGTCTGTCCCAATGGACATTCAGCAAACATAATGTTGTTTGAAATATGAATCCGATGCAGCAAAGAGTTATTGCAAAGTTGAGCATATCATTGCGTACAAAGACAACCAGATCACTGAATCTTGTCAGAAGAGCACCACCTTAGAACAAATATGGCTTACACTCAAAGCAAGAATGGTTTAATAAAAACAGTTAATTCAGGAGGAAATTAAAGTGCAGGAATTAGATGAATGTACACTAATGCATATAATAATTTTAAACAATAATTATAATGTAAGAAACAAAAAAACTCATTTACTTTGATTTTTTAAATTCATTTTAAACAGTATATCCCCGATGTCCCAATTCATCATTGCTTCTTTCTGCTTTCTAAAAATGTATTTATTAGATTTCTATTTTGCCTTTATTATTTTTTTATAAATAAGTCAAGGTGGCAAACATATATAATAGAAAAGGGGGGACGGAGAGGGAGGAGGAAGAGAGGGAGGAGGAAGAGAGGGAGGTGGGAGAGAGAGAGGGAGGCGAGAGAAATTCAGCTGGCTTTCTGACGTAGGGCCAAAGTAGAGCTTAGTCTCCTGGTTTCTAACCTGATGTTTTAACCACTAAACCAAACTGGCTCTCTCTTTGTTCATTTAAACAAAGTTCTTCTTTAAATGAATTTCTTAAGATTCTGATGCTTAAAAAGCTACAATGCCTTACTCACATGATGCATACCTTTAAGAAAGGGGGTCTCCTTGCAGGAGTTGGTATTAACATATGTTCCATTTTCCGGTACAAATCATCTAAAAGGAACAAGAGCTCAGTTGGCTCTAACTGAACGACTTCACGAGTCTAGTATTTTAAAGGAAGAATACAGTATTATTCCAGTGATCATAGTAAGTCATATGTTTAGTATACTATACATGTACTGAATTTAGGTTTTTCAGGGAGCTGAACAAAGTTGTTAAAATGCGAAAGAGAAAAAGGGCAAGTGTTTGCAATTCTCTTATGAAAGGCAACAGGATCAACTAATTATAGGTAGGCATATTGAACACTGCAGCAAATAGTCTTAATGTATCATCCACTCTTCTTCTTATGAAGACTGATCAGCTAGTTTGTCAGTGACTTACTTAGTGACTTAAAAATTCAGAGAGAAACTGCCAATAAAGCTCAGGAACTGAAAAAACCTGTAGATGAGTATCACCATCCAGAATTAGAGCTACGTTTACAGCACAGAACTTGTATATAGAAAGAATCTGTACAAAAACATTCTAACAAGTCATGCAAGCTATGCCTGATGCTATTGTGAATAGTGTCTACACAGCATCCCTGTGTTATAATCAAGATGACTTTCCTTAATACTTAAATTTACTTGATTATGATTGTCATGCTGATATGCCATACTTATACATTGGAAGGCTTAAATTCAGGAACCCCACATTAATACTTGCACAGCAGCTGCATAATGTTAACTCTGATGTAAATTCCCAGTGGAAAGTAAACTGGATTATTGAACGTGCATATTCCGGAAAAATATATATCTGACCAGACATAAAAATTAGTGGGTTTCAATGCCACCCACCAGTGATGGAAAACTCTGAATAGGATTTGCACCTTGCAGGGCATCTGTCAAGGTTCTCTGTTTAAATGGGGGAGAGTATCCTCCCCTGAATGTGACGGTGGTGCTCCTCACCAGACACTGGATCATATAGTGACTGGCTGCCATTTTAGGGCTTATACAGGAGGAAAAGCAGATTTATGTCAACTAATAAATACTGTGCTTAATTGGATAAATGGCCTAGATATTAATATATGGAAATTTACTCCATTTCCATCAAACAACATATTTTAAAATATAACCCATAACATAACTTCTTGAATTTCTTATACCATTCAAAATTGACTACATATTTCCATCATATGTGTACCATAGTATTGTGTTCCTTTTATGTATTTTTCCTACTGTTATCCATGTACTCCATGCTATGTGCTAAATAAATAAATGCTCAATAACAACTGAAATACTGATTTTAACTTAGAAAACTGTTTTGCCCATGATTCTTCATCCTGAAGTTAAAGATCCATCATTGTACTAGTCTACTTACCTTTGTGTGCATCTCTGAGTCCAATACAGATTTGGTCAGCAGTCCACAATGAAGGATGGTAAAAACTTCCAAATCTAATTCACGGAAGTATGCACTGTAATTCTGCAGCTGTATTAAAGGAGTTGCGGGATCTTTTTCTGGAGAGCTCTAAAGAGAAGAATATAAACCCCTTCAAAAGATGATATAAACTAAGAGCTGGCAATCAGCTACAAAAGCGGCACCATATTTCAGTTGATTCTTAATGGCACTTGATACTGTGTGCATGCTGGTTGTGCAAATTCTGCTTTGTTAACTTTGTAGCTCTGGTAAAAGCTGCACCCTATGCAGAATTTAATCTTTCTTCAATAATCACTAAAGATGTTCTGATCAAAGGAACTGAATGGGAAAAAAATCAAAGATTTTGAGAACTTTTCAGCTAGTCTTTGATTTTCATCACTGGGATGATCTATATTGTGCGCATATCCACATGAATAAATAAGATTAAACAATGTGTAATGATTCAGTTTCAAAACTTCAGGCAAATGATCAACATAGTGGTTACTAAGAATCCGAATAGTATATTACTCCCATTTCTATCCAATCTCAATACTAACTGAAAAGATCCCATTACTCCACTTTGCTTGTCCAACAAAAGTTTCTTGAACAAATTTTTGCAGATCTTCTAGCTTATTATATTTTCATAAAAGATAAACAAACAATAATGGATATATTTAACCTCAGACTTCTAGAAGGATTCCAAGTTTATAAACTTAATGTATTTTCAGTAGGACACATACAGATTTTTCTTGTTGACTTGTCTCAGCTTCAGCTTGAATCGTTTCCAAGTTCTCATCCCCTTGTGAATTATCTCCAAAGCTGTTTTTGCTGCTAACTGATTTTAGTCTTTTTTGTCCTAAAAAAAGCAAAAGGTTAAAAAAACAAAGGAAAGCCAGTTTCATTGCTGATTAAAATAAATAGAAAACCTCTAAGACAGTGGTTCTCAACCTGTGGGTCAGGACCCCTTTGGGGGTTGAATGACCCTTTCGCAGGGGTCGCCTAAGACCATCGGAAAACATATTTTCGATGGTCTTAGAGACCGAGACACCAATTTTATGGTTGGGGGTCACCACAACATGAGGAACTGTATTAAAGGGTCGCAGCATTGGGAAGGTTGAGAACCACTGCTCTAAGAGAAAGATATATTATACTATATTTGAAGTCTAACCCCTTGCATCAACACACTCCAGTTTACCAGATTTCACATGTTTCAAATAAAGTCTGCTAAATGTAAATTTTTAGTGAACTTAGGCAATGACAGACTTCATTCCAAACAATAGATAAAATGGACAATGGACAATGTTTGTTGTTTCTGCACACATGTAAACATGTTCCTTCTCCACATGAATAAACTAGTACTGTATACAATAATCTCATGGGCTAGAAAAAGCATACTATTTTTTTCACACACGTCTCTGCTACTGCTTAGTATGGGTATCATGTTGGATTTTAAATGTCTCTGGAAGAAAAAAAAATAAAAGGCCAGAATGGGCACAAAACTTTTTTTGCCACTGGGAAGACTTTAAAATTGGCTTTTGCACGACTGCCCTATCTATTCTGTCACAAAAATTTCTGATGCGTAACAATAATTTTGTTGAGCAGTTTGGTAGGTGTACAAACACAACTTGGGGGAGGGGGGAAATGTATTGAGATTTATATTACATTTCTGAAGCTACTTTGAGTCATGGAAGAACAGTAGTAAATTAAATTAAATTAGCTTGACTGACCTCTTAAAGCAAATTTTTTAGTATTGCCTATTAATTGCCTATTATACTATTAATATTGTACAATAAATCTTTAATACGAGAAGAATTTAAGAATAATTCTTGCTCAGCTTTATGTTTTTTCTCAATTTTTTACATTTTATCCAAAACAACAGTTTAATGAATTCCCTGTGGTACCTTTGTTCTTTTTTTTACTAACAGAAATGGTATTGAGAGCAGGTGCAGCTTCCAAGGTCTCAGAATCAAAGTTAGCAAGAGGAGGAATATATCCAGGGCTTGCTGAAAAACCAGAAGAAAACAATCCAAGTAAGTTGATTAAGTTTCTTATACAGATAATCTTTGACTTATTACCACAATTGAGACCAAAATTTCCATTTCTAAACAAGGTGGTTGTTAAGTGAATCGTGCCTTATTTATGACCTTTTTTTGCCATGATTAAGGGAATAACTACGGTTGTTAAGTGAATCTGCCTTCCCCTATTGATTTTGCATGTTAGAAATCAGCTGGGAAGATCACAAATGGCAATTACGTGATCCCAAGATGCTGCAAACATAGTAAATATGCCAGTTGCAAAGTGCCTGAATTTTGATCACATTACTGTCAGGATGCTCTAAGAGTGATGACTAGTCATCAGCCACTTTTTTCAGTGCCCTTCTAACTTCAAAGAGCTGCCAAACAAATGGTTTTAAGCCGAGAAATTCCTACACAGGTAATCCTTGGACTACAATGGCAATTGGAATGGATTGCTTTCATTAAATGTCACATGGCTGTGTGACATAACAACAATCCCAGTTGTCATCATAACCTCAAGATGCATGGGTTAAGTGGGAAGCAACAAGAGTCCATGCCAGGAGCACAGGGATGCTGTGGGGGATGCTTGTGGGAAGCCAGCAGGGAAGGTTGCAAAAAGCGATTGTGTGACTGCAGGGTGCTGCAGCTGTCATGAGGGCTTGTTACCAAACAGCTGGACTGCAATCACATGACTGTAAGGGTGATGCAGCAGAGGGTACTTTGTAAGGACCACTCATTCATCAATGTCACAACTTTGAACAGATGCTGAACAAGTCATCATAAGCAAGGAGTATAATATATAGCTCTTATACATATACTGCATTTGATTGAAAATATTAATCACTTACACCTTTTCCAGAGACCTACTTGCAATATTTAAAACATGTATCTCTTGATCATCATATGTTAACTGTGTGACATATTTAACACATTAATCCATATATATATACTTTCTATATAGGGATTTTACATTCAATCAACTAGCGCTAAGAAAATTAGAATAGTACTCTTTCCCTGTCTTTTTTATATTTATTCTTTTGAGTTTAAGTTTTCTATTGTCTTAAAACAACCCGCATACATTGGATGTTATTTCTGACTACCCCCTTCTTACACCTTTATTTCATGCAAGATTACCTGCTAAGCATTTTTCCAGAGTACACTGTAGCTCCGTAATGTTCTGTAACCGAGTCAAAACTTTTCCTTTTATATTAGGGTCTTCTTCTCGGCAGAAAGCATTTACAACCTTGAGGGACAAATTCGTAAGATCAGGTTAGAGACTTTTTTTACCATCTGCTACCAATTTTTTTGACAGTTCCCAAACTGTATGATTTTTCAATATACTGTACAATAAGAAATACTATATTTCAAACCTTAACTCAGTTTCAAATATTGACCCTAGTAAAAATTAGTTGATTAAAATATTTAGTATGAAGGAATGATTGTTATTTCTAGTCTTAGCTATATATGTATGGCTGTGATTTTTGTATTGGTTTTCTATTGGTACACAATGCCCAGATTCATAAATTACGACTTAGGCATTCCTATAAATCCTTTAACAAATAGAGAAATAAATAAAACAGGCCTGTCAATATCTTAAGTAATAAATTATAGATATTCATCTGTAAATTCCATCCATCAACAGGACAATTTTCAGTCTTAAGAATTATCTATTCCCCACCTACCCCCCAACTATTACATAACAGTAGTGAATTAAATAGTACAGATAGCCCTCGACTTACAACTATTTATTTAGAGACTTAGGATCATTTTTCACACTCACAACCATTCCCCACTGTCGTGTGTTCGAAATTCACGTGCTTGGCAACTGGCATGTATTTGTGGCAGTCACAATGTCCTGTGGTCATGTAATTACCACTTGTTACCTTTGGCTTCCAACCAGCAAAATCAAAAAGCCAGATTTGCAGAAAGCCAGATTTGCTTAACAACCATGATTCACTTAACAACTGCAGAGATTCATTTAATAATTGTGGCAACAAGATTGTAAAATGGGGCAAAACTCAGTTAACAACTGACTTACAACAGAACATTTTGGGCTCTATTGTGGTCATAAGCGAGGACTACCTCTAATCTGATATTTAAAATATTTTCCAAAATAGCATTAGCCAACAAGGAAAGAGAAAGATAAGAAAATATTTTTCTACTTTTTTTTATACAATAGTGCTTATATGGAAAGACGTGTATGTAAGGAAATTAATATTTGTATATGTACAAACCTAAGATGCAAATATTTGTATTCATGAACATTCAGCAACAAGAATAATTAGGAAAAAATGCCATACTTAGCTATGCTAAGGCTCTCCATTTGGAAAAATCTCTCAAAGTGAAAGATTCTTATTATACGTTAGGAAAGATTATGATTATCACACAGACACGTGGCCCAATAATCAGGCAAGTGTCAGCACTATGAAAAACTGCACATCCTCTGAAGCAATGCTTACCTCACGAAACCAGTTCACTGCATGAAATAAGAGAGAACAAAGGAACTCGCGTTCTTCCTTTGACAAGGACTCTATTTTTTCTGCCACCTCCAAGTTAGTCAGATATAAAGGACACACTGTAATAGAATACAATAAAATAAATTCACTCATAATTAAGCTTATTCATTTAATTGTTGATATATCTTTTTCATACTTTTTCCTGGTATGAAATTTGGGTGAATGGTTTCTGTTTTGTTTCTATTTCCTTTTCTCCCCACTTTCTAATGAGTAAGTTTTGTTTTCTGTTGGCTGTTACAACCCTGTTGTAAACTGCTTGAAATTATGTTTCTAGCGGCATTATAGAAATATATTAAATAAACAAATACGCATTGTAGACTATATTTCAGTGTAGCCGATGGTAATGCTTAAACTTGAACTCCAGTTTCATCACTCATTCTTTTGCATTGATATCCCACCTATATTATTCCAAATAGAAGTGGGTTAAATTAGACAGAGGTCAACTGTCGACATTCTATACCTAATAAGGCATCAATGTCCTCCAGACTCCCTTTATTCAGTTCTGACATGCAGAGCCTCAGCATTCGGAAGAAGGGCGACAAACATACTGGAGACACTAGCCTGAGATGAAGAGAGAGAAACCTTGTGAAATGACGGTGGTGCTGAATACAGAAAAACACCTTTGGAACACCTGCAGAAGGACTGAATCTGCTTTGTGACTAGTCTCCAGGGTATTACAGCTATGTTCCTATGCTCAGTCAGCAGTCAAGCAACTGATAAAAGAGTACTTCTTCCAGAGCTGTGTAAGTCTCAAAATCATCAACAGCACATGCAACTTAACTTGTGTTGTTGTTTACAAAAAGTGTAATGAAACTTGAAGAAAAAACCTGGCTGTTTGGAGGGACAGGGCAGGAGAAGTCAGAAATAGTTGTGTTAGGCTTAAAGCAGCAACCAGTCTCAAGTAATACGAGATCCAGATAGGAAGTCATCATAACAATTTTATAAAGTTTTCAAAACGGGGCTAAAGGGAGATAATAATTCATTGATATATATTGAATTACCAAGGGTCAAAGTCCTACAGACTTCTGTAAAGTTTTGCCTATCAGATAGGTTACCCACAATTTTTGGGAGGGAGAGCTGAAATGTAAGTTTACAAAAACTCCTTTCATCCAAGGCCCTGGAGATGGCAGAGTGATTTGGATTTCATAAGGGCTATAAATCGGAAGGAGAAACAGGCATAATTGCCAATGTTCCAGTTCAAAAACTGGCATCACACTCTAATTTGGGGGAGACCCTACAAATGGCTCAAGAGATCAACCACTAGACTGTAGTCTCAGGAGATGAAACATGTGAGAACTACTTCCTCACATCAGCAAACCTCCACTTTTAAGACGCATGAAACGGGAATTGCAAGAATCTGATAAGAGGAGGAAATCTACCCACAAATTACAATATTTATCAAATGGTAGCAATCAAACTACATTTAACTGAGAAATGCAGTGCTTATGGCAAAACAGGACAAAATCATAGGCTCTTTAGGATAGAATTTCATATGAAAGTCTAGAATGCTACTTCCAATCAGTCTACACAACTAATCCAGGACTGGAACCCGCTTTTGGAAGGGGTACACGGTGATCCTTTGCATTACATTGCAATCCTTTCCCCTCCCAAATTTCCAATTTCCAAAGCATCGAGCAAAATGACTATTGCTTTTCCTTCGTTCACTTAATATTTGGTCATTTTGATTTTCATAAGAGGATTTTCCATTAACACTCTTGTGCACCCTAGCTTTCCCCTGCGCAATCTGGTATCCTCCAAATGTGTTGAGACCACATTTTCCAAACCACGCTGGATAGAAGGATCTAATTTAGATTCAGACAGCACCTGCTTCTAGAAAACCGGCCTAGCGCTTCAGCTGTGTAAAAAAAAAAAAAAAAGGAGGTAACTCTAACCTTTTGTCCTTGCTTTCCGCAGCTGCTACCTCCAGGTTCATGGAAAAGCTCTGGGACAACAGGGGCAGCAAGTTGATAGCAATACCCTCCTGACTTTCACCCTCTTCCAAGCCATAGAGAGCTTTCACCGGAAATGGGAAAGTCCTGGAAAGAAACCAAATGTCAACAGTAAAGCTCAATATAAAAATACCAAATTTAATTATTTTTAGGAGAGGTTATAATCGTTTTTGGAAATACCTATCCTCTATCTGGAGAAGGTCTGTGACAAAATCGCTCTCAAAGTCTTGGACCACACAGTCCTTAATCCAGGCCTTAAGGGAAAAAGAGGGGGGAAAAAACAATTCCACAGGCAAATTAATTGGAGTTGGAGAACAATGGAGAAATTAGTTATTTTCTTCAGATTTATAATACTGAACGTACTTTATTGTAAGTTTATATTGTTCCAAATGGGAGTGCAAAGCACTCCTGCAAAAATTGCTGTAGTAATTTTTCGCATGATAAAAGGTGAAATATGTTAAATTATATCTAATCAATAGCTCTGCATGCTTCAAACATTTTTCAAAGGATTCCATGAGCTTGAAAAAAAGGAAACAAGCTGCTTTAAAAGTTGGCCATGGTTAAAGGTAAAGGCTCTAGGGGGCGGTGCTCATCTCCGTTTCAAAGCTGAAGAGCCAGCGCTGTCCAAAGACGTCTCTGTAGTCATGTGACCAGCATGGCTAAACACCAAATGCACACAGAACGCTGTTACCTTCCCACCAAAGGTGATTCCTATTTTTTCTGCTTGCATCTTTTCATGCTTTCGAACTGCTAGGTTGGCAGAAACTGAGACAAGTAACGGCAGCTCATTCCATTACGTGGCACTAGGGATTCGAACCGCTGAACTGCCAGCCTTCTGATCAACAAGCTCAGTGTCTTAGTCACTGAGCCACCGCGTCCCTTGGCCATGGTTATGCAATATAATAAGGGAAAGGGTATAAGCCCAGAACTCTGTATCTTACCAGAACCTGCAAATCCAGATTTCCTTTCTGAATTAAGTTGGCAAGTTCGTCATAATACAAAGCCAAGGCATGAGGAACCTGTCCACAACAGGAGAATACAAGCTCCAACAAAGTTGTAATCTGCAGAGGGAGAGAGGGAGAGAGGGAGAGAGGGAGAGAGGGAGAGAGGGAGAGAGAGAGAGAGAGAGAGAGAGAGAGAGAGAGAGAGAGAGAGAGAGAGAGAGAGAGAGAGAGAGAGAGAGAGAGAGAGAGAGAGAGAAAGAAGAGTGCTTGATTTTAGGCACATAAAGGTCAGGCGCAAATAACCAGCACAGAAGAGTTTGTTATTCCTATCTATACACAAGAATCTAGTCAACTAATGGTCAAAATTAAATTGGTGTTAGCTAACCAACGGGGACCAACGACATTCACAGAGGGCTGGGTTTGGGTTTCTTGAGGCAAGGCAATGACTCCAAACTGATGGTACATTTAACACCATCTTTCAACTCAGCCTGCACTGCTCTTTTCCTACAATGACATAGATTCAGACCATAGGGTGAGAAGCATTCTAGATTACCTCAAATAGCATTAGGCACATAGAAATACTCTGTATAAGCATGTCTTTAGGTAGTTGCCTTTCCAAGCAATCATAGTCCATTGGACCCAGAAAAAGAATACAATACAATACAATACAATAGTAGAGTTGGAAGGGACCTTGGAGGTCTTCTAGTCCAACCCCCTGCCTAGGCAGGAAACCCTATACCGTTTCAGACAAATAGCTATCCAACATCTTCTTAAAGACTTCCAGTGTTGGGGCATTCACAACTTCTGGAGGCAAGCTGTTCCACTGATTAATTGTTCTCACTGTCAGGAAATTTCTCCTCAGTTCTAAGTTGCTTCTCTCCTTGATTAGTTTCCACCCATTGCTTCTTGTTCTACCCTCAGGTGCTTTGGAGAATAGTTTGACTCCCTCTTCTTTGTGGCAACCTCTGAGATATTGGAATAATGCTATCATGTCTCCCCTAGTCCTTCTTTCTCTTAAGCTAAACATACCCAGTTCCTGCAACCGTTCTTCATATGTTTTAGTCTCCAGTCCCCTAATCATCTTTGTTGCTCTTCTCTGCACTCTTTCTAGAGTCTCCACATCTTTTTTACATCGTGGCGACCAGAACTGAATGCAGTATTCCAAGTGTGGCCTTACCAAGGCATTATAAAGTGGTATTAACACTTCACGTGATCTTGATTCTATCCCTCTGTTGATGCAGCCTAGAACTGTGTTGGCTTTTTTGGCAGCTGCTGCACACTGCTGGCTCATATTTAAATGGTTGTCCACTAGGACTCCAAGATCCCTTTCACAGTTACTACTACTGAGTAAGGTATCACCTATACTGTACCTGTGCATTCCGTTTTTGTTGCCTAAATGTAGAACCTTACTCTTTTCACCATTGAATTTCATTTTATTAGATAGTGCCCAATGTTCAAGTTTGTCAAGATCCTTCTGTATCTTAAGCCTATCTTCTGGAGTGTTGGCTATTCCTGCCAGCTTGGTATCATCTGCAAATTTGATGAGTTCCTCATTTATTCCCTCATCCAAATCATTGATGAAGATGTTGAAGAGTACTGGGCCTAAAACAGAGCCTTGGGGTACTCCACTGCATACTTCCCTCCATGTAGATGCAGTTCCATTGAGAACTACACGTTGAGTGCGGTTGGTCAGCCAGTTACCAATCCATCTGGTGGTGATGCTGTCTAACCCACATTCTTCTACTTTATCTAGTAGTAGGTTATGGTCTACCTTATCAAAAGCCTTACTGAAGTCCAAGTAAACTATATCAACGGCATTCCTCTGGTCCACTAATTTTGTCACATTATCAAAGAATGCAATAAGATTAGTCTGGCATGATCTGTTTTTGACAAATCCATGTTGGCTTTTGGCTATTACTTTGTTTGCTTCTAGGTGTTCGCAAATTCGTTGCTTGATTATTTTTTTCCAGAATCTTTCCTGGTATTGAGGTTAGGCTGATAGGTCTGTAGTTTCCTGGATCTAATTTTTTTCCCTTTTTTGAAGATGGGAACCACATCAGCTCTTTTCCAGTCCTCTGGTAGTTCCCCGGTGTTCCAGGATCTCTGAAAGATATAATTCAGTGGTTCTGAGATCTCGTCTGCTAGTTCCTTCAGAACTCTGGGGTGTAATCCATCCGGTCCTGGTGATTTGAACTCATCTAGGGTAGACAGGTGCTCACTTACCATTTTCTTCCCTATTTCAATTTGTGTTCCTAATTTTGTGGTGCTGCTTTTGATAGGTTGGACTGTTTTATCCCTTTGTGTAAAGACAGATGCAAAACATGAGTTAAATAGTTCTGCTTTCTCCCTGTTGCTTGTCACCTTCTTGCCACTTTCTCCTAGCAATGGACCAATTGTTTCCTTAACTTTTTTCTTGTTTTTAACATGTTGGAAGAAGCTTTTTTTGTTAATTTTTACTTTTGTGGCAAGCCTTTCTTCATTGTGAGCCTTAGCTTTCCTCACTTCATCTTTACAGGCTCGGGCTATTTGCTGATATTCTGCCTTAGTTATGTCCCCCTCCTTCCACTTTTTATACTTACTTTTTTTGTCTTTCAGTTTGTCAGATAGTTGTTTATGCAGCCATGCTGGTTTCTTTTGGGAGCTGTTGTTTTTCTTCTTCATTGGTATTGTGTTAGACTGGGCTTTTCTAATCTCATTTTTCAAAATTTCCCAAGCTTCTTGAGTTGTTTTCCCCTCGAGGATTCTCATCCATGGAATTTTTCCCAAGCTCTCTCTAAGTTTATTGAAATTAGCTTTCTTAAAGTCCAAGACTCTAGTTTGACTTTGTTCTACTACTTGTGTTTGGATAATGTTGAATTCCAATATTGCATGGTCACTTGCCCCCAGGGTTCCTATGACTTCAACACCTTCTATCATTTCCTCTCTGTTAGTGAGAATTAAGTCCAGTATGGCTGATCCCCTTGTTTCCTTCTCTACTTTTTGGAAAACAAAGTTGTCTGCTAGGTTTGTTAGGAACCTGTTGGATCTTCCACTTGGTGCAGAGTTTGTTTCCCAGTTGATGTCAGGGTAGTTAAAATCTCCCATTACTATTGTGGTGTGCTTCCTACATACCTTAGTTAGCTGACTAGCAAAAAGTTCATCTTCTTCCTCTGCTTGGTTGGGTGGCCTGTAGTATAGACCTATGGCAATGTCATTTCCCCCACAACCTTTAATATTGACCCAAATGCATTCAAGATAGTTCTCATTATTGTTGTGCTCTATTTCTGTAGAGACATAGTTATTTCTTATATATAGTGCAACTCCACCTCCTCTTTTATTTGGTCTATTTCTTTTAAATAATTTAAATCCTTCTAGCTGTATGTTCCATTTGTCAGTTTCATCCCACCAAGTTTCTGTAATGGCAATAATATCATATCTGCCCTCTTTTACTTGAATTTCTAATTCTCCCTGTTTATTCCTCATGCTCTGTGCATTGGTATATAGACATTTGAGTCCATTTTGATTGACCTTGTGTTTACTGTCTACATAACCTGTATTATGCCTGACTGCCCCTATTTTCTTGCCACTTGTGTGATTCATGCACATGGTATGACAATCACTATTACATGCTTGGTTTTGCTTGACAGCAGGAGTGATAATCTTACCCACACACACATCTATGTTACATGCATTTATAACCCTATGAATTTTAGTTTGCTGGGGACAGAGATGTTCTGTATCTATTAATTCTCTGTCCCCGCTCTTCAGTTTAAATGTTTATCAAGAAAATCTGTGAATTTAATGCCAAGTAACTCAGTTCCTTTCTTGGATGGGTGCAACCCATCTCTTTTGTACAGTTTTTCATTGGACCAGCTACAGGCTTCATGACTAATAAAACCAAAGCCTTCCCTTTTACACCACTCCTTTAGCCAAACATTAAACTCTGCTACACGCTGGCCCTTCCCTTTTTGTTCCTTATATACAGGTAAAACCTCTGAAAAGATAAGCCTACAACCTATACTATTAAGTTCATACCCCAAGTTCTGGAAATCATTCTGCACAGAAAGTACATCTTTCTGGGATAGATCATTAGTGCCAAGATGTATAATAGCATCAACGTCACAGTCCTTACTTGCATTCTTGACTATCTTAAGAATACGCCTCTTGTCTCTGCTGGCAGTAGCACCTGGCAGACACCTGACCTCTTTTAAAACCTCCGTATCCTCTCCTAAATTAACATCTCTTACGATTGAATCACCAACCAGAAGGTGACTTCTCTTTTTACATACCTTGATCTTCTTCTGCGACTGATGTGTGATACCTGGTTCCCCTTTTCGCCTTTCCGAAGAAAGTTCTTCGTTTTGGACCACGATCCCCTGCTTATTTGAGTCATCATTATCACAACTGCCTTGACCTATCTCTTTAGTGTCCCCATTAAGGTCAGCAAGGGCACTATATCTGTTTTGCTGGGTCACAGCAAAAGCTTTGGGTTTATGGTTCACAGCTCTCAACCTGCCAGATCCCACAGTTGTCCAGACAGCTCTTCTCCTGCAAGATCTTTGTGGTAGAGGGGGCTGATAGTGTGGCTTCACCATAGAGTGGAATGGCTGACGTAGACACCTAGTTTCTGCTTGGAGAGCACAGATTACAGATTCTAGATAGGTAATCTGCCTATGTAGACTCGTAATTTGTTTACAAAGGGGACAGTATCCAAATTTGAAAAGAGTACTGCGAAAGACAGGTGCAAAACAGCTATTACATTGAACTAAGCCAGAACTAAGCCAGAACTAAGAATAGGCTTTGTTAATTCAATAAGGAGTGATATTTTAAGTTCATTTTTAAAAAAGCTCTAAATAGGTCTACATTCCAAGTTAATAGCACTCCTAGTTTATATAGAAGTCTGCCCGGTATAGGTGTGGGAGGAGGGGGATATACAAAAGGAGTGAGGATTTACAAAAGGAGGGGCGGTTCCCAATTGTAACCAATTCCCTTCCAACTGACCATAAAAGTAAATTTCATGTCAGACTAAGGTTGTCCTGCCAATAGATCTATATTGCTGGACCCTTGATGCTCTCTGAGCTTGGTGGTTTTCTTGCAGATGTTTCATTACCAAACTAAGTAATATCATCAATCCATCAGTTTCTCTATCTTATCTGCCTCCTCTAATTGGCAGAATGAAGATTTACTGGAAGGAGTCCCAGGATTTCACTGATGCCTGATGTAATAATATCAAAGGGAAATTGTGATGTCTGTAAATATACCTATAAGAGAGCTAGTTGGTATAATGATTAAGACACCAGGCTAGAAAGCAAACGTCCTCTCTTAAGCATGAAGCCAGCTAGATAACCTTTGGGCCAGCCCACTCTATTTCAGCCCTACGCAAGAAAGTAAGGGCCCTTCGGAAAATCTTGCCAAGAAAACTTCAGGTTCAGGCAGTTGAAAGCACAGTCCTACCCTCATCCCTTTTACTCAGTGCAAGTTTTTTTTGAACATTTCAAAAAAGTACTATCAGCCAGGTGGAAAAACTTAAGAATATTTCTTAAAAGATTTAAGGTCTCCTGAGCTTTCTTCATGTGGGCTTCTCTGAAAACTCCCACTCATTTACTCTCAGGTTTATATCGTTGGCCCTTCTACTGGGCAATAATCCAGTTTCCACGTAACTCTGAATCACCATTACTTGTACAAGCTGTGATAAATCAGGAAAACTGTTTTGCCCTCAAAATTTCAGCAATGAAGTCTAAGGGAGCCCTGCGGGGTGGAAACATAGACATGTCCATATCTGCAGTACAGAAAAACAGAAGAAAAAAGATGGGGGACAAATCCTTCTCCAACTACTTTTCCTCATTAAAGCTAGGAGAAAAGAATAATTTCCTATTTCCCTGATAGCACTAGAAATCTGCTATATGAAAACAACCCAACTTGCCTGTCTGTGTTGTTCCTTGCTCAGCTGTTCCTTTTCCAGCAATTTCCCATTTTCTTTGCTCCTGAAATTAGGTATGACATTAATTAAGGATGTCTGGTGCAGCCAAATCTTCATGTATAGTTTCTTAGTTTGAACCAGAGAATTATTGAAACATAGCTGATCTGCTGAGGACATCAAAATGAATGCAGGAAAACCCTTATATTCTTACTTAATATGATACTGTTCATTACTCCCTTTACTTTCATATTTTTTTATAAGTCTAACCCACAGTTACGTAAAGAACTGCAGTTCATCTATTCTTGTCCTCCCATCATCATCATGTGATACTTGCTTGCTCACCTCTTGGCTGCCATACTGCCAACCATGGTAACTGCTCCAATAATCCCAATACGTTTATATTTAGGGATAGTACTTGAGAGCTGTTTTCTAATCACCATGTGCATATCATCCTGCGTGGAAAGGAAACTAAGTATTACAAAAATTGAAGTATGTGAGATAAATCTGCTTCTCCTGAATTGCAAGCAATGCCCAAAGAATAGTTAGTAGCACAGAACTATCAAAGCATACAAAAAGAAAAAAATACTATTCTGTTCTATAAATTGAGAGATATTTTAAACTACAATTTCCCCCTTGGGATTCAGTGCACCAGTATACAATGCTTTAATAGTTTGAATGTAAAATGCATTTGCAAATTTTAGAACCAAGAATAAAATTAAAGCAAGCAAAAATATCTGAAAGGCGATGCATTCATATAGAAATGTATGATGTTCCAAGGATTCTCAAATAAAAAACTAAATCTCACTTTGGTTATTTAGGCAGCTTATATTCAATTTTATATGTTATACTGAATTTGGTAAACATCTAGATTCATACACGGCTCCAATTTTTTAATGAATGTATAAAATACTAATATGTGAAAAAAGAAATATTAATCAAAAATTAATAGCAACATTCACCAAATTTTGAATAGCTATTTTATACCCACTATGCATAAATCTTTCTGATACCAATGGCATCTAGACATTTAAAACTGAATAGAAAACAAGCCTCAACATCTTCAAATGAAGAGGACATAGGGAATGATCTCGAAGGAAAAGCCACTACCAATGCAATCTTTATAAACAGCCAGGTTTGAGCCCAGATCAACAAGATAATTTGAGAAAACATCTCAGACAAGTCTCTTCCTAGTTCACAGGAAGATAAAGATGAGGGAGGGGGAATGTACATTCAAACTTGGGAAATTGTATTTCTATAGTTTACAATAAAAGTAGTCCTATATGGCATTGATTTATTAATCTGGTCTACCTTGTAGAGGTATCAGCTATCAATGGTCCACTCACCTGGATGTGGCTGTTTCTATGCCCCTGGCTAAATGCCAGCATGCTAAGGATGTGAAATAGCTTCCGGATTTGCTGTGGACCAAGATTATCCATATAGTCCAAGATGCTCTGAAAGGCAAGTTCATGCTCAACACTCTAGAAGAGTGATGGTGCGTGCCCACACCCACAATGCAATGCGTCCCGCCCCATGTGCATGCATGCACGACCCCCCCCCCGGGAGGTGTTTTTGCCTTCCCCAGGCTCCAGAGGCTTTCCTGAAGCCTGGGGAGGGCAAAAACTGCCCCCCTAGCCCCCCAGAAGATGGAAATGGATCATTTCCAAACTTCCGGTTAGCCTGTGGGGCCCGGTTTTTGCTCTCCCCCGGTTCCGGAGGATTTCCTGTGAGATTCTTCCAACAATTAAGTGCTCTGATCCAGAAAATCCATCTTAAATTCTTATTGCAAAAATGCATATTTAGGATTATTTTAGAGACCAAATATGTCTAAATTGATATAAATCTTTGCTTTGAAAAATAAGTCAATGGGCCACAAGGATTCTATTAAGAGAAAAAAATAGATCCTGTTCTTCAAAGAATCTCATATATCTTCCACCATCAAATTAATTCCTCTATTTTATTTAATGAGTCTCTTTTCTTTTTTTCCCTTCACTGAGAAATATGCAATAATATTAGACAGCTAAAAGGTATTATATGTTTATTTGTTGTGGGATATCATAAACTACACAGAATTTTTTTTAAATGGTATATGAAAGAATAAAAAATGCTATTTTAAAATGTTTATTTTGTCTTTTCACAAAAAAATCCAATTTCTAACACTGCAGAGAAATTAGTTAAATATACCTGAACCAAAGCTTCCAGTGTTGAGCCATGCTTACCTTCAGAAAGACAACATAGGGAACAACTGATGAGGTATGGACAGACACAAGATCAGTTAATGTATCCAGAGAAACATCCACTTCAACCTTGTTGCCACCACATACATGAGTAACCAAGGCACCCACAATCTCCTGCACAAAAGGAGATTGAAATAGGAAAGAAAAATGTTAAAGTATAAATGTTTTGTTGTCATTTTGAACAGAATAGCATTTGCCTGCTAGGGTTGAAACTGGTAAGGAATGGTTGAAATATTATTGTTAAATAGACTTCCAGGTTTATGTGGTTGTCTAGCAATTGGAAAACTTATTGCATCTACCCAAGCCAGTTTTTAAAGAACCACACAAAGTGTCTCTAATGTTCTCATTGTATTTAAAAAACATGGATAGTCCTAGAAAAGGGAATTTCAGATTTACAGCTATGGTTTTTAATCTTTGTTTTAATGGTGCTTTTTTGTTTCAAAAACTATTTCAATCTCAAAGTGAACAAGTAATAAAGGGCAATATATGAATATAGTAGAAAAAATATTGCATTAGAAGTAGAAATATTTTTAAAGAAATGTGCACAGAACTTTACAAATAGACACACACACACACACACACACACACATATAGTTATTTATTTCTTATTTAATATACTGAAACCCCCTTTTCCTCTCCAAATGAATTATTCAAAACTCATGTATAAAAAATAAACATAACAAGAATGCATGTTGCAAATATATGTATCTTTTGTACCTGCTGGCAGTAAGAATCAAAAGCCATGAATGCTTGCTTGTACATGCAGCTGCCAAAGGAGACAACACAAGGATCTACTGAGTTCACAAAGCTCTCAGCAACTGACAAGATTGCTGGAAAAAGATCTCTCATAACCTGAAAACATAAAAGGTAGATCAAATGGGCTTCAGAAATATATCTTTGTCTTTCCAATGCATATAGCTGATCATGTTTATGGTATTCTAAAATGTATTGGTAACATAAAATCAGTTAACAAGTTCCCTGAAGATGGGCTCCAGCATTGAGTCCGAGAGCTTGGAGAAGTCAACCTCTGATCCCAGTGATCAACCTAGATTCGATCTTGCAGTTAAACATCTGACTGCTGCTAATTAATTCATCTATTGGAGATGATGAACAATATTCTATTTCTGCCTTTAGGGGAAATAACGATATATAGAATCCTAAGTTAAGGATGCCCATTATTTTCTTCAGGAAAACAGGATATTTATGGAGAAAGCAGAAAGTCATTTCACCAACCGAACCTATCATAATCACAAAAATGGCGTGGCTTTCTCCATACATTATCTGATTAATGATTTACGGCAGTACAATATTTACAAACATGTGGAGAAAATAAACAGGTCCGTGGACCAACGAAAAGTAACTTTGCAATGTTTCATCTAGAAAGAAAAATAAGAAAACCCACCCAATGTGCTGAATTGCATCACAGCAAAGAACCTACCAGTGAGTGATATCGGAAGGCGTTCTGCAGCAACTGCTCTCGCAAACAACCCGACTGAATCTTACTCTTCAATAATCTCTCAATTTGCTTCTTGTTTTTGGTACTTGTAGCATAGATGACTAACAGCATTATCATATCCAGGACCTTTTTAAAAATAAAAGTGCTAAATTAATTATGCAAATATTAAATCCAAAATAAAAAAGTAGGTAAACAATAGCAAGGTTCTTTAAAAATTAAGAGTTTCCTGCAATAAGAAGCTTGCAAATAATATTCTAAGAGGAAAATAGCTAGCGCAGAATCTAAATAGGATTACCTTATGATCAGAGGCAGAAGGAATATTCTCAATAGCCTAGAAGAACAAGAAGGATGGAATATGCACATTATGAAGTTCAATAATTGCTTATATAACATTCATAAATAAAATCTCAGAACTCTTCAGCAGAACAGATCAGGTAGTTGCTAAAATTGTATTAAATTCAGCATATATTTGAGAAAAATGGGATAGTTTTTAGTGAAAATCATAGAATTGCTTCTAATAGGTTCCAGTTTCAACTATTGACATTTTTGCATCACGGGAAAACTCAGAAATATAGAGACAACACTAAAAGATAGAGAACCACATTTAGTGCCAATTTTACAAGAAAGCTTTATAAAGGCTTGTTTAAAAAGGAGTATGGAAAAAGCAAATAAATAGGGAAAAAAGTTTAACCTTAATCCAACCTTCTAATACACACTTCTGAAATTTAAGAGCCGACTTTAATACATCAAAAAGGAGCTTGAAATAATCCTTGTTAATACTCATTTGGCTTGCAGATAGACTGAAAAGAAACACAAGAGAAGATTCAAATGACAGCAAACATTAATTCAGCATTATCAGTGTTAAAATAAGTTTGATAAAGGTTAAAGTTTTGAGTTTCTTTTAAACAATGTGTTATTACAGCTGTTGGACTTACCTTACTTTAGAAGCTAGGTATTGGCACAGAATAAGGCTAACTTAAACAGATATCAATACTACATACAGACCTTGACTGTCCCTTGCTGCTGAGTTTGCTTTGAGAAGCCTGGATACTTGGAAGGGCAGCACATGATTCCAGATTCAGCTTCTTACGAAGGTCAGAAATTACCTGCAAGACAGTATGTATCATTCAAACTCATTTGGACAACAACAATGTATTCAAGATGATTACTAGGAAAAATGAGAAAAAGGAAGAGAGAAAGAAACAGCAAAGACCGCAATGGCATATTTTTTATATGCAGTTTTTAACATATTTTTGTATAACACCAATTAATGTATATTCCATATTTTATGCAAATGACAACCAAATTAAAAATAGTAAAGTGTATAGTATGTCCTCTTCACAGGTCTATAAAGAAAACTAACCAAAATTCTTTTTCTGCAATAATTAATAAAGGAAGCAGCATAGAGAAATAATACATTAGGTATATATGCTGCCTTTTAAAGAGGTGCACAAGGCAACATGCATGGTGCTCCCTTCTCCTAGTTTTTTTCCTGCAACAACCCTATAATGTGGGTTGGATGAGATGGAATAACCGCCCAAAGTCACCCAGCAAGCTTTGTGACTGTGGGTGGAGTAAAACATGGGTCTTCTTACTCCTAGTTCAGTACTGTCATGTAAAAAAGCTGCTTTATTAAACTCAAGTCTTGTAAATATTCCAGACTGCAAACATTTCAAGTTCAAAATATCTTTCCTAAAGTTTAAAGCAACTCCCAGTAAATTCTGCCTGCTTGTTTAGGAAGTACAGGTTCTCTCTGGGTACCCCTCTTAAAGAAAGGCCTTTTCAAATGGGGAAAGGCCTTTTCAAATGTTTGCCCCTTTCCTGCAACAGCAACCCCCCTCCCCAAATTTAAGTTGACTGAGCATGATCGGGGAAGCCAATCAGCACCTTGGTACTTCAATAGGCCTTTGAGAAGAAGTGGAAACAAAAGTGATTCTTTCTGTATGTATGGTTATAAGACATTAGGTGAATCATTGACATAGGGATATTTTACTGTGTATGTTTTATAATTTATCTAATTTCTTTTTAGCGATTTTAATGCTGTTTACTGGTGATAGCATAAGAAAGTGCTCAGAGCCAACTGTAACAAATTATTATCTGCTTATCTGCCTAGGTAAAAAAAAAAGGAGATGAAAATAATCTGAAATGATGCCAATGGTAAAAGTTCCAGATGTGAATTAACACTGGAGCCTGTCATTCATACATTTTTTCCATTTTTATTATACTGTGGACACTTCTTCATTCCAAAAATATAATATTCAAATTGAGCATCTTTGATGGTGAGGATAGATACTGTACCTCTGTTGCTTCACTGGCCTTCATAGAATGAAGAATAAATTTAACTATTACAGGTAAATCTTCCACTTTTACAGCAGACACTGAAATCATGACAGACTGGCGTATCTATTGGGAGAGCAGAAAATTGTTCAATGTGAAAAAGCATTAATATCTATCTATCTATCTATCTATCTATCTATCTATCTATCTATCTATCTATCTATCTATCTATCTATCTGATTGCGCTTATCCCAAAATGTTGAGTTAACTTTAATGTAAAACTCATTAAGATTTTTTAAAAATAAAACTCATGCCAAAGGATTGAAATTCAAGGCTATCTTGCATACTAGAAATTGTTTAAACTTTCAGATAACAGGGACAATCCTTCTAACAAAGAAAATTTGGAGCAATCAAGATTGCCTCTTAGTGTGACTTTCTTGCCTGCACTGGATACAGGAGTACAACAATTAATGAGTTTCTGGCTGATTCCAAAACTGCGGCAAATTTAATTCCTGACAGGAGATTCCATACCTCAGAGAGAAGTTCTATATCAAGATTCAAACAGGAAAGCGCATCCAGGACTGGAACTGTGAGCCCAATGTTCTCCTTTAACAAAGAACTAAAGAATAGGCAAAAAAAAAAACTTTTAACAGATACAAAATACCCAAACGGCAATATTATATAGTGGGTTTTTGTCAATTACTCATTTTAGGACTTTATTTCTTGGAGATTATCCAAGAAAGATGTGAAAGCCAGGAAGGTGCTTGCAACAAACTTTATTGGTACCAAAATAGCTGGGACACCCCCCACCCCCGTGTTATGATTTTCTAGTTCTTGGACTGTTCTTTCTAACAATTTCAAAGTATAGATTGGCTCATTTCTCTAAATGGGTAAAACTAGCAGGAATGGATTATAATAGAATATTAAAATTTCCAGGCCTTTCACCAACTTAGTTACTTTGGCCATGGTCTCTATTAATTCCTATGTTATACTGAATGACTGTTGTTGGAAAATGCCAGAAAACCATAAAATACAGGAAGAGTATTTTTAAAGCACAGTAACACCATATTTACCTAAGTTGCTTGGCAATTTCACTATGCTGGGAATCTTCCAGAATTTCTGGCAGACTTGTAATGATATCATGTTGGATTGATGGAGGTGAAACATAAACCATCTGCATGATCATTGAAACAAGATCCTACAAGTAACAAAGCATAGAAATTCAAGAAAACAGTTTCTCTACAGTCTCTGTGACTGCTTAAAAAAATACTGACAAGCCAGGAGATATATGTTATACAGATATACCTAAGATACTGGTTATGTATTACAAATATACTATTTATATAGTATGTCAACCAACAAACATTTTGCTATAAATCAAAATCAAACTTTTATTTTATTTTATTAAATTTATATGCTGCCCATGTCACTATCCAAAGTGACTCTGATCTGGGTATAAATTTCATAAATAAAATCACTTCAAAGCAAAATGGGTAGCAAACAAATTTAATAATAATAATAAAATCAAGCTTGATTTTGCTACAAGGAGTCCACAAATTGTTCTCTGTACAACCATGTCATTTTACCTCCCGCAATTTAGGAGAAGAAAAATTTGGTAAATATTTTTCTAATAAGCAGGTCCTACTATTGACAATATCTGCGGCATTTTTGACCCTATAAAATGAATTTTTAATTCTGCAAAAATTTTCAGGATATTGGTTTTAGATTACTTAGGCTTCTTTTTTTTTCACAGTAAATAATTTTAAGGAACAATCCCATCCCCACAATGGCTATGGCCCCTCCTCCTTCCAGCCGTTCTTTCCCTTCTTCTATATTGCTTCTATATGCAATGAACTTCATCTCTGTAATGAAGCAAAGTAAGCAAACATAATAAATACATATTTTATTATAACCCTGTTATAAACAATTACTCTTTGACTTCTCAATAGCCTGATTTCAAGTAGCACTGCACAAATTATATTGTAAGATCCAGCACCAGCTGAATTTTAAAATGAACCCTGAGAAAGAGTTTCTAATTTTCTACTATTTGGTCTTGCCTTGTTGTCAACTATCCTGTCAAGCCATTTTAATTGATTGACAATCAGACGAGGCAAATTTAATCCATCACTTCCAACGCTGAAAAATAAAAATGACAAAAGAATCACAAAAGGGAAGAAGAGATCAAGCACGCTATCTTCCTTACTACTAATACAAATTATATTCTAAAATCTATTAACTATCTGTCTAGATATGATCCAAATTTTCTTTTTTCAGCACCGTCTCTTTAAGCCTTTTAAAGGCACCATTCATAACATAAATAACATTAGGAAAATTGACACTTTAATTTTGAGCCATGTAACAATCTACACCAGGTATTAAAATAAAGTCAATTACAGCTCACCAGTCTATTTGTTTATTTTGCCATATAAAGCTGGCCTTTTACAGCAGTATGTATATATACCATAAAAAGCTGAACATCTTTCATTGTGTACTGCTTAGGACTACAAACAAATTATTTATACCATTGTACTTCCCCCCGCCCCTTCAATGCAAATCAAATCCCATTTTTAGGATTTACAACAGTAAAAAACAGAAGTTATCTAATAGACAATGTTCTACCTTAAATACCTTTCAAAAAGGTTTTTATTTTATTTTATTTCTCCTATCCTATCCTATCCTATCCTATCCTATCCTATCCTATCCTATCCATCCATCCATCCATCCATCCATCTATTTATTTATTTCATAGTTTTTAACTGCCCATCTCCCTCAGATTTACTTACCTTTCCTGAAAAAATTCAGGGAGCTTTTCAAATAATAATTTTATCACAGCAGGCTTCCCAAAAACAAAAAGATAAAAATGTTTTGAGAAAATTGTTTACATTGTGTACAAAATCTTGTTCAAAATAATGCAAGAACATTTTTCTAAAGTATCATATAATGGTACATAAAAACATTGGAGATGTTCACAAGCAAAATGATACAATAGCTTTCTGTTTCAGAGAACACAAATTCTATCTCCTGAATTTAAAAGATAAAAGTTGAATGTATTCAAATATTTTACTTTTTCAGCTTGACTAAATCCATTACAAATATTGGGGAATCTTAATTAATGTAGCATTAAAAAGTTAACACAAATATTTACAATAAATTTAGTTTTAAATATAAAGTGACCACAAATCAATTTTCTGATTGTAATACAAAGACACACATTTTGAATAAGAAAACTGTTACTTCATTTGGGCAATATATACAGTACATAAAGAGACTACAAATCAATTATCTGATTTCAAATCTGAAAGAAAGTGATCAGTTTGTTATGCATCCTTTGTGCCTCTGTGAAGCCCAGTTTAAAGTGAAACAGAACTATACCCATTTCCTAATTTCTCAGTGCATTTTAAAAATTTAGGGTATAGGTGGATTAATATTAACCCGATGTTATTTGCAGTCAAAAATGATCAAAACAAATGGATCTTTCCAACAATCTATTCATCATTCTAGTCCTATCTAGGCATTCTCTGAAGAGTAATTAGGAAGAAACTGGGCTGTATACAGTCATACTCTTGCCTCTCTCCAACCTCCATAGATTCAGGCAAGGGTATGGGTTATATTCTGAGTTGGCTCGAATTAGAGTACAGTTCTCTTTGTAACCCTGGACCAAACAGAGCAGAATAATAATTACAGATGATTGGAGAAATGTGGGAATGATGGGAATAGACTGCATATGAGCTCCATTTCCCCCCACTTTCATCTTTCTCACAAGTTCAGTCTAATGCGGGGGTAGTCAATCTTTTTATAGCTACTGCCCACTTTTGTATCTCTGCTAGTAGTACAATTTTCTAACCGCTCACCAGTTCCACAGTAATGGTGATTTATAAAGTAGGGAAGTAAATTTACTTTATAAAATTTATAAAGCAGAGTTACAGCAAACCCCTACCGCCCATTATGAAAGCTGGAACTCCCACTAGTGGGTGGTAGGGACCCGGTTGACTACCTCTGGTCTAATGCCTTAGTGACATTTTAGATGTCTACTTTTGATTAACGGAAGAAAATGGGAAAATCAAATAATAAACATACCTGCAATAGCTCAATACCAAGAAGCAGTTTAATGAGGCTTTCACAGTATGAATGCACTGCATCACTAAAGAGGAGAAAGACAGCTTCCTGTTACTCTTATTACAAATTCATTGTAGAAAATTTGCTGATAGGTTGCATAATCTAACTGCCAAGTGGAAATATGCGAATTAAAAATTATGCATTTGCACTGAAATAATCTCTGAATTCTTTAAACAAAAAAAAAAGAACAGATTTAACACTTTCAGTCAATGTACTATAGCATTTACTTACAGTATATGCTTTTGGTCTGCCCTCTAAAAGGTGCATCAATTTACATTAGTACTTTTATCCCTATCCCCATCCAGGCAAGTCATCAGAGATTTTTCAATACCGCTGAAGCTAATTATAGTTATGAAACATTTGGGTGATAGTTTTCAAGCATCAAACAACTCTTTTCACTTACTTTATTTCTTGATTTTGTGCAGGTATGCATGGTAGAAGACAATTCCTAAATTGATCTCTGTTTTCAATGTGGGAATCCAAGCCACTGATGAATTCTGCAACAATCTAATTTTTAAAAAGGACAAAAAAAAGGAAGACTGAGCAATCATAAAAGTCATCATTGCCTTTCAGCTCTTTGTTATGTGGATTGAAATAAATATATATCAATATAATTTCAGAAATGTCATATGATCAGATTCATACCTGTGGATAAGAAGGGTGTTTTCTTAAGGCTTGAAGCAACTTTTTCTGGAAAATTGCTCCATCTACAGCTACAAAAAAAAGTATCAAGAGAATCATGCATAAAATATGTATCTACATCGCATTCTTCTAAAATGCCACCTTTCCCTTTAAATGCTCCATGACACCTGGCAGAAATCCAACAGCTTTTTAAAAAAAAAACCTTAGAAGAAAATACAATAACTATATATCTTTCTGGGAGACCTGCCTTATGCCAAATTGCATCCAATCAAGAGAAGAAACCTTTGCTTCTTCTGAATTTGGATTGTCATATAGGTTTTGGCACTGATGATGACACATCAAAGACATCTGTACAGCATGTTTTCTTCTTTTTGCAAAAATATTCTCGGTAAATATGCCTAAACGTAGAAAGGACTGCAAGGTTTCCAGAAACATTAATTTAAAAAAAAAAAAAAAAGGGGGGGGGGAGGAGAGAAACTGAAATGCTAGGAAGAACCAATAAACTGGTTTTCCCAAAAGTACTAGGGCAGTCACAATTTGGCAGTAAATCAGGAAAAAATAATATAGGTAGTTAAATTTAATATAATGTATGTCAAAGATATAATATAAAAACACAGAAGAAAATTAATCATCCTCACCACCATTATCATCACCATTTTGTGATGGATATTTATTTCAAATATAACTGAAATCTTTCCTGTTGATGACTCAAAAGTCTTCAAGAAAAAGAAAAAAAGAAAAAGAAAATGATTCACTGCCCCCCAGATTTGCATATCTAACACCAACTACTCCATTTACCAAAGAAGTACAGCACAACAAACAATACCTATTTCATTCTGTCTTTCTCCTGCTTTCAATGTAATCCCTGCAGTTTTAAGGAGATGCCCAAAAGCATTATTGTTTTCTATAGTATCATCTTGTAAAACAGACTTTTTCTTTCCAGAGATTCGAGGCCTTTTTGTTTCTAATAGGGAAACATAAGCAAAATGAATATTGGAATTAATGTGGAATCACAACAGCTAAATGCATAAATTAACATTCAAGTAAAAAAGTTGTCCCTTTTTTTGTTCTGTTATTTCTGCCTTGAAACAGCAGTGCAAGGGATTGTAAAACATTTTCTGACAAGCCAGTTGTAGATACTAAAGAGGGGAAAGAATAAAAAATGGTTCTGCTTTATAAGCATCTAAGAGTAGGTCTATATATTGTGATCATAATTGCTGGATATGATGCTCATAATGAATTAAAACAAAATTAATGGGACTTAAACTTTTTTTCTGAATTGCATTCTCTATTACACTGCATGTGTTTCTCAACTCTCAAACATGATTCTATCAAGAAGTTTATACATTCAAATTAACATTATTATACCGGTATACCATAATGTGGACATTATAGAAGGATAGATGTGTTAGTGGCAAAAAAATTCAGGAGTCTGATAGTATATTTTCTGATTAGCAAATGTTAGAATCCAAAGTATGGATCCAGTACATAGATGACACTTTTGCCATAATTAAAAAGGGCCAACTACAGAACACACACAAAACCATCAACATCTTCAAAGTCACTAGGGAAAGAAGGAAACAACAACACATTAACCGTCTTGGATATACTCATCAGCAGAGAGTGATTAATTAATTAATGACAAGTCTGTCATAAAATCACTCACATCAAATCATTCCACTACCAAAGTAATATCCCAACCTCCCACAAGAGAAACTGTAAGAGTCCTATTTAGACAAACACACTGTAGCAACTTGAACATTAGAAAAAGGAAACAGATCATCTATACAATGTCTTCCAAGAAAATGGACATGGACACAACTTCATTGTTCCTGACCACTTAATCCAATACAGCATAAGCAACACAAGCTGTGAAAAGGATAGCACATCTCGGAAATCACTAATAGACATTACCACAACATGGCATCACCATCGTACAGAAACCAACCTCAGAATAAAAAACATGAGTCATCTACAGCATACAGAGTAAGGACTTCAAAAGCCACAGTGTAGGACAAGCAGGCAGAAGACTAGCAGATCAGATCCATAAACAACTAGCAGTCAGAAGACATGATGAAAACTCCTTAATTTCAAAACCAATGGATACACCTACCATAATTTTAAATGGGAAACTTTGAATATCCTAGACCAAGCAAGTCCAAAAACACCAGAGAATTTCTGGAAGCTTGGCACTTTGACAAATTAGCCATCAAAAGGCATATAGGAACTGTGGTGGTGCAATGGTTAGAATGCAGTAGTGCAGGCTAACTTACTGCTCACTGTCTGGAGTTCAATTCTGACTGTCTCACGCATAACTTAGCTTTCCATTCTTCTAAGTTCAGTAAAATGAGGATCCAGATTTTTGCGGCAATGCTGACTCTGTAAATTGCTTAGAGCAGGCTGTAAGGCACTATGAAGCAGTACATAAGTCTAAGTGTTATTGCTATATAGGTATAAATAATATGGAGCATGGATGTCCTCAACCATTGCAACTGCGACAATATTTGAGGATCAATGTTTGTAACTGAGCAGTATATAAAATTCTATAAGAACTAAATAGATATTTGAAAATTTATGACAACTTATTTTTGACATTATTGAAAGCCTACAATTAACATTTCATATTCATTGTTTATGATGTGGGGGAAAAGGTACTTCAAGTGGGAAGAAAAAGCTTGTTCTTATTGCTGTTCTGCAGTTCTAACAGCAATAGCATTCCTTTGCTTAATGTCCTTGACAGGGATTTCATATAAGAAAGGTTCTATCTTTACATACTTGGTAATTCTTCTATCAGATTTTCACTGTTGACATGAGGTTTGAACAATTTCCGTTTTGAAGCCATGACAGGTGTTGATGTTTCCTAGATCAAGAAAATTAGGTGAAAATTAGAGACTGGCTGAAGAAAACATGCTAAATTATAGTCACACAATTGCATTCCAGCACAATGATTTTATTTGAAAGATTATTATATAACTCTATATTATAAGTGTCAAAAGGAGCTATTGTAATCATCTGCAGAGTGTGTGTATCACAGCAGGCATATATGATTTGTTGTTGTTTTGTTGTTGTTAGTTGTGAAGTCGTGTCCGACCCATCGCGATCCCATGGACAACGTTGCTCCAGGCCTTCCTGTATCATCCTTTGGAGTCCATTTAAACTCACACCAACTGCTTCAGTGACTCCCACCTCATTCTCTGTCTTCCCCTTCTTTTGCCCTCAATCTTTGCCAGCTTTAGGCTCTTCTCCAGTGAGTTAAATATGTGATTAGGATCACCTAAATATATTTTCATGAATACCACAATTGCATACAGGTACCCTGTACAACAAATTGTTGCTGTCAGAATGCTTGTTGAGGCTTTCAGACATTTCATTATTTCCCCGAGAAGGGTTTTTGCGTCTTAATGGTTGTCGCCTTTGTGTATCCCTTCCTTTTCAAATCACTTCATTGTGTCATCTCCCTTCTCCGACTGATAGCGATACTGCCAGGAGAAGCGAGGCTCCTAAGGCAGGCATTCCTCCGACGACTAAGCCAAACAACCGCAGTCTCTGCTTATTGCTTACCAACGAGGAGCAACTACACAACACAGTCGCTGCAGAACTTGGGCGCGCGCTCTCCTCCTTCCTGTTTTGGAATTCTCCCGCCAAACGCCCGCCGGGAGCGCTTTGAGATGACCTCATCAGTTAGGAAGCAGCCATTTTGCCGGGCACTTTAAGAGGACGTCAGTCGTTGATCCCGGAAGGCTGAAGGGGGACCAGGTCGGTGTTGAAAAGCGGGTCTCTCCCAATGTTTCCCTATTAGCAAGACCAGAGAATTCGGGGCTTCGGCCTCCCCATTTGCCGTATTTGGAAAGATGGGTCCTCCAAACAGCGGGATGGTTCTGATTTAAGAAATAGGGATAAAATCATTTCCGTATGTCTTTTTTTTAAAAAAAATACTGAGGTTCAAGTCCCAGGTACTTCATTCTAGGCGTGTGAAAGCGGACTATGATTACTTCGTGGAAAGGAAAAGACACGTACAGTAATGCAAGTTTAAAGCCTTCTTTGACGTATCTTATTTCTTCTGCTTTAGAACCGAGTTCCTTTAGGTTAAAAACAGGTCTTGAGACTAATATCTTCTTTTAAATGAACCCCTGCTTCTTTTAACTTTAACTTTATTCTTCACGTCCTCCACTCTCCTCCTGTGCAAATCTAAGCCTTGGTGTCAGACTAGCAGCTCCGGCGTGAGGTTTTCCTTGAAGGCAAATACAATAATAATAATATTCAAACCTTTCATGGCATCTCCCAAATCTTATTTTTCTTCTAGATTTTTGTTTTTGTTTAAATGTACATTTTGTACATGTTTCTGGAAAAGCTTGCAATGATAATTTCTTATTTGGCATCTTTTAGACACATGAGTAGTTATACCATCATTTGTGATCTTTTAGAGATTAAAGACTGAAGCTGGTGTGCATGACCAGAACTCTTCTTAAAAATGAGTGAGCCAGAACTGTTGTTGGATTCCAATATTCGATTATGGGTGGTGCTTCCCATAGTCTTCATCACCTTCTTTGTGGGGATGATTCGTCACTATGTATCCATCCTTCTCCAGAGTGATAAAAAGCTTACTCAGGAACAAGTGTCTGACAGGTAAGAGGTGTCCTAAATAGTTGACAAGTATCTCTTTAAATAATAATTATAATAATACACTATGTAGATTGATTATAGCACATGCTGGAGGATCGAGAACTGCCATTTGCAAAAGCTGGCACATATTATACTTTGTATCAGCTCTTCCTGTGGCTGTGTATATTTTATTAGGAAATCTGGGAGTATCCCTTGATCTTCCTTTGCTCCTAAGATACCCAATCACAGACTACATTATGCCAAGTCTTGATGATATGTACCTGAGACAGACAAATGTATTACTCTTTTAATACTTTTGCCACGTATAATTATTCTTGCCATATATAACAACAGCAAAAGATCCAGGAATGAAAGATAGTATTAATTTTTGTGATGGGCATCTACTTAGAAAGGTCTGTTTTAAATATGTAGTTTAAAATATGTTCATGCGAGATAAATGAAATCAATAAATCTAAAGCACAATTGAGTTGATGCTGGAAAATTAAAAGAAAAAATTATACAACAAGACTTGAATTATAAAATGTTTTGTATAGACATGGAGTTGAAAGGTGGTTGGTGAATGTGGTAAGATCAAAACATGTTTGAAGTGTGCATGAGAATAGAATGTTAGTGAATAGTTCAACACTGATCACAATGAAAGATAAAGATGTATGATACCCTTTTATTGTTAGTTTATACATTGATAAATGTACAAAGGATGATTGTGATGTCATTAGGAGATGTAATGAATATTGATCATAGTAGAAATGGAGAATTTAAGAAGTTAATGTAGTAAAATAAATGATAAGATCAAGATTGTATTGGTGTTGAATGAATGTAGACTATAAAGTGAGTGACAGTACAAAAGAAGCATGGTTGAGGTGGTTTAGTCACATAAACTGAATGGTTGAAGATCAATTGCAAAACAGATAATTGAAGGGAAAATGAATGGGTTGAGATGAAAGAGAAGACTGATAAAGTTCTGTTTGGATGGAGTTGATGCAGACTGAACAAAGGGAGAAATGAAAATTTAAGGAACAAAATACAGTACATGTAGGCCTTGACTTATGACCATAATTGGGACAGAAATTTCGGTTCTAAGTTGTTGTAGTTGTAAGCCAAGTTGGTGTTGATTTTACAACAATTTTTGCAGTGGATGTTAAGCAAATCACCAGTCATTAAGCAAATCCTGAAAATTCCCCAGTGGGTGTATTTTGCTGGAAATCAGCAGAAAAGATTGCAATGATCACGTGACCATAGGATACTCCAACTATTCATAATGTCAGCCAATTGCCAAGCGCTCAAATTTTAGTCACATGATCATGGGGGTGATGCAAAAGTTGTAAATGCAAGTACAGATAAGTCACTTTTTCCAAGATGCCATAATTTTTAATCATTATTAAAATAAATGGTTGTAAATTGAGGACTAACAATATATAAATCAGAGTATGGACGCAACGGAAGCAAGTACAATTTGCCAGTGTAGAAAAGTATGGATTGAAGAGATATAGTGAAGGGTGTGCAATGTAAAATGATTGAACCTTCAGACTCCTGGAAAGGAAAATTGAACTTTGTTACATGGGTTTGTTACATCTGGTGCAAAACAAACCCTGCATTCCACAATAGGAACATTATATCAATTTTCAAGCATGGAAGTAATAGTATAGGAGATAAGGATTGGGGACATATTGCTACCTCAGGATCTGGATGATTTGCTATCCTTGAAAGAAGTATGACTTTTACTTCATATCAGTGAATGTTGCAGACTATCAAATCATCTACTTATCAACAGAAATTGAAACATGAACAGGTAATGCAGTAAGACAGTAATTCAAAACATATAACCAAGAGTACAATACAATGAAAGGAAAAAAATAATCCAATTTTGGCAATGGTCAGGTCACGTTCTAGATGTAAATCCTATTTTGGCAGAAATAAAGATGAGTTAATGTCTGGAATCCTTAAATATTACTGAGTAGTTGCTATGGGCTAATGGTGTGATGTCTATGAGAAAAATCACCAATTATAGTAAGCACTCACTTGCTACTGCACCTAAAGGAAGTGCAAACAATTCCTATTTCCTAATGGCTTATTGCAAGTTGTATGGCTATTCATAAAATAAATGAAATAGGCACCAAACTTCATTGCTGTTTATATGTCAGTAAGGATCTATGTATGATTTGATTTCCATAAAATAGCAGATTGATTCATATCTGTTAAGCTTTGGATGTTTAAGGCTTATGTTATCTTAAATATAAAACTGTGTATGGAGGATGCAATTCATGAAAGCATTATTAAAGGTAAATATAAAACATTGACGGTGTCAGCATAGAGGAATGAAATAGTTCTCAACTAACACAAGGTGACATATTGCTCCATGTATTTCCTTAATATTTTCAAGATGATGTTATTTGGTAAATGAAAACTAGTCTTGTTAAGGACATTAAGATATTTTCTTAAAGTTTGCCCAAATGTAACATACACGGGTGCATCTTTTTGCTGATTTCCTGTTTTATTTTATGTAATGGCCTTGTTTTGTTTCAGCCAAGTTCTCATTCGAAGTAGAGTCCTCAGAGAAAATGGAAAGTACATTCCAAAGCAGGTGTGTAAGAGATTCCTATTTGTGAAATTGTCATTATTGTGTGTTGAAATTAAAGGCTATTGTGTATGTTTGCCTGATTGAGTAAACCAGATCTTCCAGTAATTGTGCTACTAATTGTGGTTCCTGTGCCAAATGAAATGAGAAATCCATCCCTCTCCAGTTAACTAGTTCCTGTTGAGAGAGAGAGAGAGAGAGAGAGAGAGAGAGAGAGAGAGAGAGAGAGAGAGAGAGAGATGCTCTCAGTATACATAAAAAGAAAAAAATACATTCATCAAGAATCATAAAATACAATACTTAGTGAGTCACTAATAAGCAATCAAATCATATTAGGAAACACATAAAAATATAAATTATAAATATACCAACAACATGGTTGTAGTCATAAGTGGGAGGAGATAGGTAATAGGAACGATGAGAAGAAGAATAGTAATACAGTCTTAGTAAATAGTTTGACAGTGTTGTGGAAATTAGTTGTTTAGCAGAGTGATGGCATTTGGGGGGGAAATGTCCTTATGTCTAGTTGTTTATTTAGAAACCAAAAGAGAAAAAGTAACAATTGATTCACATCCTTCATCCTGATCAACCAGAATAGATTGGAGAACTTGCAGAGCTTGAAAATGGGTACAAGTTGTGTTTAAATAGATTTGCTGTAGCTCCTATTGAATGGCTAATCTTTGGGAGTCATACAAGACCTAATTATGTTAGAGCTATAGGCTGTGGTGTGGAAAAAAACGTATTCCCAGTAAAAATAAGGGTTAGGGTTAGGCTTCTTTGACATCAGGGCCAAAACCCAACATACAGTTAGACTCTTGGGGCTTCTCTACAGAAAGTGAGGGTGACACCTTTACATTTGAACTTATTTTTGGAGCACAGTAAAATACATAGGAAAATCCTATTCCAAATAGAAATTAAATTAGTGTTAGAGTTACACAATTTAACCACAGGCTTGAATTTTCAAAGGCTCTGGCAAATATGTGTGGGTGGCTTTTTTATGTTTGGACCTATTGCTACAGTAAAATGCACGGGAAAATCCCATTAATTAAATTGGGATTAGATTTGGGGTTAGATTTCTGAAGTCAGGGCTAAAAACTGATGTCAGGATTACTATTCACAGAGGGTCTCTAAGGAAAGGCATCAGGGTCCCAGCTTTTTCATTGGGATATATTTGTGAGCATAGTAAAATGCATGAGAAAATGCCACTTCCATGGAAAATTAAAATAGAGTTAGGGTTAGGCTTCCTTAAAAACAGAGCCAATAGCAACATCAGTGTTAGATGTACAGAGTGTCTCTAAGAAAAGTGAGTGTGACAGCTTTTCTTTTGGGCTTAAAATTAAAGCTTTTCATTCCCACTTAAAATTCAGATCAGGGTTAGGCTTCCTAGAAGTCAGATCTGAATATTGGCTTCAGGGTTAGATTTATAGGGGTTCTCTAAGGAAAATAAGGGTGACAGTTTTTCATTGGGAACTTTTGTGGATCTTGAGAAAATACATGGGAAAATCCCATTCCCAGTGAAAATTAAACTAGGATTATAGTTCAGTTTAGGATTACAATGCAATACAATACAATACAATAGTAGAGTTGGAAGGGACCTTGGAGGCCTTCTAGTCCAACCCCCTGCCAAGGCAGGAAACCCTATACCGTTTCAGACAAATGGCTATCCAACATCTTCTTAAAGACTTCCAGTGTTGGGGCATTCACAACTTCTGGAGGCAAGCTGTTCCACTGATTAATTGTTCTAACTGTCAGGAAACTTCTCCTCAGTTCTAAGTTGCTTCTCTCCTTGATTAGTTTCCACCCATTGCTTCTTCTTCTAGCCTCAGGTGCCTTGGAGAACAGTTTGACTCCCTCTTCTTTGTGGCAACCTCTGAGATATTGGAACAATGCTATCATGTCTCCCCTAGTCCTTCTTTCTCTTAAGCTAAACATACCCAGTTCCTGCAACCGTTCTTCATATGTTTTAGTCTCCAGTCCCCTAATCATCTTTGTTGCTCTTCTCTGCACTCTTTCTAGAGTCTCCACATCTTTTTTACATCGTGGTGACCAGAACTGAATGCAGGATTAGGATTAGTCTTCCTTGCAATCAGAGCCAATACCAACATCTGCGCCAAATACATTGGTGGTGCAGTGGTTAAAATGCAGTATCGCAGGCAAACTCTGCCCACAGCCTGGAGTTCAATCTTGATGGGGCTCAAGGTTGACTCATCTTTTCATCCTTTCAAGATTGGTAAAATGAGGACCCAGATTGTTGGGGGGCAATATGCAAATAATGCTTTTACATTGTAAACCACCCAGAGAGTGCTGTAAAGTGCTGTGGGGTGGTATATAAGCCTAAACCTATTGATATCAGAGTTAGATTTTCTGAGAGTCCTTAAGGAAAGGGACAGTTTTACATTTAAACTTATTTTGAACCTCTGTGAAACGCATGGGAAAACTATATTCCCAATGCAAATTAAACGAGTACTAGGATTAGGATTGGCGTTAGGATTAGGGTTCCTTGGAGTCAGGTCAGAAGCTGACATTTATAGAGGTTCTCCATGAAAGTGAGGTTGACAGCTTTTCGTTTGGACTTATTTGGGGACCTCAGTAAAATGCATAAGGAAGTCCCATTCCTAGTGAAAATTAAACTAGGGATAGAGTTAAGCTTTGGGTTACCCTTTTTTTGAGGTCAGGGCCAAAAATCAACACCAGACTTAGATTCACAGAGGCTGTTAAAGACAAAGAGGGTGACATATTTCCATTTGGACTTATTTTTGGACTGCAATAAAATGAATGGGAAGATTCTGTTCTGAGTAAAAATTAAACAAAAAAAGATATTGATTGCTTTGAGATTATTCTTAGAACATCGGTTCTCAGGAAGGTTAAATATACTTCACTATCTTTAAAATGTAAAGTGTTTCTATTATTAATATGCACATCCAGGCCCAGGGAGCTATCAGATCTGGCATCTGTTCATTTAAAATGCTGAAGTATCAAAAGTAGGGAAGAGGACGATACTTCAGCCTTTTGTACCAAGTGCTATCTCTGAATGAAGAACCTGGTGACGAAATATCTAGCGAAGATCTTCTTAAAAATGAATTTTGGTTGTTTTTGTTGTTGTTAGTTGCAAAGTTGTGTCTGACCCATCGCAACCTCATGGACAACGTTCCTCCAGGCCTTCCTGTCCTCTGTCATCCCCAGGAGTCCACTGCTTCAGTGACTCCATCCAGCCACCTCATTCTCTGTCCTCCCCTTCTTTTGCCCTCAATCTTTCCCAGCATTAGGCTCTTCTCCAGTGAGTCCTTCCTTCTCATTAGGTGGCCAAAGTATTTTGAGTTTCATCTTCGGGATCTGGCCTTCTAAAAAGCAGTCAGGATTGATCTCCTCTAGGACTGATCAGTTTGATCGCCTTGCAGTCCAAGGGACCATAGTTCAAAGGCCTTAAATATTACTAACTGAAGAACTGGGAACACCATACATTATGAAAGATGTAATCAGCTGCTTTTTCATTTATGCTGTGTATAAATTGAGTGTCAAATAACATCATCAATATCAAGAAAAAGACAAAAATAAGAAATAATGCAATAGGTTTATGTTGGAAAATGCTGGAGATGACCTTTAAGTCCAGGAAACAGCCTGTGAGAAAGGCCAGATCACAAAACAGACTCCCATCCTGTCTGGAGGTATACTTTCTTAATATAGGGTCTAGTAATGTACCCTTCTTATCCAAGGTACACAGCCACTCTTTAAGCACTCTTTTAACATTTTGCCTGCTGTACCATCTATACCTGCAGCTTTCCTATGATTAAAGTTTCTCATATTTATGACCTTTTTCTAATTTTTAATGCATTTCTTTGACTTCTACTATTTTATTTTTCTGGAAGATCCTTGTTTAGCCCTTTTTATCCATTTCCATTTTTTAATTTTTATTACTGTGTATTATCTCAGCATTTAATATTAACCATTCCTTAATTTTTGTAGCTTCTTCAGTATAACAAGTTATCTCATTTCAGCTATCACATTTTTACATCCAGTTTTCCTTATTCACAGGTCTTTCATGCCTTCATTCCAGCAATATTTAAGCTAACATATTTTCTGTTAGCATAACTATACACTCTTCCTGACTTACTGGAACATAGTTTTACAGCCTTCCCATAACATCCACTTTCTAGTCAGTCTGTGTGAGAGTAAACCCGGTCTTTGATAAATGTTGTCTTTTTTCCTTCAGTCCTTTCTGACCCGGAAATATTATTTCAATAATCCTGATGATGGGTTCTTTAAGAAAACTAAAAGAAAGGTAGTGCCTCCTTCTCCAATGACAGGTATGTAAGAAGCCTTCCTGAAATAGTTTTATTAATGTTATTAGAAACATTTAGTTTTGTTTCAGGCTTAGAAATAGCTATTGATTTGATGGCTGATTTATTTAGCACAGTGGTTCTCAACCTGTGGGTCAAGGACCCCTTTGGGGGTCAAACAACCCTTTCACAGGGGTTGCCTAAGACCACTGGAAAACACATATTTTCAATGGTCTTAGGAACCGAGACACCAATTTTATGGTTGGGGGTCACCACAACATGAGGAACTGTATTAATGGGTCGCGGCATTGGAAAGGTTGAGAACCACTGATTTAGAAAAATAAAACAAGCTAGATATCTTGCATGATAAGGCTTTCTGCTTTAGTTCTTGAAAATCCTGCAGGATCAACTGAAGAAGTGTGGTTTTCCTTTAGTCATTATGTATCTCAAATAACACGTAATATTAAGAGCTCAGAACACTTTAAAGTAACAAATATGGTTGAATGGTCCAGTAATTTACATTGTGATTATGCTTTCTACTGTATATTGGCTAAACACTGACTATAGTTTAAGCAAAGCATTCTATAGTCTGAAACGGGCTTGTTTTACAGTGGCATACTTCAGCTATAGTCTAGTTTGGCATTCTGGTTTGCTGGTTTTCAAGCAGCCTGTGTTGTCCTACCAAACAGAGACTGCTCTCTGGAGTAGATGCAAAGTCAGACCATTCTGTCAACAGCATTTCTGCCATTCTGGAATTCCACGCATATAGGGAATTAACTTGAGTACTGATGAATTGAACAGTTTTTTAGGTATGAGGTTCTCACCTCAGTCATCATATTTTTCCCCTATCAGTTTAAAATTTAAATGAATTAAACAGTAAGCGGCATGGATATCTAACCTCCAGAACAGAGTCACTGTGGCCGCTACTTTAGAGTACTAAAGTAATCTATAGGATTGACAATGTGGTAAATGTGGCTAAAGCTTTCAAACAAATGTAGTTACTATCATTTGTTTGAACTTCCTTCTAATTGTTTTGCAAGAATATCACACTCTGGGTTCTTGAATGGAATAAATTTGGAGCAGTTTGTGCAATTTCAGATTCTGATCCTAACAATTAAGACTTTGCTACCATTTACTATTTTAAAAGCTACTTTGCCGCATTCATATCCTTAAAATGAAAGACAGTTAAAAATAACAACTGAGATCTATTAATTTATGCATGTATAACCTATAACTCATACATTACTCTATTTTTAAACATTAATTTTAGAACAATTCCAAATGAATTTAGGCTAAAATCAAAAAAAGAAAAGCCACTTATTAATTTGAGTGAAATAAATTAACAGGCTGTTTATGAAAGATCCAAAAATGTTTCAGTGTTAGGTTGGTGCACCTGGAGAAATTTGAAGAGATGTTGACAATATTTACAAGAAAAGTAGCCTATAGATAGGCCCACAGGCCAGTCATTCTCAAAAAGCAAATTTAAATGCTATTTGTCCTGAGAGTGGCTCATCCAAAGTCAATCAGTGACCTTCTGTGAGTGAGGGTGGACTACTCTTAACACTTTAATCATTGTACCACACTGACTTGCTAAATGTTAAAATGAAGATTAAGTCAGGGTGATCTTTTGTTTTATTCTGTTTTTATATTCAAAGCTTTTCAGAAATCCAGCAATGGAGGCAAACTGCCATATATTCACTTCAACTTTTGTTTGCCTTGCAGATCCTACCATGCTGACAGATATGATGAAGGGGAATGTAACAAATGTGTTACCTATGATTTTAATTGGTGGTTGGATCAACATGACCTTCTCAGGCTTTGTCACAAGTGAGTGTCACTCTAGGGTTCTGAACCTACACAGTCAAAAACCTTTGAAATACTTTGCATGCAGATGCAATAAAATGAGTTCTATAGTTCCTCTACAATGCCAGGGTGGGGGGTTGTTAATTTTTTTATTATTATTATTAAGTTCCATCAAGTGAGTGTCAACTCTTAGGGACAACATAGATTTTTTCAGTTTCTAACCTAGTCTCTCAACTGTGCACCCATTACTCCTGTAATTGAATCCATTCACCTTGCTGATGGTCTTCCTCTTTCTCTCCACCCTTTCTAACAATAGAGCCTTGACGTAGTTTATCTGAAGTATGATAATTGGAGCCTCGAGTGAAAATTTTGGTTTGATGTATTGGATGATACATTTGTTGTTTTTTGGGGGAATATGGGAACCTTGCATAAAGATGTTCTTCCTTTTGGAAGTAATTGATCTAGGTGTGTGTTACACAATTTAGCTTACTATTCTCGTTTGCCAATACTATACACTAGCCAAAATGCTTCTGCTTTGTTCTTGTATTAATTTGCACTTTTCTTGACAGTATATGTGTAAGGGTGGATAAAAATTGATGGTTTTAAAAAAAAATAGGATTTTTTAATTTTAAATTGGATTTTTTAAAATTTATATTGGGTTTTTTAAAATTTAAATTGGATTTTTTTATTTTTATCAAATTTATTTAATGAAATACTTTTGGAATAAAAATCTATCTAAAAATAGTTTTCTATTTAAGATACATTAATAATTCAGTTTATTCAGCATGAAATGGAGCTTAGTTATGTAGTGTGAGGCTGTATATTCTGCAATATTGGGACTGTCAGTGAGTCAACAGCAGGTCAGAGGAGGAGCCACTGCGGGACAGAGATGACAGTTGCTCTTTAAAAATTATGATTTAAATTGAATTAATTTAAATCAAGCCTTTTTACTAGCGATTTAAATCATGATTTAAATGGACTTGATTTAAATCAAATCCACCCTGGCACTTGTTAATTTAATTTGCATTGTTTTAAGAGTTATTTGCTTTCTACTTTGTGCATTTCCTCTGCTTACTCTATTTTTTAAACTTTTCTTGCCTTTCTGTTGTTCAATTTTCCATTTTTTGTTTTGTTTTTCAGTTATTGAAAGTTCTGCTTTAAGCAACTTCTCATAATATATCTCCTTTTCTAAGGCAATGTGCCATACAGAATAGTTCTCTTTTTAACAGACTTTTTTTTAAACGTTTGCAGCTAAAGTCCCTTTTCCTCTGACATTGCGTTTTAAACCAATGCTACAACAGGGTATTGAATTGCTTACTTTGGATGCATCTTGGTAAGAGTTTTTCATTGTTTGACCTTACTTGAAGCAGATCTAGAATCTTGTACATAGGCCCTTATTACTTGAATAACGCTTAATTTCTTTGATGTATTAGGGTAAGCTCAGCTTCTTGGTATTTTCTAAATGTCTTTGGCCTTCGAAGCATTTATACCCTCATTCTTGGCCAAGATAATGGTAAGCTATTTTCTGTTCATTTAAATTAAAAGTTTTACAGAGAGACAAGAGAAAATTTGAGTCAAATGTAGCTACTGTTTCCTCAGAAGATTACTAATCAGTTAACCTTTTGAAAGAGTCATGACCTGACATAAATTACATCCATTCAAGGAAATACTTGTTTGTAGCTTCAATTCAAAAGGATTGTGAGAAATCCAATTCATATATACTATACAATTTGGAATTCACAACTATTATTTTTCTATCCTAAAAAGGTTTCTCACTGCTGACTCTAATTGAAATAATTTTAGAGTTATGATTGCAAATCAAATTACTCATGCTAGTATCCTCTGCAAATTAAAATGTACTTCCTTAGCCCTACTTAGGTGTAAAGCTTTTAGTCTTCAGTTTAATGCTAAAGAAAACTGAGCCTGTTGTTTATACATAATTGGGTGAACATGGAAACGATATTTCATTACTTACAGAGATGAATGTTGGTTTATCACTTTCTGAAACGTCTTTTCTGTTAGTATGCTTGCAGAGCATACTATAATAATCCACTTGTTTTCATATTTCTAGCGGCTGATCAGTCCAGAGTAATGCAGGAGCAGATGACAGGAGCAGCCATGGCCATGCCTGCAGATACCAATAAAGCATTCAAGGTACATACAAGACTTTTATTCAGCTGCTGAAATTAATTCTTCAAATCATAGGTAGCATTTCCTTGAATGTACAGGGGAAATGCCTTTAAAGAAAGAATAGCTATGGAGCCGTTATGGCGAACCTATGGCCAGCTGCTCTTCTAGGTTCCGCCACACACATGCACGCCAGATAGCTGTTCTCTTCCGGGTTCTGGCGCGCACAATTCAGAGCAGCAACCAAGCTCAACAAACTTGATCAGTGCTTTGGAGAGTTTGGGAAGAAACTCACATGACTGAATTTGTTTAAGTTGTGGACACAATAGAAATATGAGGAATTGACTTGGTAATCTATAGAGCTACTTCAGTGTTTATTTTTATGGAGAGATAATAACATCGAAGACCCTATGAATCTTATTTGGATAAAAGTGATGTGTTATGCAAAATGTGGCCATGGTTACGTATATGTTAAGCATTGGCACTGACTGACATATTGGCCAGGAAGATGGCTGGTTAAATGTGCAGGCTGTTTTTAAACAAGTTAATCATTGATCTATACCCAACTGTTCAAATTTAGAGTCCTAAGACATGATATTGAACAAGACCTTGCCATAAATTTCAAAAAAGCCAGTGTAGCTATTGGGTGTGTTCTACTGGTCCTATCGGTGCTCTTTCTTTGCCATTTCAGACAGAATGGGAGGCTCTAGAATTGACTGACCATCAGTGGGCACTGGAGGATGTTGAGGAAGAACTCATGGCTAAAGATCTCCGCTTTGAAGGCATGTTCAAGGAAGAATTGCAGACATCCATGTTCTGAGGACCTTCATTTGGTTGACATTAAATCAGTTATGTTTAATATCAGAAGTGTGTCCTTATTGATGACCAGAATAAATTTGATCAGAATTTCTGTGAATTATGTTGCTGCAGGCAAAAAGTCTTGCTTCAAGAGCATCTCCTGAGATTAACTGATGTTTTCTATCTTAGAACTTGTGCTGATAGTTCTTCATCGATCAGTTGTAAACTACTAAACTTGTAGCCCAAGCCACACTCATTGGAAGAAAAATATATGTTGTGGATAGCAGAAATGTATTAAGAATTCAATACACTGCTGCCGTATCTGTTAAATGTCACTGTTTCCCAAAAGATGGTTTAACACTGAAGTTCCTTGACAGCTAGGGCTTAACCCCACTATATTTGAAAAACTACCTATCCTTAAAGACTTGAATATAAGTGGAATTTGGTTATCCAGATGTTCAAGTTACTAGAAAGTCTTGGAGCTTGGCCAAGAACTGGATGAAGATTCACCTTTTCCTTTCTAACTTTACTCTTGTCATCTAGGTAAACACAGTAAATGAATGCTGTTACCAAAATGGAAAGTAAATAAATTTCACTGTAGTAAATATTACTCACTAGAATATCTTGGACTTTAATTTTAGAATGGAATACTATTAAAGTATGGATTAGAATCAGATAAATTTCTTTTTTTATTGAGATATGTTTTTGATGGATTTTAGATCTATAGAAAATGGGCTTTGGGTCTTAAGCTAATCCATCCTTAAGGGACAAGCATTTAAATTTTCAACATGTATATGAAATAAGATTCTTTATTAATTATGTTCATAGCTTTTGGAGTAAAGAGTGTTGTGTGTATAAACACAATGATACATGTCCTGAGTTCACAAGGCTAAAGCCAGGTTGATTGAATTGTTTTCTTTAGGTACCAGCCAAATGTTATACGTGGCTGTGACTCAATTGTCAATCTATGACACTAAAGTAGAAGCGCATTAAAAGACGAGTTAAGATTTTTTTTAACAGTGTGGTGTATGTACAGCATTTCCAATATTTCCTATTATAATGTTTCAAAATATCATTGGCCTTGATCTACGCTTGATAAGGCTGCAGCCCCATGAATTTCCCAACTAGTGAGACCTTTGCTGAGAGTTCTGAGAATTGATACGCATACAGTTGTTGAATTATGGTATATCGTGGTTCTATTCATCAGCAGAATAACAACAAGAGCTCATTACAGCTATGAAATGTCAGTGCTATATCGCAAGGAAAATGAATAATCCCATAGATCACGGTATCCCAATGGAAACCTGTGGGGATGCATGTTACATTTAATACCTTTGCAATCCTTTTTCTGTCACAAACTAAAAACAGGAATGAGAGGCAACTCTACCCTTAATTGTCGGTGCGAGGCAAACCAGTGGTAAACGTATATGAAACCCACCTCTGTATCTGAGGTATAGATAATTATATATAAAAAATCCATCTTCCTGGTAATCATAAAGCAAATCACTGACATGATGGCCTCAATTTTACAGCCTTTTTTTGTGATGGCCGTTAAGCAAATGCTATAGTCATAAAGCAAATGTCACTGTCATTAAGTGAACCAATTGTTCACTTAAGGACAGGTTTTTGCAAAAAAAATGGAAGTAAACATCAGGTTTCAGCAAAATTGTCATAAATTGTGGTCACGTGACCCCAGGATGCTGCAAACAGCCATAAATGCAGGGCACCCAAAATGCAGTTATGTAACTGTGTGTGTGCGTATGTGCTTCTGTTAGAAAGGAGTTGTAAATAGCTTTGGGAAAGGGGGTCCTGGTGGAACTTTGAATGGTCCTTAAAAGACCTGTCATAAATGGAGGACTTACCTGTATTTTCTTTGTGTGAAGAGAGACAGGTCACAAGAAGTCAGTTGCAACAATTGCCAACAATCGAGCTAGAAAGCAAGCTGTAGGTAATACACTGTATACAGAATTCTCTATGCCAGGGGTATCCAAACTTGGGAACTTTAAGACTTGTGGACTTCAACTCCCAGAATTCCCCAGCCAGCATGGCTGGCTGGGGAATTCTGAGAGTTGAAGTCCACAAGTCTTAAAGTTCCCAAGTTTGGATACCCCTGCTCTATGCTACCCCATAGAAAATTAAGGAAAAAAAATAGCCTTTTCCCATTCTGGATGTGGATAACACTAAATTATGTATCATATATGTGTAGAACATTCACTGGTTCCCTTATTGACATATTTCTAAGGTAACAATGTTTCCACTTAAATTATGCTGGTATTTGTATATGCTTCTTACAAAAGTGGACCTTACTTGAAGTGCTGAAAATATTTATTCCCTTAACGCATGGCCTATTTTTGGCAAAAACAAAATAGATTAAGTCCATTAATACTTTTTATAGTCATCATCATCATCTGATAAAGAGCATCCTGATGCCTGTTGTTTTCTTCAATGGTCAATAATAGTATTTTACCCCTAAAAAGGCTATGATAATATGTGAAAGCTAAAAAACCCACCAAATCTTTAATATCATTCCAAATAAAAACCATTGGAGGGTTGGAGGGGTGTTCTTTTAAACTATACATTTATGATCATAATGAATTACACATTTTTTCTCCTTTCTGTTCTGTCTGACATGAAAGCAGATGTGTGGCTTGCTTCCCCAAAGAAAACCATGGAGTAAATATCAACTCTTGATGCACAAGATCCTACCATTAATGAATCTTTGGATATAAGATATAGATTGTTTCATTCTCCCACCAGTCAGTTTCGTAATTAGTGTTTATCTATTCTGTATTTCCTTCTGTGAAATTCATCCCATGATTCAAAACTGTTTTTTCTGGTTTAAAGACATGTGCATCTTCTACTTGGCAAAAATTTGCAAGTACCGTAACCATGACTTAAATCATTATGTCACAAGATGGCTTATATGCAGTATCTTTTTTGCAATGGAAAATTACCTTGAAGGGCAGAGCAAAAGCAGTAGCATTTGATTGATCTACTGTTCATTATTCTACAGAGAAGAAAAAAGAAACTCCATGCCAATATTGTAAGTTGCTTACTTTAATTGTGCATCTGGTCAGAATTGCTTGCATGGTTTTAAAATGTTACTAACAAATCTTAAAAATAGCTCACACTTTACACCACCTGCCTAGTGAAGCTGGTGCAAGGTGGAGCTGTTTAATCTGTATTCCTCTTCCATATCCAACAAGGTTTCAATAATAGCTTCATCTTCAGGGCTGTGTTCTAGGACCTTCCTGAAAGTGGTCCTCTCACCCAGATGGACAGCTGAGGATTCATCTACAGAAAAAAAAAGTACATAAAAGGCTGGTAATTTACTTCAGATCCTTCAAAATATGATGTTTTCTCATTCTGAAGAGGCTAAAGAGTTTCAAATTGAATTCCAATTGTTGAAATGTCAGAATACAGCAGTTATAAAGCTACCACTCCAGTTATTAAGTATCCTTTGTTTTTTTGTATTTGGTATTTATTTGTATTTGGTATTCATTTTTTACTTTAACGATTACAAAAACTCTTCTCACATCTATTGTAATGGTGTTTGCTATTTCAAATATGGATGGGATACATTTTGGGGGCTTACAGGCTTGTGAAAAGCTAATGAACTAGAGCAAGAATCTAACAAACATTTATGGAAAGCAGTTCTAAAGGAGGATGCCTTCCCATCACATATTTTATGTAGGGTTAATTGATTAATCAGTTGGCAAACCACATTGATTAAATCAGTCAAAATCCACATTCCTTCCTTCTTAATCCTTTGGCTCTTAATCTCCTATGCTCACAAGAAAAGAGACAATGGAATGTACGCATAGACATCACATTCCATGCAGCAAAATATTAACTAGTAGAGAGTCATGAAGTGCCCATGAAGTGATCATGAGGTGTCCATGAGGAAAGCATGCATTTATAAACCAATAGTTGCCAAGTGTATTTTCTGTCCAATGAGCTTTTACTATTCTGAGAAGTTTGACAATAAAAGGGAGCCCCGAACAATGTTCTGGGTGGGTGCCCTTCGGGGTGCCTTCCATCGGGTGGCCTTCCCAGCACAACCTTACTCCTGTCTGTGTCTGCTTTTTCTACCTCACCAACAATTTTACCCACTTTTAAGGTTGTGCTTTTCAAGCCAATGTAAAATTAGCAATTGCTATTTTTTTAGAGCATGGCTTTTAAAAAAAAACCCTTATCTTGCATTCATTTTGTGCTTGACATCCATATTAAAACAATATAAATGGATAAATTGGCAGAAAACCTAATGTGCGTATTCTTTTTGCTTCTTTAAGCATGCAGTGCTAATTCCCTTCATAGAACCAATTTTAAAAGAGCTATGGAACAGAAGACATATTGCTTACCAGCAGACATATCTTCATGATCCTTTGGATTCTCTGGAGGAACATCACAGGAAATTAGGTTTGTTTCTGACTTCATGGATTGTTCATCAGTTTTGCTGAACAGCATAAAAACACTTTAACTGAACACAAGACCAGGACATTTCCCATTGTAAGAGAAACATTCGAAAACAAGCCAATCATTTCACAAATGAAAATAAAATTTATCCCAATATTTAAGTAATAGAGAGATCTCAATTTTCAGTTATGGTATCCAAATTCATTCAGTGTAGCCATTTTTATATTTTAAGGCATAAGACCATTTAAATTGTGCCTAGTAAAGTGTAAAGATGTCTCCCTGAGCACTTTCCCAAACTGCTTTTTCGATGCCTTCTTAGTTTTACTCTTTTACAATTTTTAAGTACTGCATCATTATAAAAATAAAAGCTTTTGGAAAAAAAAGAAATGCTTCTTAGTTTGAATTTGGTTATTAGGAATTCTGTTGATCTCTATTAAAATACAAACCGGGCAACTTTTGCCTCTATTCCTTTACCACAAGAAGTACCTGTTTTATTGTTTTTTAATATGTGGCTTGCTCTTTGGGTAATGATCATGAGGAAGGGAACTAATAAAAATAGAATACCAGTGAAATACGCGGTGATAATTTTAAAAAAGTTATATAATAATTGTGCCGTTTATTTAGGGGCCTTTTGATAACATTATCCTTCAGGCTACCACCAACTGCCGCATGATGAGTATGATCAATTCCATCTTGTATGGTATGGAAGTCCACATTTCACAGAATAAGGAACATTGATTCAAAGGACTGGACATTTTTACCTCCAAGGAGGTAAAGAGCATACTCTAGGAAGTTTTGAACTCCACCTGTCCTCTTAAGGATGTCTTGCAAAGTCTACTTTCTTAAAATAGCATCTTAGTCATCGAGATTTCATCTGGGAACTGATACAAGTTCATTGTGTTTCAGTTTACAATGAATAAAAATGTATCTGCCTGCTGGTAAGAAACCAATAGGGAGTTTACTCATTTTCTCTTGGTAATATATTCCAGAGTTGATGAGTTGAGCGAGATAGCAAATTTTGACCAGCAAATTAGGTTATGGTATATGCTTTGATTTTGCTTTGTCTTGCTTTTTTACCATTTGATATTGGGCACCAAAATGTCTGGAGTCAGTTCTAGCAACTACCCTCTTCTTGATTAGCAGGTACCAAAGTTGTCAAAACAAATTTACATGCTGCTCATAATATCACAAGCCTGTGATGGCAAAGCATACCTTACTTGTCCTTTCTTCCATCTCTCACTGTCTTGTAGGCTGATAAAATACTGCTTGTCAGCCATAAAGATTGGAGCGTGCAACCATGTATTTTCCTTGCTCATCAATGGTTCCCGTTTGGTACATGTAATACTCGAGGTTACCGTCACTGGAAAGAGATTTGACCTAAGGAGGGGATTCTCTTTTTCAGGAGAAGAGACTGCTGAAGATGGCTGGGGGCAATATACAGTAGGAGAGATCACCTCTCCCTTAGAATTAAAGATATCTACATTATGGGGTGTAGAAAGTTGCACTATTGGCAAATCAGAGTCCTGGTTGTTGCTGGTATCTTGGGAAGGAAGGAAAGGAATGGAGAGATCTTCCATTGCTCGATCAATAGCTGCTGCTAGCTCCTTACGGCACCTACTTAATTTTTCAGACATCTCACCTGAAATGGAAAAATAGCTAATTGTCCAGAAGTCTGCTTATAGAAAGTTGTAATTGGAGCAAACGTTTAATATTCCTTTGCCAGTCCCCTCCTAAAACATGTAGACCAGTATTTCTTTGGTTGGTCATTCATCTAAAAATAACATTGGGAGGATTTACACCTCACTAAGCCATGGCTTTCAACATAATAGTAAACCAAAGCATTTTGTCAAAGAGGATATGATATTATTTTAGCCTAAATGCACACTGTATTTGGACATGGCATAGAGACCATTTAAAGTTATAAATGGCCACACTTTATAGCATATAGGCTGTGAAAATTGCAAAAATTTGATTTGATTTATAAAAATCCAGATAATAGCAGTTTGGGGAGCAGATAACTTACAAACCTTCATTAAACAGGGGCAGTGCATTATTAATCACATTTTTAGCTTAATCTGATCATAGCCATACCACATTCATGTTGGTACACTTGTTTAGCAATGTCTGAACCAGGTCTTGATCTCTCCCACTCTTCCACAATATTTGGAGGACACCCATCTCCCCATAGAGTGATTTGCTGAACTATGACTAAGTGTGATACATGAGTGCATATCTTTACAACAGATCTACTTCTGAGTATAACATAAACACACAGAGAGAAAAATTTTAGATTTCTTCATAAAATACAAATACCTAAGCAACCTGCTTGTGACAATATCATCAAAATGTGAGGGATGCCTAATCTACATTAAGGTTTTTATAACCAGTGCCCCTTGTAATCCAAGTTTGGGATCCACCAGACCTGTTTATCAAGGGTTCCCAATTGCAAAGCAAGTACAAGGTAAAAGAGCAATTGCACAAATCCTTTTGTTTAGCAAGAAAGTCATAAGCTGAATTGAAAGCTCCCCAGCTAAGAGCTTGGTGCCCCTCCTCTCCCTGTGGAAGGTTTCAACTGTCACGGAACCTTTGTTTCTACTAGAACTTTCCTCTAAGATGGGACGTACTGCTTTCCAATGACAATTTATTATTAATAAATTAATATTATTATTTAGTTAATAAAGAAATTATTTTCTTATTTGAATCTGATAAGCCTAATCAGGACTGATCTGGATGAATATTAAAAAGAAATAGTCTTTATTGTTTGTCCCAGTGCTTCAGAAATTACTGCATATAACTCAACATTGTAAGCCTATTTCAGACAATTGCTTTTATTAGTCATGTTTTCTCCATAAATGGCCTGTTAGATGACAGTCTTAAAACTGTAAAAGGATTGATGAATCTTCCTAGGAAGTGAGATAAATTTAAGTCAATCCAAATTCTTAGTAAGATTAATTTCCAAGAAAGAGAGCATGAAAATCAAAGGCTAAGTAGTGTTGTTGTTAGTTGCGAAGTCGTGTCTGACCCATCGCGATCCCATGGACAACATTCCTCCAGGCCTTCCTGTCCTCTACCATCCTCTGGAGTCCATTTAAGTTCATGCCTACTGCTTTGGTGACTCCATCCAGCCATCTCATTCTCTATCATCCCCTTCTTCTTTTGCCCTCAATCATTCCTAGCATTAGGCTCTTCTCCAGTGAGAAGTCCTTCCTTCTCATTAGGTGGCCAAAGTATTTGAGTTTCATCTTCAGGGTCTGGCCTTCTAAAGAGCAATCAGGATTGATCTCTAGGACTGACTGGTTTGATCACCTTGCAGTCAAAGGGACTTGCAGGAGTTTTCTGCAGCACCATAGTTCAAAGGCTTCAATTCTTTGACGCTCAGCCTTTCTTATGGTCCAACTTTCACAGCCATACATTGCAACTGGGAAAACCATAGCCTTGACTATACATACTTTTGTTGGCAGGGTGATGTCTCTGCTTTTTAGTATGCTGTCTAGATTTGCCATAGCTTTCCTCCCCAGGAACATCTTTTAATTTCTTGGCTGCTGTCCCCATCTGCGGTGATCTTGGAGCCCAGGAAAATAAAATCTGTCACTAGTTCTGTTTCTTTCCCATCTATTTGCCAGGAATTGAGAAGGTCGGATGCCATGATCTTAGTTTTCTTAATGTTGTTTCAAGTCAACTTCTGCACTCTCCTTCACCTGCATCAAGAGGCTCTTAGTTCCTCTTCACTTTCTGCCATTAGAGTGGTATCATCTACATATCTGAGGATGTTGATATTTCTCCTGGCAATCTTAATTCCAACTTTGGATTCATCCAGCACCACCTTTCTCATGATGTGCTCTGCATATAAGTTAAATAGGCAGGGCTACAGTTTACCGGACTCCTTTCCCAATTTTGAACAACCAGTGGTTCCGTGTCAGTTCTCACTGTTGCTTCTTGACCCGCATATAGCTTTCTCAAGAAACAAATAAGATTGTCTGGTACTCCCATCTCTTTAAGAACTTGCCACAATTAGTTGTGATCCACACAATCAAAGGCTTTAGCATAGTCAATGAAGCAGAAGTAGATGTTTTTCTGGAATTCCCTAGCTCCCTAGAAACCGTGTATGACTTTACAATTCTAGCTTTAGAAACTACTGGGGAATGAATACATACATATAGCATCTAGGCTATATTCCAAGTTAAAGGAAAAAGGTTTGGTATTGTTTGATAGAGGCATTACTATTCAATCAGGCAACGAGTCAGATCCCAGGATATACTAGAAACCCTCATTCTCCACACAGAAATACCAAAGAGTACATAACTTTGTGCAATCCATTCCTCTTTATTTTATTATTTATCTTTACACAGTAAAACAATCCAGTGCTAATCTAAAAGTGATCTTGATACTATACAATATGTACACACTACCTAAGATTCAGCCTGGTCAGAGGCAAATCAAGATTCCTAATACCATTTGTACAGCATTTAGAAGAAACTTACTTCAATGTACTTACTCTCTGATCATACTTAAAAACAAAGATTTTTGCTTCAGTATGCAACAGAAATATATAAGGTTATATTTAATTATAAATTGCTTTTTGCATTTAAATATTTCATTCTCTCTCCAAATGTTACATTTAAAAGAAATTATAACCCAGAAAAACAGAAAAAAGCAAAAACAGAAAATGTAATTTAACATTAACATTTAAATAATTCCAGCTCCTTTTCTCTGCCCCATATGTGCAAGAAAAAAATATGCAGTTGAAGTAAAACCTTAAACCAGTTTAAAAATCTGGAAGTACAGGCAACTCAATCAAATAATCATTTCAGTGCTTTAGAAGAATCACCTGCAAATCTATATAGTAATCATTGGAAGATTGAAAGTGAACAAAATAAAACTGACAGCAATGATTCTTCCTCTGCTAAAATCTAGAGAGAATACTTGTTCACGTCTAATAAATTATGCTAAAATAATATTGGATCGTGACTATAGCTTGTGGAACTGCAGAGAAAAGTCTATGTAAAATTTATTTGTGAAATAAATGATTCTGAGTATTGAATGAATTCTTGGAACATACTGTCAACAGCAGAAGGAAATAATTTCATGAGGTATTAATATGATTTCAAAGCCATTTCCATTAATAACAAATCTCTTAATTACAATGTGGCATTCCAGAGGATTACTGAAAACTCTCTTAGTTTATATAGATAAGCTACTACCAAAATACAGTAGGGCTTAGTGAAAAGGATGTGGATTAAAAAGAGAACAGCAAGACTATTTTTCTTTGGTAACTTTTAGTTGATGTGGAAATGGCAAAACAGAAGGGAAATTACTCAAATAAATAGGAATAAAATGTCAGGAAAGAAAATGAATGGGTTGAAACACATCCATAGTAATTGGATATTTGGTGTGGCTTTCATAAGGAGAAAGGGATTGAGATCTTTATATGGTGCTGATAAAACATTGTATAAATGTGGAGAAAAGGTGTCCAATGAACATAAAGCATTGCTATCAGATGAATATGAAGAATAGGTTTTTGAATATTCATCTGATACAGGAAAGGGAAATTATCTGTATATTAGTTCTACAGGATTGCTTTACTGGCATTGAGCCTGAAAACATGGAAACTATTTTTGAAATACTTCTTAGGTAATTTTTGGGTGGGAGACTTTGGGCCAGGAGAAATACTTTCTTAAAAAAAACATAGCCTGATCATGACATTTCCAAAAGGGATTGGACACAATGTTGTGGTAATGTGTGCTAACCAAGGCTGAAGTTGATGTCCATATGTTGCAGTTCTGCAGCACTCAGGCATCTCCCAGATTGTACACTTTTCACAATGCATGAAACTAAATACATTTCTTTCACTGAAACCCAATTTGAAGTTGCAAACCAACACAGCCATCTTTTTCTTAACATGCATCGCTCCAGTCATATAGCAGCTCTTAATCCCACACAATCTTCATAATACAAAGTCAGATTTAGACAACATTTTTATTGAACGGATAAGATAGAATTTGATTAAAAACTCTTAGGTTAAAGAGTATGCCCACGTTTGCCATCTTATTGCTTCCTCCATTTATTTTTCAGTGCTGAGGGCTCCTGTGTTGTCAAGTAGCCCCCACAGGGATTCAAAACAAGTCCTCAGATATATTTTCATATTGGAAATTAACCACACAAATTCAGTTAGTATCCATGCCATCACATTCTTCAGATTCTGGTTCCATGCTTGGGCAAAAAGAATGGCTCCCCTTGAGCTTGACATCTCTGCGTTGGTAAAACAGTACATATCCTGCCTTTGTCTGGAAGAAAATGATTGAAAACTATTTTTAAAAAAATCAATACCTAACAGAAAAATTGTAATCAAACTAGCCTATAAAGCCCCAGAACTGAGATCTCAGAAATATTCACATACCTAGGTAGAAGTCTTGACATATTTTTTGGAAGCCTCCTCTAATGAATTGAAGCTAACCTCCACAGGACCAAAGTCCTTAGAATCAAAAGGATCAAGGACTCATTGATAATCTTGCTAAGGTTAGGTTTGATCCTGCTGCTTCCATTCAAGAAGATCTCCCTATTGCAAGCCTCCTCCTTCAAGGTGAGTGCCATCCCAACCAGTTATTAGAGCTGACAGAGAGCCTTTCTGAACCAACAATAGCTCTCCTTCCTAGGGTTCAATCTCAGCCAAACCGTAACAGCCTCCTGCTATCACTGACTAAATAATCATCAACTTTCTGTAACACTCTGCCTTTATCTCCCAAATTTTGCAGGGAATTTAAAATTATAATTGTTGATGATACTGACTGCTGAATGCTGCTGAGAGGTCAGATAAGACCAGAAAAATTACACTCTTCAAATCCAAGTCACAATAAAGGTTAATTTATTGGAATAACAAATGACATTTCCACCCTATTATTGGACTGAATTCAGAAAGAAAAAGGTCTAGATCAGGGGTGTCAAGCTCACGGCCCACGGCGACATGTGCTGGCCCTGCCCCCGCCTGGTTTAGCAAAGGGGAAAAAAGTCCCAATACGCCACATGATGCTGCCATGATGACGTGAGTTTGACACCCCTGGTCTAGGCAATCTATTTTCTCTAGGGTTCCCCTTAGCAGACTCTTCAACAATTTCTTAACAATCTTCTCCCCAAAAGGAAGATCAATATTGGACATTGCATAGTAGTTGACTAAAACAGGTATGTAGACTTGTCAGCATCAGCACCCCCAAAGAAATGCTGACCATTCCCAGATCCAACCCATTAAAAGACCCCCTGACCACCTGAACAAGCAAGAAGGGACATGTCACAATCAAGAAAATAGTGGAGTCATGCAACCTATCACTTAATCAGTGCACAGTTTGAGAGGTTACTCTGAGAAATTGCAGCTAACCCCCTGTTCCTATTGGGTTTTAGGTGAATTCTCTTTTCTGTAGAAAATAATTTGTAGTCCCAATTTAACTTGTCACTTTGATTTAACAGCTGCATTTGTTAAATTCCAAAAGTTACCAGGAAAATGTTTGATTTATCCGAAATACTTACCACTATTTGTTCTTCAGAAGGAGATACATTGCTATCATCAAAGTAGTACCATTTTCCATTGATTTTATTCTTAGCATATGCAGTATCTGACAGGTAAACAAATGCAAAAGAAAAATATAATGCTTTAAAATACAGGCTGAGTTTTGCAAGCACAGATAGTCTCTAACACTGTGAAAAAAGCATAAAAGATTTCCCTCCCTTTTACTACAGTTGGCAACAATGAATAAATAATTATATAAGAAAACCCCCTCAGCACTTTAAAGAACCACTGGTGAGGGGAAAAGGAAGTTTTGATTTTTAAAAAGATTACACAATCATTATATGCTGAATAGATTAAAAGTTAAACACATTCAGTAACAACCAGCAAACTGCCTGGATGCACTGAACACTTTTTCATGGGACTTCATCAGTGTTATTAAACTCATGAAAACTGATTAAACTGATTAATTTAAATATCTGAAGATTCATAGCAATATTTTTATTGAAGATATTAACAAACAGCAGCTTTAGAAAAGGGGACCTTTATGATACAAAAAAGGCCCCCGTTATCTATTTAACAGAGAGCATTTTAACTGAGGTTGGAATTGTTTTTCTTGTCTACAAAGTTGACAATTCAGTGTTCTTAGAAATATCCAAGATTAAAGTAAGGATTTTTTAAACTTAATATAACCCATTGCAGGCTTCTGTGTTTGTTTCATTGAGACCTGCCCTGCAAAGCTAATAAAAGCAATGCAACAAGGAGACATATTTTACAGATATTGGTGGTGGTGGTGGTGGTGGGAGCAGCAAGAGTTACTCACAGTGTCCTACACCCAAGCCTCCATAGTGATTGGAAACAGCAATTAAGTCATATACATATGGGCTTGCTGCTGGATCACAAACAAACTCGGACATGTTCAAATCCCTATAAAGAAGTCACAAAGATTAATGTTGTGCCAAAAAAACACATGCTAATATCTTACAAAAAAGACAATCTATCGGTATTTCCAAAACCAGTTTTGAAATTATTCAATCTGTTATTCAACTGTTATTACAGCAAAAGTCACAATATTGCTGATTACCCACAATGTCCCTGAATAATTCTCTGATACATTTCACAGACACTACTGCTTCATTGTAGAAATACCGGTACTTCAATATAATCATTTTATGGTAATATAGTCTTTTTTTTTTTGTGTGCTACAAACACATGAGCAACAATGGCAGGCTCTCTGAAGTAGTCACTGGAAAAATGTTAACAGGGCTGGGAAAGAGATATTTATACTAAGAATTTTTGTTGTATTGTTACAAATAGTTACAGACAAAAGACATAGAGACATTGTGTGCAAATATAATTCTTCCAAGTAAGGTTAAGTTTGAGAGGAAGCAAATTCTCACTGAGATTCAAAGAAATGCTCTTATACCTAGTATAATCTTTCCAAAATACTTTTCCACAAAAATATAGATACAGAGAACATATACTGACAAGGGCACGCTTGAGTTACAACCCTTAACATTATATGAAATCATAATGTGACCACAGACATGATTATGTTTTTTCACTCTTTTAAAAATATGTATAATTAACCTGATACAGAGGAAAAATCAATTTCTGTTTCCAAGTATACTGACCAAGAGAAACATTTAATTTTTCATTTAACATACTGTGAGCATATTAGGAAAAACATTTAATTTGTTAAATTATATTATAAAGATATAAATTATTCAATTACCAGAGAATAATATCATTAGAGGAAAGTAACATTTTGCCAAATAAAATATAAACTTAGATTTGGTTCCAAAATACAGCCAGGTATTGCTCAGGTTAAAGATCTTTACTACAAGAATATATGGACACTAACCATGAGATTCAGGTACCTTAACTGTTGGACTAGTGAGTTGCCAACCTCAGAGTAATACAAAACAAAATTACCACACATCTGAAAATCCAAACCAAAGTAGCTAAAAGGAACAGAAGGTAGAGCTATACAAAATTCCAGGGTAAAGGAACAAAGCAAAAAAGGGAAGGCATTCAGGAAGATGCTGGCATCAAAAATCAGCAACAGGGTACTGTAATTATTTAAGTTGTAACAAGGCTACTTGGACCATGTATTCATAAGGATATAAGGTCTGACCATACCAATATACCAACATTTATGAAAATTTTACCTGATAGGGAAGTCAACTACTGTGTCAAGTTTATCTCTCCAATATCGATTGTATGAAAAGCGTTTTAAATGCACGACCAAAATGCGTGGCAATGACCAAAGATCAAATTTCTTAGTGGCTTGCTGATGTTTCTTGCAATTAGGACAATACCTGAAACAAATCAAATAGAAATTAAAACAAAAACAAAAGTGTTTGGTGCATATATTGATTCACTTTATTGGAAAGGAATTAATACTTGTTTAATGGGACTTACAATTCCATAGTTCTGGAAAAATATAGCAATTTTAAGTAAACCAAATAAATCCTTTGGGATCAGATTTTAGTCTAGGTTTTTCGGTATACCAGGGATGTCAAACTTGCAGTCGGCGGGCCATGTCACACACTAGTCACGCTCACCCCCCAGTTTAGCAGTAGGCGGAAAAGTCGCAATACGTCGCGTGATAACATGGGCTTGTTTTCAATAATTAATCTTATGTTGTCTGTACTTTTGTGTTACTGATTTCATCATGGTTTCACTGAACCTTTTTTTTAAATGTGACAAATGCTTTTATATTACATTAAAAGTTATGTTAATTATCAGTGGAGATTGCACTGTCTTGCATTGTGAAGCTGTCTAGGACAAGTGCTTCTTAATACATGTTTGGAATATCTCTCAAATATATCACAAATGCATTGCTGTGGTGCCATGCAGTTTTCCTGCTGCAGTTTTATTTTATTTTATATAGATTCCTAGAGACATTCTTTAAAAAAATTTCTGGCGAGTAATTTTTATAGAGTTAATATAGAGTTATGCTATCCTGCCCAGAAAAATAATAATAATAAAGAGGATTTTCAGAAGCTAAAAAGAGTTGGGAGCAACTCCACCAGTTCACCTCATGGTACATCAATATAAGCCATTTGAGAATGTCTCTGACATGTTCTTGAAATTACAAATGTCCTAAAAGGGTTGGGGATCCTTGATCTACAAAGTAGATAGTAATGGCAGAGATTTATTTAAGAAAATAAGTCTGCTAGATCTACCAAAAATTAGAAGGGGAATAGGGATCGCGTAATAGCCTCCTCATCAGATGGAAAATAATGTGGCTGAGGAAACCCTACTGTCCTGCAGCACTAATGAAAGATAATCTTAATATACATGATCAGCTGTCTTATTTTTGCAGTGCCAACACAGCAATTCTCACAGGTATGTAGATAAGGCTACTTTCACATATCTATTAAACAATGAAGAGTGGTCACATGTGATCCTGGTTGTCTGCTTTCTGAAATTGGGAGCTCCATTTGTAAGGAAGAATTGTATGGCAACATACAAAGATAATATTCAAGCATAAGCTATGAAATGAGGTTTAAAAAATAGTAAGTAGCAAAAACATACCAGGGATCATGTTCCCCAAGTGTCTCCATAGTTGTAAAAAGTTCTATACATTCTCTAAGGGCTACAGAAGTTTTCTTTTTTTGTGACTGAAACATACTGCTGTGTTTTTCAAATGCCTAAAAACACAAATGTATATTAAAAAGGAGAAAAACAGACATTTCTAAAAAAGTAGTCAGGGGTACACACACTTCACACATACAAAGCTATTGCACCATGGTAGTTGTAGCGACAACAACAAATGTAAATGCATACAAGCAGTTTTCATTTAGCAACTGCCTTAGATAGCAACCATTCACTAATCTAACTAATAACTGGTAGTAAAGAAAAATCCAGTACGCACAATTAAACCTGAATTTCTATTCCTGACAATAACGCATGTCAGAGAGTAACACTGGGCTTGTTACACCAGCAATCTTAGCAGCATTTCTGTCTTAGTCACATGTTCACTTATTTACCATGTCTTACTGTCTGTGTGACTTAGCCACCTTTTCTCTGGAACCAATTATTGTTGCTTATCAACTTATGACAATTGGGAATGGGATTCTCATTATAAGCAGTGTGGTCATAAAGGAAGAAATCACACGGCCAAAGTGGATCACCATAGTTAAGCAAAAAATATTGGGGAAGGCAGATTTGCTTATCAGAAAACGACTGGAAAGGTCACAGGTCACAATCAGATGGCGGCAAGACACTGAAGCCATCATAAATATGAGCTGGTTGCCAAGCATCTGGATTGTGATCATGTGACCATAATCACTTTGTTAGCCTTTGAGTCACTTTGTAGAATGAGATGGATGGCATATAAATTTAATAAATAAACAAACTTCAAGAGCAGATTGTAAGACACCTTTTTCAAGGCCATCGTATCTTTGAATTGATAAACAATCGTAAGTTGAGGACTATCTATATTAAAATCTTCATTTCTAATTTAAAATAATTTCGATTAGGAACCATGAATAGGCATTTACATTGTAAGATTCCAATCTTCAATCAGCCCATTTATAGGAATAAAAAAGGCATATAAAAATAGGTTATCTGGTCAGAGAAGGAAAAGCAAAAACACTAATAAAATTCATATAATTGAGGATTGCAAGAAAATTACCATGCTGACTGTGGTAAGACAGAGACTTTCAATGCCTGCTTTAAAAAAAGGAGCAATTTCAATCACAATGGCAAAATAAATATTTTTTTTTGGGGGGGGGGGGGAGATCCAATTACAAAATGTTCACTAAGCATACAAATACTCAATAAAATATCATCAGATGCATGAAGCCATGCTCAATAAGCCTATCTATTCTGCAAAGCAATATTTTATGGTCATATTTATTTACAGAGCCTTTTAAGAAAAATATCAAATCAGAACATCATCTTGCCTAGATTTTTTTATAACAGGGATGAAGAAGTCCAAGATAAAAACATTAATCACCTGAGCTTCGTGTTCATCAAAAAGCAGCTTCCGGGTGTCGGAATCCCAATCAATAGCAACAGTTGCATAGGCTGGAAAAAGAAAAATCAATAGCCGCTCATAAAGTTACCACAAATGAAAAGTGCCTATAGTGACATTTTTAAAAGATACGTACAGCTCAGTTTGAGGATCTTCCCTTCTGTGGTAAGGCAGTTTACTTCTGATGTCCCGTAAGAATTCACAAAACTGAAACTGAACAGCCGCTTTTTCTGGGGCTGCTTCCCTTCCACCTGCCCATCCCTCTCTTCGGACCGAGAAGCATCTGCACCTGGTATTTTCTGTTCGTTTTCTTCATTATCCTGATGCTCCATCTCTTCAGCATCACCTAGAATAAACATATTGCGGAGAGTGTTTCCTACTATATTTCGGATTTGCAAGTTCCCTTCTAAACTGAGAAGCAACTGATTCAAAATTACAATGAAAGTAGCTGATTATATTGGGGAGAGTTTGGACTAAATTTGACATGGCTTCAAGTATTTTAAAGATCAGCCAGACTTAGGTTTGTGATTTACAAAAAAGAAAAATATTTAAAAACATATTTAGATTTTAATCTAAATTTGGAGAATTTACCTTCAGATACATTGGTGAAGCCATTGCAAGTGTCATTGTCCAGACACACATCAGAATATTCTTCTTTTAAATTAATTTTTACATAGCGTCTGAAAAATAATTGGTCCATTATTAGGAAATCAGGCAAATCAATAAGCAAAAATAATTAGCCCCAAAACTGATAGCAATGACTATTTATTACTCATTCTGAACACTGGCATTTAAATATATTAATATTAAATATTCATTGGTCTATATTGCTTTAAAGGAGGAATGGAAGTCTTATGGACAGGATTAGAACTGCAAGCAATAGTATAGCACAGTAAAACACAGTATAACAACAGATGTATATTATAACTTCACAATAGCTCATATTAAAATTGAAATAAAAACACTTTTAAATCTGTTTTGAAAATTGGGACGCTATATTAATACAAAAGTACCTAAGCTGCATCAAGAAATATGAAGAATTAGTCATCACATATTCTGTTGATTCGTGTTGTTTTTTTTAAAAGAAAGAACTTTTTAACTTTTCAATTATCAAATAGGCAGTGTTCAGTATAGAAATAATTCTACTTCTGTAATTTGTTGCAGTCAAAAGTGAAGTCAGTACATGACTCAATTCTACAATTGTTTTTATGGCAGTCGTTAAATGAATCACATGGTCATAAATTCAAATTCAGCTTAACCAATGGTTTTTTTTTTGCCAGAAAACGGCAAAAAGTGCCACAAAATATGATGTGTCCGCAGGATGCTGCAACCGATCATAAATGTGAGCCAGTTGCCCAGCAGCTGAAATGTGATCATATGCCCATGAGGATGGTGCAGCAGTCATAACTTTGAGGATGGGTCTTTTTTCAAATCCATTGTACCTTTGAATGGTTGTTAAGTGCACTGTCATACATTGAGGACTATTTGTAATGCAGAATACTTCAAAGAATGTTTATAACCAAATGAATAGTATGCCAAGATGTGACCTATACTCACCCAATTCGCTCCAATATAACATTGTACAAATACTCTGTTGTGAGCTTGTGTTTGGGTACAGCTATGAGTAGCGGTTGGCCGTAAAGAACTGCCCCTGGGGTAGCACTGGATAGTCTTGCTTTCTTTTCTCTGAAGTAAACCGAGAGTGTGACACATTCAGCACTATCTTCAGTTGCTTTACAAACTTCATATCTGCAAGAAGAGAGAAGATCAAGAGCTGTTTATCATTCCAGGTGAAATAACATATATTTAATTCATATGAAGCAGATTCCAACTGAAAGTCAGAAAAATATTTCTTAACTGTAGGAACAATTCAACAGAAAAGTACTATGTTGCTCTTTATTAAGATATATTCATGCATAAACTAGACAGAACCTATTATGAACACATGTTCTTCCTTCTGATGCCATTTTAGCGGTACCTGACATTGGTCTAAAATGGTTCATTTTATTCCCTCACCACTTCTCAGACAGCTGGTCTAATAATTCAACAAGTTTTCTGAAATCATAGTTTGCCCAATCACTTCTGACAGAGGCACTCTATTACACAGTACTTTTTGAGAAAATTGTATGTCAAGTATTAAGCTGAAGCTCTGTCTGTTCTGTACTATCTGCAGCTGGATTAAGAAATAGAGAACACATGTGTACTATTTTAGAGTAATACCTTGGTTATGATGTTAACTATCACAAAACAACTGGCCTGATATTCTACCTACAGCTGAGTTCAGTTATAACAGTTCATAACCTCTATTCATATGGGATTGCTCAAACAATCTACATAGTTCCCATTTGAACCTGCTGCCAAACCCCTACTGGTCTTCTCCCGTTCTAGAGGCTTTCTTTATTCTTCAAGAGCTAAAAGATGCTTGATACTTGCTTTTCTTTTTTAGTTCATATTATGAAGACTTTATTAACTATTTTCTCTTGAACAATTTGGAATAAAATGTGTACTCTTTGATTTTCAATAGTTACTATTTGTACTTTCAAAAAACTATTTTTTTAAAAAAACATTCTGCTTCCCAAGGATTAATTAGATGATGCCAATAATTTATATAATCATACTACTGTATTTTCCCTCTGCCCCTAACTGTTATAGATCACATCTCCTACTTAATAACTACATAAAGCCCTGAAGAACGTTATCTGATATTATCAATTTCAACTCTTGGTGACCTAACTAATGTAATCATGGTGTTGGCTGTCACCTTTAAAACCCTTCATGGCTCAGGAACAGAATATTTGAGAGACCATCTATCTCCAATTATTTTTACCCACCCTAAAAAGTCAGACAGGGTTAGCGTATTTCAGGTCCTGTCTATTAAATAGTGGCATCTCCCGGGACTCAGGACATGTGACTTCTATGAGGCTGAGCCTGCCTGGTGGAACAGCACATCTCCTGCTCCCAAGATTTGGATAGTGCTGACTATGCTGGCATTTTAGAAAAGCCCCCCAAAATTGGCTCTTCTGTTGAGCACTGTGCCAAATTTAATTTTTAATTTAATTTTAGTATGGCCACTCAATCCAATCTGGGCAGTTTAACAAACAGTACAAAAATGTGACAGGATCCTCAACTATAGTTTACAACCATATTAACTTGAGGAACAAAGCCAGGTCTTAAGGATTTTTTGGAATCCCAATAAAGTGGGTGCTTTCGATATATCTTTTGGATGTTGCTCCAGAGGGTGGGGGCATGACACAAAAGGCATGTTCCCTCAATCCACAAGATGGAAGCATTTCACTGAATGACCTGGAGTGTACACCCTCAGCCTGAATGTACTGGACATGCAGAAACAATTGGAAATAATATGGCTCAGTGTTATAATACTGTAATCCATTGTGGCTTGTTTAACAACCATAGTTTAGAAAGCATGATTTGGCACATAATGTGAGCTTAGCAATGCATATTTTGAGTAGTGAATATTATGGAGGAGGATGTTGCTCTTCATTCTCAAAATATTAATTCTCAAAATACCAAAAGGGTATTCAGTAAATAATTAATTATACAAAATCAATTTCAGAAGTCCAGATCAACCTGTAGCTCATTATATGTTTCTGGCTGATGAAAATTCATTAATCTCTCAAAACAAAGACAAATTCAGTCACAGTTTTAACTAGAAAACTGTTGATATTTGACACCAAGTTAAATCCAAAAATGCTAGGGAATTTCTGAAAGCTTGACATTCACACAAATAAATCATCAACAGACACATAGCACACCCTGCCCCATCTACATACCATTTAAAAAAAAACTACAATCAAAACTCAAGGAAGGAAGGAAACAGCTGAGAGCACAGCCTTTGTATAAGCAGGAAAAAGCAACAGATTAAAAAACAACCGATATAGAAACAATACTCTAATTAAGGAATAACCAAGCTACCCAGAGTGACTGCCTCGGTAAGATAGCGGTAAAGAAATTTAAAAAACAATAAAATAAAATAAAGAAATTAAATTAAATAATGAAATGCCAGCAGGGCAAATTACATGAGTAGTTAACAATGAAATGTCTGCAAAGAAACAACCAAGCTCAAAGAATATTAAGACCCCAATAGTTGAATCCTTATCTACAACCCTAAATGATGTGAATTATCTGGGCTCCTTTCAGTCAGGATTCAGGCATGGGATGGAAATGCCATTGGATGTACGTTTGGATGATCACTGTTGGGAGTGATTCAGGGGTAGTGTATCTGTTCTTGACCTCTCGGCAGCCTTCAATATCAGTGACCATGATATATCCTTCTGGACTGATTCCATGAAGAGGGAGTGAATGGCACAATAATGTGTTTTATACAGGGCTGGTATGCGGGGTTCCATGGGATATATTACTCTCGCCATTCCTGCAGTATTTGACGTCTACCTGAACTGCTATGTGAGGTAACCATAGGGCGTGGTAGCATTGGTGTGGAGAATGATTGAGTGGCTCTGTATTTTTGGGCTTTCTGGATCTAGGACTTTACCATTTTATGTACTGGAGGTAGTAGTGCTACCCCAGTCAGACTTGGTGCATAATCTGGGGGTCTTGTAGAATCACAATTCCTGCTCGAGAAAGTGAACAAACATGGCTAGGAGAGCCCTTGTATAGTTTTGTGTTATACATCAGTTTTGCTCCTTCCTGGACCACAAGGCTCTACTCAACAGTTGTGGTCACCTCCAGAGTGGATTACTATAGTATGTTTTACATGGAACTGCCCTTGAAGAGCATCAGAAACTTTAGATAATGCCAAGTGTGGCTGCACAAAGAGTTATGGGTGTCCCTAGCATAGCAGGTATTGTACCTCTGTTCTGCAACCTACACTGACTGACTGACTGCTTCCAAGTTCACTTCAAGGAGCTAGTTTTGACCAGATTATCTGAGGGACGACCTCTTCAGGATTATATCTAACTGCCCCATCAGATCCAGCAGAAGGGTTATATTGCAGGTCCTGTCAGCCAGAATTTCACCTGATGTGACTCAAAGATGTAGTCTTTGAAGGCCCTTGCCACTTGCTTTTTCATATAGCCTTGAGGATCCAATGGAAAGCCTGCAACATGGCTGTATTCTTCTTCTGCAATCTTGACTTTTCATTTGTTTAATTGTTTTAACTGTTGTTATATTGTTTTAATGGTTGTTGGTTGTCCACTGCATAAAGTCACATTCACTGACATGGATACTTGTAGAGATTTGCCAAACAAATTCTTCTCCATCAGAAATTATGCTTCAATTAGATTAGGATGACACTTCCAACAACGGATAAGGAAAGTACAGGTAGTCTTTACTGATCATTCATTTAGCAAACATTTGAAGTTACAACAGTGCTGAAAAAAATAGCTTTAAAGCCATTTACAAATATTTGCCACCTTTGTGGTGTCCCTAAGTCACATGATAACCATTATAATCAGTACACAATGTCCTATGCCTGGCCTGTTTTTTTCTTTTTCCCTTCCTCTGCAGAGCAAAGAGATTGTAAGAAAATTAAGTATAAGCCCTTTAGAGTTAAAAGCAATGCAAACATGCTGGCAGCCCTAGGCTAGAAGTCATAGATGTGCTATGCAAACAGACTACAGTATACCCTTGAAATCTCCTCTCCGATCTTTCCAACAATACTATCTTCCTATCTCTTTCTCTCCAATCTCTCCACGCCGTGAGAGAGGGTTAGTGGGAAAAAAGCAGACAATTTCTTTAGGTAGTCTCTCATTTGCCTGACATTCCCTCATAGCATAGCAATAGCAATAGCATTTAGACTTAAACACTGCCTCATAGAGCTCATGGGGCTATCTCCCCCCCATTGTCTCTTGGAGCAGAGAAACTGAAGAGGAAGATAATTCAAGAGAGTAAACTGTTTCATCTTTTACACATCAAAAACAATGCAATCACATTGGCAGTGGGAAAGTATCAGACGAACAAGAGATTTTCTACAAAAATTACTAACTTCCACCCCTCCCCAGAGCAGAGAGTTTGGAGAGAAAGGGATTTCATGTATACATCCGAACTAGACTATGGTGTTTCTCTGTGTCATATAATATATGTGGGTATATGCATAATTTCATATTTATTTATTTTGTCATGTTTATGTAGTGTATATTGGAAGTGGTGACCTTTTGAGAGCAGTATGCAATGAAATTTCATTTTAATGTATGCCGATTAGTGTACATTCAAAGTGACAATAAACCTATTCTATTCTATTCTATTCTAATTCTAATTCTATTCTTATTTCCAGCCAGAAAGCACAGTCATGATCACTGATTTCCCACTTACAGATTGCTTTGCTTAGCAGCCGAGTTGCTGGTCACAATTAGGATTGTTATGCAAAGACTACCTGTAGAATTTTCCCTGGGTTAATTCTGTTTCAGGATGTATAAATAAAGGAAACAACATTCCTAGCAACATATTCTATCCTAGCTGTACATTCCCCATAAAATATATAGATGCAGGCTATTATAGAAAGATAGAACGCAAGAGCAAAAGGGTAACTTTTATATTTTAGATACTAAATTAAAATGTCAATAGCTGCTGAATCATCTATTATTCACATACTTCTGAAAATACTTAATAGGTAAAGTAGATAACATGAGAAAATATGGTATTCATTGGTGAAGTTTTATAAATTAAAGATGACCTGCAAGCCATTTTGACAAAATGTAATCAATTCTAAGCATATGTGCTGAATACCTCCATCATCCAGGCTAAAATATCCAAAAGCAGTCTTCATGTTCCAATGACAAATAAAAGATGAAAGGAAGAAAACAACAACAAAGAAGTTGTATGCTTGGGCAATGCAATTTGACAGACACTTACCTGACCCCTTGTAGCCTAGCCCCATGCTCCAGCAGGATCCTTGGTGATTTATGTCATCACCATGATGGCACATGCTGGGGCGTTACATCGGAGCAGGAGCCTAGTGGGGCTGGACATCATGGAACCTAAGGGGAAAAAAAATAAGTGTCCAGCTGTGTGCTGAATGCCTATCTTAGTTTAGCCTGGAGGAATTCAGCACAAGCAACCCAAATTGATTAATTTTGTCAAACTGATTTGCAGATCATCTTTAATACTATCAAGTAGTGAGGCCACACTTGGAATACTGCATATAGTTCTGCTCACCACGATACAGAAATGATGCTGAGACTCTAGAAAATGTGTAGAGAAGACCAACAAAGATGATAAAGGGTCTTGAGGCTAAATCGTATGATGAACAGTTGAAGGAGCTACATACGTCTAGCCAACTGAAAAAAAAACAATTAGAGGGGAGACATGATAATTGTCTTCCAGTACTTGAGGGACTGTCACGGAAAAGAGAGAATTAAAAGCACCAGAAGGCAGGACAAGAAGTAATAGGTGGAAGCTTGTTAAAGAGAGATCCAACCTAGAAATAAGGAGAAACATTCTGATAGTGAGAACAATTAATCAATGGAACAGCTTGCCTCCTGGTTTTGCTAGTTCTGAATTCAATATTTGTACAGGTAATCCTTTACTTCTAGACACAATTGGAACTGGGATTTCCATCACCATATGAGATCAAAAACTGAAACATCACATGACCGCATCGCTTAGTGACCACAATCCCACTATGCCCAGCTGCTATTAATTTAGAATTGGGGATTATTAAATGGAGGGAGTTCCAAGTAAGTAGCATGGAGGGCTGCAGGGATATTAGGGAGGCCATGGGAGGCTTGGCATACACCATTTGTGAGTTGGCTAAAGTGCAGCAGTGTTGAGCCTCTACTTCAGTCCCAGGGCTGTTGCTGTCACTGAAAAATGCCACCTCAATCTCCACATTGTGGCCAGCCATGCCATGCCATGACCATTGTGCAAAGCCCAAGTGCCATTTGTTGCCCCATGCTCCACACACTCTGACGCCCCCTGCTAATCTTTACCACCTCACACTGACTATGCACCCCATTCCTATGCTTGGATCTAGCCCGACTAGATAAATTAGAGCGAGAATCTACTCTATAAGAAGCCTAATAATACTTTTGTTAAGAGTGGCTATAACAACAGAATCTTGCAAGTCTGATTGTGCCATGTCTCTTCCCTTTCTTATGCCCACCTGAATTGGGTAGATATCAGACTGAGCTGCTACACTTTCTGCTTGTTTGGGACTTAAAACTCTTACCACTTTGGTAAGGGATCTGTCCTTCCTTACTTTCCACACTAGCTTTGCAAAAGGGTTTGTGACTGACTACAACTGGGACTAAGGCTTTAAATGAGTTTTGGCATTGTGCATAAGCAATAAAAGATTAAATACCTAGGAGGATAGGAATTACTAAATTAATGAAATACAGAAAAACCATTAACAGGTTTCTAAACTATAAGTTTACATGTACTTAAAAACAAAAAGATATTTTGGATTCTAAACTATGATTGGACAAAACTGTTAAATCAAGTATTTAATCCAAATAATTAAGAACAAAATATACATCTTTATTAATACATACAAAATAAAGGAAAACAGAACATAGTGTTTTGAATTTTCTCCTAGATCTTAAAATTTATAAGATAATTTCCACTTGTAGGACTTCAATCAATATATTGAGAAAAAACACATTCTGATGAATTTGTATTGTTTGTTTCCATAAACTGATAGTTCAAAAAGCATTTTCAAAAAAGTAACTGGCAGATTTTAGGTGTGCTAGATGCAATAAAGTTCTGCTTTATCAGAAGATTTAAATATCCATAGAAAACATCACTGAAAGAATCTATGGAAAACAGTCTATTATTTCATGTCTTTTGAGACTTAAGAGCATTAGTTTGTTTAGTCATAATACGGTTTACGCAACAATTATTCATTGGGGAAAGCAGATGTTTCACTTAATGGTATTCACGACATTATGTCTTACCTTGAGGGCTACCTGTAGCACCAAAATAGTTCAAATATGAAACTTAATCAGTTTTGTAGTTCAACTGATTATATTTAATGCAGAAAATTGAAGCCTCGGGCTAATCATTTTCCATGTACTTAAAGAACTAAGCTGCTCATGTTGAGTTGGAGATATTACTATTGTTATTATAGTAAAGGGAAGGTCCAAAAAAACCCTCTGTGGGATATTATATACAAATAATAAAACACATACAGGTAGTCCTTGACTTACAACTATTTGTTTAGTCATCATTCAAAATTACAATGGCCATTTTTTGGACAGGTTTCTATAAATTATTTCATAGAAAATGGGTGACATGTTAGTCTGCACAAATAGGATCAATAATTCTAGAATGCCTATTTATACTCAGAGATTTCAAGCTTGTTCATTTCTTAGATCTTCATAGCAAGGAAACAAAAATCCTAATCACAACATCTAACCTTCTTGCCTACACATAGAAACTTTTCCAACTCTCCCTTATATAATGAAATTGATCACTACTCTATAGACGGAATTTGAATTTGTATGAAATGAATACAAAATATTGTGCCGAACTAATTTGTACCACAGCAATGGATTCATTACTACATTCTTCTCCAAAGTAAATATAACACTATATTCACATGCTTTGTTTCAAAATACATATTTACAGTTTTATAATCCTTTGAATATGATATTCAGCAACTAAATAAATGAATACAAATATATGCTCACATGCGCAAAGATAATTGATAGAAAAAGATATAACGTGAAATGATTACTGAACTTACATTAGTATTTTAACTATGATGTAAAATTTCATTTTCTTTCAAAATTTTTCATCTTTGAATGCTGAGTGTGTATAAACTAAACACTTTTCAGTTGTCAGTTTCATACAATTCTGAGTGCAGATTTTTGCTCTGATTAAAAAACTTTATTTGTTGGAATTTAAGAGTCAGTATAGCTCAAAAACTTTAAAAATCCTAATATTATTACTGTAATAATCAATATGAACCTTATCCTAGGAGATCACTAAATAAAGAGTATGCAATACAGGCCACATTTTCTTTTATCAGTGCGTACTAGTCAAGAATAATGCAGCTAATTTTCCTAGCATCTATTTTTTCTAGATGTTTGATTACTCACACAAATATATTGTCCTTTGGCATAATATGAGTTAAACCTTCATCCATTTGGAAAATTTTCTGGAATCTGTGATTATAGACCTCTGTCACCACCATCTAAAATAGCAAACAGTTGAAGAACACTAATTACAAAGTAGATGAAGTGTTCAATACTTGCCAGTATTGAGATACTTATATGAAAGCGGTTTACAGAATGACAAATTAAACAGAATTCAAATATAAGAAGTCTTTCTCTTTGTTTTTGCCATAAAAATACATATAAAAATTGAAAAACACCATAATTGTTCCAAAAGGTTTAAGGGTATGACGAAAAACAGATGCTGGAAGGCAGAGTAAAAATAATATCAATTGATATTATATTAAATAATAATGATATAATGAGGCATCATTATATCAAAAAAATTAGTTTGATAAATATTACCTAGGTACAGTGGGGCAAAAAAGTATTTAGTCAGCCACCAATTGTGCAAGTTCTCCCAGTTAAAAAGATGAGAGAGGCCTGTAATTGGCATCATAGGTAGACCTCAACTATGAGAGACAAAATGAGAAAACAAATCCAGACAATCATGTTGGTTGATTTGGAAAGAATTTATTTACAAATTATGGCAAATTATATCCACCATAATTTGCAAATAAATTCTTTCCAAATCAACCAACATGATTGTCTGGATTTGTTTTCTCATTTTGTCTCTCATAGTTGAGGTCTACCTATGATGCCAATTACAGGCCTCTCTCATCTTTTTAAATGGGAGAACTTGCCCAATTGATGATGATGATGATGATGATGATGATGATAATAATAATAATAATAATAATAATAATAATAATAATAATAATAATAATAATAAATTTTATTTGTTAGCCGCACCCTCTCCCGAAGGACTCGGGGCGGCGTACAATAAAAACACATAAAATACAAATATAGACAGTACATACACATAAATATAGACGTATATGATGGCTGACTAAATACTTTTTTGCCCCACTGAATCTAAAAAAGGAAAGTGGTTTCTGATTCTGCCAAAATATTGCAGTTTATAGATTCAAATACCTTTTTTTTTTTAAAAAAATTGCATCATTGGTTTACAAAGCAGACTGAAATGGACTTGTAGAAGCAGATAGCAGTAAGATTAACAACAGTAGGGTTTCAACTTGGCTATATTCTAACATTTCTGGATCTTCTCCCAGAAAAATTATGTTCAAGTTCTGCAAAATTATTTTTGCCCATCAGAAGCTACTACTATATTTCCTTCAACTACCAATTAAGAGAGAAATGATAATTATAACTCTGGTCCAAACATGCTTCTCAAAAGAATAAAATGTTAAGATTTCTTACTGGATTAGCATTTAATAAGAAGCTTTTAATTTTTTGTTATCAATTTAACAATTCTTAATAGAAAGCAAAACAGATTAACAATTCTTAACAATCTGTTTCAAATCAGTAAAACATTATCTTGCCTGTTCTCAACAGAAAAGCAGACTTCCTGTATATATTTTGTATTTATTTACACTGCAACATTAACCTTCAAAAATCCATCTTACAACTTCTTTAAACAAAAAATGATAAACTTTTATTCTTTATCCTTACATTTTCTGCAGGGATCCCAGAAATTTTGGACAGTGCATCACACAGATCAGATATACTACCCATCATGGGCACTACTACTCGGAACTGGAAGTAAACAGAACATTAAATTTAGACTAAACAAAATAAACCTTGGTAAAAGGATTTTCACTATAATCAGTTTCAATTCAATACTTCTCATTACTGATTTCATCTAATTTTTAAAATTGAAAATAGATGAAAAATATGTCCTGCAGCAAATTATTTTGTTGTAACCCCCTACTGCAGAAAGAAAAGGCCTAAGAAATTCACATTTTAAAGTCTAATTGACTACCTTACGTGTTCGAATGTTAATTTTTTCTCGTTATTTAAGCATAAAATGGAAGTTATTTGTTTTGGTATAAGGTCTTTAATTATTTAATAAAATATAATTGCAATATGTGAGGCTGTTTTGGAAAAACATCCATAGAATTCAAACAAATGCTTGATTTCCTTTTTATGAAAGGCAAATGCTCAAACTGTTTCATTCCACTGTTACATCCATTTGTTTATCTCTGTTGATTTCTTATTTGAATCTGAATACTGTTATGCTAAATATTTTTTAGTTTTTGTATCCCACTTCAATTTGCAGATTCTGAGTGCCAGTAATAATCAGGGCATAAATTACCATAACTACACCAATCATGTTACTGAGATCACTAGGAAAGGGCCATGTATCTGTAGTTAAGTTACTAGGTGTACAAGACAAGTCCTCTCTGCTAAAGGCTGAACAATGACACTTTTAGAAGACCAAATTGATTCATCCACAGTGTTTGATGATGCTCAGTGCAATTTTTGGGTTAATAGCGAAGCTCCTCAAACTTATGGTCCTAAGGGTTTTCAACCTGTTCTCCCCAGGGGCAAACTCAGGAGGCAGTCTGGCAGTCTGGGAAATTCATATTTGTCATTGACCTGCTTTAGCTTATTGCAGGTCTGATTAATAAATAGGTGTCTGCCACATGCTAAATTTGTTCTTTTGTCTCATTGGCAACATGATCTGGTGTTGGGGAAATATTACCATCATTCCCTTGCCATGGAGATCATTCCCTGTTAACGCTGGAATTTGCCACAGCATCCCTGAGTAGGGAAGTTGAATCTATTCAATAGGCATGCCCCAGGCTGCTAAAAAAATTGCTTTCAGAATTAGCTTGGGGTTGGTTCCTGAGGCTTTGATAGATGACTCAGCTAAAGCCTTGGTTGCTGCTTGGAATGAGGTAGCAGCAGCAGCCTTGATCGGAGGGTGCCTTACATCTCTCCATGCACAAAACCACTATATCCTTACGGAGGATCTAGGGAGGATAAACCAGCAGAAGAGACACTTGCAATGTCATTGCAGGACAACTGGAAGTGAACTCAATCATACAGATGTTAGAGGCTTTATTAGTGGCTCTAATAAAATATGTGGTAATATAAGCATTAAAATGTACTTATTTCTCTGCCTGGCAATCCTGTTCAGGGTACCCAGTCCCTATTTGGTTAAAAGAGACTGAGATATTATCTGTAGGATGGTTGTGAAGATTATTCCTGACACCTAATGGATAAAATTGCTCATATTTGCTCTATTTTACAAATAGAATTTTAAAAGGAACATATTTATTTTTCAGTTAAGTGATTTTTTTCCTTTTTTTCAATTAAAAAAAAGAAAAATAGCAAGTTTTATAGATAAGGCTGAGCCTGAGGGAGGGTCAAACATGTCATCAGTCTCGGGTTCCTTTGCACCCACAAAAGATCTAAGTCCAGCCCACTTTAAATTCCATTGATTCTTATTCACCGCCAATTTACTTTGACTGTTAGTAGTTCAGATTCTTATATATTGCATACTTGTATATTATAAGCTTATTGCATAAGCTTACAATAACCTTACAACCTTTAATTCATTTGAACTGTCTGGATTTCTGATTTTCCCATGCTTGACAATTTCCCTTGATTGGTTTTAGAACTATTTTAGTGATCTAAGAAGTCTTCTGAGGCAATTATGGTACCACTGAAATCTCTACTTACTTGCATAGCTTTACGCTGTGGATCTGCAAACACCAAGAACACCTCCATGGATCTATCTTTCTTCAAGGGCAAAGGGAGTGTTAAATAGCAAAACGGATCAAAAGTTACTGAAATTTTAGAACATTTGGGGCAGACCAATGTGGATTTGAAGAGTCCATGGAATATATCTACAATTATAGAGTCATTACGCAATCGATGGTTCTCCCAGGCTTCTTTTGCAACTACCTACATAAGAAAAACAGATTGCAGTGAAACAGCTAATACTGAACCTAGTCAGTTCAATATATTCATTAAAACAGATTTCTTCAACAGGAACATTAGTGAAATATATATGCCTCAAAGTAATATAACCTTAGATAAGATGCTAGAACCACCAAAACGCTGTGTGTGACTAAGGACTAGGTCAGTGATGGCAAACCTTTTTTGGCTCCCGTGCCAAAAGCGGGGGGAGTGCAGGGGGGGTCGTGCGCGGGTGTGCCTTATTCATAATGCTATGCGTGTGGGAAAAAAAATTGTGCGCATGTGCACCCAACAACCCACCTCGCTTTTGGCAGTTTTTTCGCCCTCCCCCAGCTCCAGAGGCTTTTTAGGAGCCTGGGGAGAGTGAAAACAGCCTCCCCCTCCCTGCCTCCCGAGGCCTCAGCTTCCCTGAAAAATGGACATACGGACAAACCGGAAATCACTTCCGGTTTCCTCATAGGGCCGGTTTTTGTCCTCCGGATCCTACAGGGAAGCCTCCTGAAGGCCACTGAAGGCTCCGGAGGGCGAAAAACAGACTTATGAACAAACTGAAAGTTCGGGAATTGTCACTTCTGGTTTGTCCGAAGGGTCAATTTTCGAACTCCAGAGCCTTCAGGGATCTTCAGGTGGCTTCCCTGAAGGCTCCAGAGGGCGAAAAATGGACCGAAATGGCAAAAAATGGCCCCAAAAGAAGGCTGGTCTGATAGGGCAGGGCCTTGCGTGCCCTAACAAATGGCTCAATGTGCCATAAGTTCGCCATCACAGGACTAGGTTATCTGAAAAATTACATATTCCTATACCAGGGGTGGGATTCAAATTTTTTTATTGCCTATTCTGTGGGTGTGGCCTATTTTTTGGGCATGGCTTGGCAGTCATGTGACTGGGTGGGCATAGCCAACTTGATGTCATTCACCAGATGATGTCATGGATTGGGTAAAATGTAGTGAAGCTCACTTAACAACACTCTTACTTAGCAACCAAAATTTTGGGCTCAATTGTAGTCATAAGTCCAAGACTATCTCTGCCTTACTCTGCATGGCAGCCTTGTCCTAGTAAACTCCTTCTCTTTTCTGGCAATTTCCCTCTGTTAGAGGCACCAAAATAATCCAGACAATGTAAGATTTTCTGCCACAGCAGGGGGTTGGACTAGATGACCTCTGGGTAACCTTCTAGCCTTAAATTGCTGTGCTGTTCTTCCTTTCTTTTCTTTCTTTCTTTTCTTGTTCAGCTGACCCCAAAACAAATTGCTGAATGTCACTTTGCAAACCTCCTTCCGAGCAGCTTTTTAATTTATAATCCAAAGTTTGCAGCTTTAAGACTTGTGGACTTCAACTTCCAGAATTCCACAGCCAGGCATGCTCAGTTCCAATTTAAAGCGACAGCATTTGTTTTTCTCCTTTGCTGAATCTCCCATCTGAAAAGTGAGTTTCCTTCTTTCTTTCTCCCTTTCCTTCCTTCATTCCTTCCTCCCTCCCACTCCTTTTTTTCTTTTAGTTTTTAAAAGCCTTTTTTCCCCTTGCCTGAACCAGCAGGGAAAAAAAAACTTTTTAAAAAAAGCTTCTGATGAAGCTTCTGACAGAACAGGTTCGGGGGCGTGGCCAGGTCATCATTACTACTGGTCCTATCTGGTACACCAGATTTTTACTACCTCTTCTGGCGTACCATACCGTACCAGGAGGAACCCACCTCTGTCCTATACCATCTTTGCTACTTGTGCTACCATAGACTCTTGGTGAGAATTTATCAAATCACTTTTCATTAGGGCTTTAGAATTCTTTACAGGAAAGATTTAACTAACCCTTTTTTTCATTCTTTCCTTAATAAGACAAGACATATTTTTGTTTCAGTAACCTTTTGGCCCCATCAATTCTCTATTTTATTGTTACTCTGTATTTTACTTTTTTTCATTTTTATTGTTGAAGATTTCATTACAATGGAAAAAATACAAATTAAAGCTCTCTTGCGAGTAGGCACCCGAGGAGCCGGGCACAGCCTCAGGGGCAAATGGCTGTGTTGCGTGGTCGCAGCAGCACAACAAAGCCGTCATGAGATGACCACGTTCACGAGCAGCCACCCGGCAACGCCCCTTTCCAGCCGGGAAGAGCACCACTCACCTACCCAGTAATATCCCAAAGCTGCTAAGCCGCGTGGCGCTCTGCCCGGCTGGAAAGAGGTTGCGCGAGCACTTGTTCTGCCTCCAGCTCGTGTACCTCCCTGCCTCACCATGGCCAACTCTCCCTGCAGGGCTGGGCCAGGGCGCCGCTGCCGCCATGTTCACGCTGCCGCCGTCCAGTCTTCCAACAGCCAGCCTACAACCATAGAGTGTAGTTGAAGAGCAGCCGCTGCCAGAAGACTCGGCAGCGGATCTCCGGAGTTTGGAAGCCGATTATGCTCGGAGTATGGTGGCGGTGGCAGCGGGGCGGCAGCGGCGGCGCCGGCACCCTGGCCCAGCACTGCAGGGAGAGTTGGGCATGGTGAGGCAGGGAGGCACGTGAGCTGGAGGCAGAACAAGTGCTTGCGCAACCTCTTTCCAGCCAGACAGAGCGCCATGCAGCTTAGCACCTTTGGGATATTACTGGGTCGTGAGTGGTCCTCTGCATGGCTGGAAAGGGGCGTTGCCGGGGGCTGCTCATGAGAGCAGCTGCCCAGCAACCCCCCGCTCCAGCTGGGCACAGTGCCACCCACCAACCTAGCGATATCCCAAAGGCATCAAGCAATGTGAGCCCTCCCTCCCCCCGGCTCCTGCAGCTTTGCGCCTTCGGGATATCACTAGGTTGGTGAGTGGCGCTCTGCCTGGCTGGAGGGGGGGGTTGTCTAAGGGGCTTATTATTGGGAGAGGGTGTATATTTTTGCCCACAGGAAAAATATGGCATGGTCTTATTATCAGGATATGTCGTAATTTCAGGGAAACATGGCAAATTTTACTGAGTTTACTAAGTTACTAGTTACTAAGGTTCTTGATAGAGTTTGAAAAACTGGTATCACTGGATCATATTCAACAATTTTGTTGAATTAACATTAACTGAAAAGGTTTTTAAATTGGATTTTGAATAAATGTGCAATTAATTGTTACAGTTTTGAATTTTACTATTACTATCTTCCTTCTGTTGTGCAAACCGCCCAGTCACATGAACCCCCCGACATGCCCACAGAACCAGTAGTAAAAAAAATTGAATTCACCACTGGGTGGGGGGCAATGAGGGTCAGTTTGTAGCACCAAGGGGGCAGTGGACTGAAAAAGTTTGGGAACCACTAAATTATACTCAAGTTAGCTCAAATGGTGTATTATACCACAATTTTTGAATCAAGGATATCTAATATCTGCCAATTTAAAGAATGTGCAAAACATCTAGTACCCATTATTCCTCTTGAATTGAAATTTCCACAATTTCAGACTAGTTTTATTAGCAAAGTTGTGGCCATTGCAGGGTTCCCAATCACGTGACTGATTTCTGATGCTCCCTGAGATCAAGCAAACAAAGTGAATGAGGAAGTCAGCAGGAAGTTGAAAGTTCTGCTCTCACTGCTTTTTTGCCTGCCTGTGGTCATTCTATTGTTCTGTTTAGATACGTAAATATTGTCTTAGTAGTGAAGTTTATTTGCCATTACAATTTTTTTTTTAAAAAATTATGATATGTACTTTCTTTAGATGATCACAGGACTATTCAGCATTAGGGTAAAATAGTATGGTCATTTAATTTAATTTCCATTCTAGTTATTCTGCACTATTTTCTCTCAAAGGATGACTCAACAGGTCACAGGGTTTTCTAGTTTAATTTATCAAATTTGTAAGGCCAGTGACCTCATAACAATTCAGAACAATATATTTTAATCAGGGCTTAAACTATCCCAATTTTCCTAACTTTAAAATTTCTTTGGTCAAGAGACGGAAAGAGGGAGGAAGATATTTCTAAACTTGGGACAAAGCCTATCTCATGCACTTAATACTAATCAATGTATATGGAAAACTTGTAATCAAATCAGTTCTAATTATTCAGGCTTAGTAAGTGGAGAACTGGATGGAATAAGGTATCAAAAAAGTGGTTGTTGCTTGCATTATAAAGGAAACAAGTGCTTTTTCTCAGTAAGGTTGTTCTTCCTTTTCTACTTCTTCTACAACACAATTGAATTACAAATGAAATTTTTTAGAAAGTACCGAATCAGGTCTCCCATTAGCATCCTTCAACTCCAAATACGGTTTCTTCTTTACTCTGTTTAAATCCTCATGTAAGCCATCCAAAAGAAATGCCAGAAGCTCCTGAGAATCTTGTTGTTGGTATCCTGAAAACTGAGGAGCAAAACGGCCAACCTGAGTCTAGAATTAAAAATGGAAAAAAGGAAAACAATTAGGAATATTGCTTACAAAATCCATGAATGAAAGAAAACAATAACAGTGCCCTCAGTTCCACAGAATTCAATGTAGATATGCTCTAGTTTGTAGTTATATTAGAACCGTCAGCAAATAACCAGTTTCTCATTATCCTGTAAAATAGTTTTAACAAATGATTTTTTTTGCCATAAACTGTCAGGGAAATTTTCCTTGGTTCTATTAACAACAAATAAATCAAGGCATGCTATCTTTTTTCAGGCTAAGTGCTGTCTTTTACACTAAACTGGGAGAGGGGGTGAGACAGAGAGAAGAAAACTATGTGTCTTATTAATACTATTAATATATTTTCTTCCCATAATTCCCTTCTTCTTGGGAATAATGAAGCAAAGCCAGTAGAAGCTCTACTGTTGCTCCCAAAGATGTTGTTCACTATTCAGGAAATAAGCAGGAAAGCTGCATCTTTTCCTCAACTCACACAGTAACCATGCGGTCTCAAGAAAATAAACATTTGAGTTAAGGAAGTGTTAAGGAAATGGCAACATATAAAATTTAGTTACATGTTGGTGCTTCCTTAATTCAAACTCATATAGTAAATTTTCATGGGACAGGATAGCTAATTTGTGGACTAGGAAAACAGTGGGGCTTCTTTAAATAATTTCCATTTACTGTATTACAATAACTTGCATCCTCACCATAAATCACTCCTTAGCTGCATGTTTGAACAAATTTCATTCACCAAATCATTGTCACAACCCATTCTTTCAGTACTAGCAATTTGGACATTACTAACCCTTTCAAAAACTAACAATATTGCCATTAACTTGGATAACTGAAAGTCATGCTGACAAACAAGTTCTTATACCCTTTAGGGTTGAAAACTAAAAATATTTCCCAAATACTCCTTTCATCATCAGAATAGGATTGACTCCTATGTTCAGATATGTATAAATAGCTTTGAGTTTTATATTCTATATGTGGAAAACATCTTTTCTTGTCCCTCATATCCACAATTTGAGGTATTTTTATTTGAGCAGAGGTGCCAGCTTTCGATAAAAAAGCTGCACTACCAATTTAACAGCACCAAACAAGAATTAATTTTTCCTCCACATTTATTACATATTCATTGCTTTTTATAGTTATTAACGGTGCATTTCCAAAAATTTGCACATTATGTCCCAACTACATTTCAGTCTACTGCATAAACCTCAATTAAACACTTTCATTCACAATAGGCCATTTCCTGTAAATTGCTACATAATACTGTAAGGGGTGGTGATTTATCATAAATCAGCCTCAAAACCATCATCTAGAATGACATTCAGTCTAGAATGACATTCAGTCTTCAATGATTTTGAAGTGAATGCAGATATTAGACAGCATATTCAGTTGCAGGTCTATTAAGAAAACCCTAGAACCAGGATGGTGAACCTATGGCACGCATGCCACAGGTGGCACGAGGAGCCATTTGTCATGGCACGCGAGGTGTTGCCCTGTCAGCTGGCTAGCGCGCATGTGCGTGCTGGCCAGCTGAGTTCAGCCTTTTTTAAAGCCATTTTTCACTCTCCCCAGGCTCCAGAGGCTTTATAGGAGCCTGGGGAGGGCAAAACGAGCCCCCCCGCCCCACCCTGGAGGCTTCAGGAGCTTCCCTGAAGCCTCCGGAGCTATGGACTTCCGGTTTGCTCGTAGGGTCGGTTTAAGCCCTCCGGAGCCTTCAGGGACCTTCAGGAGGCTTCCCTGAAGGCCCCGGAGGACTAAAAACGGCCCTACGAGCAAACCAGAAGTCACTTCCAGTTTGCTCATAGGGTCATTTTTTGCCCTCCGGAGCCTTCAGGGAAGCCTCCTGAAGGTTCCTGAAGCTTCCGGAGAGGCGGGGGGAGGCTGTTTTTGCTCTCCCCAGGCTCCTATAAAGCCTCTGGAGCCTGGGGAGGGCAAAAAAAGCATGCAAAAAATGGGGGGTCACACCTGTCATGTGCACTGGCGGGTGTCACACATTGCATTATGGGTGCGGCACGTCCGCGCACAACCCCCCTGCGCTCCCCCCACTTATGGCACGCGAGCCAGAAAAGGTTCGCCATCGCTGCCCTAGAATTTCCAAAGTCTTTCCTGATTAGCCCTCCCTAGTATTATTTGAAATATTTTGTAATCAGCACAGAGAAAGATTACATCTATTGATCACATGTAGGATACATTACTTTCAAATGACTTTTGAAGTAAACATACATCTCCAAACTTAAACTTGGGTATCAATATGATCTGTTCATTATAAAAAGTCAGATTTATTTTCTGTGAATTTCTTCGCAGATATCATACTTGTTGTCTTACCTAACGAAAAACCCCATTCCCATGAATCTCCCCATTCTTCTAATTTAATTAAAGATTAATTTTCTCATAGCTATATTCCATTTCCTACTTTTAATCCATATAACACCACATATGAACTTATTTCTGCAGGGGTGATGGGAAGATATGGTGGGAGATTTTGGCATATAGTCTATGAAAAGGAAGATAAAAGGTACCAAAGGCAAGAAGTTAAGAAGTTTAACATTATCCAATTGATTTGTAAGATACTAAGTTTTATTTGGATAAAACCAACAACAACCAAAATGTTCTGGATTTTAGTTTAACAAATTCAGAATAGCTCAGCTAAACCTATGTGACCTAATCCCTCTACCTTTGCTTCATGAAAGCAAATTTTCCAATCTGCATAACTTATTGCACGTGGAATTTTCTTGCAATTATCTTAAATTCAATTTAGGCTTTCTACTGAAAAGATATAGCTTTATACTACATACAGTAAAGCTTTATAGAGTATACAAAATATTAGAAAAGACACAACACTTAACTGTGGTGAATATTACACTTACTTTGAACATACGAGGGGCTACATGAGAATTCCGGCCAGACCACATTTGTTTGATGAGTTCTGCATATGCTTCTGCAATTTCTCCCCTCATTCCCAGAGGATTATCTTGGTTTATTTCAGCTTCATATTTATCTTCCAAGAAATAGTCAGTCAAGGGAGGTGTGTTACTCAAACACTAAAAAAAACATTCAGAGGAAAGAATTATGTGAGAAAATGAGGCCCATAGACACTATAATCCACCCCAAAAAATTAAAATTTGCTAAAATTGGAAAATGCTATTTAGAAAAGTATGTAAGAATTAGATAGGGATTGTATGGATATTGCTGGAGACCATAAAGCAAACAATTCATTTAGCTGGACTGTTTTATTTTTATATTTAATATTTTTCTACCCACTTGCTTGGTTTTGTTATCTTTTAAGACCATTTTTAAAATGTACATTTTAAAGGATGAAATTTCTTAATAAATAATGTAGAGAAATGAACACAAAATTAGAGTTCAACCTAAGTCCAACCAACCATTTAAAATACTGCAATGTTTCAAACTACTTTGGAACTACTTTAAATTATAGAGAAACTAAAATACATGTAGTCCTCAACTTACGACCACAATTGAGCCCAAAAGTTTTGTTGCTAAATGGGACATTTGCTAAGTGAACTTTGCCCCATTTTATGGCCTTTCTTGCCACAATTGTGAAGTGAATCACTGCAGTTGTTAAATTAGTAACACAATTGTTAAATGAATCTGGATTTCTCATTGATTTTGCTTGTCAGGTCGCAAAAAGGGATCACATGACGCCAGGACACTGCAACAGTCATAAATGTGAGTCAGTGAGTCAAAGTGTGCATTTTGATCATGTAACAATGGGGATGTGGCAATGGTCGTAAGTGAAAAACAATCATAAGCCACTGCTTTCAGTGCTATTATAACTTAGAAAGGTCACAAAATGAACTGCTGTAAGTCGAGGATTACCTGTAAAAATAGTTTCAAAGTTGTTTTTTTTAAAAATGAAAGTATAAAGATTAATTACTCACAAATCTGAGAGCAAAGTTTTGAAGTTCTGTATTAGAATCACATGCTATACACAGAAAGAGTTCTAGGTTCAATACAGAAAATCACCAAGTCAGATTGGGGAAAATGTATCTGAAAACCAGGAACTGTTGTGTATCAAGCAGCAGAGACAATGCTCGGTAGCGTGGATGAACAAACTGACTTACATTTATGAATGTTGCAGTGTCTGGGGTATGATCCCTTTTGTGACCTTCTGACAATGGGAAAGTCACTTGCCATGTTGCTATCCCATCCAATAAATGATTATGTCGGATTTCAAACTGTTGGAAGAGCCTAAGAGTACTTATTTATTGCAAAACTGGGACAAGGAACAGTTTCACTGAGGACTTCATTTCATTAGCAGCAAGCTGGATTGATGGAACCAGACTGGAGACATTCTTTCTATGAAGTTTCTGCGAAACTAGGCTGAGGTTTGTAAAAGGCCTTAGGAAAGCAAGTTACCAACCCATATTTTAATTTACATTTTCATATAAAGCCTGAACAGAAAGTCTATCCTTATATGTTCTTAACCACCACTTTACCTGTAGAGCTGAGTTCATGAAACATGTATTTCCTAGATTACTGAGCCCACAGAGTCCAGGCTGTGACTGAAGACTTTCTCTGCTGTTGTAACTGTAAGAAAAGCTCGAGCCACTGAAAAAAGAAAAGGCACATCACAGCATGCTAATGCACCACAGGACTTTAAAAAACAACCAAAATATAGCATTCAAATTATTACTTAGTATATAAATTTATACAATATTAAAGCAATTCCTTAGATGCAGCTCTCACAAATGACTATTGGGCAATGTTCCCTCTAAGGTGCGCGGCTGCGCACGTGGCAAGAAAACACCGTGCAGCAGTTTTCAACTGCCGCGCAGTGATTTCTATTGCCACAGGTTCCGGAAGCTGGGGAGGTCCTTTGCAGGCAGCTAGAACGGGCTGCCCGCAAAGGACTTCCCCAGACTTGCTTTGATGAGCACGGGGCGACTGAGGGTAGTTGTGAAGCCCCAAAGCCCTCACTGCCACCAGAATAACTGCTGCCACCTCCTCCTCCTCTAACAGCACTGCCGGATTTGCCGCCCGGCACTGCGGCTGAGGTGAAGCCGCCAAAGCTCCAGCCGGCATCCCCGCGCGTGGCAGCGGCGCCTCCCCTCCGCTCGGAGCACCTGAGCTCAGCGCTGCATTACCCCTGCCCCCTCCTCCTCTGCCGTGCTTTTGAGGAGCCATGAGGCTGCGGGAGCCAGTAGGAAGGCGGGGGGGGGGAGCAGGGGGAAAAAAGCCTCATGGCTTCTCAAAAGCACAGCGGAGGAGGAGGGGGTAGGGGTAACGCGGCGCTGAGCTCAGGTGCAAATGTGGTGGTGCTGTTGGAGGAGGAGGAGGAGGTGGCAGAAGTTATTCTGGTGGCGGCGGGGGCTCGTCGGCATCTTCAGCGGCAGCCCTGCCTCCAATGAAGAAACCAAAGATGGAGCAGATCCACGCAGATGACGTCGCTGGAACATGACTGGAGGAGGAATTCTGGGAGTTGAAGTCCACAAGTCTTAAAGCTGTCAGGTTTGAAGACCCCTGGGTTTTTTTTCTAAAGGGTTAGGGGTGCAAGGATCTTGTAACTTGACAGCTTTAAGACTTGTGTGCTTCAAATGCCAGAGTTTCTGAGCCAACATTTTGGTTGCTAAGGAAGAGCGTTGTTAAGTGATACTGATAACACTTTTTTGATACTGATAGCACTTTTAATTAAGCGGGTACCTTGAAGAAACATAACTTTGAGTTTCAAATAATACTGATTTCGTTGTCTTAGGTGACATCTGTGAAAAAAATTCAGGTGCTCAGGCATGAAAATGTGTCGCTCAAACACTATACTTTTCTGCTCACATTGAAAAAAAATTAGAGGGAACATTGCTATTGGGATGTCCAGCTTTTAACAAAAGCATTTCATTCTGCAGACACATATTTACATTAATGAACCTACACCAATTAATTGATTTTATTAAAATGTTTCCATACTTTTTAAACAAATATCAAAATACCATTTAAGTCCCATCATTATACTATTTCCACCTTCTAATGTGAACTACTGTGACTAGTGTTGAGCACCCAAGAAGGCAGTGCCCGATGAGAGGAGCCCACCTGAAGCAATGCTCCAAATTCAACAAAGGTAAATCTAAAGTAAGTCCTTGTCAAAAGACTTAAGGTGCCATTATAGAGGCAACCTTTCAAGTACACAAAGCTCAGATCTAGCCACCTAGGACTTAAAAATAAAGTTCAGCATATTGAAGTGTTTCAAAAACAAAATGGAAGCTAACACAGTGACTATATTTATACAAGTTAAAGAAAACTGAAAAATATTCTTAATAGTTACAATAGAATTTAAAGGATTCTTTATTGGCCAAGTATGATTGGACACACAAGGAACAACAACAAAAAGTGCATTGCATCAATTTAGTTTAGATTTTAACTGTTGAAAATGGAGCTAATCTTTTTGAACCTTAACAAATGTAGTACCTTTCTCATATGTAATATAAAGTTAATATTAAAAACAAAATAATATGTATTAGAAAACAATGATTGTGTCTCCTACTGGGGAAAAAAAAATTTCTGGAGAAAAAAAGATTTAAGCAGATAACAAGCAAATGTCAAAATGTATATTCTGCTACATTAATATTATCAGCAATTTCAATTAAATTTTGTTTCTATAATTTGCATTGTTTATAAGGGGTTTATTGAAGGTTTTCCGGTATTGAAATAGAATTGTCTATTTTCTGTTTATTTTTTATTTGTCATGAATATTTTCAATTGTGCCTTTCCGTCTTTATTATTTTTTGTATTGTTTAAAGTTATAATATATTAAAAATAATTACCGTTTCCCTGAAAATACGACCTGTCCTAAAACTAATGCCTTGCCACATTTTTCGTGTGGGCAAAAATATACGCCCACCCCCAAAAATAAACCCCCTGGACAACCCCCCCCTCCGGCCAGGCAGAGCAATGCTCATCGACCTAGCAGTATCCCGAAGGCGCCAAGCCGCGGGAGCTGGGGGCAAAGGCGCTCACGTTGCTTGCCGCCTTCGGGATACTGCTAGGTTGGGGAGTGGCATTCTGCCTGGCCGGAGGGGGAAGTTGCTGGCCGGCTGCTCCCTTGCAAGTGGGCTCCTGAAGAGCTGGGCACAGCCTCAGGGGCGAAGCAGCCATGAGGTGACCACGTTCACGAGCAGCCACCCGGCAAATCCCCTCCATAGAGAGCACTCCTAGAGCCGCTGATGCTGAAAGACTCAGAAGCCGAGTTTTGGAGTTTGGAAGTTATTCTTGGAGTGTGGTGGCAGCAGCGGCGACCGTGCCCTGGGAGAGCTGCGCAAGGGCTTGGTAAGGCTGTGAGGCATGCTTGCTGGGGGCGGAACAAGTGCTCGCGCAACCCTCCTCTCCAGCCGGGCAGAGCACCATTCACTGACCTAGGGGGTATCACTAAGGCGCCAAGCCATGTGGCGCTCTGCCTGCCCCCCAGCTCCCACGGCTTGGCGCCTTAGTGATACCCCCTAGGTCAGTGAATGGTGCTCTGCCCAGCTGGAGAGGGGATTTGCTGGGCGGCTGCTCATAAGCGTGGTTACCTCATGGCTGCTTCGCCCCTGAGGCTGTTCCTGGCTCTTCGGGAGTCCACTCGCAAGGGAGCAGCTGCCTAGCAACCCCAAAACAGTAAGCCCTCCCTGATAATAAGCCCAAGGCCATATTTCGTGGGGCAAAAGAAAATAAGACCCTGTCGTATTTTCAAGGAAACACGGTATTCTGAATTTGTTAACAAAGGGTTCAAGCAAAAACTTTTTCCCAATCCTTTCCTGTTTCTGGGTTTTCACATGGCCATCAAATGCAAAGCACAGATTTTCTTTATACTTCCCACTTCATCCAATCACATGCTGATCTTGGAAAGCTCTATTACACTACGTTTTGTCATCAGCTGTTACATAACAGGGTGGTTATGGGAAAAGGGACAGAGTGAATCTCTTTTAACAGACCAGTACCTGGCAAAGAAATACAGCGCTTTGAGAGCAAAGCCAAAATATTCTACCTTAACATTGTGTAAAATGCAGCTGTTGCTCTTAGCATGTATTACACATGGTGGCAGGTTCCACTTGTTTTTCATTGTATTTGCCTAGTTGCTGCGGTTCTTGATCATCATCATCATCTTATAACATGTAAATGCTCCCTAACACTACTTCTTACAGTAAAGCTTACCAAAGCATGATGCAACAAGGGCTTTTGTTTATCAGCCAGCCTGTCATGGAAACTGACACTGATTTATGGACAAAGAAGGGGTGCCTGGGCCAAGATCACCCATTTAGTCCTCAGGATTAAGGCAGGACTATGGCTTGGGTCTACCTGCTCCTTGTCCAACATCTTAACTACAACATACTGGCTTTCTTTTTGTGTGCATGTACAGGGATTAAGACTTCCTAAAGCAGTGGTTCCCAAAGTGGGCGGTACCGCCCTCTGGGGCGGTGGGACGACTTAGGGGGCGCTAAGAGGCAAGGGGGGGTGGCAGGAGGGCGCTAAGAGACAAGGGGCGGCGGCAGGGGGGCGCTAAGAGGCAAAGGAGGTGGCAGAGGAGTGCTGGAGGTGTTCTGCTGTACTGTACTCCCGACTCGCCTAGCTTAGCGTGCAGGTGCAGAAGGGAATGCGATGGGACCGAAAGCGAGAATCCATTCCCGCGCGGCTTGTGTGGAGGTGGCGGCTCAGACTCGCTTCACCAGGAACCAGCGACGTCACGCCTTTGGGAAGGATCAGATCTCACGCGCGCCTTCAATGGGTGGAAGGGCTGGGTTCTTCGTCGCGCGAGACTGGCAGTTAAAATTGCTCCTCCAGCTGCAGGGGGTGGTGGCCGTGAACCCCTAAACGTAGCGATGTAGTTGTCTTTCCTGCTTCTCGCCGGCTTTGCCACCTTCTTTCTCTGCAGCCTGCTGTTATTTAACGAATGGGCGTGTGGGTGAACAGCTTCACAAGAGCCGAAGGTCCTGTCCCACACGACATGAGCGCATGGAGACCCTCGGCCGGTCTGTCATGCTGTGTAGAAACTGAACTGCTGCCTCCATAAAAAATTGCAGGGGAAGCTGAAATTGTGGAATATGATTATAAGAGGAAGAGCGTCTATTCCGCTTGAACTACTTTCTTATGTAAATAAGGATTGAACAGCATACAAAAGAGGTTGTGGACTGTAATCCTTTCATGCTGGGGTGGGGCATGATTTTGCAACTACTTCATAGATGCACGTTTTTTTTCCTATAGTATTAGTATTGTTAATAGGATTCTTTTTAAAATCATCTGAATTAATAAACAATCTTAATCTTGCCCACTGCTGGAAATACTCCAGAAAATGTTTTAAATTAGTAATAATTTTTATAGCATTAGCTGGCTGTCTGATCTGCTGAAAGAGGGAGGCATGTTTTGTTCAGAATAGTTTGTGGAATTGAGACAAGTGGTTCTCAAGCATTGACACACCTAATAAAAGTAGCTTACAGTGCAGTTTAACATTATGTCCTGAGTACATCCTTGTGTTTCCCTCCAAAATGAATTGTCATTGCCCTGATCTCATTCCCAGTAATGAGTGAAATATATTTAATCATTAGTTGTACTAGCTATAAAGTGGCATTTTTCCTCCTTTCCTATTGACTTTGCTTGTCAGAGGGTCACAAAAGTGATCAACATGACCCCGGGACACTGCAACCATCATAAATATGAGTAAGTTGCCAAGTGTCTGAAATTTCATCACATGGGCATGGGAATGGTGCAACAGTTATAAGTGTGAAAAACAGTCATAACTCAATTCTTTCAGTGCCATTATAACTTCATATTGTCACTAAACTAAGTTGTAAGATAAGGACCACCTGTATTTCACAAATTGCTAGGGAAGATACAAACTTGCTCTCTTCCTGCCTAAATTCCAAACTCTGCTATCTCTTTGCTCTCTGAAAAGCCGTTTTCCTCCTGCTGCAGACTACAGGTAGTCCTCAGATTATGACTACAATTGAGCCCAAAATTTCTTTTGTTAAGTGAATTTTGCCCTATTTTATTATCTTTCTTGCCACTTGTTAAATGAATCACTGCACTTGTTACTAACGTTGTTAAGTGAATCTGGCTTCTCCATTGACTTTGCCTTGTCAGAAGGTTGCAAAAGATGATCATATGACCTCGGGACACTGCAACTATCATAAATACAGTAGAGTCAGTTGCCAAGCATCCAAATTTTGATCTTACGATAATGGGGATGTTACAATGGTCATAACTGTCAAAAATGGTCATAAGTCACTTTTTCAACACCTTTTCAATGATAGAAGATTTTGATCGTTTGCTGCTTCATACAGAAGTTTGTTGGCTATCAAAAGGCAACTATGTGAGACGCTTTTGCAATCTTTTTGACGCTGTTGAGTTTTTTGAAGACAAGAATGCCTTGCTCAGTGGTGAACTCAAAGAGATCAGGCATGACATTGCTTATTTATCAGAACTATTTGCAAAGTTCAATGAAGTGAATTTGCAGTTGCAAGGAAATTAGGTCAATTCTTATTAAAGGCCAAATCTGTCATCTCTATGTTTATTTCAAAGTTAACTCTATTCAAGCGCAATATGGGCCGTTGCAAGCTATACCAATTTCCGAGCTTCTCTGAGCTAGAAGAGAAAGGTGGGATACAAGATGATGATCTTCAAGTTTTTTGTGACCATTTGGACATGCTGCATAAAGATATGTCTAAGCGATATCATGATCTTCTTTTGATGGAAATTCCAGATTGGGTGATAAATCCATTTTCAGATACTGAGGAAGATGGGGTAGTGGAGGAACAACTCATAGAGCTGTAAAATGACATTGAGCTGAAGCCAAAGTTTAAGAAATCATACCAAGAGTTTTAGTTACAGAAAGAAATTTCTGATCGCTATCCTGCACTATGGACTGTGGTTAAGAAGTTCCTTGTTGCATTTCCAACATCATATTTGGTGGAACGTGGCTTCAGTGTGGTCATCCAACTTCTCTCCAAGCAAAGAAATCGACTCCAGATTAATGAACATGGTGATTTAAGACTCCTGCTAAGTGACTTAAAACCAGACATTGGGAAACTGGTATCACTTCATCAGGCCCATCCATCACATTAAGAATTTACTGAACAGTGAAGTAGTTACTAAATTTTACTGAGTTTACTAAGTTACTAGTTACTAAGGTTCTTGATAAATGACTATCAGACTTTGAAAACCTGGTATCACTGGATCATGTTCAACCATTTTGTTGAATTAACATTAACTAAAAAGGTTTTTAAGTTGATTTTGAATAAATGTGCAATTCTTAGTTTTGAATTTTACTGTTACTATCTTCCGCCCGTCGTGCAAACAGCCCAGTCACATGACCCCCCCAGCCATGCCCACCAAGCCACGCCCACAGAAGCGATAGAAAAAAAATTTGAATTCCACCACTGGTTGGGGGGCACTGAGGATCAGTTTGTAGCACCAAGGGGGCGGTGGACTGAAAAAGTTTGGTAACCACTGTCCTAAAGGGTACAACCTTATATAATAAAGGAGGGCTCTAGTATTTAAAATACTTATAGAAAGAATATTCTTACTTACCCTTTACCAAGGCTGGAACAGTTCAAACCATAGGAGTTATTGCTATCACCATTTGTAATGACGGGAGAGGCAGATACTGAAGAGCAAGAGCTTGCTGATGCTTTTGAAGAGGTAGCTAGATTTCTGCTAGGTGCAGTACATGATCTAGGAAAAGACATTAAGATAGCACTCATAATTTCTTAAACACTAGTTTTGGAATTGGGGTTTTGATAAGTGTTCGTTATTTTATTTTTTCTGGATTTTTTAATACAATAGGATAAAGTATGACAAGAAATCAAATTTAAGAGATAGCTAAGGATATTCTAGATTTTTGGATCTATCCTTTTCACACAGAAACTTTTCCAACCATCTAGTACCAAATGGAATGTTTATTTTTCTTAATGAAGAAACCAAACTTAGGTAAAAAGTTCTAACAATGTATTTTCAACCTTTAGATGCTATAACACTTTTACATCTGAAACTATAATTTTTTTTGAAAGATGGAAATTTAAAAGCTAATATTTTAATTTCTATCAATCACTAGAATTGAGAGAATCACTTATAGTGAGATGAAGAGTTTTATTTAGATTACAGAAATGTAAGAAATGAATAGTTATATAATCTTCTTCCAAACAAAATTACTTCATAGTATGTTACCAAATAAAGTTGCAATTACTATATACACCTTCCCCTCACTTAGTGACCTCAATCCATTCCAGCAACTTTGTTGTCAAGTAAAATGGTGGCTAAATGAACGTGTGACTGAGAGAGGGGTACTCTGAAGATCATGGATTCTCTTGTTGTGTCCTGGATCTGATAATTCCATCTTTTTAATGTCTTGAATGTAGAGAAATTGCTTTAAAAAGTTATCTCTTCCTGAGTTGTTTTTCTCCCAGCATTTCCATAAAAATAGCCCTAACCTCAAGTTACCAAGCTAAGCATTGTAATCTTAATTAGAAACCTCCAGGCCCTCCACTACTGCCTAAAAGTGACTAGCCCCTAATAGGTTTCATAAATGTCAGGCTCATAAATGCCACAGTGACCAGATGATGAGTTTTTTACTCCATTTATTACCATATTTGCAAACAATGACTAACCAAGGCAATCACCAATGAGCTGTGTATTATTGGAATTTCTGGGCTTCTTAGGTCAGATTTATTACTGACTTTAAAATAAATTTAACCAAAATGATTCTGTTAAGGCGGTTACGATACATTATTAATCCACATATTCAAATGATGAGCTTATTAGTTCTGATTACATAATACAATGTGCAACCTTGGTTTGGCAATCAGGTTTTGCAAACACTTATTTGAGCCACAGAACATGAAAAGTGAGAGAGAAATGCTTACTTTGTCAGAGAAGATTGTCTAGGCCATGAACCATCTTCATTTTTCATTTCTATTAACACTACCTAACAGGATAAAAATAGTCGACAGTGTTATACAAAAATACTAATGCTACATGCACAAAAAAACTTTCAGAGCCCAATTAAATCATTCCCAATCCTGAAACAAGCAGCTACTATTTTAAAAATTAGCACCTACATATAGTATTTCAATGAACTTTTTCAGGTCACTCCAACCATACTATCACACAATAGCTGTCATATAGGACTTGATTTTCAGAGGGGTAACCTTCCATATGAATATTACTAGAGCAGAATGCACAATACTCCAGAATCTATTTTGTTTTGAATATTTTGTAAAAATTTATGACCCTAGAAATTGCAATCCGTTTAAGTAACCCCAGAAACAAAAATATATCTTGATTTCTTACCTGTCCCTGATAGAGTCCTGCATCTTGTACGGTGCTATCGAGTTTGCTTAATTGTTCATAAGCATTACTTGTACATCTATTCCACAGTCTGACTTCAGTACCATCAGGAATATTAAACTGCTTTCGCATTTCCTTTTCAATAGTAGCTGATAAAACAAACATATAATTACATGGAAGGCTGTAATGGCTTATTAAAAGTACATAAACTGGTTTATTCTATGGCACATGTTTCACCTGGATTATATTTTTTTATCTAATGAATATATTTCTGATTCAGCATGCACAAAGTGCTTGGGTAATTCTCATATTGTCCTAATTGCTCTTGGGGTATGTGCATGTGCGGGGACACACACACATATGTATTACACATATTTGCATACTATCCTATTTGCCCTAGGGGTGTGTGTGTGTGTATAAAAATCTGAGCAAAAAGTATGAGTCATTTTGGTTTAAAAATGAAGTTATGGCTTCTGGAACAGAACCTAGCATATTCAAAAACTATAATTGTCTAGAAATAGGATTTTTATATGAAAAAGGGCAAAGTTCAGTATAGATGTGGAAGATAGGAAAATATTTGGAATATTATAAATTCAAAAATGAGTTTTAAAAAACAATCATAATAATGTATATTTAATGCAGTCAATTAAAATTAGACAGCTAATTTGGTGCAGTAATTAAGGCATTGGGCTAAAAACTGAAATACCATGAGTTCTAGTCTTGCCTTAAACATGAAGTGAGCTGGGTGACCTTCTAGTCACTCTCTCTCAGCCCTAGAAAGAAGGCAAGGGCAAACGGCTTCCAAAAAACTTTGCCAAGAACACTGCAGGTGCCAAATAAAATTGAAATAAAATGAAATAAAATAAAATAAGACTTTCAGAAAAATATAATTGTCCAATTTAATTCTCAAACTTTACAATTCAATATCATGCATTATACTCACCAATCGTATCTGCTTTGCTGAAATAAGAGTCCACAAGATTTGTAGGATCACTGTTCTGACACAACTTCAACTCCAAAAGATAAACTTCTACTTTACAGTGTTTAACAAACAATCCATACTCCACAACCTATTTAAAAAAACATCACTTATAAAAGTATGTTTCAAAAATAATGAGATCATGGGCTTTATCTGCAGTCAAAATTGTATTTGTGCTTATAAATAAAATCAACCTAGTTTTATATCAAAATATAAATATAATCATTTTATGTTTATGTCAAAAAATTGGAAAATGGCAACACAGACTCATTTAGAACTAAGGGCAAGACATGAGCAATGAAAAAAGAACAAGCAGTATACAAAACATTTTAAACCCACATGCATTGATTGTTCTTATCCATTTCATACTCTGAATTGCTTTAAATTCAAACTGCAACACTGTGATTACAAAAAGGGCATTTTTGCATCTGAAATAACATGGCTCATATTTGAAAATGCTTAATTTGAAATGTTTTGTGCATGTTGACCTAAATAGAAACTTTCTTACTTTTCCTGACCTGTTTAGGGAAGTTGGAAAATATTCCACCTGAGAACAAACACCTCAACAATCTAAAGCTAAGTTTTATTTTTGGAAGCTTTTAAATTTAATTTATATAGCCCCCCCATGTCATGCTTATGGCACTTTTGTTAAATTATAAGTACAACTCCTGATTATAGCCAATGAATCTCTATGGGCAGTATAAAGGCTTTGAAGGGGAACTTGCAAAACACTTCTCCTTGAAACCCTGAGGAAGCTGCATCCTCCTGATGGCTGGATACATCTGATTTGAGGGTATCTCTTTAAGTATGTGTGCGTAAAGGAGATTGTTAGCTCTCCAAGAGACATGCTCTCTGTGAATAGACATGCATACAACCTAGGAAGACCAAAAGAGCAATCTTCCTGAGTCTTTTAGAGGATATGCCAGTGGGATGAGATGAACAAATAACAGGTGTTCCCATCTGTTTAAGTTTCAAACACCCTGAATTAGTACTTTCTCTCCAAGCCTGAAATAGAAGCCAAAGCAAAACCTATCCTCTTATTCTCCACAATCTTGACCAAAAATAGAGATAAGCTCTTGGAAATAATGAAATACTGTATGGACAATATCAGGAACAAAATTTACTCTGCATATTCCACATGTCTTTGAGGATGCTACAGTGCAGCATTCCTTAACATCAGAATTGTGATATTGGATTAAAAAAAGCAGACAAGAGGAACTGCAACAGCAAGAAAGCACCTAATCATATTTGTGTGCCTTAGGCTGTAATTTGACAATGCTACTATGACAATTGTCATGTCCAATTAGGCAAGCTGAGAAAAGGAAGAAAAGAAGATACATTCAAAAAGTAGAAAGCACCCTGCCATGCTGGCAAAGTGTTCAAAGTTATAATAAAGACTGCACAGTGGAAAACAACAGACAAGGTAGTGGAAGGGAGAAATAATCAGTGTGAATGCCAAATGCACAAAACGTCTTAACTCAGTCTCTTGGTACACTCTATACCAGGGATGGCGAACCTTTTTTGGCTCGCATGCTACAAGTGGGGTAAGCGCAGGGGGGTCATGTGCGGGCATGCCACACCCATAATGCAATGCGCGCAACTCCCCAGTGTGCATGCGTGCACAACAGGCGCCCCCCCCATTTTACATGGTTTTTTCACCCTCTCCAGGCTCCAGAGGCTTTATAGGAGACTGGGGAGGGAGAAAAGAGCCTCCCCCGCCCCCCCGGAAGCCCCCCGGAGGCTTCAGGGACCGTCCGGAGGCTTCCCTGACGCCTTCGGAGCTCTCAAAACGACCCTCCGAGCAAACCGGAAGTCATTTCCGGTTTGCTCGGAGGGTCATTTTAAGCATTCCGAAGGCTTCAGGGAAGCCTCTGGATGGTCCCTGAAGCCTCCGGAGGGCCTCCGGGGGGGGGGGGGAGGCTCTTTTCGCCCTCCCCAGGCCCCTATAAAGCCTCTGGAGCCTGGGGAGGGCGAAAAAATGGCTTTTAAAAACGGTGAACTCAACTGGCCAGTGCGCGCATGTGCGCTGGCCAGCTGACAGGGCAGCACCTCGCATGCCCTGACAAATGGCTCCGTGTGCCACCTGTGGCACGCGTGCCATAGGTTCGCCATCACTACTCTATACGATAGTAGAATTGAAATATTTTCACCAAAGTTTCTGCATTAGTCCACGCACTAAATTAGAATAGCATGGCATCCCATGCTATGAACTCAGGTAATGCAAAGAAAAAATAATGAGATCAGAGGTACAGCCATTAGCCCCCTAGACTGCAATTTAAGGGTGTATCCATTCTCTTGGGCTATCCATGGTACAAAATCCTATGAGCAGAACACTCATTAGAGAAACGTCTACTTTCTCCCACATTATGCTGCAATTGACAAAAGGCATGTCAACTGGAATTTGATTTAATATTTTATATATTCATATTATTCTTTACTTGTTCAATTTTTTCTTTGAATGTCCCTGGTTCCTCCCATGTTTACTATTGCATCTTGCCATTTTATTAAACCCTCTTTAATAAGAAGCTACAAATTAAAATCAATATGCTCCCACATTCCTCAAATTTCCCTTCCTTTTAATGCACAGATGTCAAACATATAATTATGAGGTATGAACATTCAAATATTGGGACAGACTTAATAAAATTCTAAAAAACAACCAATTTTAATCCAATTATGACAGATCTGGAAATTTAGTCAACTAACTCTTCAAGCCATTAAAATACTTCTATATAAAAAGCTTCAGAATTAGGGTTTTAAAATAAAGCAAGCCTTCAACATGCAATAGAATTAATATGAAAATATATTCATGTAAGGTAATAGAATGTTTTTTTAACTTTTCTTCATCTTTGATTTTTTTAAAAATCTGTTACCTTACATGAATGTTTACTCTGCTTCATATACAATAGATGGAAGTAAGTTTGTAATGGACCTCACTACGTTAATTCTGAAGTTTAGATTAATAACTAAATATACAAGATATAAGCACTGAATATTTTTTTATATCTTATATTAGCTATTGGATGAAAATAGGCAGCTTTCTCCATTTCAGTTCTTCAATTTTATATCCAAGTGTAATACACTACAATTTACATTCACATTAAATGTCATCAGTTATGCTATTTATAATTTAAAAGTGTGTTTCCTCTGACAAAGTTAGAGAAAATGTATACAATTTCCATAAATATGCAAAAAAGCCTTCTCTACAATCTTCTAAATACCTAGGAGATGCAAGGAACACAAATACTTACTTTTCTCACAATTGGCTTCTGTCCCTCCATACAACCATACCAATTTGCAAGTTTATCCCAAGCTTCAGTAGGAACCAGTACATAATCCAATTCATCGATGAGGTGCTCTTTCAATGTTTGAGTTTCTGAATCTAAAAAAAGAAAAGGAGACATAGGACTATGGGATATTTCATTCACTACATCAAAATAAATCTCGACACAAACTCCATTTGCAGAGCAAAATAATTTTTAAAAAACCAGCAGAACATTTATTTATTTATTTATTTATTTATTTATTTATTTATTTATTTATTTAAACTTATTAGTCGCCCCCTCTCCCCACAGGGTCATACAGAGGAGGTAAAAAATAAATAAATAATTACAATATTGAAAAAGGTTAAAACCTCAATAACATTAACATTAACAATTAACATTTAATTGCCCCCAACAGCCAGAGTGAGGATAATATGATGCCTAATGACTTCTTGCTTAATGATATAAATTTCAGTTCCAATTAGGGTTAAGTGAGGATTACTATATTATTTTAACCTATACAGGTAGTCCTCAACTTATAACCATTTGTTTAGTGGCTGTTCAAAGTTACAGCAGCACTGAAAAAATGACCTATCACCAGTTTTCACACTGCAGCATCCCTATAATCACAGGATCAAAACTCAGGCACTTGGCAACTGACATGTATTTATGACAGCTGCACTGTCCCAGTGTCATGTGATTGCCATTTGTAACCTTTCCAGCTGGCTTCCAACAAAGCAAAGTCAATGGGGGAAGCCAGATTCACTTAACAACTGCATGATTCACTTACTAACTGCAGTGATTTGCTTAACAGCTGTGACAAAAAAAGGTCATAAAATGGGGCAAAACCCAGGACAACTGCTTTGCTTATTAATTGAAACTTTGGGCTCAATTGTGGCTCTAAATCGAGGAGAACCTGTAATAAATTGGTATGTACTACTGGATCCATCATATACTATGGATATTTCTATTTCAGAACTGTATTTTTAGTGGGAGAACTCAGATTTATAAATACACTTCATGTGCTACTACAATAGAAACCCACCTTGAAGTAAAAAAAATAGTACAAAAAAAGGAAAAGGAAAAGCAGATACCTAGAGAATTGCCTTTTTTCAAACAGGCATTATACAAACTAAGACAGCTAATATAAAGGCATCAACAATTCAGTTTTGGGTTCTAAGCATAACTTAGAGTAATGAAATGGCAAGAAAGAAAAAGTTATATGGGAAGCCATAGATAAAATGTTCATTTAAGGTTGAGAAAACTTTCAGAGCTTTTTCAAGGTCAATTATAATTGCCACATACTCAAAGTGAGTTTTTTTTGGTCCATATCCACATTTTAAAAAATCACAAGGGGCAGCAATCTGTTCTCAAACATTAGAACATTTTAATAGGTTTTTTTTAGCATGTCAAGTTTCATTTTCAATTAAACAGTGTGTTGTCTTGGTATAAATAGTTTGAAAGATAATGTTTACAACAATATTCATTACATTGATATTAATTCTACAATAATAAAAATAGTAATCATAATATTTACTTCTCTATTTTAACCAATCTCCCTTATTTCATTAATCTTTTTCTTATATTTCTATGTTTCTAACTTGTTTTTGTTATCTAACCATTGATAAAATAAATCCCATATAATAAAATATTCAGTTTGTTCCTTTTCCTTAATTGCAAGTGTTAATCTATTCATTTCTGCACATTTTAATATTTTTTAATCACATTATCATCTGTAGGCTTTTTTGTCCAATCTTTTTTTGCTTTTGGGCATGTTCACCACATATGATAGTACAAACCAGGCATCTGATGGCATTTCCAGCATTTAACCGACATATTCTTAAACATCTTTGCCAATCTTGAGGGTGAGAAATGCCATCTATAAAACATTTTATGTAAGTTTTCTTTATATACAGTTGACATCGTTAATTTGCAATTCCTATGCCATACTTTCTGCCAGTTATCTCTGTCCAAAGTTTTTAGCCCATACTATCATTGTCTCCTTTACTTGTTCATCTTCCATTTTAATACTTAATAACTATACATTTTATTAGTTTTTCATCTGTCCCTGTTAGTATCTGGTCTAGTAAACGTTAGAACATTTTAACTAGCTTTAACTGCAGGAGGATCTAATGCACTCAAAACTGACATAGGATCACCTGCCTACCCCTTTTTGAGTGCTTTTCAAAGTCAGTTCTGGGTAATTCTTACCGGTAAAAAGTCCGGAGTTGTCAACTGGTCCTGGGAAGAGGTTGGGTTCTCCAACGTTGTATAAATCCCAACTTTCAAAGCCCACATATTTCTTCCACTGCTTGAACCACCGACTGTCAATCAAATACCTGCCACAAAAGCAATAAATATATATGTATATATGTATATGTATATGTGTGTGTATATATATATTAAAAAAGCAAAAGACAGAGATGGAGAGAAGATGGGGGGGGGGGGGAAGCAAAAAACCCCGAGGGAGCGAAGGAAGCACGAGAATGACTCAGCAACGAACGGCTGAGGCTTCCGACACCTTTTCGGGACAGAAACCGAGCGCTCCAAGCCGGCCTCCGCGCCCGCCTCAAACGCGGCCTCGTTCAGAAATCAGCAGCCACTGTGTCGGCGGACGGGAGCACGGAGGGTGGGGGAGGGAAGACGGACACCAGAGGACGGGCCTGGAATAAGCCGCCCCCGCGGCCTCCTTCTCGCCGCTGACCCCCAACCCGGCTGCAGGCTCACCAGGATTCTCCCGGCCGCAGAGTCGTCTTCAGAAGTGGCATAAGCTCAGCGCGCTGCATGGCGGCCTCCGGCCTTAAACCAGTAGGGGCTCCTCCGCCCTCTAATCCTACTTCGGCCGCCGCCATGACTGTGCGCCCTGCCGGCCGGCCGGCCATCCTCAACCGCGGAAATGCCTCCTCTTCTCTGGGGCGCGCACCCAAAGGCCACTGCGCAGGCGCGACGTTGTTCGGGTTGAGAACGTCGGTCAGACGACGTCCGCGGAAGGTGATCCTTCTTCTTCGGGGCGGAGGCGAGAGTTCCTGCCTGGTTGCGTAACCCGGGAGGCTCGAGGACGACGTTCTGTCTCTCTCCAAGTAACGGAAGCCAGCCTCGTTCTTTCGAGACGAGGTGGGGGCTGCCCGCCCTTTGGAAAGCCCTCCCCTCGCCTCCGTCGCGTCATTTTTGACCCAAAGGTGCTTTTTTAGGAGGCAACTGGGCTTTTGGGCTTCTATCCAAGACCGCTGGTCATTTGCATCCTTTTAGAGCAGTGGTTCTCAACCTCCCTTTAATACAGTTCATGTTGTGGTGATCCCCAACCATAAAAACAATTTCGTTGCTACTCTACAACTGTACTTTTGCTACTGTTATGAATCGTAATGTAGATATTGATATTGGAAGACTGCTATCATATCACCCTTAAGTCCTTCTTTTCATTCAACCAGACATACCCAGTTCCTGCAACTGTTCTTCATACGTTTGAGCTTCCAGTCCCCTAATCCTCTTGGTTGCTCTTCTTTGCACTTTTTCTAGACTAGAGTCTCTACATCTTTTTAATAGAGGCAGCCAACATCTTGTCTGCTCCTAAATTTTGGGTCTGAAAAGAATCACATCCTGGAGGCTGGACAACCTCGGCTGCTATGCAATCATACACACACATACACAGAGACACACAGTGGCTTTATTCCCACAGCCTCCTTAACTAAGTTGCCTGCAGCTGCATTCACAAACTTGCTTACCCTGCCTGGATGGATCTTCAACCTGGTTTGGGGTTGTTTGCAGGAGTGCTCTTAACCTTGGTGGTGCTGGTAAGCTTAACCTTAATTTATTGGGCAAACGTCATGTATTGTTTATTCTTTATTTTTTTTAAAAAAAGTTTTATTTTCTCTTTCAAGTTCATTCACAAATATACATTCTTATAATTACCATTAATTATATCATTATCATTAATCATTTATTGTTATTTTCTTACAAATATATGGAATACAGTTTGGGTCACTTTCTTGCCACCCCATTTTACTTTGCAACAACCTTGCTCCTTCTATCTTCTCTACCTCCCTTCTCTGCCTTCTTCTTTCCTCCTCTCCTTCCTCCCTTCTTCTCTCTTTCCTCCCCTCCTCCTCTTCTCCTCCTTCTTACTCTCTCTCCTACTCTTACTTCCCCTCCTTTGCTTCTTCTGCTTTACCCTTTCTTCCTTTCCCTCCTCATCTTTCCTCCTTTCCGTTATTGCCCTGGCTTATTTACTTTCTCTGATGGGTTCTCGGGGTGGCATTTCAGGAAACCCAACTTTATATTTTCATACATATCATTTTCTCGGTTACATTTTATTTCTAATAATAATTCCACTTGTATCATTTTTAAAATTGTTATCTTGCATTGCATTTTTTTGCTCTTTTCCTTTGTGCATGGTGTATGGTTCTTTTAGCAAGCAGGTTTTCATTGTGTGAATGGGGCCAATTCGGGCTGCTGAGCTTGGCTCTTGATGACAGGTCTGGTTGTGGATTTAGATATAGTTAAAAGTACCTGGCAGCGGTGTGGAAAACATAGCCGCGCGCACGCCCCATACAATTACAGCCCGGAGCAGGACCTAAGCCCCCTCCCCCCTCACAGGAACACTTTCCCTCCATTATGAAGTCTCTGAGGCTAATTGTACGGGGTATGTGCACGCACCTATGTTTTTTACAGCGTGGAGCCGCAGCGACGCTCTGTGCGGGCCATTCCAGAGGCCATCCGCAGGGATTTCAAGGAATGCAAGGTGGAGTCTAAACTTTAGAGTTGCGCTGTTGTCAGCGACCCCTGTGAAATGGTTGTTCGACTGCAAAAGGGGTCGCGACCCACAGGTTGAGAACCGCTGTTTTAGAGGGTCGTTGAAGCACTTTGGAAATCCGTTTATACTCCCCACACCATTCCAAGGGTGTTCATCCCAAATTGCATACCTAAAAGTCTGTAGAAATCCTCAGTCATTTCCAAAAAAAATTACAGGAACAATTAGCATTACTCAGGTGACCCTGAGGACACAGATAACCTCCCAGTGGCCTCAACTCTTTAAAGGGATACAAATGGCCAGCTGTCTGCAAGGAGCATAAATCCTTCCATTCCCTACCATCCTGTCAGAGCTGAAGAAACTTCTTGGATGAGAAGCGAAACGTCTTCAAAGAAGAACAAGAAAGTCCAGTTGCCTCCAGAATAAGCACCTTTGGGACAGCCATGACCTAGATGACTGAAAATCTCTATAGACTTTTCATTTTTAAGTTAATTCGGCACAAGTGATGTAAGGCACTCGATGTCCTCGTGATTGGTGAAAAGCACGAACAGCCCAAAGATATGGTAACTATGATCCAGTTTTACATAGTGGTGAAGATGTTGATCTAGAAGCCGGAAAACCATGACTTCTAGGCCTCACTTAAGCATGAAAATATACATACATTAAGTATGTTTGTGGCTTCAAGTTGCACATGAAAAGGTGGAATAAAAATACATTATCTGGAATATTCCCCCCTTGGATATTAGAATGTCCTCAACCCTGACGGTCTTTTGCAAGACTCTAAAAATCTGGGTATGTACCCTGGCCTGAGATTCTGAATGTGTTAAGGCCCTCTTTCTTGGCTTTACTGTAGTGTCACTTGGTTGAGATATAGGCAGTTTATGGAAATTGACTGACTGACTGAATAAATAGGCTTTATTCCCAATATGACTCTTTGTTTAACTTAACCCTAGGTTTTATAATTAACCCATGCAGTAATTTATAGTTTCTTCAGCATCCCAAGCCTTTAATTACAGCATATGGATTGCATAACATACTTGTCTAAAACTTGGCTAGCAAGTTTGTGGTAGTGTGTCAGAGAAATATGATCAGTAGGTGGCAACCAGGTAGCATAGTAAGCAAACATCCACTAATATTGAAAATGCTATTTTTTTTCTTTTGCCTTATTTTATAAATAACTCAAGGCAGCAAATATATCTAATACTCTCCTCCTACTATTTTCTCCTGAACAATAACTCTGTGAGATGAGTTGGGTTGAGGGAGAACGACTGGCTTAAAATCACCCAGGTGGCTTTCATATCTAAGGTGGGACCGTGACTCTCAAGTCTCCTGGTTTCTAACCTGGTGCTTTAACCACTATCCCCTATGACTTGTACACTTGCCTTTTTCGTTTGTACTTGCCATGTGAACAAAGCACATTAAACCAGGTAGTTGAAAGACATAGTTCTTATGGTATGATTGGCTTGAAACATTAATATGCAGCAGCCCTTTTTCCTAATCAGTCTCATAGGGCTGTTGCTTTTGTTTGAGGAGGAAGGTGTGTTGGATATGTTTACTGTAGTGTGTCAGGCAAATATGATCAGTAGGTGGCAACCAGGTAGCATAGTAAACAAACATCCATTAATGTTGAGAATGCTATTTTTTCTTTATCCTTATTTTATAAATAAATATATTTGTAAAAATAACTCAAGGCAGGATATAAGCAAAGTAATCAATACAGAAAATTGATGTTTGGCTCTGTATATATCAGAAATATATTTATTGGACAACATCTTAGCTACGTTTGTCATTTATCAAATTTATACGGCCATCTTACAAATGATTCTGGGCAGTGTACAGCAAAAAGGTGTAAAAAAAGATAAACTCATCAAATGGAGTCATAATAAAAAAAAATGTTAGGCAGGCTATTACTTCCTGATTTTGATTGGCTGGGAAATTCTAGGAATTGAAGTTCACATATCTTAAAGGCTTAAGATATTTTGTATTATGTCATAAAATATTTTATAAAATTTGCCAAATTTCAGTTCCACAGGAGTCATGGATCCTGGATTTTGGATGCATTCTGTAAACTACCGCATTTCAGGTATCTTGGTTAAAAAGGTTTTGCTCTATGACACATCATTTTTCCCCACTTACAGACGTACAGGTAGTCCTCGACTTGCAACTTTTCATTTAGTGACCAAGTTACAATGGCACCGAAAAAAGTGACTTATAACCATTTTTCACACTTACTAGTTATAGCCTTTTTGATCGCATGATCAAAATTTGGACACTTGGCAACTGGCTCATATTTATGATTATTAGTGACCCAGGGTCATGTGATCACTTTTTGCAACCTTCTGACAAGCAAAATCAATCGGGAAACCAGATTCACTTAACAGCCATGTTACTAATTTAACACCTGCAGTGATTCATTTAACAACCATGGTAAGAAAGGTTGTAAAATAAGACAAAACTTACTTAACTGTCTTGCTTTAGTAGTATAGACAGAAAAAGAAAATCCTGTAAATATTATCACTTAAGTACAACTAAGCCAGCCTTTATTTCCTTTGTTATAAGAACATTGAGTAAATTACTTACCTGAATCAGTCATATTGTATGAAAATGTCAATCTTTGCTTAAGTACACAGTAAGCTATGATGAAATCTCCAATCTAAAATATCTCTTCCAAATACAAGATGGAGAACTTATTTGTTCTTCCCATTCATCTAGTGCTTCACTACAGCTAATTTTCTTTTTCTTAGTCATAGTGACAGAATAATTGTAGGGAGAGGTCCTGTTAATTTCCTGAAGGCCATAAATTGTCGAAGTTTGAAGATAATTGTTTCTACCATTCTCCATTTAAGTCCTTTGTAATACCTGATATAAGGTAGGAATTCATAATGCAGTACCTGCAGTCATCATTTCATATCTTTTAGAATGGCATTGGCATTATTTACAAAATAAAAAATGTAAAAAGTCATCACAAAACCCACCAAATTTCACATTTCAGCATTTTTGCCTTATGTCTTAGGATTTTTAATGCCAAGAAATGTGATCTTATATTTCCCATTTTAAGAGATCTTTTGATGTCTCATAATACATGGTGCCTAAAATATTTAGTGTTAGGTAGTAGTAGTAGATTATTTATTAAATTTGCCCCCCTCTTGTTTTAAAGCCAGTATTCTTGCAAACTAGTTGTGTAGACCACAAACAATTGCTTTAATATTTTGAACATTTTGAAACTATCCCTCCAGAGAAACTCATTTGCTGCCTAGAAGTATAATTTCCCAAATTTGATCATCTTTTGATTTATGGGGATTTTGGAGTTGCTATTGGTTATTTGATTCAGTTTTGCATGTAATGTTATACTTTGCTTATAGATGATAATAAATACTCTTGAGCTGAAGAGTCACTGATACTTTATTGGAACATGTCCAGCTCTTCTTGGATTTTAAAGGTTGGTCAGCCAAAATCAAGTATATTGCTACTACTTCCTATAAGGTGATTATGTGTGTCTATAAATAAGATTTTGATTCCCGGCAACTGTCTGGACAAATCCCCAGAGTTTTCTTGACAAGGTTTTCACAAAGCTGCCCTTGCCTCTTTCCAAGGGCTGAGAGAATTCAGAATACTTATTATCACCTATAAAACTCTTTACAGCTGTATTAGGCATCACTTTCAAGATTAACTCTGCCCATCCAGTGATATCTTGCTGAGAGGTACACTACCCCCACCCCCGCAAAAATGTTTAACAGGATGTGAATGAAGCAGATCCTCTCGGGGGCTACTTCTCTGGAGTTCTGTACCCAGTCTCATAGTACCATATCAAAGCTAGGAGGGAGAAGCTATCAAAATCTCGTCCCCCAGGCTTTCAACTTCAGATGAATGTTTTATAGAATCTCTCTTGTTATTCTTCCTCAATGTTAACTGATATTTATACTGTTATATGGCTGCCTGGAATCTCAAGGTTGGATGGGCTACAAAATTTATAAAACATAAACCAGACTGAAATAGAGTTTGAAAGCACACAGGGACACTGAATAGTTAACAGTTTCAAGATTTTATTGGTGCATGGTAGCATTGAAAGCACAGATTCCAGACTGTTCTACTTGCTATAATTTACAACTTCACATGCAAAATTTTAAAAGTACATCAGGTGCTTATCAAGTATTTAGAAGAAGCACCATCATAAATAAAATTTTGATGGGAGAGTAGAATCTTACCAGCGAACAGTTAGTGAACCATAGCAAAACAAGAAATGTAGAAAAGGGCACAACATTTAAGACTACCTCACATTGTAGAAATCTTTCTAAGTACACTTCAGTTCTATTCCCCTACGTTTGAATGATTTGCAGATTGGTTAAAAATACAAATTTTCTCTCTGCTACATCAGAGGTTAATGACACCCATAATATGAATGAACTTCAGACCAATGACCGTCCAGAGTAATCCTTAAGCCTTTTAAAGAAGAATTATAAGTTTACTTTATATCACAGAGAAGCTTTGCGGCTACAATATATAAAGCAACTATCTTCTACATGTTCTAGATTTATGAATTTAGTTTAACAATTTAGTTTTACAGTTAAACTTACATTATGGGTAGCATTATATACTTTTAAAAACCTAGATCAAAGCAGAGATGTAGGGAAGTTTTATCAAGATTTTATCTGGTCCAATCTACACATTTTGCTGAAGCAGCTTTTCAATGTCATCCTGCATCTTGATAGTTTCAAATTTTCTGCTGTACCGTTTGAAAGGCACCCCATCACGACCAATGAGAAACTTTTCAAAATTCCATGCGATGTCACTGCGGCACACAGGAGACCAAATTATGAACTTTGGATCGGTCATCAGAGAGACAGGATCATCATGTGGGACAGGCAATGATTCTTTCAGGAACTTGAAAAGAGGATGAGCTTTTTCCCCATTGACTTCACACTTCTCAAACACAGGGAAGTTGGGCTCATATCCATTGCCTGGACGGACATATTTCAGGGAATTCAGGATCTCTTCATTGGTGGCATTTTCCTGTAACAAGGCAGAAAGGCATATGATTTACATCCAGACATGATCATTATAGCATTAGCAGAGCTGCCAATTGTTTCACAATACAGCCACCTTTTTCTTCTATTAATAGCTATGTTGCAGTGCAAATATTTTTATCCAGAAAATATCAGTTATTTCACCTACAGGTGCTTTTTTCAAAGTTTTATCTGTTATGGTAGATATGCAGCTTCTGAAATCAAGTGGTGCACAGAAACAATATTTCAGTTAGTGATTCTGCCTAATGCAATTGAATTACCAAATACTAACTCCTTATACACACCTATAGAAAAACTATCAAGCCAAGTAATTTGCCCCAGTGATATAAGTGATGTTGCTAAGTATTAACTTCACTAACACATGACTTTCCTCTATCCTTACTATCTGCATCTCTCCTATTAATGTACTTTCACATCTTAGATCCTATTTTTGCAGAGTGATGTGTCATTTTTTTTGCTATAAATCCTCCTACATGCTCCTCTTAGTGCAGCTACAAGAAGTCTTTACTGAGAATTTCCACAGGCAAGTTGCAGAAAGTATCACAATTTAGCACTGGAATAATTTAGGTTGGAATATTTGGGCTACAGTTTGCTTCTGAAAAGTTATAAACTTATTCAAGTCTGATGTATCCCATGGCTTGTGAAGCATATATGTTAATTGCTGGTTAGGCTGCTCGTCACTGTACCTGCCTCATTCCAGTCCAAAAGAAGAACCTGCATATATCAAACCTAGATATTAGTGGTCTAAAGTTACATTGTTATCTCATAGAACTGATTTGCAAACAGATTTTCCTCTCTCTTCTCTAATTCAAGTAATTGGTAACTTGTATAAATCTTGTTACCACAGACCATGCAGAAGCCTAAATTCTACAAAACCATTTCCCCCTAGAGAATTTGTACAACGGGAAAGATTGACAAGACCCTCCACTGCGTAACTTCAGAGTAATTATCCTAATAGGGAAAGCAAGGCAATTGTGCAATAGCACTTGGATTATGTCTTTTTCTCCGGAGTGTAAAATAGTTCTCCAAGGCACCCACTCTGAATTGTTGCGCATTATTTCCTGTTGGGACTTCAATGCACTACACAAAGAATAGTCACACACACCCTTCCCCACCATACAACTCCCACGCCATGATAGGACCTTAAGGACGAGCCTTTCCAAGAGAAGCTAGGGCAACGGAGCCCCCAGTTTCAATATCTGCGTAAATTTAGCGGTGGGTTTAGTTATTTCTATCCAAGGGCTTTGATTACCCTCAGCCGGTCAGAACTTTCTGGAAACACGGAAGTAATTAAAAAAAAAAAAACCATCTTCAAACTGTTGTACTTTTCTAACATCTCCAAACGGGCCATATAGTCTTGTTTGCAACTAAGAATGTTTTAAAGAGCCTACACTCGCTCCTAAAGCGAGCCTCTACAAGCCTAGGATTGCCACCATTCACTCAACCTTAGTCCCGGCTCAACTTTCATAAACTGCTCCACAATGTAAGGTCTATGGAGATTCTCAGTCATCCAAGCTTTCTTCTTCAGCTCTCATCCAAGAAGCTTCTTTAGCTCAGAGCTGAAGAAGCTTCTTGGATGAGAAGCGAAAGGTCTCCAAAAAAAAGCCAGAAAGTCCGGTTGCCTCTTGAGAGAAATAATAAAGCACCTTTGGGACTCCATAGCGAAGGAGCTCCGATCTTTCCAGGCTGCCCTTTTTTCCCACCAACAGCGGAACGAGCTCCTCCGCCGCCAAGGCTTGTCACCCGCGGATACCTTACCTGGTGACCAAACTGGTTAGAGGGGAAAGCGAGGACGGTGAGCCCTTGAGAGCCGAAACGCCGCTGCAGTTCACGGAACTGAGTGAAGTCCCGGCTCGTTGTGCCTCAGAGCGAAGCCACGTTGGAAACCAGCAACACCTTTCCCCGCAGCGAGCCCAGATCAATGGGCTCCGAAGCCCCCAGCGGGAGCGCCTTCATGCCGGCCAGCCCATACCTCGAGACACCAGCCATTGCAACGACACGGGAGGACCTGCAAGAACTGCGCGGGCAACGCGCAATTTTGCCTCGTTTAAAAGCCCCAGCTAGCAATCCCGCCCACCGATCTACTACACTTGCACGGCGTCGGCTCCACCCCGCTCCTTTCTCCTAATTCGAAGCGGCTGCGGCCACTTTAAGCTACCCCTCCGGCTACGAGAACGCCAGGCATGCGCGATTCGCATTGTTTGAAAAGAGATGATGGAAAGGAGCTGTTGTGTTCTTGCGGTCGGCGGTGTTTTGGTTTACGTTAATCAAAACATTGAAAGAGGCCTAGTTTTAAGGTTTCATAAAGGAAACGGCCATTTTATTACTTGCCAAGTGAGATCATACGGTAAACAGTACTTTCCCAGCCCCTTTTTGTCATAAAAAGGATAAGGAAAAAAAGGGCCAGGGATAGTCACGTAGCCTGAAAACTCTTGGGACAAGTGCCAACTTCTCGGCGCTCCCTCAAGGAAGAGAAAGATCGTTGCTGAGAAGAGGGAAACCCAAGGTCAATTAGCAAATCCCAGCAGCAGATTACTACTATACAGGAGTCTGAAAGCGATGCTAAGGGACTTTCACTAGTTGCTAATTTGCTTCCAGGGACAATCCAGCTGCTGGCACTTTTATCCTTAAAGCTGTAAATATTTGTGGGGCAGAGGCTGGAAGGATTCAGATTTCCAGAGTCAAAAAATGCAGAAATATCTAAAAGGCATTTTACTTTTTAAAAACGTTTTTGCCTTTGTGACTTACCTGGCCAATATAAGTGGGATTTGCTATGGGCTTTGATAATGTAGAGGTCAGAAATTTGTTTGCTCAGACTTTTTGCTTTTTGAGTTTGTAAATTGCACTACACTATACCTTAACCTTGATGTATGAAGAAACCACATTTCACTGGATTCACTATAGTTAGAGGCTGTTTGTTGTGAGGATACAATTGAAGGAGGAAGTACTGGGCATGGCATCCTGAACTCTTAAGAAGAAAGGAAGAATATTGTGTGTGTGAATCTATCTATCTATCTATCTATCTATCTATCTATCTATCTATCTATCTATCTATCATCTATCTATCTATCTATCTATCTATCTATCTATCTATCTATCTATCTAATCTCAAGCATAAACTACAGTGTCTTAGGACAAACACCATGTTATATCTTAATGCAGTGCATGAATCCCTCTTTTCACAACCCATCCTGGTTGTATTTTATTGCCTTTTAATATTGTTTATTATTATATTCTATTATTTTAAGATATGTTTGTTACATTAATTATATTGAGTTCTGATACATTATAAAGGTGTGTATACATTACATACATACAAATATGTAAAGGTTTTGTAGAACAACTGTCAGCCACTTCATCTTTCAGAGTCACTCAGTTTAGTTCACTCTGGATTATACTCCATCTTAATCATACTTTGGATTCAAGCAGACATATCAGACCAAACCTTACCATTCTCTTTCTGACAATGTTGCACTGCTTTAAGAAATCTACAGATTCACAGCATGTGTTAATTGGCCATGATGGTTATGGTCAATTGGGTTGTGGGTTGTGTTGGAACTGCCATCACTATGCTTTGCTAGATGCTTGTCTGCTATAAGTCATGGAGTGAGGGAGCAATGGGGAGATAGAGAAATTGAAAAGGATCTTTGTCCTGTCCTGAGACATCCCAAGATCCTGGGAATGGAATCCAATTCCTGTCCATCTGCCCAACCGGTGCTGGGACAGTTAGCAACAAAACATCATCTTCATCTTCCAATGTGACTGGAAAACTAGGAGATAAGGAGGGTGGGGGGTGGAACAGAGAAGGGAAACTTAACTAGGGAATATTCACATGCAGATTTTTAGAACTGGCTTTGCTCCTGTAACCACTTGGCTGTTAATAAAAGTAAACTTTTCATTACAAATATAGTTGAGATAATTTCTTTCCTAACTCACCAAGTTGGGCCAGGCCTGGCAGGTTGTGTGCTACCTGAAGAAGCTGCTTTGTGACTTGGGCTCCTACTTGAAGATAAGGCAAAGGTTGTATGTTAACTCATGAACCCTATATGATAGGACTAATGCAGTGTGTTGTATATGGATTTGCTTTCTAAGGTAACTAGGTAGAGTTACTAGTATTTCTAATAACTACTAGTAGTACTACTCTACTAGTAGAGTTACTATCATGTTATATTTACTGCATTGATTACCGGTAGCTTCTGAGCCCAATTAAAAATGCTGGTCATTACCTATAAAACTTTGTCTGCTGTGTTGCTGTGTTACATTAGGAGCTGCCTCCTCAAATTTGAATCTCCATCTGGGGCAGCAATCGAGAACAGGGTGTGTGGAAGGTCCCATGTGAAATAGGGGTGTGGACCAGAAGTCAGGCCTTTTCTGTTGCTGCCCCTGCATTTTGGCTATGCTTTCCTAAGAGCACTGGTCTTCAAATTGTGATATGGAGACGCATGGGTTTGTATGTGTCCCTAAGCCCCTGTTAAAGGATCTGCAGAGTTAACATTTAAAAATTTCTCATTTTTAAATTCTAATGCATAAACATAGATATAACTCACATAAATGAAATCTCTTGGGGGGTTCTGTCATGTTTATGAATATAAAGAACTAAACTCTTAGCCTAGAGCAGGGTTGTCTGACCTTTCCAGCTTTGTGGACTGTCCAGGAAGAGGAAAGTGGGGGTGGTTCTGCGCAAATGGGGGGCAAGTGCACACACAGCTCAATTTGTGTGAGCAGCAGACACTCATGCCTGCTGCTCATGCAAGTGTGGATGCGCATACACACATGCACACCCGCACTTCTGCAGTCTGGTTCCGAAGGGCTGAAAGCCTGATAGTAGACCTCAGCCTGGGTGCTGGGGACTCCTGCCCTAAAGGAACTCGTGTACCCCTAGGAAGGTATTTAAGACAGTTACTTAAGCAACCACCTTGTTTTCCTTATGGTAAAGAGCTTGTTTTTAATTGTACTGCATGCTGTTCTGAATCTCAGAATATTGCTGCTCTTTAAGACTATTGCAAAATAAATATATTAATAAATGAATAGGCTCCCCCATCAACTCCTACATGATGGAACAGTCTGACGTTGTAGGAGGAGTGGCAGAACCTGGGGGCAGAGTTAAAAGAAGGCTCAGTCTTGAATCCCTATGTAGCCACAAGCAGATTAAGTTCAATCCATGCTTGACTTCTGTTAACCCATATATAACTTCAAGCAGGTGGTAACTGTTAAAGTTAAGATTCTTGTACATTGACTTTTTAGCAATAAATCAATTTAATTGGACCTTCACATGTGGACCTTTTTTTTTTGCATCTGACAGATGTGGAATCCTGCAGATCTTGAGCTCAATTCCTTTTAATTACATGGACAGACCCATATGGCTTTTTCTCTGGTATATGATGGAGGTGATTTGCCATTGCCTTCTGGTGGGATGTTTTTCCAACTTCCAAGTCTAATGTATGAGACTTGGGCTTTTTAATGGGTGATCTGTTCAAATATTAAGCCCATCCAACCTGGGTTCCCTTCTAGATAATAGTTCACTGTGTTATAACATTTGTAGAAACATTTTTTAGAAAAAGAGGCAGATTGGAAGATGTTTCTCAGCAAGGCGAACATAAATGTACTTCCCTTAACAAGTTTTGGGAGTTTCCCTTTATTGTGTTAGCATAGAGTTGGGTAACTTTTTTTTCCTGCCAAGACCTCTTAATTTGGGGAACCCTTGAAAGTTGCAATCAGGGGAAACGTAGAGAATGCAAAGTGGCCAAGTACATTTCGTGTGTGTGTGTGTGTGTGTGTGTGTGTGTGTGTGTGTATGTATATATACATTGTTTTCGTAGATTTTCACGGGTGTAGGTATGCTGGAAAAGACCCGAATACAACAAAACCAGCATATTCATATTAGCCATTCAATGGGCTCCATTCTGCTCGGTGTTGCCCAGGCCTTCTGGCAGAACCACATCTTCAGAGCCTTCCAAAAGAGAGTGGGGGCCAGTCTAATTTCCAAGAGGAGGATGTTCTAGAGAGGGAGCCACCATGGAGAAGGCCCTTCTTCTGGGTCCCACCAGATGTATCTCCTTGGGGACCGGACCCGTAGCATTCCTTGTTTCCCACTCTAGTGGATCAGGTAGATGTGACTGGCTATAATATCTTACTTAACAATGTGAGTTAATTCTGTGGCCAGTATTCGGCAGGTACAATTAGAAGGCATTTCAGGATCCTAAAATAAAGCTTTTTATCATCCTTGTACTAGCCCCTCCTCGCACAGGTCAGAGTTTGAGAAATCACTGTTTTTCAGACTTAGCAACTTTAAGATGTGTAGACTACAATTCCCAGAATTCCCCAGCCAATATGGAGCAAGGTGGAGAGACGGTACTACACAGGATTTTAAGTTTGACGTAGATGTGTTTTATTTGTGAAAAATACTTGCAACGTGGGTTATGGATTATGGATAAACATGGTTGATCTTACTGTCCGAAGCAGGATTTCTGCAATAATTGCCACCTGACATGCCACTGAAGTCCTAGGCCATCTTTGCATCTTTGCTTTGCAGTAGAGGAAGTAGTAAAGATAGCTGAGAAGTGGTACAGGTAGACCTCAAGTTACAACAACAACTGAGTCCAAAATTTATGTTGTTAAGTGAAACATTTGTTAAGTGAGTTTGCCCCATTTTACAACTTTTCTTGCTACAGTTGTTAAGTGAATTTGTAAAGTTAGTAATATGGTTGTTTAGTCAATCTGGATTCCCCATTGACTTTGCTTGTCAGAAGGTCATAAAAGCTGATCACATGACTCCAGACACTGCAACTGTCATAAATATGAACCACTTGCCAAGCATCTGAATTTTGATTACCATATTTTTTGCTCCATAAGACGCACTTGTTTGTCTCCCAAAAGTGGGTGGCAATGTCTCTATGTCTTATTGAGCAAATATTGCTGAAGCCCACCTGTTGGCCTCCATCCTTTGGCCATTTTCGGCCTCCGCATGCCCCGTTTTCAGCCTCTGCGTGCCCCATTTTCGGCCTACATGCATCCCATTTTTCCCCATGCCCCGTTTTCAGCCTCCACGAGCCTTGTTTTCAACCCCCATGAAGGAGGCCAAAAACAGAATCCGCAGAGGCCAAAAACAGGGCACAGGGAAGTGAAAAATGGGACGAGCGGAGGCCAAAACAGGAATGTGTTTTATGGAGCAAAAAATATCAGCTTCCCATAATCTTTATAATCTGAGAAAAAAGGTTAGGGCAAGAAAGATATGATACGTCCGTAACCATTGAATGAACTTTACAGCTGCAAAGGAATATGTGATCCTCTAGAGTGTTTTTCCACCAGCATTCTAAGTATTAATCCAAACTGGCTTGCTTTTATTAGCAAAGCAGAAATTCAAACTGAAATATAATGTGGAGATACATACACCACTGGTTAAAGATGGGGAAGTGGAAAACGGAAGAAGTTTCAATGTGCTACTCATTTTATCTGTGTGCTGTTGTAACTGTACCTTAGAAAGGATCTGAAAGAAAGGCCTGCCTTGTATTTTGCTAAGAACAAACATTTAGTTCCTCTTGCCATTTTTTTTGTAAGGTTGGGGAATTGATTATTTTATAAGCATCTACTCACTGTTGGTTAAATACCGTATTTTTGGAGTATAGGACGCTCCGAAGCATAAGACTCACCTAGCTTTTGGGGAGGAAAACAAGGGGAAAAAATCTGCTGCTGCCGCCCAGCAATTTGCCTCATGGAGCAACAGCAAGTTTGACTTTCAGTTTAAGCAAGCCTCCCGATCATCCACTGTTTCAGGCTGCAGGAATTGCTATCTTATACTCTGAAAAATACAGTCAATGCTTTTGTGCCTTTCACAGTCATATGTGAATGCCTCCCACCTCCTCATTTCCAATTGAATGTCATTTATGAACAAGTATATGCCACTCAGGTGTACAAAATGGATTTAGAAGAGGTAGGGCACTCCTGAGTTCATCCTGCGAACAATGGAATATGGTACAGTAATAGAAAAGTCAAGTGTTAAGAGTTTCCTCATCAGCCTATTACATGATAACCAATAAAGAGCAGATATAATGAACAATTGAACAACTAAATAATCCAACACTGGAAAGGAGAGCACTATGATTGCAAATGGTCACCTGATTTAATAACTTAACTTATATGCTGAACATATCATGAGAAATGATGAACTAGAAGCTGAAATTGGAATTAAAGTTACTGGGAGGAACACAAATATGTGGATGATATCTACATATTATTGATTGGCTAGAAGAGAGAAAAACTCAAAGAATTTCTTGTTGGATATTGAAAAAAGGAATGCAAATGTTTTCTGTTACTCAATATTTCAAAAACTAAATATCTTTCAAAAGGCAATGCCAATGCAAATAGATGAAATGATAACGATTTATCTAGCAGAGATGGTGACTACATTCATTTAAATAAAAAGACATTTGTCATGTTGGAGAAATAGGACAGATTGGATGAAATATTAAAGCACAGGGATGTCACATTGACAACAAAGATATGCATTATCAAGGACATGTTCTTGTATTATAATGTGTGATTGTAAAAACGGATAATCGCAAATTGTACTGATCAGACAAAAGGGTGCCTTTGAATGGTGGGGAGAAAATTGTCGAGAATACCTTGGCTCAACAGAACAATAAATCAATATTAGATGAAGTAAAATCAAAGAACTCCGTGGAAATGATAATGCTATAATGAAGCTAAAACTTACAATTTTTGAACAAATGATGCACAAGTGTTGTTGGAGAAGAACGTAATGCTTGGAAAAATCAAGGGCAGTTGAACAACAGACCAGCAATAAACAAGATGTTTGTTATTGATGAGACAAGCACAAGCATACAGGGATTCAAATAATCAGTTTCATCTGTCCTTTAGGTTACAAACAACTGAACCATCGAATAACAACAAATCTTGCCAGCACAGTAGAGGAGGGTAGAAAGGAAGGAGAGTGAAGTTACAGTCTCACTGATAAGAATCAAAGAAAATAAGTTTGCTCAGACAGCAGTAGGATCCAACTTGTGTTGTTTCCAGTGTTGTACTTGTAACCACAGAATACTTTCTGCAGTGTCATTTGCCTAGCAATACATGTTTCTGAAACAAAGAGTATTTTTAGCTTCCTCCTGGTAACTGCTTTGCTGCTAGTGGCGTTAATTTTAAATGGGGTAATTTGTGGGTTTCAAAAAATAACTGCTGAAATACCAGATAAGTCCTGCTACAAGATATAGAGCTGTATTTTATTAGGGTGTTGGAAGGTTAGGGCTACTAAATTAGCAGCTGAATTTAGACCGTCCCTGGATGGTGTAAATGGGTTATGTTTTCTATATAATTTTTCTGCTGCCTAGTAATAGTCCAGAGTCTTGTTTTCTGGTCTGGTAGCTGTAGGGAAGGCATAGGCATGGTAATTAATTTAGGTGACATTTTTAAAGGATTGAGGAAGAAATGGAACTTTAGTGAAAACTTTTGTTAATGTAATTTTCTCAGGCTTTTGTTCTTGCACCACAACATTTCTCTTGCTGCAATCTAACCACTGTTGAAATAATTGCCCAAAGGTCAGTTGTAAACTCCCAGTTAAAAAGTATGGTATGCCAGTTTGTCCTTCCCTTTTACTGCAAATATTTGTCCTTTATTAACTGAAATAATAATAAAACTCCAAGATATCTGTTTGATTATGTGCCAAATAGTTTTTGAAACTGTGCCAACAGCAGCAAGTAGTGTCCTGGCAACAGCTTATCCACCCATGATTTAAGTTTTCATAAACTTTATGGAGCACTTCCTGCACAATTCTTGCTCCAACTTCCTGATGCCATGTGGCAAAACCCCAACTTTTGGTATGGCACAATAGTACCCAGTAAAGGATCTGATAGGCTGATCCTGTGCTGAAAAGTCTAAACCAGAAGTATCTAATTTGGCAACTTTAAGACTTGTGGAGTTCAAATTCCAGAATTGCCTAGTCAGAATGGCTGGCTTCAAAATTATGGGATTTGAAGTCCACAGGTCTTTAAGTTGCCAAAGTTGGACGCCCTTGTTTTAAACAGAGGGAGTTTTTGATTCTTCCTAAAGCCCCTCCCACATTATAATGAGTAAAGCAGTGGAAAATACATTCATGTTATAATTTCACCAAAATCTGGTGCAGTCTATCTTCTTAACCTCCTAATTGCTGATTTGTTGGGCTATATTCAAGACATTGGAAATGGAACATGTTCTTTGGAGAAACTAATAGTCCCCTTAAGAGACTGAGTTTTAGTTATATTCCACACTGTATAAAACCAAAGCTCCAGAAAAGAAAGGGGAGTAAATGGGAATTGGAGTTGGGGAAGTTAGATATGGGGGTGGGGAATGGAGAATTGTGGGGAAATTGAATAGTGCTCCAGAAAAGGAAGGGGGTGGAAATGGGATCACTTGAAATGATCAAGTAGGGTCTGCCTGTGAGCACCGAAACACGAGGGTCTATGGATCCCAAACGTGTCAGTTTCCTTTCTAATCTTCCTAGAGCTGGGTTGAAAGAAAAGATCCATTGATAAAAAGGCAAGAACTCCCCAATTAACCATGTCTGGGCATGTCAGAAAAATTGAGCCCGACCTTTAATTTTCTTTTACTGGTAATTTTTAGAAAAGAGGATTTGCCAGGGGTTCTAAATGCCTCTATTTCCTGGTTTGTGGTACTGGTTGACAAATTATGGAATACATTTTGAACAGTTTTATGAGAACTTTAAACTGGAAAAAGTAGTTAAATTCTCAAATGTAGCTTTTAAATTGGAAATGCAAAGATTTTTAATGCAGATATTTTTCTGTGTGCTTGTTTTAATAAGGTCCAGCAATGGGAAATGGACTTTATTCCACCTTCTAAGTGTCTTTCTGTACTTTGCTAACCATCCATCCTTGAACTGGCAGAAAATAAAGCTGGCACAAAATCTATTATCCCTATTGTCAGTGTCTAGCCAGCCTCTTAGGGCATTGTTCCAATTCATGCTCAGATGCTGTGTCTCTGATTAATGCCATAATTATTGTTTTTCTCCTCCAGATTTGCTGTTATCTCCTTTAAACACACCAATTGGAGGAAAACATTCACTAATCGAGGTGATGCAGGAGGACCAGGATGTGTAAGACTTCAAGACTGTTTGTTTCCTCTGCTTCTCCTCCAATAATCAATTTCCCCAAATAATGAGAATTAAAAAAAACATAAGGAAAAGATGCCAAAATAGAGATAGGCCCAGACAGGAAGAAACAGAGCTTGCCATAATTGGGCATTGAGCTGCTCCTCTCAGAGTTTTTCAAATTGGGTTTGCAGATCCCTAGAGTCTCATGAGAACTTGATGGGATTTACTGCCAGAATAAGACTACTCAGACACAGCCAAGTTTCTATCACTACTGTAGAGTTTTACTTCTTGATTAAGTCTCCTGGGAGTTTGTTTAACTGAAAAACATGGGAACCCCCTACTCTCCCACCCCGGCTGTAAGGGGAAAGAACTGAAACTTACTAGTTGCCACTTCTCCTATAGGTAAGGAAAGATTGAAAATGACCCAATACTGCAAATCTGGCAAGTAAGAACAGACACCCATTATTTTCTTGCTCAAATGGTATGCTAGAGCACTGTTTTACTAACTTTGTTGGATAAGTTACTGACTGTAATTATGGTAAATCATCCTGTTTCCCTCTCCAGTAGCACCCCACCTCTCATCGGTGCAGGAGAAACAGGATTAATGAGTCACTCACTGAAATGGAAACTTTTCTTACCCGGTAATCATGTTGTAAGTCTCTCTGGCATCACTGCTGAGGCATAATGGGAGTGTGTTTGAAGAAATGGCAAATTAAAAATACTAATGTTAGAAGGCATAAAGCAGATTTTTTGCTAGCCTCCAAAGAGCAACTTTAGGTGAATAGTATCCAAGGGTTTATACATGCTTAATGTCTTTCCTTTAAGATGTTTGTAGATCAAGAATTTTTGCGGTTTGCAAACTGTGGCTGTGTTGTGTGAATCTAACAAGTTCTAGGTTACTTAAGCCATGGTTAACAAACATGTTTGACATATGTGAATTAGGTGTTTTAAGTGAACTCCAACAATCGGGATCCAGAAGAGCCTTCTCTGACACAGTGCCATCCTTTGGAACATCCTACTCTCTGTGATAAGGACTACTACCACCTCGTATCCTTCCGTAGGAGTCTAGCTCTGCCACTGGATTATCTGATTCTTTTTAGTCCGAATTTAGACCTGGGCATAGGGCAAAAACTGCACTGGTTACACTTTTGGTTAACTTGAGAATTCAATAGAGGGTGTGTACCTCTCCTACCCTCTTAGATCTCAGTGGCATGCAGTACCATTAATCAATATATCCTTCTTGGCTGCTAGTATTCCTGGGAGTTTGCCATGGTTAGAATGCGTCTATTAACTACTTCAGTGTGGGGGTGCCACAGGAGTGTTTTTCTTCCCTAGTGTTCAGCATTTATATGAATCTCTGGCAAAGATCTGTCAATTTGGGGTGAAATAGCAATATGTTGAAGATTCTTAGATATTTGGGGCTAGGACAGTAATGTAGTGGAAGTCTTGGCAGTTGCAGAAGACTATAAAGATCTGGTTGGAGATAAACAAGTTGAAGTGAATCCCAGGATGTTTCAAACTGTCCCAAAACCATCTATCGCTGCAATTGTTCCAGTGTTTGCACTGGATGAAGCAGCATTTTCCCTGAAGGAATGGGTCAGCAATTTCAGGTTCCCCTAGATCACAGCTACTACTAGATAGGCAGGTAGAAGCTGTAGCTAGGGACACTGGTCAGTTTCAACTGATGTTCCAGTTGTGGCCCTTCTTGAAGGAGATCCTGACCAGTGATTCATAAGCTTGTCATTTTCTGTTGAATTACTGCAATGAGCTCTGCTTGGAATTGCCTTTGAAGACTACTTAGAAACTGCAATTGCTTTAAAATGCAGCAGCTGTGTTAGCAAACAAATAACAAAACACAAATACACGTGAATATAGCACTATCTAAGAGCACAGGTCAAAGTGTTGTTTCCGACTTCTAAAATATTTTATGATTAGGCACTAGGTACCATGTATAAGTGGCTGAAGGCTCCCTCATGAGATTGGGGCAGAATGAGAAAGGCTTATGTTGAGTTTCAGAAAATCTATGAAAATAGAACAAGATGTAGTTGTTAGTATCACCTTTAATAAGATGAAGCTATAGTTTTATTGGTTATTGATTTTTGCTACATGCTGATGTGTGGTAATTTTTAAATGTTACCTTTACTTTAAACTTCCATAACACCTCATAAAGTATGCGAATATAAAAATATAGTAAGTGTATGACAGAAACGGAAACACGAGGCAAAATATTTCCTTGCAAATAAATATAGATTTTAGATGTTAAATTCTCTTTGTGTGTGTATATAAACAATGAATAACAAAACCTGATCACAAATAGATACATATATTAACTTCTGTAAATCTTTTCCGTAAATCTGTAAACTTCTCTCTCTTTACTGCAAATGTTAATTTTTCAACCATAAAAAGGAAGGAGAAAAGAGTAGTCTAACTGGTTAGACAACTTTCTTCCGTACCAGGATATATATAATAGGAATGCTTTGTTAAATTTATACAAAGAAAAACAATTTGTCAAAGACACTTTGAATTTTGCCAATGTTCCCCATCACTGGTTGCAATACGGTGGTGGAAACTGGAAGTTTAGAAAAATCTTTCAGCAATGTAATCTGAAGCTATGGGTTTACTGTTAATGATATACAGTATATTAAGAACACAGTATATACAGCCTGCCCGATAGCTGGCCATCCCTGCTACATAGAATTTTTAACTACCGAGATTTAATATTACTTTATGTACATGTATGTTATATTAACTCTTATGTCCATATACAAAAATGCATTGTTAAACTCCTTGACTTACAACAATTGAGTCAACAATTTATATTGCTAAGTGAGACATTTGTTAAGTGTATTGTGCCCCATTTTACAATCTTTCTTGCCACAGTTAAGTGAATCACTGCAGTTGTTAATAACATGGTAGTTACAGTAAGTGAATCTGGTTTCCCTATTAACTTTGCTTGTCAGAATATTACTAAACGTTACTAAAACACATGCCCCCGGGGCACTGCAGTTGTCATAAATCTGAGTCAGTATGGCGATGTTCCAACGGTTATAAGTTTAAAAAATGGTCATGTTACCTTTTTCAGTGCTATTATAACTTTGAATGGTCACAAAATGAAGAGTTGTGTCGAGGGCTATCTGTACTGTAACTTTATTTGTGTATTATTAATGACCATGCTCTAGAAATTCTATGTAGTTAAAGTGTTTCGCTTATGCGTGCTTAATCTACCAATGGAAGTATAACTCTTTCCTGAAAGAAAGGAGCTGCTCTCCTGGGTCACTTAGTTAGCAACTTGAGGGTTACTAATTGCTGATAATCACCTCTGCCTTTAGGCACAAGATTAGCTAACAGATATTCAGAAGCAAAAGTGTTACTATGGCTTTGTGGAGGCAGCATTACTAGGAAATATACTACTTAGAAATATTTTCTTTTGAATCATATAATTCAAACTATTTGTCAAGATTTATATTTGCAAAACAAGAGTGAGAAATATAAACAACCACAATACAGCGAGCTTAGAAAACTGCCTTTATTCTATTAGTTGTTGGAAACAAGAAATAGAGAAGAGTTTAGTTTGCTGCAGAACAGCAGGACATTCACAGGATGGGAATTTGGCCAGCAGATGATAAGCAAAAGTTTATGTTCAGACTGGAACCAGATTCAGCAGGGGTTAACTTAAAGCTTCTGGAACATTCAGTGACCTTTAATGTAAAAATAATGGCCTTTCCCTTACTCCTGAAGGAGGTATTAAAGATGACTTTTCTGGGTGTGTTTAAGTCATACAAATGACCTGGATAGTTACAAATGTGGGAAGGGCACCATTCTTCATTTGACTTTATTTGAAAGTACACTCTTAAAAAACCCAGAACACTTTACGCAGAAGTTACAAGCAACAGTATTAGGAAATCCAATTATACAAAAAATACTACATCTAACTGGGGCATATAGATTTATTTTTGGTAACACACAAAGTGGCACTAATTACATAGTAACTATAAGGTAACTAACATGAAATCACAGAACTGTCACTTCATAGCTGGGTGGGACTTTTGGTGTTTCAGAGAAATAATTTTCCAACTATTATTTTATGCTTCAGAGCTTTCAAACAGAAGGAGAAGACAAAAGTTCCTTCTTTTAAAGTGAAAACCCTGAACTTATTCAGGACCTTTCCACAGCTATGCGTGCTGTACCTGAATAGGCCAGAACATGTTAGTTATGGAGTAGTTACAGCCCAATCCTCAGTGTCGCCAGCTTTTTCCCATTTGTAAAAAAAAGCAAGAAGTTAGAGAATTGTCTTGAATTAGTGCCTGGCATATTCTGCATGGCATACTCTGCAAATGCAGAAAAAAGTTTTGTTAAAGGAATGTTGAAGTTAACCCTTATGTGCACAGATGTATTTGATGCAGACCATTATAAAAAAATTATGGTTGGCTTCTAAATACTGGTAGCAAGACTCAATTTTAAATCTCTTAAGTAAATTATAGATAAATGAAAAAGGCTGGTAATCATACACTAAGATTAATAAACAGCACTTCAAAAATTCATTGAGTGCAGGGCACTGCTTCAGCCATCTTCCCTTGGCTGTGCTTACAACAGAAGGCACCCAGATTTTTTCTTGCCACGTCGGGCTTGTAAAGCAGCTCTAGTAGCCATTTCAAAAACTTCCCTCACACCGTCTTTGGTCTTTGCACTGCATTCCATGTATCCAAAAGCACCAATGCGATTTGCCATATCTCTACCTTCTTCAGGCTTGACTGGTTCCTATTAAAAAAAAAAAGCTAATTAACATGAAGGCAAGGAATTTTGTGTGTGTGTGTGTTTCCAGTTCCGATGCAGATTCTATTGTGACTAGAATAATTTGGGACCATTCTTTTTTAGCACATCAAAACTTTCTGAAATTAATGTGATTATAATATTATCCAAAATTTTGATGGCACTTTTACATATCAATAGTAAAACTATTTTTAAATTCAAGATAAATACACATTACAACAATCATTTTATTTTCCTGCATATAGCTCTGGGGAGCACATATGTTGGGTTTTCTTATTCTGATTTAGTAACTTCAAAATGTTAAGTATGTTTCATAACCTATGTAGTGTAGGCAGGTCTTCTATTTGTGTCGGTCTTTTCCCCCCCCAGGAAAGTCACAAGAGTTTGCAAACCTCTTAGATTTAAGTACAGAGCAATATAATGAAACCTGCAAAAGTTCAAATCTTCAAACTTTTACTGGTATTTCTTTTGATGTGCTCACCTTGACATAAACTGCAGTATTATATTATTTTTGTTGCATTATTCCGTAAGTTGTGGTATTGAATAGAAAGAACTAGCCTCTATTTTAGATGTTCTGATTAACTTGTACAGTTGCTAGAAGACTACTACCTAAGCTAATGATATAAAATATGTTCTAGAAATTATTTTATTTTTCTTGAATATTCAGAAAACTTCCAGATATTATGTACAGAATCCCAGTTTAAGACAACTACATTCAGTGCCTACTGGATTCCACATAGAATCACAGAGGTTGAAGGCCATTTAGACCATCCAATCCAATCCTATGCTTCCTGGAAGAATACAAATTAAATTAATCACAATAGAGTATAATCACCACTGTGCTTCCGATTTTACACATACACACTTTTGGAACATTCACCCTGGCATTGGGATAATTAGCTGAAAAGAGAATTGATGTTTGTATTTACATACACTGGAGAGGAAGAGGTTACAAGTGTAAGCAAGCATACAATAGGGAATACACATTGAAAGGAATGCCCTAGGGAGTAGTTTAGGAGTCAAACAAAAGCCTTTAATGTGAACCTGATTAAGATCTTATCAATTTCAGACAGCAGCTGGGATCTGGCCCAAGGTCCCAGTCAGCTAATTAGGGCTGAAGAGGGAGCTTGTTAACTTTTTAGGGACCTCCCCTGGACTGTGGAAAAAAGCAACTCAGTTTATTTCTCTCTGCCCTGCAAAGGGGCAAGAAAAAGGAAAAAATGGCACGAGACAATATACTGACTGTAATGGCAAACATGTGACAGAGAGAAAGCTGCTATGAAAGCTGCAAACACAGGAATTGGTCACAAACTTACTTTTTCATCACTGCTATAATTGCAAATGGTTGCTGTTTGAGGCACTTTCTAAACAAGGACTATTTGTCTAACCAAAACTGGCACCGTTTATTTGACAAGGCTAACAATAATAACAAAAAAGATGACTTGCCTGCTTCATTTTAGCCAACTCCCGTCTTGTGTGTTCATCATTCCTCAAATCCTTCTTATTTCCTACCAGAATGATGGGTACATTGGGGCAGAAGTGTTTCACCTCTGGAGTCCATTTCTCTGGAATGTTTTCTGAGATGAAGCAAATATCAGAGATCAACTTTTCAATCAATATTAAAGTAAAAATAATATCACAGATTTCTTTATCCAAAGATAGTCCTGGGAACTAGTTTCCCCATATCCTTCTATTTTATAGAGCAGCTGCCTCACAGAATGAGCTCTCCAGTGTCTATTTAACATAGTAGCCATGACAAGTAGTGGAGGCCAATATTGGAAAATATGTTACTAAAACATTTAAGTTAAATATTTGAATTAAATATTAGCTAAGTAAACTTAGGTAAAACATATAACAGTTAAAAGTCACACCTTTTCTAAGCAAAGAAAAGTACAGGCTGTTCTCGATTTATAACCATTCATTTAGTAAACTGTTCGAAATTACAATGGCACTGAAAAAAAGTGATTTATGACTGTTTTTCACACTTATGACCATTGTAGCATCCCTACAGTCACATGATCAAAATTCAGACAGTAAGCAATTTCCTCATCTTTATGAACATTGTAGTGTCCTGGAGTGACAGGATCACCTTTTGTGACTTTCTAGCAAGCAAAGTCAATGGGGAAGCAAAATTTATTTAACCACCATGTTGCTAACTTAACAACTGCAGTGATTCACTTCACAACTATAGCAAGAAAGGTTATAAAATGGAGCAAAATTAATTTAACAGCTGTCTTGTTGAGCAACAGAAATGTCTGGCTCAGTTGCAGTCAATTGTGCATTTAAAATAACACTTTGCCCTTTTCTTTCAGGCAAGGGCATGATTGTATAAAGATGAATTTCTATGACGAGATAGAGAAATTATGTTGTGACTGTACTATTGCCTCACAGTTTTATCTCATTTATATGTTATACAGGATGCTGATAATAGAGGTAATCCTTGCTTAATGATGGTAATTAGAACTGGTAGGCTCCCTCACCAAGCAATGTGATGATAAAACAAGATCCCCCTGACTACGCTGATTTACAATGGTAGTTGCAGCAGTCCCAGTTGCCATCATTAGGCAAATCCTGCATGATCAGAGCATCCTGTGGTTAAGTAATCACCATCTGGGATCTTCTGCCAGCTTCAGTCACTGAAGAAGTCATTGTTCAATAAGGACTACCTTGTACAGTAATTTACAGAATATGGCATGCTTTTCAATTTTACCTACTTACCTAAACTATCTGGACTATCAATTGAAAAACACATTAGTATAACATCGGTGTCTGGATATGAAAGTGGCCTAAGTCGATCATAGTCTTCTTGTCCAGCTGTATCCCATAAGGCCAGCTCCACCTACAGGAATAATAAGTACATCCATACCGGAAAAGGAAAAAAGGACTCTTGACAAAACAGAGCTAGTCAAGATTCATTTCATAGGCTGTCACTTCTTCTCATCCATATAGGCATCCTGTACAATGTATGATCTTCAGTTGTGATGACAAAGCTATGGGAGTACAGATAGTCCTCGACTTACAACAGTTCACTTAGTAAGCATTCAAAGTTACAACAGCACTGAAAAAAATGATTGATGATCATTTTTCAGATTTATGAACAATGCAGCAGCCTCATGGTCATGTGATTTATATTAGGATGCTTGACCAATCTATGATCCATGGAGACGGCATCCATTATAAATGTGAGTCAGTACTCACATTTATGACGGATGCAGTCTCCATGGATCATACGAACACTTTTGGCAACCTTCTGACAAGCAAAGTCAATGGGGATTCACTTAACAACCGGGTAACTAACAACTGCAGTGATTCACTGAATAAATATGGCAAGAAAAGTCGTAAAAGACTTACTTAATAAATGTCTCACTTAGCAACATAAATTTTTGGCTTAATTGTGGTTGTAATTTGAGGACTACCTGTAATTCCTTGTTTTTGATGCTGACCTGAAGCCGTGCTTCAAGTTCTTTGCTGGCTTGTTGAAACAAACTGTTAAAATCCATTTACATCTTCAAGCATGTTCATTATTACTAAATGTAACTGTTTTATGTATATTAATATCATAGCATAAGTTTAAATAATTCTGAATATTCAGGCCTGTTCCAATTTGCAAATTATTGATAAGAAATAAATCCTATATTAAATTATGGCTTAATTTCCACTTTGTTTTTTTATGTGCCATTGCCAAAGCTTCTGTACAACAAAAATATAATTTGGAAATCTATAAAGATCTACATGACACCATTTCAAGGTTTCAGATATGATTCTAAAGCAGTGCATCTCCCGGAGTCGCATCTCACCTTCCTGTCTTCAGCAGGACCATTTATGAATGGAAAAGATTTTACCACTGTGAGGAGAGCATTCTGGATCCAACATATGTCACGAAACTTTAGTTTATGTATGTTAGTCTATAAAGTTTTTATAACAGAAATTGACAGTGGCAGAAAAACATACCTGCTTTCCATCAACTTCAATATCTGCTACATAGTTTTCAAATACTGTAGGAACATAAACTTCAGGAAACTGGTCTTTACTAAATACAATCAGCAGACATGTCTTGCCACAGGCACCATCACCAACTATCACAAGTTTTTTCCGAATGGCTGCCATAGCTGTGAGGAAAAAAAACCCCAAATTGAGTATGAAAACATGCAATAATTTTTTTAAACTTAAGATATTTCATTGAATAAGGGAGACAAGAAAAATGATAGCAAAATGACTGAAAGTTTACTTTTATTGCTATTTCCTCCATCCAGAAACTTTCCTCACTAAATATAAATTAAACTGCACCTATCAATTCATTTCTTGTTCTAGGCTTAAATACAACAATGAAATCTAAGACTGCAGAGTAGAATCTAGTTTCATTTTTTGGAACCCAATATGCATTGTAGTCTGATGCAAAATACATATGTGGAATTAAAGAATACAGAACTAGAACATGTGTTTAGGGTCCAGAATAGAACAAACTTCACAAATCTCCTCTAAAAAAAGTCTACCCAAAATTTAAGATTAACTGAGAGTGATTTTGTTGCTGTCAAACAACTGGAAATCACATAATGCTGCCGTTATACAGAGTTCTATCAATTGACCCAGTTGTTTCTTTGGCTAACATAATAGGTTTTTTTTACAAGGCACTGGCTCTCCACTTAACTCTTCTTTTTATATATACAACACTGGGTTTCTTGGATTTTTGCCATCTTCTCCTTAGCTGAAACATTGCAGATGTTGTTCTACTTCAATCTATAGCATTGTATCACTGTCTTACTTTATTGTATTCTTAACAGTATAAGGAAATAGAAAGGAAATTATGGGCATATCTGATGATGCAATAGCCATTTCTGATTCTTTGTCATAACAAAAATATTAAATATTATTTCCTACTCCTGCAGATAATTCATTCACTATACAAAGGACAGATTGGAAATTCAAGTGAGCTAATCCAAACTGAGTCTTAAGTCTGAGGTCATGCTATAAATAAAAACAGCATGATCACATCAGTCTATCTTCTTATTTATCCATCATCATTCGTCCAGAAGGCTCTACTGCAGCAAAATAGTTGGCTTCCCTTTGGATACAATGATTGTCCTCAAAACAGAATGTTTATCTGTATGTGTGTAAATAAAAAATATGATATAATGAATATAAGCCTAAAAGGGCAATGCAAGTATTATTTACATGTACATTATCAATCCTTAATGTTTTAAGTAAGTAAAATGATTTCAGTTTTAGAAATATTTGAATAGCCATGTTGCTTAACAGATATATTTACTGAATCACAATCCCTTTGCCCTTTCCGTTTCTTTGTGCTCATGATCATCCCCTGCCCCAACTTTGTCCTTTGCTTAAATCCTTTTCTTTTGAATAATTACAGTTCAAAGTCTTTTCAATTCTCTTAAAGAGATAATGTTTATTTTAAGACATGGAACCCTATCAAGTGTATCAATCCAAGGATACTTTATATGTGGTCTACCTAGGAATGTTGCTACCTCAATAGAAGTGATCCGATCATAATCTAACTTCCAAGTGGTTTTCAAGGACAGCCACATATAGTAATGGTGCTGAGGAGTGACTAGGGCATGAGTGACTGCCAAAATTGCTCAGATGATGTTATAAAGTATATACAACTTATTTTGTGACTCAAAACATGGGGGAATACTGCCACTAATTTTGGGCGATTTTACTGCTAAATTCCATCAGTACAAGAACTGCATGTGGCTTGCAGTTGCAGACTGCCCTCCATAACTCATTCACAAAAATGTAGACAAGTACCCAATTCAAAACAGTAACCTGGAATACAACTAACTTTCTTTAAGCAATCCAACACAATTACTTCAGTGTACAATACTGGCTTACTTTAATGTACCACAGGCTATATTATTTTTGTTGCCTCAGTCCAACATAGCTATTTTGTAAACTTGACATAATCTATTCATGAGACAATACATTCAATTCTCTAAAGATCCTCTTTGTGCAGCCTTTTATTTCCTTCCCCTTCCCATCCCTTCAACCTTGGGAAAAAGACTTGTCGTGAAGCTCAGGGGGCTTTTAAAGGGGCAAATAAGATAGAAGTTATCTCCCCAGTTCCTTTAATGTATTTGCTGCTTTAAAAGCCTTATTAGGGGCATAAAGTAAGAACAATTTATTTGAGAAACTTAAAAAAGATATGCATTTCATCAAATTTTACTTTTGCAAAATTTGAAAATACTTAGGCAACATCAATTTCCAAGAATACTGCCTGCTTAGTAACTTGGTCAGAGGCAATAACATTGCTGTCAGAATAGTATTAGAGATGGTCTTTGTTTAAGGGCTTCTGGTTCCCTTCAAAGTTACAATGGTACCGAACAAGTGATATTTATGAGAGATCCTCATACATATGGCCACTATAGCATCCTATAGCCATGTAATCACGCTTTGCAACATTCCCTGCAGACTTCCAATAAGCAAAGTTAGAAGTTGCAGTCACATGAGGTTCTCACTAAATGATGGCAACTTGGATTGTGGGAATTGCCATTACTAAGCACAGTGACATGGTTTTTTAACTTACAACGTATTACTTAAAAAGAGTTTCCAGTCTGAATTAGCATAGTTAATCTTAATTCCTAGACTTTTCCAGTGATATATGTTTTAAAAAATGCTTTAAGTAGCATATTTTGTGTAAAACAAATATATAGTTAATGTTGGGGAGTAAAATATGTCCCATTAATAGATGTTTCATATAGCTTGCATTTTTTTGAAATGAGAAGATTTTAATTCAGAAGTGAATTAAACATGGCTCTCATGTACTTCCTACAGCAAGGTAATTGGTAAGAATGTACAAAGTGTTCCATTCCAAGGATAGAACATTTTGGGAAACTCTGGAATGTTCTGTTTTTTTCCAGTTACGCCGATCTGGTTATTTGCACTGGTCAGAAATTTTCCAGAAGTACATTTCTGAAACAGGAAACAGTCTATCCCAGAGGATTTCTGGAAAACTGTTGGACTACCTCCAGAAGAGCCAGAGAAGGGTGGCCCACAAGAAAAGCGAGTGTTTTAGAATAGAAGGTTTTCCAGTATCTTAGTAGCTGCAATCAATTCTTATTAAACACTCATATTTATAGTTGACCCTCACACTACAGACCTTGAGAAAGACATTTGGGACTTGGCTCTTTCCCTGGATACTTGCCTCAGAATGGGCAGAATTCCCAATTAGTAAGACCTAGCATCTTTAATTCTGATCATTGTTTGCTTTGTTTGTTTTAATGGTATATGTTATTTTTCTTTAATTTTTTTGTGTAATGTTTTTTGTATGCCACACTCAGTGTCAGTGTATGAGTTGGGTTGCCATGTACACATCCCAAATAAATAATAATAAAGAAAAGTATCTTTAACTGTCTAAAATATATTTCCACAGTTGGCTTTGGAGATTACTTTCTCTATTTTTCAATGAGCGGGTAAGAAAAAAGAAAAATCTGTAAGAGTTAAAACTGTTTCCTGTAGTTAAATTCAGTGCATGAAGTAAGCTGTTGCCAGCTGCCAAATGCTACATTAGCTTTCTTAATCAAAAACTCAAGAAGAACAAAACTTGCTTTCAGTGTGTTATTTGGAAACTTACATCGGTTTTCAATTACAATTAATAGATTACTGTATTTTTCGGACTATAAGACACACCGAAGTATAAGACGCACCAAGATTTTGAAGAGGTAAATTTTTAAAAAAAGTTTTTGCCCCCCCCAGCCCCCAGGAGCACTCTGCAGGCATCCCAAGTCCTCTGCATGCCCCGTTTTTTGTGAAAAAGAGGCATGCGGAGAGTTTCAGAGGCCTGCAAAGTGCTCCTGGGGACTGGGAAGGGCAAAAACCAAGCAGAAAATGGCCCCCACTTTTTTTTGCAGAAAATGGCCCCCACTTTTTTTTTTGCAGAAAATGGGGTGTGCAGAATGTTTGGGAGGCCTGTAGAGTGCTCCTGGAGGCTGGGAAGAGCAAAAAACGAGCAAAACATGGCCCATTGTTTCTGAACATGGGCCCATTTCTTTGCAAAAAACAGGGTGTGCAGAGAGTTTGGGAGGCCTACAGAATGCTCCTGGGGGCTGGGGAGGGCCAAAACAGCCCTGTTTTTGTGAAAAACAGGCCCGTTTTCACTCATTTTTGTCCTCCCCAGTCCACAGGAGCACTCTACAGGCCTCCCAAACCCTCTGCATGCCTCATTTTTTGTGAAAAATGGGCCCATTTGCATGAAAAAAACAGCCCATTTTTTGCTTGTTTCTGCCCTCCCCAGCTCCCAGGAGCACTTTGCAGGTGTCCCAAACCCTCTACGCGTCCAATTTTGCAAAAAACGAGATGCGTGGAGCGGGGTTTTGGGAGGCCAAAAATGTTGTATTCAGTGTATAAGATGCACCCAGATTTTCACCCTCTTTTGGGGGGAAAAAGGTCCATCTTATACTCCTTAAATATGGTAAATGTTTATAAATAAATCCTTGTGTTCAAATTCCATACCAACTGGAATAGAAAAAAGTTTAATGACCCAGTCAAATTTTATTTTTTGTCTATATAAACATTAAGGATTAGCGTAATAGTTAAATATATCAACACCCTTAATCGAAACACTTTTCTTCTCTTAGATGTAATGTCAACAACCAGGAAATGAACATTGCATTTGTAGCAAGCCCATCTTTTAGAGTAAATCTGAACAAAGGTCAGTTCCAAACATCACTACTGCCTCATACACTATATTGCCAAAAGTATTCGCTCACCCATCCACATAAACAGAATCAGTTGTGAGCAAATACTTTTGGCAATATAGCGTTAAGCTTAAATTAATATCTATGAATAAATATCTTAGACAAGCCTCGCCTACTTCGTAGAACTATTTTTTAGTTCTATGAACTAACTATTCTTTAGTTCAGGCTCTGATTTATCACAAGACATGACTAAAATAATTTGAAAACTGTCTATGCCGTATCAAAATGGATTTACAAATTTAAATATAATGTTCAAAAGCAACACAATATGCAACATAGGAAGTTACTCTTTGAAAGATTCAAGTCAGAATCTTTATTAGATGCCAAGAATTGTTAGATTATGAATATAAGCCTCAATTAAGATGCGACAAGCTGCTTTAATTGGAATTGACTCCTATTCTGAAAATGAGATTTCTACATCTTTATATATTTACTTATATGTACAGTATTGTAGAAATTATATTATTTTTAAAAAATGCAAAACAGATTTTGCTCTTGGGGGGGAACACAACTGTTTTTACCAAAACAGAATCAGGAGAGGTTTTCTGTTCTCTCAGTCCTTTGTATACTCTCCAAATTTAATTCAAAGGGATGGAAAACTTTCTGGTGCCAATGTCGAGGGTCTGAAAGACGGGAATCAAAAGGGCCACTGCAGAACAAAATTTCTATGTCTATAAGTATGGACTTGCTGTTATGTTTCAGAAAATACAGAATGGTGAATTATCAAATAAGAGAATAAATTGGGGCAGAAAATATATATGCCTTTTTAGCCTTTGAGTCAGTAAGAATAGAGTAATAAAATACCACATCTAATGCTTCCAGCCACTAGTATCACATATATTTAGGAACTTTATAATTTAAACATTTTATTCTTCATAATTTACTCCGTCATTATTAAGTAGGAGTACAAAAATCATGAATAAAAATTATTTTTCATCCACTATAATTATCACAGGCAAATCTCATTTTTTATATTACTGCAATGAACACAATAAAAAAGAAAATAATTTAAAATTTGAACTGGATCTTTAGTATCTTTTTAAATATATAACTATTGAACGACTACAATGTATACAATGTGGCTATCCTAACAAAAATATATCCCCTTCCACTGCTTTTATGGATTGTTTTACACATACATATAAACCATAATGTAATTTGTCCTAGTTTACTCTGCTATGCCATTTCTGCTCTTATGGCTTCATATTATGTGTAGGCCAAGTTATAATGACTTGTTAAAAAAAAGATTTTTAAAAAGATCACGCTTTATAAGTGAACCAAACCAATAAATATAAAGAGACGGTATCTAGATTTATTTTTTTGTAAAAAAGGGTTTTAGTCACATATTTTGTCATTTGCTTCATGTTTTGAAGTGTAGCAAGCTGAGTGGGACCCAACATTTTAGACATTCAATTCAAGAGGAGAAACTGAAGGTAAGTATTTAGCATTTCAATTTAATAATTACTTTTTCCCTAGCCACAAACATTATTTTCCTTATTCCACTTCTCTCTCCCAATTGAATATATTTAATTGTGCTCTAACCTGAGCCTTTGAAGTTAGGCTGCTTACAAAGAAAAGGTAAGCATAGTATCCATTTATCAATGGTAAATTATCTGTAAACATGTGCCATCTTACTGGAGTTTAATTATTTTGTTTACTTTAAATGTCTACAATTTATAATCTGTACAATCAAAAGTCAATCAATCTTTTCTGATTTTTTTGATATTTTGTCATTTTTACTCTACTGTGTGTTAAATTAAAGCTGGCAAAATAAGTCATGATGTTTGTGAATGCTAAAGCTAATATGAAGAGAGATAGAAGACACACTAAAAAAAATAAACTCCATGAACATAATAATAAAGCTCCAGCTTTTTTCTCTTGTCTTATTGCCTCTTGTTTCTTTGAATTCTTTATTTACTTAAAACATTTGTGTAGTTTCCTATCTTCCCTAGCATAAACTTGGGCAAAGCCAACAATCCTCCAGATGTTCCCAAACGTAACACATCTTCACAAAAAAGTTTAGAACTTCACTAGGTTCCAGCCTCACAGCACCTGAAGGCTTGTGGGAAAAGCCAGATTTTCAGAGCTTTTGTGGTCTAAGAGAGTAAGGATCTGAAGGGGAAGTGTGCTCCACGGAGTGTAGTTAGTGGAATTAAAATCATGCTTGTTGCACAGACATCAGCCCAAATCAGCATTTGTTTATATTCTTTCAGATATATGCTTTTTACCCATGTACCCTATATAACTTCCTTGTATTAATTTTCACATCATCCCTTAATTATAACCTCTCCACAAACTGGAGATGAGTGTGGTCATTTTCCTCAAATATGAACCATTCCATTATTTCCACACTGGTAATGCATCTTCTTGGACAGCATTCTTTTGTTATCCTGTGCTTTTCTGTTTTAGCTAAAAAATAAAAGCTATTAATTTCACTACTGTGGGCAAGTTTAGGCTGTTTTCAAGTCATTCATAGGGAATTGATTATAGCTAATGAAATGCTGCAAAAACAACAAAAATCAGCTCCAAACTATTTTAAACACTATATGTAGAATAGAATATATATGAAATGGATAAGATCTCTTTCTAAAAGATTAAACAAAAGGAATAATCTCCTACTTTCAGAACAGTTTGAAATTATTTGCAAAAGTCAACATATAAATGGACTTCATGTTACATATATCTGTGAATTATACTCTTAGTAATTGATTTTTACAGAACTGCCCCCCTTTACAATCTAGTTTTGAATATTAATGATTGTACATCAGAACTGCAAATCAGAGTACTCTTACCATAAAACAATAGATTTTTCTATACATAATTTACATATATAAAATATCCATTATAAAAATACTTTTTTTCAAAAACAATCTGGTTTATTCAGCATGTTTTGTTGTCTGTTTACTTGTGTGCTGTGTGATCTTATTTCTCTTCCATTGTAAGAATTGGTTTGTTCTTGGCCATTAAGCTCAAACTGTTTCCCTATGCAGAAAAGTACCCAGCTCACTTGTTCCTGCTGAGAGGATTAGTAAAATCATTCAGTAGAAAGATAAGGCTGGAATGTGGAGGGAAGTGAGCAGCTTATCAAAATTCTAGTTTTTGCTCCTCTATTAAAAGGAAAAAATTGTTGCTCTGTTCCCAGTTGATGGTTAATAAACTAATGATAAAAGAATGGCTGAGCATGCAGAAAGTCTAACTAAAGGTCACTTGCCCATAAATGATTTATAAATAAAAATGGAGCATGTGAAAAATGAATCTAATATGATATATGACCTATCTATAATAATAAATAAATGCAAACAGTAGTTTAATACCAAGTAAATAAAATGGTTTTTTTCATAAATGTAATAGAATTTAGAAAATGTATGTAGCATGAAAGGGGAAAAAGCATAAATCAATATCCAGTTTCTAGAAGTAAAAGTTATATATCTGTTGACTTAAATTTTAAATGTCAGAGTATATTTAAAACTTGTCAATTGATGCAATTCTTTTCCTACGAAAGGATTCATAAAATATGCTAGTCTAGGAGAAAATGAGATTTAGCATGTTGTAATAATCCAGTCACTGTATTAACATGCTGTATAAATCAGGTCATCACATTAAATCATAATATATTGTGTTGGCTGTATGTTAAATGAATACAGGAATGTGTTTTGTTAACACATAGGATTTGCAAACAAAATCTTTCCGCATTTTTGAATAAGCTCTGGAGTCATGAGCTTTTAAGGAAAAGTGTTGAAAAATATTTAAGATTACATTTCAAGCCTATTATTTGATTCACACATAATGCTCTTAGTGCTTACTTTTGGCATAGTATGATTATTTGTGAACAGTGTAAAAAGACTTATTTGATTAGAATTATGTGAACATATAGATGAAAATTTGGAAGGAGTATGGCAGTGTACTAACATTTAATGCTGTTATTTTAGAAGAGGGATAATTGAAAAATTATTTTCAAAAATGGAAAAATATGTCTGATAGCCTACGTTATAAGGGTCAAAAAACTAGGGCAAACCCCACCCCACCATCTAATTTAATCTACAGGTTTTTTTTCAAACATACACATCGGTTGTACATTGTAACTATTATAATATTTTACAGGATGTCAAAAACGTAGGAAAATAAATCTGTATTGAAATGACTTGCAGCAAGACAAACTACTGGACAAAAGTCCTTTAGGATTAAGACTAAGAATGACTAACATATTTGAGAGAAATTGTGGAAATATTTGATGAAAAGTATTTTGTTATTTGAAGAAACAGCATCAGTGTTGACGTTAATTCATAACTTATGAAGTTTGCTAGTTTTAATAAACCGCCAATGTTTATTTGAGTTTCTGATATGACAAAATACAATTCATTTGAAATTGATGTGGAAGCTTCCAATTACTTCTATATAGCCGCAACTGAGCCTTTTTCTACCTTTCCCTCCTACCACATTTTAGCTTAAACAAAAATGTAAATTTATTTTTAAATATGAATCAATATGAAAAGAAAGAACAGTACAAGAAAAACAAAAATAAAAAAGTTTGTGCATGTAGTTTCACTGCAAATGACACAATTTTAGTCACCCATGTTCAACAGTTCTTCCAGAATTTATCTAAAAATAGATAGATGACCAATGCTTATGCAAAATATATTTATTAGTTCAATCCCGTAGTGATACTCTACCACTGATTACTTCTGCCCAAAGTTTTTTTAAGTGCCAGATTTAAATGAGACAATGCCATATTTATTCTTCAGGGGCAGTCAGAAGCAGGACAAACCATTTTTATTGTGTTCTGCAAAGCTCAGTCCAAATAATATTCATTTTCTTGTCAGGAGAGAAGTTAAATGTCCTGAAAAGGACAAAGGTGGCATCCCAAATGTAATTAAGCAAACACACTTGTTACCATAACCAGAATATCCAGGAAAAGTATACAACCAAGATTGACCCTCAAGCTACAAACTTCATTACCTGTGACCAAAAAAATCACCATCTGGAATTAATTTAACTCATTTGTCTTCATCCAGCCTGTTAATCAGCAATATTCCTTATTATAGCAATTTTATGTATATATTTAATGTAGAGGGAATTGGTCTTTAACAAGACAAATATTACAGACACAATGGCACCCGGAGACCTGAGATACCACAGGTCAGACTGGGGAAATTTTGAAAAAGAGATAATTGAACTTTCTACATGCACTGAAAGTAGTTTTCTGGACAGAGGAATAGATCCTTAACCCAAAGGACTGAAGTTCTGGGAAAGCTCTTTAACAAGGCTACAGGTGGTTGGATGGGAAGATCTCAAAGCAAACATATTTTCTTTGTAACATATGAAAAAGATGATTAATAATTCTCTCCAGCATAGATTCAAGACAAATGTCATCAAAAATAATAACTACTGGAAAATAGTTTTTTTAAGATCAAAAAGTGCCAGACATATTTACCATGGTCAATGATACCAAATATCAACAAATTTCAAAAGATTGTTTGCTCGAATGCTTTTTTGATCACCAAAGAAATTCCACATGGCAAACACACTAGATCAAAACAACAATAAAAAGAGTAAAGTGACAAAAACAGGTAACCCTATATGACCCTATGTATTATGGAGGATAACCCACCCACCCACTCAAGAATTAAACAATTAGAATAAGCTAATTATTATCTCAAGGCTTGATGGAAGAGCTTTACAACTGAACAAGATCAAGACTATACAATCCTGGGATGGGGGTGCTGCTCCACAGGGCATGTGAAGCTACAAAGAATTTTAACCCTCAAGATATTCAGCATAGTTTAGATGCATCTGAAGTTGTGATGCCCCAATCTTTTTAATCACATTGATTAAAATAGTAGACTGTAATTAAGATTGGCCCATCGTGATAATTACCCAAAACTAAATCAAGGATAGGTTCAGAAGAGGCTTTTTTTTCCGGAAAATTGCCCTCACTCACAAATAGGCATCCAATGACTCTATAGAATCAAACTCAGAGAAGCTGGTTTATTCAGTCAAGGGTGATAGCAGCTTTTGCTGCTTGAATATCCTGACTATATCCAGAATTTGTGAGCTGAGAAGAGTGCAAAATAAAATAGTTACATTCACACTAGAAATATGGATTTCCTCAATACTGTAAATTTAAGGAAGCAGATACAGGTGAGCCTGCCTGTAAAGAATGCCATCAAAGTGGACCACCAGTTGTCCCAATTTCCCCTACCAACAGCCTAGTGAAGTACATCTCATGCAACTTAACAATCCGATGAGTGAACACAGTGTTGACAGGGAAGTTTTCTTTGCTGCTCTTGCAACCACAAATTATCTCTAACTGCACTCTAAGTCCAGTGATGGCAAATCTTTTCGGCACCGAGTGCTGAAAAGGGAGCGCGCTCTTGCATCTGGGCTGCAACCCAGAAAAGGAGCTGCCCAGGGGGCATGCATGCACTGGCAAATGAACTTCTGGTTTCCAGCGCGCGCATATGCGCTGGCCAGCTAGTCTTCCGGTTAATGGCATGCAGGCATGCACGGTGATCAGCTTGCTGGTACGCATTCTCATGCCAGAAAATGGAAGACCAGCTCTTCCACTTTCTGGCGCTGCCGCATGCACGAAGGCAGGCTGATTGTTGTGTAGGCATGCATGCCAGAAACATAGAAGAGGAACAGGTGACGCCACACGTGCCAGGCGACATGGACGTGCAACTTGGATGGTGCTACCAACTCCGTCTTGAATCTAAAGCACATTCTTGCTCTTTTGGGAGTAGTAAAAGCAGCAGAATTTCTCTTGCTACCCGAAAACTAACCATTACCATATAATAGACTTCTATAGACCACAGTCTACTTCATCAATCATTTATCATCTCACAACAATATATATATTTATTAAATTATATTTGTAAGAGAATACTAAAAGCACAGGAGAGAACTACAGTACAGTAGTACTGTATTTTACTACTGTACTCAAGAAAAACAGTAACAAATATTTGCAGAAAGTGACCACTCAAAAAATAGTTGCTGGTTTTGACATAGATATTTTGATGGGATGATTGGTATATTCCTCAATAGTAGTATTAAATCTCTTTGTGACTTTCAGCTCAGTCTTCTTACACTTAAATTGACCTTTATGATTCATTTGTTCACAAGGACAAATGTTGAAGACAGTGACAAAGCATTTGAGGAGTTGAAATATTCCCTTATTGGATATTTCTGACATTCAATGTGTGTGCAAGTGTTCTCTTGCAGAGAGTTCTCTATTCCTAACCAAGTGGAAAAGGGCAGAATTTTTCAAAATGTATTTAATGAAACTCTATAGTTCCAGGAAAGCTTGGGGAGGTTCTATGAGATTAAAGGCAAAATAAAAAAAGAACACAGCCAATTTTCTATCATTAGAACTTTGCCTTTTAATCAGGGCTTTTTAAAAAAATGAACTAGTTCTTCAGCCTGAACAAACCCCCTGCAATAAGTCACTTCTGATTGATGATGGTACATTATCATATTGAACAGTGAGGAGTTTTGTGAATAACCAGTATAATTAACTTACAAAGGTTGAAAAGGCAATGAAGGATCCACACCAGTACCTTATTTGATTGTACTTAACATCTATGTATAATTAGTCATTATGTTCTTGAAAAACCTTTGTGCAATTCTTCCAGAGCAGCACTGGTTAATGAACCATGGGGAAAAGAAAAGAACTGTCAAAAGCTCTGTGAAAGAAAATAGTTTCAACTTTATAAATAAGGAAAAGGACATAAAAAGATACCCAAATGTTTGAAAATGCCAATTAGTACTGTTCAAACACTCATCAAGAAGTGGAAAATTAGGGGTCCGTTAATACCAAGAAAGATGTCAGACATATCTGCCAGGAAAATTTGTAGGGATGCAAAGAAAAAAAATCCATAGTTTAACATTTACTGAAATACATGCTTCTCTTAAAGAAAGTGGTATGGCACACAATAAGGAGATACTTGAACAAAAATGAGCTGCATGGTAAAGCTGCCAGAAAAAAAGACAGTGTGGATTGCTTCATCAATATCACAAAAGAGCCCACTCACAATATGACAGACAGCACCTAGAGAAACCTCAAAATTAGCAGAGCAAAATCATTTGGAGTAATGAAACCCAAACCAAACTTTATGGCCGTAAGTATAAACATTGTTTGGAGAGCAGTCTATACAGGAGAGCACACCATTCCTACTGTGAAGCAGGGAGATGGATCTCTGCTGTTTATTTTTTGGGGTGTGTCTGTGTGTGTAAGGTACAGTGGCATGGAAAATTTATTCAAAACTGATGGCAAGATGAATACAGAATATTATCAGAAAATAGTGGAGGAAAATATGCATTCATCAGCCTGCAAACTGCGCATGGGACACACTTGGGCTTTCCAACATGACAATGACCTGAAACATAAGGTTAAGTTTACCCTTTAGTGGCTGCAGCAAAACAAAGAGAAGGTTTAGAGTGTCCATCACAGTCTCTTGATCTCAACAACTTTGGTGAAATCTCAATTATGCAATTCATTCATCCTAGACAACCAAAGAATATACAGAACCTGGAGGAGTTTTGTCAAGAAGGATGGACAGCTTCACCATAGGAAAAAATAAAGAGTTCAATTCACAATTATCACAAAAAACTGTGAGATCTCACTGATGCCAAAGGTGCAATATTAAGAACCAAGGGCATGTACACCTTTTTATTATTTCTTTTATTGCTTTGGTTTAATGATTGTGTTATTCTGTGATGCTTAATAGTTTAATTTGAATCACAAATTCTGCAAGGGGTATGTAAACTTATGAGTACAACTGTAATTGCCACTGTCTGGCTTGTTTGCATGTTATTTCCTTTGCTTTATTGGTTTGGTTTTCTCTAGACTATTCCCAGTAAGATAGTTATATATTTATCATTCTTCAAAATTATATTTCATGTATCATTTGAAATGAACTGTGGTTCATAACAGTTGATTCTCAAATTTGGAGACCACCTACTAATCAAAAGGATAGTCTTGTGGGAACTCAACTTCAAGTTAGTGATCTTTATACAGATCTACTATCAAATAACCAATTCAGCACTGATACAATATCAATTGAGAGAGAGAGATAATGAAATGTTATCTGATTACCAATGACCTCGCTACAAATACTACGGTGACCTTACTGCCCCTGTAAAAAGCACATTTGGGACTCCACAAGATAGATGCTTCAAAACTGCATAGGAACCAAATCCTATAAGAAAAACCAATCACCATCTATCTTGTTTCCAATGCCTAGATCACATACCTGATCAATAAGTATATCATAGCTTAAAGTATCAAGTCATGAAAAAACTAGAAAACTTAACATTGTTACAATTGGTTCTTTTTCTGGCATACTCTATATTAATTGTCAAGGTGATCAGGGCTACTTGACAGCCACAGTCCTGAAACTATTCAGAAATGCTGATTAGCAATGAAGATTCCAATGTTTTATGTACAGCTTCCACACGGTTCAGGAAAACACAGCCAATTGTTCCACTTGCATTCCAAAATATCTGAAGGGTACCAGGTTACCTATACCTGAGGAATGTTTTCTCCAAAAGCATCTGGATCCATTATTATTCTTATGATCAATCCTCAAAAATATGTTACCAATGTGATAATAGATGTTAAAAATTCTGCTTCTTGGAGTTCATTTTAATTTCAGTTCCTGTCAGCTTGTAAATAATCAAGATGGAAAAGAATATGGTCATAAATCCTCAGTCCACTGGACAAGAATTCAAAATTACATTGCATGATTTAGTAAACTGACTAAATTAACCAAAACACAAACATGTTTCAGAACAAAAAGTACACTTGTTCATATATTTTTTAAACACAAAACATTGCATAAATAATTCTTCCTTACTCTGATTACACAGTCTTCTCTTCTACTGCAGTGTTCAACACACAATATTAGTATGGTTGCTATGGTAATCACAATAGCATCTTGATGGGCCTTCATTATTTGACAGGTGTTTGTTAGGAGAAAAACTACCGACTTTAATAGAGATTAACTATTCTGGCTACTAAATTTGCAGTATGGAAATATTAATATTTATCACTAATTGCCTGCTAGTTTTAGAGCAATGAAGCATGATAGATCTTGCTGCTACTTTTATTAGTCATAGCATGCGGTGATTGGTTATAGCCATCATCATAATAAGATTTATCTTTCCCTGATGTTATATTGTGTAAGAGTAAGACAAAATCAAAAAATCTGCAACATTCATGAGACGAACAAATGGTATATTTAAAAGTCTCCTAGAAAAATATTTTTCTGCATAATTCTCACAAATATTAATTATGATGGTCTTATTACTGATTTATACACCACATTCTTTCCTCATTCAGGCCAGAATTCTTCATTTATAAGGCACAAATCATAGAACATCAATAGACAAAGGAACCACTGTGGCAGCTTTGGCCCCTACGTTGCTATTTTAGTGGTAAAACAAATTAATATTTTTACTGTCTGATGCCTCAAAGGCATCCAGTAAGTTTCATGGCATAATTTAACACTGTACCCAGATCTCACCAGGGTACAATGCTGTGCTATTATATCTTATTTGTTCTATATAAAATTAACACGTGTGTTAGAATTCATAAATCACAAAGACAGAGATCTCACCTCAGCCACAAAATCTCTAAATAGTTTCAGGCAAAACACTGTTCTTTCACTTTCAGCACCACCTAAATTGGGAAAGCAGATATATTGTAGCGTTATTGAATTATTGCTTATAAAGTAACCTAAAAAAATCTCAAAATACGCACTAAGAATTATTTTAGCAAAAGTTACCTCAAAACATATAGTTAGAACTTATGGATGTAATTACACTAAATAATTAATGGGAATACTCAGGAAACCCTTTGCTTTTATGCTTCTTACCTTAAAGTAAATAGTCAATCAATGTTCATCGAATGTATTTATTTTCTCACATTATTTAGCTGAGCTGAGCTACTTATTTCGTAACTGTTATCAAAACAGTATTCGTAACCACTTCAAAACGGCCTTCTCCTTAAATAAGTGGGATGCTCTTAGGACAGGAAGGCCTAGAAATACTAATTCCAAAAACTACAAAAAAAAAGCAGGCTTCTAAAAGCAAAGCTTTTTTCCCCAAACGTTAGGGCCAAATGGACTGTTCATGACACTCCTATTCTGCAAGGATTCAGCAGAAACACCCCGAGGATTTTAGTGAAGTCTCAAAAAAAACCCAAACCCCTAGTCCACTCAACTTCTTTCGTTTAGGTTTTTTACGTCTTAATTTGACTTTTAAACACATATAACTAAGAACTTGGGGAGGGATCCGCCGCCCCTTCTCCAGGCGGATAAGGAACAGAATTATTCATATTCAGAAGAGGAGGAGGAGTGGCGGGTGGGGGGGGGGGGAAGGGAGGAAGACGTCCTGATAGGACCGAGGCCCACCGAGAGACCGTTTTGTTTCCGCCTCTTCTTCGAGACCCCCTTCCGCTTAACTCCGCCAAAGGGGAGAGCACCCTGCGACGTACCCTGAAGTCGACGGAGACGTGAGCCTCCCCTTCACCGCCCCACGCCTCGCCTCGCCTCGCCCCGCCGCCCTCGCACAGCAACAGAGTCGAGAGAGCCTCGGCGCCCCCTCCCCTCCCCTGGCTTCCCTCAGCCCCCGCCCAAAGGAGCGCGCGCGCCAGTGCCGAGGCGGGGAGGGGGGCTTCCTATCCCAACCGCCTCTCCGGAAGAGAAGAGAGCAGAGAGGCTCCCGGAGCGGCCGCTGTTGGCGGGTGGGGCAGGCCGCACTGGGAGCGGCCAAGCTTCCGCTCCGTTCCACTTCTGGGTTTCTCTTCGTCGGAGCCCGCTCGCCGCGCGAGAGAAGCTCCGCAGCCCCGTCCGACCCACTACCTGAGGGTGGTGGGGGGGCTCTCCTGCGTCTCCCCGGCGCCGCCTCCTTATCCGTCCACGGGCCCAAACTCCGGCGGCAGCTAAGAACGGAAACCGGCGGGGCGGGTGAAGGAGGGAAGCGCGTCCACGGCCTCATACAAAACGCGACGTGCGCGTTCCCACCCCTCCGTGCAGCCAAGCGGCCAATCAGCGACGGCGGCGCGGAGGCTGCTGGGAAAAGGCGCTATAAAAGCCCGCAATCTATTTGTGAACACTCTGTAACTTTCTCGGCAGTGTGAGGTGTTGGGTGGGGTTCGCGGATAAATTGTGTGTGTGTTTACATGTAAAGTAGGATTCAAGGCCAGGTTAATTTGCTTCTTATCTTGCGGAGCCATAATGAATTATTATTTTTTTGTTTGGACAAAGCGAGTCAAGCGGGAAGTTGTTCGACAAAAATAAAGCAGGGCGGGGTCAGACACCTGTTGACAATTCCCCAAGCCAGGAGGAAGGGACCAGGAAGACTTCCCGTATCTTAATACCTTTATACGATTTTCCCTAGAATTGTAATCCTAGATGCGTGACAGGAAAGTGTACATTTCAAAGATCAAGTTTTCACTAGGTATTTAGACAAGATAGTTGCGTAATGAGGGGTTCCCCAGTATGACCAATATAAACCTTTAAAGTTCAATGGGACTATCCAAGGGATTGATACCATTTGTAGTGCTATTAAGGTAGTATTTAAAAATATTTTCATATAATAAATGTTCAGGGGTTAATGAGCACTGAAACTTCATGAGGAGTTGAAGAATTTGGGGATCTCCAGCGTAACTGATTAACCCAATTTGTGCTGTTTTGGGTCTCATAAGAACCTAGCAAAAGCAGTGTACATTGCAAGACATTTTCCTGTATGGCACATTGTTCTGTTTTAATGTTGACTTAAATATTCAAATAACTAGATATGCAAAACAGAGTACAAGATTTATATAGAGCAGTGATGGCTAACGTTTTCCAGACCAAGTGTCCAAAGCACCCCCCGCGAATGCATGGCAGAGATCCGAAGACCACCTGGCTGGTGGGAGGTGCCCGTGCAAGCGCAGCAGAGGTGAAGTGGGGCGATGGCTCGTGTGCCCACAGAGAGGGCACTGCGTGCCACCTCTGGCATGTGTGCCATAGGTTCGCCATCACGGATATAGAGTATATATGCAAAACCCGATGGAAACATTACAGTAATAGAGGACTCCTGCAGACAGAGAGAGATCCCTGTTCTTTACACAGCCACTCTGATGTAGTAGTGAAGGTATTGGATTAGAGCTGGTAAGATTCAGATCCAGATCCAGCCATGAAAACTCCTTGGAAGTATTTATCATGTTTAGGAACCGTCCATTGCCCTCCTAGAATAACTGCTTTGAGCCAGTAGATTTCAGTGTGGTCTCTCGTGGCTTGGTCAAAATTGGAGAGCTATGTATATTGCCTTATGCTTCTGGAGGAAAGAAGGGATGCAAATCTAAGTACAATAAAATTTCTACAATTTCAGTTGCTTTCTTTTATAAATTATTTCATGAGAATGTTAATAGCATGGTTGAGTATATAACTTTGTCTATATATGCACATTGTAATTCTATGGCAATCAGTAGATTTTTGTATGGTAATAATACTTTATTTCGTATTTCTAGACCGCCCCCTCTCCCAAAAGGGACTCGATGAAGCATGGCAATGAGGAACTAATAGATTTAAGTATTTTACTCAGATGCTTCTTAATTTTGTGGTATGAGCATAACTGAACTATCAAAACAGAATAGATTGTATGGAACTAGCTTTATAGCCAGAAGAATTTAATTTCTACCAAACGAATTAGTGAAACAATATTATAAGTACTAAATTATTAATTATATTTATATTCTTTCATGACAATGTTCAGATGGCTTACAAGAATTTTTAAAAGTTCAGAACTAGCAGATATTAGAATAATACAAAAGTAAGTATGTCAGATTATTAAAGACATTTAATCCAACTAGGATACAAACCTGAACAGTGAAAGATGGACTTTCTATGGAATCACAAAGATCTATCTCACCTATATACAGAGAACAGTTTTCACTGAAGATTATCTAGTTTTAAAAAGTACTGAAAACTCTTTTACATCATATTGCTGCAACTGTCTTGACTTTTGAGCTCTTCCCAGTGGATGCTACTGTTCCAGGGCAACCCCCCCTCCCATAGGGTTTATCTACCGGCTGTTAAGGCTAATGTTCTTAGTATCTCTTAAGAACTCTTAATTTGCTTCTAACATAAGCACTGTCTGTTACCTATATTGTAAGTTTTCTCTTTTGCCAGGTTGAATGATATAGTTGTTCAGTTTAATACACAGGAATTAAATAGCTGAGGATGATTGTTTTAGGGCATGTAAGCTTCACAAATCACTGAGTTGGAAAGGAACATTTGTTTTATTAAATTTCATTGTTTACTGCAAGAAACAAAGTATGCATTAGAAAACTATTCAGCCTCTGTTTGACTACATTCAGCTATGTGGGAACCCACCATTTTCTTAAGTAATTGATTTACCTATTTAAGATGTTTTCTAGTACATTTTACTTTTATATTGGGATCTATTAATGTAAAATGAACAATATTAGAGCAACTCTCTTTTGGTCTTGCAGTTGTCTTTTCACCCGTGCTGTTGTTGTTTGATGTAGTTATCTAAATATCCTTGACTAAAATTCAGTGTCATGTCTATAAAAATTTGTAACATAAAAAAGTCTAAAGGACCTATGCAGAGATTTTAAATCTGAATTTTTTACAATAAGGAGGATATGTTCAGCTTCATTTGAAATTATTCCATGATACAGAGCCCACCAGAGAAAGAACTAGAAATTATTATTAAAACATATTCATGGTAGGATCAACTGAAGGTCCTAATAATTTGTAAATCCTGGAAACAACTTGGGCCTAAAATATATGAAGTTTTATACTCCATACTATTTTGAATTGAGTCCCAGAAAAGCTTATATATCTATTTAAACCTACTTGCTTTCTCAGATCTGCAATTCCTCAATCATCTTCATAGGCTATCCCAATCTCCGAGTTAAAACATAATAAGCAGTTCTATATGCCACTAATAGGAAGTTGCATATTGTTATTTAAATTTGTTATAGCTACCCACTCTGGTGTAATAAACAGCAACACAGCCAGAATTAAAACAACTATCATAATAACAGTCACAATAGGAATTTTCACAGATGCAGATGTCTATGGAGATTCTCAGTCATCCGGGTCATGGTTGTCCCAAAAGTGCTTTTACAGCATGCAACTGGACTACCTTGCTTTTTCTTTGAAGACGTTTCGCTTCTCATCCAAGAAGCTTCTTTAGCTCAGAGCTGAAGAAGCTTCTTGGATGAGAAATGAAACGTCTTCAAAGAAAAACCAGAAAGCCCAGTTGCCTCTTGAAAAAGCACTTTTGGGATACACAGATGCAGCAAACTTTCCACTTTATAGATTTACTTGAGTCAGGCATTACATTTTTTTACACTGTGAAGATGGGTACTTTTCATATACTTATGCCAAATAAAGATAAATAAGATTAGCCAGTGTTTCTATAAGTTTATAATCTTATAATTATTACTATACTGTAACAATAATTATCTGATTTTTAAGCAGCAGCTTTGAAACTGAGATAGTCCTCAACGTATAACCATTTGTTTAGTGACTTTTGAAGTTACATCATCACTGAAAAAAGTGATTTATAGATGTAAGGTTTTCACTTACAACTTTTGCAGTATCTCCATGGTTATGTGATCAAAATTTGGGGGCGCTTGGCAACTGGCATGCATATATGATAATTACAGTGCCCTGGAGCCCATGTAATCACCATTTGTAGCCTTCCCAGCTGATTTCCAACAAAGTCATTGGGGAAGCCAGATTCACTTAACAGCAGTGATTCATTTAATAACTGGCAAAAATGGTTGAAAAATGGGGTGCAACACACTTAACTCTTGCTTAGCAACATACATTTGGGGCTCAATTGTGGTTGTAAGTTGAGGACTACCTATACTCATTTTGTACTCCTTAAGAGCTTTTGGGGGTTTTAATTTTTCCCTCTACTGAAGAATGAGAAGGGTATTGATGAATAATGTCAATATGCAAGGAGGAACTAAAAACTTGAATGGCAACACTAGGTTGACCTCATTGTGTTTGAACATTAACAGGGCTGGGCCTGATTAGTACTCAGAGGGGAAACTTCAGAGGAGTGCCAGGACTGTGGGTTAGACCAGAAAGTTTTTTTTTAAAAGAAATGAATCCTATTAGAATCCAAGGAAAATCACATGGATGTGTCATGAAGCTTCCAAGAATTGAGGTCAAAAAACACTTTTAAGTAATAAAAAATTAACTATTTACGTTCCAATATTACTTCTTTCATCAGCACTTCCCACTTCTCATGTGATACTGTTTTGGCCAGAACTTGCCACATCAAAACATTTGTTACAATATGATGTAATTAATGTTTCTAAGCTTGGGCCACTGGAGGGCACTAACACTTCATTTAAAAGGCCATATTTTATGTGCCAGCTCTCCCTTTTCTAGGCCGTGTATTCCTTTGAGAATGCCAGTTCCCGAAACAGATGCGATAAAAGATGCTCACTACTTGATAGTTACACTTTGATTAAGGTTCTTTGCTGGAGCCATTGAGAGGAGCTCACTCCATGGCATTGATTAGCCACAAACTAAGGACAACAATTTAATAAATTTAATAAACTCAAACAACTGGATAATCTAAAATGGGACATAAAGAATAAAAATGTTGACTTTGATGACTTTTTGAATGTGTCCATAGTTTCTTGGCACAAATAGGAAAGAGATTTGCCCTTTCCTTTGGGGATGTTTGTCCATTTTCCAGTCTTGGTTAAGACTAATTAGCGAACACTATGCTAGACTCAATCCTGTTACAATTGTATAAAAATGTTAACTCATTTTGTGAATGCTTAAAAGGAGTATATAGTATTAGGAAGCAATTCTAAAATGAGGATGATAAAAACATTCTCACATTGCTTTTACTATATATATAAAACAAGTGAAAGAGATGAAATCTAAAAAAACAAAAAGGAAACACAAAAAAAGAAAAAAAGAAAAGCACCAGATGTTTTATGTAGAAATGATGGAGAAACAAAATACTGCTATAAAGTTTTAATAAAAATGCATGATATAATTATTCATATGTATGGCTATGTTTGTATCATTAAAGAATGTGAAACGAAGGGGAGTCACGATTGGAAACACAAAGCACTTTCCTATAAGGAAAGCTTAAGGGATTTTGGACTTAACTAAAGAAAAAAAATGACAAGCAGCAATGTTTACTGTAAAATGGTGGAGAATGAGATTTGGCAATCTTAAGGAGTCAGCAGACATGAGAACATGAGAAAATGCAATGCTATTAAAAACTTTTCCCCTGCTGGGTGTACTAAATTTAAAACACACAAATAAACTATTTTACAGAAGGGCAAGCTAAAATATAAGTAAGCAAGACATTCCCCTTTCTTCTCTGTACATGCATCTTTTAGCATAGATCATCCTACTGCTGAATGAATTAGTTTTTGACCTTTCTTTTTCCACTAATAAAGTCATCCCACTTTTCTACTAATTTCCATACTGCTTTTCCCTGACCCATCATTTAATGGGCACAGGTTATAGAATCTACCTCCCCTCCCCCAAAGTAGTTGGGAACATTTCAAAATGAACTAAAATTACAAGCTATCACCAAATTGTACTCCCCCCCCAAAAAAAACATGATCACTCTTGCCTTAAGTATGGGAGTATTATTTCTTTGAGCAAAGTTCTGCTAATTCACATTTTGTAGGTTACTTGATATTAGCGTCAGGTAAAAATTCAGCATACCTATGCTCTAGTATTTGAATCTAAAGTTGGCAACTGATGAAAATCTTTCTTGCAGATGGCAAATAGCATGAATATGATGTAAATTAGTTGTTTGAGCTCAAAATATATTTTAATGTATTTTGTCAGGGAGCATAAGTACAATATACCTACCACATGTAGTTAACTATTAAGGGAACATTTACTTCCTTTAATGTTTCCACTGTTATAGTCTTTGACTTACAACCACAACACAGCCTGTAAATTATAGTAGTAAAGCAGGTCCTATTGAGACAAACCCAATTTTACTACTTTTGCAATGGTTGTTAAACTCACTGTGGGGTGTTTTTGCTGAAAGCCAGAAATAAATGCCTATTTTTGGCAAAAACACCATAAATCATGGCCACGTGACTGTAGAGAACTGCAAATGGCCAACAATGTAGCCTGGTTGTTAAGTGCCCAAAATGTAGTCATGTGACCAGAGACGCAGCAGCCACTGGAAGTTTGGAATCAGGTCGTATTTTTGGGGAGTATATCAAAACTTTGAATGGGCGCTAAACAACCTGTCTTAAAGGCTAAGGGTACTGCTTATGCTATACTTAGCATATGGTAGGGAAAGGACGCAGTATGGTTTCTGGAATCACATGACCAGGAAAAAAAGAGAGGGGGCTCAGAATGGGAGAACTGGCAACATCGAACCCAGCTATGTCTTCAGGAAGTTTCTTCTAAAGGCGATCCTTCTTTTACTAGCATCTTCCCCTTCCTGCTGACAAACTTGGTCCTGTTCTCACCAGTTTTTGAAAAGTAGGCAGGATTACTTGCCATTGCGAATATACAGAACAATCCCATTCAGGAGATACAAGTTGAATAATAGCTGGCTGTAATAGTTACTAACTTTAAAGAAGACAAAGAGGTGGAATAGAGTTATGATGCAATCTCTATCACTGGAGATATATTTTACTTTAAAAATATATAAATTGCTTTTGATCAAAACAATCAGTATCGTGCATGGACGTAAGTTACAAGATAGCCAATTCAATTTAAGGCAAGTATTAACTACCTTCGCATAAATAATAGAACAGAGATGAAAACTAAAATATAAAACCTTTTAATATGCATGAGTGGAAAAAAGCCTTCTGTAGTTCTAGAAATTCTCAACAGGGTAGCCCTACAGATACGTCCTTTGATAGCAGAAGTGGAAAAATTCTCAGATCTCATTTGAAGATCATAATGCATGGGTAGCTAGTTGGGGGTGGCAACTTTAGTTATTTAAAATTTTAGATTTTTACTTGGATTCCTTTTGCAGACTGGAAAGTTGCCTTATTTTCCGCTGGACACGATAGGATCCAGCATTTAAATAGGGTATTAGCACAACTTAAGATTCAGAATTTATTCAGAGAATTGGATATAAAAAGCTACTTTGTACACTTTGTTAGTGAAACACAAAAACAGGATGTTCTTCATAATAGGATGTTCTATTTCACAGAAATAGGATGTTCTGTCTAAATCAACAACCCGAACTATGGATATTCTCTACAATTTCTAGAATGTTCTTTACATACTATTTTAATATAAACGGAATGTTCTGCATTCATCAATATATAAAGATCACAGAACAGATTTTTTAAAACCAGTTTCTCCTTTGTTGTATCTTCCATTTCCTCATTGTTATTAAACATAGCGTAGCATATTAAACATGTTACCGTATTAAACATTGCTTCACACAGCTTCCCTCTATTTGTACTATTGCTAATTCTGTTTCCTTCCCTACACCTTTAATGAACATTATGGTCATTTCCTGGATGTACAATTTTCCTTCCTTCTAAAAATAAAATACAGAGCTGACATTAGAGCCTAGAAGATGGAAAACACCAAGCCAGTGAATCTTGCCAGAGTTGAGCTGAAGCCTGTTCTTCATCCAGTCCCCCTGCAGCCTCTGGACATTGAAAAATCACCTCAGGCATATCACTTCGTTAGCTTGGGGTGGATAACAATATCATCAGAATATTGAAAATACTTTACTCTGGGTCAGCAAATGACCTCAGCCAGCAACTTCATGTGCTCATTATTCCTAGAATCCTGAGCTGGTCCAAAAGGATACTGCTACTGAAAGCTGCTGAGATATTAAGGAGTACTATGGTGGCCACACTACTTCCTTTTCTAGAAGTCACCCACAAGCATGAGCAATACTGTTTTGGTTCCATATCCAGGTGTGAAGCCTGTCTGAAAGGGTCCAGATAATCCACTTCTTCAAGGTTTTCTCTTCAGCTCAACTATCTTGAATGCCCCAACACTGGAAGTCTTTAAGAAGATGTTGGATAGCCATTTGCCTGAAACGGTATAGGGTTTCCTGCCTAGGCAGGGGGTTGGACTAGAAGACCTCCAAGGTCCCTTCCAACTCTACTATTGTATTGTATTGTATTGTATTGCATTGTATTGTATTGTCAACAATCCTCATTAGAAAGAGAAAGTTGGAGACAGAAAGAAAATGGTCCAATATGGCTGAGTCTAACAATGGTATTTTAAAATTTCCCAAAAATGGATGATTCAATGATACAAACGAAATGCAAGACAGGGAAGTCATTTCATTGAAAATAAAACCAGGTCTGCTCTTGTGACAATAATAGTGTCACAATAAAAATATCTCTGGTTATTTACTTATGAATCTATATCCTGATTATTTTATTGTACTCATGACTCCTTTATCATAATCACCTTTAGATTACAATTTGCCTTCTATGAAATAACTGAAGGAAAAGGGACTATATGGTGAACAGAATATATATCCAAAGCTTATCCAACAAAATTATAGTTGATGTGGATGAACAAAAAACCTGCTCCCTAAACTGGTTATTCATATGGACCATAAGGAACCCAACTTCTTTTCAACTAGCTGCTCTGAAACATTAAGTATTATTAATAGCAAAACAAAGAAAATATAGAAAGCTTAAGAAAAAGTATCAGTAATGACAATTCCCGATATTTAAATTATATCATTTATATCATAATTGGATTAATGTTAGAATGTTTGGGAGATTTAAAACATTACAGCAAGTTATTTAATAATAACAAGATTAGTGTAGAAGTGCCTCTCTTCAACCAACTGGGGAAAGAGAGTTTAGGACTTTCCTCAAAATAGTCACAATGATTGTGGGCATACTTTGTGCTGACTTACAACAGTTTGCTCTGGCTTGGCTTATCTCATTTCAGCCAAATATTATTTGTTCAGAAAGTGGGACTCATTAAGGGACTCATTCATCAACTCAGTAGGTTTCTTATAATGATCAGGCTGGTATAGCTAATAATTTAACCCCAGTTCTAAATAGGGAGAAGAGTTTTGTTCTAGGTGTAATACTTATCTATTGGAATGTCTTTGGAAATTCTCAGTCATGGTTCTCCCAAAGGTGCTTTTTCATAAAGCAACGACTTTGTTTTTTTCCTTGAAGATGTTTTGCTTCTCATCCAAGAAGCTTCTTCATTTCTGATTGCTCTCTCAACATGGGGGGAGGGATGTGATATCAACTATCTCCTGTTTACAACACAGTCATTTCAACAGTTCTAAGAAGGTTCAACACTAATTTGCACTATTCAGGTGACCCTGAGGGCACAGATAAACCTCCAAGTAACCTCAACGACTCTCAGGGTGCTAATGACCAGTTGACTGCAAAGAACATAAATCCTTCTATTTTCCAGGACGCTGCTCTGGAGAGTCCAAGCAAGGGTTAAATACAGCCAATCTGCCCAGAACTGAATTGAAACTTTAAGCCACGCCTCTGGTGCTGATTATCTTCAGTTTTTTTCAATTCAGCAAGCCTAGTGGACGCGCTTAGAGTTTCTCTTCAATTCTGAGATAGATTGCTTGGACTCTCAAGAGTATTTAAAATTCAAAAAGATTTACAGAGCAGGCTGGTGAGTCAAATAAGTTTTCTTCCTAAATTGGCTAATCTCACCCTTGGCCCTCCTGGTGTCCAGGGCTTGGCCCAGGCTCCTCGAGGCCACAGGCAGCTGTTGAGGAAGGTGCGTGGGTCGGAGTGCCGACGCCAGCGCTGTCGGAGCACCCCTACTGGGGGCTATTTCCCGCTGGGAGCCCGCTGTTGCCGTTTGCGCTTCATTGCAAGTCAGATTGCGGCGCGGGCTTCCAGGGCGGCCATTTCGGCCATTTTCGCTTTAAAATTTGGCACACAAAAACTCACCAGGCAGCAGCATGGGCAATTAAGTCATCTGCTTCGGCTTCCTTTTTCTCCAGGGCAGCTCTCCTGTGGCTGAGACAGCTGTTGAGGAAGATTCCTGCCAAGGATGTTAAAGTGAGGCAGGATATCAATAAAATCATGGCAGCCACAGAGTACACAGCCAATGCAACACTGAGTGCTGCCAAATTTGCCTCACGTGCCCTGGCGTCTAATGTTACTTCCAGACGTCTTCTGTGGCTCAGACACTGGAACGTGGACATGCGCTCCAAATGGAAGCTTGTAACTGCCCCCTTTAAAGGGGACAAGCTATTTGGGGAGGTTCTTGATCCTGTCCTTGTGGAAAACAAGGACAAGAAGAAGGTAATGCCATCGGTCGCAAAAAAGCCTGACCGTAAGGGTTCCAGCTCCTACAGGAGGCAGCCCTTTCGGAACAATGAGCCCTCTATTAGCTCCACCCCCTTTCATCGGGCGTACCCCCAGCAGAGCGATCGGTCCCAGGACCGTCAGTCCTTTCGCGACAGAGGTCGCCAACAGCATTACTCCAAGCGACCATTCCGGGGGGGCTCCGGCTCACGCCCCTTTAGGAGATATTAGTGACCATCAACGGTCAGCTCCCATAGGAGGGCGTCTACAGTTGTTTCACGCCAAATGGGAGCAGATCACGTCGGACCAGTGGGTTCTTCAAACGGTCCGCATGGGTCTTACATTGGAATTCTTGTCCCTTCCCCCCCGCCACTTCATCAAGTGTCCAGTTCCCTCGGGCATAGTCAAAAGATCCCTCATGGAACAGGAGATCAGGCACCTCAGGGAAATCAAGGCCATAGAGCCTGTTCCAGTGGGTCAGGAGGGAACAGGATTTTACTCAATCCTATTCCTGGTTCCCAAAAACTCCGGAGGGTGGAGGGGGATATTAGATCTCAAAAAGTTAAACTATCATGTAACCCCGTGATGGCGAACCTATGGCACACGTGCCACAAGTGGCACGCGGAGCCATTTGTCAGGGCACGCGAGGCGCTGCCCTGTCAGCTGGCCAGCGTGCATGCGCGTGCTGGCCAGTTGAGTTCACCTTTTAAAGCTATTTTTCGCCTTCCCCAGGCTCCAGAGGCTTTATAGGAGCCTGGGGAGGGCGAAAAGAGCCCCCCCCCGGAGGCTTCAGGGACCGTCCCTGAAGCCTTCGGAACGCTTAAAACCACCCTCCGAGCAAACCGGAAGTGACTTCCGGGTTGCTCGGAGGGTCGTTTTAAGCACTCTGAAGGCTTCAGGGACCGTCTGAGGCTTCCCTGATGCCTTCGGAGCGCTTAAAACGACCCTACGAGCAACCCGGAAGTCACTTCCGGTTTGCTCGGAGGGTGGTTTTAAGCGCTCCGAAGGTATCAGGGAAGCCTCCGGAGCGCTTAAAACGACCCTCCGAGCAACCCGGAAGTCACTTCCGGTTTGCTCGGAGGGTGGTTTTACGCGCTCCGAAGGCTTCAGGGAAGCCTCTGGACAGTCCCTGAAGCCTCTGGAGGGCCTCCGGGGGGTCGGGGGAGGCTCTTTTCGCCCTCCCCAGGCTCCTATAAAGCCCCTGGAGCCTGGGGAGGGCAAAAAAAAATGTAAAAATGGGGGGGGGGTCGTGCGTTGTGTGCGCATGCGCACTGGGGGGGTCACGCATTGCATTATGGGTGCGGCACGCCTGCACTCGACCCCCCTGCGCTCCCCCCACTTGTGGCACGCGAGCCAAAAAAGGTTCGCCATCACTGATGTAACCTATCGAAGATTCAAAATGCAGTCCCTCCAATCCATCTTGGGATGCATCAGACCAGGAGATATACTACCGTGTTTCCCCGAAAATACGACATGTCCTGCTAATAAGCCCACGCCTGGTTTTTGCCTGGTTTTTGAGGTGGGTGTAAATATACGCCCTTCCCCGAAAATAAGCCCAAGTGAAAGGGTGCCATGGCAAGTACAGAAGGAAGCCCTTCCCTTCCCTAGTCACCTTAGCGCTTCTCGGCTCCTTAATCGGATCAGTTGAGCTGATCCGGCTTCCATTCAAAAAACAGCTGATTTGCGGGTGCTGCTCAGGCCGTGGACTCCGGCAGGTGCGGCTCCCTTTGCCATAGATTACGGCCACAAAAGCAGCAGGAGGCCAATAATGCACCCGACGCTCCTCGCCCCGGCCTTCCGAAGGGTACTGTAGCAGCAGCTATCCACAATTTTTAAATCATTATTTCGTCCCGACCCATGTGGCCCAGTGAGCCACATGGATCGGGACAAAATAAGGGTAAAAAAATTGTGGATAGCTGCTGCTACAGTACCCTTCGGAAGGCCGGCTTGAGTCTCCTGCTGCAAAAGTGGCTGCGCCCGAGACTGCTTTTGGGAGAGGAGGCAAAGGGGAAGCAATCAGCTTCATCTCGCCCTTGCCCTCAGCCCCCCCTTCGGCTGAGCTCAAGCAGAGAAGTGGCCCGCAGGGTTTCAGGAGCAAAGTTGAGGCTGACAGGAGTCAGGGCAGGGGGGAAAGTCCAGTGCGGCCTCAGCGCTCTTCTTTCCTTGGAAACGGAATCTTGGGAGTGGGAAACGGCATTCCCAGGAAGGGTGGGTATGTCGGTATGTGTATAAAAAACACAAAGCGAGGGAGCCAACAGCCGCGGATTAAGGAGCTTTGTGAAACGTTACGTCTACACTCAAAGTTTGGCAAGGAAGGGAGAAGAGATACTTCCCTCTCTTGGCAGTGTTTTGCTTGAAAATATATGAGAATCAGCCAAAGAGAAGGAAGAATGAGACCTGCGAGGAGATACTGCTGCCTGCAGAGGCACAGACAGAGCGAATTTCATTGAAGACTTCTCCGGCCAGCCCACAAGACTATCTGAAGGGGGAGGGGGAGGAGATTTCCTGCACGTTGGCAGCAGCGTCTTCTCACAAGGCTTCTTCTGACATCCCCAGTTGTATGGATTTCCATGCCTTCCTTTATGGGATGTTGCTTCGCCCCTGGGACATCGGGAGAAGCCCTGTGAGGAGACGCCACTGCCAATGTGCAGGAAACCCCCCCCCCGCAGATCATTCTTTCAAAACGTAGTTTCACCAGGATGAAGAGGTGGCTGGAGGCGGCGTTTGCATCGGGTTGGGCTTTCTTTGCAAGGCGGACAATCTGGGGAGCAAGAGATTTAGGAAGCCTGGGCTGGCGTGTGTCCGTTTCTCCAGTGAAGCATCTGATTCATCCCCAGGGGTGAACGTTTCACCCTTCGTCATCTCTCTGCCCTGGCTTGGAAGCTGCAGAGGAAGCCTGCTATGCCCGGGGAGGGGAGGGAGAAGTGACAGCAAGAGGAGCACATCTCGCTCCACACCTCTCGCTTCTCCCCCACCCCACCTGCCACCCGTTTAGCTAAAAAGATGGTGGGGAAAGGAAGCAGCCTAGATTCTGTTAGCATTGGGGCGGGGTGGGAGGAGTTGGGCTGCGAGACATGCGTCCTGCCCGAGACTTGCAGCTCTGTCATGTTCCTCACTGTTTTGTCCAGGGAAGTTGAACTCGCGAGATTTTTTTTTACAGGGTGCTTCCCTGGACAAAACAGCGAGAAACACGACAGAGCTGCAAGTCTTGGGTAGGACGCGTGTCTTGCAGCCGAACTCCTCCCACCCCGCCCCAATGCTAACAGAATCCAGGCTGCTTCCCTTCCCCACCGTCTCTTTAGCGAGAGGGGTGGCAGGTGGGGTGGAGGAGAAGTGAGAGGTGTGGAGCGAGACCTGCCTTCTCTTGTCGTCTCTTCTCCCCCCCTCGCCGGGCATGGCAGGCTTCCTCTGCAGCTTCCAAGCCGGGGCAGAGAGGAGGCAAAACGCTCACCCTTGGGGATGAATCAGATGCTTGACTGGAGAAACGGCCCCACGCCAGCCCCGGCTTCCTAACTCTCTCACTCCCCAGATTGTCTCCCTCGCAAAGAAAGCCCAGCCCGACGCAGGGCGGTAACAGGACACATCAGAGCAGTGCCGGCCACTCGCTCGGCTGGCGCAAATAAGACCCCCACCCCACCCACCCCCGATAATAAACCCAAAGCCATATTTCGTGGGTCAAAATAAAATAAGCCCCTGGCGTATTTTCGGGGAAACACGGTAACATCCATAGACCTCAAGGAGGCCTACCTCCACGTCCCTATCCGCAAAGCCCACCGCAAGTTCCTGAAGTTCATGTACGCAGGCCGCCACTACCAGTATCGGGCCTTGCCGTTCGGCCTGTCATCGGCACCCAGGACATTTACCAAGGTCCTCGCGACCATGGCGGCCTTCCTCAGGTCGCACCCGATCAGACTGCACTGCTATCTGGACGATGTTCTCATACTGTCATCGTCACATCAACAGGCAGCCAGAGACTTGGAGTACAACATTCAGGTACTCCAAGACCACGGATTCTCCATCAACCTGGAGAAAAGCCATCTTGTCCCGACAACCAGGCTGCAACATCTAGGAGCCATCATAGACACCCTCTCGTGCACAATATCCTTGTCACCGGAAAGGGTGACCAGTCTCAGGGAAAGGGTCTCGCAGGTGCAGCGGTCACGCCTAGTCAAGGTGGTCCAGCTTTCCCAGCTCCTGGGCAAGATGATCTCGTGCCTGTCCATCGTGCCGTGGGCAAGACTTCACTCCCGCCCGCTTCAGTGGCTCTTGCTTCCTTACCAAAGGGCCAACGAAAGCAGCTCAACAAGACTGATTCCGGTCTCAGTAGAGGTACGTCGTTCCCTCAAGTGGTGGTTGTCTCCGGCCCTGTCAAAGGGATCTCCATTCAGGGAGCCAGTCCGTCTCACCATCACGACGGACGCCTGCCTGTTCGGCTGGGGGGCCCATTGCCACAATCAACTTGCGCAGGGCAGGTGGTCCCCCTCCGAGGCCGCTCACAGCATCAACTGGCTGGAGCTGAGAGCGGTCAGGTTTGCACTCAGACGGTTCCAGATCACCATACAAGGACAGCACGTGCACATTTTGACAGACAATGTGGCCACCAAAGCGCACATCAATCGCCAAGGAAGCACGTGTTCCAGATCTCTGATGACGGAGGCAGAGCTCCTGGGCCGAAGGGTGGAGAGACACCTTCTCTCTCTACAGGCAGAACACATTTCGGGCATGAGCAACACCCAGGCGGACTGGCTGAGCAGATCCACAGTCGACCACTCAGAGTGGCATCTACATCCGCTACTGTTCCAGTAGCTTTCCCAGAGGTTCGCCCTTCCACTGGTGGACCTGTTTGCCACCGCGGCCACCGCGCACCTCCCACGGTTTTTTACAAGGTTCCACGACCCGCGGGCCGAGGGAATCAACGCGTTGCACAGCCCGTGGCTGAGGGGACGGCTCTACGCCTTCCCCCCTCTACCTCTTCTTCCCAGAGTCATCAGGAAGATCCTGTCAGAGGAGGCGGAGGTTCTGCTGGTGGCGCCGTTCTGGCCCAGGAGTACCTGGTTTGCAGATCTGGTGAGTCTCTCGGTCGAACCACCGTGGCGGATCCCTCCACAGGAGATCTCTGCCAGGGGGTTCTTCAACATCTGGAGCCCCAGTGGCTGCAACTAGCCGTCTGGCACTTGAGAGGGATCTCCTGAGCAGAGGCAGCTTGTCGGACAAGTTGATTGGCACCATTCAAGCGTCCAGACGGCCGTCTACGACGCGTATCTACGACGTCACCTGGAATGCCTTCGCCAGCTGGTGCGCTGCCCGTGGTTCGTCTGCTTCTTCTGCGATAGTTCCTGTCATCCTGGACTTCCTGCAGGAGGGTTTGGAGAAGGGTCTGGCGCCTAACACTCTGAGGCGTCAGGTGGCAGCTCTGTCAACCATCCTTTCAGTTGAAGGTCACTCTTCACTTGGCCGGAATCCTACCATCCGCAGTTTTCTCAGGGGGGCGACCAACCTGAGACCTCCAGTGGTTCACGGATACCCGTCTTGGGACCTCAACGTAGTGCTGAGGGCTCTCATCGGCCCACCGTTTGAACCACTCAAAACTGCCAGTCTCAAACATCTGACATTTAAGACAGTCTTTCTGGTTGCTATCACCTCAGCTAGACGTATTTCGGAGCTGGCTGCGTTGTCCGTCAGGGAGGACTTATGTCTAGTTCGGCAGGACAGAGTGATCCTCAGGTTGGACCCGTCCTTCATTCCAAAGAGTAATTCCTGGTTCCACCGGGCCCAGGAAGTGGTCCTCCCGGATTTTTGCCCGCACACTCGACACCCGAGGGAGAAACGCTGGCACCTGCTGGATGTGCGCAGGACGATTCGCAGATACATCAAACGCATGGCCGGGTTTCGGAGATCCGAATCTCTTTTCATATCCTTCCAGCCGGCCTCCCAAGGCAAGAAGGTGTCTTTGTCTACCATCGGTGGATGGCTGAGAGCTTGTGTTGCCCTTGCTCACGTTTTAGTCTGTTCCTGTTCCTCGCAATATCACAGCACATTTGACTAGGAGTGCCGCCACCACAGCAGCCTGGGCTACCCAGGCACCGATTGAAGAAATTTGCAAGGTGGCCACCTGGACTTCACTGTCCCCATTTGTCCGAAATTACAAGTTGGACAGCTTTGCATCAGCGGATGGGACGTTCGGGAGGCGAGTTCTTCAGGGCATCCACACCAGCGGAGAGACCCTGATGGCTGAGTCTTCCCGCCCTAGTGGCAGTTAGCTTGGGCATGTCCCTTGCTTGGACTCTCCAGAGCAGCGCCCTGGAAAATGACCATTGTCTTACCTGAAGGGTTGTTTTCAGGGCGCTGCGAAGGAGAGTCCACCCCACCCTGGGGTCTTTCCTTCCGCTGGTGACTGTGTGGAGTTCCAGTTGGTTTTGTTGTTCTGTTGTTTTGGACTATTTCTGACTTGTTACATGTTAGACTTCCAGTTGGATTCTCAGCACGCAACAGTTCCATGTCTTCATTGAAAAAATCTGAAGATAATCAGCATCAGAGGCGTGGCTTAAAGTTTCAATTCAGTTCTGGGCAGATTGGCTGTATTTAACCCTTGCTTGGACTCTCCCTCGCAGCGCCCTGAAAACGACCCTTCAGGTAAGACAATGGTCATTCTCCACCATTTACTCAGAACTGAAGAAGCTTCTTAGATAAGAAGCGAAACCTTTTCAAGAAAAAAAAACAAAGTCCAGTTGCCTTTTGAAAAAGCTCCTTTGGGATTACCTACTGGTAGAAAAACATACATTTACAGGGAAAATGTCAACTGAAAAGAAACTCAACTTACTAATTGGAAGAAACAAGTAAGTTACCAAGATTCAGCTACAAGTAGTCCTGACTTACAGTAGTAAGTCAATTAGTGACCCTTGAAAATTACAGCATCACTGAAAAAAGTGACTCATGACCAATTTTCACACTTTATAGCCATTGCAGCATCCTCATGGTCACGTGATCAAAATTCAGACACAGGGCAATTGACTCAGATTTATGATGGTTGCAATGTCCTAGGATCATGTGATCGCCTTTTATGAACTTCTGACAAGCAAATTCAATGGGGAAGTCAGATTTGCTTAATGACTGTGCTACTAACTTAACAACCGCAGTGATTCACCTAACAACTGTGGCAAGAAAGATCGTAAAATGGAGCAAAATTCACTTAACAAATGTCTTTAGCAACATAAAATTTTGGTTTTGGGGTAAGTCGAGGGCTAACTGTACCACATTTTCAACTGAAGTGCCAGTGAAGCTGAACTGAACTTTATTTTTGGAAAAAGTTGATGAGAGTTCGTCTCTGTCTCTACCATTTTCCTGGAACATGTTGCATTCAGTGTACAAAATTTAATCAATGAATAGAACTCTCATGAAAGTTTCTCAGAGTTAAACAATCTTAACTAGAATTGTGAAATGGAGCTCTGAGGGGATTCTTGGATTCAAATGGTTTTGCTTTGTGGGATAAATATCTAGTAGTAGCTACTTCTGATGTTTTTCCTTCTGGGTTTCCTGGTACAATAGCTGAAGAACTGATACATGTGTTCTATAACAAGAACAGATCTTTACTTGGAACAGGCAGAGCTAGGTCAAAAATTCATTTAAACTATAAAAATCACTAGATAACCTTTGGTCTATTAACTGGCTGTCACACACAGTAAGCTAAGCCACACATTAACCAACCTCAATTTAGCCTAAAACACATCCAACATTTATTCAACATGGTCATATGCTTAATTAGAAGTTTCAAACAAAAGTACTCTTCATTAATTTATTGAAGGGTCAGGTACATCAGTGCCATAATTTGGCATATGATTTAATTTTGGGCTAATGTAGACATTTTTTTCTTCTTCCTAGAATCAAAAGTTTGAATTCACTCTTAGTTAAAAGATGCCTCCTGCCAATACAGTATCAAAGAAAACTGAACATTTGCCTCAGACCAGCAATATCTCTTTATCTGGAAGAAAAAAGTTTGTAGGTTCCAAGGGATTTGCTCCAAATTTTAAAGCATTAAGCAACTTTAATTACAAAGAATCTAGTCCTTTCTTACACTGAGCAAAATCCATCTGAATGCTCTTGTTCAAATTTACCCTGGAATTATTCTGTTCATTAGACTGAATGAAGGCAAAAGAAAACATTGTGATAAATGTGGTAAATCGGTTTCATAAGGAAACACACACACACACAAAAACCAAGAGTGAAAGAGTGAAACAAATAGTGAAAACAAATATCTCCAAACACATCCCTGTATATTTTGTATAGTTCCAAACAGGAGAGTGAAGCACTTTGTATTTGATCTTCCAATGTGCTTCGGAGAGCCCTGGAGTGCACATGTAGCTCCATTTGCAACACCTTAAAGCAGTTCCATCTTTTCCTTGGATTGTGCAACTGAACAGGCTCAGGAAATAGTCACAGCTGCTGTAAATTATTTAAACAGATGCTACATTCACGCTCCAAAGCCCTTTCGAAAATAGGAATTAAGACTATGAAGCACTATGAAGGATTGTGTGTTGGAGTATAGGCAGTGAAACAGAAATATGGATCAGGACCAAAAAAACCCCCTCTAAGCCTATTGCTCTTTCCCCCAATCCTTCATATCTGTGGGCAAAAGATACACCATAAACGAAGTCTTTTTCTTGAATATTTCTTTCTTCATCATACAAGACACTAACACAGCTTGACAGCTGTAGAGAGAACTCTCTTCTAATATAAAGTATGAAGATGTGGATAATTCATTTGCAAGCAGAGCTATTGTTGTCTTTAGTATAGATTAATGCTCCCAAATCATAATTTATAAGGATTAGAGCAGTAACCTAGAAAAACTGGCTAAAGGATTTAAGAACTGAAACTTCAATTCCGTCCTGTCCTGTCCCAAGGATTGGCAACGTAATAAATAATATATCAGCATAATAAATCATCTGATGACCAAAGAACAATAGGGAGACCAGCAGTCTTCACTGTGCACTTACATCTACCTAATGTAGATGGTTATCATTTACATCATCTACCTAATGTAGAAGATGATCCAGGTTCTGTGCTTAATCTGAGGAGATCCATATTTACTTAAGGAAGTTGTCTAGTTTAGTCTGATTGATGCCAGAAGCAGAAGGCATTATTCCAGTTTGCTTTGAAACAGTTCTTTTCTTGCTCTTTATAATCAGGGGCCGAATCTCTGTTGGAAAAGTCTAAAACAAGTCAAGGAAAAGAGCCAAATATATATCTATATCTATCTCTATCTATCTCTATCTGTATCTATTTATCTGTATCTATCTATCTATCTATCTATCTATCTATCTATCTATCTATCTATCTATCTATCTATCTATCTATCATCTATCTATCTATCTATCTATCTATCTATCTATCATCTAAATAGAATAGAAAACACCACAAATTAGTGTTTTTCAGATGTTTAAAATATCTATGACTAGGGAAGCACCAAGTTAGGAAAAGCTGATCTAAAGTATTTCAAATGGTAACTAATTATATTGTTTTAATGCTAGGTAGCAATAGTAAGATTAAATGTTCTAACCTTCCAGTCTAGAATACCCAACACGTTTACATAGGCTACATATGCCACTCAAACAGAGAACATATTGTTTATGTAAATAAAACAATGTTTTCTTATGATCTCTAGAGTTCTCAGAGTCTCGGATCCTAATAAATTCAAAGAAAGAACTGCAGTACATTTTCTCTAGATTTATCTTCTCCCACTAACTAGAGATATTTATAGCAAGGCCATTTGAATGAATTCAAAGTAATTATTACATAGAGATAATTTTCCCTTCAATAAGTTCCATTTTCCCAGCTGCTCCTGATGCTGAATAAACTGCAGGACAAAACTGTTTTGAATAAAATGTGTTATCTAAATTTCTCTGGCGATTCTCAGTCATCCAGGTCATGGTTGTCCCAAAGGTGCTTCTTTTTTTTTTCCCCAAGAGGCAACTGGACTTTCTGATTTTTCTTTGAAGACATTTCAAAGAAGGGTTAAAGAGGCCATCAATGTCAAAATTGAACAGCCCACTCTCAACAGAGGGGGAGGGACAGACATCATCTATCTCCAATCTACAACACAGTCCCATCAGCAGTTCCAAGAAGGCTCCACACCAATTAGCACTGCTCAGTAGACCCTGAGGACACAGATAAACCTCCAGGTGACCTTAATAACCCGCTAAAAGAATGAAATTGACCAGCTTTCTGCAAAGAGTATAAATCCTTCCATTCTCCACCCAATGTTCCCTCTAATTTTTTTTCAGTGAGCAGAAAAGTATAGTGTTTGAGCAGCACATTTTTATGCCTGAGCAACACCTGATTTTTTTTCACAGGTGTCACTTAAGACAACAACAAAATCAGTATTATTTGAAACTCAAAGTTATGTTTATTCAAGGTACCTGCTTAATTAAAAGTGTTATATAGTATCACTTAACAACGCTCCTGCTTAGCAACCAAAATGTTGGGTCAGAAACTCTGGCATTTGAAGCACACAAGTCTTAAAGCTGTCAAGTTACAAGATCCTTGCATCCCTAACCCTTTAGGAAAAAAAACCCCAAGGGGTCTTCAAACTTGACAGCTTTAAGACTTGTGGACTTCAACTCCCAGAATTCCTCCTCCAGTCATGTTGGCTCAGGAACTCTGGCATTGAAGCATGCAAGTCTTAAAGCTGTCAAGTTGCAAGACCCTTGCACCCTTAACCCTTTAGAAAAAAAAACCCCAGGGTCTTCAAACCTGACAGCTTTAAGACTTGTGGACTTCAACTCCCAGAATTCCTCCTCCAGTCATGTTGCAGCGACGTCATCTGCATGGATCTGCTCCATCTTCGGTTTTTTTCACAGGGGGCATGGCTGCTGCTGAAGATGCCGACGAGCTCCTGCCGCCACCAGAATAACAGCTGCCTCCTCTTCCTCCTCCAACAGCACCACCACATTTGGAGTGAAGCCGGCAAAGCTCCCGCTGGCGCCCCCGCCCGTGGCAGCGGCGGCGGCGCATCCCCCTCCACTCGGAGCACCTGAGCTGGCCGTTACCCCTGCTGCCCCCTCCTCCTCCGTCGTGCTTTTGAGAAGCCATGAGGCTTTTTTTCCCCCTGCTGCCCTCCGCCGCCTTCCTACTGGCTCCCGTGGCCTCATAGCTCCTCAAAAGCACAGCAGAGGAGGAGGGGGCAGGGGTAACGCGGGGCTCAGCTCCGAACAGAGAGGGAGGCACCGCTGCCATGGGCGGGGGCGCCGGCGGGAGCTTTGGCGGCTTCATTTCTCACTGTCAGGAAATCTGCTGCAGCATCGGGCAGCAAACGTGGTGCTGTTAGAGGAGGAGGAGGCGGCAGCAGATATTCCAGTAGCGGCAGGGGCTTTGAGGGTTTATTTTAGCCGCAGCGCCG